>NC_141758.1:90290683-91738183 GCF_982258835.1 Parasteatoda tepidariorum
AACAATACATGTCAACTAAAATTTAAGAGCTTATATTCAACATTAATCTTAATTTAAAAAAAACAATGTGAAGACCATGTATCCTTTTCAGTAAAAAATTATTTTTTGGTGGATTCAAACTTTGAATAATCGATTCTATATTTAAACTTGTGAAATAAAATGTTAAAATCCAGCAAAGGAAGTTTTACCGGGAAGTTAAGCAATTTATGAAACGTAACACTCTTTAATTAAATATTCTCTAGTAGATAGCTATACACTTTCCCCCTAGTTTTATAGAATTCTATATCAGAGAATACTAGACTTTGCCGAATATAATGAATTATCAGACTTCAAACATCGTTTTACTCATTCAGTAAATTTTCTGCAAATCACTATAATAATGAAAGGCTGTTGTGCTACGGATTGACTGAGTTTAATTTAGAGCAAGCTAATATAGGAAAAGGCAATCGAATAACTTTTCTGAAATTCCAAGATAATTTCTCAAATTACAGCGAATCTGTATTTGACTGCAGAAGAACTCAAGTTTCGCATAAATATCTATTTTAAATATATGTGAAATGGTAAATATTTATGCATGTATACAGACGTGTTTATTTTCCCAGTAACCATAATGCTTTGAAGTTACTTTTCGATTCTTCAGTCAATAATAAAAAGTATGTCTCACTGCAAATACTGAAAATCAAAGCCGGCTAATTGTTAATTAACCATTATTTACGGTAAGGTTTACAGACACTATCCTAAGCCATTAAAAAAAAATATTTTGAGATTTTCATTCCAGTTATTTTCCAAATTCTCACAACTAAAACTCTTTTACTAAAATTCTAATTTTGAGAATGCCAGATTAACCCTTCTGGATCATTAGATTAACGGTTTCCTTTTAACGTAGAAAAATTGTTAAATTTTCCTTTCTTCGGGGTCGGATTCTTACAACTTTTCAACGATGTAGCGATGTAGATGTAGTTATCAACGAAAAGTCTAGTTTTAAGGTTACTAAACAAAAATTTTTGCTAAATTTTAGGGTTTCAAAAAGTGACGCCAGATTGACGTTTTTTTAACGTTGAAAAATTGGTTCAATTTTTTCCATTGAATGGTTGAAAAACGATGAGTTATGACAAAATTCAATGAACGAATTGGTCGTAACCTTCAACGATAATCTAAAGCGACAGTAAAAAAATTAATATCTAAGGTGAATAGTTTTAAAATTTGATATAAAAATCTACATTTAAAAAATATCATTGTGATTCAATTGGCGGGGTTAGTGCGCAAAATGAGCAGAGGTAGAAACCCCCAATATCAACAAAAAAACTATCTAATATACAGTTCTAGCATTCTAATGATTGTTTATAATAAAAACTACAATTTTATACACAATGAAATAAATTTATATTTATGCAATTCTATTTATTCTTACAATTCAGTAATGGTATCGGTAATGGTTGATTAATTTCTTGAAGAGGTAATTATATTACTAAAAATATCAATAAAATTAGGTTATAAGTTCTGATAAAAGCTGATTCTTGATACTTAAAATACTATGATTATAAAGCTGGAAGTATAAAATTTTAAGAACCTTAATTTGCATAGAAACCACCTATTTAGTTTAGTGTTATGGAAAGCAAGATTAATAGCCTTGATAATCAATATAAACAGTCAATCAAAACAATTACGCAAATTTTTATCATAAAATATTAATAAAAATTGGTATTTGGTATGTTTTAAAGTTGATAAATATTCATAAAAATTATTTTCGATAACCAATGTAACCACATTTTATCATACATTTAAATTTTACACTGGTTGTTTAATTATAAAAAGAAATTCCAAAGCTTATTTCTTAAATTATTCATAGAATATTCGAAGAAGAATGCTCAATGTCAGGGCGAGAAAAATAAAAGCACTACCAACGCACTTTCAAGCCTTTTCGGAGTCAATTTGAGCTTTACCAAATGGATATGAATATTCATACAGGGATCTTTGCCAGCCATCTTAATTAGGTGTTTCCACTATTTCAATTCCTAAACACAGTCTTTGGTTAGAGTACACACTCTCTTCTATTCTAAATTAACTGTCAAATTAACCCAAACCTAAGAGCTCCGATGCCAAAATTTAACGCTTTACTTAGATATTCATGAGAGTCGTAATAAGGATTCATTTTAGAGAACTTCTTGTTTGTGTTCTTTAAAAAGGAAAGTAATTTCCGAAATTTAAATGCATTTATGTTATTCAATTGTTCTGAATAAAAAACTTAGGAAAAGTATGGTGCTAAAAGTGAAGTAAAATTTTTAAACAATATGCTAAGAAAAATATTGGACAATCTAATTGTTTTTTATTGTTATTCATCCCAGATTCCTCAAGAGTGAAGAGACAGATTCCAATATCTTTATTTTTATCTGTTAAAAATAATTTTTGACAACTATGGTGGCTACTTTCTGTTAAAGTTTCTGTAAAAATGTATAAATGATGGTAATTATTGAAAATCTTGTACATTCTAACTCCTTTATTGTAAACAATGAATCTTACCTTTCTGTCTCTCTATATTGCACAAGTAACATATGTACGAGAACTGTTTTACATCCCTATTAATTCTTTATTCAGCAAAGCAAACTTTGCGCAGATATAACACTTGTGAGGCAATTCGTTGCGTTCTCTTCCTGGAAGTTACACATATTGTTTGAAGTATCTTTTTTAAAGTTACTGAGGATTTTTAAATACGCGGTGCCCCAAATTTAAAAAAAAAGCGATCTTCATGAATAACTGTAGATCAAATGATTGGATTTTTAAGTACTATGATTCAATCTTAGTTATGCATATTAGTTAATATTCATATTATTTTATGCAGACGATATTTTAATTAACGAAATCAGGTACAAAAACATATTTTCTCCGAATAACATACCTTCTTTTCGACATATTCGGGTTCTTGGTCCTCAAAATATGGGAAGGGCCACAATCCAGAATACATATTCCGAATAGTTTTGTCAGGAGAAAGATTGTAAATTTTAACCCTTTGACCCTAATTTTTGTGTATTGCGTCCTATTTTGAGAAGTTTTTAAATAAATCGAAACATTTTTACTAACAATTACAAAATTCGCTTATCTAATGATAATTCAAACACAAAAAATAGTTAATTATTATTTATTATTTTTTATTATTTCCTTTAATAATAGTCGAAAAAATTTGATCAGTATAGTATAAAAGTGTGCAAATCATTTAAAAACATGTAGAATTATGTGGCAAAATGCAAAATTTGAAAGAAAGCGGTGGAACTGTTCTTGAGAAATCAAATTTTAAGCATAGGAATTATTACATTTTAATAAATCAGAAATTAATGTACAGATGCACTCGAATGTTGTTTGCTTCTATTAAAGCAAATAATTAATATTTTTTTCAATGGAAATATCTTTAGTTCACCTCGGAAAATCTTTGGCTTTGGAGATGTGGCAAAATCTGCAAAAAATATGTTATTATGGCCAATGAAATCTTGAAACGAAGATGAAATTGCACAGGATTGTTAATCAAAAATTAAAATCTAAAAAAATGCAGAATAAGAAATAAAAAAATTAATTTTGAGTGCAGTTCATTAAAACAGTTATCAGCTAAAAATTTACAAATAATGCGCTTTTCAATGGCATTTAAACTTTCGTAGGAAGAAAATTATCTTTAAAAATATCTTCTAATCTACATAAATGAAGATACAGATTTGTACTTTTAATAATAATCATTCGAAAATATATTTTTAAAAAAATATAAATTAATATTTTGTCTGCATTTTATGATTTAATTAGCAGCGCTTTTATCTTCTTATAAAGATTCTTTACGCAGTAAATGCCAATTTTTTGGGAAAATAAATCATACAACATTTTTTTCAAATTGTATTGGGGACAAAAATTAAATTTAGCTTTAACTGCAAGTTCATTACAACTGAAAGATCAAATCGTATCGTTATTATTTGAAATTTTGCACGCAATTGGTTAAATGCTATCAGTGACATTTGCCTTATCTTTATACACTATCCTAATAATGCACACACCATTTCCTTCTATACTGCTTATTTTTATTTCTTCCATATAAACTTAACCAGAAAGCTATTAAGATTTCAGAAGAAAAGAATTTAATAAAATACAAAACAAGATAAGTATTATTTTTATTTCATTCACTAGAGCGACATTACTTTAGCAAAATTGTTCATTTTCTATACCATGTAAACGTCAAATGTAGTTTTTATAATATTAATAAAACTATTAATAACTAAAACGTTTACTGTGAACTAGCATTTTCACCTTCCTTTAGGAGGGTAAATATTTTGCTTAAAATTAAAAAAATGTTTAAAATAATTTGGCAATACCTATGTTAATAAATAAAATTTTTGATTGAAATAACCATATAAGACATAGAGGACTTAAACTTCTTAATTGACTTTTTTCATCTTATGAATTTACTTGAAGTATAACTGTAAAATGGACAACTGCTGTAAAATGTTTTAAAACAAAATCTCGTTTCTATTAACCAAACTTATACTTTAGGAAATACTAAACATATTTTGTATCTAAAAATTCACCTGAAAGTCTCAAAAGACAGAGGCATAAATGATTTTATAAAAAAGAAAATACAAAAACCATGTCAGCTACACATACAATCCCTGGCCAAATTATTAGACATATTATAAGATTCTATGTAGAGTCTTAATAGCAAGGCGATACTATACAGCTTTATTGTTTTTACGCGACTGAAACCGGTTTGCATTTGTTTGCGTTCGTGTTTCAATTGGTTAAATTAGACGATATATAATGTAAGTTAGACTATTGGACAAATTAGACGATATATAATATAAATATAGAGTATTTATTATACCAAGTATTATATTAGTATATTATAATAATTAGATAAAATTATTAGACGCACTGTTGTTTTTCAATAATTGCATGTTTTTCACGAGTTTATATGCAATACTTTTATATTTAAACATACATGTAATGGGTTTTTATTCTTATTGGATTATATTTTTTATTTACTGGGATAGGATATTTTTTATATCTGTCCTATCTGTATTTATTTTTATTGTATTGCATTACTATGTTAACTAATTGATGCACGAATGTCAAGTGCAAACCTATTTCAGCTGCGTAAAAACAATAAAGCTGTATAGTATCACCTGATAATTAAGATTTTACATAGAATCTTATAATGCGTCTAATCCTTTTTGCCAGGGACTGTATACATTGATATAGATTTAAAAATTAAAATTAAGAATTATAATAAAAGTGGATGAGGAAAAAAGCCCAAACTTTATGTATATTTTTGTATGCAAATAAATAATATAAAGGAAAATAAAATCCCCGTCTCCAACTTTATTGCTCTTTTTTTTCAGAATTTCCGTCATCAGTGTATTTCAAACATAAAGAAAAATAGGCGTTTATTGTATAATTGTCCCTACTATACTTTCTTCATACAAATTTATATTCAAACTGTAAGTAGAAATCTATTTTATCTCTCATTCTTTATGACGGTATATTGATATTATGTGCAGTTCTTTATTTATTTACTTGTATTGAGGATGTTTGCGGTCTTTGTGTCGTTTAAGATCACACAGTTTAACAAAACCTCTTTCACACAGGTCACACTTATGGGGGAACTGTTTTGTGTGTTTCCGAATAACGTGCCTATTAAGATTAGAAGTGTCTGAAGCCCTGTATTGGCAGACGGAGCACTTGTAGGGTCTCTGCAAAGTGTGGATTCTTAAGTGTGTTTGAAGAGCTGAAGATCGGGTGAAATCTCTTCCGCAGGTGGAACATCGGTAAGGTCTGACGCCGCTGTGACTTCTCTCGTGACTCTTCAACAGTCTTTTTAGAGTGAAGTCTCTTCCACACACTCCACAAGAGAAGGGTCTCTCTCCACTGTGGATCCTCAGGTGCGTCTTGAGATTAAATTCCAGAGTGAATGTCTTGTGGCAGTGGGGACATCCGTGTCTCCTCTCACCCGTGTGAGTAGTGAGGTGATGTCGGAGATGTTGTGACCTGTTGGTGGAGTAGACGCAGTGGGGACATCGGTGCCTTCGATCATGTCCCTGATGGGAATGTTTCCTCCTGTGTCGCTCCATGGCATCCACGGATGTGAACAATGAATTGCAGACATCGCAAGCCACACCTTTTATACCTATAAAATGAAGTATGTTTAACTCGTATCTAACTGCAAGTTGTTGTAGAAATAAAAATAACATTGAATGTAGATACCACGCATGCAAATATACTCTTGGAAGCAATTTTTGATAAATATTTATACTTTTGGTTAACTAAAATCATCGAAAAATATCGCTTCTAATAATAAATAAAAAAATTTTGTATTTTTTATTTCTTTTCCCTTTCTTTTTCATTTATTGATTGCTCTTTGTAATTTATATATTCCTAAGAAAAGCACTTTTAATGAAAAATAAAAAAACTAAACTAATGATATTGTTAAATTGTATAATGTTTTTGTTAAAACCATATCTATAAAATATAGGACTGTTATTTTTAAAAAAATGACGATAATATGATTGTTGCAATTTTTTTTTTAAAATCGAAGGTATTAAAAATAAATATTTAAAATAAGTAGAGTGTCATTAGATACGACGCCTGATAAATAAACATCTAATTAACCTCTATTCAATGAAATAAGTGCAATATATAATAATTATAACTCAACTCATACGCAGCCACGAATTGAAATACAGGACAACGTGATATCTTTTGCTCAAATGATAAGATTTTAATCTTTCAACATGTAATCCTAATGATTCAAAAGTTATCTGAAATGCTCCAATTAATTTGTGCTTGTGAGATTTTAAGTTATAATGTCAGTCACGAAAATTGTCTTCTGTGAATAATAAATAATAAGGTAACTATTGGGTGACCTCAGATTTTTTACCACAATATGGGAGTGGATGCAATATAGAGAATATGGTTGTAATATTTTAGAAAAAAAGATGTCAAACGCAATTTTTTTCGAGACAGATTTCTTTCATTTTAGTTAATTTTACTTTTCGCATATACCTTTATTTTATTGGAACGATGCTTGAATCATAATTTATTTGCACACAAAAAAATAATTTTCTGAAATAACTTGTTTTTCTTAAGAAATTCCCACGCAAATTTTCTTAAAGATAATTTATAATTTCTTATGTATCTAATACAAAACAATTTAATGTATAATTTATATGAAAAATGTCTATTTATCAATCTTTTTATTCATCTTTTAACCAGCTGAAACTGCGTTCTTTGTGAGTTGTGAGATAAAAACAATAATACGATAACATCAAAACCTTGTTAAGTACAAAAAGTATTTACGAAATGTAAAACATAGATTAAACTGCACAATGGTATATGAATGAAACTTGAAATGGATAATATTTTAAAAACAATGACATTTTAACCTAAGATAGGAAACTTTATTGTATTGTCTAAAAACGGAGACACTTTTAAAATTTTATCTTATCAAATACTTTGCCCAATCGGATTCTCAAATTTGATAATTTGAGTAAAACTACTATTTTTAATCATCTTAACTTATACAGATTTACAGTCATACTTAATTGGTTGGTTTCAATGTCCCTTTTCAAGCTGATTCCTAGATCAGATGCATACTTTCCCCCATACCACACGAGTAGCTCTTGAAATGGCAACACTTCTCTGTAAGTCTTGTAATAGATTTGTTTTTTGTACTGGATTGCTACTAAATTTTGTTTCTCTTCCTTATCAGCACAATTCACGAATCTCAACCAGTTGGAAATATCCTTTTTGAAACCTTCAATATAATGATTCACTCTCTCTCCCTTCCATACCTAAACAAAATTAAGTTAACATTATCAATTGAACTTAAAGCTATTATTAACCTCTTAAGCATTAAATTTGAAATAAAATTAATAATTAACACTAGAACAAATATGCTAAAATATATATTTAAAAATAATATTATAATCAGAATTAAAAAAAAAATATCCAATTTGAAAAATATAAAAAATTAAGTAACTACCATCCAAGAATAACCAGATTTTTCAGCCTCTTGTCTTGTTCTAATAATCTTTCCCTTGTAAGGACCGAACACTGTTCCTATAGGCAATGGGATTTCTGTCCATATTCCGAGTCCTGCTTTTGGAATGCTCGATATTCCAATCGAGAGAAAACTTGGAATTGTCAGCTCAGCTCGATCTGAAGAGTTTTTGGGAACCTATAAGACCATAAATTTTCCAAAGTCACAAAAACTATCTTAGGTAAAGAAACAAATCTTGAATTATTGTTGATTTTTTTTCTATTTAAAAGATGATACTTTTAAAAGATTTTCGATTAAATTCTGATGAAATTATTAAACGTTTAACTGAGACTAATCTTTTTGTGCTTCAAAACTTTTTCATATCCAATAGTATCACCGCTTTTTGAGAATCAAACCGATTGCTGATACTACCCTTACAAAACTCAGGATATTTTTGGCCTAAGAAAATCGCAATTACCGTTATTTTTATCTCTAACTCGAGTTTCTTATGTTTAAACCTATAAAAATATCAAGAATTGTGTGCTAAAAATTTATACCATGAGAATAAAAATTATACTCTCTGAAACTAGAAATAACAAAATATTGCCAGGAACTTTAATTTATTACAGATTTTTTTTAACAAATACGAAATCTTCTCCAAACAAATAATAATTCATATCATCCCAGAGAAAACTTTTGAAATTACCTGCTAAAATACAAATAAAAATATATGCATAAGAATATGAACTAGAATTCAGTGAAATTCTAAATAAGTATTAAAAATTTTTTTGAATGAAGAGAAAAGATTTTGTAACAGTTATGAATGATCCCAAATCCGATGATTTTAAGTTATGTCATATAATATAAAGTTTGTTCTCAATTGATTAAAAATTATTTAAATTTCCATACATAACTGAAAAATCCAATTCTTTTAAATTATGTATCATTTATTAAAATTTATACTACTATTAGTAAATACAATATTATTTATAATATTTAAGTAAGTAACGTACAGTTCGCACACATTCAATCGTTTGCTTGAGATAATTTGATAATAATCAATTGGCGTTTGTAAATGTTTTTTTAATTACAGTACTTTAATGTTGAAAGCTTTAATTTGAAATTACTATTTTTCTTAGAAAATATGAAAAAAACATGTGCCTGTCTTGTTTGTCCTTCATTGGTGAACTTATAATTATGCTTATATTTTACTTGTTTATATGGTTATATAAGAAAAGTAATAATAATTCAACTCTGGGGAAAGTAATAATTCAAACAAACTTTAAAAAAGATATTTTACAATCTTAAGAAAGAAAGAATTCCTCCTAAAACTGTTTTTAGAATATAGTTTCCGTCGCCCCAAATGTAATTTTTTTAGAAAATATCATATAATAAATTTAAATCAGTTGTAGAAATTAAGAAAACATTTATTTATAACATTTGTAGTCTGGTAAAATTTTTAAAAGGCTGATACATAGAAAACCTGAAATTCAAGAACTATTTTTAAATTCAAATCTAGCGCTAGCAAATCTAAACGCTTGAATTTGTGTAGATATCGAATAAGGACTATGGTTTAGAGTATGTCACTTTGTGATATAATGATATATCACTTAGACAAAATTCTTCAATTTGTCAATCGCTGATAAAAAACAGTTTAAAGAAAACTGTGAATAGTTGATAGATTCATACTTTCTAATCAACCTAACTTTCACTTTTAATTAAAATATTACAGTGAAGTAAGTATAGGAAACTTACTTTTAACCTATAACTATCAAATCAACATTTATTAAGAATTTAATACTTACTCTTCGATCACATACCCAAAGCATAGGACCATGTTTTGGACAAGCGCCTTTGTAGTCACAGTCGCAAAAATCACAATCTGCATATAGAAGAAACAAATCCCCAATATTTAAAATGTAGTAAGTGAACTTGATGCTGATATTAATAAATATAAACTGAATTTTGTAGATTTCAAAAAATAATATTTTTGAAATTATTCTGTTACATAGTTTTTCGGTTAACTGAGTCAATAGAGATTTTTCGTGTGTAAATTATGCATTTTAAACTTTGTATTTTAAATTTGGTAATTTTGTAATATTTGTAATATAGTAACAGTTTAACGGAAATTCTGGTTTTCAAAATTAGAGCTCTTTTTAACATTTTAGTAAGAACTTCAAAACTGAAAAATAAAATTAATCGTATAAATTGTTTTTTTTCTCTGCCACTATAAAATTACCAAATTTTATCACATATTATAAAACCATATTTTATTGCTAGTTTTAGCAAAATCATTGCCGAATTGCTTCGATAAAAATTACCGAGCTTTTTAACGTTCCCATAGAAGCACGCTGAATTAAATCATATTCCGAGCATTCCATTTGACCATATTTCTTCTCAGAGTATTATTATTAGTATTGTTGTTATTTTATTTTATTTTAAGAAATTTAACTTTGTTTTTAATTTGAGAAATAATTTATTAAATAAATGAAATAAAATACTATATTCAAATAAAAGATAAATAATAACATAACAAAGATGAAAGCAATTTTCTTGTTGGAATTAGAAAATTTAAACTACTAGGAGGCTCCGCCCCCTGCTCGCTAACGCTCGCCAACCCCCGAGAATTGCTACGCAATCCTATGTAGTTCACGCCGTGAACCATGGCTCGCTGCGCTCGCTCGCCAATGAACACAATGTTCTAGCACAAAGACATAGTATATTATCATCGAAGACATAGTATTTTATCATCAAAGACATAGTATTGTACTTACGTAGAATTCTATCAATGTTCTTATTGGCTTTTAAAAAAGTATATTAGCTTTTAAAAAAATATATTATTTAGATTGTGCATGGTGAAAAAATCAAAACGTTGGCTAAATGAGAAACATATTAGCAAAATAAATTATCAAATATTGCAGTTACTCACCTAAATTCAACTAAATGTGTATAATAAATTAGGTAATGCTAGAAATTCTGAAAGTTTTAGAAAAAAAAATTATTATTTAAAAATATAAACTTTACCCTAACTTTTCCTTGTGAGATAATAACCCTCAAAAAGTCTTTCATTTTCAAGAACACAAAAATTTGTTTTATCGCCAAATGAAATATTTTTTGGGGATCAGCATTATTGATTTGCCAGAAGAATTTCTTTCTTTGGCCCAGAAGTAAGCATTACAATAACTACACTGTTCCGTCATTGAGCCAATATTATACTCTTCGACATCTACTGTTACATCTTGAACAGTTTTTATTGCACTTGATCTCTGCAATCTACGTCTTCCATAACATTTCTCAACACTTTCTTGGGC
This sequence comes from Parasteatoda tepidariorum, assembly GCF_982258835.1. Lineage (NCBI taxonomy): Eukaryota > Metazoa > Arthropoda > Arachnida > Araneae > Theridiidae > Parasteatoda > Parasteatoda tepidariorum. The sequence continues at coordinate 90,302,000 of NC_141758.1, forward strand.
TCTTCGAACGCGTTTTTTTTCATTACGCTTAAAAGCCCTAGCAGCTTCACTAATATTCTGCATTTTAAAGCGTGAAAATTCAATGCATAAATAAACGCGAAATATAAGAAAATTCAACGCATTCAATACAAACACTTAGACGTTTTTTAGACGTTTAGGTAGCTCCCAGTAGAAAAATATCAATTCTACAGCGGCCTTTTAAAGCATTCTCACTTTAATTAATTAATTAATTCCTAATTGAGTTTAAATTAAATATTATCATGTTTTAGGGCATGAATCTGAATTGAACAACCTGATAATGTTCACTCTGGTTATTGTTTCCGTTTTTAAAAGCGCTATATGTTGAGCCACCTCTTCCAGATTTGCCATGTGACATTTTTAGCAGCAATCATTGGTTGATTTTCTAACGTTGCCATTCGGAGAGTTGTAATGAGGCTTTTTTTTGGTGCCGTGTAAGAGAAATATATATATAGATTTCTACTTAAGTTTGGTATTTCCTTATCAATATTTTCTGAAAAATTGAATATGAAACATATATAGTAAAACGCGGTAAATAAATAAAGAAAAAGGTTTTCATTAGTGTAAATAAATTTTAATTACAAAGCTTGATATCGCCGTATCAATCCGTTTAAATGCACGAAATATGCTTTTATCAAAATAATTACATTATTTTCATCACAATTTTTTAGTCTCAGTTCTGATAATTTCTTGGTTTTTAAAAACCGCCTTACAGTTTCAGAATAAATAGTATTTTAACTTTCTTTCAAAGTAAGATTTCACCTCTTAATATTTCAAATTTTAGATTGATTAAACTTTTGATGTTGAAAAAGGGTAAAACGAACGATTAAAATCAAAACAATTTAGTATAGTTTTAAATAGCTTTAAGAATAAAAGAAGCTTAAAAAAGTAAGGCAAATAAAACTCCAAAAGTATTATTCACGTATAATATATCATAATTTATCATGTTTTAAAAATAGCAGATAAGTGTTATATTTACAAAGGAACTCGTCATCGCTGGAGACATCTTCTTCTTTATAAGATTTTTGCTTGATGTTCCTTTTAGGATATCGACTTGGAATTTCAAGTTCTAATAAAGAATAAACTAAAGTCTTAATCATATATTTATTAGTATTTTTGTTGTTTTTAAATGATTAACATTGACAATATTTTGAAATAAAAGCTCACATTAAATTTAAAAAAGAGCCATTAAATTATATAAAATGTTTTATTTTTTCTAACTTCGACGAAAATTTATATTTTCTCAGTCAATCAAAAATGTCCATTATATGTTTAAAAATTGAAGTTATTTGTGACATTCTCTATTTATAATATTAACCTGAATTTTCGGAATAGCGTTCTATTCGGCCTCCTTTATGCTAATTTCAGTTTTGCGCTTTTAGGTCAAGAACTTACGTTGGTCAAATAATTTTGAACGCAATTATAAAATCAACTTACCATAGAGAATTCTATATATATACTAATTATTTATCATTATTTTAAATGGAGAATCTATTTTTTTACTATTTTATATCAAAATAATCGAAAAAAATTGAATTCAAAGTAATAAAAACTTTTATTTCAGTTTTTGAACATTATTTTCTAAAAGTTATGCACGATAAACATATTCTACACCGATCTATACAATATTTTTTGGTTATTTATCACTAGTATGCATTCAATGAGATACATACATTTTAGTTTAATTCTTGTTATAAGAATATTTTGACTATGTAAAAATGTATTTTTAGTGTAATTTTGAATACCTATTGACAGATATACCAAAAGTTGCCTATAAGTATTTACATATAAGTATATATAGCTATAAGTAGTATGAAATTACTGGAACACAAAATAATTGTATTGTTCTAGTTCACTTTTGGCATAATAATGTATCTATCATATATTAAATAATGTGTTCGTGACCTAATGGCCTTAAATTTTTAATTCTTTCAAAACAAACTTGAAAATGTATTTTTAAAAATAAAAAGATACAATTCTAATAATTTAACATTACATGACATATCATTAAAATTTTGGTAACAACAATCAACTATGCAAGCCTGCCTTTTCAAACGAGTGGGCTCTTAAAGAAATTCAAAACGAATGAAGAATTGCCGTAATCACCGTAACCTCTTGCACTTTAAAAATATTCCGGATAAAATTACGGCAAATAGTACCGGAACTCACGATGCCTGCACTTTTTACCTTAAATGCATATTTACTGAAATATATTACGAAACAAAACATCTGATATATGGAATTTTTTACAGAAATAATTACAGCAAATTCAAAGAAACCTTCAAATTTACTAATTATAACTGCTAACATTGCGGTACAATATTTTACGGTAAAAATGGATTTTAAGGTAAGAAATGAATTTTACGGATGATGTAGCAACTTTGTACCTTAATTTAATGCAGAAATTTTCACAGTGAACTTGTTTAGAGGTTTATTCCACGTCAAGATTTTGTATAATATGAATGAAGAAATGTTTGTTGCTAAATACTCTTATTTTCAAATAGAAAATGTAACGTGTCATTGATTACGACTTGGATTCGAAGGAGGAGAGGTGGATATAATAACAGAATTTTATCAACATTTAGTTCAGACTGCTATTTATCTTTACATACACCATTTTTTCATTTTTTATTGTAATATACTTAATGATATTATGCGAAGATCTAATACAAAGTCGAAATATTAAAAATAACATCCTATTTCCCAACAGCGTTCTATACAATGCAAAATACTTATAAAGGAATATTGATGTAAAATTATTACGGGTTTTTCATATATTCTAGCATTTCCTATAAAAAAAACACGCTTGAATTTTTAAATCAAGTGAATCAATTTACCTTTGTCTATTTCGTCTTCAATGACCTGGTCATCTTCAGGTAAAAAGGGTTCCAAATCTTTAAAATGACGCTGAGCTCTCTCCAACAAACTCTTCGCAAGCTTCTTTAAGCCAATTTCTCTTGGACGAATCTTTATTTCTTGTTCCTTTTGAAATGAAATGAATTTATTGGCAAATAATAAATATTCTTTAACATAAATTATCTTCTAAATGATTCATTATTACTAAATAAAGTAAATGCAGCAAATGTAGTTAAAATAAATTGTTCTCCTTTGGAACACAAAATACGTAGTAATACTTGAAAAACTTAACAAAACAATTATCGAACAAAAGATAAAAAAAGTAACTAATGTTTGAATAACTCTAGTTTTGTTTTGTTTCATGACTTTCAACACATGGTCAGTAGTAGATGCTTTACTAATATTAAGAAGATTTTTCTACGTCTATAGGGATAAAAAGAAAATTCCTCAATTGAAAACGCTGAAAATAATAGAATAACAAAATGAAATGTTTTAAATTCTGTTTAGAAAATTTTATAGTATTAAATGTACTTAAAAGCTGTAAGTGCTCGGTATTCCCATAAATTAACATGTATGGCCATGTACAATGCAGAAAAAAATGAACATTCTGAATAACCTTTGAGGGACTGACTTTAAATATGCTAAATAATTAGTGCTAAATAATAATTCTAAAATCAAAAATTATTTTACAAAATTTAAAAATATATTTGTAATAAAGTAACTGGCATTTTTATCAATTTTTACAGGAAATTTTGTTAAAATTTATTTTAGAATTTCTCAACTTACATTTTCATCCTGTTTTAATTTTTTACGACGATTCTTTATAATTTCTGAAAGAAAAAAAACATACTTTCAAGTAATTTTTGCATAATAGTTTTATCATGCTTTCATACTTACAATTACATTTTTTTATGAAACAATATAACGAAACAATTATAATTCTTACTCTTTTGACAAAGCTTTTCTTTTCTCTTTTGAGATTCAGATACAGCAAATAACTTGAAATTCGTTTTCTCGAAGTCTTTGACTATCAAAAAAGTAAAGAATTTGATCCATTAAAATATTCAACTTTGCTTTAGAGTAATAAGATTAAATAAGCAAACATATCTAATGTTAATTGCAGATTAATGCAAAAGAAAATGAAGAAAATTTGCGCAGATAAATTGTTTTAAAAACACATAAATTTTGCGGAATATTTTAACTTAGTACTACTATTTATTACTACTTATGAATACTACTTTTTAAACTCTTAATCACTTTGCCAATTATAGAGGATATAGGTGATTCGTCTGATCCTTTATGTTTTTATGTGACATGTCAGAGACTCTAAGAGATAAAACTTATTAAATGAATCACTCTCAGAATAAATAAAATGAAATCACTTTGCTCTGAAATCTGATTTTAATAATTTTGCTGTGCGAAAAATCCTGAACACTCTAATTTTCCTAGCAATTTTCCGTGAACTTAAAAAAAGTATAACATATTACTAATAATTTCTTTTTTAATCGTCTAGCCACTTATCTGATCCAAAAATTGGGAAATACTCACCATTCTGTACCTTTTCATTGCTAAAATACGAAGGAATATTGCAAAAAATATTTTACAATTTCGAATTTCTATATTACTGTCTTAAGTCATAATAAAATTAAACAAAATACGAGTTGTTGATGAATGAATATGAAATTTGAATTGCAAAAGAATATAAATATTTCAAATGTTAAATTGCTCCTAAAGCAAGAACAAATATGCACATTGTTATATTATAGCCCAATTTGATTACGATAATGAGTAAATTTAATAATTATTTAAAAAATCAAATCAAAATTTCAAAATATAAATTTTTATCTAAATACAGTACGATACTGCATACATTTGCAGTTTCAAAATTGTTTTAGTTATGCAAAACACGCAAAATAAATAATTCTTGAAAAGAATATAACAATAATTATAAAAATATATTGAATTCTTGACGGTAAAATTTCAAAATTAAAAAAAAGACAATAAAAGTTAGATGTATGTATGTATCTAATGTATGTATGTATCTAAGCGATGAATAAAGCAATGAATTAAAACACACTAAATAGACATAAAACAACACAAAAATGTTACTAAATAGACATAAAATAAACTAAATAGACAAGACAAAAATGTTACTAAATAGACATAAAATTAAATACTCAAAATATAATGAGATTTCATCTGATTACAGTCAAGTAATATACTACGCAGTCATAAATTTTGTTATACATATTAAAGCACACATACGTGTACCAGCATATTCTTGACTGTATTAATTTTAAATATTAAGTGAATACAAATTTAAAAGTTTCATTAAGACCACATAAGTAGGGGAGAGTGGGATCAATTGTAACAGCGTACGATTGTAACAGAGCGAAAATTTCGAGTGTCGGGTTCTAGATTTGGTTCCCAGGTGGCGCACAAGGTGTATTTAATAAATCTACATGCACACCCCTGCTGGCAGCCATTTTTATGTACTTTTGAAAGAGTTACATCATAAAAGATATTTTCACGCTACATAAGTTACTTTTTTGGAATTAGAATATTATATTGTAACAAAGTAATTTTGTTTAAACAAATAAAAATTATTAACCGAATATGTAAGTGGACACCTTAATTAGCATTTAAAAAAAAAGATTAGTTTTGTTAATTAACTAGCATTGTTTATTACAAATGAAGCTGAAATAGCGTCTTGGGGACGTTTGTAACAATAAGTAAAGGGACGATTGTATCAGCTGAAAATAAATAATCTTATGTTTACAAACCATTACTTAACTCTTTAAGAACCACCATTAGTTTCCTATATCATATATATTATGTTGCATGTGCATTATTTTATTTGTCACCTTTCTCAGCATAAATTAAAATTTTTAACCCCTTAAAGTTTAAAGTTTGACCCTTTAGGTCTCTGCTCATTATTATTTTTACTCCTAAAATATCATTACTATTTTGATCAATAAAAAAATACATCACAACTATGATAATGTGTATAATTAACTATGTTTTAGTTGAATTTATGAACTGTTACAATTGACCCCGTAAGTGGGGACAATTGTAGCAAGTGCACGATTGTCAAAAATTGTTAATAACTAATATAATAACATTTAAAATAAGGTATTTATTTTTTTTCCAGTAGAGGATAGTCTACTTTACTCGTCTGTCAATTAATACTAATAATATATTGGATTTTTTGTTAGTTAAAAATAGTTAAGTAAAAAATGTTACAATTGACCCCACTCTCCCCTACTGATTCAAAAGTAGAATGAAAATAAAAGTCGGAATTTTACCCAAATAAATTACATGTTCGACATCTGTTGTAATCTCCAGAACGTTTAAGGGTCCACGAATATTTAAGTGAGGATAGAAATATACTTTTTCTTATAGTGTCTTTTTAGAAGCTAAAAACCAAGATCCGCATATGTGGACCGAGTAATGAAGAAATTAACTAATATGTAAATTTAAAGTATTCCTTAAGTTTTAAAGGTCAGAAAATAGTACATTTTTGAAATTTAAAATTCAATAGCTGTTAAAAGTAAAAACTATCAATTTGGAATATTATTTCAATTGGGCATAATATAGCCTACGTCACAGGTTGTGTTGTTCCTACTAAATTTTACCCATGAACGGCATTTTCTGCGAGCCTAACTTCAAGCCACAAATAAACAAACGAAGTGTTCGATCGTTTAAATAGCTGCTCGCCAGATTTTATTGCATTATAAAGAAAAGTTATTGAAACTAAATACAACTAAATAAACAACAACTAAAACAAATAACAACAACTACTAATAACAATAACTAAATAAACAACAACTAACTTCCATTCGTTTAGCATTGCGTCATATGTTGTTACTACTAAATCGAAGTAGTTGTGTTTTTTTCATATTATACCCAATTATATACTTCTCTTATTTCAATAAAAAACATTTTAGATATTCAGCATACATGTACTCTTTTTTAGTCATGGTTGCTTTAAGTATGACAGTAAAATGACAACAAAGGAAGTTTTATGGATTATCTATATTCAGACTCATGTTTAGATCTAATTTTAATCTCCTTTTTTACCAAGATATCTAAAGTTCCTTTTTTTAAATAAACATAGCTTAAAAGTAATAAAACTGGCATTTAAAAGTATAAAATAATGGTTGCTTACTGGTAATTAGCTTAAAGCCTTACCATTTTGTTGACTTTTAGGAATACTTTGCTGATTTCTTGGAAATTTGTTTACTTTTGAAGGTGCTTTTTTCTCAGGCTCCAGAAATTTAGGAAGTTTCGAAGCAACCCCTAAAAGTAAGTTTATTCAGAATAACAAATTAATAGAACAGGAATCGCCCTAGTACGTTACAAGAATTGCCCTATCTTCATGCCCTATTACGTTAACAGCATTTTCTGCATGAAAACAATTATTTTCATCACAATATCATCACAAAATTTTAGTGCACTATAGTTTTATGTCTTTATGTACTAAAAATTTGGAACATAACAGCAATAAAAAACACATAGACACTTTTCAAAGTTTCATGCAATTCATATTACATTAAAAAGAATATAATATTTTATTAAATTAGTTTTTTTAAAAAACTTAAATGTGCAGCAAATATTGTATAACCTTTAGGAGTGAGGGTACGAGATAATTTGTTTAAAAAGAATTTTTTGCCCAGTAAGTATTAAAAATTTATTCAGAATTTGTTCCAATTTAACGAAAAAGTGAAAAACAGTTTTTTTGACATAAACTATTTGATGTAAAGCAAACTATTTAGTGAGTTTTTCCAGACATTTTCTTATTCTTCATTTCAGACTAGTGTTAAGTATCTTGAAAAGAAAATAATATTTGAAATAATTTTCTAATTCTAACAAATACAAATGAATTTAATTATAATTTAAAGTTTAAAAATGTATAACTCTTTAAAGTAACTAAATTCTTATAATAAAATTTCTCTGAATTATTATAATGATTAACCTACCACGATTTAAATGGACTGAACTACCGTTAATTCTTTTGATTCCACAAAAGATCACAATATTTTTCCTTATGATATAAACATAATTTGCTGATATCATTATTAAATTAATGATATATCCTTCTTAAACAATTACAAATTATTGCTACGTCCGTATAGAAAAATACTTTAGAAAGTAAAGTAGTAGAGTTTCAAAAAGTATTTAGTAATAAAATCATTTTTAAATAAAAGTGACGAAAATTATTTTGAAAAAAATTTATTTTCGAAATAAAAATGTCACCCATGAACTTGTGGAATTCTTTCATATATGTGATTCTTTCATAGAATTTTAAGTACTCGTTTAATATGTTATTTGAAAAAACAAGCAAAACTATTTAATCGTGACCCAAGGTCAAACCTACCCCTCTTCCTTTACGAAAAGAATAGTTTGAAAATCCATCAATGGAATTCATATCCTACTTTTTTGTTAAAACTTTTAAAGTTGCTCCTAATTTTTAGTTTATTACCGAAAACTTTTAAAGACATAAATGTTTAACATATACTGTATTTAATCTATATGACATATTCGTAATCATCCATAACATAGTAATAATGTATAACTGCTTGGTGTAATAAAGTATGTGATTTTATTTCTGTTAATCGCAGGCTTAAATTTTCTCCACAAATAACACACAAAAAAAAACAAAAGAAAAAGAAACTAATACATTTAATTTACATATGGAATAATAATACATTAATATAAATTATTATTGCAATTTTTGATAAAAAAAAATTTAGAATTCTTTTTCAGATTTACATTGAAAATCATAAGAAAGTAACTAATGAACTACATTAAACAATGTTTAAAAAATTACTGTAAATATTTATTGTTGCTGTATAAAATTTATTTAAGTATGAAAGACTATTATGACCACATTACTATCTTTGTAGAACATCCTATCTAAAATCTAAAAGAAGTTTCAAGAAACTAAAACATACCTAAAGATTTCAGAACTTCCCAGTTTCTAATTACATTTGAATAGCGCTTTCGTTCGTACGCACTTAGAGATTCCCAGTTACAATGCAATTTATTTATTTCACAAGTTCCATTCATTTTTCACAGGAATACAATACGCCAACTATCGACATTCAGAACAACTTTATACTATGAAATATCATTTGCTTTCTGACGAGATTAATTTCTGTATAGCAGACGATTAAACAGTGTTCAGAAAGATACATTTGAGTATTAATATTATATTTTAAAAATATTGATTGCAATTGAGTTAGGAAATTTTTACGAACTTTTATAAGTTTCATAAGCAATTTAATTCCTATAAATTGTAACGAATAGTTAAAATTTTGAAGTAGCATTTTTTGGAAATAAATAATTTGTAATATGTCTTTTTCTGTTTAATTAACTTTGGATAAAGGAAAAAAATCGTTTGAGCTTATTTATACTTAGAAATTTATCTTTTTAAGGCAGACGATAATCTTCCATCAAATCATATCAACATAAAAAAAGACGATAAAATCATGGTTGCCTAAGGAAAAGAAAGAGGGGCTGGTTCTTTCGACTCTTCGAGCAAACTATTATGAAAATTTTATATTTTTCTCGCTGTAAAGGTAAGTTCGACTCTTTCTTGAAATTAGCTTTCAAATTTTACACAATTATCACATTATTTCTGTTCAAAAAACTTTCTTGGCCATAATTCGTGATCGCAATGACCTATAGGGGGCGTTGTTGTATGAGACTAATACCTGCGATTTCTATATGAACAGTCATTCAGTTACTCTGGAGAAGTCTTTAATGTAGCGTGTAGCATTGTAACGTTCCTTCTGTATTGCGGCTTATCAAATTTAAAAAAGAAAAAATGTTTGATATCCTTTCTTATGCAACCGAAAACAAGACGGTATCTCTTTTTTTTAAAGAAGGAACATCCAAAACACACGTGAGAAATATTTGTAAATAAACAGAAAAAAATATGTTTCTTCTTATTAGAATTAAAACTTAATGCCTGAGAAATAGTTTCACTAAATTCAATGATATGACGTGAAAGGCCTATTTAAACTTTACATTCCATAGTTTTAAGAATCATATTACTTCAAACATTAAAATAAGCAAAAAATATACATAAGCTTCATAATTTTATATAATTTAATTTGTTAAAAAAAAGTTTTTTGACAACTATTTTTATCAAAAAATTTTAAGTTTTAATAAAAATCATTATTTAGAAATAAATAATGCTTACGGTACAAAACTAAAAGGAAAAAAACTAATTCTAAAATTTCCTTACATTAAAATAAACAAATTTCATGTTTTTTATTTTTTGATTTATAATCGGAAGTAGAAAACCATTCTATAGAAAACTATCATCAAATAAGAAAAAAATTATTTAAAAGTAAAATTTTTTATTAAAATTAACACTTACCTGCTTTATAAATCAGCAGAATTCCAAAATGATTTGCTCTTCGATTATTGTTACCATTTTTAGTGCTACGAAAATGCGTCTTTGGGATTTGCCAAAAATAGAACAAGATGCAATTTTATTTTTTCAGGAGCGAAATATTTTGCCCATTGTCCCCCGAAATCCGATAAACTACTTTGATTTTAAATAAAGTGTTTTATTATATGATTTGTCGCAAAAATTTTGGGTGTAGATTGGTGGCACTTAAAAACCGCCAAATCTGTAGTTGCGGTGGCGTTAATACGTAAGTACTGAATTTTTATTCCATACTTTTTTGAATCATATTACTTCAAACATTAGAATATACAAGAAGTATACATAAACACATAATGTTACACCATTTAATTTTTCAAAACAATTATTTTAACAATAATTTTTATCAATAAATTATAAACTGAAAAACGTAAAATAAAGAATTCTTAGGACAAAAAAAAAAAAAAAAAAAAAAAAAAAACGATTTTAAAAATTCCTCATATTGAAATAAAAAAATTCCATATTGTTTCTCATTTTATTCTTTTAGTTCTTAATCAGACGTAAAAAACCATTCTGTAGAGAACTATCATCAAATGAGAAAAAAATTATTTACAAGCAAATTTTTTATTGTAAAAATCATTACACTTACCTGATTTATAAATCCGGAGTATTGGGTATAATATGAAAAAAGCACAACTACTTCCACTTACTACTAGGAATAATATTTACCTTTTAGTTTAATTAGTAAACTGAGTTTTAAATATGCTTACTAAATTCATAAACTTCGGTAAAACAACAATATAAATTATTTCCAAAAGAACTAGACTAATACAATTCCAACCTGGCGAGTAGCGACTTATAACAAGACACTTCGTTTGATGCTTTTACTTGTTGCTAGAAATCAGGTTCGCAGAAAATGCTGTTTACTAGTTAAATTTAGTAGGAATAACACGATCTGTGACGTAGGCTATAGTATACCCAATTCCAAAATGATATGTTCTTTGTTTTAAAACTTTATTCTCAAATAATAGATACATAGTTTATCCCATCATTACTTTTAGATAACATACTACACAGCAAAATTTTATAATTGTAAGATCTTGATATGAATTTGAATATGCAGCTGAGAACAGAATAGCTGAATTGGGTATAATATGAAAAAAACACAACTACTTCGATTTAGTAGGAACAACATATGACGCAATGCTAAACGAATGGAATTTAGTTGTTGTTTATTTAGTTATTGTTATTAGTAGTTGTTGTTATTTGTTTTAGTTGTTGTTGTTTATTTAGTTGTATTTAGTTTCAATAACTTTTCTTTATAATGCAATAAAATCTGGCGAGCAGCTATTTAAACGATCGAACACTTCGTTTGTTTATTTGTGGCTTGAAGTTAGGCTCGCAGAAAATGCCGTTCATGGGTTAAATTTAGTAGGAACAACACAACCTGTGACGTAGGCTATATTATACCCAATTCTAGTTGAAATTATTCTTTCAAAACTAAAAAATACTTACCAAGAAAACGATAAAAATTAATTAAGAATCAGCACAAATGGCACTATTTCAAGCAATTTGGATAATTGTTTATTGTTGTTTTCTGAATTATACGGATACAAAAATATATACTATTCTATAACGAAGAAGAAAATTCTATAACTATTACAGTTCTGTACGTTCTGAATTCACATTTATTCATCGGAATGACGAAAGCAATGTTGACTTCACTTTAATTTGTAATGAATTGAAGACAGAAGAAATGCATTTTACTTTAATACACACATATGTAACAGTATGCGATAGCGAAATCGGAATTTATCAGTTGCAAGTTTGTTGATAATAGAAGTTAAAAATTATTGAGAAATTTTTCTTCAAATATTCGGTGTGTTCTGGATCTGAAAGGATCAGAAGGAAAGTTCTGGATCCCAATATTTTGGAGATTGTTTTCAAGTCCTTCGGCTTTTCCTTAGGGAAATTTTGATTATTATTTGCTGCTAAGAAAATGGCGTCTGATTCTGCTAATGATTTTGATGGAACTAAATGAAAACGTGACAAATTAATGGCTGATATTTTCAGGCTCCCGCCAAAGCGCGTACTCGAACTTTGAGATCTCGAATAATAAAAACAAAAACGATTTTAAACTAATAGAAATATTTTTTTAATAGTTGTCGTAAATGACACTATAAATACGTTATTTTAAAATTTTTAGATTTAACTTTTATTATCAAAAAAATTAAAGCATTTATCGACACTTTAACTACATATTGTTAGATAACAAGAAATTGTAAAGTTGGGTTACATTTAGAATTCTGATTTTAAAATATGCCGTTAATAGCAACTTGTTTATGCTAAATCCTTAAGAAACAACAACCTTAAATGTTAATTATTGAAGCAAAATAATAATTTAGGTTCATAATAATATTAGAAATTCAACAATTGCTAATAGATATTCAAATTAAAGAGAATATAATTAAAGGAATAATTATATTAAAAAATATGTTATGAAATTCGGAGGTATTTTACTATTCATTACAACTGTATTTCTGACTCTGAAAACATAAGAAAGCACGACAATTTTCAATGAAGCACTTTAGTAATTATTTTGGTAAAATTAACAATAAAATATCCTTTTATAATATGTGATAACATTCAGTCAATTCTTTAAAATTTGGGAATTCTATCAAAATATCTAAAAGCAGGGCATGAAAGAAATTTTCTTGGTTACGTTTGTTTTTCAATTTTAAATTTTTACTAAATGTGTGGCAATAAGAACTTAAGTTTCGTGTAATACAAAATAAATGGAAAAAGGACAAAATAAACAGTTCAAACGCTCTATATTTGAATTTTATTATTCATGATTTTTTTTTTGCCAGAAATGTCATTACCATACAGAACGATATTTTTAACAGATTTTTTTTTCTCCATAGTACCTAATAATGTTACGTGGCAAATTATTGTACACTAGTGGGCTGCGCCCCCTGCTCGCTAACGCTCGCCAATCCCCGAAAATTGCTACGCAATGTTATATGGTTTGCTCCGCAAACCAAGCTCGCTTCGCTCGCTACTAACTTAGATACATTGCAAATGCACAAAATTCTAAGAATTCAAAACAATCATTCAAATCCATATAACAACTTTTTTTTCTAAAAAAAATTACATTTTTTAGTAAATACTGAGTCCTTAAAATAAATTTGAATTCAAATAAATGACATGTAATTCGTTAAATCGATTAGAAATGTGCTATAGTATAAAATCTTAAGATAAAATTTCTAAAACTGATATCTCTTTAAAAAGGTTAAAATTTCGGCTATAATTAAGTCTATTAAAAATTTAAATAAGTGAATTGCAATGGAAAAACCCGCATAAACAAATAAATTCTAGTAAAACAAATAAATTCGTGATATAAATAAAAAACTGTCAAATAAATTCGTAATACATAAATTCGTGAAAAAAAAAAAACGTTTTCGACAAAAAACTAAAATAGAGATCTATCGACAAAGACTTCTGCCTAGCTTATGCTCTCCCTGGTTATTTCAGTTTCCGTTTTTAAAAGCGCTATATGTTGAGCCATCTTAGCCAGATTTGGCATGTGACATTTTTAGCATCACTCATTGGTCTATTTTCTAGCGTTGCCATTCGGGGAGTTGTAATGAGGCTTTTTTTTATCGCCGTGTAAGAGAAATATATATATAGATAGCAGTAATTATCTGTAGTCAATTAAAGTTCTAATCAATTACTTTAATAAACACCCAACTCAGGTACGAACAATGGGTTTTCAGCTAATTTAGTTACAGTCATACGTACATTTTATGTTACTACATTTTATTTTACTACACGTACATACGTTGTATGCAAATATGCATAAAATGTATCATTACACAATACATACTATTTGTACTGAATAATATAATAATACATATAGTATACAATCGTCTTTAGTTGTAATCGAATATTTTGATTATTTCCAATTATAATTAAGGTACCCGAATACCTTCGGAGGCAAATTTCTGAAATTTTAAATTTAGAAAATTCTTTTTTGGATTTTTATGTGTATTACACACTAAAACATAATATGACAACAAAAAATTAGGAAAAAATAATTTTCTTTTAAAAGAAAATATGGGGAAAAACTCGTAAAAAAAGTGCAAAAATTGACCATTTTTTTAAATAACATAACATTCTCAAAATTTACTATTTTTTCATCATTTTTGCTTTAAAATACTGATAAAATCTCCATTAAGGAAATTGAATATACATTAGACATAATTTTGATATTTAGAAATTTTGGGGCAAAGATCGTAACTTATTCGGCAAAAAGAGCCAAAAATTGCTACTAATTAATTTTATTTTAGCTGTAAAACATAAAATAATAGTTGAATTAGCAATTCCATAGCCTATTTCCTAGATATATATATAGAAAACATTCATGCAAAATTTCAAGTGATTTGAACTAATATATTTTGAGATATTGCATTTAGAATGAAGGAAAATATCGGAAAAATTAGTTTTGAGAAAATGGACAAAAACGACAAACTTTTCAACGTAACCGTATTTAATACATTATACAACATGGCAGTCTTTCTTAATTGGAGAAAAATTTTCCTTTTGAACCTTGAAATAGAAAATAAAACATGCTTGGCGTTAAAAATGATCAAAGATGAAATAACTGATTTGGAAAACAAGATATATAAAAAATATTAATATACCTTCAAAAGACTATGTTCTCCATCATCAGAAAGCTTGTCAATTTTCTTTCCTTTTGGGTGGATCTTCTTTTTTCTTTCTTCTCTTCCGAACGAAAAAATGTTCCATGACAGTCTTTCTTAATTGGAGAAAAATATCCCTTTTGAACCTTGAAATAGAAAATAAAACATGCTTGGCGTTAAAAATGTGTAAAGAGGAAAAAACTGATTTGGAAAACGAGATATATAAAAAATATTAATATACCTTCAAAAGAGTATGTTCTCCAACATCAGAAAGCTTGTCAATTTTCTTTCCTTTGGGGTGGATCTTCTTTTTTCTTTCTTCTCTTCCGAACGAAAAAATGTTCCATGACAGTCTTTCTTAATTGGAGAAAAATATCCATTTTGAACCTTGAAATAGAAAATAAAACATGCTTGGCGTTAAAAATGATCAAAGATGAAATAACTGATGTGGAAAACGAGATATATAAAAAATATTAATATACCTTCAAAAGAGTATGCTCTCCAACATCAGAAAGCTTGTCAATTTTCTTTCCTTTTGGGTGGATCTTCTTTTTTCTTTCTTCTCTTCCGAACGAAAAAATGTTCCATGACAGTCTTTCTTAATTTGAGAAAAATGTCCCTTTTGAACCTTGAAATAGAAAATAAAACATGCTTGGCGTTAAAAATGATCAAAGATGAAATAACTGATTTGGAGATCTAGATATATAAAAAATATTAACATACCATGTTCTCCAACATCAGAAAGCTTGTCAATTTTCTTTCCTTTGGGGTAGATCTTCTTTTTTCTTTCTTTTCTTCCGAACGAAAAAATGTTCCATGACAGTCTTTCTTTATTGGAGAAAAATATCTCTTTTGAACCTTGAAATAGAAAATAAAACATGCTTGGCGTTAAGAATGATCAAAGATGAAATAACTGATTTGGAAAACGAGATATATAAAAATATTAATATACCTTCAAAAGAGTATGTTCTCCAACATCAGAAAGCTTGTCAATTTTCTTTCCTTTTGGGTGGATCTTTTTTCTTTCTTCACCTCCGAACGAAAAAATGTTCCTTGACAGTCTTTCTTAATTGGAGAAAAATATCCTTTTTGAACCTTGAAATAGAAAATAAAACATGCTTGGCGATAAGAATGATCTAAGATGAAATAACTGATTTGGAAAACAAGATATATAAAAAATATTAACATACCTTCAAAAGAGTATGTTCTCCAACATCAGAAAGCTTGTCAATTTTCTTTCCTTTTGGGTGGATCTTCTTTTTTCTTTCTTCTCTTCCGAACGAAAAAATGTTCCATGACAGTCTTTCTTAATTGGAGAAAAATATCCCTTTTGAACCTTGAAATAGAAAATAAAACATGCTTGGCGTTAAAAATGATAAAAGATGAAATAACTGATTTGGAAAACAAGATATATAAAAAATATTAACATACCTTCAAAAGAGTATGTTCTCCAACATCAGAAAGCTAGTCAATTTTCTTTCCTTTTGGTAGGATCGTCTTTTTTCTTTCTTCTCTTCCGAACGAAAAAATGTTCCATGACAGTCTTTCTTAATTGGAGAAAAATATCCCTTTTGAACCTTGAAATAGAAAATAAAACATGCTTGGCGTTAAAAATGATAAAAGATGAAATAACTGATTTGGAAAACAAGATATATAAAAAATATTAACATACCTTCAAAAGAGTATGTTCTCCAACATCAGAAAGCTTGTCAATTTTCTTTCCTTTTGGGTGGATCTTCTTTTTTCTTTCTTCTCTTCCGAACGAAAAAATGTTCCATAGCAGTCTTTTTTAATAGGAGAAAAATATCCCTTTTGAACCTTGAAATAGAAAATAAAACATGCTTTGCGATAAAAATGATCTAAGATGAAATAACTGATTTGGGAAACAAGATATATAAAAAATATTAACATACCTTCAAAAGAGTATGTTCTCCAACATCAGAAAGCTTGTCAATTTTCTTTCCTTTGGAGTGGATCTTCTTTTTTTTTCTTCTCTTCCGAACGAAAAAATGTTCCATGACAGTCTTTCTTAATTGGAGAAAAATATCCCTTTTGAACCTTGAAATAGAAAATAAAACATGCTTGGCGTTAAAAATGATCAAAGATGAAATAACTGATTTGGAAAACGAGATATATAAAAAATATTAATATACCTTCAAAAGAGTATGTTCTCCAACATCAGAAAGCTTGTCAATTTTCTTTCCTTTTGGGTGGATCTTCTTTTTTCTTTCTTCTCTTCCGAACGAAAAAATGTTCCATGACAGTCTTTCTTAATTGGAAAAGAATATCCCTTTTGAAACTTGAAATAGAAAATAAAACATGCTTGGCGTTAAAAATGATCAAAGATGAAATAACTGATTTGGAAAACGAGATATATAAAAAATATTAATATACCTTCAAAATAGTATGTTCTCCAACATCAGAAAGCTAGTCAATTTTCCTTCCTTTGGAGCGGATCTTCTTTTTTTTTCTTCTCTTCCGAACGAAAAAATGTTCCATGACAGTCTTTCTTAATTGGAGAAAAATATCCCTTTTGAACCTTGAAATGGAAAATAAAACATGCTTGGCGATAAAAATGATCTAAGATGAAATAACTGATTTGGAAAACGAGATATATAAAAAATATTAATATACCTTCAAAAGAGTATGTTCTCCAACATCAGAAAGCTTGTCAATTTTCTTTCCTTTGGGGGGGATCTTCTTTTTTCTTTCTTCTCTTCCGAACGAAAAAATGTTCCATGACAGTCTTTCTTAATCGGAGAAAAATATCCCTCTTGAACCTTGAAATAGAAAATAAAACATGCTTGGCGATAAAAATGATCAAAGATGAAATAACTGATTTGGAAAACGAGATATATAAAAAATATTAATATACCTTCAAAAGAGTATGTTCTCCAACATCAGAAAGCTAGTCAATTTTCTTTCCTTTTGGGTGGATCTTTTTTTTTCTTTCTTCTCTTCCGAACGAAAAAATGTTCCATGACAGTATTTCTTAATTGGAAAAAAATATCCCTTTTGAAACTTGAAATGGAAAATAAAACATGCTTGGCGTTAAAAATGATCAAAGATGAAATAACTGATTTGGAAAACGAGATATATAAAAAATATTAATATACCTTCAAAAGAGTATGTTCTCCAACATCAGATAGCTTGTCAATTTTCTTTTCTTTGGGGTGGATTTTCTTTTTTCTTTCTTCTCTTCCGAATGAAAAAATGTTCCATGACAGTCTTTCTTAATTGGAGAAAAATATCCCTTTTGAACCTTGAAATAGAAAATAAAACATGCTTGGCGTTAAAAATGATCTCAGATGAAATAACTGATTTGGAAAACGAGATATATAAAAAATATTAATATACCTTCAAAAGAGTATGTTCTCCAACATAAGAAAGCTTGTCAATTTTCTTTCCTTTGGGGTGGATCTTCTTTTTTTCTTTCTTCTCTTCCGAACGAAAAAATGTTCCATGACAGTCTTTCTTAATTGGAGAAAAATATCCCTTTTGAACCTTGAAATAGAAAATAAAACATGCTTGGCGTTAAAAATGTGTAAAGAGGAAAAAACTGTTTTGGAAAACCAGATATATAAAAAATATTAACATACCTTCAAAAGAGTATGTTCTCCAACATCAGAAAGCTTGTCAATTTTCTTTCCTTTGGAGTGGATCTTCTTTTTTTTTCTTCTCTTCCGAACGAAAAAATGTTCCATGACAGTCCTTCTTAATTGGAGAAAAATATCCCTTTTGAACCTTGAAATAGAAAATAAAACATGCTTTGCGTTAAAAATGATCAAAGATGAAATAACTGATTTGGAAAACGAGATATATAAAAAATATTAATATACCTTCAAAAGACTATGTTCTCCAACATCAGAAAGCTTGTCAATTTTCCTTCCTTTTGGGTGGATCTTCTTTTTTCCTTCTTCTCTTTCGAACGAAAAAATGTTCCATGACAGTCTTTCTTAATTGGAGAAAAATATCCCTTTTGAACCTTGAAATAGAAAATAAAACATGCTTGGCGATAAAAATGATCTAAGATGAAATAACTGATTTGGAAAACAAGATATATAAAAAATAATAACATACCTTCAAAAGAGTATGTTCTCCAACATCAGAAAGCTTGTCAATTTTCTTTCCTTTTGGGTGGATCTTCTTTTTTCTTTCTTCTCTTCCGAACGAAAAAATGTTCCATGACAGTCTTTCTTAATTGGAGAAAAATATCCCTTTTGAACCTTGAAATAGAAAATAAAACATGCTTGGCGTTAAAAATGATCAAAGATGAAATAACTGATTTGGAAAACAAGATATATAAAAAATATTAACATACCTTCAAAAGAGTATGTTCTCCAACATCAGAAAGCTAGTCAATTTTCTTTCCTTTTGGGTGGATCTTCTTTTTTCTTTCTTCTCTTCCGAACGAAAAAATGTTCCATGACAGTCTTTCTTAATTGGAGAAAAATATCCCTTTTGAACCTTGAAATAGAAAATAAAACATGCTTGGCGTTAAAAATGATCAAAGATGAAATAACTGATTTGGAAAATAAGATATATAAAAAATATTAACATACCTTCAAAAGAGTATGTTCTCCAACATCAGAAAGCTAGTCAATTTTCTTTCCTTTTGGGTGGATCTTCTTTTTTCTTTCTTCTCTTCCGAACGAAAAAATGTTCCATGACAGTCTTTCTTAATTGGAGAAAAATATCCCTTTTGAACCTTGAAATAGAAAATAAAACATGCTTGGCGTTAAAAATGATCAAAGATGAAATAACTGATTTGGAAAACGAGATATATAAAAAATATTAATATACCTTCAAAAGACTATGTTCTCCATCATCAGAAAGCTTGTCAATTTTCTTTCCTTTTGGGTGGATCTTCTTTTTTCTTTCTTCTCTTCCGAACGAAAAAATGTTCCATGACAGTCTTTCTTAATTGGAGAAAAATATCCCTTTTGAACCTTGAAATAGAAAATAAAACATGCTTGGCGTTAAAAATGATCAAAGATGAAATAACTGATTTGGAAAACGAGATATATAAAAAATATTAATATACCTTCAAAAGACTATGTTCTCCATCATCAGAAAGCTTGTCAATTTTCTTTCCTTTTGGGTGGATCTTCTTTTTTCTTTCTTCTCTTCCGAACGAAAAAATGTTCCATGACAGTCTTTCTTAATTGGAGAAAAATATCCCTTTTGAACCTTGAAATAGAAAATAAAACATGCTTGGCGTTAAAAATGTTCAAAGATGAAATAACTGATTTGGAAAACGAGATATATAAAAAATATTAATATACCTTCAAAAGAGTATGTTCTCCAACATCAGAAAGCTTGTCAATTTTCTTTCCTTTTGGTGGATCTTCTTTTTTCTTTCTTCTCTTCCGAACGAAAAAATGTTCCATGACAGTCTTTCTTAATTGGAAAAGAATATCCCTTTTGAAACTTGAAATAGAAAATAAAACATGCTTGGCGTTAAAAATGATCAAAGATGAAATAACTGATTTGGAAAACGAGATATATAAAAAATATTAATATACCTTCAAAATAGTATGTTCTCCAACATCAGAAAGCTAGTCAATTTTCCTTCCTTTGGAGTGGATCTTCTTTTTTTTTTCTTCTCTTCCGAACGAAAAAATGTTCCATGACAGTCCTTCTTAATTGGAGAAAAATATCCCTTTTGAACGTTGAAATAGAAAATAAAACATGCTTGGCGTTAAAAATGTGTAAAGAGGAAAAAACTGTTTTGGAAAACCAGATATATAAAAAATATTAACATACCTTCAAAAGAGTATGTTCTCCAACATCAGAAAGCTTGTCAATTTTCTTTCCTTTGGAGTGGATCTTCTTTTTTTTTCTTCTCTTCCGAACGAAAAAATGTTCCATGACAGTCCTTCTTAATTGGAGAAAAATATCCCTTTTGAACCTTGAAATAGAAAATAAAACATGCTTTGCGTTAAAAATGATCAAAGATGAAATAACTGATTTGGAAAACGAGATATATAAAAAATATTAATATACCTTCAAAAGACTATGTTCTCCAACATCAGAAAGCTTGTCAATTTTCCTTCCTTTTGGGTGGATCTTCTTTTTTCCTTCTTCTCTTTCGAACGAAAAAATGTTCCATGACAGTCTTTCTTAATTGGAGAAAAATATCCCTTTTGAACCTTGAAATAGAAAATAAAACATGCTTGGCGATAAAAATGATCTAAGATGAAATAACTGATTTGGAAAACAAGATATATAAAAAATAATAACATACCTTCAAAAGAGTATGTTCTCCAACATCAGAAAGCTTGTCAATTTTCTTTCCTTTTGGGTGGATCTTCTTTTTTCTTTCTTCTCTTCCGAACGAAAAAATGTTCCATGACAGTCTTTCTTAATTGGAGAAAAATATCCCTTTTGAACCTTGAAATAGAAAATAAAACATGCTTGGCGTTAAAAATGATCAAAGATGAAATAACTGATTTGGAAAACAAGATATATAAAAAATATTAACATACCTTCAAAAGAGTATGTTCTCCAACATCAGAAAGCTAGTCAATTTTCTTTCCTTTTGGGTGGATCTTCTTTTTTCTTTCTTCTCTTCCGAACGAAAAAATGTTCCATGACAGTCTTTCTTAATTGGAGAAAAATATCCCTTTTGAACCTTGAAATAGAAAATAAAACATGCTTGGCGTTAAAAATGATCAAAGATGAAATAACTGATTTGGAAAATAAGATATATAAAAAATATTAACATACCTTCAAAAGAGTATGTTCTCCAACATCAGAAAGCTAGTCAATTTTCTTTCCTTTTGGGTGGATCTTCTTTTTTCTTTCTTCTCTTCCGAACGAAAAAATGTTCCATGACAGTCTTTCTTAATTGGAGAAAAATATCCCTTTTGAACCTTGAAATAGAAAATAAAACATGCTTGGCGTTAAAAATGTTCAAAGATGAAATAACTGATTTGGAAAACGAGATATATAAAAAATATTAATATACCTTCAAAAGAGTATGTTCTCCAACATCAGAAAGCTTGTCAATTTTCTTTCCTTTTGGTGGATCTTCTTTTTTCTTTCTTCTCTTCCGAACGAAAAAATGTTCCATGACAGTCTTTCTTAATTGGAGAAAAATATCCCTTTTGAACCTTGAAATAGAAAATAAAACATGCTTGGCGTTAAAAATGATCAAAGATGAAATAACTGATTTGGAAAACGAGATATATAAAAAATATTAATATACCTTCAAAAGACTATGTTCTCCATCATCAGAAAGCTTGTCAATTTTCTTTCCTTTTGGGTGGATCTTCTTTTTTCTTTCTTCTCTTCCGAACGAAAAAATGTTCCATGACAGTCTTTCTTAATTGGAGAAAAATATCCCTTTTGAACCTTGAAATAGAAAATAAAACATGCTTGGCGTTAAAAATGTTCAAAGATGAAATAACTGATTTGGAAAACGAGATATATAAAAAATATTAATATACCTTCAAAAGAGTATGTTCTCCAACATCAGAAAGCTTGTCAATTTTCTTTCCTTTTGGTGGATCTTCTTTTTTCTTTCTTCTCTTCCGAACGAAAAAATGTTCCATGACAGTCTTTCTTAATTGGAAAAGAA
The DNA here is from genome assembly GCF_982258835.1 of Parasteatoda tepidariorum. NCBI lineage: Eukaryota > Metazoa > Arthropoda > Arachnida > Araneae > Theridiidae > Parasteatoda > Parasteatoda tepidariorum. Next base: position 90,324,555 of record NC_141758.1, read on the forward strand.
TATCCCTTGTGAAACTTGAAATAGAAAATAAAACATGCTTGGCGTTAAAAATGATCAAAGATGAAATAACTGATTTGGAAAACGAGATATATAAAAAATATTAATATACCTTCAAAATAGTATGTTCTCCAACATCAGAAAGCTAGTCAATTTTCCTTCCTTTGGAGTGGATCTTCTTTTTTTTTTCTTCTCTTCCGAACGAAAAAATGTTCCATGACAGTCCTTCTTAATTGGAGAAAAATATCCCTTTTGAACGTTGAAATGGAAAATAAAACATGCTTGGCGATAAAAATGATCTAAGATGAAATAACTGATTTGGAAAACGAGATATATAAAAAATATTAATATACCTTCAAAAGAGTATGTTCTCCAACATCAGAAAGCTTGTCAATTTTCTTTCCTTTGGGGGGGATCTTCTTTTTTCTTTCTTCTCTTCCGAACGAAAAAATGTTCCATGACAGTCTTTCTTAATCGGAGAAAAATATCCCTCTTGAACCTTGAAATAGAAAATAAAACATGCTTGGCGATAAAAATGATCAAAGATGAAATAACTGATTTGGAAAACGAGATATATAAAAAATATTAATATACCTTCAAAAGAGTATGTTCTCCAACATCAGAAAGCTAGTCAATTTTCTTTCCTCTTGGGTGGATCTTTTTTTTTCTTTCTTCTCTTCCGAACGAAAAAATGTTCCATGACAGTCTTTCTTAATTGGAAAAAAATATCCCTTTTGAAGCTTGAAATGGAAAATAAAACATTCTTGGCGTTAAAAATGATCAAAGATGAAATAACTGATTTGGAAAACGAGATATATAAAAAATATTAATATACCTTCAAAAGAGTATGTTCTCCAACATCAGATAGCTTGTTAATTTTCTTTTCTTTGGGGTGGATCTTCTTTTTTCTTTCTTCTCTTCCGAATGAAAAAATGTTCCATGACAGTCTTTCTTAATTGGAGAAAAATATCCCTTTTGAACCTTGAAATAGAAAATAAAGCATGCTTGGCGTTAAAAATGATCTCAGATGAAATAACTGATTTGGAAAACGAGATATATAAAAAATATTAATATACCTTCAAAAGAGTATGTTCTCCAACATAAGAAAGCTTGTCAATTTTTTTTCCTTTGGGGTGGATCTTCTTTTTTTCTTTCTTCTCTTCCGAACGAAAAAATGTTCCATGACAGTCTTTCTTAATTGGAGAAAAATATCCCTTTTGAACCTTGAAATAGCAAATAAAACATGCTTGGCGTTAAAAATGTGTAAAGAGGAAAAAACTGTTTCGGAAAACCAGATATATAAAAAATATTAACATACCTTCAAAAGAGTATGTTCTCCAACATCAGAAAGCTTGTCAATTTTCTTTCCTTTGGAGTGGATCTTCTTTTTTTTTCTTCTCTTAGGAACGAAAAAATGTTCCATGACAGTCTTTCTTAATTGGAGAAAAATATCCCTTTTTAACCTTGAAATAGAAAATAAAACATGCTTGGCGTTAAAAATGATCAAAGATGAAATAACTGATTTGGAAAACGAGATATATAAAAAATATTAATACACCTTCAAAAGACTATGTTCTCCATCATCAGAAAGCATGTCAATTTTCTTTCCTTTTGGGTGGATCTTCTTTTTTCTTTCTTCTCTTCCGAACGAAAAAATGTTCCATGACAGTCTTTCTTAATTGGAGAAAAATATCCCTTTTGAACCTTGAAATAGAAAATAAAACATGCTTGGCGTTAAAAATGATCAAAGATGAAATAACTGATTTGGAAAACAAGATATATCAAAAATATTAACATACCTTCAAAAGACTATGTTCTCCAACATCAGAAAGCTTGTCAATTTTCTTTTCTTTTGGGTGGATCTTCTTTTTTCTTTCTACTCTTCCGAACGAAAAAATGTTCCATGACAGTCTTTCTTAATTGGAGAAAAATATCCCTTTTGAACCTTGAAATGGAAAATAAAACAAGCTTGGCGATAAAAATGATCTAAGATGAAATAACTGATTTGGAAAACGAGATATATGAAAAATATTAATATACCTTCAAAAGAGTATGTTCTCCAACATCAGAAAGCTTGTCAATTTTCTTTCCTTTGGGGGGGATCTTCTTTTTTCTTTCTTCTCTTCCGAACGAAAAAATGTTCCATGACAGTCTTTCTTAATCGGAGAAAAATATCCCTCTTGAACCTTGAAATAGAAAATAAAACATGCTTGGCGATAAAAATGATCAAAGATGAAATAACTGATTTGGAAAACGAGATATATAAAAAATATTAATATACCTTCAAAAGAGTATGTTCTCCAACATCAGAAAGCTAGTCAATTTTCTTTCCTTTTGGGTGGATCTTTTTTTTTCTTTCTTCTCTTCCGAACGAAAAAATGTTCCATGACAGTCTTTCTTTATTGGAAAAAAATATCCCTTTTGAAACTTGAAATAGAAAATAAACATGCTTGGCGTTAAAAATGATCAAAGATGAAATAACTGATTTGGAAAACGAGATATATAAAAAATATTAATATACCTTCAAAAGAGTATGTTCTCCAACATCAGAAAGCTTGTCAATTTTCTTTCCTTTTGGGTGGATCTTCTTTTTTTCTTTCTTCTCTTCCGAACGAAAAAATGTTCCATGACAGTCTTTCTTAATTGGAGAAAAATATCCCTTTTGAACCTTGAAAGGGAAAATAAAACATGCTTGGCGTTAAAACTGTGTAAAGAGGAAAAAACTGATTTGGAAAACCAGATATATGAAAAATATTAACATACCTTCAAAAGAGTATATTCTCCAACATCAGAAAGCTTGTCAATTTTCTTTCCTTTGGAGTGGATCTTCTTTTTTTTTCTTCTCTTCCGAACGAAAAAATGTTCCATGACAGTCCTTCTTAATTGGAGAAAAATATCCCTTTTGAACCTTGAAATAGAAAATAAAACATGCTTGGCGTTAAAAATGATCAAAGATGAAATAACTGATTTGGAAAACGAGATATATAAAAAATATTAATATACCTTCAAAAGAGTATGTTCTCCAACATCAGAAAGCTTGTCAATTTTCTTTCCTTTTGAGTGGATCTTCTTTTTTCTTTCTTCTCTTCCGAACGAAAAAATGTTCCATGACAGTCTTTCTTAATTGGAAAAAAATATCCCTTTTGAAACTTGAAATAGAAAATAAAACATGCTTGGCGTTAAAAATGATCAAAGATGAAATAACTGATTTGGAAAACGAGATATATAAAAAATATTAATATACCTTCAAAATAGTATGTTCTCCAACATCAGAAAGCTAGTCAATTTTCCTTCCTTTGGAGTGGATCTTCTTTTTTTTCTTCTCTTCCGAACGAAAAAATGTTCCATGACAGTCTTTCTTAATTGGAGAAAAATATCCCTTTTGAACCTTGAAATGGAAAATAAAACATGCTTGGCGATAAAAATGATCTAAGATGAAATAACTGATTTGGAAAACGAGATATATGAAAAATATTAATATACCTTCAAAAGAGTATGTTCTCCAACATCAGAAAGTTAGTCAATTTTCTTTCCTTTTGGGTGGATCTTTTTTTTTCTTTCTTCTCTTCCGAACGAAAAAATGTTCCATGACAGTCTTTCTTAATTGGAAAAAAATATCCCTTTTGAAACTTGAAATAGAAAATAAAACATGCTTGGCGTTAAAAATGATCAAAGATGAAATAACTGATTTGGAAAACGAGATATATAAAAAATATTAATATACCTTCAAAAGAGTATGTTCTCCAACATCAGATAGCTTGTCAATTTTCTTTCCTTTGGGGTGGATCTTCTTTTTTTCTTTCTTCTCTTCCGAACGAAAAAATGTTCCATGACAGTCTTTCTTAATTGGAGAAAAATATCCCTTTTGAACCTTGAAATAGAAAATAAAACATGCTTGGCGTTAAAAATGTGTAAAGAGGAAAAAACTGATTTGGAAAACCAGATATATAAAAAATATTAACATACCTTCAAAAGAGTATGCTCTCCAACATCAGAAAACTTGTCAATTTTCTTTCCTTTGGAGAGGATCTTCTTTTTTTTTCTTCTCTTCCGAACGAAAAAATGTTCCATGACAGTCCTTCTTAATTGGAGAAGAATATCCCTTTTGAACCTTGAAATAGAAAATAAAACATGCTTGGCGTTAAAAATGATCAAAGATGAAATAACTGATTTGGAAAACGAGATATATAAAAAATATTAATATACCTTCAAAAGAGTATGTTCTCCAACATCAGAAAGCTTGTCAATTTTCTTTCCTTTTGGGTGGATCTTCTTTTTTCTTTCTTCTCTTCCGAACGAAAAAATGTTCCATGACAGTCTTTCTTAATTGGAAAAAAATATCCCTTTTGAAACTTGAAATAGAAAATAAAACATGCTTGGCGTTAAAAATGATCAAAGATGAAATAACTGATTTGGAAAACGAGATATATAAAAAATATTAATATACCTTCAAAAGAGTATGTTCTCCAACATAAGAAAGCTTGTCAATTTTCTTTCCTTTGGGGTGGATCTTCTTTTTTTCTTTCTTCTCTTCCGAACGAAAAAATGTTCCATGACAGTCTTTCTTAATTGGAGAAAAATATCCCTTTTGAACCTTGAAATAGAAAATAAAACATGCTTGGCGTTAAAAATGTGTAAAGAGGAAAAAACTGATTTGGAAAACCAGATATATAAAAAATTTTAACATACCTTCAAAAGAGTATGCTCTCCACCATCAGAAAGCTTGTCAATTTTCTTTCCTTTGGAGAGGATCTTCTTTTTTTTTCTTCTCTTCCGAACGAAAAAATGTTCCATGACAGTCCTTCTTAATTGGAGAAAAATATCCCTTTTGAACCTTGAAATAGAAAATAAAACATGCTTGGCGTTAAAAATGATCAAAGATGAAATAACTGATTTGGAAAACGAGATATATAAAAAATATTAATATACCTTCGAAAGAGTATGTTCTCCAACATCAGAAAGCTTGTCAATTTTCTTTCCTTTTGGGTGGATCTTCTTTTTTCTTTCTTCTCTTCCGAACGAAAAAATGTTCCATGACAGTCTTTCTTAATTGGAAAAAAATATCCCTTTTGAAACTTGAAATAGAAAATAAAACATGCTTGGCGTTAAAAATGATCAAAGATGAAATAACTGATTTGGAAAACGAGATATATAAAAAATATTAATATACCTACAAAATAGTATGTTCTCCAACATCAGGAAGCTAGTCAATTTTCCTTCCTTTGGAGTGGATCTTCTTTTTTTTCTTCTCTTCCGAACGAAAAAATGTTCCAAGACAGTCTTTCTTAATTGGAGAAAAATATCCCTTTTGAACCTTGAAATGGAAAATAAAACATGCTTGGCGATAAAAATGATCTAAGATGAAATAACTGATTTGGAAAACGAGATATATGAAAAATATTAATATACCTTCAAAAGAGTATGTTCTCCAACATCAGAAAGCTTGTCAATTTTCTTTCCTTTGGGGGGGATCTTCTTTTTTCTTTCTTCTCTTCCGAACGAAAAAATGTTCCATGACAGTCTTTCTTAATTGGAGAAAAATATCCCTTTTGAACCTTGAAATAGAAAATAAAACATGCTTGGCGTTAAAAATGTGTAAAGAGGAAAAAACTGATTTGGAAAACCAGATATATAAAAAATATTAACATACCTTCAAAAGAGTATGTTCTCCAACATCAGAAAGCTTGTCAATTTTCTTTCCTTTGGAGTGGATCTTCTTTTTTTTTCTTCTCTTCCGAACGAAAAAATGTTCCATGACAGTCCTTCTTAATTGGAGAAAAATATCCCTTTTAAACCTTGAAATAGAAAATAAAACATGCTTGGCGTTAAAAATGATCAAAGATGAAATAACTGATTTGGAAAACGAGATATATAAAAAATATTAATATACCTTCAAAAGACTATGTTCTCCAACATCAGAAAGCTTGTCAATTTTCTTTCCTTTTGGGTGGATCTTCTTTTTTCTTTCTTCTCTTTCGAACGAAAAAAATGTTCCATGACAGTCTTTCTTAATTGGAGAAAAATATCCCTTTTGAACCTTGAAATAGAAAATAAAACATGCTTGGCGATAAAAATGATCTAAGATGAAATAACTGATTTGGAAAACAAGATATATAAAAAATATTAACATACCTTCAAAAGAGTATGTTCTCCAACATCAGAAAGCTTGTCAATTTTCTTTCCTTTTGGGTGGATCTTCTTTTTTCTTTCTTCTCTTCCGAACGAAAAAATGTTCCATGACAGTCTTTCTTAATTGGAGAAAAATATCCCTTTTGAACCTTGAAATAGAAAATAAAACATGCTTGGCGTTAAAAATGATCAAAGATGAAATAACTGATTTGGAAAACAAGATATATAAAAAATATTAACATACCTTCAAAAGAGTATGTTCTCCAACATCAGAAAGCTAGTCAATTTTCTTTCCTTTTGGGTGGATCTTCTTTTTTCTTTCTTCTCTTCCGAACGAAAAAATGTTCCATGATAGTCTTTCTTAATTGGAGAAAAATATCCCTTTTGAACCTTGAAATAGAAAATAAAACATGCTTGGCGTTAAAAATGATCAAAGATGAAATAACTGATGTGGAAAAAGACATATATAAAAAATATTAATATACCTTCAAAAGACTATGCTCTCCATCATCAGAAAGCTTGTCAATTTTCTTTCCTTTTGGGTGGATCTTCTTTTTTCTTTCTTCCCTTCCGAACGAAAAAATGTTCCATGACAGTCTTTCTTAATTGGGGAAAAATATCCCTTTTGAACCTTGAAATAGAAAATAAAACATGCTTGGCGTTAAAAATGATCAAAGAGGAAAAAACTGATTTGGAAAACAAGATATATAAAAAATATTAACATACCTTCAAAAGAGTATGTTCTCCAACATCAGAAAGCTAGTCAATTTTCTTTCCTTTTGGGTGGATCTTCTTTTTTCTTTCTTCTCTTCCGAACGAAAAAATGTTCCATGACAGTCTTTCTTAATTGGAGAAAAATATCCCTTTTGAACCTTGAAATAGAAAATAAAACATGCTTGGTGTTAAAAATGATCAAAGATGAAATAACTGATGTGGAAAAAGAGATATATAAAAAATATTAATATACCTTCAAAAGAGTATGTTCTCCAACATCAGAAAGCTTGTCAATTTTCTTTCCTTTTGGGTGGATCTTCTTTTTTCTTTCTTCTCTTCCGAACGAAAAAATGTTCCATGACAGTCTTTCTTAATTGGAGAAAAATATCCCTTTTGAACCTTGAAATAGAAAATAAAACATGCTTGGCGTTAAAAATGATCAAAGATGAAATAACTGATTTGGAAAACAAGATATATAAAAAATATTAACATACCTTCAAAAGAGTATGTTCTCCAACATCAGAAAGCTAGTCAATTTTCTTTCCTTTTGGGTGGATCTTCTTTTTTCTTTCTTCTCTTCCGAACGAAAAAATGTTCCATGACAGTCTTTCTTAATTGGAGAAAAATATCCCTTTTGAACCTTGAAATAGAAAATAAAACATGCTTGGCGTTAAAAATGATCAAAGATGAAATAACTGATGTGGAAAAAGACATATATAAAAAATATTAATATACCTTCAAAAGATTATGTTCTCCATCATCAGAAAGCTTGTCAATTTTCTTTCCTTTTGGGTGGATCTTCTTTTTTCTTTCTTCTCTTCCGAACGAAAAAATGTTCCATGACAGTCTTTCTTAATTGGGGAAAAATATCCCTTTTGAACCTTGAAATAGAAAATAAAACATGCTTGGCGTTAAAAATGATCAAAGAGGAAAAAACTGATTTGGAAAACAAGATATATAAAAAATATTAACATACCTTCAAAAGAGTATGTTCTCCAACATCAGAAAGCTAGTCAATTTTCTTTCCTTTTGGGTGGATCTTCTTTTTTCTTTCTTCTCTTCCGAACGAAAAAATGTTCCATGACAGTCTTTCTTAATTGGAGAAAAATATCCCTTTTGAAACTTGAAATAGAAAATAAAACATGCTTGGCGTTAAAAATGATCAAAGATGAAATAACTGATGTGGAAAAAGAGATATATAAAAAATATTAATATACCTTCAAAAGACTATGTTCTCCAACATCAGAAAGCTTGTCAATTTTCTTTCCTTTTGGGTGGATCTTCTTTTTTCTTTCTTCTCTTCCGAACGAAAAAATGTTCCATGACAGTCTTTCTTAATTGGAGAAAAATATCCCTTTTGAACCTTGAAATAGAAAATAAAACATGCTTGGCGTTAAAAATGATCAAAGATGAAATAACTGATTTGGAAAACAAGATATATAAAAAATATTAACATACCTTCAAAAGAGTATGTTCTCCAACATCAGAAAGCTTGTCAATTTTCTTTCCTTTTGGGTGGATCTTCTTTTTTCTTTCTTCTCTTCCGAACGAAAAAATGTTCCATGACAGTCTTTCTTAATTGGAGAAAAATATCCCTTTTGAACCTTGAAATAGAAAATAAAACATGCTTGGCGTTAAAAATGTGTAAAGAGGAAAAAACTGATTTGGAAAACCAGATATATAAAAAATTTTAACATACCTTCAAAAGAGTATGTTCTCCAACATCAGAAAGCTTGTCAATATTCTTTCCTTTGGAGTGGATCTTCTTTTTTTTTCTTCTCTTCCGAACGAAAAAATGTTCCATGACACTCCTTCTTAATTGGAGAAAAATATCCCTTTTGAACCTTGAAATAGAAAATAAAACATGCTTGGCGTAAAAAATGATCAAAGATGAAATAACTGATTTGGAAAACGAGATATATAAAAAATATTAATATACCTTCAAAAGACTATGTTCTCCAACATCAGAAAGCTTGTCAATTTTCCTTCCTTTTGGGTGGATCTTCTTTTTTCTTTCTTCTCTTTCGAACGAAAAAATGTTCCATGACAGTCTTTCTTAATTGGAGAAAAATATCCCTTTTGAACCTTGAAATAGAAAATAAAACATGCTTGGCGATAAAAATGATCTAAGATGAAATAACTGATTTGGAAAACAAGATATATAAAAAATAATAACATACCTTCAAAAGAGTATGTTCTCCAACATCAGAAAGCTTGTCAATTTTCTTTCCTTTTGGGTGGATCTTCTTTTTTCTTTCTTCTCTTCCGAACGAAAAAATGTTCCATGACAGTCTTTCTTAATTGGAGAAAAATATCCCTTTTGAACCTTGAAATAGAAAATAAAACATGCTTGGCGTTAAAAATGTGTAAAGAGGAAAAAACTGATTTGGAAAACCAGATATATAAAAAATTTTAACATACCTTCAAAAGAGTATGTTCTCCAACATCAGAAAGCTTGTCAATATTCTTTCCTTTGGAGTGGATCTTCTTTTTTTTTCTTCTCTTCCGAACGAAAAAATGTTCCATGACACTCCTTCTTAATTGGAGAAAAATATCCCTTTTGAACCTTGAAATAGAAAATAAAACATGCTTGGCGTAAAAAATGATCAAAGATGAAATAACTGATTTGGAAAACGAGATATATAAAAAATATTAATATACCTTCAAAAGACTATGTTCTCCAACATCAGAAAGCTTGTCAATTTTCCTTCCTTTTGGGTGGATCTTCTTTTTTCTTTCTTCTCTTTCGAACGAAAAAATGTTCCATGACAGTCTTCCTTAATTGGAGAAAAATATCCCTTTTGAACCTTGAAATAGAAAATAAAACATGCTTGGCGATAAAAATGATCTAAGAGGAAAAAACTGATTTGGAAAACCAGATATATAAAAAATATTAACATACCATCAAAAGAGTATGTTCTCCAACATCAGAAAGCTTGTCAATTTTCTTTCCTTTGGAGTGGATCTTCTTTTTTTTCTTCTCTTCCGAACGAAAAAATGTTCCATGACAGTCTTTCTTAATTGGAGAAAAATATCCCTTTTGAACCTTGAAATAGAAAATAAAACATGCTTGGCGTTAAAAATGATCAAAGATGAAATAACTGATTTCGAAAACAAGATATATAAAAAATATTAATATACCTTCAAAAGAGTATGTTCTCCAACATCAGAAAGCTTGTCAATTTTCTTTCCTTTTGGGTGGATCTTCTTTTTTCTTTCTTCTCTTCCGAACGAAAAAATGTTCCATGACAGTCTTTCTTAATTGGAAAAAAATATCCCTTTTGTAACTTGAAATAGAAAATAAAACATGCTTGGCGTTAAAAATGATCAAAGATGAAATAACTGATTTGGAAAACGAGATATATAAAAAATATTAATATACCTTCAAAATAGTATGTTCTCCAACATCAGAAAGCTAGTCAATTTTCCTTCCTTTGGAGTGGATCTTCTTTTTTTTCTTCTCTTCCGAACGAAAAAATGTTCCATGACAGTCTTTCTTAATTGGAGAAAAATATCCCTTTTGAACCTTGAAATGGAAAATAAAACATGCTTGGCGATAAAAATGATCTAAGATGAAATAACTGATTTGGAAAACGAGATATATGAAAAATATTAATATACCTTCAAAAGAGTATGTTCTCCAACATCAGAAAGCTTGTCAATTTTCTTTCCTTTGGGGGGGATCTTCTTTTTTCTTTCTTCTCTTCCGAACGAAAAAATGTTCCATGACAGTCTTTCTTAATCGGAGAAAAATATCCCTTTTGAACCTTGAAATAGAAAATAAAACATACTTGGCGTTAAAAATGTGTAAAGAGGAAAAAACTGATTTGGAAAACCAGATATATAAAAAATATTAACATACCTTCAAAAGAGTATGTTCTCCAACATCAGAAAGCTTGTCAATTTTCTTTCCTTTGGAGTGGATCTTCTTTTTTTTTCTTCTCTTCCGAACGAAAAAATGTTCCATGACAGTCCTTCTTAATTGGAGAAAAATATCCCTTTTGAACCTTGAAATAGAAAATAAAACATGCTTGGCGTTAAAAAAGATCAAAGATGAAATAACTGATTTGGAAAACGAGATATATAAAAAATATTAATATACCTTCAAAAGACTATGTTCTCCAACATCAGAAAGCTTGTCAATTTTCTTTCCTTTTGGGTGGATCTTCTTTTTTCTTTCTTCTCTTTCGAACGAAAAAATGTTCCATGACAGTCTTTCTTAATTGGAGAAAAATATCCCTTTTGAACCTTGAAATAGAAAATAAAACATGCTTGGCGATAAAAATGATCTAAGATGAAATAACTGATTTGGAAAACAAGATATATAAAAAATATTAACATACCTTCAAAAGAGTATGTTCTCCAACATCAGAAAGCTTGTCAATTTTCCTTCCTTTTGGGTGGATCTTCTTTTTTCTTTCTTCTCTTCCGAACGAAAAAATGTTCCATGACAGTCTTTCTTAATTTTAGAAAAATATCCCTTTTGAACCTTGAAATAGAAAATAAAACCTGCTTGGCGTTAAAAATGATCAAAGATGAAATAACTGATTTGGAAAACAAGATATATAAAAAATATTAACATACCTTCAAAAGAGTATGTTCTCCAACATCAGAAAGCTTGTCAATTTTCTTTCCTTTTGGGTGGATCTTCTTTTTTCTTTCTTCTCTTCCGAACGAAAAAATGTTCCATGACAGTCCTTCTTAATTGGAGAAAAATATCCCTTTTGAACCTTGAAATAGAAAATAAAACATGCTTGGCGTTAAAAATGATCAAAGATGAAATAACTGATTTGGAAAACGAGATATATAAAAAATATTAATATACCTTCAAAAGACTATGTTCTCCATCATCAGAAAGCTTGTCAATTTTCTTTCCTTTGGGGTGGATCTTCTTTTTTCTTCCTTCTCTTCCGAACGAAAAAATGTTTCATGACAATGTTTGTACATTTAACGAAATTATGGAACAAACAATAGAGTTACTCATAATAAATTACAGTTTAACTCTCATAGTAACTTTTAATTTTATTATGATTAAGCTTCGTACGTTTAGTTTATGCTAATACTTTTTAAGCTCATTTTTATATTTTATTTCTTTATTTTAATTATAAATATTGTATTTTTCTTATATAATAATTTGTTAGATAAAAAACTATTTATTACTTCAAAATTATTTAAAAAAAATACTGCTATGAAAGGATGTTGCTTATTATTCTCATTATTAAAATTTATTATTTCATTTTATTTACAATTTTTGTATTTTTCCCATGGGATAATTCGATAGATTAAAAGTTCTACAAGATTTAATGATAGTTAAAACACTGCGCCAAAAGATTGTTATTTGTAACTTTGTATTTAGTGCACGTATTAGTTATTATTATATGTATTAGATAGTTTAGTGCATGCGGTAGTAATTAACTGTATGTATTTAAATAGTATTTCTTTTTCATTATCCCCTTGACATACGAAGACGTTTGGGAGACGTCATTTGTTTCTTATGTCAAAACAATAATTGACGTGTCTCAGACGTCTTCAACACAGAGATGCCAACTTGCTCCGGACAGCAAATAAATATTTTAAAGTGGTAGCTTATAAATTAATAAATAATTTAGTAGATTTTCATCCACCACTATTTCAAAATAATTCGCAGGCTTGTATAATTCACCACTTTATAGTAGTTATTTCATGCTATACCTCTTAAAAAGCAAGCAAAAATAGCCAAAAATTTGCAAAATTTAGTTTGCTGTTATTTACCGTTTTTTTTTTATTATTTTGTCGTGTCCGGAGCTGTTGGTATCTCTGTTAACATTCCAGGATTGTCTGGATTTTGAGCCCGCCATTTTGTTTTTTCAAGTCATGCCGTATCATAAAACAGCTCGTGGTGGAAAGATTTCACTTTCTGGTCGTAATTCACCGTCGCATTGCAAAGAATCCACGTCATTAGAAGAAATCATTGCTACCTGTGGGATCTCAAAAAGATATTTTCCATCAGTTGAACATAGACATATTGACGATCTTGTAGAGTTTTACACTCAGTTTGATACAGAGGAGCTGATTCGTTTAGACAAATTACTAAGCAAACTGCTCATTCAAATAAGATCAAGTTACCCTGGAGACTATGAATACTCATACTTCCTAAAACTGACAAATGCAGCTTATCACGTCAGATGGAAGAGGAAAAACTTTCAAGCAGAAGAAAACAAGGATATGAATAAGAAATCCATTCAAGTCGAATCAATATTGATTGAAACTAATCCAAGCACTGATGACATAACAATGGAAAATAAAGATGAAAACTTGATTACAACACCGAATACAGGAGCTGACACGGACGTCAATATTAACAATAATACAGAACCACCTCCAAAGAAAAGAAAAAAGAAGAAGAAAAAGCAAAATGCAGTCAAAACAATTGAAGATATTTCTACACTCATGTCTACAAACAGCTGTCCTTCTTCTAGCCAACATAACTCAACAGATGACGCCACTATCTTGCGGACAACAAAACCTGAGGAGGATATCGACAAAGTACGGGATCCACCCAGCAAACCTGAAATAACACCGCAAGCCAGATTTATTAAGGTTTTGGTCCGGGGCCTGCCTGTGGACTTTGATACAGATGCCATTAATACAGAATTACAGAAAAACAATATTGAAACCTTTAAAATAGTGCAGTTTAAGAAGAGAATGGGAGAGGCCTATCGACTCCTCCCGCTTTTTCTCATAATCCTAACATCAACGGCGAATCACCATAGAGTTTTCGAAGTCAACAACATACAGCAGATCCCGATAAAAATCGAGCGATTTCGAGGAGGTCGAGGACCAATACAATGTTACAACTGCCAAAATTATGGACATACGCAAAGCCACTGCAATGCACCTGCAAGGTGTGTAAAATGCGCTGAAAACCACAGGTCTCATGAATGCAACAAAGACAGAACAACTACTCCAAAATGCTGTAATTGTTACAAAAACCACACAGCCAACTTTACTGGGTGCGAGATCCGACCCAGCAGAAGGAGCCCTCGAGCAACCTCAAATTTGAAGCTTAAACCTGCTCATCGATTGGTGTCATTAATCAACGAATTACAAGAATTGCTCAAAAATGAAGAAGTGCTCCGCCTTCTGCGGGGAATCATCGGGGAAACTTCTCAATCCCAGTGAGTTCTATTTTTATTTTTAAGACTCTCAAGTTAAATTCACTGAACTTCTCACAGCAGACTTTTAGTTAAGTTAAATTAAATTACATTAAAATTTATTTTCTGGTAATATAGCCAATTCTTGCATATATATTTATCAACTTATGCACGTTAAATTCTTTGCGAATTCTATTATTGCATTTAATGAGCAATATTTCTCTGATACGATATATTTACTGCATTTTCTCCAAATATGTTATTTTATCATGTATCAAGGTATGATTTGTCTATATTCATCAATTACGTCTTTCATTTTCAAAAATCAATTATTGTACATATCAAATCATGTTTTATCTTTATTTTTAATTTAAGTCTAGAATCAAAATTTCGAATGTTATGTAAAAACGCCAATTTGTCATATTGAAAATTTCATTGTTTTATTATTTCACAAGCAAACTGCTTGATTTTTTTATGGCTACCACAATGTTAATATGTTCCTTTCAAATTATGTTTATATTTATATGTGTCAATTTAGATTTGATATTCAAATGTTATATCTACTATATTTATCTATGTCAGCCTATGTATATATATTTCAAATTATGTTTTTATTTATATGTGTAAATTTAGTTTCGATATTCAAATGTTTATTTACTCAAGAAAAGTGCTTGTAATTTTGTATTAGCTACCACATCGACTGCTAAATTCAAAATGTTATTACTTTAAACTTATGTAAATTTCCAGATGTATGGGATAGGGGCCGCTGCGCGGCCCAGGTGCCCAATTTTTTATAAATAAAGTAAGTAAAGTAAGTTAACATTCCGTTTCGAGTTGTTTACAGTGCAACCAAAGATCGTTTCTATATCAAGAGATTAATAATTCCGCACAGTTTAAAATTTTAAAATGATATGTCAATGAGTTAAATATTAAATTAAATATTTCGACTTACAATTTTTAATCATCGGACTACAGCTTTTGTTTGCTTCATCATTTAGGCTTTCACAATTTTTACTCACCTTTAAAACACGACCTTCAACCAAGAATTCAAAATACAAAATGATTCTTATAATGTTTTTTACTTATTGTTAAAATTAGTTTGCAACAATGGTCATTTTTACATAAAATATTATTTAATGGCAATGATTGTTTAATTACAACTAATAGCTCTCTTGCAACAATGGTGTACACAGGTAAATAACAATTAAAAAGTAGCTTAAAATATCTTTTGTTAGAGACTGCGTTTATTTCATTTCTAGATGATATGAAACTGCACAAAACGAAATTTCGATATATTTGCAAATTTAAAATTTTATCTGAGTGTCCAAGACGATTCTCTAAGAATTTGTATTTTTAGAATCTGCTTAATATATATATATATATATATATATATATATATATATATATATATATATATATATATATATATATATATATATATATATATATATATATATATATATATATATATATATATATATATATATATTCGAGATGAAACATTTTGAATTTAGCAACATCGGGGTAGCTATACAATGACATATCTGAAAAAAGTTGTGAATTATATAAGCCTACGAATTAATTAAAAATAGTGGTGGATAAAAATCTACTAAATTGAATTTATTAAATCAAGAATCACAATTACTAAGCTACCACTTGAAAATATTTATTAGCTGTCCGGAGCAAGTTAGCATCTCTGTGCATATAAATAAAACTATTTTTGTGTGTTCTATATTGCATTAATTTCTCGAAACCACTTTAGTAACGATAATAATATAAAAAAAAATTAAAAAATTTCTCTAATTATGTGTTTCCCCTTTCCCATTCATCTTTAACTTTAGCATAAAACCGCATCAATTATCCAAAGTAACCGTAACAGATGATTAAGACCAGTGATACAATTTTAATCACGAAACCATGACAAAACCATAGTAACCATCATAAACCATAACAGATGATTAAACTTGTATATTATTAGCCAAATGGAAACCTAAAACTTTAAGCAATTTGTATTTATTATTAATTTCTTAAATTTCAGCAAACAAATTCCGAAGTTCTTGAAAAGCTAAATTTTCTCCCACTAAAGCAAAAGAAGAAAAATTCTGTTTTCTAGATTGCTTCAAAAGCTGAAGAAATTCTTATTCGTTCGTTATAACGTATTTTTACGTGTTGTGAAATTTGAAAAAAAAATACAATTGAAGTTAGATAGCATCATGAAAAAAGTGATGATGAAATAGTAATGATGGTTTGATTTTAATACAGGACTATTCATAACTGTGTCAGATATTTCAAAACGCTAAATTTAGAAATAACGAACTGAAATGTATAAAGCAGAAACGAGTCTTGATGTTATTACTGAAACAGTTACGGGTTTATTTAAAGTAGTTGTTTTTGATACTTTTGCCGTAATTCAATTCTAAAAGAAACGGGTGCTAGCATTGATTCATTTTTTAAGGGTAAACTAACTTCAAACATGGTAACTGGTGAATGGCCATTGTTTAATTGACCTCCGAAGCAAATCCAAATGGTTACGTAGCTTCAGAAGTTGAAGTCGAATGTAAATATAAGCCCGTTTTGATTAGGTCGGTAACAGATTAAGTAAATTAAAGTAAATGTAAGCATTAATGGAAAGTATCAATTCAAAATAAAGTGGTAAAAGTGTATATGTGTGTTGTATAAAGACGATATTCTCCATATAAGTACAAAAATGGTGAATGGTTTTTTAAAAATAGCTCCTGAATTACTGGTGAATTGTGAAAAAAAATGAGTTTGAAGAATAATAATTTGAAACCAAAAAATTGTTCAACCTAGGTTAGAAAATAGTTAAATGCCAATTGAAAAATGTTTTGTCAGGGGATCATAAAATCAGTAGCTACTGGTACTAATGAAAATAATCCTTTGAGAAACATTAATGAAACCTAAAAATTGTCAACAATTTTATCAATTTTCTACCCATTATGCTTGTCTCAAAAAAATTAATTCCTGCCATTAACCCGTCACAATTTTCCAATTTACAATCGGGTAATCACATATTAAATTGAAACGGTGCGTCTTAAATATGCTAATGTTATAATTCAGAAAATATCATTATAATTATCTAAATATGTAATTGTTCTAAATGGGCGTGCGATTTTCATTTTTTGACACTCAAAATATGGATTTACTTAATATGGGTCCTTAAAATATGACTCTAAATAAAGTTAGAAAAAGCGATCTAGGTTGCAGGCATCAAAGTCCGGAGAAAAAAGTCAAGTAGTAGTATTGTAAGCGCAGAATTAAAATAAAGCTACTATCACTTTATTAAACAACTATTTCATCTTAAGCAGAAATAGTTGTGACCGAAATAGATAATGATCTGTAAGATTTGAAACAAGGTAATCCCTCTTTTTACCTCCTAAATATTAAATCCATTAAAATCATTTATTCTTCAGTTCTGCAGACTTTAAAAATGCGTGGTAATTAGAACTACAATTTTAAAAACCACAATTTCCGGTTAACCAGTTCTAAAAAATGACCAAATTAATGGTTTAAAAACGCATATTTGGTTTTTATTATCAGCGTTATGTTTAATTTTTCAAAATAGATAAGTAATTAGAATAGACTACGGTAAATTAACCAGAATATTTTTCTCCCTAAAGTTCCTACCTACTAAATATTTTTCCGAGTAAAAAAAATAAATTCTGACTCTACTTTTTAGTTAAAACTCTAAAATTACACTGATATCAAATATTTAAGATTTCCGAAAGTCTTTAAAATATTTGCCTTTCAACTTATTTTAATCTAAAGCTCTTGAAATTAAACAAAAAAAAATTTTAATAGCAAAATATTCATCCACTTGAAGAGAAAAATTTTATATTTCTTAGATGGCTACAAATATCCAATACGAAATTTATTAATATATACTCGAGACTGAAAGATTTTTGAAGAAAACAAAATGGAAGTAAAATGTTTAATGAAAAATGTGATTATGTGATTTTTTTTATTGCTTGAAGAACACAAAATGGGGTTTTGTTAAGATGCATTTGTTCAATGATTTCGGCCAACATCTGTACTCAGATATCAATTGATAAGAGATATCATTGATTTATTTTGTGCTAGTATTGAATCACTTTGCAAGAATAATCAAAATTCAAACACGTTAACTAGAGAATGGGCTTTTGCTAAATCTTCATCTGAAACAAATCCAGCACATAGCCTCGGAAGTTGTAGCCAAATGTAAGTATTAGCACGTTTTGAGTAGGTTGATTACATATTAAGTAAATTAAAGTAAATGTTGGCATCAATAGAAAGTATCAACGCAAAATAAAGTGGTAAAAAAGTATATATATTATAATATAATAAGTAATATAATGAAGTATATGTATACATAAAGGCGATTCTCGTTGTAAGTACAAAACAGGTGAATTAGATTATAAAAAAATAACCTAAAATAGCTGGTGAAATGAAAAAAGAAAAAGAAATAAATTTGAAAAACAGTAAATTGATACGAAAGAAATGTTCAACCTAGGTTAGAAAATATTGAAATGGTGATTTAAAAATAATGTATGTAAGTGATCATAAAATCAGTAGCTACAGCAAATGTTGATACTAATGCAGACTGGTACTAAATTTATAAACTGAAAACTACGAATTGTTCAACCTAGGTAAGAATTAGTGAAATGTCAATTGAAAAATAATGTTTGTTAGCGATCATAAAATCAATAATCCACTACAACTTCTGGCACTAATACAGACTGGTTCTAAATTTATAAACTGAAACCTAGGTTAGAAAATAGTGAAGTGGCAATTAAAAAATAATGTATGCTAAGGATCATAAAATCAATAATCTACTGCAACTAATGGAACTAATGCAGACTGGTACTAAGTATATATATTGAAGCCAAAGAACTGTTCAACCCAGGTTAGGAAATAGTGAAATGGCAATTAAAAAATAATGTATGCTAAGGATCATAAAATCAATACTCTACTGCAACTGCTGGCACTAATGCAGACTGGTACTAAATTTATAAGCTGAAACCTAGGAATTGTTCAACCTAGGTTAGAAAATAGTGAAATGGCAATTAAAAAATAATGTTTGTTAAGGATCATTAAATCAATAACCTATTGCTACTGCTGGCACTAATGCAGACTGGTACTAAATTTATAAACTGAAATCTAGGAATCGTTCAACCCAGGTTAGAAAATAGTGAAATGGCAATTAAAAAATAATGTTTGCTAAGGATTATAAAATCAATAATTTACTGCAACTGCTGGCACTAATGCAGACTGGTACTAAATATATATATATTGAAACCAAGAAACTGTTCAACCCAGGTTGGAAAATAGTGAAATGGCAATTGAAAAATAATGTTTGTTAAGGATCATAAAATCAATAATTTACTGCAACTGCTGGCACTAATGCAGGCTGGTACTAAATATATATATTGAAACCAAGAAACTGTTCAACCCAGGTTGGAAAATAGTGAAATGGCAATAGAAAAATAATGTTTGTTAGGGGATCACATAAAATCAGTAGCTACTGGTACTAATGAAAATAATCCTTTGAGAAACATTATTGAAGTTGAAATTGTCGACGATTTTATCAATCTTCTACATATTATGCTTGTCTATAAAAATTAATTCCGGTAATTAACCGGTCTCAATTTTCGACCTTGCAATCGGGAAATCACATATTAATTTACAAATATTATATATGAAACGGTGCTTCTTAATTACGCTAATTTTCTAATTCATGAAATATTATTGATTCTACACATATAATTGTTCTAAATGGACAAGCGATTTTATTTTTTGACACTCAAAATATGTGTTTACTGTCATCCTTAAAATATGAATTTGATAAAAACATTTTACAGCAATACTTTTGTCTCCCGTTAAATTTTTACCAGTTCTTTACTCTCTGTAGGAAAGTTTTATCAAAAAAAAAATGAAGAATTATAATTGCAGAAATAAAATTTGGTCACCTTAAGCAGAAATAGTTGTCGATAATTTATAGTGACACTCATTAATTAAAAGTAAAGAATGCTTGCAAGTTAAGCGAAAAGGTAAAAAATCATTATATTTCTTTATGGTTACTGCTTCGCTCGTTTAAGTCATTTTTATAGTTTCGCATATATGAATTATATTTATTAAACTCTATTGTATTACAGAAAACACTAAGCAAACGCTTAAGTAGTTTAATTTTAAAATTAGCTATATGCATTTTAAAGAAATAATATCATTTATTTTTGAATGCCATTAAACCGTTTGCTGACTTTATTTTGTTTTTCTTTTATATTTTATGAAATAAATATTTAATGAAATACTGTGACTTACAATTAAGTCGTCTTTCTAACCTTTACATTTTCTTCTCTCAACGGCATTTTTTACTTCTTCAGTTAGTCTTTAACATCTCTCACTCAAAAAATGACCTTCACGCACAAAATCCAAACGTAAAATGAACTCAATAATGCTTTTTATATATTGTCCAAATTAGCTTGCAACAATGGATACTTTTATAGCTAAGAATATTTGTTACTTTTCGCTGTAATTGTTTAACTACATCTTTTAGCTTTGTTGTAACAATGGTGCACACAAAAAGAAAAATTAAAAACCAACTCAATAGCCATTGTTGGAAAGGGAATTTATTTACTTTTTCGAATACTTAAGGAGTCATAATTAATATAGATTTGATATTTAAGTCGACACAATTAGTATTTTATCAGTGTTTTTGGCAAAATCCGCCCCAAACAGATCCCTGTAAACATTTATACAAAAATTCCAAATTAACATAACTAATGATCTGTAAAGTGTGAAATAAGACAATCGTTTTATTTTATCTCCTATAGCCTAATTTGAGTTGTTCTTCTGTTTAACTTCAGGCATGATTTTTAAAATATATATTTACTCTATAATATATATTTCAAAAGCTCTTCCTCTCCTTTATACTCCCCTCTAGTAAAAAAAAATTGACAAGCGGGTCAATGGATTGCCAAGGTTAAACTAAAGGAAAACAAGGCCAGAGAGGACATGTGCTTTTTATTTTATATTTTATAACCGTCGTTGAACAGCCGACCCAGTTTTTTGGGTTTACGACTGCTAATGTTCAATTCCATAGCCTTGTAATTTAGAACCCAATCCAGAAGACGAGGGAGCTCCTGAATCGAGTATTGGGAGAAATTTGCCTTCATGGAGGACTTTTTGATGGAGCTGACCCGTGCTTTACATGGAGAGGAAATTGTTGATTACGGCAAGAAATATACCCTATTTCTCCCACTCCTGTATTTTATTTAGCCAAATTCTTAAAAGAAATACAAAAAATGCTCTACATATTTTTAAACTTAAATTGGAGTTCTATTGTACAAGTTAAAAGTTATTGAAGACATAAGAAAACGCTTTTACCTAATTCTCCACAATACAAAAATTATCTAATTCTTATTTCATAACGTAACAGGCCTCCCACCGTTTTGATTGGTGGTTTACTTAACTAATCAAAACTAATTATATTTCTATGAATTAAATGAATGAAAAAATTAAATGAATGAAAATTATAAAGTTAAAAACTATTGTTCCGAAAGTCAAAGTTTCAGTTCAAAAATTTAATTGGCACTTTAGTAAGTCTTCCACTTCTCGTTCTTGCCGTACTTAACACTCGTGTTCTTCCTCTGCCTGAAAGTCATTCTCTGGTTTATTCTTTCATGCTTCATTATTTATTATATTAGGTTCAGTTGTGAGTAAATTTCGAGTGGGAAAACTACTGCGCAGGCCTGACCAGTTCACAGGATGTTTTAAGGCGAACCACTCGTACTTGCCCATCTTTACCAGGAAAAACATCAATTATTTTAGCCATTGGCCATAAAGTTCTTTTTTACCATCAGTTTCGATTAAAACAATATCTCCTACTTTCGAAGGTTCTGCCGGTTTACTCTTTGATGGTCGTTGCAATAATTGCCCGAGATATTCACTTCTAAATCTTTCTCTTAAACCAATGCGCAAATTTTCTGGTACCTTAATTTTTTATTCAAATTTGCTTGATTAAGTTGATCCAAATCTGGCACTCCGACATCATCGATATCTTTCAAGAACATAGCTGGCGACAATGGAATGAGTTCATTCCCCTCCCTAGTTCCGATACATAAGTGAGAGGTCTAGAATTTATTATTGTCTCACAATCACAAAGGACGCTCATGATTTCTTCATAATTTAAAACTGATTGGCCTAAAACTCTACGAAGAAGTTTTTCTTAACCATTTGCACCATTCTTTCCCAAAATCCTCCCCACCATGGGGAAGCAGGAGCATTAAAGTTCCATTGAATCCTATTCGCAGATGCTTCAATTTCGATCATTTTCCAATCTAACGATTTAAATAGGTTGTTAGCTCCTGTAAAATTGGTGCCATTATCGCTATAAATAACTTTTGGTCTTCCTCTTATGGCTATAAATCGTCGTAAACCAAGCAAAAAACTTTGTGTCGCTTGAGAAGTTATTAATTCCAAATGGATGGCTTTGTAGACAGCACATGTAAATATAATTATCCATGCTTTGCATTTTTCTCTAAGCATCAAAGGTCCCGCCAAATCTAATCCTGTTATTTCAAACACTAATGCATCTTTGACTCTCAGGAAACACTCCTGGATTGCATTCGATCTTCGTAGTTTGGCGCCTTTTGCATCCCACGCAACGAGCTAAAACTTTGCGAATCGTCTTACGAGCTCTTGTAATCCAAAATCGTTCTCTTAATTTAGACATCAATATCTGAATCCCCGCATGGCACATACTTTCGTGCATGATTAATTCCACAAGTTTACGTGTGCTTGGAAGCAGTATAGGACTGATAAAGCTTTCAAAATCTTCTCTTTCAGTTAACTTGGTGCTTTCTCTTAAGATACCTTCTTCGTCTTTAAAGACGCATAATTATTTTAACCTTGCACTATCTTCGTCTTTAAATGACTTTTTCTGAATCAGCTTCATTAATACTTTTTCAGCCTCATTCAATTCGTATAACTTCAGCTCACCAATCGTTTGGTTCTTGTTTTCTGAGCATTTTTAAGGAATCTTAGAATCCATGCCGTCATTCTTAAGATTTTTATGTAACTCGAAAAATATGCTAGTAACCATGAATTTTCTGTGTTCTCGCAGATAAGATTTGCCACAACGGTTTTTCTCTGCTCCAAGTATATTTCCTCTTCTTTTTCTATTGGGTTAGAATTAGGCCACTGTTTTTTAGACTTGGACAACCAAAGTGGTCCCTCCCACTATTTAGTTTCTAGAAGCTTTGAAATAGTGCATCCTCTAGATGGCAGGATAAATAATACCAGGAACATGTCTCCAATTCTTGGGATCACTACATTCGCGTATTTTCTTCACTCTGTTACAAACGAATGTTCCCCAGGGAAGGTCTTTCTTCTTAATCCAGAACAAGGCAGTTGTTGAATCCGTCCAATAATATGTTTCATTTATTTCCAGAGTTAAACTTTTTGTGACGAATTCAGATAACTTAGCGCCAAAATAACAAGCTAATAATTTAAGTCTTAGAATCGTAATTTTTCGCAGTGGAGAAACTCTTGACTTTGCCTGTAAAAGTTGAACTTTAATTTCATCGTGCGATTCACTTCTAAGAAAAATGACAGTTGCGTACCAATTCCTTGAAGCGTCAGCAAAAACATGTAAACTACACGCAATTTTATTAACTGTTGCAGCTTGGCGAGGAATTCTTACTGATGATAATAAAGGTAAATCCTCAAGCCAAACTAAGAATTCCTTTTTCAAACCTTCTGTTAATTCGGTATCCCAACTTACTTTTTCTTGCAAAATTCTTTGCAGAATCAATTTTGGTATCAATGTGACTGGACAATTTAATCCAATTGGATCAACTATTCTTTGAGTTATAGATAACACTGTACGCCGTGAGATTGTCATATCGTTCATCTTCATTTTTGGTACATCACAAAACAAGGAATCTTCTCGCTTGTCCCATAGTAATACAAGTACTTTAGTTACTTCAGCTTTATCTTTATCTTCATCATTATATATTTTCGTATGCTCCCAGCATCTTAAGTCAAATTTTCCTTTCACCATGATTTCGGTCAATTTATTGATGAAGTTCCGCAATTCCTCTTCAGTATTCACTGAAGAGACACAATTATCCATATAATAAGAAGATAATAACTTCTCGGCAATTTCAGAGTCAAACTGTCTCAAATGAAATTTGATAACTGCTCCAAGCAGAAACGGACTACAGTTTACTCCGAACACTACACGACAATGTCTGAAAAGTTTTATTTCTGTCTGATTATCATCCTTTCACCACAAGAAACGTAGGTAGTCACGATCTTTATCATTTACGGAAATTTGAAGAAAGGCACCTTTTATATCGGAAATTACCCCGATGTTGTTTTCTCTAAATTTTAGAATTATAACGGGTATCAGTTCCAGCAAATTTGGCCCCTTGGCTAAGCAAACATTTAAGGAAAAATATCCTTTCAGTTTGGCAGACGCATCAAAAGCGGGTCTCACCGGAGTTGTCAAGCTGTTTTTAAAAACTGCTCTGTGAGGAAGGTAATGTGCACTATTGCTTTTAAGTTGTTCAGGGACTTCTATTCTTCAAGTAACTATTTTTCAAATCGGTAACTTTAATAGAAAAAAGATTATGAATTTTGCTGCATGATTTTGACCTTGCAAATAAGTTATGAATCAATGCTTGAGTATCAATTTGGCGAAATTTCAGTTCCTCAACAGTGCTCTTCAGAATATATGAGCGTTGAGAACCAGTGTCAATTAATGCTCTTATAGTACATTTTCCTTCTTTACTCTCAATATTTACCATTAATGTTTGAAGGAATATCTCTCCAGAACAGCAGGAATTCGCAAGTATTACATTTTGGCACTCCCTCGAATCGATTACTTTCTCATCTTTTACTTCGTGCTTGTTTGGCGATAATTCTGCACACATGATCGACCGATGTCTCTTAGAACAAATTAGACATTTCACACTTGATTTACAATATTTTGCTTTATGTTCAAACTTAAGGCATATAAGGCAAGCTTTCTTATTCTTAATTAGTTCTTGCCTCTGATGGTAAGCCAATTTGGCTGCCGTAAGACAATCTTTACTGCCGTGAATACGCTTAAACTGATTCCAGAATGTAAGCCAATTCTTAATGTCACCTCCGAATTGTTTCAATTCAATCTTGGATAACTTTAATTTTCGTCTGCTTAGCTTTGACGACGAACTAAGAGAAGCTAAGGAAGGTTCAACTTTCTTATTGAAATAGTCTGCAATTTCTACACGAGCGAGATCCATTTTTTCATTATACTATTCTGTACTTGTATGTTCCATTTCAAATTCTTCATCAGTTTCACATTTTTTTTCTAGTACTCTTGAATCAAATTCTTTCAATATTCCATACAGTCATTCTAACGTGGCACTTTTAACTTTTAATACTTTACCATTTGATAATTCTTTATTTAAATCTTCGAATAAAGTATTAAACATTTTGAAAAAGGAAGCACCAGTTGCTCCGAGTTTTCTTAATATTACATCCATCCTTAACTATGATATCAAACTTAACTTTTAATTTTGATCAATGAAATAAATCGCATAACAAACGTATTTACAGTAAGTAACCAATTACTATCGCCTTTTATCACATCCGGGGTCACCACAAATGTTGCGTACGGCAAGAAATATACCCTATTTCTTCCACTCCTATATTTTATTTAGCCAAATTCTTACAAGAAATACAAAAAATGTTCTACACATTTCTAAACTTAAACTAGAGTTCTATTGTACAAGTTGAAAGTTATTGAGGACATAAGAAAACGCTTTTACCTAATTCTCCATAATACAAAAATCATCTAATTCTTATTTCAAAACGTAACAACGAGAACCTCCCACGGTTAGACTGACGGCAAGGGGATTCTAACCAATGATCCGTCTACCACTGAGAATATTTCACGTCAGCACTGTGGTCGGTGCAAGCCATATGCGGAATTCGTATCGACTGGGATTCGAACCCGGTTCGCCGCATGGGAAGGCGAACGCTCTATCCCCTGAGCCATCGCGGCTCATGTCGAGAACATAATACATTTACTACAATAGTATGCTGCTATTGGTCTTTGATTTCAGTTAAATTTTCATATAGGAATGTTTCATTGAAATTCGTGGCAGACAGAAATGGCCGATTTGCCTGGGCTAAAAGCGTATGTTTACCAAGACAGAAAAAAAAAAAAAAAAAAAACTGGCACGAAAGACATTTTATTTTAGCACTTTTATCGAAAGAAATAAGAATTTCTGTAACAACTAAGATTTTTTCTCACTATTATAGCTGTTGTTGTAGTTCATTTACGTCGCACTAGAGCTGCACAGTGGGCTATTGGCGACGGTCTGGTAAGCATCCCTGAGGATGATCCGAAGACATGCGGTCGCAATTTTGATCCTCTGCAGAGGCACCCCCGCTTCGGTAGCCCAACGATCTGCACGCGAAGTCGAGCACTTTACGATAGAACAGTTTAACGAGGACCAATACCGCCCACCCTCGGTCCCTACTCAGATTGATCCAAGTTGTCACCCACCCGCACACTGACCGCAGCCGGTGATGCTTGACTTCGGTGATCTGCTGGGAATCGTGTCTTTACAATCAGTTCACTGCGGGACTCACAATTTTAGCATTTATATAGAACTGCTTTTTTTCTCAAGAAAACTTAGATATTGATGAATAATTTAAATAAGAGAATAGATTTACTTATTCCAGTAACTATTTAAATCTGAAATATATTACCACCAGCGTTTCCTATTTTCCATGTAATTTGCTCATTGCTTGAATGACATAAGATGTCACTTTTAAATTTTATTTAGCAGAGAAGTCGGCTGTAATTTTCATTTTGTACGGAATGTTCATAGAAGCCTGTATCTAAAATAGTACAATATTCATTTTAAATAGAAGAGTGTTTTCCTGTAGTTTAATGATACAATTTTTAACTACCGAGGAAGTTACAGGCTTATTCAGTTTCTAATTAAATAAGGAAGTTTTTAATGCCATATAACTTGTGGCACTGAAATCGACGGCTACATTTTTTTTTCTATTTTGCATAGGTAATAATGAATTTTACTATTTATTTTTAAAATTTATAATAAGAATAATAATTTTAAATAAATAATAATCAATTTCAAAATTTATTTTTGAAATTTACAATAAGTAATAATTTTAAATAACGTAAATAATGTTCAACGGTGGTTATTAACTTCTTTAAAAATCGCCCATTTGCCGATATTCCCCCCCCCGCCCTAGATGAAAAGTATCAAAATCAATGTCTTTTTCTTAGATTTTGTCATTTTTTAAGAGCCCAGATAATGCGACATTGGAGTAAGTTTTTAAATGTTAAAGATTTAAACCACAAACGCTTTCCATTTTCACAGCAAAACAGTGACTTTTCTCCATATCGACGCTTTGCGCCATTTTCAGATTAAGCACAGAGAGTGCTGGGCTAAAGGTAGGTTGATCAAACAGTCATGAATAACTGTTGCAAATCAACAACTGTTATGAAATTAGCATATATTTCTCAAAAAAGCATAAAAAACAACAGACTTAACTAAAACTTAAAAATGGCTGATTTTTAATGCTTGTACAGTCAGCAAAACTGATGGGGAAAAAATTTATTTCATTTCATTATAATTCTTACTTCTTACGTTTAGTTTATGTTCATAGTATTTTTAAAATATATAATGGCTTTTAGTTAAAATGATTGTATTCTTAGAAAGCGGTAATTCAAATATCAAACTCACAAATAGTTTAATTTCA
Source organism: Parasteatoda tepidariorum (assembly GCF_982258835.1). Taxonomy (NCBI): domain Eukaryota; kingdom Metazoa; phylum Arthropoda; class Arachnida; order Araneae; family Theridiidae; genus Parasteatoda; species Parasteatoda tepidariorum. The sequence continues at coordinate 90,352,307 of NC_141758.1, forward strand.
AAGATACTGAAATGTATTGCTATAAAAGAATGTAAAATATTTTTGAGTACCATTAAGCTATTTGCTAACTGTACTTTTTTCATTCTTTTATATTTTATAAAATAAATACTTGTAATGTTTAAACTTACTATTTTCTTTCAACTTTCTACAACAACTTTTACTCATCTTTAAAACGCGACCTTCAGACATGAATTCCAAACACAAAATGAATTCAACAATGATTTTTACATATCGTTTAAATTAGTTTTCAACAATGAATACTTCATCAAATATTATTTGTTACTTTTGATTCCAATTGTTTAACTATATCTATTAGCTCTGTTATAACAATGGTGGACCAAAAAAAATGAGAATTAAAATATAACTTAACAGCCATTGTTAGAGAAAGAATTTTAGTTTTTAAAAGTGCAAAACAAAACGAAATATGATTTTCAAAGATTTGCTATATAACTTTACACAATAAGTACTTAATCTGGTTGTTCTACAAAATCTGGCTTAAACATATATTTTTAGAAGCTCCGTAAAATCGTAAATAAATTAGGAATTCCAAATTAGCACAGATAATGATCCATAAGATCATGTTAACACGTTGAATGACATTCTAATTTTACATGGCTTGCCCGTCTTTCCAAACGGTAAATAACTAGAAACTAAATTTGGAAATATTTGACAGATTTTGCTAGTTTTTTAAAAGGTTTAGCAAGACATATCTATAAAAAGAAGTGATGAATTATATAAGTCAACGAATTGTTTAGAAATAGTGGTGGATAAAAATCTACTAAATTGAATTTATTAAACGAAAAATCACGATTAATAAACTACCATTTGATAATATTTATTCGTTGTCCGGAGCAAGTTGGCATCTCTGTGTATATAAGTAAAACTATTTTTGTGTGTTCTATATTGCATACATTTCCTCAAACCATTTTAGTAACGACAATAATATAATTTTTTTTTATAATTTACTGAAATTATGTGTTTCTAATAATTTTGGCACCTGTTACCCCCGTGGAGTTTTAAACAAACTCAGTGCCGGTCACCGGTGACCCCCATGGCATTCAACGTGTTAAGTGCTCCCCACCCCCTCAATGTTAACTCGAGTCATTATTTTCTTTTACTTTACTTTAATAAAGGGTTCTAAAATATAAATTAAAGATTCGTTTTATAAATAGATATTAATATAAATATTTAATAGGAATATTTGACCGGCGTGGTCAACGGGTCACCTAAGGCTTAACTAAGGGAAACGAGAGCAACCGGAGACATGCACCCTATGAACTAAAATAATCAAAGTAGTTTTTACCTACTTAAAACTTTTCCGAATGAAGTGGAATAAATTTAAGCACTACAACTTTCCGGTTGATGTTCTGAAATTAAAAAGCGATATTAAAACATTTAAAATTTTTGAAACAATGATTTCGTATTGCACAAATAGCACATCAATCAACAAAACAGTACAATCATCTCCACCCACTGAAATCTGTTCTACTCTGCGCTGTTCTGTGTGGGAGCATCAGTCTTTAGTGCAGCTTTACATTCACGTTCAATTCTCTGATGTGTATTGGTTGATCAGTTCAGATACCCTTCGCTTATCTGCCTTTACAAATCTGGTATCAATATCGCTACCTTTTAAGTTTGTCAACCCTTATTTAAATTCTGCAAATCCCTTTTCAAATTGGATACTGTTGCTATTAAATATGTTCAGTATCGTTCGTGTCGATTATGTTGCTATTCAAGAGAAAGGAGCGAATGAAAACTTTTTACACCAGATGGAGACACCACTGCTTGCTTCTAAAACTTAAGATTCTTAATTTTTGTTTTTTTCCCCATACTATTAAAGTATCTTGTCTTTAGATGGAACTACTGATGTATTTTATGTGTTTCGTCTCTCATTTTATTGAGTCGTTCAGTTTTAAACTTTATTTTCCTTATACAGCTCATTCTCCATATTTTCTCTAATTGATGATGATTTTCAACTGCAGCACCAGAATTTGTACATGATTTTAAGATTGAACCACTAATTTTAAGTTAAAAACAAGTGGTAAGTTTTGATTAAACGTTAGAGAGCCAATATTCCATTTTTGGAGCATGTCCCTTTTTTCAACTTTTAACTCTTTGAGGCACGCGAACATAAATTTTCATATTTTTTTAAAATTGAGAAACTAATTATGATGCATAGGGTCTAAGAATGGGAAAATTACATTAAAAAAAAATTTTTGATTCATTGTACCACAAAGGGGGGGGGGTGATTTCCGTGGTTAACCAGTGTCCATATAGAACATTTTCATGTGATAAAAAAATATTATCTTTTTTAACTTTTTTTACAATAAATTTTCACTTTTCAGAAATCAAACAATGAACTTCAATACTAAAATAACTTATATAATTTTAAAAACCAAAAAAGGCTAAAATATAGTATAATATATTATAAAATATATATTAGTGCAAATAAAACGTATGAATTTCAAACACAAAAAATGTTCTAAGTAAAATATAATATATATTATACAATATTATGATGAAATAAATAGTACAGAAATATATAATAATAAAAATAAAATATATTATAAAATTTATAATAAAATGTAATAAAAAGTAAATATCTTACTGCAGCATTCCTAAATGAGAAGAATAAATTTGTTTCAGATAAGAAGTTTGAGGTAATAGACTTTATTTTCAATAGAAATAGATAAGAGACACATTGCTCTCCATTTATAAGCCCCATGCAAGAAAAAACCCTTATAAATTTTTACCCACTTCACTATGTAAGTGAATGAAGGGTGAAAAAGGATAAAGACACGTGTTGTTGGATATAATGCTCTAGGGGCACAGTGGCATCACTCTGAAACCAGCAAAAATAAAGGTAAAAATTAAATACTTTTCTGAGGAATCTTCATAGGAGAAAATTTGTGTGTCAAAAGGAGCTCATAAACAACAAATCTGAGTGATATACTTAAAATTTTTTTTTGGCCTTGAAAACTTTTTATTTTTTTCAAAGGAAGATATAATCTAAGTGTAGTGCTGCTATCTGGTGATGTTTAGAAAAGTTAAAATAGTACTTTAAAATTATTGGTTTCGGAGATTGACCATTGTGGGCTTAGGAATAATTTTTTTAAAAAGTGCGGTTTCGCTGTCGTAACACTGTGCTTTATTATTATAATCACGATGACAGTTGTAATAAATTAATAAGATATGTTAAAATTATGATTATGAGTAATCGATTACATTTCCTCCCGACTCTGATGTATGCAGAAATCATGATTTCTTGTAATCGTAATTACCTCTAATCCCCTTTACAAGTAATTGATTGCATAGCAGTAATCATCGGTAGCAAATTGAAGTTGTAATCGATTATTTTAATCAGCACCCAACTCTGGTACAAAGGGTTTACAGTTAATTTAGATACATTCATACGTACATTTTATATTTTCATTTCAGTTACATCCATACGTACATACGTTGTATGTAAATATGCACAATATGTATCATTATACAATATATACTATCTGTACAAGATAATATAATCAAGCATATAGTATACAATCGTCTTTAGTTGAAATCGAATATTTTGATTATTTTTAATTATAATTAAATGTAAGCAAGGTTACACGCAATCTCTAAGATTTTGATAACTAGTAATCATCGTCATAAGTAATTGATTACTGTAATTGATTATTATTATCACGATTACAGTAGTAATCAAAATCAAGATATGTTTAAATCATGATTATGTGTAATCGATTAAATTTTTGCCCGACTCTGATGTATATAGAAATCATGATTGCTTGTAATTCCCAATTACATGCAATCAAGATTATAAGTAATTTACGTAACAGTAATTATCTGTAATCAATTGCAGCTGTAATCGATTAATGTAATCGTCGTCCAACTCTGGTACTAAAAACGGGTACTCAACTAAGTTTTTTTTCTTAGTTAAGCAAGATAGACCACTCTTTATTGATTGGTTTAACTATATTTAAACTATTAAGCACAAACTTTTATTCTTGGTTGTCATATCATATTTCACTTCTGAACGGAAGTCAATTTAGAGAATGGGGCATCGCTGTTAAATTATCAAGAAACATTATTATACGGTAGATGCTTTTACTTCTTTTTCCATTTAAATGCCATCCCTGATGGAATGCATGATTTTTAAGAATATGAGAGATTTAAGACGCATAATGCATCAGAGAAATTTTGTCGAGAGTTTATAATAGTTATGTAAATCAAATCGCTTTATCAAAATTTACAAGTCCTTGAAAGTTTGAAGTGAAGATTCGAAGGAAGAGACTTGGGACATTATCTGCTTCCGAATACTCGAAGAATGATGACGACAATAGTTTTGTTCGAATCCTATTTATTTGCATTTTCGAACAGTGTAGTGGACGGAAATGGATTTTCAAAGGCAGGAAACAAATATTTTTAAAAGTCAGAATAATATTAAGATAATATAAAAATTAGCTCTTAAAATTTGTATATTTATTTAAAAACAATTAATTATATAATAAATTATTAATTAACAAGTAAGAAATTAACAATTAATTATACAAATAATTATATAATTAATTATAATGCCTATACATTTTTAAAATAATCAAGCGAACAAAGAATTAGTACAATGGGACCTTGATTATTAGAAGTAATTGTGAAGGGGCCTGTTTTGGATACACTGTAGATTTAAAATTAACTATTAATTAGTTTTGATAAATAAAATTTGAAAACTTTAATTAAATTTGTAGTTCTAAGTAATATTGAATTATTTTTTGCAAAATTAACAATAGGATTATGGTTTTATGATGTGTGATAAAATTTGATAATTTTAGCATACCTTAGAGCATGTGTCGCCAAACTTTTTTGATCATCGACCCCTATGTCATTTTTCGAAATTTCCATCGACCCCCATAAAAGTAATTTTCGGTTAATTAAAAAAAAAACTCTATTAGATACTGTGTTTGAACATTTATTTTATGATTTTAAAGATTTATTAGAGTAATAGTACATTGTGTAACAATAGTTTTATGAAAAATATATTAATGTTAAAATTTAAATGCTTTAATATTTATTAAATAATAAGTAAAGTAACTACAGATTTATTGCTTCTTAATCAATGAGATGGGTGTGCCTGGTATTTTTTTACAAAGTTCGCTATATTGGGTTCAAAATTGGTCAATTTTAGTCTTAAATCCCCTCGAAACTTTATATTTAATTTATTTCTATTCTTAGTTCAGGTGAATTTACGTGAAAGTTAAAGACATGCAGGTACATCAGATTAAAATAATATTTTCAAAAATTTTGCAGTTTTCATAAAAAAATACAAAGTGTGCTATAGTTTTGTCGCGGTATAGTTGTACTAATCCATATTACTAATGCCTACTTTTTTTTACATGTATTGATAATTGAAATAAATATCTAAACTAAACGATTGGTTTTATCGAAGCAAAAACTAATTATCCAAAACTATAGAATTTTAATAATGACACTGCAAATATTCAACACTGTTCATAGTTTATCAAGATAGCTGAAAGTGCGTATGATATTTGGTTTGTAACGTCAATGCTCGTCACACGTGACATTTGGACAAGCGCACATATGCATATGACTTATAAACCAGAAGTGCAGAGTTCGTGCCACTGCGCTCTGGTACGTAAATACTTGTTTCACCCGAATAAATATAACGTTCATTAATTTCTGTTCGATAAAGAAACTGCTATTAAGTCAATTATAAAAAAATTCTCAAATTTTACATACTCAATTAGGTATGTGTGATTTACGTATTAAGAACTGTTTCTTCCTCGACCCTCACTCGACCCTTTCGGTTCGAATCGACCCCCATTCGACCCCCTGGCTCATATCGATCCCCGCTTTTGTTAAATAGACCCCTGGGGTTCTATATAGACCACTTTGGCGACCTCTGCCTTAGAGAATGGCATAAGAATCATTTATTGGATTAAATTTTCTTTTCAGTTTTGCATTGCTTACTAAATGTATGGTAATAAGAATTATTATTTTGAAAACAGGAATTTCTGGTAAACCTTTACAATAAGGAACGGAAAAATTACCAAATGAATGATTCAAATACTGTATATTTTGGTTTTATTACCAGAATTTTTTTTATCAGAAATGTCATTACCAAACAGAACAATCTTACCAGAATTCTTTTCCTCGTTATAAATATATTTAGATTGTGTTTCTCAGTGGCAAAACCAGTTTTCTCAAACTTTGAAAATGAGTTTTTATCTTTTAGTTTTTGATAACCCTGAATAAACTTTTCCATGAATTGGATACAAGATATTATTATTTAGATCAAATCCACATTTTATATGCATTTTAAAATTACCCTTTGTTGCAGAACTAGTCATATCCTGTAGGTGGTGATTTGAAAAACTGGCCATCTCTATATTTGCCTAGCATCGCTTTTGATCAAGAGTTTCATTATTATTTCTTTCTAAGAGATATTGAGTCTTTCATTTATTTAACATTTATAAATAATTAAAACATAAAAATGCAAAAGTTTTATGAATGTGCATATATTGTGTGAGTTGTAAATTCTATTCGCGTCATATTTAACCTTTATGCATTGTGTGTAATGTAACCTTTATGTAACCTTTGTGTAACCTTTATGTAACCTTTGTGTAACCTTTATGTAACCTTTGTGTAACCTTTAAGCATTGTGTAAACATTCACCAAAGGTAAACTTGTTCGTTTCAATATTGTTTATAACACTGACAGCAAAAAATTCAGATTCAATTGATCATAATAGAAGAAGTTATGAAACATTTAATCAAGAAGAACATGAAACTTCTTTAAATTTGCTGAATAAATATTTGTTATGAATGTTTTGTGGTGAAAATGCAAAGAAAAACTAGCTTTGCTCAATTATTGACTTCCATAAGTTCCAGACTTGCTTTTTGTAACCCTTCTTTAAATTTTGACTTTTTTTATTCTTCCAGTTCATATTTAAATTTTTTTTATCTGTCAAAGACACATTAAATATATTTATTTATTTAAAAAACTAATAAAAATTTCACAATTATTTGATTCCTCATTCATAAATATTCAATAATAGTTTTTAGAAATTTAAAAATTTAAACCGTTTATCTTCTCTTTCACGATTGTTGTGGACGATAAACGAATGATGATTTAGAAATTAAATCAGAGAGAAATAATATAGATACGCTTTAGGCACCAGCAAAATTTACCAGATATTTATCATTCATCATATTTGAGAAAAAATACTGATACATATTAAAGTGAATCATAAAATTTTTTGTTTGGAAATGCTGACCATACAACAAATTACCATGCTTGTTATCATAAAAATCTCTAATGTCTTTTTTTCTTTTCATCCCCATTTCTTAATGTAAAAATCTTTATGCCTTGTTTCTTACCATTTGTTTCTTGTGTTTTCTTCTCCTTTTTTTTAATTTTGTGCTTTGTTTTTTATGCTAAAAATCTTTAATCCCTTATTTATTATGTCTTATTTTTTTCAACAAAGAAAATATCTATTACTTGAAAAATATCTTGATAGTAAAACTGTATTTATTAAGTTCAAAAATCTCTAATTTACGGTGCAAATGTTGCACGCACGTAAATTGCATCATAATTTGGAGTTTTTACTAGTAAAGACACCAATAAAAATCACAAAATCAGATAGAAAATATTCTCAATGGTTAGACATATTTTTATTCGTTAGTTCCTTATTTTTGAAGCACAAAATATGGGTTAACCATATGTTAAGAACAAGACTCCAAAAGTGAAATAGCTGCAATAAACACGGAGTTCCAGTTGGTAACTAACCGATAACGAGCAGATTTAGGAAACCTGACTTTTGGCAGAAAGTCACAGCATTGAGTGAGCGAACGCTATACAACGACTTTAAATCAGTGTTAGGGATTTATAGATTTTTCCAATTATGTGAAGTTTACTTTTAAGAGTAGAAGGTAAGACGTAATCTTAATTTCCAATTTCCGCATTATAAACATCATGAATAGTTCACCCGTATTTTTCAAAATACCACTAAGAGCCTTTTATCTTTTTATATCTTTTTCTTGAGATTTTATATTAGAAATCTTGAGGCTGTAACGTCATAAATGCGCTTAATATTATTATAATAAAACAATATTCAAATTATTTTAAATATGCTTCACTTTATGTACTTAAAACTTCTTATTTTCTTACTTTTATCACTTGAACTTAAAAGGAAATTTGACACAGATACATCGAAATGACACTAAATTTTTCATTCATTTGCAGCTCTTTAATTAGCAATCACACTGCACTGAGAATAAAAGTAAGGTCAAAACTAACAAACTATGGTGAAATTTAGCTTGCTTCCTGCTCCATGGGAACACTAAAAAGTTTGGTAATTTTTACCGAAACACTTCGGTAAGATTAACAGTTAAATATGGTTTTAAAATATGTCATAAAAGTTGATAATTTTTCTCATAATTCTTATAAAATAGCATAAAACAATTTATTATTATTTTTTCTTTCTTCTTTTTTTTTATTTTTAGTTTTGTATTATATACTAAATGTGGAGTAATAAGAACTATAATTTTGAAAACCAGAATTTTTGCTTAACCATTATCATATGAACGGAATGAATGGTTTAATACCTTGTATTAACCAAAATTATGTGTTCAGTTACCAGAAATGTCCTTAAATGTCCGGAGAAACAGAAATGTCATGGTAAAATTACCACACAGTAAGGTAACTTTACCAGAAGTTTCTTTTACTCAGTTGTTAACCGAAATCTACAGGTTTGAAACATCTTCTAAATACGTGATAAGAGTTTCCTTAATTTTTATTTTTTAAACGTGCATGAAAATATAAAGTTTGGGTTACGCGTTTTTCTCCTTTGTTATATTTAAAGTTGATATAAATGAAGCTTTGCGGAAAAATAAACTTTATTTAAAATAATAGTATTGTTTTCCTTTAAAAGAAATTAGGTTAGGATACACAATTTCAATTTATTTAATACATACCAACCCCTTGATTAAAAAATTAGCTACTATTTTTACGTGAATGTTTAAACATTGAGTATTCTTTCGGAACTCTTTTCATTCTTAATTAATTTTCCTTTTAATAATAATTACAGCCCATCTTAAGAAATAATCTTCGCAAAGAGAAACAAGAGACCTGACAGGGAAAGAGGACCCAATTGTCTCCTTTTCCTCACTAATAAAAGAATTCTAGAGATTGGAAAGGAAAATAAAACGTAAAGCATTTAATTAAAAAAAAATTCTTATCAAGAAAAAACTCAAAGTTTCTTTTTTAATTACTCAAGTACAAAATCGACTTCTTGAAATTAAATATGGAAATAATGCTTTTTTTCCGTCCCTTTTCGTAGCTTTTCTGTTTAATCTTCTAATCATGTTTTTCTAAATATAAAATATATTCATTTCATTAAAGAATCAAGAACATTGAATTAATTTTAAAAGCGTTGATTTGAAAATGAGCAAGGACATTTTTTAAGCAAGATGATGTTTTTTTTTCTCTCCCTTATTGCTTGAATAATTTATTATTTGATTTAATTCGAGAGATGTAATTCATGAACTATTAATTACAATCCTGTGTATTTTTTACAGAATAAATTTTTTACATGCCTTTACATTTAGTTTAATTTAAAATCTTACGAGACGCCTCTTTTTACTGGATAACATTGAATATATTGTTAATTTATTGTACCATGTTAAGTAAAGGTAAATTTCTGAATAAATTCTGACCTATTAATTTTTTTTATGTACTCATATATTTTAAACTGAAATCAGAATTAAGGGCGCTTCTTGTATCTGAAAAGATGTAAATATATTGTTAATTTATTGTGTCATGTTAAAATACTTGAATTTTTGAAGAAATTTAGAAATATTAATTTCTTATGCATAATTTTTTAAAACTAAAATTAAAGACGCCTCTTCTACCGGATGACATCTAAATATATTGGTAATTTATTGTATCATGATAAAAAATATGAATTTCTGAATAAATTTGGACCTATTAGTCCTTTTATACATTATTTTTTAAACTAAAATTGAAGACACCTTTTCTATATAGCATTTAAATGTTGTTACATATGGCTTTATTGGAAATATTAATCCATATACAGTGTTCAACTTTAAGTGAACTTAAACAAGGAGTAAAAAGGAACAAAATTACAATAGCAAACACAGAAAACACATGACAAACACATATTAATACAAAAAGAACACATAGAAAAAAATTAAAGTAAGAAATATATATATATATATATATATATATATATATATATATATATACAGTGAAGAATGAGGAGTAGTCTTTACAGAGAGTTCATGTGATCTCTAGCATCCCAGTAAAGTTTACACAGATCACCCCGTTCTTGGGATTGTTTGTCCAGTAAAGGGCATGCAAGCAAGTGGTTTGAGTTCATGGTTCCCGAATTGCAGATTTGGCACTCACTAGATGGAAGGATACCTATTCTGTTGAGGTGCTCTGCCAAGCAGTCATGGCCTGTTGAGAGTCTGAAGTTTGCCACAGCCTTCTTACGAGGACTGTGACAAAATTTCTTCCAACTGTTTTGGATGTTAGCCCAGGGTTTTCCAGTGGAATTTACTGCTTGATTGAGCTTTAGGTTGGTCTTAAGTTTCTCGGAAAATTGTTTTTTTAAGGGAGTCTGGTGAAATCGGTTTGTTACATTGTGGTTCGAGTGTCCCTTTCTTGGCTAGTTGGTCTGCCTTTTCATTGCCATTGATTCTTACATGCGAAGGGATCCACTGGAACATAATAATTTTGTTGGCATTCTCGAGAAAAATCAAATTATCTCTAATATCTGGTCCGTGATATCCTTAAATCACACGTGCCTCCTGGGTGGTGCTAAATGAGTAACGGCGATGGCTAAGGCGATAAGTGCAAATAGAGCATTTAAATGTATTTTTCATTTACTGGACCATGTTAAAAATACGTGAATTTCTGAATTAATTTTGACTCATTAATTATTTTATGTATTACTTCTTTTATACCAAAACTGAAATTAATGGTCCATCTCTTACCGGAATAATATTTAAGAATATTATTAATTTATTGCACCATGTTAAAAATTGCAAATTTCTGAATAAAGCTTGACATTTTTTATGTATAATATTTTTAAAGCTAAAACCAAAACTAAAGACGTCTCTGTCACTTTTAAGTACACCGTTAATTTACCTAAACCCAAAATAATCTAATTTGCAGAATAAACTTTGGCTTTTGGTTAAATTTTTATGTATTTAAATTTTTGAATTAAAGCCAAACATAATGATGCCTCTTAGGACGTATTACATAAATTATGCTGTTTCTTTATTCCACAATATGTTAAAAAAATTTAATATCTGAATTAAGTTTGATCGGTTGATCACAGTCAAAATTTCGAAACAGCAATGCAACAGTTATTTAGGATATTACATATTGACCAAACGTAATTTTTGTTTTCATGATTCGCTTTAAATACGAAATAATAAAGAAATGATACATATTATGGATCACTAATAAACATTTAATAGGAAAAAAAACCTATATAAAAATCTAACAGATTATTTAAGTAATAAAATGTAAAAATAATTTAATGTAAAAATGTAAAAATTTAATGTAAAAATACAACAGATTATTAGGGAATTTTAGAAACGCAATCTGGTCTTACACTGCAGAAAATTATAGATCAAATTTTGATAAAAAGTACCGGCACTCACGGGGCCAGAACTTTTGAAAATACTTTTTGACGGTACTTTTGGAGTCTTTGGGAAAAATAAAAGACAATTAAAGAAACATATTCATTTATTAAATCACATTTGAAATGCATCTACAACCAATTTCTATTTCTTCAAACAAAAGCTAGAATCGCTCTGTTCTAAAATAAGTTGAAAAAAAAGAAAATTCACACGTTCCAAAATGAAACGAAAATTCTATTATTTTATAACTCTTCTTGCTTTTGTCAACCACGCTAAATTTCATTATTGTAAGTCCTGACAGGATGGTTTAAATTTTTCATATTTTGGTATTATTACCAGAATTATCTTTTTTAAATCAGAAATGTCTTTGCCATACGGTAATTTTACCTGAATAACTTGCTCCGTGTGATTTTTTATAATTTATATTTTTAAACTGTGTGCAAAATTTATGTTCCGAATTTTATGTCTGTCTTGGAACTCTAAATACATAATCACCAATCAACATTAATGTGATTCTGTTATCCTTATTTGCTTCCGCTTGCTTCATTACTTATGCCGATAAAATCGTTAATCGATGCATGTTATTTAATTACATTCTAAACTTCCTATTTTGTACTTAATGCAACCAAAGTCGAGATAAATGTGAGTTAAATGAGACGAAAACCTGGAAGTTCATAAACCACTTTCACCCATCAAAAAAAGACAAAGGAAAACAGGAAAAAAGAAGGAAATCGGGGGTAATAGGAAAATTGGGGTTGGATTGATTTTCTATGCTCATCCATCTTATCGTCGTTGGAATGTTCTGAAATCTCAATCAGAAGACGCAGTGTCCGTTAGAGAAATGACTTTTAGTTCCTACATTTTCTATCATGAATCATTGGTTTCAGTCCTCCATTTTGTCGAGTTGAATGCTGAAATTGTAATATATCAGTTGAGACAGTGTTGTTTTGTACATGCAATGAATTCTAAAACAACTTAGTGGTTCATCTATTTATAAAAGACATGCGAAAGTATAGCAGCATTTAAGTAATGTTTTGTTTGGAACATTTTGCACTAGGGCGTGGCTCGTGATTTTTAGGACTGATTTAATTACCGCTTGAATTATTATACGGATTACATAATTATTTATTACCTTTTGGAGAAGCCTCTGCCTGACATTATTTACTGCTGTAGTTGGATGCGTTAGTTCCCAAAACAGCTTTTAATACCCTTTTCCACGGACAAGAAAATTCTGGTTAAATTGCAGTTATGTATGGTAACGATATTTCTGACTAAAAAAACACGAATCGAATTAAAGAAACTGAAGTATACGGTACTTAAAACTATTAATTTGGTAATTATTCCGTTCCTATGGCAACGATTTTTGGAAATTTTGTTTTTAAAATTACATTCTTGCGAAGAACTTGGAAAATAGAGTCCAGTTTTATGAATACGTAACTAACGCGGGTAACTGCTCGGTGCTGTACGCTATACCAGAAAAACAACTTACGGGATGAGTAACATACTCAGATTTAGCAAAGCGTTATTTCAACCTGCGCATGATCATCTAGCGCAAGATACAGCGCATGCGCATAAGAAACAAAACTATTTGTGTGGTTGAGTACGTTGCTTTCTGCAAGTTCATTCTTTTTTTCTATGTTAAAATGTATTAGCAGATTTGATTAACAAGGATGATATAAATATATTCCCAACGAAATATCTTAATTAATAGTACAATACTGTTTATAAATGGTGTAAAAATACAGAACAAACCAACTATAAATAAAAAGAGAAAACTTTTCCTCTTCACCTTTAACACTTCCCCAACTCCAGTATTGGTTAAGAGGAGGGGAGGGTGTAAATCCGTTAAAAAAAATTCTGCTTCTTGACCTAAATGTTGTTTTCTCTTTTCTACACAGGGACCATACCTGAACTAGGGGGACTGGTTTACTTTATATTAATGGAAGCTAGATTTCTTACCCTATGTATATTCTTTGATTTCTTATTACCGCATATTTAGTAGAGATATAAAACTAAAAAATAAACTTAATTAAATAAATGCTTTTTATATCATGATTTAAATTGTCATGATACCGCAGCCTTTACCAAATTTTATCACATATTATAAAACGATATTTTATTGTTAATTTTTCCAAACTAATTACCAAAGCGATTCGGAAAAATTACCGAGCATTTTAATGTTTCCGCAGAGCCAGAAACATGGTAAATTTTACTATATTCCGGTAGTTCTGACGATATCTTAGTTTTCTCAGTATCGGAATTCAGTTTAATTCTGACAATGGAATTTTTTAATGACTACTACTTCTAAAAACCTTGTTAATTTAGCAAATCCTTTGGTTTTGGAGGTTGTGAAGTTGAATCACTCGCCATATTCTTCTGGCAAATTTCTTGCAGTTATGTTTTTGCCGAAATAAGATTTAAGGATGGATAAGGAATTTTTTGTTTTAAACGCCAGAATGGAAGAGCATTTGGAAACAGGGTTTTTTAAGTAGTTCTTGAATTTTTTCCAACCAAATACAGAAATGCATACCGAGAAAAAAAAACTGGTAAATTCCCCTACTGTATAGTAGTGATATTTTTGGTAAAAAATTCATAATTTTGGTTATAAAAACCGAAATATACCGTATATACCGAAATATAGCTTATCTCAAATTCTGGTTCTCAAAATTATGTTTATTATTACTGTACATTTGCTAAATATACAAACTGAAAATTAAAATTAACCGAATAAATGCTTTTTACACCATGTTCTAAGGTATCTTGATAAAATAATCAAATTTACACATCATAAAATCACATTTTATTGTTAATTTTACCAAAGTAAATACCAAAACGCTTCGGTAAAAATTACTAACCGTTTCGATGCTCCCATAGAGCCTTAAATATGATAAATTTTATCATATTCTGGTAACTTTGACTCAGTGCATTGCTGCAGATGCAGTTTACTTAAAAACATCAAATGTGTAATTTACTTATCATTTTCTGGAGCTAATTTGTATGTGCTGGGAATTTAGAACCGCTCCGTGTGTAAAGTGTGCCAACAAATATTTTTAGAAACCTTCAAGAAACAAAAGCTTATGTAGAATGATAATGATAGTGGAAGAAGTATCCCTTTGAAAAAATAACTTGTCTTCTCAAACTTTCACAAAGAATTGTTTTTCGAATTTTTGCAACATAGATATGATATAAATTTCCAATGCAACCTGAAAAAAGGCTTAATTTGTAACCCTGCTAATAAAAACGGGGTTCTGAAAGAACCGTTTCAATTTTATTAGAAAATGATATAAAAAATCACAAAAGATTAAATATTTGTGATTCTGAATTTTTCGGTAATCAAAGACAAATTACATGAAATTATGCGCAAATGATAAAATAAAATATTTATAAAAAGTGGTGGGAATTAAGGTATTTCACATTTTAAGGGAGCGTTTAAATTTCGGTAGCATTAAATTAACATCGTCTATTCAATGCAGATTATATGTTATATATATATATATATTTCTTCCGTTCAGCTCACTTCAAATTGATCTGAAATAAATATCGAAGCTTACTGAGCAATAACAGAAAAACAATAACAAAATACAGCACAATTTTAATTATAATCGTTTAAAGATAATGATATGATTTTATACCATGCACGCTAACTTTGAATACAAGTAATACGCAGATTGTAATAGGTACTCAATTTGCAGAATGCAACAGACGCATGTCAAGCATTACCATAACAAGACAAACATTTAGGATTAAGTAAACAAATTTGGTTACTTAAGTACATATATTTTTATGCAAGGAGAAATATCATTATTTACTTAAACTACTGTACGTGTAAGTGCTTTCAATAATTTAAGACTTATAAGTTTTCCCTCTGATTAATGCTTAAATGGCATACAGTTTAGGTCTGTGTAATGAATATTGCTAAGCAAACGAAGGGAGCACGTGCCCTGGTGGTTTGCAAGTGGTGGAGAGTAGAAAGCAGTAGACCTCTATTATCATTGAAAGCAACTATATTTTTTAAATTTCTTTCCCAAATGGTTGTAGAATAAAGTTCGTTGTTTTCAAACAAAAGGAGATGATAAATAAAAATAGATTTTTGGAAAGTCGTCGAACTCGTCGAGGCAATCATGAAATTAAACACGACTATGACTATTTCTAATTTATAAAATAGACCCTTTAAAATCGAAATGTATTTTTATAACGTAAAAATAAATAAATAAAAATTTACTTAAAAAAATATTAGGGTTCATTGTGGACCGTTGGAATTACAGCTCCCTTCTAAATTTAGTCTTAACGGGGCGGGGCTATAAAGTTTTGTGAATTCCTCATGAATTCATCATTTGCTTCGTTTATTTTTAAAAATAGGCCAATAACCAAGTATTCTTGCTGACATTTTATTGAATAAGAAACAGTTCCAGTTAGCTGAAAAAAAAGTTCATATTTTCACAATAGTCGCCATCATAAACCAATAGAACTAACAACTATATATTTCAATTCGTGAGCTTCTTTATACTTTAGACGCCGATTTTCAAAATAGACCATCTGAAAACAAAATCTATTTTAATAAAGATAAATACAAAATAATTTTTATAAACCAAAAAATCAGTTTTAATGTCAGAATATATTGGGGTTACTCGTGGACGGTTCAAAATACTGGGCCTGAGACTAGAGGCTCTTCTAAAATCAGTCAATTTGGCGTTATAAATTTTGCGAATTCGTCGTGATCACAGTAGCTTAATTTCTCTTTAGAAATAGGTTAAAAAATAAATATTCCTTCTGCAAATTTTTAACGCAAAAGAAACAGTTCTATTTAGGTGAAAATTTTTTTCCTATTTTTGAAATAATCTCCATCATAAGCCATTTAAACTAACAACTATATGTTTTAACTCATGAGCTTCTTCATAATTTAGACAAACAAATAACTATGCCTGAAAATGTATTTATTACTTCATTTTAATTAATTCGTGATTGTTATTCGAAATTTAAGAGAGACTTTGAAATAAACCGATGTGATGAATTCTTTATTTCAAATGTAAATTTCTGAGATTTCAAAATAATGACATTCATCGCACATTGCTAAGCTTAAGATCATCGAGCATATCACTGAATTTAATGATCCTAATTGTTTCGCAGTACATTTCTGAAGTAAATGGCAGTATCAGTATTCCTTAAATGTGATGAAGAACTTTCTGGATTCTTTAGAAATGTGAATTGGAAAACGAACTTTAATTACAGTTTTCAGCAACTATTTCGTAACTTTAATTTTCCTATAGTCACTTCTGTATAAAAGTTTTTGAGGGATTAATATATTTTCGTCAGTATACATCTGTTATATTCGAAGCACGCAGAAATTACGAAACAAGAATTGTAAATTTGTCTGACTTTCTGGCAACAATCGGAACAGTGTTGGCGAGAAGTAAGTTTCCCGATTCAGAGGTCTCTAAAATGACATCTATTATGTACAAAACTGTACATGTAATACATGAGTATCTACTACAAACAATATTACATCTATTGTATAATAATATCTATTATGTACAAAACATGTAAAGATTACGAAACAAAAGATGTAAATTTGCCTGACTTTTTTAAGATCGGAACAATATTAGCATGAAATATATTCTTCAATTCAAAAGTCTCTAATATGGACCTATGTGAGATGAAATTAAAACTACAGAAAATTAAAGCAATGCCCTAGAATTTATTAAATTATTAATTTTGGCAAAAAATTTCGCCGATAGGTGGCGTGGCTCTGTAGTCGATAAGAGAATATTCAACATGCTTTATAAATGTTAAATAACAAAATAGTAGCTCTTACGCTGATTAGTAATTCGCCATGATGTTTAGTCAAGTGTTCTGAATGCTGAATTCTTTTACAGCTATTGCAGAGAGTGAGATTCAGAGCTATCAAAAGGCAAAAATTAAGCTTGTGACAGGGAGAACGATTAGACTTTTCCCCTGGAAGGAAAAACCGATAAAAACGGTTTACATTCTTTTTAGATTGGCAGAGAGGTGCTTAAATTATACTCGCAAGGAAAAATAATATTCATGATGTTTACTTTTGTATTCATTTTTGTTTTATTAAATTTGTTGTGTTACTAAAAGGTATTTTCAATGAACCGTGTTTATTCTAAACACATCATAATCATTATTCAGAGTTTGCTGGCTTGGCGGTTAAACACTATTAACAGTTACCTTACTAATTGTTTTCTTGCAAAGTAAGAATAATGTGGAGAATTCGACATTTTATTTTTTCATAGAATATAACTAATAGGCATGTGCTGTAACGCCAAGTTTTATATTTCCAACATTAGCAAAAAATTTCCCTTGTGTTAAAGTGCCATCTTTGCGTGAATGTTTGAATTAATTGTCTGTTTTGTTTATGAAACTACAAGCACATGATTTGAATGATCTGCTGTTCAAACTTTTTTCTCTTTCACACCGATATAACTTATTCTAGAACCCTTTGAATTGGAAAACTTATATGGGAAAACTTATATAACATATTTTTAAGGGTGGAGGTGGTTCTTTCGGAATTTTTCCTATTTTCTACTTAATACTCTTCAATTAGAAGAAAATTATCTCTTCAATTTTTTTCGAAACTTTTCAGAATTCTAAAACTTATATTCTAAATATCAGGCAGTTACTTGAGGCTGAAAATTTTTTCTCTGTTTACCATATGCTACCTTCTTTTGTATAATATAATCATTTTTTTCTCAGTTACATAATATATGAAATTTTTATGATATTTTAAATAATATAGTGACTTTTAATTTCGGAAAGCTAATTTTTATAATTAGTAATTTGATATAATACTCCAGACATTTCCTAAATGCACTTAATTTATTTTAAACGGAAAGAATATCCTCCCTATCTACATAAATATATGATTAAAATCACATTTATTTCTTGCCATTTTAAAATTCAGAAATCCTTTTATATAAGATATAGTTATTTCCGAGGGATCATAAATAATAGAGAGAGCAGATTAAAATTGTTACAATGAAGCTCTTAAAGTATTCAACAAACTGATTATCTACAAAACGAAGAGCAAAATAGGATTAAGTCCCTCTAATTAATGTATCATTAAACATTAATTAAGGAGCCTTTTCTGCTTTAATCAGTACTTACTGAAATCCGCTCTACCGTAATTTTAAATCTGTTAATTTTCGTACCCTTCACGGTGTTTTATCTCTTGAAGGGAATATTGTTTACTGAATAATTTAAAGTTTTAGTTTATATGAAGTGTTGCTGTATTAAAGGACTGAGATAGTTTGTTTAAGTAGAAACTTATTGATTGCTTTTCATTATTAAAACAGTTTGCATTGCATTAAGGAATTTGAAAAGTTGTTTAAAATTGAATGTTAGGTTAGAGTTTAAAAATAAAATAAAAGGTTGAATTGATGTTATGTAATTACTAAAAAAGTTTTTTAGTCTCATTGAAAAGTATTTAAGCCACTCGGAATGGTTTTATAGTTAAATTTTTTGGGGGTTGAAAATGAAAAACTAACTTTGCTTTATAGCATACATATAATATGAACTTTGGTTTCAGGCTAAAAAATATGTGGAGTTTAGAAAGTTAAGCAATTGTAATAAAGTAGACGAACTACCATGAATAACTTTTAATTATTCATTTATTCCCGATGGTCTGTTTTTTATTTTGCGCACTGCATATGAAATTTAACATTTAGGTTAATCTAAAATCTACATAAAAATCTTAATTTCACTTGAAATCAACGTCGAAATGCATCAAAATAAAAGACTCGTTGTTACATCACAGAAAAAGTATAAAAAAGGAATAACGTATTTTTTTCTAATTTTTCGAACCGAAATTGTGATTGGGGGCTATCTTGAAATTTATCACAACTAAACAAACTAACTTACCACTACTGAATAAATTTTAGTACCACTGAGTACAATAATCTACCATTGAATAAATTTTAGGTGGGTACTATGGTTGGAGCGAGCCGGGAGAAGAATTTTAATCCAACAACCAGCCTGAATCGACTGGTCATGCATATTTGAAACGTTACCTTTATTTACCATAAATTATCTTAATTAAATGCTAATTTTACTTTTCTTTCATTATTATCTGAAATTGCATTCCAGGGTATCCAGAAATAGTTATTTCACCGTAATTCAATGATTTGGATTCTAACTTGCAGTGCTCGCCAATTTCACAGGTCCGATTAGATTTGCGATGTTCTTATGTATTTTAGTGGGTATTTTTAATAACAAATTTTAAAGCAATAGTGTTTTGTATGTATAACAACTTTTACAAACTTAATCATAAAATTCAGTTTTCATCGAAAGACGATTTTCGATAATAACTTTAAACGACGTTTTGAATGACTTTTCTCTTTGTTCTACAAGATAAAAGTTCACGGGAAAAAACAATAACGTCCAAGTGTACTTTCTAACATTAATAACCTACTTTGATTGCATTATAATTGAATTTGTCGCTTTAAACACAAGTTTTTTTTTAAAAAAAAAGTCATGTACTTTGTTTCATGAAGAGAAGCAATCTAACGAATTTTGACGGTTTATTATTTGGATGTTTGCTAGTGACGTCATCGCACGTAAATCATGACATTTGTCCAGTTTAGAGCCCCTAAATAGGAATCATAGTATAGGAGCCTTAGTCCAGTTAGAAACAGATTAAATTGGACGCAAACTTGTGACGTCACTTACAGATATCCAGTTAAATCTGATTTAAATCACATGGTTAGCACAATCTTTTCATGACTACTCAAGTTGCATGCACTCAATGTTATACTTGAAAGTGACGTATAGTATGTATCTCGATCTTAATTGAAGTTGACATTTGGCATTTTTTTATGTTAGCAACTGTTCTATCCATTCTATTTCAAGAAAACCAAGACCATCAAGTATCAGTTCTCTTAAGTGACACATTCTGTATTCCTTCACAAATATTATTTCATAAAATCATTTCACTATATATTTCTTACTTAACACAAAGGCAGCGACGAAGCCACGTCGAACATAAAATAAACCAATCTTGCATCGAAGTTGCCATTTACACAAAACAAGAAAATATAACAGTTACAATATAAACAAATAATAAATCTGAGTTAAGTAAAAGAGGAAGACAGGAAAGAATCATATTTTAATAAAATCGATGTGCGATACGACGTTGTATTAAGTTAGTTTCATTTTCACGTTAATTAACATTTTAATTCATATGGGAAAACTTAGCTCGACTTTAGTCTCTCGATTCTTGATTATAAGTGATCAGCTGGCGCTGAGGTCGCAGGTCACGTGTCTGGGTATCAGTGATCGTTTTTTTCTGGAGCAATTGCAAAACACTTGATTTGAAAAAAAGGTTTTGGCTTTGAATATAGCGCAAAACCAAAAAAACTTAATTTTATATAATGCTACATGTTTACTAAATTAATAAGAAAAAATAATAATATTATTTTCTTAGTATCTAGCTTTCTGTGACTAGTCTCAAACCTGTGATGATGTGATTTAATTGTGCAATAAGAATAACTTCAAAAGCTATTTTTGAATTTTTTTTATAATATAGTACTATAAGAATGATAATTTTGAACATTGACTTACTTTATTATAGTTATTTAAGATTAAAAAATATTTCCAAATATCAGTATCTCTTAATATAGCAACACTCAATATCTAAATCATTTATCGAATTATCTGGAACTAATAAGGTTTTTAGGAATAGATCTGCATCTTTTCAAACTAATCATTCTAAAATATTCTTCAACAAATTCTAGCCATTTCAGAATTTGTCTATCTATTTAAATCAAAACAATGATTTAAAATGCATATTCTAAAAACTTCTCTCCAAAACTCTTTACTCATCATTCTTAAATTGACGAACCACAAAGTGATCTTGTTCGAAACTCATGTCACCCCCACTGCGCACCATCTTCGAAATTCTAATGAGGTGATTTGATTTACATATCCATTATTGCTTCCCGGAATTCATTCCAGCAACTGGAATTTCTTTTATTGTAGGAGCCCAAACATTTGATCACGATAATATGTGAATTCAAATTCTTTTAAAGAGCTTTAGCGCATCATTCGTTTTATATGTGATGATCTCATACTACAAAATTGATTTTTAAGACCTTAGATATTAAAGAATTACTTTTATTTTTCAGAAACAAATATATTAAGATGGGTATATGATAAAAACGAGCTTGTAAAAAATGTTCTAAAACTATAAGCATATCCCCATTTTGTTTACTTTTATTCATTTAGTAGTTTATTTGTTATGTATATGCTTTTATATGTTTCATATATGTTTATTTATTATCTGTTATCACCGTACATCTGTTATCACTGCACCAAAAAAAAATACCCGGAATACTCTGAATAACTTTCGACCTAATGATCAGATCTTCACGTTCTAGGACTCAATCTTAATTGTTCGAGGGGGTGATCCAAAATATGCTAATTAGTTAGTGCAGATGATATTTTAAGTTACGTAATCAGAAACAAGAACATAATTTCTCTAAATAAGCATAACTTTCAGTCGACGGATTTGGATTTTTGAAATCCAAGTTATTGAGGTTAGTCGGAAACGGGGAAATTTGGTCCCCATAGCGCTCCAAATTTGCTTTTTACGTATTTCGCTATATCTGTGGAGCTTTTTAAATGAATTCAAAACTTTTTGCTGGCAGCTATAAAATTCGTTTATTTAAAGATAATTACATGCAAAAATTAACTTTCGGTAAATGTTTAATATTTTTTAGTATTTTATTTAATAGTCGAAAAAAATTTGAATTGTAAGATATACAATTTCTTGCATTATTTTAAAAAATATAGTTTTACAAGGCAAAACATACACTTTGAGTAAAATCGGTTAACTTGTTTCTCAGAAATTGAACTTCGAAAGAGTCACATAATTAAAATTTGATTTTTCAGGAACTATTCCACCGACTTTGTTCAAATTTTGTAGTGCCGCAGGGGACTGATCAAAAAGACACGGTTTCCAGAAGAACACCGTAGTCGAGTATTACTGGTTGCGGCCAGTAATAAGGTGGGTGATCAATTAGATCAGCCTGTATAGGGACCGAGGGTGTGTGGTATTGGTCCTCATTAAACTGTTCTACCGTAAAGTACTGTTTTGCTTCAATAGGGTAAAATAACAATTAAATAAATTTTTATTTAACCATTTCTTTCCGAGAAGTTTCTTACAGTGTGTTGCAACGTACATATTAATTTATTTAGTAGAAATTACTTAGTTAAGCTAGAAAAAAACTAGCAGTTATACTTCATAATGTAAGATTTTAAACAGCCTGAACATTAAAAATTTGATAAGGCAAATTAGCATAATAAAATCTTTATTAAGATGTTTAGCATGTTTAATCTAAGAACCGTTACTTTCATTTATATGAATCTGTGATATTTTGTAATATATAAAACTTATTGCTACATTTACATTACAAGAAAAAACTTGCTTAAAAAGTTTGTGGCGGTTTTAAAATCTTTCAGAAACGAAAGTTTAATTTCTAATTTTTGTAATCTTACTTTAAATTTCGAATTTTGAAGCAAAACTTTTAGGAATCAAATTGAATGTGAAAAATAACGAGATTAATTTTCTATCATTAATAATATTTAAATTGTTTTTGTTAAGAAATAACAGATTCAGGCTTGTATGCTTGCATCCTCCGAAAATAAATTTACTACGCAGAGCAATAAAAAAATTATGTTGCATGAAATTTTAAGTAAAGCTTTCAAATTCATATTTTTAAAGGATGGATAAATGATTTTAATAGCTTTATATCTAATTTTAGATGATGTATAAATTAAATAAATTGAGAATGGAGGATAGGAGGTCAACCAAAAAAGTTTTCAGTGCCAGGCCAACAGGTACAAGAAAAAAAGAGGACGTCCAAACCTAAGATTTTTAGACTGCCTTGAAAAGGACCTACAAGTTTTAAAGATAATAAACTGGAGAACCTTGGCTAAGGAAAGAATGTCCTGGCATTGAGAGACATTGACTTGTTGAGAAGGCAAGGGCCCATCCTGGGCTGTCGTACCTATGAGAAGAAGAAGATAAATTAAAATTCATTGGATACCATTTACATTATTTGAGCAGAAAGGAAAATAAGTTTTCATTTCTTTAGTTGTTTGCTTGATTTTGTATCATTAATTTTTATTTAAATTAAAATAGAATTAATTTAATAACAAGAATTTTAAATTTATAAAATAAAAATATTAGTATATAACTAGTTTGTTTAAGTTATTTTGAGGAATATTAAAAACTAATGCAGTACATTTTACTAAAAAAAGTTTGTAGTTTATCTTTAAAATATCTAAGTCTAGATAAATATAAAACCAATACTTCAGTGATTAATTTGAAACTAATGCATCCTCTTTATTTATCAACAGTAATCAGAAGAAAAACCATACCATACACATTTTAATGTTAAAAATAAAGCTTTTCTCCTTCTTATAAATTTATTTTTCCCTAAAGCAAATGAAGATGTAGTATTTTCTGCTAATGGAAAAAGAATAGTAATAAAAAAACATAATGAAGATTAAATGGGTTTGCTAGCTTCGACATAAATACATATATCCTCGCTAACAAATTCTGTTATCCTTCATTTATCATTAAATTGTCCTCAGGCTATTCTATAACATTTCATTAGAGTGGAAAAAAATACATTTTCCTGTGTTTGTGTAATTTGGAGTTTACTTTACCATGTTAAACATTCTTACTGTAGGAGAACTCTTTACTGATTATTTAAACAGTATCTTATTTAGTTTAGTAAAATATTTTTGCATCATAACTAATGAAAAACAGATCAATTGATTTTTAATTGCTCCCTCAGATATATTGATACTTTTATTTTGACTAAAAGATTCTGTTATTATTTCATTTATCGTTAAGTTGTCCTAACGTTAATTGACTTTAATTGTTCTAATTTTATTGGAAAGAAAACTAAACAGCAAAATTAACATTTTCCTTTATTTGTGTAATTTGGAGTTCACTTTACCATGTTAAATACGTTACAGCAGATCAATATTGATGATTTAAACAAGATCTTACTTAGTCCAGTGAAATATTCCTTTGCATTGTGACCAATGAAAAACACATATTAATTGTCTTTTTACTGCTTGTTTCAATATATTGACACTTATACTTTTGATAATAGATTCTGTTTAACAAATCAATACCTCTGAGGGTACTGGATTGGAAATCGATCGTTCTCTGATTCAGGTCAAAATTACGATCTGTGGATGAATGAATGGGTCCGCCCTATAAACGGGTGTGCCGTATGGTGTTGCAGAAGTTGAATTCTTGGCACCATTGGAAAACAAGAACAATTGCACCCCCTCTGCCTAAACAGGCATACGTCAACATAGACCTACTGTTATCTCTTCATTAATCATATATATATATATATATATATATATATATATATATATATATATATATATATATATATATATATATATATATATATATATATATATTCTTGTGCGATTTCGAACAGTTTCTTAATTATTGCTAAATTTCAATACCTTTGAAAATATCGATAGTGGAAATAGTTATTTTTGAACTCAAAATATTTCCAATGCGGGCAAAGCCACGAGTAATAATCGGGTGGGGAAAATATTTAGTTAATATATTGTTTAAAAACTATCAAGATGTTATGTTTGAAGAATTGGAATATTTAAATATAGTTCAGCTGTGCATTTGGCTTGATTAACATTTAAGTTTATATGTTGTATAATATAACTTCGAAAGGTGATAAAACTGATCGCCACAGGAGGCTGGTTATCTTAAAATGAGTCGTAGTTTTCAAAAACTTGTTACAAGACACGTCAATGACTTTGAATATTCCTTAACTTAAATAAATGTTACTTTTTTTCTATGCGTTCAATTTTCGATTTCTCCATACTTGCACTATAACTATTTAATAATGGTGTTTGTAAACTAATTATTAATGAATAAATGATATATATTTTATTTTGTATTTTATAACAGTCGTTGAACAGCTGACCCAAATTTTTGTACTTACGACTACTAATGTTCAACTCCGTAGCCTTGCAATTTTGAATCCTATCCAGAAGACAAGGGGACTCCTGGATCAAGTAGTGGTAGAAATTTGCCTTGGCGGAGGACTTTTTTGAGTGAACTAACCCGCATTTGCGTTTCATGGAGAGGAAGACCACGAGAACCTCCCACGTTTAGCCTGTCGGCAAAGAGACTCTAACCCATGATCCGTCTACCACTGAGGATATTTCACGTCAGCACTGTGGTCGGTGCAAGCCAGATGCGGATTCGTTTTGACCAGCCACCTCTGGAGTTTCGAACCCGGTTCACCTCATTGGAAAGCGAATGCTCTATCCCCTAAAATGGCGGCTCATGATATATATTTGAAGAAAAAAAGTGTTAGAATCAGTTTCGGAGTCGACAAAGTAGAAATTGGATAATGTACTATATTATAATTATAATGTGTTAATACACGCCTTGATGAGACCCATATTCAATCCTCAGGGCTACACGCTACTGTTGGCCACACGCCGCACACGTGAAGCGCTTCAACTTAGAGCAGTAAGCAGTCAAAAGGTTAATCAATTCTATGACCGAGTATTTTTTTAAACCTGAATCTGAATCTACGAATGACTTCTAGTTCACTTTGTGCACCCTTCCTTTGTTTTCCCTAACTAGCTGTTAACTATAAGTGATGTTGAATTGCTAATATACTTGAAATAACTTATTGAAATGGTTATTCCGAAAAGCTTTATTTTTATTAAATACAAAAACAAGTTAAAACATGCTATTTGTCATGTTCTTTGTTTTGAAAGTATGACAGTTTGATTAATGAACTTGTCGTAGTTCATATCTTATAAGAGAGCTCTTTTGAGTAGAAATGTAATAATTAATCATCCTGAAAAAAAAAACTGCCAAAAGAAAATTATAAATATAAATTCCAATATATCTATTTGAAGCGACATCAGAATATCTTTTCCCTAAAGATTTGGCATCAGTCGATACTAATTAAGATAATTAATGTAAGAATGTTGAGACTTTTTTTTTGAACAAAATTCCAATGATTCAAAAATAACACAGTGTAAGACGTTCTCTAATTTCTTTTAAATGAATACAAAATTTTTTTTATAGAAAAGTTTTTAAACAGAAAGCAGTTGTGAAATTTTTTAAAATAAATATTTTTTTGATGTTAGAGAAGGTATTTCTTTTCAAATTATAGTTGGATAATTTATTTTTATAATATTTGTTTCATGAGATTTTGATTCGATCTAAATCCCATCAATCCTAATTTAACACAAACCGCCACAATCATATTCTACTAAACCTATTTAATTGATCTTTCCATTTTCGATCAATGTAGCGTTGCTCTAAAATTGCATTAATTATATCTATACTATTATTTAATAATATTATTAATATCAATCATAATATAATATAATATAATATAATATAATATAATATAATATAATATAATATAATATAATATAATATAATATAATATAATATAATATAATATAATATAATATAATATAATATAATATAATATAATATAATATAATATAATATAATAAAATATAATATTATATTAATCATAATATCATTAATAATATCATTATTATCATTAAAAATATCTTTATTTATATCTAATACGTTGCAATAAACATTTAGTACTTAAATATCCTGATAAAATAAGTTCCATAATATTTAATTTCCGATCGATATTACGCGTTACTACATCCATGCATTAATTAAATTTTCGTTTAAAATACTTTTCACAATATTTATTTGGACATATTTTTCATACCTATATAATAAAATGCTGAATCTATTGCATTATTAAATAGTCCCATAAAAATTGTCATAATACATAATTAGTTATACTAATCTTTCACCGATACAATACGTAAATAAAACCATGTATTAATGAAAAAATTTCCATATAAAGATCAAAAATGTTCGTATTCCGTCTTACTTTTTTTTCGATCTATTTCATATATGGGTTAAAACCATGTGTGTCAAATATTT
Source organism: Parasteatoda tepidariorum (assembly GCF_982258835.1). Taxonomy (NCBI): domain Eukaryota; kingdom Metazoa; phylum Arthropoda; class Arachnida; order Araneae; family Theridiidae; genus Parasteatoda; species Parasteatoda tepidariorum. The sequence goes on from NC_141758.1 coordinate 90,380,000, forward strand.
CTCCGTGTAACATAAAACCTCAAGATCTCATTCTTTCGGCGAGAGTACTTACGACAAGAGCGCTGTTTCTTAAGTATTGTAGATCTTCTTTTTTTATGCCATCGCTTGTGGCATTTACGTGTGACATTTCTGTGATTGTGTACTTCTAAGGCAGCTTCCAGCTTTTACATGCATCACATACATAATTCATGATGCGTGTTATGAAAGTGTTCCATAAATTCTGCGTTGCTTTTATACGTATCAGCAACTTTTATTACTGCAGCTATCTCTAACTTATGTTGCATTGATTTCATGCCTTTTTTTCTTCTTATACTTGGTATTTTTCTTTCTTTGTTTACTTTTTGTTTCGAAATATATATATATATACAGTGAAACCTCCGTTAAGCGGACATTCATGGGACCAAAAAATTTGTCCGTTTATGAGAGTTGTCCGTTTACGGGAAGGGTACCCTAATAGCGAAATTTAACACAGTAAATTGTTTTTTGAATATTCTCAAAGATGTAGAAATTATTAAATAATATCTACAAGGATACTGTAAATATCTACAAGAATATTTATTTAAACAATAAGAAAGATAAAAAAGAATATATAAAGAAGTTTGATATAAATACATAATTCTGGATGTAGCTACAGATAAATAAATATAATTTTCCTATTAGCATAGATACTCAAGTTAGACATATGATACCAAATAGGAGCGTACTGTCCTCAGTCCGTTTCAATTATTAGGCTCACATCCCCTTACACCTACTTATCATTTGATAGGGAACATGGTTAATACCTTCTTGGAAAATAAACCTCACAGAAAAAAAAGTAATGCATACCTGTAAGTCATGAGGACCTATGGAGATGATTATTCACAATTGATCAGCTATCAAGTGTCTGAATAAATGTTTCATTTATATAAACATCTCAAAGATTATACTTCTGTTTTCTTTTTTTTACCCCAGTTGTGTTAAATACAGTCTTCAAATTGATAAGAAAATTAAAGAAATTTTCAATGGGGAAGAAGCATTGAGAAAAGTAATTTCAACTTGAGGGGTCTCATAACCTGTGTGGTCCAGATGAAAAGATCAAAAGATGCCGATGTCAGAATTATTTCAGGAGTGCAGTACAATTTTCTCTCCTTTCTTTACAAAGATAAGGCAAGATGACAGGAGAAAGATTGATTTTTCGCTGGTGAAATAGCTTAACAATATTTTTAGTTATGGATAAGGCAAAAAGTTTTATTTACATGCTTTAAAAATGTGAAAAGTTGAATTTTTTTAGCTTGCAATTTATTTAGAAAAAGTAGTGTCCAGTTTGTAGAGATGAAAAACAACGTTTCAGGACCAAAATGACTGTCCGCGTCCGGTTACGGGAGTGTCCGCTTTGCGTTATGGTTTATTCATAGAGGATTCCCGGGGAATTAAAAATATGTCCGTATTGAGAGGCGTCCGTTTTGCAGGAGTGTCCATAACAGGAGGTTTCACTGTATATATATATATATATATATATATATATATATATATATATATATATATATATATATATATATATATATATATATATATATATATATATATATATATATATATATATATATATATATATATATATATATATATATGTTACAGTGTCAATGTGAATAGTCGGTTATTTTTAATACTAACTGGTCAAAATTAATAATAACTGCTTGTTTCGGTTCAAGTGAGAGATAAAAAGGGAAGATTTTTGTATCGTGATCTGTGGAAGCATTGGCAACTTCCGGGCAGCGGCCCGAGAGAAACTAAAGAAAGAAAAAAAACATCATTGAAAGGAACCAACTAGAAGGGTATAACTCGTATCCAGCCCCGGGCAAATTTATGTATGTTTAAAGCTAACTACAATCGCCAAGACGCCAAATTGATTTTAAATTGGAAAATTTAAAAAAAAAAGAAAACATTTAGATGTTTGCCTGAGGGTGACTACGAGTTATACCCTTCGAGTTGGTCCCCTTCAGTGATGTTTTTTTATAGTTTCACTGCCTCAAAGTAGCCAATACTTGGCGATAATTTTGCCACAGATCACGATAAGTGAATCCTTTTTTTTTATTTCTCACTTTGACCAAAAGAAGTGGTTATTATTATTTTTGACCGGTTAGTATTATAATAATAACCGGATTTATCACTTTAACCGTAACACATATACAAAGAGGCACACCCAAGTCCCAATGCTATACGAACTATTTAATCACATTGACCATATATAATTAATTAATAAGGAAATTATGACAATCATGTCTTGATTTTAATTTATTTTTATCTGGATTACAGCTTACGCAACACAAATGCGATCCTAAGCTACGTTTGAGGGGGGGGGGGTGAGATAATTGTCAAACATGGATTCAAAAGCCCTTCTTGATAAATGATAACATTGTCTAATCTGAAATACAGAATCATAATTAATTTCTGAGAATGTTAAATTCTCTGATTCCTAAAATGTATTAAAGGGTGATTAAATCTGATCTCTGCTCAGGAAGCTTCCAAGAATGTATTAATTATATGAGCTGGTCATGTTGTAAATTATTAAAATCTTTATGGAGAATTTTGAGGGGAATTTTTTTTTTGTGGAAATGTAATTTTGAGCAAAGCTCAAAATCTGATTAGTAATGTGTTTTGTAACTGATATTTAATTTTAAAACGTTTAAACATTTGAAAAAATTGGTATCCTCTGTATTGTGGGTAAAAACTACCTTAGAACAAATTCTCCAAGTAGCACAAAAAAGTTATGTATATGGAAAAATTGTACTTTGACATAAATTTTTAGCAAAATCTGATAGAGTAGAATTTGTTAAGGATGATGGTTTTTAAAACAACTTCAAAATTAAATTTAATCAAATTTATAGGAACTTTCAAATTGGTAAAATTATATGAGATTGTATGATTAAATAGCAGAGATGCCTACTGCTTTGTATTTGAAGTTTTTTTCTCAAAGAAACGGTAGAGAACTACAAACTAAAATTTGCAGATTATCGGTTAATTTTGCCAACTTTTTTACGTATCTCGTAAAGCTCCTAATTACTTAGTTGTAGTGGCGAGTAAAAGCCCTATAAATCATATTTATTTAACCAAGAACCATGCATTAAAGGACTACCACTCGAAAATATTTAGCCCCTGTCTGGAGCAAATGGCATCTCTGCTTTCTTAGCTTTTTATAAATATAGCTTGATCGCCGAAAAGTCATTCAAACTACATTCGAACTGTTCCAACAACCAGGCAGAAGCTTTTGCTATTGAATTGTATTTGGTGATTTTTCACTTAATAACATCATACTATTTGCAGATAGTCAAATCAATTTATTCAAAACTCAGGATAGGAATTGCCTAGATGAAATAACTGGAACTATCCGTTTCATGCTTTGGAAACTTTCCAAATATTTATGCTAAAATTATGCAGTTATCGCAAATAACAATTAAAATAATGGATACATGTTACAAGCTCATTGCTTGATCTTCTGACATACGTTGTTTAAAAATATTTGATTTCTTTCGTAATTTACTGTCGTCCCCTCAAACGGCTGGAAGCTTTAAACCATATTGAAAAATCGCGTGAACTAAAGAACTCTAAAGTTATAAAACAATCCACTGAGTATTTCTTGAGACATTTACAAAAATGTCAAAACGTGAAGGCGGCTCTCCCTTTATTGCAGAGTTGTGTTTACGTTGATATAGAATTTATTTGGAAATGTAGTGATATTAATGGCTTAACCTATTAGTTATATGTGTATAAATAAATGAAAATGAGAGAAAGTCCGAAATACAATAATTATAGCAGTACCACCCTTCAAGGTTAGAAAGAAAGGTAAGCGTAGTACACTATATTCTGGCAATAACTGATTAACCAGTTTATATGAAAACATTTATAGGATATGTAAAGTTTATGTAAGAAGTATGCGTGTAGAACAGATTATATTTAGAAGATGATTTGGAGATTTTACTAGGCGATTTTTAATATAAAACAATTGCACCATTCCTTTACTTATGTCTGGCAAAGTACTGTACAAATGTTGAAAGTCCCTAATCTTCGATTTTGTCTAATCATTTTATCAACAACAGCAATAGAATAAAAAGACGATCAAGTTGATTAGTTGAAGGACTTGATATAGAATCATGTTCGTAGAGAATATTTTATCCCCTTTTTAGCCCTAGATAGTGAGTGTTTGTTTTAGCTAGCAAATATTTTATGATAAATGCCCACATTTTCCTTCATTGAATATCGCGTAATTGAGCATCCATTTTAACATAACCTAGCATCGAAAATGCATCCGTTTTATCATAAACTTCCCTCTAAGAGCATCAGTTTTAGCGTAACTTTTGGTTCACTTTAAATGCTCTCATGCGAACTGTTATTTGCAAGCTGTGGTACACTCTTCATATCTTTATTCATAATTCTTAAGTTCTGTCACATCTGTATATCTAACAGTTTTAAGTGTTTTTCTTTTATTTGGAAAACCTTTATAGTTCCTTCAATCAAGCGAATTGAATAAAAAAAAAGTGAATAAATCATTTTTAGTTGAAAAACTTTAAGTATAAAAATAGTTTAGGGAAAAAAATCCAAACAGATATGTTTTAGCTTACATTTAAAAAAATGGTTTCTGATTAACAGAGTAATAAATAATACTTTTTAAAAAAATAAATTTAGCAAAGCTTTTTTAATGATTATTCTGAAAAATTTAAATATTCTTAATATTTTTTAAAAACTTGATTTCAATAATTCTGGTCAAATAATATATACTCAACAACTTTGAACCTAAGTTTGACTACTTAACATTCGTTCTCAAAGTAAAACGATTTTTCAACCGATCTTGTTGGGACCATCTGTCCTCTCATCTTTACTAGATACTGACTTTCAAATTCTGATGAGGTGAATCGATTTACATAGCTATTATTCACATCACGAAATGTTTTAAATAGACCCTTGGCGTCAGCTCTAACTCTCTTTCCTCCATCTTGAACATATGGTCTATATATATTAAGTGGATTGAAATGATTTAAACTTCTTAAATTCATCCAAAACTAAATGTAAAAGCTGCCATTTTAATCTAAACTCTAAGGTCATGCAACTATAGTGGGTGCTAGTTACAAAAATTTTACTGGTGTGTAAAATGTCATTGAATGGCGTACATCATATGTTCTTTTTTAGATTCTATTATCTATTTTTCTTTCTTAACTTTTCTTTCTTTTTTCTTTCTTAAACATTTAGTCCAGATGTTAAGTAATGCGAATCAATTTCAACTTTAACTTCTCCACACCTTATAAAAGTTACTCAAACATCAGATTATTAGGTATTATAGAATAAAAATAATTATCTGTTAAAAATATCGTGCAATCGTAAGTATTAAATCTGTTAAAATTATCGTGCTTTATGGTATTGATATTTTTGGCAAAAAAAAAAAAAAAAAACGAAAAATAATCATGGTTAGTAAAAAAAAAATACGGTATTTAAACCGCTTATTTAGTCACTTTTTATTCATTTTGTAATAATTTACACGAAATTATAGCTTCCAAAATTAAAGATCTTATAGCCACACATTTAGTAAAAATGCAGAATTGAAAAATAAATTTAACCTAAAAATGGCTTTCATGCCCTGCTTTAAGGTATTATGATAGAATCGCCAAACTTTATAGAATTTACCAAATTTGATGACATATTATAAAACAATATTTTATTGTTAATTTTGCCCCAATAATTACCAAAGCGCTTCGTTAAAAATTACTGTGCTTTCTGATGTTGCCAGAGACAGAAACACAACAAAATGTACCATATTTTTGCAGTTTGACCATATTTTTTTTCTCAGTGTAGAGATATGTAGTTTTCTAAATTATTTATACAAGCGTAACTGGTTACTAAAAATGTAAAACTGAAAAAACAAAACAATACATGAATAAAATATAACCTTAATGTCTTTTGATAATAGCCAGGCGGGAATTATTAAGGAATGTTACTTGTAACTACCGAGTTATGACCATGGCTAACGTGTTTTAAATAAATTCTGGTTTAGACGTTGCTCTCTTTTCTTGCCTTTTTTGAACGGATAGACTAAATATGTCTAGGACAGTGGAATGATGATATTATAAGGATAGATACATAATTTGCTTAAGAGTAAAATAGAATCGAACAACTAAGCTTTAGCGGCATATTCTTATAACACAATTCAGTACTGATTAGCAAAGTAAGCATGGAGACCTGGAAAGAGTTTAGTTTAATTGTGAGAATAAGAAAAATATTTCAAGAAAACTTTCTGGCTAACTGCTGATTTGCAGTAGTGAATCAACATCTGCTTGCAAATTTTCAGCGGTATCATTATATCCGTTGTTGATATTCAAGGTGTAAAAAGAAATAAGGGGCCCAAAATTAGCGAATAATGCGTAAACATAAAATTAATTATTAATTAAAAAGTCTGTAGCAGCTTTTTGTTTCTCTGACTCTTTGGTCACACTCTAAGGTCCTCGCAATCCATTAAGATAAATTGAAAGCTTTAACCCGCACACTGCTTTTATTACTCTTACTACATATTTTAATAAAACCTTGTCAAAAACTAAGTTGCAAATTTCTGTACATTTGTAATTTACTACATTATTAGCAACAAAACTGAAAATTATTCGCTAAGAAAAAAATTAATTAAAATATGATGAGAATTAGTTACAATAGTGAGAAAATTGTGATTGCTTAACTGTGACACTTATTACCTAGAGGTATGGATAGACTTGATAGTCTTTTTTTCTGCATAGACTTTGATAAACGCTACATCATTTTAAAAAATTAGCTGTAAAAACTGCTTCAATTGATGTTTGTCCTTTTACCGTTCAGTTGGCTGGATTGATTTTTACTTCCAGCCAATATATGTTTTTTAAAATGGCCCAAAATTCTTTTTCATTGTTAGTATTTATATTTATATTAAAATCCTCGCCAAACTATGATCAAGTTATAAAAAAACTAAAAAATACTTTGAATGCACGCTGACGAAAATGAGAAGAAAAAACTCTAACTTCAAAGCCCAGAAGTTCCAAAATTATCATCAGGTTTTATTTTTATTTGTGCAGCTTTTCTGTAAATGTTCTTACTACTTTTTGTTTGTGGTGTTGACGTCACTTCACTTACTTTTCCACTTGAAATCAATTTATTAGAGATGCAATAATGTTTCTATTAGGATAAGAATGCGAATTGTCCAATGAAAATAGTGCAAACTGAAATCTGTGAAGACAGTCATTCAATGATAGTGAAACACTGATCCAGTTCAGCCTCTGACTCGGACATCTCTGTTGGAGTTAATCTAATCGATGAAGTTGATCTACTGCTAAAGCAAGCGTACATGAAGAAACAAAATTTAAAAAAAAGAAAAAAAAATTTCGGAACCGTAATCAAAATCCAGCATATTTTATGAAGAGGAAATGTTCTTAAGAAAATAAATTTTTCTCACTTCAGTCCAAAGTTTAAAAATTTTTGATTTCATTAGTAACTACACTTGAAATGATACGTTTGATACCTAACATTGAGATTTATCACTAATTCTGTTCATTAAATCGGGATGAAGACTAAGTTATTTTTATAAAATTCAGCATTGTTTCATTTACTTATATGCTTCTTACCTTTATTTTTAAAACATTGCTCTCACTTTTTATTTTATTATCTTTCAATATAAGTATGAAAAAAATGAAAAACTTCTTTATAAAAATATTCCTATGGATTTCTAGCATACTTTACGTGATTCTACTTGAAATTATTTCACATGATTTGATGAAGGATTATCGTCTGCCCACTTCTTAAAAAATTGCATTTCTAAATAAAAATAAGCTCAAACGATTTTTTTTCTTTTTCCAGAGTTAGTTGAGAAGAGAAGAACAGTTTATAATATTATTTTTTATCCAAAAAATGTCACTATAATTGTTTTTATTTATTTATTACAATTTATAAGAATTAAATTAATTCTAAACTTATAAAATAAAATTTGTTAAAATTTCCCCTCGAATTGCAATCCATATTTTTAAAATATAATAATAATACTCAAACTTTTCTTTCTAAATGCTTTTTTATCGTCTGCGTAAAGAAATTAATCTCGTCAGGAAGCAAGTGATATTTCATAGTATAAAGTTGTTCTAAATGTCGATGTTTGGTGTGTTGTATTCACGTGAAAAATGAGTGAAACTTGTGAAATAAATAAATTGCCTTGTAGAAGTAACTGGGAATCTCTAAGTGAGTACGAAAGAAAGCGGTATTCAAATGTAATTAGAAACTGGGAAGTTCTAAAATCCTTAGGTATGTTTTATTTTCTTGAGAATTCTTTTGGATTTTTGATAGGATGTTCCATAATGATATTAATGTGGACATATTTGTCTTTCAGATGTAAATAATCTTTATACAGTAACATTGAATAATTACAGCAATTTTTTAAGCATTAGTTAATGTAGATCTTTAGTTATTTTCAAATGATTTGTAATCCAATTCCAAAATAGAATGTTTTAAATTTATTCACCTACAAGTCTAATAGGAATTTATTTCAATATATTATTATTCCACATGTAAAATAAATTTATTAGTTATTTTCTTTGAATTTTTTTGTGCGGTCTGTGTAGACAAATTAAGCTTGCGATTAACAGAAAAACTTCTCATACTTTATTAATCAAACCAGTTATAGAGGATTATGCTTAACTATATGATTATTGAATACAGTATATGCTAAACATTTATGTCTTTTGAAATTTTATTTTCACCTGTAATGCATTAAAAATTAGGGGCTACATTAATAGTTTTAGCAAAAAAAAATTGGAATATGAATTTTATTGATATATTTTTAAATTATTCTTTTGGAAAAAGGCTGTGGGGTAGGTTGGACCATGGTCACACGGTTAAACAATTTATTTGTTTTTTCTTGAAGATGTTGCGCCAGTACCTCAAAAACCTTTCATAGAAATCACATGTCTCAGCTGATGGGTGCCATTTTTTTTAAAAAATTCATCTTGATTCAAAATAATTTTGTCTAAAAATGATTTTATTACTAAGTATATTTTGGAATTCCATTATTTTACTTTACCTTCTAAGGTATTTTTCTATAAGAATATAGTAGTAATATGTAATTAGTTTACAATGTTATATCGTTAATGTAATAATGATAGCAGCTACTTATATTTACATGATAATAGGAATAATATTGCGTTCTCTTGTGGAATCCAGGACATGAACGGTACTTTAGTCTATTTAAAAAGTGATAGGTTAATCATTAAAATAATTCAGAGAAATCTTATTATTGGAATTTAGCTATCCTATAGAATTATATATTTTGATACTCTATATAATAATTAAGTTTATTTGCATTTGTTAGAAGTAGAAAATTATTTTAAATATTTTTTTTCTTCTAGATATTCAACTTAATTAGTCTAAAAAGAAGAGCAAGAAAATTTCCGTTAAATGATCAAATATATTTCATACAAAGTACATAAATTACTAATTCATTTTTTTTGCAAATATAAAATACATGTACTTTAGTCATTAAATTCACATCAAATAAATTGTTTTCTTTACATTAAATGGTAAAATTTGTAAGAAATAATGCTTTTTTTTACTTTTTGTTAAATTAAAGCAAAATGTCTTATATATTTCAAAAAATCACTGATAAGAGAAATTTTTTTAAACAAAACTATCATGTACCTTTACTCTTGAAAGTTATACAAGAAATACTCTGAGCATTTAAACTGAAAAAACACAATTTAACCAATTATTGCATTTTTTTAAGGTAATAGGAATAAAACAAAATTTTTACTGGCATGAAACATTGAAAAGTATCTAAGTGTTTTTTATTGTCATTATGTTCCAAATTTTTAGTACATAAAGACATAATCAACTAAAATTTTGTGATGGTATTGTGATAAAAATAATTGATTACGTGCAGAAAATGTTGCTAACGTAATAAGGCATAAAAATGATGCAACTCTTGTTTTATTAATTTTGTTGTTCTGAATAAACTTAATTTTAGGGGTTGCTTCGAAACTTCCTAAATTTCTGGAACCTGCGGAAAAAGCTCCTTCAAAAATAAACAAATTTCCAAGAAATAAACTGAGTATTCCTAAAAGACAACAAAAGGGTAAGGCGTTGAACAAAATATTATTCATCATTCATTATTTTACAATTTTAAATGCTAGTTTCGCTATTATAAACTATGTTTGATTAAAAGAAATGTAACATTAGGTATCTTGATAAAAATAGAAGAAAAGATGAATTAAAATATCATCCTAATGTAATTTATAAGTCATAAAATTTCATTTATTGTCATGTTACTGTCATACTTGAAACATGCGAAAATAATATATGCTGAAAATGTAAAATATTTTTTTTTAAATAAAAGAAGTATGTAATTGAAATAATATTCCAAATAGTTAGTTTTTGCTTTTAACTGTTATTGACTTTTAAATTTTAAGAATGCATTTTTTTCTTACCTTTCAAACTTATAAATTGAAAAAAAAATACTTTATGTGCAATTCACTTGGATTTGTTTGCCGTTTATATATTTTTTTTTTATTTTCAATGACGTATTGTTGTTTATTTAGAATTAAAATTAAAGTCTAATTTGAATTTTTATCATTAATTTTGAATTCCAACTTTAAATTTACACAGTAGTTAAGTTCTTCATTACTTCGGTCCACATGCGCGGATCTTGGTTCTCAGCTTCTAAAACCGCCCTAAGGAAAATGTATAGTTCTACCCTCACTGAAACATTCGCGGACCCTTAAAATTTTTGGTGATTACAATAGATGCCAGAACATGTAATTTATTTGGGTAAATTTCCGGATAAACAGAAGCAATTTTTTACTTTTTTTTACTTTAGACTTATTAGTTATGTGATCTTTATGAAGATTTTAAATTTATATTTACTTGATATTCAAAATTAATATAGTCAAGAACATGCACGTAAGCGTATGTGTGTTTTATTATGCATAACGAAATTTTGCATAAAAGCAATTTTGAAACTGCAATTTAATGCAGTATTGCACTGTATTTAGATGAAACGTCATATTTTAAAATTCAATTTGTTTTTTAAAAAAATATTAGTTTTATTCATTATCGTAACCAAATTGGACTATAAAATAACATTGTGCATGTTTGTTCTTGTTTCAGGAGCAAATTAACATTTAAAATATAAAAATTCTTTTACAATTCATATTTCATATTTACTCATAAGCAATTCTTACTTTTTTTTAAATCTTATTATACAGTAAAACAGAAATTCGAAATTGTAAAACATTTCTTGCAATATTATTTAATACTTCAGTAATAAAGAGGTACAGAATGATGCGTATTTCCGACTTTTTGGAGGAGATAAGTGGTTAGAAGATAGAAAAAATATCAGCAATATATTATAAGCGTTTTTGAGCTCACAAAAAATTACAACCGAATTTTCAATAGTCTTAATTTTTTGCTCAGCCAAATTAGTAACTAACAGATTTTAAAGCAAAGTGATATTACTTTATTTAATTTTAGAATGATTCAGTTATTTATTGCATAATAGAAGATTTAATACCTGAAGTAATTGAATTTTCAAAAGAGAAAATGTTAGTAACTTTCTTAACTTTCCTTAAAAAGAGTCATGCATTTTGAATGTCCAGTGTAGTTTTTATCATGAAAGTACAAATTTTTAATTTCTGTCTTTAATTTTAGTCGTATGCAAAGTTGACATTCCTTAAAATTTTTATTAGCTATAGAAAACCTTAATATATGAGAAGGGATTAACAATTGTTAAAATTTTTAATAAATAATCAGTAAAAACTGTTTTAAACCTATGGTTGACTGCTTGAAAACAATAGTTTTAAGTTTTGCGCACGAGAAACAGTACATTTGTAAAAAAAAAAGATTCATGAATTTCTTTCAAATGATAACAAAATTTTGTTTAATTATTATTTTCTTTCAATACTTAATTTATAAAGTATTGAGAGTTTAAATTTTATCCAGTGGATCTCTGACGTGTTACATAAAAAAATAAGTGATCCGACGAATTGCCTATTTTCTCTATATCTAATTACTATTTTATTCTAGTAGGATTTCTTCTATACAAATTACCTATTTTCTTCTAGTAACAGTAGTAATAGTATAAAATATTTTGGAATTTTATATGCTTCCAAGACTTTATTTATCTGCACAAACTGCTCTTTCATAAGTTTTTAGCATTATTCTGCAATTCAAATTGATTTCGTTCACTTTTTTAATCTTATTACTTTATAGTACAATTAAATATTTTAATGAACCAAATTCTTAACTTTTTTTTATAGTCAAAGACTTCGAGAAAACGAATTTCAAGTTATTTGCTGTATCTGAATCTCAAAAGAGAAAAGAAAAGCTTTGCCAAAAGAGTAAGAGTTATAATTGTTTATCTTGTTTTTTAAAAAAAATGCAATTTTACTTATGATAGAGCTGTTGTACAAAAGGTACATGAAAGTATATTTTTTCTTTCAGAAATTATAAAGAAACGTCGTAAAAAGTTAAGACAAGATGAAAATGTAAGTTGTGAAATTCTAAAATGAATTTTTAGCAAAATTTCCTGTAAAAATTTACACAAATTCCAGACACTTTATTATTGAAATACTGCTAAATTTTTTAAAATAAATTGCGATTTAGGATTATTATTTGGAGACAATTATTTTGTATATTTAAAGGGAGTCTCTCAAAGGTTATTCAAGGTGTTCATTTTTCTTGCGTATTGTACATGACGATGCATTTTAATTTATGTCAATACCAAGCACTGGCAGTTTGTTAAATACATTTATTATGATAAAATTTTCTAAACAGAGTTTAAAATATTTCCTTTTCTTATTCTATAATTTCCTACGATTAAAATTGAGGAATTTTCTTTTAATCCGTATAGGCACGGAAAAAATTTATTTTTATATTAATGACGCATCTATTACTTGAGTATGTGCTGAAAAGTCATAAAAAAAATAAAACTACAGTTCTTTAAACATTTGTTACCTTTTTTATTTTATGTTCGATAAGAGTTTTGTTAATCTATTCAAGTATTGCTATTTAAAAATTTTAAATGGTGTTCTATTTTTGAACTACCATTTTAAAATATTGGTTTTTTAGATGGCGTCTGTTCACTATATTTGCATATTTATCGAATTAAACTCAAGGCATAATGAAAAGTATACTCGATGTCATTTTGCACTTCTAGTTCAAAGATGTATTTTGTGTTTCCAAGGAGAAAAATTTATTTTAAATACATTTGCTGTATTTGCTTTATTTAGTTATAATGAATTATGTAAAAGATAACTTACATCGAATAATATTTCTTATTTATCAATAAATTCATTGCATTTCACAAGGAACCAGAGATAATGATTCATCCAAAAGAATTTGGCTTAAAGAAGCTTGCAAAGAGTTTGCTGAAGAGAGCTCAGCGTCATTTTAAAGACTTGGAACCCTTTTTACCTGAAGATGACCAGGTCACTGAATACGAAATAGACAAAGGTAAAATGATTCATTTAATTTAAAAATGCAAACGTGTTTTTTTATAGGAAATGCTAGAATATATAGAAACCCATCATAATTTTACATCATTACTCCTTTATAAGTATTTTACATTATAGAGAACGGAGTTGGGAAATCGGATGTTCTTTTTAATTTTTCGACTTTGTATAAAATCGTCGCGTAATAAAGTATATTACAGTAAAATAATGAAATAACTAATATATGTAAGAATAAATAACAATGTGAACTAAATCTTGATAAAATTCTGTTATTATATCCACCTCTCCTCCTTCGAATTCAAGTGGTAATCAATGACACATTATATTTTCAATTTGAAAATACGTGTATATTGCAACAAACATTTTTTCATTCATATTGTACAAAATCTTGACATACAACAAGCATATAAACAAGTTAACTCTAAAAATGTCTGGTTTAAATTAAGGTACAAAGTTGCTGCATCATCCGCAAAATTAATTTTATCTTAAAATTCATTTTCACCGCAAAATATGATACCGTAATGTTAGCAGTTATAATTATTGAATTTGAGTGATTCTACGGTATATCAGATGTTTTGTTTCGTAATATATTCCAGTAAAAATGTATTTAAGGTAAAAAGTACTGACAGCATGAGTGATGGTACTTTTTAAGGTAATTTAATCTAGAATTTTCTTAAAGTGCATGAAGCTACTGAGATAACGGCAATTCTTCATTCGTTTCGAATTTCCCTAAGAGTTCATTCGTTTGAGAAGGCAGACTTGGATAGTTGAGCGTTGTTACTAAAATTTTAATGATATGTCCTCTATGTCAAATTATTAGAACTGTGTCTTTTTATTTTTAAAAATAGGTTTTTTTTTCTAGTTTGTTTTGAAAGAATTAAACATTTAAGGCCATTAGGTCACAAACGCATCACTTAATATATAATAGATACATTAATATGCCAAGCGTCAACTTGAGCATTAAAAATTATGTTGTGTTCTACTAATTCCACACTACTTATAGGTATATATACTTATATGTAAATACTAATATTAGAGTTTTGGTACAATGGTCAATGGGTATTCAAAATTACACTAAAAATACATTTTTACTTAGTCAAAATATTCTTGTAACAAAAATTAACCCGAAATATATAGATCTCAGTGAATGCGTACTAGTGATAAATAACCAAAAAATATTCTATAGATCGGTGTAACATATACGTTTAGCGTTCATGTACTTTTGGAAAATTCTGTATCAAAAACTGAAATGAAAGTTTGTACAACTTGGAATTCAAAATATTTAGATTATTTTTAGATGAAATAGTAAGAAACTAGATTCTACATCCAGAATAATAATAAATAATTATTTTATAAATTGAATTCTCTTTATTAAGTGTATTTTATAATAGTGCTAAAATTATTTGACCAACGGAAGTTCTCAAGCTAAAATTGCATAAACTGAAATAAACTTAAAGGAGAGCGAATAGAACACTATTCCGAAAGTTCATGTTAATATTATAACAAGAGAATGTTACAAGTGATTTCAATTTCTATTATATATCATGGACATTTTTAATTGACTGAGGCAATAACATTTTTTTTATCGATTTCAGGAAAGATAAAAGTTTTTATCTTATTTAATGACTCTTTTTTAATTCTGACATGAGCTTCTATTTCAAAATATTGCCAATGTTAATCATTTATAAACAACAACAACAAAAATATTAATAAATATAAGACTAAGAGTTCAGTTTATTCTTTCTTAGAACTTGAAATTCCAAGTCGCTATCCTAAAAGGAACATCAAGCAAAAATCTTACGAAGAAGAAGATGTCTCTAGCGAGGACGAGTTCTTGTGTAAATATAAAACTTATCTATTATTTTTAAAACATGATAGATGATGACATATTACATGTGAATATTAATTTTTTAGTTTTATTTGTTGGCTTTTTTAAGTTTCTTGCTTTCTTTAAGTTAATTAAAATTATAACAAACTGTTTTGATTTCAATCGTTTGTTTAACCCTGTTTTACCATCAAAGGTTTAATCAATTTGAAACTTGAAGTATTTAGAGATGAAGTCCTAGTTTAAAAGAAAGTCAAAATGCTTTTTATTCTGAAACTGTAGGGTGTTTCTTAAAAAATGTGAAGTTATCAAAACAGTGACTAAAAAATTGTGATGATAATACTATAAATATTTCGACGAAAGCGTACTTTCTTGCATTTAAACGGATTGAAACTGCGAAATCATGCTTGAAATAAAAATTTATTTACACTAATGCAAAACTTATTTTTTTTAACATTTATTTAGTTTACCACGTCTTACTATACATGCTAATGTTTCAATACATTCAGAAAATATTGATAAAGAACTATCACACAAACTTAAGTTAAAATAATTTAAATTTTCGTATTCCAACAAGCATATTGTAATACAAATATGGAAATATAAATGTTTCCTTTTATCTATCTTACTTTATTATTTGAATCTTATAGTGTTCAATTTCATTTATTTAATGAATTATTTCTCAAATTAAAAACAAAGTTAAATTTCAAAATATAAAATAAAATAACAACAATAATAACATTAATACTCTGAGAAAAAATATGATTAAATGGAATGCTTTGAATATGATTTAATTTACCGTGTTTCTATGGGTACATTAAAAGCTCGGTAATTTTAATCGAAACGATTCGGCAATGATTTTGGTAAAACTAACATTAAAATATGATTCTATAATATGTGATAAAATTTGGCAATTATAGTGGCAGAGAAAGAAAACGGCAATTTATTCAAAGTACTTACTAAAATGTTTAAAAGAACTAAGATTTTAAAAGCCAGAATTTCTGTTAAACAATTACCATATTTTTTAAAAAAATACCAAATTTCAAATTCGTAATTTAAGATGCATAATTTTCACAAAACAAAATCTCTATTGGCTCTGTTAATCGTCAAAACTATATAACATAATAATTTCAAAAATATTAGTTTTTTAATTCAGCAAAATTCAGTTTATATTTATTTATATTGTCATTTTTTTTAATGTATATTTTGAATATTGGGGGTTTGTTTCTTCTACGAGCAGATTGTGATTTTTGTGACTGCGACTACAAAGGTGCTTGTCCAAAACATGGCCCTATGCTTTGGGTATGTGATCGAAAAGTAAGTAGTAAATTCTTAATAGTGAATTAATAAATGTTGATTTGATAGTTATAGGTTAAAAGTAATAATTTAAATAAAAGTAAAAATTAGGTTGATCAGAAAGTATGAATCTATCAACTATTTGCAGTTTTCTTTGAATTATTTTTTATCAGAGAATGACAAATTGAGAATTTTGTTTAAGTGATATATCATTATATCACAAAATGACATGCCCTAAGTCATAGTCTTTATTCGATATCTACAGATATTCAAGCGTTTCCAAGTGGATTTGAATTTAAAAATAGTTCTTGGATTTAAGATCAAGGTTTGCATCAGCCTTTTGAAAAGTATACCAGACTACAAATATTATAAATGAATGTTTTTTTTTTAAATTCCTATAACTGATTTAAATTTGTTACACGATATTTTCTAAAATAAATTTAAATTTCGGGCACACGGAAACTATATTCTAAAGACAACTTTAGAAAGAATTCCTTCTTTCTTAAGACCATAAAATTTCTTTTTTAAAGCTTATTTGAATTATTACTTTCCCCAGAATTAATTATTCTTATTTTTCTTACATAACCATACAAACAAATAAAATAAAAACAGATAATTATAAGTTCACCAATGAAAGACAAACAAGATAGATACATGTTTTTATCATATTTTACAAGACAAATAGTAATTTTAAATTGAAATTTTCAACATTAAATTACTTTATTAAAAAATGATGTATAAAAAAATTATATAATAAAAAAACACTAATTAATTGTTTTTGAATTATCTAAAGTAAACGATTGAATGTGTGCGATCCGCAGGCTTCTTATTTAACTGATATAAATAATATTGCATTTACCAACAGTAGTATACATTTTAATAAATGCTACATAATATTGCTTAAAAGTTTAAAGTTATAGTTTAAAGTACAAACTCACTGTACAAAGCATAATCTTTAAGTAAATTTTTTGATATTTTTATAGGTTTAAATATGAGAAACTCGTGTTGGATAAAAAAAAACAGTAGTTGCAATTTTCTTGGGCCAAAAATGTTTCCAGGGTTTGGTAGGGGTAGTATCATTTTTCGGTTTGATTCTGAAAAGGCGGTGAAACTATTGGATATGGAAAATTTTTAAAATACAAAAGATTAGTTTTAGTTGAACGTTTTATATCATCATCTAAATTTAAATAAAAATCTTTTAAAAGTATCATCTTTTGAAAAGAAAAAAGTGATTCAAGATTTGTTTCTTTGCATGAGATCGTTTTTGAGAATTTTTGGCTTTATAGGTTCCCAAAAACTCATCAGAACGAGCTGAGCTTACAATTCCAAGTTTTCTCTCTATTGGAATATCGAGCATTCCAAAAGCAGGACTTGAATATGGACAGAAATCCCATTGCCTATAGGAACAGTGTTCGGTCCTTACAAGGGAAAGATTATTAGAACAAGAAAAGAGGCAGAAAAATCTGGCTATTCTTGGATGGTAGTTACTTATTTTTTTTTTCAATTTTTCAAATTAGATGCTTTTTTAAATTATGATTATAATTTTAGAAATATATATTTTAGCATATTTTTTCTAGTTTGACTATTAATTAATTGTTTCATTTAAAATTTAATGCTTAAAAGCTTTTAAGTTCAATTGATAATGTTAATTTAATTTTTGTTTAGGTATGGAAGGGAGGTAGAGTGGATCATTATATTGAAGGGTTCAAAAAGGATATTTCCAACTGGTTGAGATTCGTCAATTGTGCTGATAAAGAAGAGAAACAAAATTTAGTGGCAATACAGTACAAGAAACAAATCTATTACAAGACTTACAGAGAAGTGTTACCATTTCAAGAGCTTCTGGTGTGGTATGGAGGAAAATATGCTGCTGATCTTGGAATCAGCTTGAAAAGGGACATCGAAGCTAATCAATTAAGTACGAATGATGAAATCTATGTCTAATAAGTTAAGATAATTAAAATTAGCAGATAAAATTTTAAAAGTGCTTCTGTTTTTTGATTATACAGTAAAGTTTTGTATCCTAAATTAAACTATAATTATTTTAAAAAAAATTTTCATTTTAAGTTTTATTTATGTACCATTGAGGAAGTTTAATCTGTGACTTACATGTCGTTAATATTTTTCGAACTTAGCAAGGTTTTCATGCTAAATTGTTATTCTTATTATATAATTCATACGCGTCATAACTAATGACATTGTATTTAATTTAAATATTTTTTCGTTCGATTAGAAAAGAAAAAAGCATTTGTGTCTATCATATTATCGTCTTTTTTAAAAAAATAAAACAGTTATATTTTTTATAATTACAGTTTTTGCAAAAATTATACAATTTAACAATATCATAAGATTAGATTTTTTTCTCATTAAAAGTGTTTTTCTTCAGAATATATATATATTTCAAAAAGCAATCAATAAATGAAAAAGAAGGAAAAAAGAAATAGAAAGTACGAAAAATTGTTATTTTTTATTAAATTTGATATTTTCTTATGATTTTTTTAGAGAAAAGCATAAAAATATGTATCAAAAATTGCTTCCGAGAGTATATTGCATGTGTGGTTCATGTGTCTACATTCAATGCTATTTTTATTCTTGCAACAACTTGCAGTTAGATTCGAGTTAAACATAGTTTATTTTATGTTTATTTTATAGGCGTAAAAGGTGTTGCATGCGATGTCTGCGGTTCATTGTTCACATCCGTGGATGCCATGGAGCGACACAGGAGGACACATCCTCATCAGGGACACGATCGAAGGCACCGATGTCCCCACTGCATCTACTCCACCAACAGGTCAGATCATCTCCGCAATCACCTCACTACTCACACGGATGAGAGGAGACACGGATGTCCACACTGCCACAATACATTCACTCTAGAAGGAAGTCTCAAGGCACACCTGAGGATCCACAGTGGAGAGAGACCCTTCTCTTGTGGAGAGTGCGGAAGAGACTTCACTCAAAAAGGAGACATGGAGATACACGTGAGAAGTCACAGCGGCATCAGACCTTACCGATGTTCCACCTACGGAAGAGATTTCACCCATTCATCAGCTCTTCACAGACACATAAGAATCCACACACTGCAGAGACCCTACAAGTGCTCCACCTGCCAATACAGGGCCACAGACTCTTCCACTCTTAATAGACACGTTATTCTGAAACACACAAAACAGTTCCCCCACAAGTGTCACCTGTGTGAAAGAGGTTTTGCTCAACCGAGTGATCTTAAACGACACAAAGACCGCATGCATCCTCAATACAAGTAAATAAATAAAGAAATGCACATAATGTCAATATACTGTCATAAAGAATGAGAGATAAAATTGATCTCTACTTACAGTTTGAATAAAAATTTGTATGAAGAAAGTATAGTAGGAACATTTACAATAAACGTCTATTTTTCCTTACATTTGAAATACATTGATGACGAAAACTATTGAAGTCAGCTTAATAGAAGAGCAGTAAATTTCGAGGCGGGGACTTTATTTTCCTTTATATTATTTATTTCTCATACAAAAATAATTGTTTGGGAGTTTTTTCCCCATTCACTTTTATTATAAATCTTAGTTTTAATTTTTAAATCGATATAGTTGTACAGTCCCTGGCCAATTGATTAGACGCATTATAAGATTCTATGTAAAATCCTAATTTTCAGGTGATACTATACAGCTTTATTGTTTTTACGCTGTTGAAACCAGTTTGCACTTGTTGACGCTCGTGTTTCAATTGGTTAACATTGTAATGCAATATGTTAAAAATAAATACAAATAGGAAAATATTAAAAATCTCCTATCCCACTAAATAAGAAATCTAATCCAATAACATTTAAAACCCATTATATGTATGTTTATATATAAAAGTATTGCATATAAACTCGTGCAATATAAGTAATTATTAAAAACTACCGTGAGTATTGTAATTTGGTTCAATTATTATAATATACTAATATAATACCTGATATAATAAATATTCTATATTTATATAATATATAATCTAATTTATCCAATAGTCTAATTTACATTATTTATCGTCCAATTTTTCCTATTAATACACGAACTTAAACAAGTGCAAACCGGTTTCAGTCTCGTAAAAACAATAAATCTGTATAGTATCGCCTGATAATTAAGATTCTACATAGAATCTTATAATGCGTCTAATCATTTGGCCAGGGACTGAATGTGTAGCCGACATGGTGTTTGTATTTTCTTTTTAATAAAATCACTTATACCTCTGTCTTTTGAGACTTTGAAATAAACTCTTAGCTACAAATATGTTTAGTATTTCCTAAAGTATAAGTTTGGTTAATAGAAACGAATTTTTGTTTCAAAACATTTTACAGCAATCAACCATTTTACAGTTATACTTTAAGTAACTTCATAAGATGAAAAAGCCAATTGGCAATTTGAGACAAAAAACTTATTTAATGACATAGGTATTGCTTAATTATTTTAAGTAGTTTTTAATTTTTAGCAGAATATTTACCCTTCTAAAAGAAGATGGAAATACTAGTGCACAATAAACGTTTTCGTTATTAAAAGTTCTATTAATATTATAAAGCTTAAATTTGAAATTCACATGGGTTAAAACACTATGATTTAAAAAATGAACAGTTTTTCTTAGGTAATGTCGCACTAGTAATTGAAATAAAAATAAAATACGTTATCTTCTTTTATATCAATTGATAAGTTTTTTCTTAAATCCTTTAATTGCTTTCAGGTTAAGTTTATATGGAAGAAATAAACGTAAGCAGAATAGAAAGAAATAGTGTGTGTATCAGGGTAATGTATAAATAAATGGCAAATGGACACTGATAGCATGCAATCAATTTCATGCAAGATGTCAAATAATCACGATACGGCTTGATTTTACAGTTGCGATGAACTTACACTCACAGTTGAAGTTTAAACTAAATTTCATTTCTGCCGCAAAAACGAATTTAAAAAAATGTTGCATGATTTATTTTCCCGAAAAATATGCATATACAGCGTAAAGAATCTTTATATTAACAGTGTTATTAATTATTATTAATATTAATTATTAACATTGCTAGTTAAATCTTAAAATACAGAAAAAATGGTAATTTAAATTTAAAAAAAATTCTGTTTTCCAAATATTATCATTAAAAGTACTAATCTGTATTTCACAAGCTATATACAAATCTATATTGTTATAAAGATAATTTTTTTGCGAAGGTTTAAATGCCGCTGAAAAACACAATATTTGAAAATTTAGAACTGGTCGAAGTTTTAATGAACAACACATGAAATAATTTTTTTTCCTTCCAATTCAGCATTTTTCAAGATTTTAAGCTTTAATCAACAATCCTCTGCAATTTGAGTTTCGTTTCAAGATTCCTTTTAGTTTTAGATTCCTATAATTTAATATTCTTTGGGCATTTCGACTCATCTGTAAAACCAAAAATAATTCCATTTCAATGAAAAAATATAACAATTGTTGATTTCAATATGAGCAACATGAAAAAATTCGATTTATCAAAATCTAATAAATACTATGTTTAAAATCTGATTTCTCGAGAAACATTCAACCGATTTCTTTCAAATTTTGTATTTTGCCATTTAAAATTACATAATTTAAAATGACATTCAAATTTGTCTACTTTGCAGTTCAATTTGTTTTGACTATTATAATGTAAAATAGTAAAAAAAGTATGAATAATAATTAAACATTATTTCTTGCGTGAATTTATCATTAGATAAGTAAATTTTGTAATTGTTGGTAAAAATGCCTTGATTTACTAAATTTTTTTCAAAACATGATGCAATACGTAATAATTAGTGCTAAGGGGTTAAAATTTACAATCGTTCTCCGGACAAAACTATAGAGAGCATATTTTCTGGATTGCGACTACTCCCATATTTTGAGGATCAAGAACCCGAATAGGTCGAAAAGAAGGTATGTTATTAAGAGAAAATACATTATTGTGTCTAATTTCGTCACTTAAAATAACGTCTGCTCTAAATAATTTGCATATTTAAGGTTAAACCTTCGAATCACTAAAATTGAGTCCTAGGACGTAAAATTCCAATCTTTTGATCTAAAATTATTCACGGTGTTCACTTTTTCTCATTTTGAGTACTGAATGTTTAAAACTCCTGAGTAACTCTAAAGAAGATAATTTCAAAGAATACTCATAACTTCCGGGAAGAATTGGCACGCAACGGATATCCTTTTAAGTGTGCTATATCTGTGTATCGTTTGCTTTGCTGAATAAAGAATTACTAGGCATGTAAAACAGTTATTGTACATGTTACCTGTGCAATATAGAGTGACAGTAAGGTAAGATCCAGCATTAACAATAAGGTAATAAGAATGTACAAGATTTTCAAAAATTACCAGCCTTAATGTATTTTTCCAAATTTTCCAGAAAGTTGCACCATTGTTGTCAAAAATTAATTATAGATGATAATATAGGTATTTGAATCTGTGCTGTAACTCTTGAGGGAGGTAGTATTAAAAACATTCAAAACCAGTTAGATTGTCCAATAAAACTTTTTTTTTCGCCTTGCCCCTCTCAGCATATTATTCATTGCTAACTTTACTTAGCTTTATTCACCATACTTTTCATAAGGACGTAAAAATATTATATTTTGAGTGACTATTAAAAATCTATATCTGTATATTAAATAATTCTTTTTTATTTTTTAACTAAGTTTTTAGTTTTGAAGAATTAAATAACATAAATGCATTTAAATTTCAAAAATTACTTCCCGTTTAAAAGAACACTGCAAGAAGTTCACTGATATGAATCCTTATTACGCCGGTCATGAATATCTAAGTAAAGCGTTAAATTTTAGCATCGAAGCTCTTATGGCTTGGGTTAATTTGACAGTTAATTTAGAATGGAAGAGAGTGTGTACTATAACCGAAGACTGTGTTTAGAAATTGAAATAGTGGAAACACCTAATTAAGATGGCTGGCGAAGTTCCTTTTATGAATATTCATATACATTCTGAAAAGCTCAAATTGGCTCCAGAAAGGCTTGGAAGTGCGTTGGTAGTGCTTTTATTTTTCTTACCCGGACATTGAGCATTCTTCTTCGAATATTCCATGAATAATTTAAGTAAATTTCAGATATAAGCTATAGAATTTTTTTTTATGATTAAAATGTCGATGCTAAACTTAAATGGAGGATTAAAAAAGAATTATATTCTGATATTGAACTCCATCAAAAAATTTTTTATGTAAAAGCTATAGCAAATAATTTTTATAAATATTTATCAGTTTCGTAATATACCAAATACCAATTTTATTAATTTTTTTCTTCAAAATTTACGTAGTTTTAAATAAATGTTTAGATTAACAAGGCTATTAATATTGCCTACGATAACACTTAACTAAATCTATGCAAATTAAGTTACTTAAAATTTTATCTTTCAAATTTTATAATCATAGTATATATTTTTAGTATAAAAATTCAGTTGTTTTCGGAACTTAAAACTTAATTTTTAGCAATATTTTCATTAATATAATTACTTCGTCAAGAAATTAATCAGCTATTACCAACACCATTACTGCATTGTAATTGCATAAATATAAATTTATTTTATTGGGCATTCAACAATCATTACAAAAATACAGCTTAAATTCACTAGAATAAAAGAGACGACATATTTATAGGTAAGTTTCGTTACAAATTTTAATTACTTAAACGTCAAAATTGGCATTTTTAGTGAGTGTAGTAAACTATTTTTTTCATACAAAGTTGCATATTATGCAGAAACACGAATTATGACACGATTATTTTATTAATTAGTAATAAACGCAATCGAAAGCTTTCTTCAGTTTTGAAATGTTAACAGCATGAAACAGAATACACTTGTTATTCAAATAAATAAGTAAAACGCTCAAATTGTTGTTTAGAATTGTATTCGTAAAACATATCAGTATTTAATTATAAATATTTCATGCAATTTGGTTTTTTTATAATCTCATTAGTTAGCAGGGTATTTCAGTACTACAGCGTTAGTAATAATTTGACTAAAAATAATTCAATTGCGTTAAAAATAGGTAAAAAAAACTTCAAATGTGATGAACTATGTTTAAGCGAATTAAATCCAGAGGTGAATAAAACTGTTAATTTATGGTTCTACTCACACAACATGATTAAAAAGTATTACGAAAAGTTTAGCTTAGAGCACTAAAATTAATTTTTTAAGCAAATTAAAATGAGATAGCTATTTTGCTTTATCAGATAAAAAAAAGCAGCAAATCTTAATTTAAGCTTCACAGTAATAATCACTTATTTACAGTAATCAGCCGAGAAGTTTAAAAGAACAATAAGTACAACAAAATTTCGCCTGTGAATAGATAGAAATAAAGCAAATTTTCAATTTTATCCATGAATGAAAAAACACTAGTAAGCAATTTAAATTCTGATTCATTAAAAATTTATATTTCATTATATTTTAAAATTGCAGTTAATTGCAAAATAACTCATTTTTTTCAATTAATTATAATAATGTGATTTTATTTATCTTTGCATTTGCGTTAATAAACAATAAATATCCAATCCATTTATAATCAAGTAAAATCCACTTTCCCTTGAAAGTTGATGACATTACATAAACCTATTTGTCAAGTTGGCGTGTAACGATTATTACCACACTGTTAGAAATTTCTCTTCAAAAATGATTAAATATCAATTGTTTTCTTTGTAATTTTACAATATTCAAACAAAACAGTCAAATAACCATAAATAAGATGTAATTAACACTGTTGATTGCAAGAAAAAACGTTTATTAACTGGCTTCAACTAATATTATTAAACAACAAGAATTTTATAGCACCATCTAGGCCCACCTAATGAAACCACTTAGTTCCTTGTAGATCAGTACATATTGTAGCCGAGAGGGTTAATCTGTCAATCTCATGACTGATAGAATAGGGTTCGAGTCACTGTGATGTCACCACAATATTTCCACTTTTCCCTTCGATACAAGAAGAGTTTCCATTCTCCTGCGCTACTCCGTTTGAGACCCCGGTTTATTAGAATACGATACTCTCATTCACCCATAGATGGCAGCCCCTTAAATCTGCTAAAATATCTCTAATGTCCAGTTAAATTTCTATTTGACATATTTGAAACCATGGGAGTTAAAAACCAGCATAGTTTAGTATTCATGGTTTCTTAACCATGCTAGTTGTAAACGGTTTCAAGGCCGTAAAGGTAAAAAATGCTCTTTACCGTAAATTTTATTGTTAATTGGATGGACTGATTGTTATCGGCTGTTTTACCATCATTTTAGAGTAAAGTGAAGTGACGTCAGCTTAGATTTCTCTATTGTATAAATCCCGTTAATCTAATGATCCAGAAGCGTTGATTTAGTATCCTCAAAATTAGAATTTTCGTAGAAACCTCTGGAAGTTGTTAGAATTCGTAAAATAACTAGAATGAAAATCTCAAAATTGAATTTATTTAAAGGCTTATGATACTGCCTGTACCCCTTATTGTAAATAACAGTTAAATAATGATTAGATGGCTTTGATATTTAGTTTTTGCAATGAGGCATACTTGCGACAATTCAATGCAGAATCGAAACGTAATTTCAACGTATTACGGTTACTGGAACAAAACGCGTCTTGTATACATATACAAATATTTACCATTTCAAATAGAGATTCAAAATAGAGATTTGTCTGAAACTTGAGTTCTTTTGTAGTCGAAAACAGATTCGCTGTAATTTACGAAATTAATTTTGTACCTCAGAAAAGATATTCGATTGCCGTTTCCTATATTAGCTTTTCCTATATTAAAATCTGTCAATTCGTAACAGCGCAATCCTTCATTATTATAGTGATTTTCAGAAAATTTACCATATGAGTGAAACAATCTTTGAAGTCTGATAATTCGCTTCATTAGACAAAGTTTAGTACTCACTGACATAGAATTCTATACCTAGTGGGCAAGTGTATAGTTATTTATTAGAGAAGATTTAATTGAAGAGCGTTAGGTTTCGGCAATTGCTTAGCTTCCCGGCAAAACTTCCGTGCTTGACTTATAATATTTTGTTTTATAAGTCTACATACAGAATCTATTATGCAAAGTTCTGAATCGACTAAAATATTATTTTTTACTGGAAAAAGATGCATAGTTTTCGCGTTGTCTTTTTCTGTATGTTGAATATCACGTTTGTATGTTGAATATTAACTCTTAGATATTAGTTAACACATGTCGTTAAATCAAATAGAATCAAAATTCTATAAAAGATTTAATGGATCTTAATAACTTTGAAATTTAGTGGAATCGAGCATTTATTTTTCTATTCTAAATTTAAAGCTCAGATTAGTTTTGAAGAATTAAATATGATTTCCGTCAAATATTAAAATGTATTGCAGTCAACAAAATTCTTCAACCATTAAAATATGATTTTAATACAACTAGAAATGTACAATAATAATTTTTATTTTACTCATTTTATTCCTAGTTGATAAAAAGAATAATCCTAAATGATAAAAAGAACAAACAAAAAATACTTTAAATGCATGCTGATGAATATGAGAAGAAAAACTCAGTTTGGAAAACAATCGACTCCAAGAAATTCCAAAATGATCACCTGTTTTTTCTTTAAAATTTGATCGTGTGCTGCTTTTATGTAAATGTTTATTTAGCCTGATTTCTTATGAGTCTCACTACGCTTTGTTTGTGGTGCACAGAAGTTTAAGCTGATGTCACCTCTATCTGTACCTTTCTAATACAAATCAATCAATTCTAGATCCAACCCATGAGAATATGTGTCTACTCGGATAAGAATACGAATTGTCCAATAAGAATAGAGAAAAAGGAAGTTCATTCAATGAAACACTGATCTAGTTCAGCCTCTGAATTGGATATCTCTGTTGGAGTTGATCTAGTCGATGAAGTTGATCTAATGGCAAAGCGATAATGGACATGAAAACCATAAAACTACAGCCATTATTGAACTAGAAAGAAAAAGGAAAAAAAATGTTACTAAACATTTTCAGACATTAACTAGATCAAGAGTGAAATAGCATAAACAAAAACCAGCCTATTTTATGAAGAGGAAATGTCCAATACAAATTTTTTATCATTACCTAAACACGTACTTTGGAAGTATATCTGTCGGCGTTTAATACCTAACATTAAGTTAGGTCCCTATTTCTGTTTATTATATCTGGATGAAGACAAAGTAATTTTTAAAAAATTCAACAATGCAACGTTTATTTATATGCTTCTTAATTTTTATTTTTCAAACTTTACTTTTATTTCTTATCTATTTATCTTTCAAATATAAGTATGAAAAAAAACTTAATTATAAAATTATTCTTTATGGCATACTTTTGGCAATTCACGATCTCAACATTTGATCACGCCCTCTAGCTGGTAGTAAATTTTCGGGCTTTTATTTATTAAATTTTCATTTAGTTCTATCAGAAATATTGGTAGAGTAGAACGCCTTTTTTGCAGCAAATAAGAAGCAAAATTTCCCTAAAGAAGAGGCAGAAGCTCTTGAAAAAACGGCCCAGAACATTTGCAAATCTTTCTGAAACAGAACGCGCCCAACATTTGAAGAACTATTTCTCAATAATTTTTATCTTTTTATTATTAGCGAACTTGCCATCGATAACTTCCGATTTCATGATCGCATACTGTTATAGATGTGTGTATTTCAATAAAATATTTTTTTTGTTGCTTCAATTCATTACAAATTAAAGTGAAGTCAACATTGTTTACTTGAATAAATGTGATTTTAGAATGTGCAGAACTGTAATAGTTATGGAATATTCTTTTTCTTTATAGAATAGTATATATTTCTGAATCTATATTTTTCCGAAAACACCAATAAAGAATCATCCGAATCACTTGAAAATGGTATCATTTGTATTGATAATTAATAATTTTTTATCGTTTACTCGGTAAGTGTTTCTTAACTTTGAATGAATAATTTCACCTAGAATTTAGCTATTCTGAAGTTACATATTAAAATTGATATCGAGATCTTACAATTATAACAACTATAAAATTTTGTTGTGGAATTCTTCGGATTTATAAAGCAAGTAAGTGTTATGATTTTAATAAAAAAAAATTTACTTGTAAAATTTTTTTTTTTCGAATTTGATGATAATTCTCTACAGAATGGTTTTCTACGCCTGACTAAAAACTTTTAGACAAGAAAAAAGAAACAATATGGAAGCTTTTTTATCTCAATATGAGGAATTTTTTGATTGTTTTTCTTTACAGTAAGCATTTTTTATTTTACCATTTTAAGTTTATAAATAATGATTTTCTATTGAAATCTTAACATTTTCGATAAAAATTGTTGAAAAAATCTTTTTTTGCAAAATTAAATGGTATAACACTATGTGTTTCTATACACTTTTTGCATGATTTTAATGTTTGAAGTAATATGATGCAGAAAAGTATGTAATGGGAAATTTAAATAGGCATTTCACACTAGATTATTAAATTTAGTAGAACGATTTCTCAGGCACTGGGCTTTACCTCGAATTACAATATTTTTTTCAAATAGCTGCTAGCAGGAATTCGTCTAAAATAACAGCGACACCTAAAGGTCGTTGCGTTCACGAATTATACTTGAAATTTAAATAATATATTTGTTTTATCGTGTTTTTGAGTTGATATGATTTGCTGAAAGATTATCGTCTGCTTTACATCTTAAAAATTTTCAAAATAAAATTAAACTCAAACGATTTTTTATTCAAAGTTGATTAAAAAAGAAAACGGCATTTAACAATATTATTTTATTCGAAAAGTGTTGCATAATTTTTTTTATTTATTTCAATATATAAAAATTAAATTACTTATAAGACTTATGAAACAAAACTTTGCCAAAATTTCTAATTCAATTGTAATTAATATTTTTAAAATATAATAATAATACTTAAATGTATCATTCCAAATGTTTTTTAATCGTCTGCCATACAGAAATTTATCTCGTCAGAAAGCAAGCGATATTTCATAATATAAAGTTGTTCTAAATGTCGATAGTGGGTTTGTTGTATTCACGTGAAAAATGAATGGAACTTGTGAAATAAATAAATTGCCTTGTAACAGTAGCTGGGAATCTCTAACTGAGTACGAACGAAAGCGATATTCAAATGTAATTAGAAGGTGGGAAGTTCTAAAATCTTTAGGTATGTTTTATTTCCTTGAGACTACATTTGGATTTTAAATAAGATGTTCCATAAAGATGTTTATGTGTTCCATAATTGTCTTTCAGATTTCACTAATTTTTACACAGCAACAATGAGTAATTACAGTAATATTTTTCAGCATTGTTAATATAGATCATTAGTTACTTTCAAATGGGTTTCAATCCAATTCTAAAAGACAATGCTTGAAACTTTTTATTCATCTATAATTTTAATATGATTTTATATTAATATATTGTTATTCCATTTGTAAATTAAATTTATTAATTGTTTTAATTTTTTTGTTGTCTCTGTAGACAAATTAATCCTGTGATTAACAGAAATAAAATCACATACTTTATTAAGTCAAAGCAGTTACAAATGATTATACTGTGTTATAGATGATTATGTTTACGCAATAGGGATTAAATGCAGCATATGTTAAATATTTAGGTCTTTGAAAATTCTGTTTTTATAGGTAATGTATTAAAAATTAAGAGCTACATTAATAGTTTTAACAAAAAATAGAATAATAGAATAAGAATTTAATTGAAATATTTTCAAATTATTCTTTCGGTAAAGGGAGATGGGGTTGGTTTAAACTTGGGTTACGATTGAATAGTTTTGCTTGTAATTTCTGTTAACATTTTGCACCAGTATTTCTAATCCTATGAAAGAATCACTTATCACAGCTCGTAGGTGACATTTGAATTTCAAAATTTATTTTTTGATTCCAAATAATTAACGTCATTTTTATTTCAAAATGATTTTATTACCAAGAAAATTTTTGAATTCTACTGCTTTACCTTCTAAAGTATTTTCTTATAAGAACATAGCAATAATTTGTAATTATTTTACAAGGCTGTATTTTTAATCTAATAAAACTAGTAGCTATTTATGGTTATATGATGGAAAACAAAATATTGTGATCTTTTGTGGAATGCAGAACATGAATTTTGCATTAATTTATTGATAGCGAGGTATTTTAATCATTAAAATAATTCAGAAAAAATTTATTCGAAGAATTTGGTAATTTTATAGAGTTACACATTTGTATACTTTAAATAATAATTAAATTAACTTTAATTAGTTAGAAATAGAAAACCATTTTAAACTTTCCTTTTTTTCAAGATATCCAACTTACATCAGTCTGAAATGGAAAATAAAAAAAATTCTGGAAAAAAAGAATAAATATTTTATAAAAGTATTTACATTGCTAATTCATCTTATTTGCAAATATTCATTACATTAGCTTTATTCATGAAAATCATACTTAATAATTTTCTTCTCATTAAATAGTTAAATATGTCAGAAATAATACTTTTTCTAAAACATTTTGTCAAACTGGAGCAAATGTAAAATAAATTTCAAATAATCACTAGGCAGAGAAAATTTTTAAATGAACAATCTTGAAACTTTACTCTTAAAAGGTATACAGGACATTTGCTGCGCTTTTGAATTAAGAAAAAAGAAAACAATTTCATAAAATATTGCATTTTTAAGATAATATGAATAAAACAAAATTTTTGCAGTCATAAGATGTCGAAAAGAGGTCTATGTACTTTTTATTGTCTTTATGTTCCGAATATTTAGTCGATATGGACATAAATTTAGACATAGAACTAAAATTTTGCGACGGAATTGTAATGAAAATAATTGTTTACATGCAGAAAATGTTGTTAATGTAATAGAACATAAATATGACGTAATTCTTGCTTATTAGTTTTGTTTAATTTTTGTTTAATTTTAGGGGTTGTTTCGAAGCGTTCTAAATCTCTGGAGTCCGAGGAAAAAGCTTCTTCAAGAGTAAACAAATTTCCAATAAATCAGCAAAGTATTCCTGAAAGTCAACAAATTGGTAAGAACTGATTACCACTAAGCACTTGTTTTTTCATAAACATAGCTTACAAGTAACAAAAGTATCATTTAAAATTATAAAATAATGGTTACTATGTTTATTAAAAAAATGTAATATTAGATGTCTTTAAAAATCAAGAAGATTAAAATTAAATCTAAACATGAATTTAAATATGCATAAATTTTAAAGCATCTTAATCTAGTTCATAATTTATAAGACTTCATTTGTTGACATGTTACTTTCATACCAGAAACACAAGTGCCTAAAAAATGATACGTATATTCTGAATATCTAAAAATGTTTCTTATTGATAAAAGAAGTGCATAATTGTAATAACATGCCAAATACATAATTTTTACCATTAGCGGGCATTTGTTTTTAAAATTAAAAATCACAAATTAAACCGTTTTTCTTACCGTTTTTCTTACTGTTTAAACTTATAAATTGATAAAAAATACTATAAATGCGACTCACTTGGATATGTTTGCCATTTATATAAATTTTTCATTTTCTGTGTTGTATTATTGTTTTTCATAATTGAATCTAAATTTAAATTTGAGTTTTTAGCATTAATTGCGAATTGCAACTTTAAATTTACACATTAGTTAACTTCTTCGCTACCTAAGCATTTATGGACATAAATTTTATGTCTGTTTACTAATATTATCATGTTTATTTTATATAATTGTTTTCCGTTACAGTACATACATATATTTAATCACTCTAACTGGTAGCTTTTTTTTTTAAATTTTACACCAACAATTAGTCATTTTTTATAATTAATGTTAGATTCTTTACAATAATAACTTATGTTGGATGTTTTTCATAACTACACCAATTTTGTGCAAATTAATGCAGTATTGCACAGTACTTATATAAAACTTCGTATTTTTAAAATTTAACTTGCTTTCTAAAAACTCATTAAATTTATTCCTTATCGTAATTAAACTGGGCATAATATAACAATGCGTCTGTTTGTTCTTGCTTTAAAATAATTATATTCTTTCACTTAGTTGAAATACATTTATGTACATAAAATTTCTAGCCTCTGGCTGTAAATTCATATTTTTTGAATCTTATTATAACTTGAGATAGTAAAATAGAAATTTAAAATTTTAAAATATTTCTTGCAATATTCCTTTATACTTCAGTAATGAGGAGGTACAGAATGGTGAATATTTCTATTGGTGATATTATTTTTAGGTGGAAATAAATGTTTAGAAGATTAAGAAAAAAATATATAAGTAATATATTATTAGTAATATATTTTACTGAATTTACGAAAAATTGTAAGCAATGTTCTTAATTTTTTGCTTGGCAAAATTAGTAGCAAACAGATTTTAGAGCAAGGTGATGTTATTTTATTTATTCTGAGCATGATTCATTTATTTATTGCATAGTAGAAAATTTAATGTCTGGAGTAAACATTATGAATTTGCAAAAGAGAGAATATTATTCACTCTCCTTACAAATAGTGCATAGCCATTAGCCAATTAATACATTTTGAATGTCCTGTGTAGTTTTAATCACAAAATTAGAAATTTTTTATTTCTGTCTTTAATTTTCGTCGTATGCAACGCTGACATTCATTAAAACTCTTATTAGCAATAAAAAACCTTTATATCTCAGAAAAATATTGACAATTGATGAAATTGCTTATAAATAATCAGTAAAAACTATTTTAAACCTGTGATTGACTGTTTGAAAATAATAGTTTTAAGCTTCATATACGAAGAACAGTAAACTTGTAAAAAAATCATGAACTTCTTTTAAATGATGATAAAATTTAATTTCAATAATTAATTTTTATTGATTTCTTTCAGTACTTGATCGTACTGATCATCTTTCAGTACTGAGAATTTAAATTTTATCGCGGGAAGCTCTGGCGTAAGTGATCCGACGAATTACCTATTCTTTTTGTAATTGGGTAAGTGACTCAGAATTTAAAAAAGTAGTATTCAAAAGTAGTTGTAAATAGTAATAGGAGTAGTACTAGGTACGAAATCTATCGGAATTTCATATATTTTCAGAACTTTATTTATCTGCACAAACTGTATATTCATCAATTTTTTGCATTATTCTGTAATTCAAATTAGAAGCGTTCGTTTGGTTAATCTTATTACTTTTTATCAAATTTAAGTACTTTAATGGTTCAAATTCTTTACTTCTTTTTGATAGTCAAAGACTTTGAGAAAACGAATTTCAAGTTATTTGCTGTATCTGAATCACAAAAGAGAAAAGGAAAGCTTCGTCGAAAGAGTAAGAATTATAATTGTTTCGTTTTTTTTGTAAAACATACAATTTTAAGTATCATAGAACTATTGTTCAAAAGTTACTTGAAATTGTATGTTTTTCTTTTAAAAATTATAAAGAATCTTCGTAAAAAGTTAAGGCAAGATGAAAATGTAAGATGGGAATTTCTGAAAGGAATTTTTAGCAAAATTATCATCAAAAAGTGATAAAAATACCGGATACGTTGCCTTTATTATAAAAATGTCCTTAAATTAAATAAAACAATTTTTGATTTTCAGATTATTATTTAGTATTAATTATTTAGCATATTGAAATTGAGTCCCTAAAAAGTTATACAGGGTGTTCATTTTTCTTATGCATTTTACATAGCCCGACATATTAACTTATGTCAATAAGAAGCACTGACAGTTTGTTAAGTACATTTATTACGATAAAATTTTCGAAAATTTTTTTGAAATATTTCTTTTTGTTCTTCGATTATTTCATACGTTTTAAGTTAAGAAATTTTTTTTCCATCCGTATTGACACAGACAAAATCATTTTTATAATAATAACACTTGTATTACTGAATATGGGTTGAAAAGCCGCAAAACAAAATAAAACTACAGTTGTATAAACATTCGTTACTTTCTTTTTTCTTTGTTTTTTTCTTTGGTTTGTTTGATAATAGTTTTGTTAAGCGATTTAAGAGTTATTACTTAAAACTTTTAATTGGTGTTATATTTTAGAACATAATTTTAAAATTTTGGTTTCTTAGATCATGTATATTATAACTATATTTGTATATTTATAGAATTTAACCTTAGGTATTCTGAGAATTAAATTCGATCTTATATCGCGCATCTATTTCAAAGACATATTCTTCATTCCCAAAGAGAACAATTTATTTCCAATACTTTTTCTGTCTTTTAATTTATTTAGTAATAATGAATCTTTTAAACGATAATTTATATCGATGAAAATTTCTTATTCATTAATAAATTCATTGCATTTCCCAAGGAAACAGAGGTAAAGATTCAGCCAAGAGAGATAGGCTTAACGAAGCTTGCAAAAAGTTTGATGGAGAGAGCTCAGCGTCATTTTAATGATTTGGAACCCGTTGTCACATGAAGATGACCATGTTATTGAAGATGAAATAGACAAAGCTAGGACGATTCAATTTACTTTAAAAATGCATACGTGTTTTTTTTTATAGGAAATGCTAGAATATATAGAAAACCAATCATTATTTTACATCATTATTCTTTTATAAATATATTTCTATGAAGAGAGTGGGGTTGGAAAGTCAAATGTTGTCTTTAATTGTTCCGTTTTGTAGAATATGTGGATCTCTGTCGAATTTGTTTAACGAACATGACTTTTTGAAGATGAAATTTTACATGAGTTTCAAGGTCATAAAACAGTTTGCACCAAGACTAGGTCATTTAGAAAAAATGCTTTATATATAGCATAAATAAAATCAAGTCACAGCTTTAAAGTAACTTGTTAAATTTTGATGTATTGCGGTTCCACGTTTTGAGGTAATTAACCACTATATTAAGAATCATTTACACCTTTCTCTTACTTCAATATTTAACGACCCTGGAACTGATTTATGAGTGAAGAGCCGTAATATACATAAGCTGAATAAATCACTATATACCCTGTGAAATCATTCTCCACTCTAGGGCCGCGCTAAGCATTCCCCACCCCGCCAAATGCGATGAAATCGTAAATTTGGCGAATAAAATTGTGTATTTCAAAAGTAGTGGCGGATGATTTTTTCCACTAGAAGGGAATTTAAGTTACGTGAAAATGAATTTTTCTGAACAAATAAGTATATTTAATTCGATTACCGCAATTTTCTGTTGATGCACTGCATAACCAGTTAGAATTGAGTCCAAATAATATAACCCTGAAACAAAATACTCTAAAATAGTTTTCCATGGGAAAAAAATTAATCACAAGGAACTGTTAAATTTGCATTTGGCTAAAACAGTTTATAATTGGCGAATAATTTTGTTATTTGGCTAATTTTCTGGCTAATAATTTTAAATGCATAGCACGAGCCCTGTATAACCCATTAAAAATCAGATACAAAAAAATGCTCTTTATATCAAAAATATTTTATACGAAAACAGTGCAGTACTTATTTGTTCATACCAAATAGGGTTCAAATAGTTCAGCAAGAGAGCGGGCAATTGATTGCGCTCCTCTATCTTAATCTTCCTATGTGCGTTTTTCGCCATATCATACGAACTTTTTAAACGAATCAATAAATCTGGTTCACAATTATAAAATCAGTTTATATAAGAATAATGAAAATATTTCTAATTAATCATTATTTTATATTATTTTAATATGGCTGATATATACTTGTAAATGAAGTCCAAAATGTGAGCAGAGGCATTAAAATATTGCTTAACACTAGAAAGACGGAAACTTTCTGTATACCTATATTGTCTAATAGCAGTCAAAAAGACTGGATTGCAAAAGAATAAATAATGTGTAAAGAAATTTGTTTAAAATTAATTTTTAGCATTTTTTGCATTATTTACAGTTACATAGTAAGTTATTAGTAAATATTAACACTAAAAAAATTATATGTTGTACAAAATTCTAAGAAATTGTGTCATTATATATGCATCATTGTTTTTCTAATTGAAATTTAAAGCAGTCAAAATGACTTCCTTAGGCAATCTAGTGTTAAAAAGAAAAAAAAATTAAAATTTTTTATTTTTTAAATCTTATTATACAAGACATATTTATCTGATTACTTCAAAATGTTTTATTTTGTCATAAAAAATTAATTAGATAGCTTTCACAAACTGATATAAAAGTTAGTAAAACTTGAAATTCCAAATTTTTTCGATAATTTTTAAATGAAATAGTAAGAAAATTTATTCTACATATAAATTAATAATGAATAATTTTTTTATATGTAAAAGTTTCTTTGGTAAGTGTATTTCATAATTGGGCGTAAAATTTTTTGACCAACGTAAGTTCTAGAGCTAAAAACTCGAAAACCGAAATTAGCATTAAGGTTGGTGAACAGAACGCTATTCCAAAAATTCAGTAGAGAATGTTACAAATGATTCAAATTTCGAAACATATCATAAACATTTTTGATGAAGTTAGAAAAATTAAGTTTTATGGCGAAGTTAGAAAAAAAGGAGGATTTTATTGAATTTAATGACTCTTTTTTAAATCTAATATGAGCTTTTATTTATAAATAGCATCATATAATAGCAAATTTCGAAACATATCATAAACATTTTTGATGAAGTTAGAAAAATTAAGTTTTATGGCGAAGTTAGAAAAAAGGAGGATTTTATTGAATTTAATGACTCTTTTTTAAATCTAATATGAGCTTTTATTTATAAATATTGTCAATGTTAGTCATTTATAAACAACAACACAAATTCCAATAAACATGTAATTAAGAGTTGAGTTTATTCTTTCTTAGAGCTTAGAACTCCAAGTCGATATCCTAAAAGGAAAATCAAGCAAAAATCTTATAAAGAAGAAGATGTCTCTAGCGATGACGAGTTCCTTTGTAAATATGATACTTATCTATTATTTTTAAACTATGATAAACTATTACATGTTATATATGAGCATTATTTTAGAGGTTTTATTTGTTTTACTTTCTTAAGCTGCTTGCTTTCTAAAATTATTCGAAACTATATTAAATTGTATCAATTTTAATCATTCGCTTAACACTTTTTTTATCATTAAAGGCTTAACCAATCTAAAGCTTGAAATATTAAAGATGAAGTTTTACCTTGAAGGAAAGTTAAAATACTTCTTATTTTTCGGCATTTTTTAAAACCATGAAATTATCCAAACTGAGACTGAAAAATTGTGACGAAGGAAAGATAATTAGTTTGAAAAAAGTATTCAACACTTCGTCTACGTTAAAACGGATATATACTGCGAAATCCCGTTTCGTAATTATTTAAACTAATGAAAACTTTATTTTTTTTAAAAATTTATTTCGTTAACAGCTTCTTACTAAATATTTGGCATCATTATTTTAGAAAAATACTTATAAAGCAAAAAGAAACTTAATTAAAAATAATTTATATTTCTATATTCTATTAGACAAAATGTTGAACACAAAATCGAATTATAAATGCTTGTTTTTCTCTTTCTTACGTTATTATTTATTTTTTATTTGAATGTTTTAGCATTTTATTTTGTTTACTTATTGAACTATTTCTCAAATCAAAAAGAAAGATAATTTTCAAAGGGAAAATAAAATAACAGTAATAATAATAATAACACACCGAGAAAAATATGATCAAATGGAATGCTTGGAATATGATAAAATTTACTATGTTTTTGGCTTTGGGGAACATCAAAAAGCTCGGTAATTTTTACCGAAGCGATTTGGCAAGGATTTTGGTAAAATTAACAATAAAATATGGTTTTATAATATCTGATAAAATTTGGTAATTTTCTCATGATGGAGCATGGTATAAAAACAATTTATTTGATTAAATTTATTCTTCAAATTTAATTTTTACTAAAAGTGTTAAAGAACTATAATTTTAAAAACCAGAATTTCCGTTATGCTCTGTTATCATATTACTAATATTGCCAAATTAAGAGTACATAATTTAATATGCACAAATTAAATA
Source organism: Parasteatoda tepidariorum (assembly GCF_982258835.1). Lineage (NCBI taxonomy): Eukaryota > Metazoa > Arthropoda > Arachnida > Araneae > Theridiidae > Parasteatoda > Parasteatoda tepidariorum. The sequence goes on from NC_141758.1 coordinate 90,418,457, forward strand.
AAAAAAAATCTCCATCGACAAAACTATAAAACATAATAATTTAATAAATATAAGTTATTTTTTAATTCTACGAAGTTCAATGCATATTTATTTGTATCTGCATCATGTTTATGTATATTTTATATATTGAGGATTTGTTTCTTCTATGAGAAGATTGCGATTTTTGTGACGGCGACTACAAAGGTGCTTGTCCAAAACATGGCCCTATGATTTGGGTATGTGATCGAAAGGTAAGTATTAAATTCTTAATAGTGAATTAATGAAAGTTGATTTATGTTGATTTGACAGTTATAGGTTAAATTAAAAGTAATATTTTAATTAAAAGTAATATTTTAATTAAAAGTAATATTTTAATTAAAAGTAATATTTTAATTAAAAGTAATATTTTAATTAAAAGTAATAATTAAAGTCATAATCTTTTCCTTTCTGTTAATCATTTTTTTAATATTTTATCAGATATTCACTGAATTCTCTTTAATATTCTTATGTGCATATTTTTAGTTGTATTTTTTTGTGTTAGTCGTAAGTTGTAAGTTTTCTCTAGAATGATATTCATTCTTTATTTTTTAAAGAAGATTCCGTACTTTCAAATCTTGATATTCAAAACTTGAAGTGCCTGGCAATATTTTTTTATTTCTAGATTTAGAGTGTATAATTTTTAAAATTTAAGAAAGAGAATAATTTCTCAAGTTAAAACGTATAATTTTAAGCGCAATTTTTCATCTTTGTAAAGGAACTAAATATAATAAATTCGCCTTAGACAAAGATAGCGGTAGTTGTGGTTTTTTTAAGCCGAAAATATCCTGAGTGTTGTAAATCTAGTATCAGTATTTGGATCGACACAGAAAAGATTGTGATACCATTGGAAAAGCTTTAAAATTAGTTTTAGTTAAATGTTTTATATTTTGTTCTAAAATTAAATAAAAATCGAAAAAATGAATAATCTTTTTAAAGGAAAAAAAATGAGAGTGATTCAAGATTTGTTTCTTAAGATAGTTTTTGTGACTTTGGAAAATTCATGGCTTTATAGGTTCCAAAAAACTCATCAGACCGAGCTGAGCTGACGATTCCAAGTTTTCTCTCAATTGGAATATCGAGCATTCCTAAAGCAGGACTCGGAATATGGACAGAAATCCCATTGCCTATAGGAACAGTGTTTGGTCCTTACAAGGGAAAGATTATTAGAACAAGAAAAGAGGCAGAAAATAGTGGTTATGCTTGGACGGTGTGTACTTTGATTACTTATTGTTATGTGTTTTTTACTTATGTCTTTTTTAAATTTTTCAAATTAAATGCTTCTTTTAATTATGATTATAATATTTTGAAGTATATATTTTGGTATATTTATGCTAATTAAACTACTAATTATCAATTTCATTTAAAATTTAATGCTTAAATGGTAAATAATATCATTAAATTCAATTGATAATGTTAATTTAATTTCTCTTTAGATATGGAAGGGAGGAAGAGTGGATCATTATATTGAAGGATTCAAAAAGGATATTTCCAACTGGTTGAGATTCGTGAATTGTGCTGACAAGGAAGAGAAACAAAATTTGGTGGCAATCCAGTACAAGAAACAAATCTATTACAAGACTTACAGAGAAGTGTTGCCATTTCAAGAGCTTCTGGTGTGGTATGGGGGAAAATATGCTTCTGATCTTGGTATCAGCTTGAAAAGGGACATTGAAACCAACCAATTAAGTATGAATGATGAAATCTATGTCTTATAAGTTAAGATGATTAAAAATAGTAGTTTTGCTGAAAATTTTTAAGTCTCAAAATTCGCTTGGGCAAAGTATTTGACAAGATAAAATTTTAAAAGTATTTCCTTTTTCCATTATGCAATAAAGTTTTCTACCTTAACTTAAATCATCAAAATTTTTAAATTAATTTTTCATTTCAAGTTTTATTCATATACCGTTGTGCGGTTTAATGATTTATATTTCGTTAATATGTTTCGTGCTTAACAAAGTTTTTAAGTTGTCGAATTATTATTTTTCCACATTTACAAAAGAACGGATTTTCAACTAGTTAATGATGAATTAAAAAATCGATAAATGGATATTTTTCATATTAAATTATACTTATATATTTTTATATTAAATATAGATAAATTCCCCTAAATTTTTCTTCTGCGTGGAATTTTCTTTTGAAAAAGAAGCTATATTAAAAAATTGTGTTTTTTTTCCGGGTAAAAAAATATGATTCAAGCATCAATCCGGTAAAATAAAGGCATATGCGAAAAGTAAAATTAAGTGAGATGAAAAAAATTTCGACGTAATTTCTTGCCAAATTATTAGGACCATATTTTCCGTATTGCATCTACTCTCATATTAAGTTACGTTATTTGAACTAATTTAATAGGGTGTGTTTATACAAACAAGACTATTTTCTGTGATTCACTTCATAACTCAAAATCTCACTAGCACAAAATAATTATAGGGTTCCTTATAACTCTTGACCTATTAGGATTACATCTTGGTTGATTTTAATCTTATCATTTGAACTAAAGCTGTAAATTTTTATGTATTTTCATTCCCGGGGTTCGATATTGTGTAGTTTTATAATTATGATACATTTCCCTTTTTTCATAGAATTGAAATTAATCAGAAGTTTGCACATTGCTCATCATAGCAAATGAAACTCTACTTATCTTAAATACTTTTTCATTCGATTAAAGAAAAGTTTTGTATCAATCGCAGTCTTTTTCTTTCTCAAAAACAAACAGTCATATTTTGTTATACTTATGGTTTTATCAAAAATTATATATATATATATATATATATATATATATATATATATATATATATATATATATATATATATATATATATATATATATATATATATATATATATATATATATATATATATATATATATATATATATATATATATATATATACATAATAAATAAATAAATACAAGAAAACACGAAGAAAGTTAAGAAAAACAATAAGTTTCATTTATTGCGCTTAAGCTGCAAATAAACAGAACCCATTAGATACGTTCAAAATGAAGAATAAACGAAAGAAAAATTAAAGAAATATGAAAAAGGGGGAAATAATAAGTAAAAAAATAACAAATAAGAGCTTAAAAAAATGGGATGAAATTTTATTTAAAAAACCGGAAAAAAAGATATAATCTTTTCATCAGCCCACACGATTATATCCGCTTTTTTTAAGCTGTTGTTTGTTATTTATATATATATATATATATATATATATATATATATATATATATATATATATATATATATATATATATATATATATATATATATATATATATATATATATATATATATATATATATATATATATATATATATATATATATATATATATATATATATATATATATATATATATATATATATATATATATATATTACATGAAGCAATCAATAAGCGAAAAAGAAACCGCGTTCACTTATTTTGTTTTAACCACTATATAATCGTGTTTTTTTTTCATTTTTGCCATGTTTTGTATCTAGATTTACTCTAAAAATAGTTCATTTTATAGATGTAAAAGGTGTTGCATGTGATATGTGTCAGGCATTGTTCACATCCGTAGATGCCATGGAGCGACACAGAAAGAAACATCCCAATCAGGGGCACGATCGAAGACACAGATGTCCCCACTGTGTCTACTCCACCAACTACTCACATCATCTCCGGGGTCACCTCGCTACTCACACGGGTGAGAGGAGACACGGATGTCCCCACTGCCACAAGACATTCACTCTAGAAGAAAATCTCAGGAGACACCTGAAGGTCCACAGTGGAGAGAGACCCTTCTCTTGTGGAGAGTGCGGAAGAGATTTTAATAGAAAAGAACACTTTGAGCGTCATAAGCGAAGACACAGCGGCATCAGACCTTACCGATGTTCCACCTGCGGAAGAGATTTCACTGAATTACCAATCCTTCTCAAACACATAAGAATCCACTCACTGCAGAGACCCTACAAGTGCTCCACCTGCCAATACAGGGCCACCACATCTTCCAGTCTCAATAGTCACGTTATTCATAAACACACAAGAAAGTTCCCCCATAAGTGTGACCTGTGTGAAAGAGGTTTTCTTGTACCGAGTCATCTTAAACAACACAAAGACCGCATACATCCTCAATACAAGTAAATAAATAAGGAACTGCACATAATGTAAACTTACCGTCATAAAAATGAGAGATAAAATTGATTACAACGTACACTTTGAATAAAAATTTGCACGAAGAAAGTATAGTAAGGACTTTTACAATAAACGCCTATTTTTACTTATGTTTGAAATACATTGATGGCGAAAACTATGGGATTAGCTTAAAAAAGTACAATAAATTAGGAGACGGGGATTTTATTTTCCTTTATATTATTTATTTCTAATACAAAAATAAATGTTTGGTTTTTTTTCCTCATTCACTTTTATTATAATTCTTGATTTTAATTTTTAAATCGATATTGTTATATGTGTAGTTGGCATGGTTTTCGTGTTTTCTTTTTTATAAAATTATGTATGACTCTGCGTTGTTTTAAAATTAACTTTTAGCTACAAATAAACTTAGTATTTACTAAAGTATATGTTTGGTTAATATAAATGAGTTTTTGTTTCAAAAAATTTTATAGCAGTTGTCCATTTTACAGTTATACTTCAAGTAAATTCATACGATGAAAAAAGTCAATAAGCGATTTAAAGTCCTCCATATTTCATATGGTTATTTGAGTCAAAGGTCTTATTTATTGACATAGATATTGCTAAATTATTTTAAACAGTTTTTAATTTTAAGCAGAATATTTTTCCTTCCATAGGAAGATAAGTAAACGTTTTAGTTATTAAAAGTTGTAGTAATATTATAAAAACTACATTTGAAATTTGCGTGGTTTAAAAAATGAGCAATTTTGCTGAAGTAATAGTGAAGGAAATAAAAAAATACATTATTTTGTTTTATATTTTTTAAAACTCTTTTTTTCTCAAATCTCTTAATAGCTCTCGGATTAAGTTTAGATGGAAGCAATAAACGTTAGCTGCTTAGAAGGAAATAGAGTGTGCATTGTGATAGTGTATAAGGATCAGGCAAATGTATGTCCCCAAATAATCACGATTGGGTTTGATCTTATATTTGTGATGAAATTACAATTAAAGTTGAAGCTAAATTTAATTTTCGTCCCAAATATGATTTGTAAAAAAATGTTGCATGATTTTTTTTCTCCAAAAAATATACAATTGCAACAAAAAGAATCTTTATAAAAAGATTAAAACGTTGCTAATTAAATCTTAAAATACAAACAAAATACTAATTTATATTTAAATAAATTCTGTTTTATGAAAAGTGTCATTCAAAGTACAAATCTGTATCTTCATTTATTTAGATTAGAATATATTTTTAAAGAATTTTTTTTTGCTACGTAGGTTTAAATGCAACTGAAAAACACAATATTTAGAAATTTTGAACTGATAGCAGTTTCAATGGGCTGCACTCAGAATTAGTTTTTTTCCCTTCCAATTCAGCATTTCTCTAGATTTTATGTTATGATCAACAATCCTTTGCAATTTCCTCTTCGTTTCTTGATCAAAATTAATCATCAAGATTTCTTTAACTATTATTATATATAAATTTGTGATTTTTTTCAGTTAACCAAAGATAAGTCCATCGAAAAGAAATATTAATTATTTACTTTAGTTATAGCAACATACAATAATTTGAGTGCATCTAAACATTAGTTTCTGATTTTATTAAAATTTAATAATTCCTATGTTTAAAATGTGATTTCTCTATCGATTTCTTCTAAATTTTTAATTGCAATTTAAAATTACCTTTCTTCAAATGATGCACAAACTTGCATACTTTACAGTTTAACTTTTTCGACTGCTACAAAATTAAATAATGAAAAAATATAAATAATAATTAAATATTATTTCTGGGAGCACAATTTACAAATTGCGGGATCATATTTTGATGATCAAGATCCCGAATATGTCGAAAAGAAAGCATTTAATTCAGTGATAATACGTTGTGCTGAGCTTCGTCACTTAAAATATCGTCTAAACGAAATATGTTGTAAATTTAAGGTTAAACCATTGAACCTAAGATTGAGTCCTAGGACGAAAAAATTCAATCATTTGATCTAAAGTTATTTATGTTGTTCACATTTTTTTTAATTTTGTGACTTGCGTATTTACCCACAATAACTTTACTGAAGATATTTCAAACAATATGTTTAACTTTCAGGGTGGCACGCAATGGATAGCCTTGCAAGCGTTATATCTGCGCAAAGTTTGCTTTGATGATTAAAGAATTAGTTGGTATGTAAAAGAATACTGGTATATTTGTCACCTGTGCAATATAGAGCGACTGTAATGTAAGATCCATCCTAAACAATAAGGGAATAAGCCGAGCAGTCTGTGTAGTGCACAGGGAACTGTCCTTGCATCAGAAAGGTTCTGAGTTCAAATCCCGGGCAAGTCATGGATGTTCTTTCCTTCTCTGTACTATCTGTCCTCACTGTGGGAACGACGTTGGCCCGCCTAATATGGTGCCCCTGAAAAAGAGGCCAGCAAAATCGCCCTCTATATGCCTGCATTGACGGATGTTAACACAGGTGGGCATTGAAAAAAAAACAATAAGGAAATAAGAGTGTACAAGATTTACAATAATAATCACCCTTAATATATTTTTCGAAACTTTGTCAGATGGTAGGCACCATGGTTGTCAAAAATTATTTCAAACAGATAAAAATAACGGAACAGGAATCTATCTCATCATTCTTGAGAAAGGTAGGATGAAAAAAAATCAAAAACAGTTTGATTGTCAAATAATTGTTTTTTGTTTTCCCCCCTTAGCATATGATTGAAAATTTTACTTCACAAATAAGGACATAAAACTATTATATTTTGTGTTGCTATTAAAACATATGTCTGATTATTAAGTATTAAATTTTTTTTCTGGCTAAGATATTCATTTAGAAAAATTAAATAACATAAATGCATTTAAATTTCGAAAATTACTTCCCTTTTAAAAGAACACTGCAGGAATTTCACTGAAATGAATCCTTATTACGCCGGTCATGAATATCTAAGTGAAGAGCTAAATTTTAGCATCGGAGCTCTTAAGGCTTGGTTAATTTGACAGTTAATTTGGAATAGAAGAGAGAGTGTGTACTCTAACCAAAGACTGTGTTCAGAAATTGAAATAGTGGAAACACCTAATTAGGATGGCTGGCAAAGTTCCTTTTATGAATATTCATATATCCAAGCGATAAAGCTCCACCAGAGAGGCTTTGAAGTGCGTGGGTAGTGCTTTTGTCTTTCTTTTTCTGACATTGAGCATTATTTTTTTAATATTCTATGAATAATTTAAGTAAATTTACGAAATAAGCTGTAGAATTGCTTTTTATGATGTAAATGTCAGTGCGAAATTTAAATGGAGGATAAAAAAAGGATTATATACTGATGTTGAAATTGACCGAAAATATGGTTAGATAGGTTATTGAAAATAATTTCTATGAATATTTATCAACTTTATAATACAGCAAAAACCAGTTTTAAAAATATTTTTAATCACAATTTGCGTAATTGTTTTGATTGACTGTTTGTATTGCTCAACAATTCACTCTATTAATCTTGCTTAATATAACACTTAACTAAATAGGATGTTCCTATGCATATTGAGTTCCTTAATATTTTATCCTTCTAGTTTTATAATCATAGTATATTTTATGTAGTCAGTTTTTATCAGAACTTATAACCTATTTTTTTGAAAGAATTTTTGCAATATAACTACCCCTTCAAGAAATTAATCAACCATTACCAACTAATTAATTACTGCATTGTAAGAATAAATATATTTGCATAAATATAAATTCATTTTATTGTGTATCAAATTGTACTTTTTATTATAGACAATCATTACAAAAATAATGATGCTATGCACAAGAGTATAAAACACAAAATATTTCTAGATAAATTTTGTTAATAATTCTTATTACTTAGTCAGACTCCTAAGTCTGCTAAACTATCTCCAATATCCAGTTAAATTTATTTTTGACAGATTTGAAACCATGAGAGTTGTAAATGGTTGAAAATTTGCATAGTTTAGTATTCATGGTTTCTTAACCATACTAGTAGTAAACGGTTAATCCGTAAAGGTAAAACATGTTCTTTACCGTAAATTGTATAGTTAATTTGATGGACAAACTATCACCTGCTGTTTCACCATAATTTTAAAGTAAAGGGAAGTGACGTTAGCTTAGATTTCTATATTGTATAATTCTCTGATATCATCTCGTAAACAATTTATGAAACAAAAAATATAATTTAAAAAAATTGTTTGTATATAATTTTATTATTTAGAATTTTTTGCACCCTGATTCATATTTAAGTTTCTGAAAAAAAAATCAAGGTTGACATTGAAATATTTATTTCAAGAAATTTAAAAACTTATGTTCGAAATTGTTTATGGAAGTTACACTAGATTTTTTCATTGAATTCTGTCATAACCCATCGTTCTATCATTGAGGAAAAAAAATGCAAAAAATTTTTCTGCGTTAAAAACACGTCAATCTAACGTCACGTTTTAAAAACGTAAATTTTTTCAAAATTGGCTGTTAAATAACATTAAAACTAGACTTTTAGTAGAAACACAACATCATTTAAAAGTTGTAAGAATCCAAATTCAAAGAAAAGAAAATTCAAAAATTTTTCAACGTTAAAATGACCGTTAAACTAATGATCCAGAAGCGCTAATTTAGTATTCTTAAAATTAGACTTTTAGTAGAAACCTCTGAAAGATGCGAGAATTCGGAAAACAACTAGAAGGAAAGTTCCAAAATTGAACCTTTTTCTAATGGCTTAGGATACTGTCTGTACCCTTTATCGTAAATAACAGTTAATTAACGATCAGGTGGCTTTGATATTTATTTTTTGCAATGAGGCATACTTACTATAATTCAATGCAGAATTGAAACGTAATTTCAAAGCATTACGGTTACTGGAACTAAACACGTCTTGTATACATATACAAATATTTACCATTTCAAATACATTTAAAATAGAGATTTGTGTGAAATTTGAGTTCTTTGGTAGTTAAATACAGATTCGTTATAATTTGGAATCTCAGAAAAGATATTCGATTGCCATTTCCTATATTAGCTCTTCCTAAATTAAACTCTGTCAATCCGTAGCAGTAGTAACCTTTCATTATTATAGTGATTTTCAGAAAATTCACAGAATGAGTGAAACGATGTTTGAAGTCTGATAATTCATTTCATTCGACAAAGTCTAGAATCCACTGACATAGAATTCTATAACTAGAGGGGAAGTGTATAGTTATTTACTAGAGAAGATTTAATTGAAGAGTATTAGGTTTCGGCAATTGCTTAGCTTCCCCGTAAAACTTCCTTGCTGGATTTTAACATATTTGGATGGGATTAATTTTATAAATATAGAATCAATTATGCGAAGTTTTGAATTCGCTGCATGATTGTTTTTTTTACTGAAAAAAGAGGCATAGTTTTTATGTTTATTAATTCAGATTAATGTTGAATGGTAATTCTTAGATTTTAGTTGACATATAAATGTTGATTGGAAGAGAATAGAATTCCTTATAAGAAGTAAGGGTTCCTAATAACTTTTAAATTTCATGGTTTCATGCATTAAATTTTCGAATCTAAATTTAAAGCTCAGATTTGTTTTGAATATTTAAATAAGATTTTTGTCAAATTTTTAAAGGTGTTTCAGTCAAGAAAATTTTAAGCACTTAAAAGGCGATTTTATTAATAGAGGATATGCACACTTTTAATTTTTATTTTAGTTATTTTATTCCTAGTTAAGTAGAGCAAGAAAAATATAAATTGGCTTAACATTCGTCGAAATTTATTTATAAAGTTATTAATTATATTAATTATTAATTATATTACTATTTTACTATAAAATTATTAAATTAGAATTATAAAAATATTTAATAAAATGTTAATGAATCAGGAAACAGAGAATATAAATTATAAAATGAACTTTTAATAGCTTATTAAATGAGCTTTTAATAGCTTATTAAATGAGCTTACCAATGTTAAAATATTTTAAATCTCGTTAACATACAAATTTGAGGAATCTTTAAGAAAGTTTTTTAATTAACCCATATTTTTTTACCTTTAAACATTTTAAAGAAAAGTTTACGTTTTGAGATAAATTATTTGCGCTTTATGACACGAAATTTTCTATCGCTCTCCTGTTTTTATGTGATTATATTTAACAGTACACAGTAAAACAGTGTAAATCTTGTTTATGTATATTTTTTTAACTCAGTATTCATATTAAACTGAATATATGCAGCTATACAACTGTATTAACATAATTAATAAATGAAATAATTTTTTCCCAAAAGAATAGAAATAAGAGCAAATATGCAATCTCTGTACATGAAAATATGTAATTTAGAGGGCTGAATAGGCTATGCGACTGTTTCATTTTAGATTTGAGTTATGAAATTTCTAAAATCGATTGCTTAAGCTTGTCGAATTTATTAATGTCATCATGCATTTCCTGATTTTTTTTAATACTTTTTGGTTCCTGGATTATTTTGATTTAATTTTGCATAATGTAAAAAATATGCTGTAATATATTTTCTAAAATGGTGAACATCTAAAATGATGGCAAATGCTTCGCACGAAATTGGCGTTTCACTAAGTGTTCCCCTACACCAAAACCAAGGACTGTTCCTGATGTAGTGAAACTGTTCCGCATATATGATGTAGTGATAGAATATCATTTTACGCTATTTGGTTTAAAGAGCCACCACCATATTTATTATTTTCTATTTTCAGTAAGATATGATACTCATAGGAATAAATAAGGTTACTTTTCCCGATGCAACTGAGGGCAAGAATCATAAATTTAGGATTCATATATATATTTTTTAAAGTAAAGTAAATTAGTTTTCAATCAAACATACACACATCACAGACGGAATATTAAAATAAATTCGAACAAATCCAAAGTGAGTAGTAGTTAAATGTTATGAAAATTTTTCATACAATTGAAAGATTAAGTAAAATCTTATGAGAACATAAACATCGTCAATTTAAAACTAAAACTGTACCTGCATGTTATAGCAGTTTTTATGTGTAGTTTGTCAAATCAATCCTTCAGAAAGATTGAAATTACTTGTTGTACAATCAATATTTTTTATATATCATTAAAGATGTTTGACACCTACTTCGTTATATTCGCATTTTTTTTCTATAATTATTCACCTTTAACTTCTAACAATGCTCCAAAATCATTTGTTATACGTTTATGACGTACCAGTTCATCAATCTACACAAGAATTTAGTTAAATAGTTTAAAGATAAACTAAATTCTTATCTAATTAAAGGTTAAATTTTTTTTGTTAGATCGAAGGTGATATATTTACTGTTTGTAGTTCAAATAATTGTAATTAATTTTAATAATGTTTAATCAAACCAAAAACAAATTTTAAATCAGAACTGACTTCTGAACAAGAAGATTATGGCAATAAGTAATTTGAAGTAGTTAATTGCTTTTATTTATTGAAGGATGATATTATTTCTTTAGAACTCATATTAGTTTGTTTTTGATACCACGTTTTCGTGTTTGTGATGATCAAATCTGTCAAATAAAAGTACGATCACCACCTGATTAGCTAAATCGCTGATATCTCTACTGGATCTCCGTGGCTGATTACAATACAAATTTTAAGGTATTTAAACACCTTCCACAACTTTCATTTAACCTAATAATTTAAATGTTAATATTTTTTTCGTGTGGTGTAGCATTTATAATTTATCCCTACAATCATTTTGAAAAAACAATTTTTCTTTTCCAAAGTTGTTGAGAAAAAAGTAAAAACACCGGTTTTATGACACCTGCATTAAGCCTCTAAGGGATTCTAAAATTAATTTATATTTACTTATTTTCATCATTTTGCTTGTAATAACTTCATTAGACAACAGATTAAATGCTAAGTTTGAATAAACATCATTACAGATTTTTTTTATAAGCTGCTAAAATAAAAAAAAATAAAAATTACATTATGGTCTATATTTTAATGTAATAATTGAATATACACGATAATTAATATTTTATTATACAGCGATCGTTAATGTGTTATACAATGATTAATCAGCTGTTTTATAAAGATAGAAAAGTTGTTATACAGTAATTGATCAGCATTTACGGAATGACTCATACTTTGTGTTAAATACTCATATTGGATGATATAGTCTGTTAGTAGTTAGCACAATATGTACAAAATATTAATGAGCTAATTTACAGAAAAAATATCAAAATTGTTTTTATTGTATTAAATTACCTTTGATACGTATAATTTACCATAAATAATATTGAAAGCCGAAAGAAGTAAGACGTTTTTAAGAGAGTTAAATATTTTTTCACCGTAGTGAAATTTTTTAATTATAAATTAATTTCAATGATTTTGAAATTACATATTTAAAAAGCACGCAAGTTTAACAAAGAAAATATATAAATTTCACTTCTATCAAATAATTTTAGGTATATTCTAAAATGCAATGTATATGAGCATTTAATTACATCTTTCCACACGCTTATGATCAATTCTACTTAACTAAATCAGTTTTCAAATTTTGCATGCTGGTCTATAAACTTTATTATTTTATTAAACCAGTATTAATTAGATTTGTTTCTTTATATATTTTAGTCAAGTTTGTTTAACATTTTTCCAAAACCTGCAGAAATATTTTCTTTGTTTCATCATTGCTTAATATATTGTTCATTTATCATGAAGTAACCTGTTCGTTTTATTTTCTAAAAGGTTTTGAAATAAAAGTGTTTTAATAATATAATAGCAGAATAATTATCGAAAAATTTCTAGAGCTACATTAATTCTGTAAAAAAAATGGACACGTAATTTTTTCCATTTTTCAAATCTAGTTAGCATCCTTAAAGTAGTAAAGCATTGAATAAACTATTATTATTGATTATTCGCTCAGTGAATATTAATCTTCATTATTACCTATTATGTTTTAAAATTAATAGTGACCGATAAAAGTTTTCGAATCCCGAAAATTATTGCAATGCCAAAAAAAGTACAAAGGAGTGATTTTTCCTTTTAAGGGAAGAGTACTTTATCTATATAGTTTAACTTCTATAGTTCATTGCAGTTGTTTCCTTTAAAAAAAATTTTTTTGTACGTAAAGAAAAAAAAAAACTTTACCAAAATATATTGTTGAAATTCTCTCGTTTTAGGACATATGACTGTTTTCCTGAACAAAAATTTTTCTACTATTATTTCCATTCCATTTCGAGTAAACCTATCCTGGCAAACATCAATTCTCACACAATCACAGCCCATATTCTTTTACGAAGATTTTCTTACAAAGATTTTTTCACAAATATTTCAATTCAACCACTATATATTTACACAAAGCACAATCCAGAAGACAAGGAAACTCCTGGATCGAGTATTGGGAGAAATTTGCCTTCGCGGATGACTTTATGATGGAACTAACCCGCGTATGCGTTACGTGGGGAGGAAGAACACGAGAACGTCCCAAGGTTATAATGAAGGCAAGGGGACTCTAACCTATGATCCGTCTAACACTGACGATATTTCACGTCCGCATAGTGGTCGGTGCAAGCCGGATGCGGGGTTTGTATCGACTGAGATTCGAACCCGGTTCATCCGCATTGAAAGGCGGATGCTCTATCTCCTGAGCCATCGCGGCTCCATGTGTGGGTATTGGCTGTCTTCTTCTTCTTGGTGGGCAAATACTCAATTGATGTTAGTCCTGTTGTCGTCCATGAGTTGGATTGATTTTCGATTCCTGCCAATATACGTTTCTTAAAATGGCCCAAAGCTCACTTCCTTGTTTGTATTTGTACTAATATTAAAATCATGTCAAGATAGTATAATTATGAATAAGTAAATGATAAAAAGAACAAAAAATATTTTAAATGCATGCTGATGAGAATGAAAAAAAAAACTCAGTCTGGAAAACAATCTACTCCATAAAATTCCAAAATAAGCACCTGCTTTTTTTTTTTTTTTTTTTTTTTAAATTTGATCTAGTGCTGCTTTTATGTAAATATTTAGTTAACCTGATTTTTTATGGGTCTCACTACGTTTTGTTTGTGGTGTACAAATGCCTAAGCTGATGTCACTTACCTTTCCAATAGAAATCAATCAATTATACATCCAACCAATAGGAATATGTTTTTATTAGGATAAGAATATGAATTGCCCAATAAGAATAGTGCAAACGGAAATTGGTTCAATGATAATGAAACACTGACTAAACATTTTCAGACATTAATTAGTTTAAGGGTGAAATATCGTAATCAAAAAACCAGTTTATATAACGGAGAGGAAATGGTCTTAAGGAAAATAAAATTTTCTCACTTTAATCCAAAATATAAAGTAATTTTTTATTACTTTGATATTTCACATGAAATAATTTTTCTTAACAATAGTCAAATTTGGATGATGGTTTGTTTTTCTCAAAACAAATTATACCTTTAACACATACATTTGTCGTTCTTAAGTTTTGATAATGGTTCTAAAGCAATGAATTAAGGGATTATTAAAGAACATCACGTTGAAATGTTTTTAACAATTTTATTTAGTGTGAATATTTATTATTTCTATGATTCCAAGTTTTCTTCAATTTATGTTTATGTCTTATATTATCAGCCTTATACCTTCATTAATTATCTATACCTTCATTAATTTATCTCCATGGAGTATATAACATCATTATACACTTTTCATATAAATGACTTTTCAAAAAAATAACTTTTTTGGAAATTAAAACAGCAATTCGTTCTATTTAAATTTTAAAGTTAAAAGTTTATTTATAAGTTTATTCAAATTTTATTTTCAACATGAGCATCTTATAATTTAAAATTTTGATATTATCCTGCACATCGAAACACTATTTTTTGTGTGTAAAAATTCTTCATTAAAATGTTTGAAGAAGATATGAACGAGAATTGTACGTGTTCTAATCATACTGCTTTTAAACATTACAGTTTTTTTTAAACAAAATTGTTATTCAATTTTGAATCATTCAGACAACGAAAATATTGTTCTTGTTACAATGTGGCACTCTAAACTCTTTCATTGATTAGAATACAAAGTTTTTATCATTCCCTAAACAAGTATTTTAGAAGAATATCTGTTGGCGTTTAATTTCTAATATTAAGTTTCATCACTAATTCTGCTTATTATACGTGACTGAAAACTAAGTAAATTTTATAAAATTCAGCATTGTAACATTTATTTATATGCTTTTTTCCTTTATTTTTAAATTTTTTCTTCTACTTTTTATTTATTTGTATTCCAAATATAAGTTTAAAAAAATACCACACCATAAAACTATTTTGATGAAAGATTATCGTCTGCTTTACTTTTAAGTTATATTTCTGAATAAAAATAAGCTCAAACGATTATTTTCATTTTCCAAAGTTAATTCAAAAGAAAAAGACATTTGAAAACATTATTTCTTATCCAAAAATGCTGCTTCAATTTTTATTTGTTTATTATAATTTATAAAAATTAAATTATCTCTAAAACTTACAAAATAAAATTTTATTAAAATTTCTAATTCAACTGCAAACAGTATTTTTAAAATATAATAATAATGCTAAATTTGTATCTTTCTAAATATTGTTTAATCGTCTGCCATGGAGAAATTAATCTCGTCCGAAAGCAAGTGATATTTCATAGTATAAAGTTGTTCTAAATGTCGATGTTTGGTGTGTTGTATTCACGTGAAAAATGAATGGAACTTGTGAAATAAATAAATTGCCTTGTACCAGTAATTGGGAATCTTTAAGTGAGTACGAACGAAAGAGGTATACAAATGTAATTAGAAACTGGGAAGTTCTAAAATCTTTAGGTATGTTTTATTTTCTAGAAATTTCTTTTTGATTTCAGATAAGATGTTCCATAAAGATGTTAATGTAGGCATAATTGTCTTTCAGATTTAAATAAATTTTACACAGTAACAATGAATAATTTCAGTAATTTTTTAAGCATTATTTAATGTTAATCATAAATTTACTTTCAAATGATTATTAATTTAAGACTAAAAAAAGAATGCTTAAATTGTTTTATTCATCTGCAAATGTAATAAGAATTTATATTAACGTTTTGTTATTTCATATGTAATATAAATTTATTAGTTTTTTAAAATTTAATTTTATTTGTTTTCTGAGTAGAAAAATTAAGCCTGAAATTAATCAAAATAAAATCAAATGCTTTTTTAAATAAAAAAGTTCATGGATGATTATGCTTTGCTATAAATGATTATGCTTACTTTATAGAGGTTAAATATAGTACAGTACCTGTCCAAATTATTCAACGCACTATAAGGTTCCATAAGATCCTATGTAAAATCTTAATAATTATTTGATACTATACAGCTTCAGTGTTTTTGCGAGACTGAAAATAGTTTCCACTTGTATACTTTCGTGTATCAATTGGCTAACATTGTAATGCAATGCGTTAAAAATAAATAAAAATCAGAAGTATATAAAAACCCATTACATGTATGTTTAAATATAAAAGTATTTCATATGTACTCGTACAAAACATGCAATTATTAAAAAAGCATAGTGAGTCTAGTATTTGGTCTAATTATTATAATATATTAATATAATACCTGATACAAAAAAATGGAACTTAATAATGCTAGCAGCTATTTATATTTATATTTTAAGGAGAAAAAAATATGTGATCTTTTGTGGAATCCAGAACATGAACGGTTCTTAAGTCCATTTAAAACGTGACAGGTCAATCATTAAAATAATTCAGAGAAATATTATTATAGGAATTTAGTTTTTTTTTTATTGAGTTAGACATTTTTATACTCTAAATAATAATAATATTTATTTGTATTTATTTCAGCAGGAAATTATTTCAAATATTCTTTTTTTTTCAAAATTTTAACCTGCATTAGTCTGATATGAAGAATAAGTAAATACCTAGAAAAAACGAAAATATTTCATAAAAAGTATGTAAATTATTAATTTACCTTATTCACAAACATACATTATTTCTGATTTTATCATAAATACAGCCCTAAATAGTTTTCTTTACGTCAAATAGTAAAATATGTATGAGAAATAAGGATTTTTTAAAAACTTTTAGTTAAATTGGAACTTAATTTAGAATAATTTTCTGAACCTCACTGGCAGAGAAAAATTTTAAAACGAACTACCTTGCACATTTACTCCTAAAAGTTATAGAAGAAATTTGCTGGGCATTGAAATTAAAAAAAAAACAAAACAATTTTATCAAATATTACATTAAGGTATTACATTCTTTCTAAATTTTTACAGTCATAAGATTATGAAAGGGGCATATGTGATTTTATTGTCTCTATGTTCCAAATATCTAAAAACATATAATTATAGTAAACTAAAATTTTGTGGTGGGATTGAAACGAAAATAATTATTTACATTCTTATTCTTTCATTACAACTCTTATTCTTTACACTCTTATTCTTTACACTCTTATTCTTTCATTACAATTCTGCTAACGTAATGCGGCATGAAGAGAATGCAACTCTTGTTTTATTAATTTTGTTATTCTGAATAAACTTAATTTAGGGGTTGCTTCGAAACTTCCTAAATTTCTGGAGTCAAAGGTAAAAGATCCTTCAAAAGTGAAAAAATTTCCAAGAAATCAGCAATTTATTCCTAAAAAACAACAAAATGGTAAGTTGTTGAACTAATCACCATTAAGCTGCCATAATTTTATAATTTTAAATGCTAGTTTTGTTACCTTTAAGCTATGTTTATTAAAAAAAATTGTGCTTTTTATTCTACATAACTTTGAAATCTTATCTTCGAGAATTCAATATTTTTATAATTAATGTTAGATATTATCATTTATTTTGATTATTGGTTTAAATAATTATTTATTTTGCTCCTCTCGAATAACTAGAATAATTTTGAAACTGAGAGTTAATGTAGCATTGCATTGTATTTAGATAAAGCGTATTTTTAATTTTCTTTCGAAATAATTTTAAAATTTATTCATTATCGTAATTAAATTGGGCATAATATAACAACCTACATGTTTATTCTTTCTTAAGGTGAAACTTAACATTTATAATATTTATATTATTTTACAATTCATGTTTCATATTCATTCAACGACAATTCATCTTTTTTTTTAATCATATTATGACTTGAGACAGTAAAATGGAAATTCGATATTGTAATATAATTTTTGCAATATTCCTTTATACTTCAGTAATGAAGAGGTACAGAATGATGAGTATTTCCCTTTTTTTGGAGGAGATAAGGGGTTTGAAGATAAAAAAAATATTAGTAATACTTGATACCTTTTTCTATGCTCACGAAAAACTACAGGCGAATTTTGAATGTTCTTAAATTTTTGCTCAGCGAAATTAGTAAAATACAGATTTTAGAGTAAAGTATAATTATTTTACTTATTCTAAGAATGATTCATTCATTTATTGCATGATAGAAAATTTAACATATGAAGCTATCATTGTGAATTTTCAAAAGAGAAATTCATTTTCTTTACGAATAGTGCGCAACCATTAAATGACTTTGCACCCGGACTGACTTATACATTTTTAATGCCCTGTGTAGTTTTTATCATGAAATTAAATTTTTTAATTTCTGCTTTTAATTTTCGTCGTATGACATTCATTAAAACTTTTATTAGCAATAAAAAATTTCAATATCCGCGAAAAGATTAACAATCGAAGAAATTGTTAATAAATAATCAGTAAAAACTTTTTCAAAA
Organism: Parasteatoda tepidariorum; assembly: GCF_982258835.1. Classification (NCBI taxonomy): domain Eukaryota; kingdom Metazoa; phylum Arthropoda; class Arachnida; order Araneae; family Theridiidae; genus Parasteatoda; species Parasteatoda tepidariorum. The sequence goes on from NC_141758.1 coordinate 90,437,232, forward strand.
CTACGGTTGACTGTTTAAAAGCAATAGTTTTAAGTTTCAAATACAAGAAACAATAAATTTGTCAGCAAAAAAAAACCTTCATCAACTTATTTTAAATGATAATAAAATTTTGTTTCAATTATTATTTTTTTATTATATTCTTTCAATACTTAATTTATAAAGTATTGAGAATTTAAATTTTATCTAGTGATGTTACATAAAAAGAGGAGTGATCCGCCAAATTATCTATTTTTTCTATAATTGGTAAAGTGACTTAGAATTTTAAAAGCCACATTCATCATTAGTAGTATTATTAGCACTAGATACAAAATCTTTCGGAATTTCATATGTTTTCAAGAATTTAGGGATTTATCTACATTAACTGCATTTTCATTATTTTTTTAGTACATTTCTGCAATTCAAATTAGATTTGTTCTTTTGTTTAATATTATTACTTTATAGCAAAGTTGAATATTTTAATGGGTCAAATTCTTTACTTTTTCTGATAGTCAAAGACTTCGAGAAAACGAATTTCAAGTTATTTGCTGTGCCTGAATCTCAAAAGAGAAAGGAAAAGATTTGTCAAAAGAGTAAGAATAATAATTGTTTCACTATTTTGCTTTAGAAAAAATTTCAATATTAAGTATAATAGAACTATTGTGCAAAAGTTACTTGAAAATATATTTTTCCTTTCAGAAATTATAAAGAAACGTCGTAAAAAGTTAAGACAAGATGAAAATGTAAGTTTTGAAATTCTAATAGGAATTTTTAGCAAACATTTCTGTAACAATTAGCACAAATATCAGATACTTTATTACAAAAATATTTTTAAATTTTGCAAAATAATTTTTGTTTTTGGGAATATTATTTAGCACCAATTATTTAGTATATTCAAAGTGAATCTCCCAAAGGCTATTCAGGGTGTTCATAGTTTTAGAGCATTGTACAGTCCGCAAAAAAAAAAAAAACGAATCACCCTGAATAACTTTCGTTCTAATGATCGGATTTTCACGAACTAAGTGTCAATCTTAATGCTTCTTGGGGGTGACCTCAAATATGCTAATTAATTAGTGCTAACTATTAATTAAGTTACGAAATCAGACACAAAAACGTACTTTCTCTGAATAAACATATATTTTTTTTTACATATTTGGAATCTAGACACTTGAATTAGGGGGGGTAGACAAAATTTTAAAAAAATTGGGTGGTAAATTGGGTTGCAATAAAGGTTTATATATTTGGCGATAGTCCAGAAAAGCGCCAAAAAAAGTCGCCTGAGCAAATGAATATATTAAGATAACCCATTGACTAATTCAAAAGAGGAATGCGTAATTTTACTAGGTTGCTAGGCAACCACGCTCTGACTGTAAAAAAAATTGAAATAATGTTTGTGACTGATGGGAGAGGTTTAATTATTTCTAGGCAATAGACAATTTTTAAGCTGATTTCTGTCCAAAAAGCAAAAAAAAAAAATATATTTTAATCCCCTTTGAAAAGAAAATTTTTATCGATTTATAAATTATTTATGATTTTCTAAGTTTTTAGAATTTAAATACATGAACTTTTTATCTGATATTAGATTATGCTGTTTTTGCTATATTTATTCGAGGATTTCATACTAAAATTAAATTAACATAACTTATTATAGCTGAATACAAAATTTTAGGGATAATCATTTTTACAGCTTTAATCGAGTCTTCTAAGCAAGAAAGTTTGAAGAAAAAAAAGTACTTGAAAAATAAAATTAAAGATTGTATAGTAATTCTAATGCATATTTACAAGGTTTTCTATAATTTACGATGTTTCCTTTTTCTATAACTCAAGGAATTGCTGAATGTTTAGTGCCATTTTAAAAACATTGAAATACATTATGTTTAAGAATAAGATATTGAAATAATATGTTGCACATTGTATGATTCATTTTTTAAAAAATCGCTTCATTCTGCTAGATATTTAGTTTACATGGTTTTCTTTGGATAAAAATGATTAGCAAATAGCATCCTTACGTTTCGATACATTCTGAAACTTACGTTCGCAAATTCACCATAAAATGTCGCACAGCATATTCTTCAATTACGATACGCTACATTTACCACCAAATACTGCTACTATGATTAATTTGTTTTCTTACATATATCTGATACTTTCTTTTTAAACAGAGCTCGTACAAGATACTGAAATGGGGGCACAAAAACTTAAAAGATAAAATATTTAATTTCATTAACTCAAAATATCTGGTCTCAAAATTTTAACTTTTAAAGTTAAATATAACTTTTACAATATTGATGCTCTTACATTTTTAAGACCACATAAATCCTGTTAAAATATTAAAATGCATATGCTTACTTTAACGAGTGTAAAATCCTTATCAAAATAATGATCAAGACCCAAATGTAAAACAGTATAATTGTCGATAAAAACTCAACTGGCTTCAAAACATATGAAGAGGGAAGCAAAAGTCAACATGTTTCGAGCGTTCAAATATAATCGCCCATACTCAAGACTTGTCAGACTTGAATAACTTGTGACTTTTATTATTGGACGCTCAAAACATGCCTATTTTTATTATCATCCATTATTTTTTTAAAGCAATGACGTTATTATATTTTCGATTCCGTTTCTTGGGATTATCCATTTAGTTACACAACATATTAAATTATTTCACTCTATATTAAAATAAGTTTAAAATAAGTTAGAGACACAGGTTCTTAGATGGAAAAAATAACAATTCACTACTTTGTAAAAAAAATCAATGCAGTATTTTTTTTTTATTGCTACAAGCCTTAACATTTTAATTTAAGGACATCAAAAAATTCCGTTTAAAATTGAAATTTATCTTTATATTATTTATTATCTTTGTAAATGTAGTGCATAATTATTACATCATACCTTAGACACCTTAATAAACTATGTTTACTGACTAAAAATAATAATAAAAGCTTGAATGGAAAATTTCTTTGCATGTTTTTGTGCCAATAATTAGCCAAATTTTTATCTTATTGCGGTCTTTAATGTCCAAACGGGAACTGGTAGGAAAAATCCATTTAAAGACAATCATCCAGGTAAAGGGCTTTTAAGGCGACATCCACCGATGACTCAGTGCAATGCGAAGATAATTTCAAAAAGCAAAACTTCCCTTAGAGAATAATATTCGAAATACTGATTTTAAGAACTTTAGAAGAATCTTTAGGAGGGAAGTAGCCCTGGCATTCTTTTAGAAAGTGATTGCATTTACAATGCGGACGAAGTAAGAGTTGAATTCTGCCCTTAAACGGGAAAAATTTTTGGCCCTAAAAATTATAAGGATTTATATTCTAAAGTACCCAGAAAAGAAAAAGTACCTCCCTTGGTAGTTCTTCCTTACTGAAGAATTCTTTGAGATATTACAGAATCAGTCCCTGCTATATATTTCATTGGAAAAAGCGATTCATGAAATGAAACGATGACGGCAGCAACATTTTACAAATATATTGTAAATGCTTCTACTCATGGCTAATTAAAAATGCTATCAAATTCCCTATTTCGCTTGTTCTGGATAGGTATAAATCTCACATCAATTTGAAACTGAGCAAGTTTTGTTTATCAAAACAAATTTTCTGGTTCAATTTTCTACCTAATTCATTGAAATCTCCCGTTAGATCTTGAAAACAAAAGAATTGTAAAACAATATGTTGAGAAAATTTTTACATCCATTTTTAAATAAGATTTTGAGGCATCAACTGATGAAGTTAAAATGCTTTTATGAAATGTGATATTTTTCCATTTGATGTAGAAAACGTTGAGTTTAACGAATGCATGCAAAACAGACACCAAGAGTTAATGAGCGAGACAGCTTATCAACAAAACACATGCTTCGAGAGTAACGATGCACTATTTCTTCAGAAGCTTGAGATGGAAATCTCACAAGTTATGTGGCAAATTTTTAAAGGAACACTGACAGAAAAGTTTGATCTCCCAAATATCCAATAGCTTGTGCTTTTCTCAATATTGAAGAATTTATTTCTAAAAGAACATTTGGTTAATCAAATTTTGGCACTGAAGCTGAGACAACTAACATTGATAATGAAAGTATCTTGAAAATTGATTTTGAGATAAGTCCTCTTGAGGCATTGTTAGTTTGCAAAAACAATCGGTTCCACAAGTAAATGGTAAGTACTGCTGATGACCCACTAGATATAAGTCAATGAGAGATGTATTTTACACAAACTTCGAAACTCCTTTTTCTAATTTATTATCCAGTGAGAAATTCTAGAAATGGTACTGGAAAATCAAAAGAAATTTGGAAGACACATTTACAGTGGCCAAAAATTTGGAAAAAAGAGGAAGGGTAAATCAAAAGAAAAATAAATAAATTACTTTTTTGCATTAACTTCAGAAAAAGAACGAAAATTTAAAGAGATTGAAAGAGCTGAAAAAAAGTTAAAGCAGAAAGTATGAGGAAGAGAAAAAAAATTCTTAAGATAAAAAAGAAGTTCAAAAAATATGGGGAAAGGAGTAAACAAAAAAGTGATCTAATTATAATAATAATAAAAGCTTTATCGGGTTACACAATAATAAACATTCATAATTTAGAATTGACTATTAAACTGTGAGGAAAAAAATAAGAAAAAAATTTTTTTTTAATTATGTATTCAAACATATTTTACTTTCCATTCCATGACTGAAAAAAAGTAACATTTTCCAAGTTAACTGTGGTTAAATGTTGCAATTCCAAGAAAAATCTTGTTTTTAGACATTTGTGTGGCCTATGGATTCCTAACGAGCATCAAACATTCTCAAAATTAAGTATTCATTCACTTGAAAATTTAGTGTTTATTCACTGGTAAGAACTGTTCCTTCACTTGGTTTTCTTACTACTTATTATTTAAACCACCAAAAGCTTAAAACAATTGCATTTAATAACAAATTTAGAAATTTTTATGATTTTTTTTAAAGGCAAGCTAAGCTTAAGTGTTTCTTCATTGGTTAGTTTACCCTATAAGATGTTGAGAAATTTGCGATGTTGTGTTGTGAGAGATGCTAAAAAATGTTGACTACGTATTTTTATTAATATTTATGAAATATATATTCAAAAAATTGATAAATCTATTACTCCAAATCTTGGCATACGTATGTATATTATTGAAATTGTATCAGTTATTGAAAAACAAAATTAAAAAATAAAAAATAATCACATTAAATTAGCACAATCTGGTGTATAATCATATTCTATCAGAAGCACGCTTTTATAAAACTAGACATTCGTTGAATAAAGTGTTTTTTATTCAAATTTCTTGACTAAATAGAAAAATAAAATATTAAACGACTAAAAAAGAAATATCCTATTTTATAGTTTGAAAGAAATAAAAATAAAAAGATTAGCAAACGATTATTAGCGAGAAAAATATGAATGAAATTTTACGCTACGCGCGCGAAGTCAAGTTCCTCGCAAGTTTATCACATTTTAATATTAATCGCCCCATTTAATTATTTCCTTACTGTCGCCAAATTATTTTTTTAAAAATAATTAGTTTTAATTTTTTTCAGCTTCTAATAAATAAAAACGGTTGAAACTTTAGATTTTTCAATTGAAAAACATGTAGATTAATATGGTATAAAAAAATTCATACCTTATAATTCAAAATTTTTTCATCCTCAATTTAATTAAATAATAAAAAATAATTAATAATTATTAAAAATTATTTTTTTCATGAAATTATCTTTGGGTAATCGAGTTTTATGAGTGGGTGCAATTTTCTTTGAATTGCTTTAATAGTTTTAAAAATATGACTAAAATCGTAAAAAGTGAAATTAACATTAAGGGGTACGAACTTTGGATCGCTCTCCTGACCAAACTATGGGAACCATATTTCCCAGATTGCGGCTACCCCCTATATTTTGAAGGTTAGTAATCCAAATATGTAAAAAAAAATATATGTTTATTCAGAGAAAGTACGTTTTTGTGTCTGATTTCGTAACTTAATTAATAGTTAGCACTAATTAATTAGCATATTTGAGGTCACCCCCCGGAACCATTAAGATTAACACTTAGTTCGTGAAAATCCGATCATTAGAACGAAAGTTATTCAGGGTGATTCGTTTTTTTTTTTTTGCGGACTGTACATGGCTATACATGTTCAATTATGTGAATGCCGAGCACTGACTGTTTTTAAGTACATTTATAGAAATAAAATTTTCTAAGCAGAAATTAAAACATTTCGTTTTATTATTCTATTTATTCTTAAGTTTTAAATTGGAGAATTGTCCTTATATCCGTTTGATTATGGAATAAAATCTTCTTTACATTAATGACTCAACTATTACTGACTATGTGTTGAAAAGCCACGAAACAAAATAAAACTACAGTTATCCAAACATTTGTTACTTTTTATTTTTTGTTCCATAATAGTTTTGTTAAGCTATTCAATTATTACTTGTTAGAAATTTTAAATGGTGTTTTAATTCCGAATCATTTTAAAATATTGGTTTCTTAGATGGCGTCTGTTTGCTATGTTTGCATATTTATTGAATTTAAATCGAGGCCATCTGAAAGACGTACTCGATGTCATATTTCACTTCTATTTCAAAGCCGTATTTTGTGTTCCGAAGCAGAACAATTTATTTTACATACAATTGCTCTTTTTAATCTATTTAGTAATAATGAATCATTTAAAAGTTAATTTATGTTAAAGAAAATTTCCTATTTATGAATAAATTCATTGTATTTCACAAGGAACAAGAGATAAAGATTCATCCAAGAGAAATTGGATTAAAGAAGTTTGCAAAGAGTTTGTTGGAGAGAGCTCAGCGTCATTTTAAAGATTTGGAGCCCTTTTTACCTGAAGATGACCAGGTCATTGATGACGAAATAGAAAAAGGTAAAATGATTCAACTTAATTTTAAAATGCGAACGTGCTTATTTTATAAGAAATGCTAGAACATATTAAATACCCATCATAATTTTGCACCATTATTCCTTTAATAGTATTTTACATTATGGAGAAGATTCTTTTCTAATTATTCGACTTTACATAAAATCTTCGCATAATATCATTAAGTTATATTACAATAAAATAATGAAATGAATGATTTATGTAAGGACTAGTAACAGTGTGAACTAAATGTTGATAAAATTCTGTTATTTTATCCGCTTCCCCTCCTTCCAATCTAAGTGGTAATGAAAGATACTTTATAGTTTCTGATTTGAAATAAGAGTATATAACAGCAAATATTTCATACAAAATATGGCCATGGAATAAATCTCTAAAGAAGCCAACAGTAAACATTTTCGGATATAATTAAAGTACAAAAATGCTGCATCATCCATTTTATCTTAAGAACCATTTTTACAGTAATTTTTGCAGTAATAATTATTAAATTTGAGTGATTCAGTGAATTAGCAGTAATTATTGATGTGAAAATTACTGTATACCAGATGTTTTGTTTTGTATCATGCTCCAGTAAAAATGAATTTTACAGTAAAATGTACAGGCATCCCGAGTGTAAGTACTTTGACTGTTATTTGATTCAGAATTTTTTTTAAAAAGTGCATGAGGTTACAGTGATAACAGCAATTCTTCATTCGTTTTAAATTTCTTTAAGAGCTCGTTTATTTAAGAAGGTAGGCTTGGATAGTTGATTGTTATTACGAAAATTTCAACGATGTTTCATCTATAGAGCTGTGTCTTTTTTATTTTTAAAAATAATTTTTTCAAAGTTTTCTCTTGAAAGAATTGAAAACTTAAGGCCATTAGGTCGAAAAAACATCACTTAATAAATAATAGATACATTATTATGCCGACTACTTCATTGATAAGCATCATTGACAATTATTTGACAAAAATTCATTGACAATCATTGTTCTAATTCCACACTACTTATAGATATATATATATATACATATGGGAGAGTTTTGGGTAAATGGCCAAATGTTATTCAAATTTCAACGAAAATATATTTTGACGTTGTGAAACATAAGTTTAAGCTCATAAACAGTTTGCGTCAAAACTAGGTTAGTTATAAAAGAAGCTTAAAATATTGTATACATAAAATCAAGTCACAGCTTCGAAATAACTTGTTAAATTTTGATGTATTCCACATTTGAATCCCATTGAATTCCACATTGATGTATCCCACATTTTGTTCCACATTTTGAAGCATTTAACCACTACATTTAGAATCATTTACAACTTTTACCTACTTTCATATTTAGTGACCGAGGAACTGGATTTTGAGCGACGTGCCGTAAGATACAAACATCTGTGAATTCATTTTTATTTTGCTACATTCAGGGCTCACCTTAAGCATTCACCAACTTGCCAATTGCGTTAATATCATAAATTTAGCGAATAAAATTGTGTGTTACTGAAAGTATTAGCGAATTATTTATTAATTAATTAAATTAATCAAAATTATTAAATTATTAAAAATTATTAAAAATTATTAAATTATTAAAAATTATTAAATTATTAAATTATTAATTAAATAACGAATTATTTAAAGAACTTAAAGTTACGTAAAAATGAACAAATCAGTATTTTTTATTCGATTTCAGCAATTTTCGGTTAAATGGGACTCATAACACTAATAAGAACTAATAACATAGTCCACAAAACCTGATATAAAAGTTTATGTAGCATTGAATTCCTGATTTTTTCGATAATTTTTAAATGTGACATGGAGAATGATTCTAAAATATAAATTAGTCATAAAAAGTAATTCTTTACATAAAATTCTCTTTGGAAAGGGTATTTTATAATTGAGCGCAAAATTGTTTGCTCAACGTAAGTTTTTAAGCAAATATTCTAAAAAACTGAAATTAACACGAAGGAGGGTGTACAGAGCGCTATCCAAAAAATTCTGAACAATATTATAAGTAGAGAAAGTTACAACTGATTTTAATTTTGAAATATATCATGGACATTTTTGATTGAGTTAGAAAAAATAAAAGTATTTAATTTAATTTAATGACTTTTTTTACCTCTTATATAAACTTTTATTTGATAATATTTTCAATGCTAGCCATTTATAAACAACAACAAAATACTAATAAACATATGATTAAGAGTTGAGTTTACTTTTTCTTAGAGCTTGAAATTCCAAGTCGATATCCTAAAAGGAAAATCAAGCAAAAATCTTATAAAGAAGAAGATGTCTCTAGCGAGGACGAGTTCTTGTGTAAATAAAATACTTATCTATTATTTTTAAAACATGATAAATTATGATATATTATACATGAATATTATTTTGGGAGTTAAATTTGTTTTATTTTATTAAGCTGCTTGCTTTCTTAAAATTATTGAAGACTGTAATAAAAATATTTAGATCTTAATTGTTTGTTTAACCCTCTTTTATCTTTAAAGGCTTAATCAATCTAAAACATGAAATATTAAGAGATGAAGCCTTACTTTAAAAGAAAGTTAAAATACTTTTTATTCTGCTACTACCTGCCGTATTTCAAGAACGTTAAATTTTTTAAACTGAGATTAAAAAATTTTGAAGAAAATAATATAATTATTTTGACAAACGCATTCAATACTTCGAGCATTTAAACGGATTCATACTGCGAAATCATGCTTTGTAATTAAAATTTATTTACTCTAATGAAAAATTTATATTTTCAAAATTGAATTTATATTTTAAAATTTATTTACTCTAATGAAAAATTTATATTTTCAAAATTAATCAAGTTAATCTCGTCGTACTATGCATGTTGTGGTTTCAATGTTTAAGAAAATATTGATAACATGCAAAATGTCAAACAAGAGTCAAAATATAAATGCTTGCTTTTCTCTTTGTCACGTTATTATTCCTTTTTTATTTGAACGTTATAGTATTTTATTTTATTTATTTAATAAATTATTTCTCGAATTAAAAACAAAGATACAGTTCAAAAATTAAAATAAAATAGCAATAATAATAACAATAATAATACAACTGAGAAAAAATATGATAAAATAGAATGCTCAGAATATGATATAATTTACTATGTTTTTACCTCTATTAGGAACATCTCAAAGCTTGGTAACTTTTAGCGAAGAGATTTTGCAATGAATTTAGCAATGACTAACAATAAAATATGGTTTCATAATACGTATGTGATAAAATTTCGATTAAATCCATTTATCTTGACAGAGTATAGCATAAAAAATATTTATTCGATTAAATCTATTTTTCAGTTTTTAAGTTTTTACTAAAAGTGTAAAAAAAGATCTATAATCTTGAAGACCGGAATTTTAGTTAAACCGTTACAATATTACCAAAATTACCAAATTATCAAATTTAAAACACAAAATTTTAAATGCTTAATTTACATAAAAAAACTCTATTGACTCATTTAATGGACAAAACTATATAACATAATAATTTCAAAAATATTAGTTTATTTTTAATTCTTATAAATTCAGAGTATATATAATTATATCAGTATCATGTTTATGTACATTTTAAATGTTGGTGGATATGTTTCTTCTATGAGCAGATTGTGATTTTTGCGACTGTGACTACAAAGGTGCGTGTCCAAAACATGGCCCTATGCTTTGGGTATGTGATAGAAGAGTAAGTATTAAATTCCTTAATAGTGAATTAATAAATGCTGATTTGATAGTTATAGGTTAAAAGTAATAATCTAATATATATAATTCTCTTACGTGGCTCCCAAATTTTGGCTGTATTTCTTTTCCGCTGGTGGCAACAGTTTTCATTTTTAAAGAAGTACTTTGTACAACTAAATAAGATTCTTTTCACAATACTTAAATATTTACTTTATTTTCTTCATATATACAGAGAACAGTCGGCAAAGAATTCTGTTAGGTTAAAAAACATTTTGCTAAAAAAAGAACGAATTCTAAAAGACATAAAGACAAACAACTTAAAAAATATAAATGCTGCTGCCTGCCATAGAATTTTTTGAAACTTAATTTAGCAACATAAATCAAAATGACATAGAAGCGCAACTAGATCAAAATTATGAGACCTGAGCGCTTGACGTAACAAATCCTTCAATTCTACAAGTGTTGTATCGCCAAATGCCCAGATTAACAATTGTGTTTTTAAAGAAATTCCATAAAAAGTTTTAAATAAAAAAAACTTCTATCCAGCTTCTTGAAGAATTTTGCTCATTGATTAAAAATATTGTTTTAATTTTACAGTACTGACTTTACTTCTACTAACATTATTGCTATGGCCCTCTTTCATTACATTTTACAACTTCATGCTAAATTTGAGGACTTTAAATTGTTATGTGGTTGAATACTGACATTTAGAAATGTGTACATAAAAAAAATAATATTTAGAGGTTAGAGGAGTTGCCTCAGAAAAATTTGAATTACTGACACTGAATTGAAGAACGAAAACAATCGTTTTTGTGAAAAATTGAATTGTATTGCTGACATCAAAACTAAAAATATTGTGTTTCAACTTAACAATACTACCTTAATTTTATTGACATTTTGAACAAAATTAAGGTTTAGAATTGCCTCGGAGAAATTTGAATTGTTAGCAATGACTTAAACAAAAAGTTTTATTTTAAGTGACAAATACTATATTATAATTTTAACTTTTTCTATGACTATATTAATTTTCTTACTCTTTTCTTTGTTTTTTATACATTTTCATTTTTGTGATAAAATAAACTTATAATTGTTCTGCTTCTGAACACTGATGAAAACACAAAATGATGGGCTTCATCAACAATCAAAAATGTTGTTGTTGTTGCTGGCCCACACGGTTAGCGGAGCTAAACCAAGTCCATGACTCCAGAGACTCTGAGCAAGTCTGTAACAAAAAGTGGATCTGAAAAGAGGTCCACTTTAGAGATATTTAGGCATTGAAGTATATGTTCAGGAGTAGCTTGTTGGTCGTTACACTTAGTGCAAACAGAGAAAACTCTTGAACCATTACTGTACAACATAGTTCTTAGGTGACCGCTTCGAAATCTTGATATAACCGTCTGATCCCGCCTGCTGCACTGAAGGGTCAGGCTGCCACCTGGGCGGTTGCACTGATACCAATGATGAACAGGAGGGGCCACTGGATCACGAAGCCTGTTAAAACGGGAGTGGAGCTCCGACAAAGTTAGAGATGCCGAAGAATGCAGGGGCAGATCAATTCCGCTCTTAGCCAAGGAGTCTGCAATCTCATTACCCTCAACATCGACATGAGATGGGATCCATTGCAGGTGTATATTATGGGAGAAAGAAAGGGTCTTCAGCTTGTTTAAAATTGAAACTCCATCACTGTCACCCACCCCATGCCAATCCGAAAGGTGCTGGATTGCACTCCTACTATCGCTCAAAATCCAGATGTCATTTGATCCAGGAAAAGTAAGCACAGCGCCCAATCCAGCATCTATAGCGATCAGCTCGCTGCGAAAGACAGAGCAGTGATCATGACGATGGAACTACAATCAAAAATATATACATTTATTTACAAATTCCATATTATTAGGGTGGCGCCCTTCACAGAATTAAAAATACAAAATTATCTTCATCGAAGCCGAAGCTTTACATCCGGCGTTCAGTGGCAGACTACTATTTCATATTGTTTTACAACACATGGCTTTAGCCCTCTGGTGGGAAAGACTTTAAAACAAAACTTAAACTTAGACTTTAAAACTAAAAAAACTCAACAACTGAAATTTAGAATAGTGTGATTAAACAAAATATGTGAACTGTTTGCAATTTTAAATTAATATTGAAATCTACGGGTTTAGAATTTTCTACAGTGAAAAGTTTTCGGAACTTCAGTATTCAAAAAAGTATATAAAAGCTAGACGTTAAGAACGTATCCAATGAGCGAGTAAAGCGAACATTGGATTGCGAAGCAATCAGAAATAAACTGCGAAAGCAGTTCCGGGGGTTGGCGAGCGCCAGCGAGCAGGATGCGAAGACTCTTAGTTTAATTAAAAGTCATAAATAAGTTGACTAGAAAGTGTGAATCTATCAACTATTTGCAGTTTTCTTTAAACTATTATTTATCAGCGATTGACAAATCGGAGAATTTTGTTTTGTTTATGTATCATAAACCATAATTATATCACAATGTGACATACCCTAAGCCATAATCATTATTTAAATTCTCCAGAAATTTAAGCATTTCCGGGCATATTCTTTAACTTAAGGTTTTAAAAGAAATAGTCAATTGAAAATTATAGCAGACAACAACTATTATAAATGAATGTCTTTTCATTTTAAATTTCTTATACTGCTTTAAAATTGCTGTGTAAGTTTTTCTGAAAAACTATTTAAATGTGGACACATAGAAACTATATTCTAAGGACAAGTTCATTAGAAAGAATTTTATTTCTTTTTTAAACTTTCATATTTCTTTTTTAGCTTTCATTTATAGGCTGAATAAGATTAATTTCAAATATTTAATAACATAATAATTCCGTTTCAAAAATTTTTTTAGAAAATGGAAGTACATCATTTAAATAACTAATTTAAATAATATTGTAGTATTAATAGTAGTACAAATTTTAATAAATGTTAAATAATACAAGCTTAAAAGACTTTTGGGATTCGTCATAACTGGTACAAAATCTTTTCCTTTCTGTCAAACATTTCTTTAATAATTTATTGGATTTTCACAGAATTCTGTTTGATATTCTTATTTGTATATTTTTATTTATATTTTCTCGTGTAACGTGGTAAATTTTCTCTAAAATGATATTAATTCTTATTTGATAAAAGAAACTTTTTGCAAAAAAAAATCTTCGAAAACTTAAGTACCTGACAATATTTGGTCATTTCTAGCTTTAGAGAGAATAATTTTAAAAATTGAGGACAAAAGATATTTTCTCAAAGTACAACGTATAGTTTTTTAAGCATAATTCTTGATGTTTTTTTATGTTTAAATATAAGAATCTCGAGTTAGATAAAAATGGCGACAGATGCGATTTCCTTAGGCCAAAAATATCCTGAGTTTTGTAGGGGTAGTATCAGCGTTCGGTTTGATTTTGAAAAGGCGGTGAAACTATAGGATATGGAAAAGTTTTGAAGTACAAAAGATAAGTTTCAGTAAAACATTTCGTGTGATGTGTGGTGCATAGGGGGGAATTAAAACATAACGGCTAGCTAACTTTTATTTTATTTTAAACAATGTGACTATAGTTAGCACTCAGCACATTCACAAACATAACATATAAAACACATATGAAGAAGCAAAAAATAAGGAGCTCTGCATGCTTTCTGCCGTTCGTTCACACTCTCTCACTGTCTCTCTGTCTCTAAGTTATTATCTAGTTTCTCGCTAGGGGGCGTTGCTAGTTCCAGTTTCTCGAAATTTGTACTTTCATATGAATTTAAGTAAAATCTAAGAAAAGTATCATCTTTTATAAAGAAAATAAATTGAAGGTCATTCAAGATTTTTTTCTTTGCCTAAGATAGTTTTTGTGACTTTGGAAAATTTATGGCTATGTAGGTTCCCAAAAGTTCATCAGACCGAGCTGAACTGACAATTCCAAGTTTTCTGTCGATTGGAATATCGAGCATTCGTAAAGCAGGACTCGGAATATGGACAGAAATCCCATTGCCTATAGGAACAGTGTTTGGTCCTTACAAGGGAAAAATTATTAGAACGAGAAAAGAGGCAGAAAAATCTGGCTATTCTTGGATGGTAGTTACTTTTTTTTTTTAATTTTTCAAATTAGATGCTTTTTGCAATTGTGATTGTAATTTTTTAAATATATATTTTAGCGTATTTTTTCTAGTTAAAATTTAATGAGTGAAAGTTATAATATTCAATTGATAATGTTAATTTAATTTTTGTTTAGGTATGGAAGGGAGGTAGAGTGGATCATTATATTGAAGGGTTCAAAAAGGATATTTCCAACTGGTTGAGATTCGTGAATTGTGCTGATAAGGAAGAGAAACAAAATTTGGTGGCAATCCAGTACAAGAAACAGATCTATTACAAGACTTACAGAGAAGTGTTACCATTTCAAGAGCTTCTGGTGTGGTATGGGGGAAAATATGCAGCTGATCTTGGAATCAGCTTGAAAAGGGACATTGAAATCAATCAATTAAGTATGACTGATGAAATCTATGTCTTATAAGTTAAGATGATTAAAAATAGTAGTTTTGCAGAAATTTTTATATTTTAGAATTTGTTTGGGCGAAGTATTTGATGAGATAAAATTAAAGTGTTTCCGTGTTTTGATAATACCATAAAGTTTTCGATCTTAAGTCAAACTATCATTGTTTCTTAACGAATTTTTGGTTTTAAGTTTTATTCATATACCATTGTGCTGATTAATTTATGATTTACGCTTCGTTAATATTTTTTATATTTAACAAGATTTTGATGTTACCATATTATTCTTTTTTTTTCACCAGACACGAGCAACGTAT
The DNA here is from genome assembly GCF_982258835.1 of Parasteatoda tepidariorum. Lineage (NCBI taxonomy): Eukaryota > Metazoa > Arthropoda > Arachnida > Araneae > Theridiidae > Parasteatoda > Parasteatoda tepidariorum. The sequence goes on from NC_141758.1 coordinate 90,452,540, forward strand.
GTTCAGCTAGTTAAAAGATAAATAAAGTAAATCGATAAATAGATATTTTTCATATTAAATATACATAATTTCTTTTTTATGAATATATTTATTTAGGATAATTGATTTATTAAGTCTATCAATTATCCTAAAAAAATGTTTTGTGTGGGTTTTTTTAAGAAAAACAAGTAGTTTTAGAATTTTTTATGTGCAAATAAACTATTATGTCCGCATCGTTTTAGTAAAATAAAGAAATATGCGAAAAGTAACATTAACTATGATGAAACAAATTTTAACGTCTTTTCTTGCTGAATCAGTAGTATCATATCATCCGTATTGCATCAAAATTGCACTAGCATCATATTTTCCATATTGCATCTAAGCCCATATTAAGGTAAAATATCTGAATTAATTTAATAGGGTATGTTTATAGATGGAAAACAATTTTTGTAATTGACTTTATAGCTTAAAATCATCGTGCTTGGACAAATTGATGAGAGTATTTCAGTTAACTCTTGTAGGATTACATCCTAACAGATTAATATTTTTTCATTCAATCAATAATTATCAAGTTGTCCTGTATTTTTATTCTGTATGTAATTATTCTGTCGCGGCTGTTTTTAATGCGTAGAGTTATAACTATTATATGTTTAACTTTTTTCATAGAATAGAAATTATTTAGATTTTTGCTTATTGCGCGTCATCGCTAATGTCTCTCTAGTTACTTTCGATTTCGACTTATTCCGACTCTCCTCTTTTTTTTTGATTCCATTACAAAAAAACTTTTGAATCGTATTAATGTCAAATTATTCATAATTTTTCATTTTGTTAAAACTATTTTTATAAAGAATGTTAATCAGTAATATTTTCTATAAAAATGGATTTAATAAAAATTACACAATTTATCAGAATCATATAATTTTTTTCTCATTAAAAGAGTTAAAAATTTCCTATGAATAAAAAATGAGAAAGATGTTTCTTTTCTTATTAAAAGTAATATATAGTTATATTTTTTTCAACAAATATTCATCAAAAATTGCTGCCAATAGTATACTGCATGTGTGATTCATGTTGCTACATACAATGCTAATTTTGTTTTTTCCACAACAAGCAGGTAGATCCGAGTTAAAAATAGTTTATTTTATAGGTGTAAAAGGTGTGGCATGCGATGTCTGCAGTTCATTGTTCACATCCGTGAATGCCATGGAGCGACACAGAAGGAAACATCCCCATCAGGGTCATGATAAAAAACACCGATGTCCCCACTGTGTCTACTCCACCAACATATCAGGTGATCTCCGGAAACACCTCACTACTCACACGGGTGAGAGGAGACACGGATGTCCCCACTGCCACAAGACATTCACTCTGGAAGAAAATCTCAGGAGACACCTGAAGGTCCACAGTGGAGAGAGACCCTTCTCTTGTGGAGTGTGCGGAAGAGATTTTAATCAAAAAGGACACTTGGAGAGTCACGTGAGAAGTCACAGCGGCATCAGACCTTACAGATGTTCCACCTGCGGAAGAGATTTCACCCGATCTTCAGATCTTCACGCTCACATAAGAATTCACACACTGCAGAAACCCTACAAGTGCTCCGTCTGCCAATACAGGACCACCACATCTTCAGATCTTAATAGACACATTATTCAAAGGCACACGAAACAGTTCCCCCATAAGTGTCACCTGTGTGAAAGAGGTTTTCTTCTACCGAGTCATCTTAAACGACACATAGACCGCATACATCCTCAATACAAGTAAATAAATGAAGAACTGCACATAATGTCAAATTACCTTTATAAGGAATGAGAGATTTAGATAATCTCCTTTTGCAGTTAGAATAAAAAATTGTATGAAGAAAGTATAGCAGAGGGACATTTATAATTAGAGCCTATTTTTCTTAATATTTGAAATACACTGATGGCAAAATCTATGGGAGTCAGCTTAAAAAAACAACAATAAATTTGGAGACAGATACTTTGTTTTCCTTCATATTATTTACTTCTCATACAAAAATAAATGTTTTTTTTTCACCATCACTTTCCACTCATCCATTTTTATTATAATTCTTAATTTTAATTTTTAAATCTATATTGATGTACAGTTCCTGGCCAAATGATTAGACTCATTATAAGATTCTTCGTAAAATCTTAATTCTCAGGTCATACTCTACAGCTTTATTGTTTTTACGCGGCTGAAACCGGTTTGCACTTGTTGACGTTTGTGTATCAATTGGTAAACAGAGTAATGCAATTTGTTAAAAATAAATAAAAATATGACGGATATAAACGATCTCCTATCCCAGTAAATAAAAAATCTAATCCAATAAGAAGAATAAAAACCCATTACATGCATGTTTAAATATAAAAGTATTGCATATAAACTCTTGCAAAACATGTAATTATTGAAAAACAACAGTGCGTCTAATAATTTAGTCTAATTATTATAATATACTAATATAATACCTGGTATCATAAATACTCTTTATTTATACTATATATTGTCTAATTTATCCAAAAGTGGAATTTATATTATATACTAGCCGCCTAAGGCGGCCAGCTGTCCGCCACGCTAAAGGTTTCCACAAATAAAGTTTTTTAAAACATAGCAGGAAACCTGAGGATTAGTGGACAATTAAAGTGTTTCTGTCCTACAATTTTGTCTTCATATCCAGTTCTGCTGCAGATGTGTTATAGCTCTTGAGGATGTTTGAAGATGTAACTTTGCTATGGTAACCTAACCTATAATATAACTATCAGGTGGAGACTTGTTTTTTTTTCTTAAAAAAAGGCCTCAGAAATTGTAAAAGCATACAAAAGTTGCTTTAAATACATGAAAAGAACACGAAAACGAATTAATTTTTTATGGTATCTATTTCTCTATAATTTTTTTATGGTATCAATTTCTATTTCTATATCGCTACAAAAATTAACGTCGGGTAGACTATATTTGAGGGTGCCCCTTGATTCTCGCCAAGTTGTGATCGCGGTTGATCGCCAAGCTGGGCGATGTTGAAACCCAATCGTGATTCTCAACGGTTTAGATTTTAGCGTTATTAATGTTCAACGGTATACGTAATTTCAGAGGTCCATTAGTTCTTCGGTAGATACCGGCTGGTAAGGTTACTTTTACTTCTGGTCAATAAGATCGAAGGTATGTGGGCAGTCATAAAAAGGGACTTTATAAAAAAATGTCATCACCAGTTCGGTACCACAAACGCCATTTTCGATTCATATTTCGCCGAATTTATGTGACGATGGAGGTACACAGATTCTATTCACGATAAATTTAGACAGTAACTAACTGTTATTAGATAATTCTGTGCGCCTAAATCTGAGTATATTCAAGTTTAATGAAGAAGTGAGTTGTTTTTTTTCCTTTTCTTTCTGCACCTACTCCATTAATTTTTGCTTCGATTCAAAATCCTTTTTATTGGATTTATTAATTTTGCTTATACTGGGTTCATTGCAAGCTTTATCCGATGTTTTGTTGAAATTTTCCAATGTTTTTTGAAATATCATTATATTTTGGCCGTTATTTCTGTTACCACGGTGTTCCGCGCAAACAGGAACAGCGCCAAACATAAGTCACCAATTTCGCCAAGGGGCATCCTCAAGTATAATTTTCCCTTATCGTCTTCGCTTAAGAAAAAAAAAAGAGCGTGGAAAGAAGAAGAAAAACTTATTATAACAATTATGAACAGCGATAAATATATCAAAGCGTAGCGTTCTATTTACGTATCTAATATGTTGCCACATTTTTAGTACAAAAGTTAAAGTTTTATCCACTTTGATAAATGTAAACTAATGCGAACCTTAAAATTAATTATTAATTCCTTCGTATATTATTGGTTAAAGTTGTCGAAAATTAATATTTCAATTGTAAGGTTCGCATTAGCATACATTTATAAGAGTGGAGAAAAGTATATGCATTTTTTAATAGTTTCTTGAATATGGCTCTTTGAAGACGAAAAAGCATAGATTTTCTTACAAAATGACTGATAACTAAAAAACTAATCCAAATTTTTGAAAAAGAAAAAAAATACTTCTTCATTATGTCAAAACACAATTATGTGCCGAGTTTCGTGCCTGGGCGAGGCTTCAGGGGCGATATATTGTGATTACAGACACACACACACACAGCCGCGTTTATTATTATGTATAGATTGTCTAATTTAACCAATTGATACACGAACGTAAACAAGTGCAAACCGGTTTCTGCCTCGTTAAAACAATAAAGCTTTATAGTATTGCCTGATAATTAATATTCTACATAGAATCTTATAAAGCGTCTATTAATTTGACCAGGGACTGTATGTGTAGCTCGCATGGTCTTTGTAATTTCTTTTTTATAAAATTGCTTACGCCTCTGCCTTTTGAGACTTTGAGCTGAACTTTTAGCACCAAATATGATTAGTTATAAGTATAAGTTTGATTAATAGAACCGAGTTTCTGTTTCAAAAAATTTTACAGCAGTTGTCCACTTCACAGTTATACTTCAAGGAAATTTATAAGATGAAAAAGCCAATTATAGATTTAAAGTTCTCTACATTTCATATAGTTATTTGAGTCAAAAAACTTATTTATTGACGTAGGTATTGTTTAATTATTTTAAACAGTTTTTGAATTTTAAATAGAATATTTACTTTTTTTAAAAAGAAGACGGAAATACTAGTACCCAAAATAATTCTAGTTATTATAAGTTCCATTAATATTTTAAGAACTGCATTTGAAATTTACATGGGTTAAAACATGTTTTAGAAAATGAACAATTTTGCTTAAGTAATGTCGCTCTAGTAAATGAAATAAAAAATACTTTCATTTGTTTTGTATTTTTTAAAATTCTTCTTTCTGAAATCTTTTAATTGATTACAGGTTACGTTAACATGGAATAAGTAAGCGTAAGAAGTATAAGGAAGAGACAGTGTTTACATCAGGGTAGTGTATAAGGGTAATACAACTGTCACTAATAGCATTCAACGTATTGCTCTCAAAATTTCAAATAAATATGATGTGATTTGATCATACAATTGTGATGACCTTGCAGTTGAAGTTAAAGCGAAATTAATTTTTGGTCCCAAGTACGACTTTTAAAAAATGTAGCATGGTTTATTTTCCCCAAAATATTTAATTGTAGCGTAAATAATCTTTAAAATCCCATAATTATATATTTTTTTCGCATTTCGCCACATCTTTAATACTGAAGATATTTATATTTCGAACATTTTCTTCGGTTAACCAAAGATAATTCCAACGAAAAAAATATTAATTATTTATTTTAATGGTTGCAACTTGCAAAATTCGAGTGCATCTGTACATCAGTTTCTGATTTATTAAAATTTATTAATTCCTATGTTTAAAATTTGATTTCTCAAGAACTATTCCACCGATTTCTTCCAAATTCTGTATTTTGCCACATAAACTTACAAGTTTTAAAGTGATGTACAAACTTGCATACTTTACAGTTACATTTTTTCGTCTATTATAAAATAAAATAATAAAACGAAGTCTAAATTATACATTATTTCATGTCTGAATTTATCATTAGATAAAAGAATTTCATAATTGATGGAAAATTTTTTCCGATTCACTTTAAATCTTCTCAAAATAAGATGCAATACGTAAAAGTGTTCATTTGTAAAATATTAGCGTTAAGGTGTAAGCATTTGCACTCGTTCTACTGACAAAACTATTGGGAGCTTATTTTCCGGACTGTGGCTACTCCCATATTTTAAATAAAGAACCCGAATAGTTTGAAAAGAAGGAATGTTATTAAAAAAAACCTACGTTTTTGTGTCGAATTACGTCACTTAAAATAGAATCAGCATTAAATAATTTACATATTAAAGGTTACACTTTTCAATCACTAACGACCTAGTGTGTAAAAATACATTCATTTGATCTGATTGTTGTTGTTGTAGTTCATTTACGTCGCACTAGAGCTGCACAACGAGCTATTGACGACGGTCTGGGAAACATCCCTGAGGATGATCCGAAGGCATGCCATCACAATTTTAATCCTCTGCAGAGGGGATGGCACCCCCACTTCGGCAGCCCGACGACCTGCGCGTGAAGTCGAGCACTTTACGGTAGCACAGTTTAACGAGGACCAATACTGCACACCCTCGGTCCCTACGCAGACTGATCCAAGTGGTCACCCGCCCGCACACTGACTGCAGCCAGTGATGCTTGACTTCGGTGATCTGCTGGGAACCGTGTCTAAACGATCAGTCCACTGCGGGACTCATTTGATCTGAAGTAATTCATGATGTACACCTGTTTTTATTTTGCTCACTGCGTATTTAAAAATCCACAATAACTTTAAAGAAGATTTTTCAAACTATATATTTAACTTCCAGGATGAATTTGCAAGCAACGGATAACCTTACAAGTGTTACATCTGCGCAAATATTGCCTTGCTGAATAAAGAACTAGTAAGCACGTAAAACAGTTCTCATATATATGTTACCTGTACAATATAGAGAAAAAAAGGGGTAAGATCCATTGTTAAAAACAAAAGAGTAAGAATGTGTAAGATTATCAATAATAACCGCCCTTAATGTATTTTTCGAAACTTTGTTAGAAAGTAGTTGTCAAAAAGTCACCATAGTTGTCAAAAAGTTATTTATAGCAGATAAAAATAAAGGTTCTGGAATTTGTCTCATCACTCTTAAGGAAAGTAGGATGAAAAACAGTCAAAAATAGTTTGATTGTCCAATAAAAGTTTTATTTCATTTATTTAAAAAAAAATTTTCACATTCTTCACCATACTTGTCACAATTATATTTTGTTAGGCTATTAAAAATATATATCTGAATATTAAATATTTATTTTTATTTTTTAACTAAATTTTTCATTTAGAAAAACTAAATAACATAAATGCATTTAAATTTCGAAAATTACTTCCCTTTTTAAAGAACACTGCAAGAAGTACACAAAAATGAACCTTATTACACCGGTCATGAATATCTAATTGAAGAGCTAAATTTAAGCATCGGAACTCTTAGGGCTTGGGTTAATTTGACAGTTAATTTAGAATGGAAGAGAGAGTGTGTACTCTAACCAAAGAGTGTGTTTAGAAATTGAAATAGTGGAAACACCTAATTAAAGATGGCTGGCAAAGATCCCTGTATGAATATTCATATCCATTCGGTAAAGCTCAAATTGACGCCAAACAGGCTTGGAAGTGCGGTGGTAGTGCTTTTATTTTTCTCGCCCTGACAGTGAGCATTCTTCTTTGAATATTTTATGAATAATTTAAATAAGCTTAAGAAATAAGCTTTTGAATGGCTTTTAAGGTTAAAAATGTCTGTGTGAAACTTAAATGGAGGATAAAAAAGGGTTATATTCTGATATTGAAATTCGCCGAAAATGTGGATATATATATTATTGAAAAAATTTTTTTAGAAGTATTTATTAATTTTATAGTATACCAAATACCAATTTTTATAAATAGTTTTAATTAAAATTTCCGTAATTGTTTTGATTGACGGTTTGTATTGATTAGCCATTAAGGCTATTAATCTTGCTCACCATAACACTAAACTAAGTAGTATGTTTTTATGTTAAAAATTTATCTTTTTAGTTTTATAACATAATATATATTTGACGTACTAGTTTTCATCAGAACTTATTACCTAATTTTTAGTAATGTAATCACTCATTCAAGAAATTAATCAACCATTACTAACTAATTAATTACTGCATTGTAAGAATGAAAATATTTGCATAAATATAAATTTATTTTATTGTGTATCAAATTGCAGATTTTATTATAAAAAATCATCACAAAAATACAGCTTTAATTCACAATAATGTAAGAGATAAAATTTTTGTACGTAAATTTTGTTAAAAATTCTTATTACTTAAACGTTGAAATTGACATTTTTCGTGAGTGTAGTAAACTATTTTTTCATGCAAAAATACATATGCAGAAACACGAATAATGACTCGATAATTTTATTAAATCAGTAATAATCGTAATTGAGTATTTTCTTTGGTTTTGAAATGTGAACAGCATAAAATAGAATACGCTTGTTCAAATAAATAAATTTTTAAATAAATAAAAAGCTAAAATTGTTCTTTTAGAATTTTGTTCGTAAAATATAGTAGTATTTCATTATAAATATTTGACGTAATTTGTTTTTTTTATAACCTCATTAGTTTGCAAGGTGTTTTAGGACTACAGTTTCGGTATTAATTGGGCTAAAAATAAATTTCTTTCTTTCGAAATGGGATAAAAAGCAGAAAAAAAAGTTTAAATGAGATGAGCGATGTTTAAGCGAATTAGATTCAGAGTTGAATAAAACTGTTAATTAATGGTTCTACGTACACAGCAAGACTAAAAATTATAGCTTAGAGCACCAAAATTATTTTTGTAAAGAAACTAAAATGAGATAGCCATTCCATTTTATCAGATGTATATGAAATATAAATTCTGAGAAAGTGCATAAATTGGGAGAAAGTGTATCACTGTTATACCAGAGCTGTTATAAATTGGGCGAAAGTGTATCAGAAAACAATAATTGGCTATTCTTGAATTTGGTTAATTTATTTTGAATTTTAATGTTCGACGCGAAATACGGATACAATTATCCGTAAATGCCTATCGTTTAACAATTTGTTCAACGTAATGTTATTGAAAAATAAATTTACGTTTCAATTTTTTTATTTTAATTTTGTTGCAATTTTACGTGCAAAATTTCATAAAAAAAACATTATCAATTAAATAATGAGTTATCGGTTGGATACAAACCTATAACAGGCGTAATAAAAAGGAAACTTAAAAAAACTGAAAACTGATCTAAAATACCTAAACAAATTGTCCTTACTCACGTGACTTTTCCACGAATTCCTAGGGTTTCTCAGAACACTTATTCGGAACTGATGCTTTAGTCACATGTAATCCTTTACCGTAAGATTTAGCTTTGAAAATGTGTTGTAAAGTTCAGTGAAGCCAAGCCAAGCTTTAAAACTGCGTCTTTAAGAAAATAGCGAAATATCTCTTATTTCGAATGCTTAGTGATTATTTGTATAGTAAAAGTATTTTTTGTGGAACAAAAAGATAAAAAAAGCGGAAAACTTAATGTAACCCAGAGAACAAAAAATAAACATTGTTTTCCAAAAAACCCCATGATATTTATTAAAATTCATTTTAAAAATATCATTGAATTCAAAAATAAAGTGAAGTAGGGCTTGCAAATTATTATGCAAGAGGAGAAAAAAACATAATCTGTACTGAAATCCACCGAATCAACTGAGAGAAAAATGGTGTAGAAAAAAAATGAACAATCTGAATTCCTGATGATACTTTGAGAAGTTTCTCATGTTTTGAAATTCTTTAGTGTTTTCTAATGCATTTTTATACCCTTGGAATTTCCTTTTTGGGAAAGAGTGTGAGAAATAATATTATGGGATAGATAACGGGATATTTTGCACTGAGAAATAAGTATGGTCAAAGCTTCTAGGATATGGTAAAATGTATTGTTTCTGTAACTTAAAAAGCACAATAATTTTTACCGAAGCTCTTTAATATTGATTTTGTTAAAAAAATTGTTACAAAAAAACTATAAAATATAATTATTCGAGGTATAGTATCGAAGGTAAGTGTATCGATATAATTATTAATCTATTTATATTTCTGGCCTTGACAACAGTAAGTGTTGCTAGGCGACCGCAGACGATTTTAATTGAAAGTTTGATATTTTTAAACATAAATTCAGCAGGCGATTTACCATTATAGCTTCATTTGTGTTGTTGACAGTAAATTGAAAAGTTCTTCTCTTTCTAAAAATGGAATTGAATCGTGAACATTTTCGTGTCATTATTTTTCATAGCTTTGACTTGGATTGTCAAGACAAGAGTGCTTCGATGAACTTAATTCTTTATTCAGCGATAAAGCGAAATCCTACAGCACTGTAAAAAATTGGTATAATGAATTTAATCGAGGTCGATGTTCGATCCAGGACGAATCCCGTGCAGGTCGGGAATCCCGTGCAAAATCCGTTGTTGTGCCAGAAAAGATCGATGCTGTGCGTGAACTGATAAAGCAAGATCGTCATGTGACATACCGTGAGATAGAGGCGTCTTTGGACATTAGTATGACTAGCATCAATAAAATATTGCATGAACATTTGAGCGTAAAAAAAATTGTTCGCTTTGGATTCCGCATAATCTGACAAACGCTCAAAAAAAGGCTCGTGTCGATTGCTGCAAAGAAATGTTGGAAAAATACGTTTAAGGTACATAAAGGCTGTGTATAACATCTACACAGGTGACGAATCATGGATCTATGCATATGAGCCGGAAACAAAACAGCAATCAACTGTATGGGTCTTCCAAGAAGAGGCAAAACCAACAAAAGTTGTTCGAGGAAGAAGCACATCGAAACAAATGATTGCCTGTTTCTTCGGCATTAACGGTCATGTGGCAACAGTGGCGTTAGAGCAACGCAAGACGGTCAATTCTGAATGGTACACGACCATTTGTTTGCCAGAAGTCATCGGAGAAATTCGAAAAAAGCAGAAGAACAGGCGAAGGCGAATCATTCTTCATCATGACAATGCGAGCTCTCACACATCGACTCAAACAAAAGCATTTCTGACGGAGCGAAAGATCGAACTGATGGGTCATCCGCCGTACAGCACTGATTTGGCACTCAATAACTTCTTCTTATTCCCACACATCAAAAATAAATTACGTGGACAACGATTTTCGACCCCCGAAGAAGCGGTTGATGCATTCAAAACGCATGTTTTGGAGTTACCTCAATCGGACTGGAAAAAGTGCTTTGAAAATTGGTTCAAACGCATGCAAAAGTGTATTGATCATCATGGAAAATATTTTGAAAAACAATAAAACCAATTTTGATCCTACATATTTGTTTTTTCATCATTAGGCCAGAAATATGAATAGCAACCCTCGTAGTGTGCAATAAAATATGGTCAAATTTGGTAATTCTGTCATGATATTTTAGACTATAGCATAAAAACTATTCATTCGATTGAATAAACTTACTGTTTTGTACATTTTACAAAATGTATGGTACTAAGAACTATAACTTTGAAAATCAGGATTTCTGGTAAAGCAATTCAGATGAATAGAGAAATCATCAAATTAATAGTTTGAATACCGAATATTTTGGCTTCATTACCAGTTTATTGTTCAGATTTTGTACTGTATAGTAATAACATTTTTGATTAAAAAAAACATGATTCCGGTAACGCATAAAAATATACTGTTTTGAACCAAAAATTTGCGAATTTTTCCATTCAAATGGTATTGGCTTACCGGAAATTCTGGTTTTCAAAATTATAGTTCTTGCTACGACATATTTTAAAAAAAATACAGAACTTCACAGCAAATTCAATGTAAGTAAATGAAATTCACACCATGCTCTATGTTATCAAGATAAAACTATTCAACTGTTATAGAAATTTTATCACTTAATATAAAGCCATATTTTATTTTTATCATCATCAAAATCAATAACAAAGCACTTTGATAAGAATTACTTTTTGGTGTTCTAATGAAAACAGAAGCACATTAATTTTAACATATTCTGCAATATTTGATCATACTTTTCTGCTCAGTACGAAGGTGAAATATTTTCTGCTTGTATTTTAAAAAATTATAATTATTCTTAGTAATATTTAAGCAAACAGAAAACAAATTTTATATTAATTTTTTTCAGAACTGACTTCTGAGCAATAAGAGAACAGCATTCTCTAATTTAGTGCCATATTTTCCTAATATTTCCAATTAGATAAAGCAATGTCACTTGATGGCAATACAAGTTAGAAATATTTAGATTCTTAAGAGCAATGTTCACTTTTAATGCCGCTTTCTTGCAGTCATAGTTTTCTATCAATTCTACTTTCCGGCAAAAATAAAGTTACATGACTTAAATTACATTAAACTGAAAAAATTCCAAGGGAAAGGTTTACGATTTTGGTTTTATTTCCAAAATTAGTTTTTTTAACAGAACAACCATTTTCATACAAGTATGGTAATTTCACCACAAATGTTTTTTTTTCGGAATTTATTTGCTGATTTTTTTTTCTTTAGCAATTTTATTATGCATTTCATGCTTTCGGCATTAAAAGCCGTAAGTATTTATTACTGTCATTATATCTTCCTTAATGCATTTTAACACACCGAAATAATCAAATCGTATTATTTATTTCTTTTAATTGCGTGCTGGTAAGATGATAATATTTTTTAACATCAGTAAACAATTTATTTTATGAGATAAAAATTTTAATCATTTTCATAGTACAAGCGTATCTCAATAATTGCAACCTAACTCATCTGTGTCATTTTTGATGTTTATTTTATAGTTATGTCTCTAATGTGATATAAAAGTACTATTATTGCTATAAAAAGATGCTAATATTTCATCAAATACATTAACGTTTTTTCATGTCTCTTCAACAAGGGCATTTGAAAAAAGTTTAAGGAATTCATTGGCAGAAAATATGAAATAAGATTAATTTTTTTAATGATTAGACATAAACAATAAATTAATGAAATAAAATATGAAAGAATCAAGTGATCATAATTATTTCAAAAAAGACATTAAAGACAATGAATATGTGTCAAAAATAAATTACTTTAGAAGAATTAAAATAACAGTTCTGAAATAAGAGTTTTGGAAAAATAAAAAAATACTTCAAATCTTGTTCTGATCCTTCTAATGTTTGAAATTGTTTTTCTCAAATTATTAAATATATGAAAAATTTAAGAAACGTAAACGTTCCTCGTCCAATTTGATTAATTGAAAAGTCTCTAAAGTATTGATAAATAGAAGTATATTTGTCATTTTTATTTTATTACATTGAAGATGTCTTCATATAATTATGTATATATAGAAATTGTTATCGAAATTATCTAAGATTAAAAGCTGAGATAAAAGTAAGCTTCAGTTAAAAGTTTTTTTTTTTTTTTTTTTTTTTTTTTTTTTTTTTTTTTTTAAACGAGCCAGAATGCAATACCTTCATTAGTTACTCAGATTTTGGAATAGTTATGGGTATAAACATTGAAAACTCATTAATAAATGTTAGAAAACAAATTTCATGCATTGCATGATTATCACTTTGTAATACTTCGTTGTACAATACCTCCTATATTTTGATTATTTGATACTTCGTTACAAATAAATTTTATGCATTGTTATTTAATACATCCTTAAACTTTAATTATTAGGCATTGATAAAGGATAGCTTGCTGAATATTGATAGATACTTAGTAACAAAATGACAAATACTTTGTACGGTAATAATTGATAATTTATTAAACAATGACGGATAAGTTGTTATATAATGCTTGATAATAAATTGAAAACCTTATTTTTTCCCCTCTTTTGTGAGGTTTGTGTATACTGCTGGGCAATTGAAAAAATAATTAAATTTCATTACAAGCATTTAATTTTAGGTACATTTTGTAATGCATATAACCATTTAATTACATTTTTCAGAACTCTTATGCTCAGTTTAACTTAATTAAATGAGTTTTGAAATTTTGCAATCTGGTCTATAACCCTTATTTTTTATAAAGCTAGTATTATTTTAAATTTTTCTCTATAATTATAGCTTAGTCAAGTTTGTATATATCGTTTCAAAATTTTCAGAAATGTTTTTTCATTTTTAATCATTACTTAATATATTGTTCATTAATCATTAAGTAAATTGCTTCGTTTTATTTTTTAAAAGATTTAGAGAGGAAACCGTTATATTAATATCAGCAGAATCGATATAAAAAAATTTATAGAGCTACATTAAAAATTCTGTAACAGGTAAGAAGACGCAATTTTTTTCTGTTCTTAAAAACTAGTTAGATTCCTTGAAATAGCAAGCATTTAATAAACTATTACTTGATTATTTATGTAGCAAATAATAATATAAAAGACTTTCCATTTTGTTTCGAAATTAATTGTGATAGATAAAAGTTTTCTGAATTCGAAAATTATTACAATAGTAAAAAAAAGTACAAAGGAAGTCTTTTTCTTTTTAAACCAAAAGTACTATACCTATATAGTTTAACTTCTACAGTTCATTGCAGTTGTTTCCTTTCAAAAGATTGTTTTTCATTCGCAAAAAAAAAGTTTTCAAAATATATTGTTGAAATCTATTCGTTTTAGAGATATACGACTGTTTTCCTGAACAACAATTTTTCTTATTGTGAATTCAGCAGGCAGTTCAAAAATATAAGCCTTTTGGGGGCCGAGATTAGAACCATTCCTTTTATTTAGGATTGCTGTCGGCGAATTTCACACTATCTTTAAAATATTAGTTTAGTTTTGGTTCGACAATTGCTGCTAAGAAAGTTCCGTTTTTCTCAAAGAATTTCTCAATGAAAAAAGTTAAATTTATTGTACTCGTATTGCAGTGACGTGTGTGTTTTTTTTTTCATACTTTTTAGAACTGTTTTGGTGCAAAGCCAGATTAAATTTTGAAAAAAGAAACAAAACAAATAAAGGAAATATAAATACAGGAGACTTAAGTTTCTTTACTCGACAATATCTGGAACGAAATAAAATTTTAAACATTTATCTTACACTAAAAATTTAACTGCGATTTCGAATAAGTGTGGAATTGTATAAAATATTTAAAGAGACTGATGACCTAAAATGCTGGAAAATCCAAAGGATAAATTGGGATGCAAATCTGATTAAAATGCAAGAAGATTGAAACTGCCAAAAATTATTTCTGGACAAGCCTAAAGGAGTTAGAATAAGAGAAGAGACAGTCCTTGTTTTAGAGGGATCGAATGTCTTGAAAAAGGCATGGATGTTCTGAAAATCAAAAACTGGAGGACAGTCACCAAACGGTTGTAAAAGATTTCTGAGGAAGGTCAAGGCCTCCGCAAGGCTGTCACGCAACTGAACAAGAAGTAAATTTTAGCTGGAGAACATTATATTGTCCGCTTTAGTCTGCAAATATCTCATACAAAATATTATTTAAATTAGAATGCGTTCACTTTCTTATATATCTAAACATATATTTTATTAAGGGTTTGCTGTCCCTTTCTCGTTATTGTTTGTCAAACCCTGGAGCGATCCATTCGAAGTTTCTGTTTTATTATAACACCAGAGAATATCGTCGTTAATTGTTCCAGTTAAGTATAGTTAGGATAGATGCCTGCGCATGGATAAATCTTACTTGGAATTTCCACTTTACTCGGATAGCATACTTGAAGGTCCTGAGTTCGTGAAAGCAGCAATATACACAATAGTTAATGCACTGTAAAAAATTAACTGTAAATTCTACAGAAAAAAAAATTACAGCAACAAAATAAAAAAAAACTGCTTAAAAATATATATATACCGATTTTTTCTATTCCATATCCACGCACTGTCAAACTTTTCTGTTCTTTTTGCATACTTTTTCTGTACATTTGATGATTCAGAGATGCTTTTTTTCATTCCTTTTTTGTTTTTTGGCAAATAGGTTTTCTTCTGTATCTCATCCTAATCATGGACGGATAAAAACCAATTCCTGTTTTTGCCATGCAGTTTTGTTACCGTACTATAAATCTACGTTTCTTTTCCTTTTCTTTAAATCATTTTACTTTTATTTTCTGAACTTCTTTTTTTTTCAGCAAGCATTTTATGGTTTGAAACTATTATTCGAATTTATTGTCAAATTAGTACTCTACCTCATTGTTGTATTTCTTTAGATATAATATTTTGGTAAGTTAAGTTGCCAGACTCGTTTAAACGGAGGAAGTACTTTAAAATCTTACTTAAATTAGTTAAGATTTTAGAGATAAAAGCATTTTAAGATTTCTTTTTATAGCGAGACACAGAAAATTCTCTAAGTCAGTTGACAGAGCCCTTGCTTCACTGTGAGTTGAGCCAGTTTAGAATCCCAGCGTCGAATGGTCTTGCGATTTCTACTCTCACACCAAGCGTAATGCTGACGTCATTATTTTATAGAATTTTTCGTTAAAATCACCGAAATTTTTTTTTTTAAGTAACTGAGTTATTTTGTTTTAATAACGGCACTTATCTTCTTAAAAAAAACATGTGTTTGTCTTAAGTAACAGTATTTTCCTATGAAATAAAATCGTTTTATATTGGAACATTAACTGACAGCTTTTTTTTCCTGTAAATTTATCATATATTTTTTATAGTGTGAAAATATTGATATTTCTCTTCAGTATAACAATACACTGGATTCGCCTAGTAACAGTATATGCAGTACTGTTTGTGCAGTGCGTTGTTGAAAATGCTTAGCAAGCATAATGAAAAAGTCATCTTTGAACTAATCAGAACTTTTATTAAGCAAGAAAAATCATAACTAAACTTAAACATCATAAAATAAAAACAATCCTCTCCATAACATGAGGTAACGAATTCAATACATACAGTCATGAAAATCAAAAGAAACAAACTCCAAATCCAATCTTGATTTGTTACATATATACAAAATAACAGTTACATAATGAGGGTACTTACAAACTCAAAATTAATACTATGCAAATTCTGTCCTTAAACTATTTTTAAATGTTCGAACTCCCTCTTTCAGAGGTTTTTCGAACTCGTGATCTCTGACTTTTACTCGAACCTTGTTCATTGAAATTCATAGTTTGACAGTTTGTTTTCTTATGAATATGAATTACGATGAATAAAACTTATCTCAATTGCAAACATATTATTTAAAAAATATATTATTTAAATATTATATTAAAATTGCAAATATATTATTTACATATTATATTGAAATTATCTCAATTGCATTCTGATATTGCCTCAAACATGTTGTTCTCCTGGTTAAAAATGAAATTTTACTCAATAGGTAAGAAAGAAAAACTTTATGTTCATAAAAAAATATTATTTAACTATTAAATACTGATGATTGCCACTTGCTCTTACTTTAATTTATAACTTTCGTCGTACAGCCAACCCGATTTTGGGTTTACGACGACCAAATGTTCAACTTCGTAGCCATATAATTTTGAACCCAATCTTAAAGACAAGGGAACTCCTGGATCAATACTTGGAGCAAATTTCCTTTCGGTGAGGACCTTATGATGCAAGAACCAGCATTTGCGTTACATGAAGAGATATACCACGAAAATCTTCCACGGTTAGCCTGACGGCAAAGGGATTCTATCCCAATTTGCTAATATGGTAAATGAGGCTTTTTCTAAAATTTTTATCTGCTAATGAATTTACCGGTTTTGAAAAAAACTAACTTTGTAAAATTATCGGCCAAGTATGTTTAAAATGCCCATGCAAATACAATTGCGTTAATATGCTTTTTAAGCTTTTCCCATAATTTTAGATTACATCTAAAATTTAATGATTTTTATATATATATTTATATATTTTAATTTTTAACTTTTTAAGTAAATTAATTATTCCTTTCATATCTAATATAATAAAGTGATTTTTAAGTCCGTACTTGTCCCGCAGTGGATTGATCGTTAAGACACGGCTCCCAGCAGATCACCGAAGTCAAGCATCACTGGCTGCGGTAAGTGTGTGGGTGGGTGACCACTTGGATCAGTCTGCGTAGGGACCGAGGGTGTGCGGTATTGGTCCTCGTTAAACTGGGCTACCGTAAAGTGCTCGACTTCGCGTGCAGATCGTTGGGCTACCGAAGCGGGAGTTCCATCCCCTCTGCAGAGGATCAAAATTGTGATGGCATGTCTTCGGATCATCCTCAGGGATGCTTCCCAAACCGTCGCCAATAGCCCATTGTGCAGCTCTAGTGCGACGTAAATGAACTACAACTGCAACAACAAGTCCGTAATCGTAAATATTTATTTGAAATATTTAAAATATGTGACTAAGATTTTACAAGCTCTGCCTAATTAGTTTCAAACAATTTTTTCAATGAAAATTAAACTCACAATTGAATTATTACTACTCAGTATTCACTTTATTCCTGACAGTGGTTTTCTCAAATATCATTATATCACAGAATAATAAGAGGCGTTTATAACTTCCGCTGTATAAAACGAAAGTATTTTATCCTAATCTGATCTGCTATTACTTCATAGCAGGGCTGTAAGACTTCCGGTTTGATTTTTGAAGTGATCGATAAATTTTTACTGGCAATACATTTAACGATACATTTTTATTGGCCGGGAAATCACGTGGTAGGATCCAGTTTTCCCTCATTCATTTCCATATTGTTTTGGATCTCACTAGCATAAAAATAATAAAAGTATTATTTTTCTATAAATATTTTTTTAAGTTTGATTTGATACACATATAATTTAATAGGATAGTATTTTTTATTTTCAAATTTAGTGGATAACAATTGTAAAAAATGAGTGAAAACAATCCCACGGACACTGCGACGGTTGTTGTTGTTGTTAATTTACGTCGCACTAGAGCTGCACAATGGGCTCTAGACAATGCGAAGAATTTAAGGTTATGTCAAGGTACGTCTCTTGTGAATATCAATTGATTGTTAGGTTTTCTTTTTTCTAATTGCCATTTATATTTCACCAAATGCAGCCATGAGGGATATTAAATTATTTATTGCAAAATCTTTATTGCCACTATCCACTGCAGGTTCACAAGCTCTGGCAGACGTTACTGGTGAAGAAATTGATTATTGTGAGCGGCCTGTGATCCTTGCAGGAGATTTTAATGTGAATTTCTCGTTACCTGAAGCTGAAACATTATTAACCTTCCTTAAAGACAAATTTGGATTGGAGATGATCAATGGTAGGAATGATCCAACAAACAAAGGGGTAACTACCATTGATGCAATTTTTCCAAGAAATATTGAAAAAATAGAACTCAAACATTTCGTATCTTACTTTAGTTATCATAATCCCATTGTAAATGTTATAGATTTGGATATTTCTCCACTCGACAATATGATTTCACTAAAAATCTATTTCTACCCCTTTCTATTTTCATTTCCGCATTACGAAGTTTCATTTCTTACGCGCGGAGGGACTCCACGCACTATTTTTTTTAGGGTACCGGGTGAATATATCAGTGACAATTTCCAGCACCAGTGTATTACATATATCTCTAATAACTGCTGATTTAGGATTATCATCATCCTGATATTAATTGTTAGCAAATGGTTTGAAATTAAATTTCATTATTTCTCAAAAAAAATCTTTTCTACTGTTTTACTACTGAAAAACTTACATTTCGTACTTAATTTTTATCAACTATTAGCAAACTTAATTAACTACTTAACTTAATCAACTATTGCAACTATAATTCTTGGAATATTAGTCTCCGCTTGATTCCTCAATAATGAAAAAAAAATGAATAAAATAAAAATGTAAAAAAAATAATCGAATTTTCCCCTAAACGACTTCACCTTTCCAACTTTGTGTTTGATTTCGAAGCGTTGAATATCACTTCTTCAGGCTAAATAGCTTATTTAAGAGTAGGCCATCCAGCCAGTAGAATTGAAAATTAGTATGTGAACATCTGTTCATTCGATCAAAAGTTGTTCAGTACTTTCACTTTTTTACATACTGTACATTCCAACTAGATAATTATTTTAACGAAAATTTGAAGGATTTAGAAATAAATAAATGAAAATGCTTCTTTCGTAAGGAAAAAAACGTATACATTTAATATACCAAATAACTGCATTTTCAAACAATCGGCTATAAAATAGTATTCACGCTATTCTATACCATTAAATTCTTTGTTAAACTCTGGAATATTAATATTTTTTAAATATATGCAACATTTTTATTCCTTAATTCAAGCAAACGCAAATATTTACTTTTTTTTCCCAAATCCACAAAGTATGAATTCATCTCTTCTTTCATGTTTTCCAAAGGGATTTTATAAAGCTAAAATAAATAATCGATTCCCTTTTGATATATTTGATAAGGTCTTCTTTCGGGAATAAATATTGATTTACTTTTTTTATTTTATTTCACTTTGTCACTCAATTCTTTCTGGAATAAAACATGTTCTTATCCTTACATGCATGAAGTGTTTTGAAAAACTATTTTGTTCAGTCAATATTTTCAGTTAATTGTTTACTTTATCATTATTGTCTCGAAAAACTAAATTTAAAAGCTGAATCTAGAATATAATAAGAAAAGTAATAAAAGAAACTACAATTTATGAAAGCGATTATTTTTCAACTAAAATTATCGTGGTATTAATAAAATATATTCAAACAAATAATACTTGCAAAATTATTTCAATTATTAAAATAAACAGGTAATGTATAGAAAAAGTAATTTACAATCGCGTTATATAAATAAAAGAGAGTACAATGTAAATTAAAATAAATTTTAGTGTAACCATAATCTATATAAATAAGGAAAAGTAATCCTTATGTTGGCACAATGTCGAAACAACCTAACAAATTCAAGTGAATAACTGTGAGACACATACGCCTTATTCTTATTGAAATAAACAGATTCTTCAAAATAAATAATATGTTCTAAATAGACAGATAAGAAGCGGTATATTTGAGTTTACACTGCCTGCACTGTAAAACATTTTGGTGTATAGTTACGACCACGTTTGGTGTTGAGATTAGGAATATTTTGCACATTTAAGTTAGCTTCCGTTCGCTCCAGTACGTAAGATATCAAGTAATTGCGCATGCGCACTTCTAGTGATGCGTCAGTTCTGTTAAAATGCGCCTGTGCCAGTCTTGGAGAAATGCGCATGCGCCCGTGAAAAAATATCAAACTTACGTAAGTGAAAATAAGAGATTCTGCAAAAATCCTTTTAAAAACACTTACGCAGCGGAATATCGTTTTAACTTTGACGACAAAATTAAAAGATTTACAATGGATGTAAACTCTTTCTTTAAAGGAGTGTCATACGATTCAAAATGCTTTGTTCTACGTAAAACTCTAGATCTATGAGCAGAAAAATTAAGAGGATTATAGATTTTAATGAATTCAGTGATAAAGAATGCAGCTTATTATTATCTATATATATATTTCTCTTACACGGCGATAAAAAAAGGCCTCATTACAACTCCCCGAATGGCAACGCTAGAAAATCGACCAATCATTGCGGCTAAGAATGTCACATGGTGAGGTGGCTCAACATATAGCGCTTTTAAAAACGGAAACTGAAATAACCAGAGTGTAAAATATTATGTGCTTATGCGCATCGTATTTTTTGTTAAATAATTTATTTATTATATATCAGTTTATAGATGGTAACGAGAAGAGTTTTGTGGTTGCTATGGTGACTATTTAGAATGTAAATTGTTATTTTTTTTTTTTGAGTGAGTGTGATATTTCTTTTTTTGGAACTGCGATGCTGTAATTTTATTGTTTAGTTAATAAATCTTCCTTTTGTATTAAACGTGATAGTAGTTTCCTAAATTATTTGATTCGAAGTCCTTTGAGTTTTATTTGAGGTCAGTTTATTTTGTATTTTTTGACAAGAGAGAGCATTCTCACCAAATGTGATTTCTTTCGAAATTCAATGTTTTGTTTTTACAGGTTTTCCCATTGCAATTCACTTATTTCAACTTTTAATAGACTTAATTACCAAAATTTTAACCTTTTTAAAGAGATATCAGTTTTAGAAATTTTATCTTAAGATTTTATACTATAGCACATTACTAATAGGTTTAACGAATTACATGTCCTTTATTTGAATTCAAATTTATTTTACTGACTTAGTATTTACTTAAAAGATGTAAATTAAAAAAAAAAATCGTTATATGGATTTGAATGATTGTTTTGAATTCTAAGAATTTTGTGAATTTTCAATGTATCTAAGTTAGTAGCGAGCGAAGCGAGCTTGGTTTGCGAAGCAAACCATATAAGATTGCGTAGCAATTTTCGGGGGTTGGCGAGCGTCAGCGAGCAGGGGGCGTAGCCCACTAGTTATTAATAATAGTAATTAAGAGAAATATTATTGAACATCTATCGATTATTTAATTTCTTTTAACCAAATTGAATAGTTATATTTATAATTTTTAAATTGCGAAAATATATCTAGTTTGCTATGGAACTAGTGCAATTAGACATCCATAATGTTAAAAAAACAATGAAATTATTTTTTTTGGATGAATCAATGGTTTCAAGATCACATGATTCATTTCTAAATTTCATCAACTACATTTCTTCAAATTCGCATTTTATATCCATGCGTTCAGTGCAACATTTAGCAACTTGAATGTATTAAGTGTATTAAATTGTTAAAGTGTAGTTGATTTATTCTATCGATTAATGCATTGATTATTTGATTGTAGTAATTTCATTTTTAAGATTGCGAAAAAATAAGTTAACAAAATATGTTAAGTTAAGCGTTAAGTAATATAGCTAACTCTCATTTGCATTTTAATGAGAGGAAAACCTCCGACTGTTAACCCAACGTCAAGTAAACGAAAAATAAGTATAAGTAAATATTTAGATATTAGTTTACTTTTTAAATTGCTTGTGCCTATTTTTGGTTTTCTTAAATATAAAACTTCAATAAAGATACACAAGCCTATTGTATGTAAAAAAGCATAGGCATAATTGTCATTGTCAGATATTTAAAAAAAGAAGAAAATACTTGTTTATCAACTTTTCGTTACATATTGAAATGCTTCCCCCTTAAAATTCTCAACATCCCAACATTGCATTAGAAGCATCTAAAAATGAGCTTTTTTTGAAACAAATGAATTACATAGTAGCTCAAATGACACCAAGCGATATTCTTTTCTTTTGACGTTGTTCTTAATGCAGAGAATGACTACGATGGATCTATTTTTTTTGCAAATCGATTTATAAATCTTAATCTTTTTTTTTTGTAAAAATGATTAATGTATCTCGTTTTATTCTTCTCGGGAAAAGTCAGGGGAAAAAAAAGAGAGGAAATCAGCATTATCTCCTTCTTTTGCAACATTAAGCAGAACAATCGATATTTTAACTCCTTCAAAAGACCACTTCAATGATATAAAGGGTGCTAATCTACAAAATATTTCCTTTTTGAGAAAAGAAAATTAGGTTTCAGTTTTTTACCATTTTATTGTACGTTAATACTATAATCCTATTCACGGAAGCCTGAATTTCAGGTCAAAACTGACTTTACGAATAACGGAGATGAGAAACATCTTTTTCATGAAACTTTTAAAACAGGGCTGAAATTTCAACGAGACGTTTCTGCAACGAAAACAGACACAGAAACCGCACTGTAAAAAATATACGCAGAAATCGTACCGTAATTTTCACAGTAAAATTCACTTAAATACCGTGATTCAGCGATTTTACAGTTGAAATTGCTGTAAAAATTATGATATATCAGATTATTTTGTTTTAAATTATACGGTAAAATGGATTTTATGGTAAAACGTACCAGCACCCTGAGTGCCGGTACTTTATTCTGTAATTCAACGCTGAATTTTTACAGTATGGGAGAAATTTGAGAAACTAAAATTGACTAATATGATTTTATAGTTATTAGCAAAGCAAAAAAAAAAAAAAAAAAATAGTGCGTGGAGTCCCTTCGCGCGGAAGAAGTTAAACTTTGCAACCTGCGACGTTAATTGGGTATAATATAAAAAAAAACCATCTACTTCCACTTAGTAGGAATAACATTTACCATGACGCAATGCTAAATTCTATGCCACTATCCACATAAATGCCACTATTCACATAAATCAATTATTAATCAAAAATCGAATATCAATTACTTTTCTTTATAATGCAATAAAATCTGGCGAGCAGCTATTTAAACGATCAAACACTTCGTTTGTTTATTTGTGGCTTGAAGTTAGTCTCGCAGAAAATGCCGTTCATGGGTTAAATTTAATAGGAATAACACAACCTGTGACGTAGGCCCAAATGTAGAAGACTCATCAGTCGTAGAAGGATCACTAGCTCGATTCTTTTTCCTGCTCCTCTCGCTTCCGTGCTCTGTAATCACGGTAATATTGTGCATTTTTCCCTCGGGGACCTCTTGAACCAGTGGAAGTGCTTGTGGTTGCCTCATCGTCTCGCCCTCGAAAATGTATTTGTATTAATAATGTATGAGAATGCGTCATAATGTCATTTCAAAAGAGAAACAATCAATAGATATTCACAAGAGACGTACCTTGACATTACCTTAAATCCGTTGCATTGTCTGTGGGATTGTTTTCGCTCATTTTTTATAATTGTTATCTACTAAATTTGAAAATAAAAAATACTACCCTATTAAATTATATGTGTATCAAAACAAACTAAAAAAATATTTATAGAAAAACAATACTTTTATGACTTTTATTATTTTTATGCTAGTGAAAACCAAAACAATATGGAAATGAATGAGGGAAAACTGGATCCTGCCACGTGATTTCTCGGCCAATAAAAATGTAGCGTTAAACGTTTAACGCTACCTTGTTGGAAGTCGCATAAGAAGTATAACTTCAAAAAAGTTTAGTACAAAACAGGGACAGTAATTTTTACTTTCCATTCCTATTTATTTAAAATAATTATTTTCATAGTATCTATTTTAGTTTTATATTGAATTTTAAAGCTCCAGAACCTACCGTAATAGTTTTTTTTTAAAGAAAAATTGTGTATCCTGATTGTCATTAACAAATTTGGACACTTCTAACTTAATAAGTTATCTTTTTGCATATGATTTTTTTGTTTAATTCGTGGTAAGTTGTAATGGTTAGTTGAAATAGGCAGTTAAAATAATTTCAGTTATTAATACATCAATTGAATTATTTGTGCTTCCAAGCTTAATGGTTTTCTTACGCCAATATTTTTTTAAAAATATTACCCAGTAAAAAAATTTCTTCAGTCTTGCTGACTATTTTTCGAAAAACTAATAAGTAATCCATTTTTTTCTAATCAATCTAAAAAATCTAAAGAAACAATTAAAAAAAACTATGCTGTTGTTATTGTTAATTATGCCACTTGAGAATACCAGTAAGTCGGCTATGGCAAATCATAGTGTTTTTAAGGCAGAGGGTGAGTTTCTTGTTCCTCAGTGATGCCATCTATGACCAAGGATACGACTGCATCCACACACACGATGCAATATGTTTACAAGGAGGACTCATTCATACTTTATTCATTCATCCACCGATCGTAATTTTGGCCTGAGCCAGAGAACGTTGATTGAAGCTCTTTCTGTACAGGACTGAAGCTCTTTCTGTTCTTACTTGCGCTGCAAGGAGACATTACTATAAAGAAAACTACAGTAGATTTACTCTTGATTAGACAACACGAATTCAAATAGCGGATTTAGAATATATAGTAAAATAAAACTTAATGTATCATAATAATTACATCAAGATTCATTATATGACGTCATAACATGACCTCAAAAAACATAGCACATACTTTGTTGAGATAGATTGATGTTGAAATAAAAATCGATGCATCATTTGACTTGGAATAAATCAGCCGTGCCTTATGAGGTGAAATCATCTCTCCATCTTAATCAATTGCATCAGTGCAAGTTTAGAATGTTTCAATTCTTAACTCTCTCAAAACCATACAACTCCAAAATGTCCTTAAACGAATCTTTCAATACCAAACTCCTCGAATCCCCATATTTCATATTCAAATAAGGTGATTTGATTTGCATAAAGACATTCTCCCATACATTAATCCTTAAATAGATTGTAGCATCCACTTTTCTGGATGGGATAAAGTATTTGAATTTCATGAAATGAATCTTTTAAAGTAATGGCCACATACTTATCATTTGTTTTAGTTAAAATGAGGCGACAAATTTTCTGTTTGTGTTTTGAATTCCAGTGATTTGTAAGTGAAACTAGGATGAGATTAAGGGATGCAAAATAACTTTAAGACTTTCGTATTCTATTGTTTCAAAAAATATGAAAACTTTATTTGAATAGCTATATTTTGTTCATTTTGATCTACAAAGCCTTAAAGAGAGTATTCTTTTATTTTTAATTTTTACTAGCTGTTACCCGTTCAATGTACTGGCAATAAAGCATCAATAAATTAATACTGAACAAGACAAAAATTGGAACTGGGCGACAAAAACCGGAACAAATAATTGAATCAATCCAATGTTTTAAATTTTTTTATTTATTATTATTTGTATCTCTTCTCGATGGCGTTTCGGTATTATATTCAGCAAAATACATATTTAGTAGCTCAACCCATATAAATAAAGATGAACTGTATTCAGTATGATATAGTATATCGTTAATCGAGGCGACTCATGGTATTTTAAAATTTCCCAGAATCAAAATTTCCCAGATGTTGTTATTAATATATTCTATATATTTAAAATAATGATTTCCACTAAGTCAATTAGAAAATTCCATTTTTTAAATGCCTCAGAATTAAAAGAAATCGAAAATCAGACTTCTTCATTTGTTTACAATTTTACTCATTTAGTTTCTTGTTGACTGTCGTATTTGTAGAGCTTACGGTAAACCCGCAAATCTGTATACAGGAATACAGACAGAAACATAGAAATTTTTGATTTTTTATGTCTATGTATCAAGGGAACTGAAAAGTAATGTAAAAGTAATTAGTCTTTCATTTATCAAACCACTGCGTCTATGAGTGAAAACTTACATAATAAATTACACTTAACTTTAAAATAAAACAAAAGCCTTTATTTTAAAGTTTTAAATTGTACAAAACATCATAAAAAATCGACGTACATATTCAAAACTACGTACCTGATTTATGGGGCAGCGTTTTTAAGAGTAATGTAGGATTGTACACTAGACATTTTTGATTTTGTTGTAATTTTCAAAATTTGTTCTTTACATAAAACTATTTTTATTTTGCAAAAAATAGCAAAAAAATGGTGGTTTTGGTTGACTAAATCTAGAGATCCTAAGAAATTTTGAAAGAAAAAACACAGCAAAACACACTCGGTAATACATTTTATGAAATAAGTGAATCACGGTGACGACCAGGTATGCCATGGAGGTTCTGTTCGAGACATTTAGTTTGAAATTAGGAGAAAGATAAATGGAATAGAAGTAATAATACTAAACTAACCTAACTGAACTAACTCAATAAACTAAATGAGCTAAATAGAAGTGATTTAAAAATGAACAACACATACTCAACTTGTTAGTCAACTGACTCATATTCGAATTTCAACACACAAACTGGCAGAGCAAGGGTCCCCACGTTTGAAAGGAAACAATTATACATAATACGCCGTGAAAGGATAGAACAAGTTATTCTAATTCGGAAACATCTTTAAGTTTCTGAAAAGTCTGAAATGTCTGAAATTCAGTGTGTGCTTCAAAGTCGTATAAAAGACATTTTAAGGTTAAAGGGCTCTAAGTGAAAATTGTTTAAATCCTGATTTGTTTTGGTAATTTATGATGTAATGACCAGCCAAATTCCAGAAGATGTATATAGATCCAGCATTGTATGATATTCTATCTAGCATTTCATGAGTTTTATAAGGATAGTAACAGCCAAAAACATTTGAGATGTTTATCCAATTAACCATTCGTAAATGCACTGTTAAAAATTTCATTCTAAAGCTATAGTAAAATAGCCAGTAGCAGCGTGTCTATCCAATTAACCGCAAAGTTTAAAGAAGGTTTTTTACATTTATGGTTTTGAAACCGTTTACTACTATTTGTAAGGCATTTTTTCAATTTATTTTGAAGGAAAACGTTAAAAGATACAAGCCATTATTATGAAGTTTTACGATTGCAAGAAGTTATTTAAGAACAGTTATAAATTCTTCCTTGACGTCTTGGAAGATATAGAAACAGTATTATATTGAAACGAAAATAAATTTATTACCATGCATATAAAATGTGCCCGGAAATAATAAAACAGAAGTTTATAGCTTTGGCGCTTGTATACTTAAAAAAAAGAATGTTTGAGGATGTATACTGATGCTCAACATGAATACTAACTAATAATTTGGTTAAGAAAGATTTACACACAAAGAAAAATAACATCAATATGGGTTGTGCTTTGGGGACAAAATAAACAATTGTAAACATAAACAAATAAATAAAATTGCAGACGTATACACTAATACAAGTTTCAAAACCTTTTTCCTG
Source organism: Parasteatoda tepidariorum (assembly GCF_982258835.1). NCBI lineage: Eukaryota > Metazoa > Arthropoda > Arachnida > Araneae > Theridiidae > Parasteatoda > Parasteatoda tepidariorum. Next base: position 90,480,441 of record NC_141758.1, read on the forward strand.
CAAACTAGTAGGCTGGTTGATTCTCTGATTTGACCATTAATTAAATAGAGATATTCAAGTCAACCTAGGTGAGTGTTCCACTATTATTCAATCAATTTCCGTCTGTATGATGCATATTACTATTGGTTGGATCTATAACTGATTAATCATTTTAGATTACCAGTAGACAGGTAAGTGAAATGAAGTCAGTTTAGTTACCTCTTATGCAACGAGTATCTATTTTATTGGTTTGTTATCCGTCTTATCTTTATCCTCTTATTCACTCATTATATCAAGGATCAATGCAAAAATAATTTCTAAATTAGTTAAGCTAATAGTAGAAAAATTAAAAAAATTATCTGATTTAATTTTTACAGGATTCTAAGGGTTTATGTCACACCAGAAATTATTAGTAATCGACAAAGAAACAGGAAAGGTTAAACGCTATTATTTAAAATACTAACAAGTTTCTTAAGTCAACAAATCAAGATTTGGTGTGTTTACTATGCGTTCCTCACTAGTAATTTGATAGATGTCTGTAAAGTAATTGTTTCTTTTGCTCTAATGTTAATTTATGACCCCCAATATGTATACTTACGTATACTTGCGTCCAGTAAAGCACTCCAGCAACAGCCAATTGTTGGAGAAAAGTGATTAAGTATCAGTATTATTATCATTGCGTACGGGCAGAAACAGACAAACTGACACTCATCAATTTGAAGCTGAGTAGTCTTTAAGCTACCACCAGGAATAGAAGCTCAGCCATATTCAACACCAGCCTAGTGTCTTAAATATTTTGACCTTTAAGCTGTCTAGTGTCTTATCCTTTTTGACATTTAAGCAGTTCAGTGTTTTAACCATTTTGTCATCTAAGCAGTCTAGTGTCTTTTAAATTTTGACATCAAAGCAGTATAGTGCTTTACCCATTTTGACATCTAAACAATCTAGTGTCTTATCCATTTTGACATCTAAGAAGTCTAGTTTTATCCTTTTTAACATAAAAATGTACGTTAAGTAAAAGTTGAAGGCTCTTCTAAAAATTCCGGCTCAAAATATTGTAAAAATATCTGGCACTCTGAGTGCAGCATCTGTAAAATCCATTGCACCGCAAAATTGTTTTTTTTTTTTTTTGGTATAATTTTTAGTTATAGTGATTCATTGGTTTTACAGTATATATTTCTGTAAGAAAAATACGGTATATCTGATTTTTTGTTCCGATGAATTTTACAGTTAAAAGCACTGGCACTCAGAGTGCAAGCACTTTTTACAGTAAATCGATTTGATCTGGGATATTTTACAGTGAGATTCTGGAACATTCTGGTCTGAACATGTAGATTACGTTGCCAATTTTCCATTTTAATTTCCTTTTTTTTATGATTGCAGATCACCCTGTATAGTCCTAACATACACAATATGTTTTGACTTTCTGCTTTCTCTTTCGAATGAAGATAGATTATCCTGTATAGTCCTAATATACAGAATGTATTATGACTTGTATAATTTTTGTTTTAAATCACTATGGAACATCCTGCATGGACCTAACATAGAAAATAGGTTATGAGTGTTCCCTTTCCAATTCTCTTTTTCTTTTAAATTATTATATACATCATTCTGTATAGTTCTAAAAGACAAAATGTGTTCTGAACGAGTTTTAATTTCGAATGAACAAAGGATATCCTGTATAGTCATGATATACAGAACGTGTTCTAATTTTTCCTTTTTCCATTCGAATGAATATATAACAACCTGTTTTGTCATAATATACAGAATATGTTCCAACGTTTCTCTTTTCCTTCTGAATGAATATAGAACATCCTGCATGGTCATACTATATAGAATAATATATGACTTTCCCTTTTCTTTCTAAATGACTATAGAGCAACCTGTATATTGATATTACGCATTGTGTAATATAACTTTTCTCCTTTTCTTTTAAATGACTATAAAACATTCACTAGAGACCTAACAAAGAAAATAAGTCACGAAATTTCCCTTCCTAATCCTCTTTTTCCTTTGAATAATTACATAGGTCGTGTATAGTCATCAAAAACAAAATACGTTATTACTTTTACCTTTTCCTTCTGAATAATTACAGAACATCCTGTACAGTCTTAATGTACGGAATATGTTATGACTTTCCTCTTTTTCCTTTTGAATGATTATAGAACATCCTAATTACGTACAGAATATGTTATATCTAGGTACTCTTTAGTTATTGAAAAATATTTTTTAAAAGGTAGAAATACGAAGAAAAAAAAATTGAAAAACATATATTCGTCATCATTGCTGCTGATTTACAGAAACAAAATAACCATTTGGGGAAAGAACTATATAACCGGAGTGACGTCGCCAGGTGATGAGGGGACTCCAACAAAAAACAATCCAACCCAAAGATATACTTAGTTGAATGTGCAGGTCAAAGAGAACTTCCAAGAAGATGAGTCAGGACGAAACTACTAAAAAAAGAAAAACTTGTCATGAAACAAACGACCAGTCGTTGTGCGTGTGTGCGGATTGAGATAAGGCAGTGGGAACAGGAGGTTAATACACCTAACAGCGTTTTGGTTTCGAATAGTCCCGTTATTTCGTACGAAAAAAGGACTTCGCTTCGCTGCTTGTTGCCCCCTCGTTGACGACAAAATGCCGAAAATAGAATTCCTTTGTGTACCTTACCAAATGTGTTAAGAAGTAATGACGTAAAAAAGACACCATATTTCTCTTCAAATATTTCGCTTTAGGGAGCAAGTAATAGAATATTTAGCGACACCAAAAAGAAACAAAAACGTATTACAAATCGTTTGGTAAATATTTCGGGAAACTTTAAAATGATGATTCTGAATAAAACGTGTTATGTTTCTTCTTCTTTTTTATTTTTAATGCTTTGAATTTAGCTTTAGTGCCTATCAATTTTTCAGCTTCTTCTGATTTTATGTCAGCTTAAGTCTAGCTACATAATCGTATATAAAAGGTTTTAACAATATTCCATTGTTTTTGAGTTTTATCCATTATACTATCAATATTTCCTATAAAATTAGAAATTCTTCCTAATATCACTTAATATTGTTAAAACACACACTAAGACTGATTAAAACACAACTGTATTTTTTGGAAAAAAAACGTAAACACTTTTAATTTTTTTAAACATAACAGTGCTAACAGAAAAAAACATCATACCAATGAACAAAACAGTAAAACATCAGTGGCTTTCTTAATTTATTGCAGCTTTCTAATAAATAATTTAGTTCATCGCTTTTAACAAATATCACGCGAGAATCTACCAGAAATTACAATATTCTGTAGTTCTATACGTTACTTAATTAAAATAAATGTTCTGAATTCATTTCATTAAAAAAAGAAGAAACTTAAAACTTTTTAATTACTCAAAATGCGTTCTATAATATTGCCATAGCAACCAGCGATACAAAGTTTAGCTTACAACTTACACATATTAAAATCACAAATAAATAGAATTCACTACTTTTAACATATTTCACGAAACTGAATTCTTCAAATATTTGTTGATTTAAAGTAAATTAATTATCCGAAACCCGAAGACATTAAGCATACGAATAAGAAAAATAAATTTATGTATCCTCAATCCGTATATGTAAACAAGAGTAAAATTCAACTAAACCACAAAGTACAATTTATATGTAAAGTGAAGGTATATATGCTTTTAAAAAATTTCATTCATTAGCTAATTTAGAGTAAATAATTTGCCTAGAAAATAACGGTAATATGAATAAGTATTAAGAAATAATAAAAAAAACAGAGAAATAAGATGCTTTTACTTTTATTTATATTTAGTTTAGTTCTTTTTCAGAATATTAGAAATTAATGATGCTCATTAGGCTGCGTTTTTCGGTCAAAACAAATGCGATTTTAATTACCAAAGCATATTCTTTCAATGCATTTGGAAATCCGAATATAAGTTTGAATAAGGTAAGCATCTTTTTTCATTTCTTAGGAGCATTGCTATCGATTATGAAAGAGGCAAAATTATTATATAAAACGACATATATTTTTAGGTTGCGAAAAGAGTTAGTTCATAATTTGAAGCTAATGAGTTTAGTAATTATATAATTTAGATAGTAGCTGTTTTGTTCATGGGCAAAACAAGTAAATGAAATGTATAGCAATAGCCGAACTAGCGTGACACAATAGCGGGTGACTCAGATTTGTTTCGGCGATGTAGATCTAAGTAAACCATACTTATTAAAAAGTAGTTCGCCAGAGTTAAGATCCCGAGAAAAAAAAATCTTAGAACAATTTCTGTTTAAATTAACGGGCTAAAATGGTTTCTTTTTGTATAAAAATTGAAAAGAACAACTCTTGATGAATTTCTTAGTCTATGGGACCCGAAGATTTTTATAGACTTTATTTGCATTCTTACTGATAAAGAAAAATAAAAGATCGTATCAAAATAATTTTAAAAGAAAAATATTCGAATTTGTTAACTTCTTTCATTCAAAGTTTAAAGATCATATCTGCTCATTTCTCACTGTATATTACTGTAATGGGATACCTGCAAGTGACGTAGAGTGGGCATCTCGAACTTAATTGGTTGTTGAATGAAATGTGGCATTTGTTTACCTTAGCAATTATTCTTTCCACTTTCTTTTGCAAGCAAGCCCGTCAAGCGTCGATTATCTTTAGTGACACATTCTAAATTGCTGCACAAGGGTTCTTTCTCAAAGATTTCAATTCTTTCATTATTTATTTCCACAGAGATTTAACACAAAGACAGACATGCAGACATGTAGAACATAAACAAACTAGTTATGCATCAAAATTGCCAGGTAAGAAAAACAAAAATATACCACGGTCGCAGCAAAATGCATAAAAAAATAAAAACTCTCTAAGTTGAGTAAAAGAAATAAACGAGAAAGAACAATATTTCAACTAATTCGATCTATGATCGAATACGGCTCTATATACGGCTCCATAGGCTCTATGATACGGCTCCATATTTAATTAACTCATCGTTAATTGACATTCTAAATTATGGAGGGAAACTTAGCTCAACTTTAATACGCCATTATGCTGATAAAGATTCGCTGACGCTGACGTCATAGGTCACGTGTGTGGGTATGGGAGGTCTTCTTCTTCTTGAAGTACAAGTACCCAATTGTCACAGCACTCAAAGAGTAAGAGAATAAAATAGTTAAAGAATATATTAATTTGATTTGCAAAGTAGAAATATGATATTTAAGCGACACAGACATAGAAAATCTACATCGAATGATATAACTATTATATATCATTATTTGCTAGAGAATTTTATTTCCATATTTTATGCTTATGCTAACTTTACCAAATAGTCATGTCAAAATAAGTGTAGCCACAAGTAACTATTGGGTACTTACACTTCAAGAAGAAGAAGACCACAGATACCCACTTATGTGACCTATGCTGTTGATCCTTTCGAAGCAAAATGGTTTGTGAAAGTTGAACAATGTTTCTCTACATAAGTTAGAATGTTAATTAACGTGAAGTTTATTAAATAAAGTACCGTATAACTCATCCAATTAGTTGAAATATAATTCCTTCTTGACTACGTCTTTTACTTAACTTATATTTATTATTTGCTTATGTATTTTATTGTAGATGTGATATATTTTTGTTTCGTGTACCTGGCAACTTCGATGCATAATTAGCATGTTTACGTTCGACTTGGCTTCATGCCTGATTTTATGTTTTGTAAGAAGTATATAGTAGCAGAATAGAAATCTTAGTTAAAGAATAGATAATGCGTCATTTAAGAGAATTTATACTTGGCACGCTTGGCTTTCTCGAAATAGAATTGAAAGATCAGTTTCTAACGTAAACAAATGCCACTTTTCAACAACCAATCAAGATCAAGCCATCCAAACTGCGTCACTTGCCTTCATCCCACTTAGGAAACACGTGGTTTCATATACATTTTTTAAAACAAAGAAAAAAAATTTCTAAACGTGCTATAAAACTAATTTACTAAAAACTAAATTAGAGCTGCAAGCTAGAAAATTACTCCCACTATGGAATATTTATCAAATCATATGAAAAACTTAATCTTCGGCATGCGGGGAGAGAACCGAAGGTCGGGGAGAGATTAAGAGTAAGCAGTTAGGTCCATCGTGTTTTCAAACGTATTCATCCTAAATTTGTTCTGATCGGTTTAGAATTTCAGATTTGTATAAGGTACATAAATATAAGCATTCTGCTTTATTTAGATAGATTGATAAGCTTCAGTTAAAATAATTTTAAAACTTCATTGTATTATGTGTGAAGAATATGATTCTGAGGTTTGAGATTTTTTTTATTTGAAAAACTATACAATGAAGTCAATTAAAATATCGAAACCTAATACTTACGAGAAGCGAAAAGCAACACGGTTTTAAATTTTGACGAATCATAAATGAGGAAATCGATGTTTAATATGTCACAAACTGTTTATTTTTCTGAAAACTGTAGTTTAAAAGCAACTATTGTTGGATTTGAATACACGAAACACAAAAAACTGCAAGTTTGATTTGAATTCACAAAATTTAAAATTAACTTGGTTATCAGTAACATTATATTCTAATATCTAAAAAAAAAATCAAATATTTTATTTAACGTTTACTTGAAGGAAAAAAAATGCAATGAACAAAAAAAAAGGAATTTAACTAGCTCTGAACTGTAAATAAAATTAAATGAAATAGTAGCAAATGCTTTGTTGGATTTAAATACACCAAATATAAAATTAGCTTTGTCATCAGTATTATTTGTTTTTTTATTTAAGTGGGAAAAAAATCGTTTAACGATAATTGCTGACATGAAAATAATTGTTTAATGTTTATTTAAAAAGGAAAGCATTGTAGAAATAATGAAAAAGAATGTTTTATGTGCGAGTGAATTAATTTCTAGAATGAGTACCATAATTTAGCTACTGACAAGAGAGTATTCTAAAGGTAGCTTTGCAACAATTGAAAGCTAATCTCACCTGACACTAGCACAATGACGAAAATAATGTTTCCAATTTCCTCGGAAATGGACATCGAGTTCTGCTGAAGGCAAAAGGGAATTTCACAAAGAAATACGATAGTATGCTATCAATAAATTATATTAAAATTATGCTACCAAAATATTACTTGTCCCTCGTCATTGTTTAATTAATTTTAATGAAAAAATTAAATAAAAACTATGTGTTTATTAAAGATATTATAACTATAGTGATGTTGCATGAAACTAGTTTTTAGCCTTTAAATATGTTCCTTTAAGTAGTTGTTTGATTCGGTTTCATCAATTGATTGATGCAAGGCGTATGTGCTCAGACTTTTTGCGAAAATTTTAATTAAATTGTTATACACATTAAAGGTTGTAAGTTATGTGTAAGCCAGGAGGAAAGGAAAAATGCAATTGAAAACAAACAAATCACTGTAGAAGAAAATCGGAGATTAAAAGCATCGAAATCTCTTTGATTAATCGAAGAAGCAAACACCAGTTGAAAGACAATTTAGAACTCGAACTCCTTTAAGATATCGATTGTATAACTTATATCGATTGTGTTCGGTAAAATATCTATTGTATTCGGTAATCAAATAGGCTAGGAAGTTTTCATCTGTTGTTCACTGCAAAGAATCAACTGATTTTAATATCGATTGTCTCTTAAAATTTTAATTTCCGACCCACGATTTTTTTTGCTTTAATTTAAGTGAAGTTTCTAAAGGCATGTATAAGGGTAGTGATTGCAAATGATTGTTTACTTATAAGTTAAATAACTTTCTAATAATCTGGCTACGTTTCTCTGAATTTAGAAAACGAAATAAACGCGTCCTCTTAATTTTATTGTTGAGCTTAGTTTTATTATTGCTTTTTGAAAGAAAGCGATTCCAGCTTATATTTTACATTAATAAATAATTATATAATTAATTTACATAATTAATTCATATATAATTATTTAATTTATTTATACAGAACTTTTTAATTAATTTATAATTAATTAATTTACATAATTTATTTAATCAGTTTATATACAGTTAGTTTACTAATGATTGTCTTTTTGAATACTAAAAGAAAAATACTAAAATAAATATTTTTTAAATAAATACAATTTTATTTACAATTACTAAAGAAGGTTAAATAATGCTTCATGAAAAAATATTAAAAATAAAATAAAAAAAAGTATGTATCTCTGTAAAAATGGAAAAAATCTTCCTTTCTTGCTTAATCAATTTTAATGTATCATTTTGAAGAAATATGAATGATTTTTGAGAGGAGTATTTTCTTTTGTTGCCTTTATTTTTTTACCCTAACTATGACTGCTATAAAGAGAGTTTTTTTTTAATTTCATAAAAAAAAAATTATTTTTGAAGCTGTAATGGGAAGTTTAAGAAATATTTTTGTTATGCATGCGTCTCAAAAATAACCGACTGATTTCAACACAATTTTTTTAAAAAATAAAAAACTTGAAATTTTAATTTTTCTGGTAAGCAATATAAATGTATGTAATTTGTAAGTAATATAAACGGCCCTTAGAATTATAAATTTAAAATAAAGCGCAAAAATTTAGTAAATATTTTTCAAAATTGCAGCAAAAATGAAATAAAAAATTATAAATTTTTTATGTCGCGCTAACACCTCTATAAAAAAGTGTGATACATTCAAAACAACTTTTTTTCTAGAGCAATAATGTGATTACCTGTGTTTTAAACTGAAATCTTAAAAAAAACAACAATGAAACAGAAATAAATATACTGTTTAATATTGCATTTTTAAATAAAAATTCTGAATATTCTTACTTAACTCCTTAAAAAAATAAAAACTTCACACTTAGACATAAGCTTTTAATCCAAAACATCGCTACCGTTATATAGAATCCTTCTACATAATTTAAAATAATTTCATTATAAACCTTTTTTTTTCTAACGTGTGTTAGCGTGAAGAAATTTTCTCAAAATTGACGTTTTTCATAAAATGCAGTTAAAATTGAAGAAAAATTTTGAGAGCCAAAAAAAAGAAATTATTCGTAACATTACCCACTTGGCAAAGGGTAAATAAGATCTTTGCTGGAATAGCTTCAAAGTTTCTGAATACTTAACTTATAGTCATTATATTTATTCATTCTTTGAAGTCTAAAAAATTAAGTTAATACAAATCAATCAATCAACACATAAGTTGACAAAAATCAATCATAAACCAATTAAATAACTATAAGACTGCCTTGCAATTGAAAAATCAATGTGCTTCACTATAGATTTCGAGGAAAGTGGCTTTACAACTTTTTTCCAAACGTTTGAATTTAACGCGACGAAAGCCGTTAATGTGCTAATTACTTTGATAAAATATGCAAAACATTTGATTCCTCACTTCAGTGGAGCAAATCAGTTTATCTGATGATTACCATATTAATGTGGTGAATAACGGCTTACCAACTTCAATAACAAATGTATTAACTAATTAGTGCTGGTCATATTTCAAATTGCAAGATCAGGCAAAAAAAAAGTATCCTCTCTGAATAATTTACCTTCCCTGCGATAAATTGGTTTTTTTGATTCTTAAACCATATAGGGTGGCCGCAGTTTGAAAAATATGATTTCAATAACTACTTAGTATTGGTGATAATTATAGTAACTGCAATATAGTTGCTATTAAAAGTAATAATTGATAATAATTTTAGTAGTTAGTAGCATGATCAGAAGTTTGGCCTCTCTTAAAGTTTGGTAGCCTTACTATTTGCGTATTTTGTCACAAGTCTGAAACTGTTTCAGCAGTAACTGTTTCAGCGGTCTTTGTAAATTATTGCTTGTCCATAATAAACAATAATGTGAAGATTATTCCCTATTCTTAGACAGTAATGTTCAATAATATGTAGATTGTACACAATTCTTGGCCAAATTAAAATGATCTGGTTTAGAAACACTCGATTATTTATAAAATATATTTCTCCTACAGATCAATAAAAAAACTGTAAAAATGGCTAAAATGTATTTGAATCTCTTTTTAGAATGTAGACCAATGTTCGTCTATTTTCGCAATAATGTTTGCACATTATTGTTGGCTAATAATTTATAACAATGTGAAGATTATACGTTATTGTTGGCTAATTTTAAGTGATTTGGTACAAAACATCCCTTTTCCACCATAAAAAAGGATTTCCTTTTAGTACAACAAATTAACCCTAAAAATGACTAGAAAATATTTAAAATTATTTTTGGAATGTAGAACAATGTTTGTTTCAAACCTCAATTTTCACTGTGATGTGAAGTTTATGCATTATTATTTCCCAATTTAAAATGGTCTGGTATGAAACAAACGTTTATCTTCGAAACATATTTCCATCAGAGATAACCAAAGAAACCCTAAAAATGGCTAGACATTATTTAAACCCCTTTTTTTGAAAGAAGACTGACATATGTCTTAGCCACCAATCTTCACATTACTGTAGGCCAACAATGTACAATGATGTGAAGATTGCACACAATATTGTTGACCAATTTAAAATGGACTTGTATGAAACATTCGTTACCCTTTAAAACGTTTTCTTTCATACATCAACAAATAAACCCTAAAGATGACAGGAGAATATTTAAATCCCTTCTTCGAACGAAGACTCCCCAATGTTTGTCTAAATCCTCAAACTTAACATTTAGTTTTTCTCTTACTATAAAACAAACATATAAATTTTCGGAAGAGAGCCGAACTGCTTGGAAAGCTGGAGTTGATACATTTTCCCAAAACTCGTCAACCGTTACGCCCTTTTTCTGAATATTTCTTCCACATCAATTTTTTGGCGGCTGGCCCTTGCCATCCTGGAACCCCTATCTCCGTTTCTTTCTCTCAACTTTATGGTTCATTAAACTTTTTCTTGGTCTAAAGATTAAATTATCGATTTATTTCTCTTTTTCCTCCAAACAATCCTTCCAAAGTAAAGATTTTCCGCGCTTGCTGATTTGCAACTTCTGCTGGATTCTCCATTTATGTCCCAACAGCAGTTGCATTTCTTTGTCACTTTTTGGAGACTGTGTTATTTTAGACACTTTGAGTTCTCCGAAAACAAATGGCGCATTTAGTTTATCGAAGACCAAGTTGCAGGTTGTTATTTTTTTCAAGCAATTAGTTATGTTTTATTTTGTTTCCTTTTTATCGGTTTAGCAATTTGTTTTCGAAAAAGATTGTAAGAGTTTTGGAGACATAGGTAGTAAATTACTGAAAACTCCATTAAGATTTCCTCTCATTTTATGAGATTAGTTTTTTAAAGTCTAGTAGACAGTGTTAAACTGAAATTAGTCATGTTTAATAAAGTGTAAAAATTAGCTGAAATATATAGTTTGCGAGAAATTACACAATTTTGATTTTTTAGTTCATTCATGTTACTTATAAATCTATTGCAACTATCTGACGAAATTTTAAGGGATTTCCTCTTTTAATAACATTAATAAAGCATTAATAAAATAAAGATTCTTGTTAATATTTTCACGTTTAATGAAACATATCAATTTTCAGCAGAATCTCCATTTATGTCCCATCCACAGATGCATTTCTTTGTCAGTTTTTGGGACTGCGTTATTTTAGCCAGCTTGAGTCCTCCAAAAACAAATGGCGCATTTAATTTATCGAAGACCAAGGGTAGATTGTTATTTTTTCAAGCAATGAGTTATGTTTTATTTTGTTTCCTTTTTATCGGTTCAGAAATTTGTTTTCAAAAAAGGTTGCAGTTGTTTTGGAATACTACATGTAGCGAATTACTAAAAACTCAATATAGTGAGATAGTGAATAGGGGAGAGTGGGGTCAATTGTAACATTTTTTACTTAACTATTTTTAACTAACAAAAAATCCAATATATTATTAGTAATTATTGACAGACGAGTAAAGTAGACTATCCTCTACTAGAAAAAAAAACCTTATTTTAAGTGTTTTTATATTAATTATTAACAATTTTTGACTGTCGTGCACTTGTTACAATTGTCCCCACTTTACAGTTCATAAATTCAACTAAAACATAGTTAATTATACATATTATAATAGTTGTGATATATTTTTTATTGATCAAAATAGTTGTGATATTTTAGGAGTAAAAATAATAATGAGCAGAGATCTAAAGGAGTAACTTTTAACTTTAAGGGGTTAAAAATTTTAATTTATGCTGTGAAAGGTGACAAATAAAATGATGCACATGCAACATAATATAAATGATATAGGAAACTATTGGTGGTTCTTAAAGAGTTAAGTAATGGTTTGTAAACATAAGATTATTTATTTTCAGCTGTTACAATCGTCCCTTTACTTATTGTTACAATCTTCCCCAAGACGCCATTTCAGCTTCATTTGTTAAAAACAATGCTAGTTAATTAACAAAACTAATTTTTTTTTTGAAATGTTAATTAAGGTGTCCACTTACATATTCGGTAATTAATTTTTATTTGTTTAAGCAAAATTACTTTGTTACAATATAATATTCTAATACCAAAAAAAGTACTTACGTAGCGTGAAAATATCTGTTGTAATGTAACTCTTTCAAAAGTACATAAAAATGGTTGCCAGCAGGGGTGTACATGTAGATTTATTAAATACACCTTGTGCGCCACCTAGGAGCCAAATCTACAGCCAGACACTCGAAATTTTTGCTCTGTTATAATCGTACCCTGTTACAATTGACCCCACTCTCTCCTACAATATAGTGAATTTCTAAAAACTTCATTAAAACTTTCTCTGATTTTATGAAATTAAGTTTTTGTGCAATTTTAATTGAAAGTTTAGTAGATAGTGTGAACTGAAATTATTATTTTTAAATAAAAAAAGTATTAATTAGATGAAATATGTTACTCGAACGAAATTACATTGTGTTGCAATTTATTTCTATTACTCATAAATCTATGACGACTATGACTATGACTTTTAGCGATTTCCCATTTTAAAAACAATAGTGAAGTTCTAACAAAGTAAATATTTCTTGCTAATATTTCCACGCTTACTGAATTTTACGACTTTTATTGAATTCTCCATTTATGTCCCACAGCAGAAGCATTTCTTTCTGAGTTTAGGTTTCTTGTTTTCGAGATTGAGTTATTTAGACAATTTTTAAGTAACAGATGGCGCATTTAGATTATCAACAGATGGCGCATCGAAACAGATGGCGCATTTAGTTTATCAAAGGGCAAGAAAAAGCTGCTATTTTTTAAGCAATTAGTTTCTTTCTTTTTCCATTTAGTAAATTTGAAAGAAGCTATGCTATTGGTGTAGTAATTTTAAACGGAAAATATTTTCTACTTTTAGAAACAAAGCTTGGGAAATACTTAGCAATCAGTTAAGATTTTTCTCTTTTCATGATGTTATTTTTTGTGCATTTTAAATTGAAAGCGATACTAACTTAAAAATGTCATTTTTATTACGATATATAAAAAATTCTGAAATATATTACATTTGTAATTTAATCGTAATAGCCGAAATCCTTTTGCAGCTTGCGAAGGTCTGTCACAATTTTAAGGGATCATTCCTTTTAATAAAGGTTTTAAAGTTCGAGTGAGATAAATGATTCCAATTTTAGTAAGCAATTCCATGCTTGTTGGTTTTCAAATGTTTCTTGAATTTCCAATTACATCCTATCAGAAGATACATTCCATTAAGGGTTTCGGTTTCTGGATATGTGCTATTTGGGCACTCTAATTCCATCAACTCAAATAGCTTTAAACTTATCGAACTGTTTGTGTGTGTGTGTTTTTTTCTAGAAATTATTTGACATTTTTGACTTTTTATGTTAAACGTTAAGGAAGCATGATATTGGTCTTGTAGCTTGATTTAGAAAAGTAATAGTTGCATATTACGAAAAACATTGCTCTGTACAAAATTCCAGATCAAAATACGGTAGTAAGTACCATCACTCAGGGGGGCGCCGGTAGTTTTTAACGTAGAATCCTTTTTTACCGGATCATATTACGGAACAAAAAATCTGATATACATAATTTTCACAGTGATAATTTCCGTAAAATCACTGAATCACTCAAATTAAATAAAAATTACGCTAAAAAGTACGGTATAATATTTTATGGTAAAAATCGCGATACATAACATGATTGTATAAAATACGAAATTTGTAACACTAAAGTCATTTATTTAAATCTTTATATAAAATGAAAGTAGTATAGAAAAAAAGTAGCATGGAAAAAAATAACTTTGATAATTTTTATTTTGTTTAAATATGTATAACTTGTAAATTATTCACCCGTTCATGAGAATTAGCCGCAATTAAGTGTTTAAATACCGAATTTAACGTTGTAACGCGTAATACACAATATTATTGCATTAAATATGAAAATTTTAGCGCAAAAGGTTTTTATTTATATCTACATTTAAAATGAAAGTACTATTGAAAAAAATTGATTTTCTTCATAAATTTTTTCTTTAAATATGTATAAGTCGTAAATTATTCACCCGGTCAAAAAATTCTATAAAAAATGAATTCTTGAAGAAAGAACTCATAAATATATGATGGAAAATTGAAAAAAAAAGTAGATTTTCGTATTTTTTACTTGTAATACATTCAGATACAGCAGAAGGAAAGTTTTTCTGCCAAAGTTATCTGTTTTATATACATTTCAGAACACAGAAAACATCTAATTTATTTTACATTGTTGATAAATATTAATGCAGCATATGAAACGAGCAAACATTTCAAAATAGAATTCAAAAAGCAGCCAACTTGTATATAAAAATCGTTTTCACACATCGTATTTTACATTGTTGATAAACACTGATACATCAATGTCGCCTTCTTTAAATTCATTCAATGGTTTTTGGTCTTTTGTTGTGAAGAAGACATTTTATTTTAAATATTTGTACTTTAATGCCGTAACCATAGCTACAGTTTATTACGCTATGTGATTATTAAATTCCTGGTAGTGATAGAGTTGTAATAATTAAATTTGGATTATGTTGTTGTAATTTCAAATTTTGCAAACGTTTAGTATATTTGAAGAATAATCGGAATTTTATATATTTGTTTAAATTGCTTACACACAATAGCGCTCAAAACTTTTATTAATCAAATTTATAAAACCCAATGGCCGGGATTGCCTGATTGGCAGGGCGCTGGACTCATATTCGTGAGAACGAGATTTTCCTGCAGGTCTAAGATTTTCTGTGTTGTAAATGGTGACTGGTGTGCGTTAAATCTGTCGGGTCACAAAGTCCTTCTTGCTCCCGTAACAAATTATTACTCTGGAGATGCTGGATTGGTGATTGATTGCTCTCTTGTTCTGATCAAAATTACGATCTGTGGATGAATGGATGGGACCGCTCTATTCGGATATGACGTATGGGTTTGGCAGAAGTCGAATTTCTGACTATAGATGACGCCACTAGAAAACCAGAACAGTTACACTCCTTGTCTTAATGGCCTACGACAATGACAACAACTAGAAGATCAATAAAATATTAAAGTATACATTTATCACTCTGAGCATAAAAGGAAAATTTTCTGACAAACTCGGGAGATCTTGTTGGTCAGCTATCGCAAATTTATTTAAAAACTAGGTTTTTGTTTGGATCAAATAAATACTTTATCGTTAAGCTATTGCTTCCTCTAACACTTTTAATTAAAAACATATCAAACGTTGGAACTCTTAGCGTAACGTTTTTCCATGTTTTAACGCTATTCTCATCTTTGTGATATTTTTGAAATTGTGAATTTTTAAATTTCTATCATTAATTTTTTTTTCTTATGAAATTTAACTATTGCAATACGTAATGTTTTTTAAACCATTCATTATTTTGCTAGATTGAAAACTTCATTCACTTTAACAATACATGTATTGGAAATTAGAGTCGATTTGTTTCAAACACACAAAAATAGACCCATTTTTAAGACTTACCAGACATGAATGAGAAGAAGCAGAAGTGATTTGAAAAATTAAAATTGTCAAAAAAAAGAGGAAAAATAAAGGGGAGAAACAAAACTAGAGCTTCCATAGTAGCAGAGAGAAGAAAAAAAGAAAAACAGAACAAGAAATACTACAGTAGCCTAGAGGGGCAAATCAGGATAAAATGCATTTCCAAGCGCCATGGAGAGTTGGTGAGAAACTAATGCCATTAACGAGGGAATCAGCGTTCATATGAATAAAGGTATCAAAGTGAGTTGCTGCTATTTTTGGTGAAACTGTGCTTAAAACTGCTCTTAGTAATTTCAAACTAATAAATTGATTGTAAATCATACTGTATATTATTACTTTTATTATCCAAAAAAAATCGAATACGAGAATTGTGTCCACTGTAGTAAACTAGGAAATTTCTACTGAGTCCTGTTGTCTTTTTTCTCTCTCCGCTATGCTTAGTCTAGCTTTGTTTCGCCTTTTTATTTTTCCATTCTTCCCTTTACTTTTCCATTTCCACCTTTATTTTTCCATTTTTCTCAGTTTTAGTTTTCCATTTTTCTCACCTTTATTTTTCCATTTTTCTCCCCTTCATTTTTCTATTTTTCTCACCTTTATTTTTCCATTCTTCTCACGTTTATTTTTCTATTTTTCTCATCTTTATTTTTCCATCTTTCTCACCTTTATTTTTCCATTCTTCTCACCTTTATTTTTCCATTCTTCTCACCTTTATTTTTCCATTCTTCTCACCTTTATTTTTCTATTCCTCTCACCTTTATTTTTCCATTTTTCCCACCTTTATTTTTCCATGTCGTTTGTTTTTTTCCAATCTGTATAATTTTAAAGCAAATGAAGTTTTTAATCTTACTGCTCTAGTTTCTTGGGATTATTTATTTAAAGTATATTTTTTCGCGAACTCTCATGTGCGTTTTTCTAGTATATTTTTAATATATCTGACTAATATACATAAAATTCCATCATTTGCTCCCCTCTTCAATATATAAAAATATTTATTTTCCACTTCTCCTTTTACTTTTAAAAGCAAATGCTCGTCAGTCTCAAATTTTGCAACTTCTGTGATCTTTATTTATTTCGTACAGCAGATGCTGTGATATATATTTTTTATCGTAGGTTTTCCTTTTTTTAAGGCAATTTTATTTGGCCGATTTACTCCTAGCCGTATAGTAAATGACGCATTAAGTTTAGTTAGACTCCTTGTAAATGTTGCAAGCTACTTTGAAGAGAAAGCTGATATTTCTCAAGAAGTTACTTCAGTTTATTTTGCTTATTTCGTTTTTTTTCTTTAAGATTTAAAGTGAAGAGGCTTCTAGTTTAATGACTTTCTTCGCAGACACAGCTGTGGATTTTTGAGATTGTAACGAAACTGGAGCATACGTAATATATTTTTTAAAAAAATTATGTATTAATTAGATGCAAAAAATATTTCTCGAGTATAAAAATCTTTTTAATCATGTAATCTTGTTTAAAAACCATATTAAAAATCTCGTAAAAATTTCCTGTTGCATATATTTTATTGTAAGATGCAAGACATAATGCATATGAGAGTAACACACGCATTATGGAATAGTTTTTACCATGCGCAAAACGAAATTCAAATAGACTGAACTGTAAAAAATTCCGGATCAAATTATGGTAAAAGGTACTGGTAAATTTTCAGTAAAATCCGTTTTTACTGGAACGTATTACGGAATAAAAATACAACATACCGTAGTTTTTACAGTAAATTACTGAATAGTAACTTGAATTACTGAATAGTTAGCACATTACAGAAATTCGTTTAATTAAATAAATATTACTGAAAAATTAATGAATTGCTTTAATTAAATAAATATTACGGAAAAATTACTGAATAGCTTTAATTAGATAAATATTATTGAAAAATTACGGTCTAATACTTAACGGTAAAAATTAATTTTAAGGTAAAATGAGTTTTACGGAAGAAATAGTCAAAGATACTTTACACCAGTGTTTCCAAACTTATGACTTTTTGTACCCTTTATAAATTTATCATAACGCTGTGTACCACTAATAAAAAAAATGAATATATTTTTACTGTAAAAAAATTGCACTAAAGTTAAAAATCATAACTGGTAGTCGACGCCACTAATTGTTAACTCTGCAAAAAATAGCTAATAGAAAAATACGTAATCGTAAATTTTCATATCTAGCTCAGTTTTTAAATAAAAATTTTCGAAGCTTTCGTTAGTTGCAAGATATTTCGAATAAGACCGTGTACCCCCGCTAAACTGTTCCCGTACCCCTGGGGGTACGCGTATCACACTTTGGGAAACACTGCTTTACACCAACGTTTGATTCAGAATTTTTTACAGTGTAACATCACTCAGTACTGAAAATATTTTCAATGCGTTCATTTTCACGAATTTAAATCATAAAAATGACACAATTTTAATAGATTATTATTTGACATTGCCTCAATGATTTGCAGTTTTTATTTCTATTTGAAAGTAAAGCATCTTGCCTGTTTAATTAAATTATTTTAAGATTTAAGAGTGCTGTTGTTACTTATCTCCAAAGGTCTGATGGCGTCAGACCAGATCCATAAATTCGCTGACGAGTAAAAAGTCCGAAACAAGGAAAGGCGAAGTGTAAAAACTGCTAAAATCTCTAAATTTTGTTGAAAACAGTATTTCCGGAAATTTTTCCTAGTATTAAACCTGAATTGTACGACATCGCGCATCATTTGAAATTTTAATATTGCATTTGGGTTCATTGTTTAGAACGTAATGGACAGCACTAAATTGGTTTGCCAAATTTTGATCACATAAATGGTTCGATCGTCTAGAACCAAAGATCAATAATGATGAACTGAATGTTACCGTTGTGTCTGATTCACCTCTGTGCATCTATGAATCATCATTGAAGAAATATATTACAACGGTTCATTGAAGAAATTTACTGTAATTGACTATTGAAGAAATATATTGCAACTGATCATTGAAGAAATATACTGCAACCGATTACTGAAGAAATATACTGCAACCGACTATTGAAGAAAAGCTATCGTTATCGATCATTGAAGAAACGTACCACCACGGATAATTGAAGAAATTTGCCGTAATTGACTATTGAAGAAATATATTGCAACCAATCATTGAAGAAATATACTGCAACCGATTGCTGAAGAAATATACTGCAACCGACTATTGAAGAAAAGCTATTGCAATCGATCATTGAAGAAACTTACTACAACGGTCCATTGAAGAAATTTACTGTAATTAACTATTGAAGAAATATATTGCAACTGATCATTGAAGAAATATACTGCAACCGATTACTGAAGAAATATACTGCAACCGACTATTGAAGAAAAGCTATCGTTATCGATCATTGAAGAAATGTACTACAACGGATCATTGAAGAAATTTGCTGTAATTCACTATTGAAAAAGTATATTGCAACCAATCATTGAAGAAATATACTGCAACTGACTATTGAAGAAAGTTATTGCAATTGATTATTCTAGCAACGAACTACAATGGATCATTGAAGAAATTTACTGTAATTGACTATTGAAGATATATGTTGCAACCAATCATTGAAGAAATATACTGCAACCGACTATAGAAGAAGTATACTGCTACAGACCATTGAAGAAAGGATATTGCAATCGATCACTGAGGAAATATATTGCAACCGATCGTTAAAGCTATATACTGCAAACGACTGTATGAAACGATGCAAAACAATCTATATTAATCAGCAGATTGACTCCTATCTATCCGAAACAACTAGAACTGAAATTGGAATATCTTCACCATCCTTCATACTCTCCAGACCTACCTCCAATGTTTATTTTTTTTCCATGCATTTGGACAACTTTTCTAATTTCGGCATTTCAATAGAATTGACCTTCCAAGAATAAATTGACACTCTCGTCTGCCTTCGGTCTAAAACCACCTGCCTAAACAACCAATTGCATGCATTACATGATTTATACTATTGTTTGGTACATACTTCACGCGGACGGAATTGATGGGTACTTAAAGGAAGGAAATAATTAATTGCATTTGTGTTATTTAACAACTTTGCCTTTTTTTAAAACATGATCCTTGTATTACTTAAAAGTATAAACAATCGTGAAAATAACTAAGAAACAAAATGTTTTCAAATATTTGAAATATTCACCTTTTTCAGTTCAATTTTATTTGCTTAGTTAGAGATATATTTTTAAATTAATGTTTTGTGATATAAAATAAATAAGAATTGATGAAATGAAACGCATAAGAACAAATATAAAATGTTAAATGAAAATGAAATTTATAAAGTATATCTAATCCCTCCACAAAGTGTATGTATAAATAAATTCAAATACGGCTTTTAAAAAATATCAATATAGATCTAGGAATTTAAATTACCATGCAAAACAAAAATTTTAATTATTTAAATAAAAACTATAAAAATCAAACAAGAGAGATATTTTATGAACTTGCTGTAGATTTGCTGAATAAATTATTTTAATGATTTATCAAGTAATTTACTTAGATTAAAAAAAATATTTAAAGACTTTTAACCCACTGGTGGTTAAGGAAATGGGTGAAATTGGGAGAATGTTTCTCCCCTACACACAGTTCACCTATCAGTTAACATGGGAAAACCTATTTTGCTATGCAGAGAAGACTGCAGGTTAAAATGCGACTTTTTACGTGCAGAACCGTCAGTGGGTTAATTTATAATAATCTTTTTCTATAAAAAAACAAAGATAACAGATACTCAATATTGGATTAACAAACAATTGTTTTTCTTCCTTTCGTTTTTAAGATAATACTTAATATGTATTCATAAAACAAAAACAAACACACAAAATAAGAAATGTTAAATGTAAATACATTTTAATCCTTGCCAATTTACCTCAGGTCCTATTATTCAAAAGAAAATAAACGACATTAAGCATCAAAAGATTATTATTTTCATGAAGTGTTTTAATTAAAAAGCTTTCCAAAGCATGCATTTTTTACTGTTGCAACATTATCTCCATTATATACCCGAAGGATTTAAAATTTCCTTTGTGTTTTTCTTGTTCTATTTCTTTTAATAATTTATCTTTTGTTCCTTATTATCTTCATAGTTTATGCTAAGTTGGTAACAATATTTATGGCCTTTGGGGCTTTGTTCAACAAAAAATAATCAATTTTAAATTCCTCGCTCATAATGCTCTACAATAAATTAATTTCCCATGGGTCATATCAATTTTAGAAATTCCTTATTTTTCAAAACCGAATGCAATTTATTATAAATAGCTAGAGATTTATAATTAAGTTCTAAAAAAAATTAAGAAAAATTTGAGAACATGTTTTCCTTTTTTTCATTTTGCGTTCTTACTTATTTACTAAACCTTAAATGTAATTCAAACCTTTCTTATACAGCGGAATAAAATATAAAGCATAAAAAAGGCCCTACGCAACTTTTTTGAGAGATTTAATACCGTGGATGCTTAAACTATTTTGTTTAAATAACTTAAACATACTGTCCTTCTTTATGACTATACTAAACATAAATTTTTAGAGCCCTTGAAAATGAAACCATGTATAAAATAGAAAATAAAGTATAAAAAATGAAAACTAGTATCAAACTGGTATGTTTAAATAATTTTAATATGCTATTTTTCTTATTGCTATTCCAAAATATATATTTTTAGAATCCTTAAAATTGAAATTAAAATATATAAAGTACAAAATAAAAAAAATGAAAACTAGTATCAGACAGGTATATTTAAGTAACTTAAACACACTTTTTTTCCTTACGACTATCCAAACTATATATATTTAGAGTCCTTAAAAGAGAAATTAAAATATGTAAAATGCACAATAAACTTTAAGACACACACACACACATGAAAACTAGTATCATACTAGTATGTTTAAATAACTTAAATACGCTGTCTTTGTTAATGACTACCAAAATATATATTTTTAGGATCCTTAAGAATGAAATTACATTATATAAAGTGCAAAATAAAAAATAAAACATGAAAATTAGAATTAGACAGGAATTTGGTAATTTTTATCATGATCCCCTAAACTATTTATTCACTTTTACTTACTTTTCAATTCTGCAATTATATAAACCTTAAGTAATAAAATAATGACTTTAATTAAAAAGATTAAATCTCGAATAAATCAGTATTTTTAATGCTCTTATTTAGAAAAAGTATAAAATTCGATAAATGAGTTATTGCTGAATTGAGTAATGTATTTGTTGCACTTGTTTCATGTAGTTTAAATCTTAACATAAATATACTTACCTGTAAGTAATTTTTTGACACTTTTATTTCGTTGGGTATAAATAATAAGTAAAGAAGTAATAACCTAAATTAAATATTGTTTTTGTTACTATTATTTGTTGGAGTATAAATCTAAATTAAAAATATAAAAGTCAAATAAATGAGTTATTGCTGAATTGAGTAATGCATTTATTACATTTGTTTCATGCAGTTTAAATCTTAACATAAATATACTTACCTGAAATAAATTTTTTGACACTTTTATTTCGTTGGGTATAAATAATAAGTAAAGAAGTAATAACCTAAATTAAATAATGTTTATATTATTCTTATTTGTTGGAGTATAAATCTAAATTAAAAATATAAAAGTCGAATGAGTTATTGCTAAATGGAGTATATTTTTTGCTCTTATTTCATGCAGTTTAAATCTTAACAAAAATGTACTGACCCGAAATTAATATTTTAACATTTTTATTTCCTTGGGTATAGATATATTAAGTAAAGAAGCAATAACCTAAATTTAATAATGTTTAATTACTCTTATTTGTTGAAGTATAAATCTAAATAAAAAACATTAAGGGCAGGATTTAATGATATTTTTATTATTCATTTTAGGTAGAGTATAAATCTAAGTTAAGAAGATTAAAGCCTATATTTGATGATTTTTTTTTATTATTTCTAATTGGCAGCAATTAATTCTAAAGTAAGTAGATTATAGACTGGATTTAATGGTATTTCCATTGTCCTTATTTGCTCGATTATAAATCTAAATTAAGAAGACTAAAGCCTGGATTTAATAATATTTTTTACTCTTATTTAATAGAGTATAAATCTAAATTATAAATATTAAGGGCATAGATTTAATGATATTTTTATTGTTCTTTTTCGGTGGAGTATAAATCCAAATTAAGAAGATTAAAGTCTTTATTTAATGATATTTATATTGCTATTATTTGATCAAGTATAAATCTAAATTAAGAATATTATCGTTTATATTTAATAATATTTTTACTGTTTTTATTTATACGAGTGTAAATCTAAATTAAGAAGAATAAAGTCTGGTTTTAATGATATTTTTATTGCTCTTTTTCGGTGGAGTATAAATCCAAATTAAGAAGATTAAAGTCTTTATTTAATGATATTTATATTGCTATTATTTGATCGAGTATAAATCTAAATTAAGAATACTATAGTTTATATTTAACGATATTTTTATTGTTTTTATTTATACGAGTATAAATCTAAATTAAGAAGATTAAAGCCTGGTTTTAATGATATTTTTATTGCTCTTGTTTGGTCGAGCATAAACTCAAGTAAAAACATTATATGCTGAAAAACATCATATGCTGAATTACTATTGAAGTAATAAATTTATTATTCTCATTTGGTAGAATATGAAATTCAAGTCAAAAGTCAACAACCTAAAATGAAAGTTTTTTTTAAAAATATCATTCGCACGTAGCATATTGCCTAGAAAAAAAATACAATGTAAGGAACTCATCTATTACTCTAACAGCTATTAATGAACTCATTTTAAAATCAAGATAAGAATAAAAATTTAACAACGTAGAATAAATGCTAGAATCAAGAGTTCTTCTTCATACTCCACTTTCCCCAAAATATTTTTCTACTTATCCAGAAAATAATTGCATTATCAGAAGGCCTCCAAAAGACCGAAAAATTCTTCCCAAAAGTACCCTTATTAACTTTGAATTCCTGGGAAAGATTTAATTAGTTGCTAGGAAAAATGCTCTTCGATTTTCAATTCCCATTCTCACCTTCGAAATTCTAAATGATAATTAGTACCATCCGGAAAAATTTTGTCCGGGAACAAAAGAATACATTAGCTTTACTTTTATTCCACGCAGCAGGCTTTATTTAATCCAGAAATAGCTTTACTAATTAATTAAAATGTGATAAAGAAATACCGGGATTGTTCTCTGCTGGTGTTGAGAACAATGAGAAATGATTTGCTTCTGAGAAGGGAAATTATTACAATCATTAGAGATAAATTATGTCCAAAATGAAATCATTAAATCGGATAATTAGATTATTAGTCATCTTTTCTGTAGGTTGGTTTAATCAGGTATTGTTTTAATTTATTTGATAAATTACATAGTTTGCTACAGTGGGCAAAATTCTCGTATTCATTGCTTTTTGGATAATAAAAATAATAATATTCTATATGATTTATAATCAGATTATTCGTTTCAAATTATTAACCGCAGTTTCAAGCATAGTTCCACCCAAATTACAGCAGCTCATTTTGATACATTGGAATCTTGCTTTATTCATATAAATGATGATTCCTTTGTTAATGATATTAGTCCCTTATCACCGCTCCATGGTGTTTGTAAATGCAATTTATAATGATTTATCTCTCTCGGCCACTGTATTATTTCTTGTTCTGATTTTTATATTTTTTTCTCTCTCTGCTACCGTGGTTTTTCTAGTTTTGTTTCACGCCTTTACTTTTCCATTTTTCGTTGGCAGTTTTATGATTCAAATCCCTTTTGTTTCTTCTCAGTCTAGCGCGTCTTGAAAATGCGCACCTATTTTAGAGTGCTTGAAAAATGTTCACTGCTATTCCCATTTGTATATTTTTGAAGCAACTGAAGTATTTAAAAAAGTAATCTAGTCTTAAGTGTTAATTTTTATAAAACTCTATGATTGTTAATAACTCTGGCAAGCCAATATAAAATCAAATTTATGATTATGAAATGTGGGGCTATTATTTTTCAGGTATGCAGACTTAAGACCAGGTTTGAGACTTAATTTATTTCGATAAGCTTGATATTTATTTATACATTCATACGGGCCGCGATGGCTCAGGGGATAGAGCGTTTGCCTTCCAATGAGGTGAACCGGGTTCGAACGAATTCGGCTAGCACCAACCAGAGTGCTGACATGAAAAATCCTCTGTGGTAGACGGATCATGGGTTGGAGTCCCCTTTCCATCAGGCTAATTGTGAGGGATTCTCATGTTCTTCCTCTTCGCGTAATGCAAATGCGGGTTCGTTCCATCAAAAAGTCCTCGACTGAGGCAAATTTCTTCCAATACTTGATCCCCTTGTCTTCCGGATTGGGTTTAAAATTACAAGGCTGCTTAGTTTAACATTAGTTGTCGTAAACCCAAAAATTGGGTTGGCTGTTCAACGACGGTTTTAAAATAAATTATACATTTATGTATTTTGGATGTGGAAATATGGAGATGCAAATATGAAATAAAGATAAATGCTTTTTAGCGGTAAGCAAAAACTTCGAAAAGTATATGTTACAACAAATATGTAACATACATTTTTCTCTAAAATCTATAAAACTCCTGAAACTTCTGAAAATATTTGAAATGGAGAGTAAGATTGGAAAGAAGTGTCACCAAGTGCGGCAACCATTCCACTATCTTTCTCTTTGGTAACCCCAACGTTTCAGACAATTTTGAAACTATTTTCGAAACTCTTTAGCTAAAATCAGATATCAGGAACTCTAGATTAAACCAACATTTGCAAGCGAACTTGTGTTAAATGACAAGGAAACTCATATAGAAGTCTGAATGCTCTCTTATTTTAAACGTTCATAACGCCATTTCTTTAGTAATGTCATGTTAAAATATTTTTTGAATTGAAATTGGCTTATAAAAAGAAATTAATTTAACTTATTACCCAAAATTAGTTTGATTTCTTTTGGTGAGGGGGTTACAAAAATGATACCGCCGGCCACCGTGGAATTAGTTTTGATGTTTTTAAGAACAGTAAATGGCATCGCTTGTTTAGCTTTCCATGGAATTTTTACGTTTTGTCATTGTCGTTAAATTCTTTCATGTTTGATCTATAAACTTGTTGTGTTCGTTAAATTGCTGGTATGTATTTGTTACTTAATTTCCTTCTTTAGTATTTATAAACCTGCCAGTTGAATTTTATTATATTTTGCACTTTTTGCGACATTTGGCTCCCGGAACATTGACATGCCATCTTGAATGTAATTTGAAGTGGAGCTAAAGATTGAAATTATGGAACAGAAATTAAATTCCTAGATGGTGAATCTCCGAATAAAACAGATATTTCGACACGATTACAAGTATTCGTGGATAAATTTAGAATTAATCAAGAATCAGACGACAAAATTTATCATGAATTTTTAATGAAAGAAAATATTACAGATGCCGAAATTGAAGAACTTTTGAGTTCAAGTGAGTATTCTATTAATTTTTATAAGGCTCTCATAAATCAATTAAGTCTTTAGACAAATCTGGAAGTATTTTAGATGCTCATTCGTCCAATTATACTAAACAGAAATACCTTAGAACATGGCCTTAAAATTTTGAAAATCAGAATCGCCGTTAAACAATAACTATAAAAACGGAATAATTACCCAATCAATGGTTTAATTGCTACTTTTTTAACTTTTTAGTATCAGAATTATGTTTTATATATTTATTTATTCTTTTACAAAAGTGTTACTACCACACAAGAACATTAATTTTACCTCATTTTTTTTCCTTGTGAGAGACTATATAAAGTTATGCCATAGTGTAACAAACTTTGCAAATTAACAACTTTTAGAAAAAAATATATTAAAAATCAACGATCAAAAAATGATTTTCTTAATTGAATGCAAGATTATAGTTTTGAGCATTAGCAATCCTTATGACGTGTATCAAACACATAAAAGAATTTTATATTACCACCCTTTTTCCTCTAAATTAAACTTGGAAAGTTTTATATTGCATATTTGTAGAAAGTCCCGTACTAAATATTTTGCTTCAAGCAAAATACAATTTACTTTTCATTCTTACTTGCATGTCTACATTTCTGCATTCAAGATGCATACACGTATATATATATATATCCAGCTAATCAAATTAAATTAAGTACAATTTGTTCCAGATGTTAAGTCCAATTAGTTAAGACACTTAATACTAAAATGTTTATTTAAGTTGTGCTTAAATTAATTTAAAGTAACTAAATGATACATTTAGGAATTAGGCTCGTTTTAGCTAATTTCGAAGGAATAATCTCTGTTTAATGACGATACATAATAGCAAAACAATTGATTGCACATCACCCATTCTATTTTTTTATTATAACTCACTCTTTGGGTAGTGACTTTTATTCCTTTTCAAAGGATTGCAAGAAGGAAAACTTTATAAAAATCAAACAAACCACTGTTGAGGTGGACGGGATTAAAAACATCAAAACTCAAAAATTACGAATTCAAAATTTCGGGGCTACGGAGATGAACATCAGTAGTCATAAACCCAAAATTGGGTCGGCTGTTCAGCCACGGTTATAAAATAAAAATAAAATAGGAAACTACATAAATATTTTCCGTACTCCTGGCTCTGTGTTGAAAACACCAAAAAGCTTGGTTATTTTTACCGAAGTGCTTTGGTAATGATTTTGGTAAAATTAACAGCAACAAATAATTTTATGTGCTGTATAGTTTGGTAATTTTATCATGATACTTTAGTGCACGACATAAATTATTTGATTAAATTAACTTGAGTTTTATATTTTTTACTATATGTCTGGTAATAAGAACTATAACTTTAAGATCCAGAATTTCCAATAAACCGTTCTCATATGAGTGGAAAAATTATCAAATGAATGGTTTAATTACAGTATATTTTTGTTTTATAAACCAGAAGTATGTTTTTTATTAGAAATTCTATT
Organism: Parasteatoda tepidariorum; assembly: GCF_982258835.1. NCBI lineage: Eukaryota > Metazoa > Arthropoda > Arachnida > Araneae > Theridiidae > Parasteatoda > Parasteatoda tepidariorum. The sequence continues at coordinate 90,508,179 of NC_141758.1, forward strand.
ATCATATAGTACAGCTTTTGCAGAATTTTTCAGAACAGCAAAAAATGCTACCAAAAACTGCTCATTATATACCTGTCGTTAAAATGTTGGCAGGATGTAGTTTTGAGCCCAAAGCACAGCCTTAGAAAAATGCAATTTGAACCATTCAAAATCGCATCTCAATCTAAAAGCATAACGATTTTCATCATAATGCTTTTAGAAAAATCTTCTATAAGAAACTTGCAATTTTTTACAACGCTTCATTGTTGCCGTTTCTTTTCAAATGAACTCTTGCAAAAGCTTACCGTAAACAATACCAGAATGCCTTATAACTTCTTATTCAACTCATACCTTTTGAAATGCAAACATGTAAAGCAATACTTTACTATACGCTGTTTATTACAGTATTGATAATCTATGAAAATAAAAACCCTACAACATAAAAATTCCTTCCGAAATTCCAAAAAAAGTTCTCATCAAAATACGATTTACTGCCGGATATTCGTTTCTGAAGATACTTTTTAAGTTATAAGCGAAGTATCGCAACAAGAGCAAATAAAAACCGATATAAAAGATCCAGCCATACACCCACAGTTTTTCGCTTTTCAAGATGAAAAAAAAATAAAAATAAAGAACGAAATATTTACTGCAACAAATCCCTGGTATTTGCACAACGCGACTATTCCGTAGATACCAGCAAACGGCAAAAAGAGTTTTCTTGGTTTCTTCTTTTTTCTTTTGCAGCAAATCGTGACGATTTCTACAATCAGCAACCCCCTGCTACAGAAAAGGGTTGTTTGTTGGTCAATATTTACTTTCTTTGCCACGCAATATCTCGCCTTGGCGAAAGTAGAATCTTTTCTGGTTACAATTCTTAGAGAAGGAATAAAAGTAATTCTCCAGAGAATGAGTTACAATAAAAAGAAAGAATAGATGATGTGTAATCTATTTTTATGCCACTTCTATGCGTTGTAATTAAATGGAAGATTTTTTAGTTTTTAACATTCGGAAATAGTTTAAAAGGATTTGTTTTGTAGCTTTTTTTGATTACTTTTAATTAAAGTAAATACTATTTAAATTAAGGTGTATTAAAGTATTTTAATTAACTGGGTAGAACATGAAAGGAATAAATAATCGTATTTAATTTATTTGAATGTGAATTTCGTGTACGTTTTAAAAACAGAATTATAGAAACTTAGCCAGACCATTGCAAAATTTTTTAACTAATTTGCAATTTTTTTTTTGTATTTACCATCGTCTATTCATATTTTTTGAAGTTTAATCAAAATTTAAATTGGAAATTATGCGCATTGAAAAAACAAAACTAAGATTTCTCTATGAAAGATTAAATTAAATTATTAGGGAAGAGGATGGTGTAAGAAAAATTTCAAAACATATTTGATCACCGGGGAATAAACTCACCTTTGTTGCATAGGACAGTCAAACAGGTTTCGATGTTTTTAATCCTGTCCTCCTTAGCAGTGAGTTGCTTGATTTCATTAGTTTTTTTTCTCAATTCTAAGAGAAGGAATAAAAGTTATTCTCTAGAAAATTAGTTACAATAAAAGGAAAGAGTAGATGATGTGTAATCTATTTTTATGCCTCTTCTATGAGAAATGGAAGATTTTTTAGTTCTTAACATTTAAAACTAGTTTAAAAGGATTTGTTTTGTAGCTTATTTTGGTTACTTTTAATTAATGTAAATACTATTTAACTTAAGGTATATTAAAGTATTTTAATTGACTAGGCGAAACATAAAGGAATTACTAAATGTGTTTAATTTATTTGGATGTGAATTTTGTGTATGCTTAAAAAAGAATTACAGAGACCTAACCAGACCGATGATAAACCAGATTTTATAGATAAACTATAGATTATTAATAAAATTTATTCGTATTTACCATCCTTCATTTGTATATATATATTTTTTAAATCTTATAAAAATTGAAGTTGAGAATTAGGCTCTTTAATAAAACGAAATTAATATATCTCAAAGGGAAATACCATCGAATTTGGAAGAATCATTAGTAAAAAAAATGGCGTAATAAAAATTTCTAAACATATTTTATTACCGGAAAATAATATTTTAACACATCCCTGTTTTATAAAACAATCGAGCAGATTTTAATTTTAATCATGTCCTCCTCAATAGTGATTTAGTGCAGAAGGTCTTTTTAAATTCACAGAAAATAAATAAATATAATTATTGGAGAAAATCACTTACATTAAAAAAAAAGAATGTATGATGAATAACCTATTTTTGTGTGACATCTATGCGCCGTAATTAAACAGAACATTTATAGTTTTAAACTTTCAAAATTAGTTTAAAATGCCCTATTTTCTAGCTTTTTCATTTATCTATAGTTCGAGTGCTTACAATTTAAATTAAAAATACTTTCAATGGTACACAGTGTTATAGGCAGTACATAATAGAAATGATAATAGGAGATTTAATAATGAGAGATTTAATTAAATTTCATATGAATTGTGGGGCCATTTAATTATTTGTACATTTGTTTAAAAATATATAGAACTAAACCAGTTTAATACAAAATTCTTAGATTTACGAAGAGTGTTCCGTAATGACCATCATTAATTTATATTTTTAGAATTTCTGTCAAAATTAAACTTGTGAAAAAAAACATAGTAGTAAACAGAAATTATTACTTTTTGATGAAAAAATACTATCGGTTGACTAAGTAATGGAGAAAGCAGTATAAAGAACCTCAAAACACATTTGACTGCCGAAAATGTTTTTAATAATCGTCACGATTATTAAAAACACTTTCTTGTTTTATTGATTCTTTGATTCTAAATTGTGATATTGATTCTAAAACTTTCTTGTTTTATTGATTCAAATATTGGTTCATTGGTTTAAACATCAGAACAAGTTTTGATGTTTTTAATCCCTGTTCACCGCTATTGTGGTTTGTCTGATTTCTGTAAAGTTTTCATTCTTGCAATCCTTTGAATTAGAATAAAAGTCATGACCCAAAGAGTGTGCAATAATAATAAAAAAATAAAATGACTGATGTGCAACCTATTGCTTTGCTACTAAGCATTTTCATTAAATAGAACGTTAGTAGCTTATTCCTTCCAAATTAGTATAAAAGAGCCTAATACCAAAATGTATCACTTAACTACTTTAACTTGATTTAAACACAACTTAAATAAAAATTTCAGAATCAAATATTTCAACTAACTAGATTTAACATCAGTAATAAATTAGACTTAACTTAATTTGATTAGCTGGATATTTATTTATACATTTGTGTATTTTAAGTGTAGAAATGTAGACATGCAAGCATGAATTGAAGATAAATAGTGTTTGCCTTGAAAATATTAAACTTTCTACCCCTTTGATTCAATGCGTTTGCTGGAAGAAAAAAATCCCTGACGACAAGGGAACTCTAATCCATGATTCGTCTAGCACTGTGATCGGTGAGAGCTGGGTGCAGAATTCGTATCAACCAGCCATCGCTGGGATTCAAACCCAGTTCACCTCATTGGAAGGCAAACGCTTTATCCCCTGAGCCACTACGGATCTGCCTCACCCATTAACATAGAATTCGTAAACCGTTATATGGACGCTAATGCTTTTAATTCAATAAAATTTGTATCTATTTCTCGCACTTTTCTCCCTCCTACACACCTGAATGCGTAAGACTAAGAAAAGGACTCTTGGTAATTAGTTAATTAATTATTAAATAATCAAGTATTAAATAGATTAATAGCCATTACTCTATTGACTACATGACGGACGCATTTTTGATTTCTCTGTCCTGTGGGGCTTAACCTTGCAGGACATCACCAATACATCTGACAAAAAATCCAAAAGTGCGTGCGTCATACATACTTTAGAATAGTTTTCGCCAAGGAAAGTTAAGGAATCCGTGTAATGGCTATTAAGGGATTTAATTTATTGCCGAAACTCATTTTTTTAGTCCTACGCATTCAGATGTGTTGGTGGAAAAGAAATAATAACGAATTTTAATGAATTCAAAACATTAGCAATCATATAACTATTATTTATTATTTAGTATGCTAATGTGTTAGGCAGATGTACAGGGATTCTCTAAAAAATATATTTTACTCTGCACTCAATTCGACGTTGCGGAATTGAAAGATTACCCATTTTTATTTACTAAGCAAAAAATTCAATCAGTTATAATTGAGGAATTAAAAATTTACCAATTTTTATTTAATCAGCAGTAAATTAAATTAGATAATAATTTTGTGGAATTAAAATATTACCAATTTTTATTTACTGGGCAAAATATTAAATCAGATAATAATCAAACTTTTAATGTTATGAAATATGTTATGCATATTTCAGCATGCAATGAGAAATGAGTTTTCTTATTATGATTTTCAAATTTAACTCATCGTGGTTCATTATGACCATATAAATTACTATAAATCGTCATAATGATTAAAAACGATATCTTTATTTGTATTATCTTGAAAAGGCAAAAAACCAATTATACAGGTTGCTCCGTTAAGATCGCTCAGAATTATGTTTGTTTATATAATCCTTATATAAAATGAAAATAGCAAAAAGTATGATCATTAGAGCAGCAAATTTATGTTTAAAAAGAAAAAAAATGCAATCGAAATTTGGCGATTTACAGAGAGAGATTAAGGGAGGGAACAGTGAGGAGTTGAAGGGCGATTATTAGAAAACTCGGCAAGTTTCAACCTCAAATTAAAACTGTTTAGATGTTTGTTACATTCGTCATTCTATGCTGTAATTTGTCAAAGTTGAAAGCATTCTTTACATTTTTTTTCGTTTAACTGTCGATTTTAGTTCCATTCTTTATACTTTATTTACTTTTATTTTTGTTGTTGTTGTTGTTGTTGCAGTTCATTTACGTCGCACTAGAGCTGTTTATGGGCTATACGCGATGGTCTGGGAAACATTCTTGATGCTGATCCGAAGACATGCGGTCGCAATTTTGATCTTCTGCAGAGGGGATGCCCCCCGCTTCGGTAGCCCGACAACCTGCACGTGAAGTCGAGCTCTTTACGGTAGAACAGTTTAACGAGGACCTATACCACGCACCCTCGGTCCCTACGCAGACTAATCCAAGTGGTAGCCCACCCGTACACAGACAGCAGCCAGTGATGCTTGACTTCGGTGATCTTCTGGGAACCGTGTCTAAACGATCAGTCCACTGCGGGTCTATTTCTGATAAGAATTCTAAGCAATTGGTGTTTTTATAAAGAGAGGATTTTATGGTAGGAAAATAATTTAAACTTATTAACGATCTAAAAGCCTAAATTCATTTCAAAAATACATTAGTTTATTTTTTTTAAAAATTTATCTCCTTTTAGAAACTAAACATAATTTTTTTTTTACAAATCAAATATATCAAGAAGTTTTACAGTGTTTTTAATAAAAATGTCCCATAAACCTTTGAATGTAAAATTTAGGATTAATATTCAATAAAGTAGGGCAAAGTATGAAATATGACTGCCTTAAGTTGGGCAGAAATCCAATTTCCGACTTTTTCTTGTCGCCAGGAAATATATAGTCATTGACGGTACTGTGCCCGTACACGCCGATATTCCTATTTGCAATCTGTTTCTGTCAGAAAACGTGGTGGTAACAAAAGATCGTGTCTCATAGGTTTTCATAGATATATTTCAGTCATACGGATAAAAAGTATCATGCTCTTCATGACAAAATAGAACTTACAGTCATCTGTCGTGAAGATTTTTTTAAAGGTTGAAGAACTAGATATTGGGGGAGAAAGTTTATGAAGTGATAAATAAATTTCAAAAAAATACCACTTTTCATATGTATATTTGTTAATTATGACTTAATTATTTCTAGATATTGCTTATGTGTAAATGTTATTAAATTTTTTTTATAGTTATTACTCACTGATATTTATTATTATACTTTTTGAATACGTATTGTTTTATTTATTCATATTTAATATTTTTTATATTCGTTGATTGAGTTATTTTTAATAATTGTATGAGACTACCTCTCCCACATTTATTTATTTTTCTTAAGCTCTACGTGTTGAAATTATAAAAAAATTCCCATTTCAAACTGGTACGGATAGTAATTATCATTAATGCTTGCTGTTTATTTTTCACTATTAAATAACAAATTTAAAAAGGAGCATTGTTAGTTACACTGTTAGAATTTTCATTCAGATATTACAGTATAATAATCGGCAGCAGTCTTTCCATCCGATTAACCATAAAGTTAATAGTTGGGAACATTTCTTCATCTTTACGGTTTTGGAACCGCTTGTGGCTGGTACGGTTTAAAACCGGAAATACTAAATCATACGGTTTTGCAACCATTTACAATTAACATATTTCCTAAACAGTAAAAATAAAAAAATAACGGACATTGAAGTTTTGTGAAAGATGCAATATTTATGTATGAATGGTAATTTACTGTTACAATAGTCTAGGATCATCGATTGAAGTGAGAGGGTCACTGGAAACTCTTCATGTATTGAAGGAATGGAAGAAATATTGAGGTATCAACGATGGAATTTGAACCCCTTCCAGATGGTTAGGAGATTTACCTGTTGGCCCTCTAAGCTACAGTATATACCTAGATGCACGGAACTGAATGGCCCCATAAGGTTGGCCTAGTGCAGTTAGAATTCTGGTTGTTTAAACTTTTTCGGTAAAAGCAATTAATAAAAGATTTTTCTCACACTTATCGATTTGAACATAATTTTTTTTTATGGTTATTTGGCAATTTTGGTGTTGAACATGAAAAAATAACCATAAAATAAATTGCTATTTTAGATGATTAAAAAAATTTTTTTTAAATACTTTTGAAAAATATTTCTAATAAATTTCTTAACTTGTCATTAATTTTTTTTATTATTTTCCATATTTTCGCAATATTTTAATATATATATATATATAAAGCTCGAAACGAAAGCATCATAAAACAACTGCAAATGCAATGCTTGAATGTACAATATCAGTATTATTCTAATATATAGTTTTATCTTGTCTCCTGCCCATATTAAACTATCGTCTGATTATTAAGCGGAACTCATTTTCTGACTCAGCCCATCGTCAATAGCGCTTATCGAGGCTAATTCTCATCAGCATTAACCGAATTGCATATGTTCGAATCGAATTGGTGTGCATCAAACATTTTAACAGAATTCCCTTGGCCATTGATTACTACACTATTCTGAATTCATGGACGTATTATTATTATCTATATTATTATAGAACTTAAGCGCAGTATTAATAATACTATCTTGTTTGCAGATACATCATCAAAATGTTCTACAAACGATTTACTCATTTGGGATGAAAGGATAATTAAGAACCTCAAATAATGTTCTCAATACCTTAATTGGGCTTCATATAATGCATAATCGCGAATAATTAGGAAGAGAGCTTAAAGACACTATTAAGTCTTTTGTATTAAAGAAAATATTTGCCAAGCTTGGCGCGAGTTCAAAATTACAATGTATGCATCTTAATGGTTTTCGGATCAATGGCACATTTTTAGTCTTTCCGCTTTACTTCTGCCGGAAAATTGCTAAGCTTTTAAAACGTTAAGCAATCTTGATTGTTTTAGTATTGTAACGAAAATATGACACTTTATTTCGAAAAGGATTCAAATTAAATGTCTGGTGTTGTTTGCTGGCTAAAGTATTACCGATAAACAAGCTTTCTTTCTTTATATTATTTAATCTAATTATTTCTAATACTTTATAGTTTAAAAATGCATTCTATGTAATATACAATTGAGGAACCAAAATATATTAAATTATGTTTTTGTTCAAACTTTAATAAGTATAATTGTATCTCTCATAATACTCTGAGAAAAAAAAGTATGGTCAAAACTACCAGAACATGGTAAAACTTACCGTTTTTCCGGTTCTATTGAAAACACCTAATTACGATAATTTTTACAGAAGTGTTTTCATACTAACTTTCGGTAAAATTAACAATAAAATATGGTTTTATTGCTACGCCGTTTGACAGTAAATGTGGCAAAATTTGGTGATTTAGTCTTGATTCCTTAGAGCAGTGGTTTCCAGATGGTATTAAGCGGATTCCTAGGGTTCCGTGGAAGAGTGAGACTCCAAGAGTTAAGACATTTTTTGAGCAGCTTTTTTTTCTTTTTCTTTTTTAAAATCTATGATTCATTGAGATCCAATCAATAATCCATATTTAATTATTCTTTCCATATTTTTTGTTATTTAGTTAGGCAAGATCATTTAGTTTTTTTTTCTTGCCCCGAAAAATAATGATTGTGGAACAATTAATCAGTTTAGACATGGATCCAAATAACTTTATCTTAACATGTAGCTTAACATGAACATTATCTTAACATGAAGTAATGTATTAGAATTACGTTCTGATAAAGAAATAAGTTTTAATTTTACTTTTCAAATTTAGAAAGCAATCTAAACCAAAAACGTATCAAAAGCAGAGTAAATTGGAACGCAACTAAATATACATTACAGGTAATTGAATTTAATCTTTAAATTCGAGATATAGCAATATTTTACAAGAGAACAATACTTTTATGACTTAATTAGGTTGTTAACTGCAACTCCCTTGCAGAAAAATCTCGTTTATAGCAATAAGGAATCAAAACCCGAAGTTCAGTTTTATCGAAAGTCATTTAGAGCTTATTGATGAAACATAAAAAAAAACAACAAAAAACAAAAATTCATAAATGGTGAAATTTTCATAAGAGGTGTAAATTCATAAAAGGTGAACGGTAAAAAAGGTAAAAGTCTTATATATTTCATTCGCTTAAAAGTTTTTAAGATAGATCGAAATAAGAAAGAGGTAAAATTTGAAATTATCGATCTCCTGATTAAATTATTCAGACCATATTTTCCAAATTTAACCCTTCGTACCATTGAAATTAAAAATTAGTATATCATTAGTATGTCTTTGCGGCTGCCACTATATAAAGCTCTCCAACTCTTCCTACACTAGAGTGAACAACTATGGTGGTTAGAGCATCTTACTACGAATCTGGAGGCCCTTGACTTGAAACTTGCAGGCAGACATCAAACATTTGTCTTACTCATTTCACCAGCACACGCATTTTTTCGAAAGACGTGTATATGTAGCCGGTAAAGTATGAAATCCGGCATTCTATAGAATGTCTAAAACTAGCCGGCAATGCATGAAACGATTTATATTTCACACATTTCCTAGGCATTCTATAGAATGCAAAATGAGAAACAGGCAAAGTATAAAATATTCTGTGGCCATGCCAGTAAAGGTGATGAAATGGATATTTTGTGCAATATTTGTTTCTGAACTGAAAATAAATGTGACATAAATGTGAATTTCATACGTGATCATTTTGTTTCCCATAATGAGAAAGACATAAATTATGTTTTGTACAACTTTAATTTTTCTTTACGCATATTGAATAAATTTTTTTATGGCACTCTCATTATTTTTTGGGAATAACATTTTTATTTTTGAGAAATGAACATTATTTACTTAATAACCTCAAAAGTATTTTTTTTTCATACATTGCCTAAATAGCATCCAGCATTATATACAGTACCTAGGCATTCCATACAATGCCTATGAAAAGTATGCAATACTTCTTACATTTCATACTTTGCCTAAAAACATCCGGCATTGTATACAATGACTAGGCATTTTATACATTTTCTACAAAGCTGACGTTTCATACTTTGCCGGTAACATATATACTCTTTCAATTTTGAATGTTTAAACAATACAAATTTGACTATTGTTTGTTTAGGAACTATTTTGACACAATTTTGCTCAATTTTGAAAAAGCATTTTCATACTGTGTGAATATTGATATTTTCTCAAAAAATACCGTAATCTACAAACTCAATTTTATTATAATTCCAATCATATATAGTAAAGTGAAGAAAAAACATAAATAATAAATAAATTAAAAAATACGTAAAAATGGAATAAACAAAGAATAGGTTTGCGAAATTAATAACTTGTTAACTTCTTAAGAAACAGATTTGAAGATATTTTTTTTTAAAATTAAGTATTGAATTATAGTTTTTTTTATTTATTGTCAATCTAAATTAAAAAATTTTCTTTCAATATTTTTTATGAATTAATATTTTGGTAGATAAAATAAAATGCGTGAAATGATTTGGTTAAATTTTTGGAATCTCTCTATGCAAAAATATTTAGTAAAAATTATTTAATTATTTCAGTACAGAACAACAAAAAAAACATTAACCTAAGACAAGTAAAAGAGTTACAATTATTTCGCAGTATAAATTCAATTAAAATTTACTCAGTTTCCGCAGGAATTATTAATGTTTCACACTCATTAAAAGAAGTATTTCTTTAAAAACCCTATCAATCTTTTTAGAGCGACAAGATGATTTGCGAAGGTATAATTAAATGGAAGTATAAATTAACTCCAATTGAAATTGCTTCTTATTTTGATTTCTTAATTTTTGATTTTTTTTTCTTGCGTTCATATAAAATAATAATACTGTTAGTAGTCCATCGTTATCTATAAAAATGTATTCCGTTTCTTTTTAAAAAAAGGTATTCAATGTGGATAAATATTCGCAATGCATAAAATATAAATTTTTCTTCTTTTTTTTTTTTTTGAATTTTTGTTTTATCTGCAAACGATGAGCTTCTAAAACTTCATTTTCATTTACAAGGTAATACAATCTCAGGGAACTCAATTTAAGCGTACCATTAAAGAAAATAGCAAGAAGTAATCGAAAACCCATTAAAGAAAACAACTACTAGATATCTTTCTCTGTAATGGACTTCTCTGTTCTCCAAAACTTTCCTTCTCTCCCCACCCCCACATCACGTGACTGAAGGCAACCATCATTTGCTCCTAAATTGTTCTCTCCGCATCTTTCATCCAACTATCATCTTCTTCATCACCAGCATCCGTGAGAAGCTAACTGTTGCACCTCGGATAAGGAGAAACAATAGCCGTCAGTCAGCGCCATCTGGTGAGACAATCCATCAACAACTCTGATCTCTTTTTACGTGAAAGAGCATTCCGAGTTTGACATCTCTCCGGTAAAGGCCTGTGGCTTTAAATCGGGAGAAAATCTGGAGAATACGGATATTCTCGAATGATTAGAAGAGGAGAAAATGAGAGGAAATATTTCCTTTTGAACTTTGAATGGGTGTTGTGGAGTGACTGAAAGAAATAGGATTTTCAACTCGATTCCGTTATTTTTGAAAGACAACTTTCATTACAAGGTTTCTAAAAGGAAACATGAAAGATACCACGTGGATTTTATTTGGGATAAAAGCTGTGATTATATTGCTTACAGCTGTTCCCGGAGTTTACTTACAAGGTAAGGCTTTTAAAACTAATGTCTAAATTGAAAAGTTTGAAATACTAAAAATGCTAACTGCATAAAATCGAGTTCCATTCAAAGGGAATATTCTGTTTTGAAAAGGTTATTCAATACGTTTAAAATTTTAAAATTCGCACAAACTTTAAGAGAAAAACGCATTAATATTAAAGCTAAAACTGACTACGAAATTAATGGATATTACTTCCACCTTCAGAATAGAGAGAATAGATATTACTTCCAGATTAAGGTAATACTTCTGAATAGTTAATACTTCCAATTGAAACAATTTTTTTTCCTCTAAAATAATAAGACACCATTAAAATAATATAAATGAAAACATTTACTTACACAAGACAGCATAAATTTTCACATGTTAATAGAATTTATTATTCACTTTTTTTTAGAATTCATAAAATTCATATTTTTTTAATTAAAAATATGTGCAATACACAGACCGGAAAGACAAATCGAATGCTCGTATTGCATTTAAATTTATCGTTACTTTTCAGTATTTAATTTAATAATAATATTTTTGTATATCACACTGCAAAAAATCACACAATGTGATATAAAAAATTAATTTTGTATACCACACTGTATCACAACATTGTGTAAAAGTGTGTCAAAATCGCTCCAAAATATAGTCGAAATTTTTATTCAAAATTGAAACATTTGAACAGTACATAGAACTTTCAAACAGTCTTTAAATTATGAATCTCCCTTAATCCATTTATTAATTTTTGTGTAAACTACATAATCTTAAACGTGATGTGAAGGGAGTTAAGTTTGAGAGAAATGTCCATGAACTGCTGGTGTGATTAGTATAGCAGACCTCCGATTGGAATCTATAACCATCATAGTTGTAGGGGAAGCCCGGGCAAGATGGACCGCTTAAGGAAACTTGGTTCAAAAAATAGTAAACTAGAGCAATTTTATATTTTTTATATTGTAAACATATAGTGGGAACATTGCTCTTAAATATCCCATACAGAAAATAAGTAAATAATAAAGTTCAATAATAATAATTTAACCTAGACAAAAGAAGAACTTTGTCCCATCATGCCCGGGCTACCCGGGCAAGATGGGACACATAATTATATTTCAAAAGTCACAGAAATTAATGTCAGAATAAAAGAGTAATTGATAAAAAAACGTTCCGAAACATCACAGTTACTGCATAAGAAGCGGCCAAAACCGGAATAAGCACTGTGCGCTTCATGAACCCATTCTAATCAATCTCAATATTGTCTGTCAATTAATTAATTATAAATTATTTTTATGAATTTTTTTTAAATTATTTGTTAAGTAATATTTGATAGTTCATATTTTTTTAATATTAACTTATTCTTTATGCTTTTGCCAAATCCGGAGAGTTTAATTTTTATATTACATTTTCATTCTACTTTGGCTGTCCCATCTTGCCCGGTTCATCTTGCCTGGATAGTACAATTTTAAAAAAAAATTATCTGCAAATTTGTTCAAACAAATAAATTTTAATTTTCTCTACTCATTATGTTTGTACAATAATAACACTACAGTGCTACAAATTTGAAAACTTTCTTGCAATGTATTAAACAAATAATAACAGCATATAAACCTGGAAAAATATTTTAACACGTTATAAGAAAAACAAAACAATGCGTTCATTTCGATAACACCTTGTGAACTGACGAAAACACTTGTGCGTATTGAGAACAATAATATTTTCTTACCGAATACGCACTTTAAATGTCGCTACCGTGATACGCGTAAAAGAAAAAACGATGTCCCGTCCAGCACGGGTGTCCCGTTTGGCCCGAGCTTCCCCTACTTCAAGGGGGATTAGAATGATTTATATATTCCTTTTATTCAAGCTTTTAAGATATAGCGAAATGACCCAAAAATGAAATTAAATTTACCAATGTCCTGACTAAGCTGTTGGAACTAATTTTTTCCGATTTGCAACCCTTTATACCATTGAAATTGGAAATTAGTAGGTCATTATGTGTCATTGCGGCGGCCACTTTATAAGGCTTCTTAATTTTCCCTGAACTGGGGTGTACAATTATGATGGTAAGAGCACCCTACTACGAACCCGGAGGTTCTTGGTTCAATCCTACAGACAGCCATGGAATATCTGTCCGAAAAATTTCTTCCTTCGCTTTAATTTTGAAACTATGCATTTCGAACAAAAATGAGTATATTCTGTTACAATTTTGAATGCATTCGGAATTTAAATTCAAATATTATTTGTTTCGGAGCTATTTCGGCACTCTTTTGTTCAATTTTGACAAATCTCTATTGTTTTTTTCTTGTTTGCGTATTTTGCAGAGCACATTTTGTGTATTGACAAACGATTCTAAATTGTTGTTGTGTTTCATGTCGTGTTGCCTGGAACAGTGTTTCCCAAACTTATGACTTTTGTGTACCCTTTCTAAATTTTTCGTAACGCTGTGTACCACTAATAAAAAAATGAATGTATTTTTTACTATAAAAAATTGTACAAACATTAAAAATCACAACTGGATGCTGACACCACTAATTATTAACTGTTAATTCTGCAAAAAATAGCCAATAGAAAAATACGTAGTCGTAGATTTTAATGGCTAGATTTGTTACTAAATAAAAAATTTTGAAATTTTCACTTGTTGCAAGATATTTCGCATAAGAACACGTCCCCCCCCCTCTAAACGATTCCCGTACCCCTGCGGGTACGCATACTACACTTTGGGAAACACTGGCCTAGAACGTATTATTACTTCAAGATTATAGTTGGAAATCTTTTTTCTTTAAATTGCTATTCATAAGGGCAACTATGCGTAAATATGACAATTTTGCTGTATTTTTTTAATCTTTTCCGCTTTCTTTGATAATATTAATTTTAAATTTTTCGAAACAGATCCATATTATTTTGCGAAGCATAGGTTAAATTTCATAATCACTTTATTGAAAATATTGAATTTTCCTATAATAAATTTGAAAACGTAAAAAAAGTAACACAGTATAAATATTTTGAAAAAGGAATTTTAAAAAGAATTTAAACAAAATAATTAAAGTTTCTCATAGAAGACAGTGCGTTACATAACATTTGCATATGAATTTCTCATTATAGGTACACCAATTTTAATACAGAAAAGTTCATTTTATATATCTCATATGAAGCGTAATATTAAATAAATAAGGAATTATTTTCCTGGTTTCAGATAAAATAACTTTCAATTGCATAATCTATGTCAGGGAGAACACATTTTAAATCAATTCATTATTATTAGTGATTTAAATCATTAAATAAATAAATGTAATGATGTTTTTCATGCTTTTCAAAAAATTTTGAGTAAATAAAACAATTCAAATAGTGAATAGTGTGAGTATTAATCAATAAATTTCATAATATACTGAAATAAAAGAAAACTATTAGTTAACAAAGACAAAGAAAAAGCTAAAAGTAACACCGAAGCTTATCATCCCTTATTGTGATCAGTAAGCGGATGAGTGATCACTTTGATCAGTCAGTGTAGGGACTGAGGGTGCACAGTATCGGTCCTCTTTAAACTGTTGTACCGTAAAGTGCTCGACTTCGCGCGAAGGTCGCCTGGCTACCGAAGCAGTGGAGCCAATTTCTCTACAGAGGATCAAAATTGCGATAATAGATCGGATCATCTTCAGGGATGTTTCCTAGACCGTCTCCAATAGCCCATTGTGCGACGTAAAAATAATAGTACAATAAGTACACAATAGTACAATTCTTATACAATAGTACAATAGTTATATAAGGTAGGACATGTGGTTATCCTCTTCATAACCGCATATAGGATAAGGACATACTTCGATAGGGAAGATAATCACATAAGCAAGAAAAGAAAACTATAACAAATAATTTTAATCCTTCTAAAAATTAATATAAAAATATATGCACGCTGGAGGCTGCAAATTAATTTATAAACAAGGAAATTCAAAGTTGAAGAAAAAAAAAAAGGTTTGAAAGATATTATTTTAATTTAAATGTAAAAAATTTTATCTTTCTTAAAGAACTATGATTTTTCAAATAATTCCTTTAAACAATACACGTTTCTTATACTTTGAATTTTAATCTTCAAACACAGCAAATAAATCAGACTTTTAAGAAGCTTCACTAACATTGCATTTGCAGTTAAAAATTTGCACTTGAAATATCTTTTAAAAAAATATTAGGATAACTTAAGGTGTATTAGGATAACTTTGGCATAGTAAACAATTTTTATGAAATAATCCCTCCTTAATGATATCATCTACGTAGTTGATAAAATTTAACTTACGTACCAAATAAATAGAGATAAAAATTAATTTTCGGAGACCTTTAGTGTGTATGTTTAGGAGGGGATATAATTTTGAGGAGATAAGAAAACATGTAAATATTGACATTCTGTTTCCAACTGGAGTATTTGTGTAAATTCGGAGCAACTTTGATCACTCATTAGATACTATTTTATTCCAGTTTTGTTTGCATAGTTATATTTTTAAAATGAAGCTTTAAAATTCTGCATCCTGTGATAAGTTTGATTTATAAATATTTCATTTAATTTACATACATTACCATTTTAAACATACATGCATTTAAAATGAATAAAACGAAAATAATGAAAATAAAAGAGAAGCAATTTGCCGATCTTCGTTCGACTGCAATTATGACGCATCATAAAAACTGAAATATAGCTCTAAACTACTTCTTAATCTGCGTAAAGATATTATTTAACAACGATATTGAACAGTTCATTTGTTAACAGGAATTATTCGCTCTTACCTTTTTATTTCTGCCCAATTAATAACTCAATTTATTTCACCTTTTCATTTCCCACGCGAGAAAAGGACTTCGATTTAGAAATTTGTAAACATATATCTTAAAGCCCATGTTTATAAATGTTCAAGCGCTTGATATCTTAGTTTTCAGTTTTAGATATGATATTTAAATGATTGATTTGGTAATTATTTTCGTACAAATGGTAACGGCTTACCGGAATGAACTTATTACCACACATTTAGTGAAAAGTAGAAAAATGAAAAATGACCTGAGAAATGGTTTTTATGCAAAAATGATAAGGTTATCATGATAAGATTACCAAATTTTACCGCATTTACCGAATTCTATCACACAAGATCAAGCCATTTTTTTAAATGTTAATTCAAATCAAAGTGCTACCGATAAAAATTAACGAACTTTTTGATGCTTCCTAAGAGCTGCAAACGCATTAAACTTAACCATATTCAGGTAGTTTAGACCATACCTTTTTTCACCACGCAGAAAAAGACGATGGCGAGCAGTACTTAGACAAAATATAAAATAAAATGAGTTTGCTTTTGTTTCGCAAATTAATGTCAGATTCACTTATCCCTAGTTTTTCCTTTCGACATGTTTTGTTAGCGTTGAATATAAGTCACTTATCTGCACTTTTTCATTGTGGTACTACTTTATGTGAAAGAATTGTAGGCGTATGTATATCTTACTCATATGCCCAATAACCCCGAATTCTTCTTTTTTCCGTATTCATATGCATAAAAGTCTTTAAAATATATCTATAAATCTTCCAATCTAAAAGTTTAGTATTTTTTTTAAATATCTTATTTATATTAAATTTAATACATTTTTCTTTACGTGGAAACTTATTAAAAATTTTTTTACAAAAATGGTGTAGAGCATGCATAAAAATGACTCGGAATAATGTTAAAATTTCAGATTTAAATTTAATATGAAGATAAGACAAATTTTATAGATAGAAGATAAATTTCATATATAATATTTTATGAAATTTTTAATTTATTACACAGTCATGGTTTAATATTAGATTTGGAATTTCTTGCAACTTTAAAAAATTGATTTCATGTCAAAATTATATTTAAAATACACAATTATTAAGAATTTTTTTTCTCACACATTTCTTTAAAAAAAAAAATCGGAACACTCTTAGAAATAAAATTCTCTCTATTGACAATTCAGCAATCCTTGAGCTGTATGTCGTTAATTTTGAAAATCATTTCACTACGAAATCACGTGATTTGCGATGAAACGCGAACTTTTAAATAAATGACGGAAATGGTTTGAATCTTGCTGCAGTGCATTGTGGGAGATTGTTCCATTGTATTACTCCATTGTACTACATTGTACTATTGTTCCATTGTACTACAGATTTTACTTTTGTTACTTCACCGATCGATCTGTATGGTGGTCAAGAAAATAATCTGATGTCAGAGAGGTAACGGGTTTGAAGCCCGGTCAGAGGCTTTTGTTTCTTTTTTTTTCTCTCAATTCTATCTGTTCTCACTGTGGGAGCAACGTTTGCCAGTTAAATATGGAAGTGCTCAGACATTGGTCAACACGCTTGTTTGTTGATACCTGAAAAACGAATGTCTAGGCAGACAGGTGGGGCAAATTTGTTTCCACGTAGTCATTCCCTCACTTTGACGAAATATTCGTTTGGAACATATACAAGAAACGATTTCGTCAAAAAAAAAACTTTTAGTGACATTTGAGTATCCATTTCTTATAGTTAAATTTTTATTTACTTCCGCATTTTTCAAACTGCAAATACTTAAAACAATTTTTAGTTTTGTAAGATAATTCCTAGACGTTTAGTTTAAAGATAAATGTGTTCTTAAGTTCTAATATTTTTTCTAGAACAGCATAGAAAAGCAACACTTGAAATTAATCCATCTAAGAAATCATAAGGAAAGGAATTTCGAAATTCACAAAGCGTACAAAAAATAAATCAGAACATTAGTCCATCTTGAAAAAAAATATCTCTTAGAAAACGTTGTTTAAAGAAAAGATACTATTGCAAAATAAAGAGCACGTTCTGTCCATCTAAGCTTACTAAAATGGCTGAAGACTTTTTCTTTCTTTCTTTTTTTTTTACTTTTAGATAAAAGCTCGTAAATTTGGCGTTCTTATTTTTTACGAGCGAAAAGTATTTTGAAGAAGAGGGTTAAAAACAAAAGAGTAAAAAAACAACTGAAAAACAAAGTTTTTTAGAAGTTATTTTTAAAGTCAATGTCTCAAAAGTTATAACATTTAATAATATGTTCCAAATCTTTCCTTTCTCAAATTATGATATAGTTTTAAAGTTATATCTATACATTTATACGAACAAAAAGATAAAAATCCCTATTCTATTTTAACTCCTTATTTCACTTGCAGTAATACTGTATATTTGATATATACTTTTTTAGTATTTTCCTTAAGGGTTTATACTAACGCTATAGTAAGCATAAAAATATAAAAAAATGAAAATTTTATGCAAAATTTGTAGTTATACTTTAAATCTTTGTTTGGTTGAATTCGGATGTATAGCCTCATGTTCGCTGCCGTTTACAAACCCCTACGATTGATTCGCAACAAATTTTTTTTCTTGATGGAAAAAAATTCACTTTGCAAAATCTGACTTGGAACTTATAAAAATTCCAAAAATATCAGAATATTTTGGTATAGAGATCAATATATTCTAAGTTAATAATTTATAGTGTTATCATTCACGTAAGCTAATTTATATCCTGCATGTTGTGAATAAAAATAATATTCGCAAAATCTTAAAGTATTTCCTTGGAAATATATTTAAAATTCAAATGGCAAAATTCAAATGAAAGTTAAATCTCAAAGATTTAACTTTCGAAGAACAAATATTTTTTAGATACAATTTTATACACTTCTATTTTAAGAACTTCTGCGCATATGCCAGTTCGTGTACTTATATATATATATATATATATATATATATATATATATATATATATATATATATATATATATATATATATATATATATATATATATATATATATATACATTATAGTTAGATTGATAGATAGATGCATATTATATATTGAATGTTATTGAAAAGTATTTAAACAATATTACATTCATTATCATTTTGAATTCCTCCATTTGTTTTTTATTCAGATTATTTTGCATATATTTGTTTCAAAAAATATATAACATAACGACAATTCAATCCCGAATAGAAATAGCAAGATATCATACAGTATTTCTCTGAATTAACTAAGCTTCTGA
Source organism: Parasteatoda tepidariorum (assembly GCF_982258835.1). Taxonomy (NCBI): domain Eukaryota; kingdom Metazoa; phylum Arthropoda; class Arachnida; order Araneae; family Theridiidae; genus Parasteatoda; species Parasteatoda tepidariorum. The sequence goes on from NC_141758.1 coordinate 90,527,487, forward strand.
TGCATTCCGGTAAAGTTTAATTTACAGGTTAGTTTTAATTACAATCATCGCGTTGCTAATTTCAGTGTTTCGAAAGAGGTCAGAATGTTAAGAGTATATTACATTTCCTGGTTATCCTCCCAACTTTCCTGTTTAGATCATAATCACACATCCGGTTAACTGTAATGGGGTGTAATTACGCGAAATATGGAAACTTTGAAATCGAAATAAAATAAGTTTAAGTGGGTTTTTCAATTTCAAAACCTATAATTCATTTTTTATACTCGCTCAAGGGTATGATTTTGTGTGCATATATTTACACAGATTAAGATATGAAGTGAAATATCGGTATTATGAACTCGCAGGAGGAGATACTAGAAATTTGTTGATACCAAAAATTCGGGAAATCGAAAATCAAATATTTTAATCGAATATTTTATTTAATTCAGTCAAAATATTCACCGAGACACAAAAAGTCTCGTTATACTGAAAATTCGGGATATCGAAAATCGAATATTTTAATCGAATTTAGAACATTTTATTGAACAATTCATTCAGAAAAGTTACTGTCACACTAGAAATTTTGTAATACCAAAAATTCGAAACATTTTAATCGAATTTAGAATATTTTAATGAACAATTTAGTCAAAATGATCATTTTGATACGAGAAATTTCCGTGATACCAAAAATTCGAGTTATCGAAAATCGAATATTTTAATGGAATTTTAAATATTTTATTTAACGATTGAGTCAAAATAATCATTGTACTGGCATTTTAAAAGTTACATATATAACATGTATTTACTTCAAAATTATTATTACAATTATTTGTACAATTAGCAATTACTTCCAATAATGACAATATCTTTAGATTTTTCATTTGATTTTAGGTTTTGAAATTTTTCTGTTTCGTCATCTTCTTTTTCTAACATATAAATGTTTTTGCATGTTTTCTCGTTTTTATATATTTTTCCGTAAACGTTACATAAAGCATATATTGCAAACATTTTTAACACTTCCTATTTTCCCAATCACCACGTACTGAAACATTAGCGAACCAGAATAACTAGATCCAGAATAACCGAATAACCAGATCTTGATCAGAAATATCAGTGTTTTTGCATTCATTAAGCTAGCTAGTTCTGTCCTATTTTATGACTTCTAATTTGTAATGAATAATTCAGGCAGCCACTTTTTAAACAGGAAAATCTCTTTCATATTCATGAAAATATCTTTCATATTCATGGAAAGTTAAGAACTAGAATTCAAGAAAACAGTTAAATTCCTCAGAAATTTAAAAATTTCTTCTTTGATGATCAAAAATATTTCGTGAAATCAAAAGTCTCCCCAAATTTTCGTCGGTTAAAAAAAAAAGCTGTTTTTATACGTGAATAGAATTCAATTTTTGTCGTGTTACCAAAAAATTAACTTTCGTGTTACAAAAAAAAATTAATCAAAACTTGTATAATTTTCCAATTGTTTCACGATCTTGAATCTGATTTTGTTCTTTTCGCAATTTTTCTAATTGTGGAAATTCTGTTCAGGTAAGGGAAGGGACTCGTGGCGAGAGAAGTGAATCATACACTCATATTTTATCATAAACAACTTGCAGATTATTAGGAATCCTATCATGACTAACAATCAAATCTAAAATGCTTTCTTAATCATACAGACCAATTATAAAATGTTTTATTAGTAATACAGGACATATACAACAGATTCTTGTTATGCATTCAAATCAAATACAAAAAGTCTTATTATGAATCTCATACATTTATCATTTATATTTTAATAAAGTAAAATTCGTGCACAATCAGAAGTTTTATTTTTGTAACCTAACAAAACTCGTTTAATTTTCGAAACATTTTGTTATTTCTAATCTGTCCACATTTTTGTCACGAATTTTTTCTAATTGTAGAATTTTTGTTCAGACGGAGAAAGAGACTCAGCGAGAAATGAAAAATTAATTGTATGAATATTATTTAGTTTTATTATATATAATATTATGTATGAAAATAAATTACATGAATATCATTAATTTTCATTATATATAATATTATATATGAAAATAAAAAGCATGAATATTATTTATTTTTATTATATATAATATTATATATAAAAATAAATTATATGAACATATTATTTATTTTTATTATATATAATATTATATATGAAAATAAATTATATAGGAATATATATTATTATTTTTATTATATATATGAAATTATGCATGAAAAAAATTATATGAATTTACTTATTTTTATTATATATAATATTATATATGAAAATAAACTATATGAATATTAATTATTTTTATTATATGTAATATAATATATGAAAATAAATTATACGAATATTATTCATTTTTATTATAGATAATATTATATATGAAAATAAATTATATAAATATTATTTATTTTTATTATATATGACATTATATATGAAAATAAATTATATGAATATCATTAATTTTCCTTATATATAATATTATATATGAAAATAAATTATATTAATATTATTTATTTCCATTATATATAATATTATATATGAAAATAAATTATATGAATATTATTTATTTTTATTATATATATGATATTATATATGAAAATAAATTGTATGAATATTACTTAAGTTTATTATATGTAAAATTATACATGAAAATAAGTTATATAAATATTATATCTGAAATTACTACATGCATGAAAACTGTGTAAAGTCTTACTATGAATGCAGAATAAATCTAAAAAGTCTCATCATTCCCTCAGACCAAATCTAAAGCCGTGCTATAATTCATAAAGTCCAAATAAAAATATCATTCACAGTGACCAAATATAAATCCATTTTAAAGAGACTTGTCCCGATTGTAAAAATAAAAGTGTATTAGTAAATGTACCGTTTTATCCGTTCAGATCAGTGCTTAGCGGAATAAAGGAGCTAGTACTAAGTAAATCGTAAATTCATGCCTTGTCGTAAATAATGTAGGAACTATACGAAGCTTTTCCGTGAATGTAACTTGAATCTAAAAAGTCTTATTATTCATACCGATCGAATTTGAAAACGTATTATCATTCATACTGACTAAGCATAACATGTTTCATTATTCACGCATAAAAAAATTCTGGTAAAATTACCGTAATGTATGGTGATGATATTTCTGGTAAAAAAATACCATCATTCTAGTTATAAAAACAAAAATATACAGTATTTCAACCATTTATTTAACAATTTTCCTGGTTCATTTAATAACGGTTTAAGGGAAATTCTGGTTTCAAAAATTATAGTTTTTATTACTTCATATTTAGGAAAAACTACAAAACTGAAAAATAAATTCAACCAAACGAATGGTTTTTATGCCTCGTATTATGACATATATGGTAAATAACTAAATGTATAAAATAAGTAAAATAACTTATATGTAGCTAATAAGCTATTTTAATATTAATAAGTTAATAACTTTCATATTATTCTATTAATAAGTTAAGAACTAATATATAGAATAATATGAAAATAATAATTCAAATAATAAATGAAATAAGTGAAATAAATTATATGGTAAATAACTAAATTTTACTACCTTTCATCACATATTATGAAACTGTATTTGATCTCTAATTTTACCAAAATTATTACCCAAACATTTTGGTAAAAATTACCGTGCTTTTTAGCGTTCCTATAGAGTCCTAAAAGTGGTAAATTTTATCATATTTTGGTAGTTTACCATGTATAGCTAATAAGCTATTTTAATATTAATTAGTTATTAACTTTCATATTATTCTATTAATAAGTTAAGAACTAATATATAGAATAATATGAAAATAATAAATCAAATACTTGTATGTGAAATAAGTTAAATAAATTATATGGTAAGTGACCAAATTTTACTACTTTTCATCACATACTGTGAAACTGTATTTGATCTTTAATTTTACCAAAATTATTGCCCAAGCACTTTGGTAAAAATTACCGTGCTTTTTAGCGTTCCTATAGAGTCCTAAAAGTGATAAATTTTACCATATTTCGGTAGTTGGAGAATAATTTTTCTCCCAGGGTACATATCCCAAAACTTATCTGAAATCACTGTGATTACCAATATAAAAAATATAGATATTACCGAAAGTATCAAATAAGTATCTTATCATAAACTCAGACTGCATATCTCAACACAAACTCAGACATAAATTACACACGTACAGTTCCTAATTGGCTTTTACATAATAAACGACTTATACCAGAAAAAGAAAGCTATTTGCTACTTCAAAAAAAATTCTCCATCTCATTTGGTGACACATTAAAGCCGTTGGAATATCTTAAAATCATTCGCAACATAAAAGGGTGAAAATGCTGAGAGTTAAAATAGCGAATAAATCACCAGGTATAAAGAAAAGTTTGTCGAGCGTTGCAATAAGCCATTTCATGCATAATGTATGATGCAAGCGGGAACCTGAAAGAAAACTCTAGAAACAAAATTTTTAAGATACGTCACACGAAAAATTGAAGGTGAGAATAAAAGAGAATTTCGTTGACTCTGAGATACTGTACTTCTTCTTTATAAAGCTTTCAGCTCATACGACTAAAAAAAGTGCTCATGACGTAGCTTTACTTTTGAACGTGTGTTTTATATTATCTTTAGAAAATATTTTAGTCAAGTCAAAAGCAAATTGATCCTCGTTCGGTATTATTTTTACACACACAATGGAGGTAGATAAATTGAGAAAGATGTTTAAATTCTAAACTATTAAAGTTTTTCGTTATTTATTTTAAATAATAGTGCGTTTTTGTTGGATGTTTGAAACTTGTTTTATATTAAAAAAAATTACAAATATATTTTGAACATTGCCATTTATGCTTTTTTGTGATAATCTGTTTCTCATTAGGGTTTTCAAACAAAAGTTCTAGATTAATGCAATTTTCCAGATAACACCTGAAGTTTCTAAAACTAAAAATAGTCCTCAAATAGCATCTCTATTAAAAAAAAATCTGTGTTTTTTTTATACATATATATATATATATATTTTACGTCCATTCAAAATTAAAAGGATTGATCCTCGTTTGGTATTATTTTTGCACATGCAATAAAAGTTAATAAATAGATAATGATGTTAAATTCATAATTATTAAAGTTTTTTTAAAAATAGTACATTTTTGTTGGATATCCAGAGGCTTAAAACATGTTTTTTATTCAAGGTGTCAACAAAAAAATTTAAAAAATGTATTTTAAACATTGTCATTGATTCTTTTTTTTGTAAAAGTCTCCAGATTAATGAAATCTACCAGATAATGCCTCCAGTTTGTAAAAATATTCATCAGCTAACATTTCTCTTTTAAACAAAAATCTATGTGTTTCATTCTATTTTTGTGAAATATTTTTCATCTATTTAAAAAAATGATCCTCAATTAGTCGCCATTTTTATTCATGCAATGAAGTTCGATAAATTGAGAATGTTTTTATTCGAAAATTGAAACAGTTTTTAACTTTTTTTGAAAATGTGCTTTTAGTTGAATATTTATGGGTTGAAAATTTGTTCTATACCCATGTTTCATTAAAAAAATTTCAGTAAATATTCTTAACGTTGTCATTTATGTTTTTTTTCCTAAAATATGCTTTTTCGTGAATTTTTTGAAACGAAGCTTTCATGAAACCTTCCAAATAAATCCAAATCTTTCAATTAATTCCTCCAGCTCGAACAGCTAAAAATTAATTGTAAGAGAGCTTTTCTTTCTAACAAAAATATGCGCGTTTTATAATATTTTTGGGAAGATTTTACGTCAAAATCAAAAGCAGACGGACTAATCCTCATTTTGCCGCTATTTTTACACATGCAATGAGGGTACGTATTATAAGGTGCGAAGGTATTTTACACATGCATTGAGAGGGATGTTGAAATTCAAAATAATCAAGGTTTTTCAAAATTTTGATTGTTTTATTCAATAATGCATTTTTGTTGAATATTTATAGGCTTGATATTGATAGGTTATGTTATTGTTATATATTAATTATATGAAGATTATCATATGATTCAGGAGATACAAAATCAGAATGTTTCTTGAAATAAAAAATACTGACTGCATCTAGCAAATAGGCCTGCCTATGGGCTGAGGATATTTATCGAATCTAGGTTTCTTTCTAGAAAAACAAAACTCTTAATTAACAAACACATGCTTCTGACATGCTGGTCTTGACATATGCTTCTGACGCTAGGGCAATGACAAAACTGGAGGAAAATTGCACGGCAATATTTGAGTGAAAGATTTTTCGCAGTAAACTTTGTGGAGTAAATGAAAACAATAACTGGAAAAAGCGATTTAATTTTGTACTTCAAAAGACTTGCAAACAACTTTATATTATTTAATGCATAAAAATAAATAGAATGATTTGGATGGTCCATGTGATTCGAATGAGAGATGGCAATACAATATAAAAGATATTGCTTTTTAGATCCAGTGGAACAAGAAAGCGGGGAAGGCCGCGGATGAGGTGAGCTAATACGGTGGAGTCTGATTGTCTTGCAATCAGTGAAAAGAATTGGAGATCAAAGATAAATCGGAAGTCATTATGGATAAATCTTCAGTGGAAGGCAATGGCCCACATTGGGCTGTCTATGATGAAGATAATTATATATAGCAAATAGATAATTATATATAGCAGATTTCAATAGGGTACAATTGTAATGTACTCACATATAAATATTATTTTGCGTTCCACAATGGGCTAAATTTTTGATTATAAAAACCAGAACACCGTAATAACGTTTGTTTCAACATTTGAAATATTAGTAGTTCAAGGGTTTAACTTTATAAATGCCAGTTGACTTTTTATCAGAATTTCTTTGGCCACGGAAATACAGAGGGATAAAACAATAAAAAAATCCATACAAACATTCATTAATTATATTTTTTAGACTTCTTTAATAAGACTTGCTTTTGGTTCTATACTTACAATAATCATAAAATGAAATATTTCGTATTTTAAAATCACAAATGATATAATTTTTAATTAAGTTATTTATTTTTAAGAGTTGCTAAAATAGGCGCTGATTTGCATTTCTCGTATTATGCTATTGATCCCTCAGAAACAAATAAAAATACGTTTTAAAACCACAATCTTGTCTTACGACTCTGGTAAAAAGAAAAGCAGAAATCCCTAGAAATCCTTAAATTTCAATTTGTTTGCAATATTTAATTAAGTATAACTCCCATTGCATGTAACAAATTTTGAAACAAAATACATTGACATATCCATAGATATGCAATAAACAGCATTAAAATGGTTAAGGATTTTTTTTCTTTTAAAAAAAGAATGATGGCCCTTGGGGAAATTAATTTATGCTTGAGTAGAAAATCTAACAAAATATCTCTTTTCTTCAGCGAGCTTCAATATGAAAGCTTCTGACGCCGCGATAAAAATTCAATTTACTCTGGCGTATAAAAGCAATGTTTAACATTTTTTTTATTATCTCGGAATTAATAAAAGAAGAGAAAATAATTGTGTTGAATTTACGGGAAATAAGTTATATTGGGATGAGAGGAGTTTTTTAACATAATATATTACTTTATTTTAAAGGAAAAAATAAGCCGAACTTTTTCATTTTAAAAGTTGTACTTTTAGATTTTGTAGTATGTATGCAGTTTATATTTTAGTCTATAAGCGGCGTTGAGCAGCCGATCCATTTCTGAGTTTATGACTTTTCGATGTTCAACTATGCAGCCTTGTAATTTTGAACCCAACCCAAAAGACAAGGAAACTTCTGGATTATGCATTGGGACCAAAATAGCCTTTGTGAAGGACATTTTGATGGAACTAACCGGCCTTTGCGAGGACCACGAAAATCTCCCATGGTTAGCCCGATGGCGTAGGGATTCTATCTCATGATCTGTCTACCACTAAAGATATTTTACTTCAGAATTGGGATTGGAGTGAGCTTGTAACAGAATTCTCATCAACCAGCTGCCGCTGGGATTCGAACAAAAGGCACCTCATTGGAAGCGATCGCTCTATCCCCTGAGCCACGATGACTTTGTTAAGTATACATTTAAAAGTCACCAAATTATCAATGCTTTGAGATAGCACAATTGTTCACTTTTAGGCTTCGCAAAATGATTCAAAAACAATTGTTGAGCCTTAAAACATGCCTTAATATAATTTCAACACATGAATTTCGTTAAATTATGAAATGAATGCGCGAAATTTTCGGAAATCTGACCAGATTAATCTTTATCAAATATTGATGTTACGATTTAAATGAACCTTGTGAAGTGCAAAAGAACACTCCATAAAAACTAGAATAAAGTAAACAATCACGCAATCTTGTAAGTTTGACAACAATAAATTCATATAGGTATTGCACCACACAATTTCTTTACATTGTATTTGGCTTATGATTGCAAATTAACACAGTAAATTTGGAAATACTGTTTACTATTCCCTCAAATCAAGGAATTGATCCAGGTGAAGATTATTTTCTAAGCCAGAGTACTACCCCCTATGAAATCCTGTTATAGGATACAAATTGCTTTGGTTGTTAACAAGGGAGGAGGTGATTTCGTCAAATATGTTTCGTTTCGTCAAAAAGGTGTCATTTGATTTTGTTACAAAATGACTAATAAAACCGAGGGAAAAACAGATACAAAATTGCTGTATCGTTAAAAAGGAGAGGTTTATTTCTGAGAACAACTGCTATTAATAAGAAATATTATAACAAACTGTCAACTGCTTCGCCAATACTTTCTTAAAACCGTTGTTGAACAGCCGATCTGATTTTTGGGTTTACGACAACTAATGTTCAACTCCGTAGCTTTGCAATTTTGAACCCAATACAGAAGACAAGGTAACTCCCGGATCCAGTATTGGGGAAAATTTTCCTTCCTGAAGGACTTTTTAATGAAACTAACCCGCATTTACGTTACATGGAGAGGAAAACCCCGAAAACCTCTCAGGGCTCTCCTTACGACAAGGGACTCTAACCCGGGATCCGTCCACCACTAAGGATATTTTACATCCGCTCTTTGGTCAGTGCAAGCCGGGTGCCGACTTCCAATCGACCTGTCATCGCTTGGATTTGAACCCGGTTCACCTTATTGAAAGGTGAAAGCTCCATCTCCTGAGCCACCACCACTCCGTCAATACTTTCTGCAACTTTTTTAAATCTATCGTTTCCAACTACACTGTAAAAGTTCCGGATCAAATTACGGTAAAAAGTACAAGCACTCAGGATTCCGGTACTTTTTTTTCGTAAAAACCATTTTCACTGGGACATGTTATTGAGCAAAAAAAACTGATAAACCGCAATTTTCGGAGTAAAAATTACAGTAAAATCACTGAATTACTTTAATTAAATAAATATTAATGTACAAAGTACGGTATAATGTGTTAAGGTAAGAATAAATTTTACGGATGATGCACGTGAAGTACCGATACTTCATAACGTAATTTGATCAGAAATTTTCTACTGTGACCACGAGTTTTCCAATCTGTGGTTAGAAAAGTTTAGAAAACTTTTTTAATTGTTTTTTTTTCTATTATTAATCAACAGACTCGAAATGATTACAATAGCAAAACAGTTTTAACCATTGAAATTGTTAAGTTTTAACATCACCAAGCTTCAAATGAATATGCATGAAATGCAAATTACAGTAAACGGGGGAAAATTTGGAAAATTGTGTATTTAATACGGTTTAGTTACAAACAAAATGTTTTCACCATTCCTAAATAAAGCTTGACAAGCATTTTTGTAATCTTTCTCTAATTCTTTTCCCTTAATTCGAATGTTTCTATAAGGGTATATTTATTTCCAAAACAAAATTTCCTAAGTTCAGATTATTTTATTAGTTATTTCAAAAACAGATAAAGATAAACAAGTTAATTTTCTGAAAACAATCTTATTTAAAGGAGGCTATATTTTGTATTTACTTATGTGCTATTTATATTTTGTTTTAAGCTATTTTCGGAAATATACATTTTGTATAATCCAACATGTTTCAAAGAGTTATAATTATATTTGACAAATACTCAAATTCTCTGAAACATAATCTTCTTCGTATATTATCTTTTATAATAGGTATTACAATAAAAGTACACATTTTTCTTCCCAAAAAATTGTTTATCTAGCCAATTTTAAATGTTAATAATTCTTAATATACATACGAGTAATTCAATATGTGGATTACAATAGATCTTTTCGTTCGTTTTAGTAACATAATTGATAATAAAATATAATTGAATATAATCGAACTATTCTTGTAGCAATGTTTCTAAAGATATTAATATGAAGTTTGAGAAGATTGCAATTTTATTTCGAGTATATTAAGTTACTGAAGCGTATAAAATCTTCATTTCGAAGTAAGAATTGCAATTATGCAGAATATGCAAACGAAGAAATTGTGCAATGGAATAAGCATTATAACAAAAACTATTCCTTGCTATATACGTACAGAGATAGATTGATATATATATATATATATATATATATATATATATATATATATATATATATATATATATATATAAACACATACATATAAGAAAAATAGATTAAATTACAGTCTGAAATTTATTTTCTGTCTGACAGCCGCAAGATTAGCTGTCAGTGAGGGTATCATCTTGTAATTGCTAGACAGTAATTTGATTAAAAAATTTTTATGAGACAGGAAATTTTTTTCTAGAAAAAACATAATATGTGTTTTTATAATATTGAAAATCACATTTAGAGAAGGTAACTGAAATTGATTCGAAGAAACAGAGCAATTCACGAAAAAATTCCTTTAATTAAAAATGGTAACTATATAATGGCACCTAAATTAAAATATTCTTTTTTTAAGAAACAAATTATATTTTTAAGTAACAACCATGAAAACATAAAATAGCACAATTTAAAAATCTTTCAGTTTAATAATATTTGGCAATTATTCAATTTATAGCATAATCTAATTCCTATTAAAAATATTATTATGATTTAATTTTACAAGTAGCGGAGTAATTCAACGCCGAATTTTTCTCGGCTTATGGTATTTTACGTTTCATAAAAAATCTATTAAATAATGGTTGATTCTCAGATTTAAACAAAAAAAAATTATCTCGCACTACAGTTAGATGAGTATCAACACAATGAATTGTTAGTAGTAGTTATTGAAATATACGTAAAATTTAATTTGTTTTCCTACATGTTAGAGTGCTATAAATAAGAATTTTCCTTTTTATTTAAATTGTGGCACCACTTAAAATATGTTAAAAAATGAATTTCCAATAAAAACAATACATTATTATAACTATAAAATTTGCAGCATTTAGAAGTTAGATATGCTTAAGTATGAAGATATTTAAAAAAAAAATCATCTCTGGTTTGTGTGTTTCGAGAGCATTTTTTGAACCATAAAAAAATTTAAGAAATTAACAGTTAAAATTTCATTTCGCAATCTTATCGAGCATTTTTCAAAGAAGGAATTACATATTTTAATTACTGGATTATAACGTTTTTAGTGCAGATACTTACAGGGCATATCAAAAATATAAATTAAAAAAGCATGAAAATTAAGGATTTTAAACTAATATTTAAGCAAGGAAAAAACAAAAATGCTTTAGACAAATCATAGTACAGAACGGTAGATGTAGAAAACAACAGATCAGATTTACGAGAGATTTAGCTTCCAACTCCTCGTTGGAAGCTAAATATTAGAAACAGCTTCTTAAGCGAAAACTGAAAAATGTAATACTGCTATATACTATAAAAAGTAAGTTTATCGCTTAGTTTAATAACCTTTTCCATGCATAATGCATCATGCTCATAAGGGTTAGAGAAATCCTAGTGGAATAAAATTTGGGAATTCCTTGCTTTGAACACCTTGTCAGGATTTCAACAAATTTAAATATAACTTTCAACAAAACTATATTTAAATTAATTGAAATCAAGACGGATTGAAACAGAACTTCTGTTCCAAAGATTAAATCAATAAAACGCACAGCACAAAAAGCAAATTTTCTTGAAGGAAAACTGAAAAATGTAATGCTGCTATATGGTATAAAAAGTAACCTTATAGCTTAGTTTAATAACTTATTTTACGCATAATGCATCATGAGCACAATGGTTGGAAAAATCCTACGGGAAAAAAATTTGTGAATTCCTTGCTTTGAACACCTTGTCTGGATTTCAACAAATTTAAATATAACTTTCAACAAAACTATATTTAAATAAATTGAAATCAAGACGGATCAAAGTAGAATTTTTTTTCAAACATTAAATCAATAAAATACACAGCAGAAAAGCAAATTTTCTTTAAGAAAAAGTGAAAAATGTAATACGGCTATATAGTATAAAAGGTAAGCTTATCGCTTAGTGTACACTTAGTAAGCGTATAACCTATTTTATGCATAATGCATTATGCGTACAAGGGTAGGAGAAATCCTAGTGGAATGAAATTTAGGAATACCCTTCTTGAACATTATCTGGATTTTAACAAATTTAAATATAACTTTCAAAAAACTATATTTAAATTAATTGAAATCAAGACAGATTGAAGTAGAACTTCTGTTCCAAACATTAAATCAATGAAACGCACAGCACAAAAGCAAATTTCCCTAAAGGAAAACTGAAAAAATGTAATACGGCCATAGAGTATAAAAAGTAAGCTTATCGCTTAGTTTAATAACCTTTTCCATGCATAATGCATCATGCGCGCAAGGGTTGGAGAAATCCTAGTGGAATAAAATTTGTGAAACACGTCACACGCATGAATTGAAGGTAAGAGTTAAAGAGTGTTCTGTTGACACTAAAGGATTGTGTTTTTGTAAGATAAATACTTCTCGAACAAAACTGATAAGTTTTCTGTGAGGGAAAGTTTTATATGACATCCTTTGGGAAGACTCTGTAGCCTGGAGATATATTGATTTCTTCACTTTCGCCATTTTTATATATATAACTCTGAGTTTGGAGATATACTTCCGGCTTTTTAAACGCGCATTCCCTGTTGAAAAAGAAAATTATATTTAATTGCTAAGAAATATGTCACGAAGATTGTATGTTTCTTTGTGTGTAGTTTTTGCAATAAATTAAATGTAGTACATTTTTTATTTTCGCAGGAATGTTCTTAAATTTACTGACACAACTTATGTGCTTTGTTAAAAATTTAATTGCGAACATATAATATAGAAATAAGAGTTAAGCTCTTTAATTTATTTTCATGACAATTATAAAGTTATGTGATATAAAGCTATGAAGTTATATGACAATAATAAATGTTGTACATTAAGAATAAAAATATTGTCAAAACTACTAGAATCTGGTAAAATTTACCCTATTTTTGGCCGCTATGGAACACCAAAAAGCTCGGTAATTTTTACTTAAGCGCTTCAGTAACGAGTTTGGTGAAATTAACAAAAAAAAAAAGCTTTGTAATGTGTGGTGAAATTCAATAAATGTGATATCATTCATTAATCTTATCATGACACCTTAGAGCATAGCTCAAGAAACCTTTATTCGGTTAAATTTAATTTCCAGTTTTGCATTTTATTTAAAACTAAATGCGTGGTAATAAGAACTATAAATCAGTTTAAAATTAGAAAAGCGTAATTTTAAACTGAAGTAGCAAAGCGCATTATTTTGAGTTAACATCTACCTTCATGTTTAATTTTGAAGCCATTGATAACACGACCTCGAATTGACTCATAGACACATAAATACAAACACAAAAGTTTATTATTTTATTTTACGTAATAATTATCCAATTTAAATAACGTCAAATCAAATGATTATTAAATTTAAATGACTAAATAAATTCTCTAAAGTTATATCATTGATAAATTTATATTATTTATATAAAGTTATATTTTGTTATATAAAAACTATATGTTAAAATACGCATACACAAACATTTAATTAACAAACATCCTATACAAATATCATGTTTGTTTTGTTTATCTAAATAAGAAATTTAAGAAGGAATCATACCTTATTAAAAAAAATAAATTTAGAAAGTAACGTAAATAATCTCGAAAAAAGAACTTTTTTTGTTTAAATTTGTCTGTTGACAAACATGCTTCTTCTTTAACTTAAAATGAAAGTTCAAAAAATAGGTTAAGTTTATTTTTTCTTCCAGTTTACTATCCGCCAAGGATAAACTTGTAATCGTGATATGTGAAAGAGTCGGAAAAAGTTTTGAAGTAGAGCAAAGTTTAGTTTTAAAGTAGACTTTTGCTTTAATCAGATTTACTTGTTCTTTAGAATTCGTTAAATCTTTAAAGAGCTTCTTTTTTTCCATTTCGGTTCCTTTTTTTTCTTGTTTTTTATACAAAGAGGAAATACTTAAATATTTCATTCAACTAAAGTTTAACTGTACTGAAAGGTTTAAATTGATTTAAAAATACTAATTTGAAATATATTGTAGCAAATATATAAGCTTAAGCGAATAATAATAATAATATAAATAAATTGTGCAATATTAGTTTTTGCGATAAATTTTGCATTTAAACTTTTTTTGGATTGCATTTCATAATAAGAATGATTTTATTTTCATCATATTTTTCCCCCCCACTTGGATAGGGCAGAGCTGCGATGGCTCAGGGCATACAGCGTTCGCCTTCCAATGCGGCGAACCGGGTTCGAATCCCAGTCGATACGAATTCCGCATCTGGCTTGCACCGACCACAGTGCGGACATGAAATATCCTGGGTGATAAACGGATCAGGGGTTAGAGTCCCCTTGCTTTCAGGCTAACCGTGGGATGTTCTCGTGGTATTCTTCTCCATGTAACGCAAATGCAGGTTAGTTCCATCCGAAAGTCCTCCTCGAAGGCAAATTTCTCCCAATACTCGATGCAGGAGTTCCCTTGTCTTCTGGATTGGGTTCAAAATTACGAGGTTACGTAGTTGAACATTAGTAGTCGTAAGCCCATAAAAATTGGGTCGGCTGTTCAACGACGATTATAAAATAAAATATGAAATACACAAGAATAGTTTACGATTAGAGAAAAGCTAATTTTTGCAATAAATTTAGTACTTAAGCTTCAGCTTCATTTTATGTGAATGAATTTCTTAATAAGAATGGGATTATTTTTACTTTACTGGTTCCTTGCATAAATGAATAACTTATAGTAATAGAATAGAATAATAAAGAATAGCTGGACCATAAAAATAGCTAATTTTGGCAATAAATTTTGTATTTAAGCTTAACTTTTTATTTCTTCATAGTAAGAATCATAGTGAGAAGGACTGACTTCACAGTAAGAATAATATTATTTTCATTACACTGGTTTCTTTGCATGTATAAAGAATAAATGGATAAAACGTTTTACTTATAAGTTGAAATAGTTTTGCTGCTTATTATTAGTTTTTAAAAAAATATTCTTTACTGGAATAATATAAAAACTATTTTGCGAAAAGAAATTTCGAACCTAAATGCTCAGAGCTAAGTAATTTAAAATAAGAATCATATGTTTTGAATTAATTAAAAAAATATCGTTAAACAGTAAATATATAACGTTTATTGAAAGCTTTTGTGACTAGCTTACTCGTATTCATGAAATTCTTCACTTTGAAAGTCCTTCCCTACATTGATTGACGTTTCGAAAATGGAACATTTCAATTGATACATCAAATGTAAATGTATTATATATTAGTACATAAGATATAAATGTATTTCTTTTTAATTATAACTCATTATTTAGTTCCAAAACATTTTTAAAGCAAGCGTGACAGATCTTGAATTCACATACTAGTTCAAAAACAGGGAATCTTACTATAATGCGAATTATGAGTAAAAATTCTAATAATTTGAATATGAAGGTGAATTAACGAATATTACGAGTTGTGAGTACAATTCTACGAGTTATAAGTAAAAATTCTAATAGTTTGAATATGAAGGTGAATTAACGATTATTACGAGTTATGAGTAAAATTCTAATAGTTTGAATATAACACTGAATAAAAGAATATATCCTTCACGGCTATAGTGACATTTCAAAATAAAGAATGAGTATCCTTAAATAAAAAATCAGTCTTTGTAATGCGTCCATGCCTATAAAAATCTCTAAAAAAATATTTTAATTGTGTAAATGAGTTTAAAATGAAAGAAGAAAAACATGAAACAAACTTATCGATATGAAGTGAAACAAAATAAAAATGCAGTTAGATATACTGATCTAACAGTTAACAAAAATTTCTAGGAGGAAAAAATTTAATGAATGTGCATTTATCTTTATAGTGTAAAATAATTGATTAAAATATATATAAATAAAATAACATTTCAGTGCTGCCCTCTATGAAAAGAAAATACTTTAATAGTAATAATTTAATAATAAAAATTTACGCAACTAAACCCATCAAAGGAAATGATTATGACTGGTAATAAAAAATCGAGAGCTTTTGTATTCATCATATTTACGAACGTAATTAAAATTTTCTGTAACAAAATATCTATAATTACAAATTAATTTTTTCAAAGTTTTTCTAAATCTAAAAGTGGGTTTGCAATTTAGTTATATAAATTTATTTAGTACTTGATAATATCTTAGAGCATAGCGTGTAAACCGTTTCCTCGCTTAAATTTACTTTTTAGTTTTACATTTTTTATTAAGTGTGGGGTAATAAGAACTATAATTTTGAAAACTAGAATTTTTGGTAAATCGTTACCATATGAACGGAAACATTTACCAAACAATTGGTTTATATACTGTATATTTTGATTTTAAGAAACAATATTAGGATTTTTCTCTACGAGAAATGCCTTTACCTTACAACAGTGTTTCCCAAAGTGTGGTACGCGTACCCCCAGGGGTACGGGAACAGTTTACCTTGGGTACGCGTTCTTATGCGAAATATCTTGCAACAAACGAAAATTTCAGAAAATTTTATTTAAAAACGAAGCTAGCCATGAAAGTTTACGATTACGCATTTTTCTATTGGCTATTTTCGCAGAATTAACAGTTAACAACGAGTGGCATCAACAGCTAGTTGTGATTTTTACCTTTTGCGCAACTTTTTTTATAGTAAAAAAATAAATAATTTTTTTTTGGTGGTACACAGCGTTACGAAAAATTTAGAAAGGGGTACACAAAATTCATAAGTTTGGGAAACACTGCCTTACTACAAAGTAATTCTACCAAAATTCTGTTTCTCAGTGTGGGGCTTATAGAATATTAGCAATTCCTCGAAGATTTGTTTCACTATACACCAAAGAGCATCCCCCAAATGTTAAAATTATTCAGATCAAGTGCATTTTTTATAATTTTTTTTTGTCCTGACACATATACATCATGTAATAAATTGCGTTAAAATTGATAAATGAAAGGTTTCTAACCACCGATGCTTCCTCTGGGAAATTAATTTAGAGCAAAGTATATTTTGGGAAGATAATTTAAGCACAGGCGGCCTTTTTTCCTCTTTCCGAAGTCTTGGGATTAATGGCTTTTGATGTTGCCACCACCATTGTAGAAATTGAATATAATGGAAAAACAACAAAGAAAAAAAAAAAGTTAATTTTGAAAAATTTTCACATGCTTTAATGAGTGAAAAGAGAATAAATTCAGCTGGGTGATAAATATGTAACATAAAGTTAGTAGAAAGTTAGAACCTAGAAGTGTTTATTTTTGGAAGATTTTTAATTGCACGTTAGAAAACAATTACCACGAGTTGCTTTATAAGTGGCAGAAGCTAAGAATTAAAAAAGAATAATTAAATTTCTCATTATGTATTTTTTTAAAAGTATTTTTCACCGTAATTGATGTTTTTTAACCACTTGATAAATATTTGTTAATCGCTTTAGCAAGAAAAAAAATTATATTTTGGATAATGAAAAGAAAGTAATGTGGTAATTCAGTTTTTGGTTTTCATGGTAATGAAATTATATGATAATGGAAACGCATTAATCATGTCTTTCCTTGCAAAATGCCTTTTTATCATTTGAAAACGTTGAATTATGAAATCATGAAGACGTTTTGACGTTGCAACATTTAATATTTGGAATAAAAGCTATTAAAAAATTGAAATATTTATCATAAAAACTAACGCTAAATAAATATTTCCAATTATTAAACAAATTGCTTTTACTCTCCTAATGTAATTTTTTTTGCAAACGTGAAAAAGTATATTATATTGATACTAAGGAAAACAGTTATTGAACATCGTACAAAACTCCTCATCAAATTACAGTGTGAAGCACCCGAACTATCCGTAAAATCCGTTTTCAACGTAAAATGTTATACCTTTAACTTTTACAGTATTATTTATTAATGAGAGTGACTCAGTGATTTTACGTTAATTTTTACTGGAAAAATTACAGTATTTTAGATTTTTTGCTTGATAACATTTCTAGGCAAAAATGGATTTTACTGTAAAAATATCGAATTCTGAATGCAAGCACTTTTTATCGTAATTTCATCCAAAATTCCTTTATAGTGTAGTAATTTGATATAGTTAAAATTTTTTTTTAGCATTATGAATAAGGTAATAAAGTTTTTCGAAAGCCAATGGAATTCGTTGATGATGGTAAAAAAATAGTTTGGCCAATCTTTTTAATGTGCTTCCAATTAATTTTCAAAGTTTAAAATTTCAATTAAAAGGATCTTACATGATTTTAGAAAGAGAAAAAAATTATGAATCAAATTACGATAAAAAAAATACCAACAAACAGGATGCTGGTATCAGTTAGCCGCAAAATCCATTTTTACCGGAACATGCTAGGTAAACATGTAATTTTTACTGTAATAATCACCGTTAAGTCTATAAGTAACTCTTATTAAATAAATACTACAGTAAAAATTATGGTGTAATACTTTTCGGTTAAATGGATTTCGCGGATGATTCTCATAAAGCGCCGGTGCTTAATACCGTAATTTGATCCGGAATTTTTTACTGTATATTTTGACCAAAAACTTACTTCTATTAAAATATTTATTATAAATATAAAATAAGAGCCGTGGGGGATGGGACAGGCACCTCCCAATAAGGTCAATAATGTTTGAATCCCAGCGGTTACTGTTCGATATGAATTCCGCACCCAGCTCGCACCGACTACATTGCGGACGTAAAATATTCTCGTATATATATATATATATATATATATATATATATATATATATATATATATATATATATATATATATATATATATATATATATATATATATATATATATATATATATATATATATATATATATAGATAGATAGATAGATAGATAGATAGATAGATAGATAAATAGATAACGTAAGTAGTGCCAAAAAACGTAGCAATAAATTTGTAAATTGTGGCAGTTATTTTGGTTATTATGTGAAACAATTACACAAAATTTCGTAAACCTAGCTTAAATATTTATGAAGATATTGACATTTTTATATTAAAAAAAACTTTTTTTCGCCTGGAGGAGTATTTGTAAAGCTATACCTCCTAAACTGAGCGATGTTAGACCCGTTCATCTGAAATATCAGAGAACTGGGAGCAAGACGGGTAACCAATCGAGTGCGCACTGCTCAAGCCCGTTTTTCTGAAACATCTGAGCAGCGGGAAGCAAAGCTGATGACCAATCGAGTACAGACTGCTCAAGCCTGTTTGACAAAAAACATTTGAGGAACGGGAAGCAAGACTGGTAAAACCCTGCTGAAGCCTGTTTGTCTGAAACATCAGAGCAATATAAAGCAAGCCGACTAACGAATCAACTACACACCGCTCAAGCTTTTTTAACTGAAGCATCTGAGCAGCGGGAAGCAAGACTGGTTGCACCCTGTTCCAGCCTGTTTGTCTGAAGCATCTGAGGAATGGGAATAAAGACCGGTAACCAATCGAGCACAGACCGCTCAAGTCTATCTGTTTGAAACATGCAAACAACGGGAAGAAAGACAGGTATAGTGCGACATTCAGGAGAACTCCTCCAGACACCCGTTTCGCGTCGTAGCGGTTACTATGGTTACGAGGAAGGGACACTTCGAATAGGGGTGTGGGGGTGAATAGTTTTATCTTAATCCTGGCATAGGTAGTGAATACACCAATCGACACCTTCCTTTCTCTCCCATTAGAAATGTGCTCTCGCTTGTTACCATAATAGCAGACAGCCCCAGATTTTAGTCTAGAGGAGTTCTTCTCAAAGCCGCACTTTATTTCATCGATAGTACGCACTGCTCAAGCCCGTTCGCCTGAAACATCTGAGCAACAAGAAGCAAGATTGGTGACCAATCTAGTACATATTGCCTGATCACCTTTTGTGAATAAAATTCGGACTGGAGGCTTTGGAACGTGCTCTGGGAATAACAAGTATTTAATAAAAATTTTAAACATGTTTCATTGCGTAGAATTCAGAATATACTTTCAATTAAAATACTCAATACAGTCTTAATTACAGCTGCACGTACTCTGCAGCTTGAAATATAATGGTTTAATTACTCATTAATAGTGAAAGAAATATACAAACTGAAGTTGATGCTTAATATGAATGACTTAATGGAGCTCGCATTCAAATTGTTTGATCTTAAGCTGCAATCAACCGACTGCAGTTATACTAATTAGTTAGTTAGTTTGGGAAATTAATTAAAACTACAAAATCAATATCATGGTTAAGTTTAAACGTCAGTAGTTAAATGCAAAATACCAAATTTTGAAGCTCAAGTTGTAATTATTTAAGTTGTATCTAAACTAAACTAATTTAATTTTCACTTCTATTCAAAGACTTGATCTTTAGAAATATGCATATTCAGTGATGCGAGATAATTAGGTGAGCCCTAAAAGATAACCCTTACCATACAATTTTAGAATCTTTATAAAAAAAGATAAATTAGTATGTACATTCGGTTTCCGTATTAAAATTTAAGAGAGGTGAATTAATATTTTAGTTAAGGTCTCTATTTAAGTCATATTAATATCGGTCACAGATTCGGACAAATGACTATTGGGGGATATTTGATTATCGGAGGCAAAATAGAGAATTAAAAGTTGCAACCTTTAAGGTTCAACATGCAATAAAGCAGGTTTTAAAGATTTATACACGCACCTTTCCCAGTAGTGCCCATTCTTTACTTTTATAGTACAAAACTCTTAAACATTTTTAACTATTAGTCTGTCAGTCTCGAAATTAGTCTCATTCAATTTAATGTGAACAAAAATAGATCAGAAAATAGATGTTATATGTTAAAATAGTCAATTGATAGCCGAGTTAAAAAGTGTACATCATGTCAAAAATTTTCACTTAAAAAGAAAGGCATTTTGTATATGAAAACTCTTGCAACTTATGAATTATTCGCTCTAATGATTTGTGTTCAGTTTCATTCAAATAAGCGCAAAAAATAGGTAAGAACCAATTTACTAGTTACGTAGTAATATCAGATGAGTGAATGGGTACTGATTTGTACACATTGAACAAAAAACTCTTTTGAACTCTTATAACTTCTGAATTATTAGTTTAATCGTCTCAAGATTGGCAATTTCAATTCATCGTAAAACATTACATCTGGAGCAATGCCTTTCATGCATGTTCAAATAAATGCAGTTCAAACAGCAGTGATAGCTCAAGGGATAGAGCGTTCAACTTCCAATGAGGTGAACCCGGTTCGAATCCCAGCGATGGCTGGTGGATACGAATTCGTCATGAATGAATACCATGACTTCTGAACTAGTAGTTCTGTACTTTATTAAAAGCTTCATTCGCTTCAAAAATATACAAATAAGAAGTGACAGAATGTTGTATATTTTGTAAAGCGAATGAAGTTTTTGATCAAGTAATGTCTTACTGCTTCAGTTTCCTGGGATTATTTATTTTGTTTTTCTTTAGACTCATGTTTGGTATCATTCGAGTGTGCATAAATATTTGATTGCAAATGTTGCATCATTTTTCTATATAGAAGTGTTTAAGTTTCTCTTATTATTTCGCTTTCCGACAAAATACGACGCACAAGATCATGCAACTTACTGAGGAGATGGTACTTACTAATTAACCTCCGGTTAGAACTTCTTCCTTGGATGACTAGTTTAACTCTATTTTTACTGCTGCATATTCCCTTCAGAAAATTATTTTTAATCTTATGTTCACCAATTCATCATTACAATATATATGTGTTCACGAAAAAATTAATTTGAATTACGGAAATGATTTGTTTACTTACAGCACTAATTATACTTTAAAAAAGTAAATAAAAAAAAACACTGCATGCATTAAAATATACTTTCGATGATGCATTACGGTTAAAGAAAAAAGAAAAAAAAACGTGGTGTTAAACATCCACACTTAATATAATATTAATAAACTAGTTACGGAAACGAAACATTGTAGTTAAAATTATTTTATTTATTACGCTCGTTTCAGTTTTAAAACGTTGAAAAAAAAGGTGCTAGAAAACTGGGGAATTTATTCATAGCATTTTTTTTATGAAAGAAAAAGACTCTTTTCCTGGATTTTTACCGGTTTTATTTTCCAAAAGCTCAACAACCGTTGCACTGAAAACTATTAACGTCAAGCCATTAAACTAATGCCTTCTCTTTTCACTAAAGTACTGAAAACAGAAAGAAGAAGAAAAAAACAACAACAACAAAATAAACTAGAAAATAAAAACAAATGTTTGGGAAATTTTGACCTTTATTTCTGAGTCCTCGATTTTAACTGGATGCACCATTACCCAAGACAGAAGCAAATTACCAAATAAAATTGCGCAAAAAGAAAATGCATCTGCTCTGGGATTAGAACTGAGATCTAGAAATCAGAGTGAGAAGGTATCTTAACCGACGAAGGGAAAAAAGGGGGGAAAATCGATGATTTAATTCCTTGAAGAGGGAAAAGTTAAATGAAGTGGAAAAGTTAGTTGGGGAAAAGAAGTAGTGAAGGATCTGTGATGGTCTGGGGCTGCTCAATGTTAAAAAGAGGTAAAAAAACAAAACAAAATGTGAATGAAAAATAAAGAGAAACAACATTTGAAATGGTTGACAAATTTAAAGGAGAGAATATTTCTTCCGGTATTCGTTTCTGGCAAAGAGAGGTAAATTGAAATTCCTCTAAATTTCTGTTCCAAGAAAATCAATTTCAATTCCGATGACCCAAGCTCTGTGTTTTGTATTGGTTTTATTCGTGAAAAAGTCAGAAAAATGCATGGGACTCTTTTTAATTTAAGATTTCCGGAAACTATTAAAATTGTTTAGAAGGTTTTGTTGACAGGAAAATTGAAAAGGGATTTTTTTGGCATTCCAATATTTTTCTGTTGTCAACGAAAATTGTATGAGATGAAATAATTTATGGTTTTTGTTTCTCAGAAAAGAAATGTTTAAGTTTAAATGAAATCTGTCTTTTAGGAATTCTTCATAATTATAAAGACGATATATTATTATTTTTTTTTTTTACTGTTGAGTTCGTAAAATGAAAGCTACATAATTGCGTTCGAAATTTTTATTGAAGCAAATATTAATTCAGTTTAATAAATTTTAATTTCATTTAATAACGTTACCTTTTCTTTCATTAAAAGTTTTTCGTGAAAATATTAAAATTGTTTAGAAAGTTTCGTTGACAAGAAAATTGAAAAGGGGTTTCTTGAGCATTCCAATGTCTTATGTTGTCCACGAAATTGTATGAAATTAAATAAGTTATGGTTTTTTCGTTTTTCATAAAATAAATATTAAATTGACACGAAATCTATTTTGAAGAGTTTTATATAATTATAAGAGCAGAAATATAAAGCAAATCCTTTAGTGTCAAACTCTTGAAATGAAAGTTATATAAATGTTTATAATGTTGTTTTTTCGTTAATTCAAATAGAATGCGTACAGTTTTCAGAATATATTACAATATATTACAAAATGTAAAATTTTTTAATATGAAGTTATGGAAATGACATTTTTATGATTATTTGGAAAGTTGTTTTTTCGTTAAAGTAAATTTCATTTTATATTTGAGAGAATTATAATCAAGGCTTTGAAATATATTTTCTAGATATACATATCTTCCTAGTATTTTTATGGTATACATTTTTATCCGAGTTAAAAAAAAAATGTCTTGATTTTATTATACAAACCAAATAAAAGCCTAAATTAAAGTTCTTTGGTATGTTCTTGTTTCCTGGTAAATATCTTGTTTTATGAATTTAAAGCTTTCGACAATTATTATTGGTCTCCCAACTCGATTTACTTGAGCAAAGAGAGCTCAAAGCGTATCAGTAGAGTGTGCATTCCAGCAATTTTAAGGGAGGGTGGAAGGCAAAGAAAATCGAAGAGAAAAAGAAGCTGAGAATTAAAGGAAAATGAATATGGACACCTTTTCCCTCGTTTTCTAAAAGAAAAGAACAAAATCTAAATTATTTAAAGATCTCTCTAACATAGTGATCTTAAGAATCAAAATGGTATGCCAGTAAGGAATTCTCGTTGAAACACCTAAATGGGGTCAATGCAAGAGTGGTCCACCTAATATGGTGCCCCTGAAAGAGTGGCCAACAAATGTGCCCCTCTAATACCTGAATGACAAGTGTCAATCAGGTGGGCATTGGAAAAAAAATAACTTTCCATTTTTTTTCAAGCGAACCTTTTAATTCACTGAAATACACGCTATGAAATCTCATACTGTCTTAACTAGATGATACAAGATAATTTACTCTAATTCATCACTTTATTCAATATGTTTGTTTTATTATTACTGACATCCGAAATTGTCGCAGAATATCATTGTATCAGTTAGTCAACCAAACAAATAAGAAAACGAAGTTCCTGAAGCAATAAATTTATTTTAAAAACATTGGTAGACAAACTGTCTCAAACAGAGTGACTAACAAAAAAAGTGAATACAAAATAATCAGCGTCAACAGAAGCTTAAATACTCCTTAAACAGATAACGGATGACGTCATGATCCACTCCAGAACCAACAGCAAATGAAAAGAAATTGGCTGATCCACGCAGACCATGACCTTACCGACGTAAATCGAATGTATAACAGCGTCATCTTTAACGACTGACGAAGATGGAACCTTATACCTTTTATTTTCATGTTACTTAATCAAAATAGAAAAAACCCTTTTATCATCTATTTCATCTAACAATTATGATATTATGATCAATTTAAGAAATACATCACTATTAGATTCATTAGGGGAAAAAAAACATGAACTGGAGATATCGTTAATTTTTTTTCAGTCTTATCTCTAGGCTAAAAATCATTCAGGTTTCATCATAATATATCTATAAGAATAATAGCTGTTGTAAGTCTGATCTGTTTTTCTATTCCCACAAAAGCCATTACCTATCCTCTCTAGCACGAAACTTTTCGTGACAGCATTTGAATGACAGCGAGAATCCTCTTATATTTCTCTGACTGATTTTCTACTAAACTAAGATCCAGCCATTTTTGGTAACACGAAAAAAAAATTGTTAAGATAAGAATAAATAGTTATTTTTCTCATCCAAATCTCATTTCATGAGATAATATGACATAAGCTACGGGTAGTAAAAATAAGTAGAGAGATAGGTCTTGATATATGGTATACTAATTTGTAATATTTTCTCTAGGGAACAGGAATCTTTCATGATGGTGTTTTGTTTTGTACCATAATGGTACACCAATCGGTATTTTCATGACTAAACAGGCTTTGTCTTAATAATTTGTTTTTACTGCAGTTGATAGACATTTATTTGATAGATTTTAGACATTAAAATAACTTTGTAGTGCATTATTTTGACGCGTGTTTCATTTCTATATCTAATGTCAGCATTATATAAACTAAAAAGAATAGGTTTAACACTCAAATTTTATTCCGTCTTAGCATCACACTAAGCCTAATTTGACTTATCTTTCTTACTTGCATCTTTTTTGTTTTTTCGTTCTCATAGCGATTAAAATTTTTCCCTACAATATTCTAACGTTCTCCTTAGCAAATTTTCTCTTATAACTTAAATTCAAGAATTGAATATAAAATAATTCTTAGTTTAAACATCATGTATGCGTAAAGGAATCTTAATTGGAAAGCGCAAGAAACTGCAAATACCATCTGTTTTATTTTATAAACAGTGAAACAGCCCAACCAATTTCGAGTTTACGATTCTCATCACTATCAAATACGCAGAGCCTCTAATTTTGAACTTAACCCAAAAGACAAAGGCGCTCCTGAACCAAGCATTGGGATAATCTAGGCTTTTTGAAGGGTTTTTCAATGGAACTAACCCACATTTGCGTTACATGGAGAGGAAAAATATGAAAACTTCCTAAGGTAGGCTATGGGATTTTAACTCTGATTCGTATATTACTGAGGATATTTTAAGTCAGCACTGTGGCCGGTACGAACCTGAAGCAGAAAAGAATTCGTATCCACCAGCTACTGCTTGGATTAGAATATGGATCACCTCATTGAGAGGGGAACGCTCTATCCCCTGAACCACCCCTGCTCTAACATCATCTATTCCATATTTTAAAACCTGCATTAAGCAGTTGATCCAGTTCTGAGTTTACTACTCTCAATGTTCATCTCCATAGCCTTGTAATTTTGAACCTAACAAAGAAGACAAGGGAAGTCCTGGACCAAGCATTGGGACAAACTAGTCTTAGAGGAAAATTTTTCATAAAAAGCATCAAGATTATTCCTCTTTCATCTATGAGAGCTGTAAGCACGTATCCATGAAACCCAGAGCTCCAAAACTGACTGTCAAACTACATTAATGCTACTCAAATTGTTATAAAAGTCTCTAACCATTACTCGAAATTATAGAAAACATATTTCCAAATTAAATTCGCGTGGTTGTATAGTGACACTAGTAGTTTGTTAAAAAAACAGTAAAAATTCCTTTTCAGAAAAAAAATGCATTTTCTTACAATTAAAATAGTACGACAAATTGCCAAGGGTTTTAAACTTTGTGAAAGCTAGTAATCCATAAGAACTTTTAAAAAAAAAGTTTTAGTCATTAAGAATTCTTCGACTGAAGATAAATATTCCGAAGAAATAAGAAACAAAATGCATTTGGCGATAAATCTTTTCCCAATACTTATCGAAAACTAAAATATAAGCATTATTCAAACATCTAGTTTAGAACTAAGAAGAAAAAAAGTGGACTGAAAGAAACATTTATCTTTCCTAACAGCTATATACTTATAACGGCATAAACAAAAACAGAAATGAAAGAAAGAAAGAAAGAAATACTTAATGGCAACTCGAAATACAAGATATAAAAAAAATTGTGCATCAAAGGTTTGCACGCAAATCTCTTCTTTAGATCGGTCAAAGTTTAGTTGAGAGTAAGATTTAAACTACTGAATAAAGAAAAAAAACTGACGAAGAGCTTTACTTTCGAGGCAAGCAACATCAGTAAGCAATTAAAGTCACATAAATAAATAAAATAGAGAAAAGTTGGAATTAGAAGGATTTACATGAATAATCTCTATACATAAGAAATGCTGAGAAGTTGAGATGTCTTTTGTCTTCTGAAATTGAAGTATGTAAAAATGTTACTTGATTTCCAATAAAAAATGTTTAAAATAACACATGAATTGTCTTCATATACCGTGTCTTTTTTAAAATATTATTTAAGAGAGAGGGGGATTTTTGAAAAAAAAATTATTCCATACAGTGTATAAGAAAATAATGTTCTCATGTTCTAGTACATGGGAATTTTGTTTACTCTAAAACAAACTAGTCTCCCATACCATATCGTGTCGGAAATTAAAGGGTAAGCCACTAGAAGGTGCCATCTTGAAGAAAAGGAAAACATTTTAATATTGAAAACTTAGAAATAAAAATTGCAATCAAAGGTTTCACATCGCCGACGGAGATGTTTTGGCAAAATCCTGGTATCTCAGTAGCGGCTTTAGCTGTACCGCTAATTTTATCAAAATTATCATGTGTTTGTTAGGCATTTGGTAAACAATGTTTTTTTGGGAAAAAAATCAGATCGGAAGATCTGGAAGGCCAAGACATAGAACTACCGTCGTCAATTCTGCTGCTCGTACAAGGAATGTGTGACTGTAGATTTACCATAGTCCATATATATATATATATATAAATATATATATATATAAATATATATATATATATATATATATATATATATATATATATATATATATATATATATATATATATATATATATATATATATATATATATATATATATATATATATATATATATATATATATATATATATATATATATATATATATATATATATATATATATATATATATATATGTAACATAAAAAGCTTTTATTAATCTTTTTATGTTAGTTTCTTTGCTATGAAACAACTCCTACTTTATTCCTAATTAATTATTCTATTCCAAATTCTTTCTCACACTTTTAAAAGCCACATCCTGTTCTTAAATCTATTTTTGGCTCAACTATGCATTTAATTAAGAGCAGGACATATCTCCCTATGCTCTGTGTGGGAAACGCTAGATTTCTTTCATAAACCAATAGTAATCCTTATCACTTCCCTTTTCCCCTCAAATATAACAAAATAGAGGGAAATTCCTTTGCTACTTTCCCTAAGATAAAAACTTAAGCACACAGTTTTTGAGTGCGATTTTGAGCTCCGCCTTTGCTAGAAAATGTCTTAAATATACTATGTGAAGCTAATAAAATATTTTTTTGCCTTCCAACTGCTATCTGCGTGGCCTAACATCACTCACCATGACTGCTACCCTTTCAAGCCTTGCAGGATAAATTTTGCAGTTGGTTTGGCACTTTTTTTTTCACTGGCTCCATTAAAAAAATGCTTTTTTCAAATAAGTAAAAAATATATAAATATAAAAAGAAAGAAGAAAATAATGAAATGAAGTTTTAGGAGATGCCGGCGTTGCTCGTGAAACAGATATCCTGACTAAAAGAATGAGAATTTCGGGACTTTCCTTCATAATGGGTCCAGACGTTGCCTCTACACCGTTGTACCGGAATCGCCGTTAAAGAATTGATGTCTTCGCTGTTTTGGTTTCGTTTTCGCCTACCGTGTGTTACCATCAACAATTAGCTTCTTGCGGATTTACAGCAAGTGCTTGCTGTGTTGCCCTACTTGCTTGCTGCTTGTCGGTCTCATTGAGGATTGATAAAGGTTCAGCATATGATCGAATTGATTTCGTTTTCTGGCGATTTTCTCGAGTGTTATGTGTTTCCTTGAACGGAAGATGACCAAAAATGTGATCTCAAGTGGTAGCTATGATTCCGCTCGCGTGTGCGCGTGATTCATCAAATATTAGAAGTGATTTATTGGTGATTAATTACAGATGTGATTGGTATTTACTCTCAAAAGTTTAAGTTTTTAAACGTGAATACTTTTGAATCATTTACGCTCATATATTGAAATAGGAACATATAATTTTATGTTTATTGTTCCAAATATTTATTCCGGTAATATTATATTTATCTATTAATATTTATATTTTGATAATAGTTCCATTTATTGATCCTATTATTCAATGGTTTATAATATTATTTGTTTAAATTAAATAATGATATTAAAATTTAGTGCTATCACATATTTTTTTCCACTTATGATTCAGTATGATTATAGTTTTAATTATTATTTAAGGAATCTCTTTTTATATTGCATTATATATCACAGTGTATATTATATTAATTGTAGAAGAGAAATTTAAATTTTTGTTTTATTATGGTGTTTAAAAAAGCAATTTGTTCTCACACATTTTTTTTCCTGAAATCCTGGTTAATGTTTGCAATTAAAAAAACCAAAAAAGAAAGTAGATAGAAAAGAAAAAAATTTCAAATCTAAGAAAAACAAAAAGAAAGGAAGAAAATAAAAATTTGGGCATAAAAAAAAAAAAGAATAGTAAAAAGAAAAATGTTAACAAAGTGAGTTTAAAGAAAAATAAAACAAAAGATGGACTAAATATAAAGATTTAAATTGCAAAACTGAAAATAATTTTGAATTTTCAAGTGTTCTTAAGACTGATTGTGATAATGTGGGGCCGCATTGTCAAAATCATGTTGACGGAATCATGCAAATTCAAGATACTGAAAAAAATTTCCATCTTCAGAAATTTTAAGAAATTTTTCAGATATTTTTGCTAAAAATAAATAGTATATGAATATAGAGACAATAAAAATTGAACCTCAAAGGTTAAAGTAACCATCAAGTTTACCAGTGTCAAACTTTTTATTATCTCATTGAAATAAAAATACTGAAGTCTCTTAAACTTCAGATTAAAGACCATTGTGTCAAAATTTTTTTAACATTTTATATTGAAAATTTTTTGGATAAAAAGTGTCAATTTGTATTTTTATATCTCATATCACTTTCATTTTCATATTTTTGTATCTTTCTTGTTATTGAATATGAAAATTTACATCTTTTAGGAAATTTTTATAGATTTTCTTGTCTTAAGTGAAAAGTTTATTTTAATTGTGTTAGTATGAGGAATAACTTTATTTACTGTGATTATAAAGAAGGACTGAAAAAACTTAATCACAAATAATTTTTGAAAATGGAGATCTAACACTTCATTTCGATAGTAGCGCTACTTCAAATTTTTTCTTCTTCCTCTAACACTGTATGAAAAATTTTTTTTACATAGTGTGCAAATGTGTTTTTTTTTTCATTATAATTCATGTTACTTTATATCTTGTTGATATTACAAATATTAGTATTAAATTTTTTAATTGTGTCATCATAAGGAAAGTTTTGCAAAGGGATAATTTTAAAAATTTTTAGATATTAGTCAAAATTTTTCGGCGAGGGGGGATGTAACATAAAAAGCTTTTATTAATCTTTTTATGTTAGTTTCTTTGCTATGAAACAACTCCTACTTTATTCCTAATTAATTATTCTATTCCAAATTCTTTCTCACACTTTTAAAAGCCACATCCTGTTCTTAAATCTATTTTTGGCTCAACTATGCATTTAATTAAGAGCAGGACATATCTCCCTATGCTCTGTGTGGGAAACGCTAGATTTCTTTCATAAACCAATAGTAATCCTTATCACTTCCCTTTTCCCCTCAAATATAACAAAATAGAGGGAAATTCCTTTGCTACTTTCCCTAAGATAAAAACTTAAGCACACAGTTTTTGAGTGCGATTTTGAGCTCCGCCTTTGCTAGAAAATGTCTTAAATATGCTATGTGAAGCTAATAAAATATTTTTTTGCCTTCCAACTGCTATCTGCGTGGCCTAACATCACTCACCATGACTGCTACCCTTTCATATATATATATATATATAAATATATATATATATATATATATATATATATATATATATATATATATATATATATATATATATATATATATATATATATATATATATATATATATATATATATATATATATATATATATATATATTATGTTCAAAATGTAGAGAAAACAAGGGGAAAAAATAATAATAGTAATAAAAGTAAAAATGACAAAAAACCGGGGGAAAAAACAATCCGAGAAAAAAGACAAAAATTTTAAAGAATCCAAAAAATTCCGGACTTTTCAAAAAAAAAATTTCCGGATTTTTCAAAATTTTTTCCCCGGATTTTTTTAAATTTTTGTCCTTTTTCTCGGATCGTTTTTTTTGATTCCGGTTTCCTGTTATTTATATTTTTATTACTATTATTATTATGTCCCCTTCCTTCATTGTTCTGTAATTTTTCCCCTGTTTTATCTACATTTTGAACTTATTTTATGAGTTCTATTTACTTGCCGCTTATGCGCAATAAATAAAACTTATTGTTTTCTTAATTTTCTTCGTGTTTATTATCATATATATATATATATATATATATATATATATATATATATATATATATATATATATATATATATATATATATATATATATATATATATATATATATATATATATATATATATATATATATATATATATATATATATATATATATATATATATATATATATATATATATATATATATATATATATATCACAATAGAGACAAAAAGGATAAAAAGAGAAGAGATTAAAAATTAAGAGAATTCATATAATAATTATATTAATATTTTAATAATATATACGATAATAGAAATAATTTAAATTTTATTGTAAATAAACTAATTACTTGTAATTCTGTTTTTCGAAAAACATTTATTTAAATAAATTTTTTAATCAAATGAATAGAATTGAAAGAAAATGTAGTAATGTTTGTTCATCCAAAAAACTAATCGACAAACTCTTTCGAAATTTGATTAAAAACAATAGATAGCCAACTAAAGTAATTAAGTTCTACATAAAATCATTGAGTTAATTGTATGTTATTATTACTAATAAATTTAATAAAAACTTCTCTGTTAACTAAATTTATATTTTTTCCATTTTCAAATCCAATTCAGACAAGTTCTTTTATAAAAATCTGTACAAACCGAAAAAAACATTTTTTTTAAACAAATGTTAATTTTCTAAAATAATTAAAATTGTATAATTAAATATCCACTTTATTAATTATAAACTTTTCATTATCGAGTATAATATTATTACCTTGACTTCATACAGTTTCGTTCCAATCCAAGGTAACTAAAAAATCAAACGCACTTCAATACTGCAGATAGAACGCACCATAAAAACCTTCTATTTACGCTCTTAACCTCTATTTGCGCTTCTGTTTTCAGATTCTGGCAAACTTTTATAAAAATATTTTAAATAATTTTTAAGAGATTTCGATCGTGTAAGTTTATTTGAATTCACTACTCGCTTTACAAATTCCGTTTTGTGTTCTGTTCTGTATTTTTCATACATTTTATTTTCTATTTTTGCTTGCTATGCTTTATTTCGTATATATTCTCTACTTCATGAGTTCCATTTTCGTTTCAATTTTTTTCAGTGCTCCTCACACTATTGTATCGATATATTTTACTTCAGTTATATTAATACAATATTAGAAAGCACTCCTTTTTGCGGATATAATTGTGTAAGCTGATGACGGGATTATATCTTTTTATTATTTTGTTTCTCGGCTTTATAATAATTTTTTTAAATAAAAATATCTTTAAATAAAAATGTCTTTAAATATTTTTTAAATGTTTCAAAAATATTTTAATTGACAATTTTTTTTTCTCTTTTTATTAATTTTCATTATATTATTTTCCAAGTTTTTTAAAAATATTTTTAACTATATTTTTAACGCTCGTGTTGTGGACGAAACTAACTGTTTTAAAAATATTTCTTGACGATGATAGAAATTTAGTCAATTTGTTTGGTAAAAAGCTCAAACAAAATTATAATTTTGTATCAATATGCGGTTATATTAACATACAGCTATCACATATGTAAGTTAAGCTTTCAAACCGTGAAATCGCAAAATATCATTTTACTTTTTATTTATTCCAAACTCTGCTTAAGTAAGCAATTACTTGCAGTCGATTATTTTTTTCTTTTCAGATTATAAGCTTATGAAAAACAATGCCAATTTAAACTTTATTCAATTGAAACAACATCAAAAGGTAAATGTATGAATTTACAAAATTTGCTTACGGATATGAGGAAAAGAAATGTTGTCATAGTAATTTTATGTAGTATATGGTGATGAAATCTCCAAGTTTTTAGAACAAAATTTAAAATTTTAACAAAATCAACGTCAGTTTTTAATGACTACATTTTTATCAATTCGCTTTCGTGTGTGCTCCTCTTTCCGACTAGTTAGAATGATGAAATTTCAACTTCTACTGCGTGCCTTATGAAAAGGTTCACTCTCCTCAAAATATCTATCAGCAAAATTTATCATTATTGCAAAATAGAATTTTTCGTCATTTAAATCTAACGGTTTTTTTTAAAAATATATTTTCGAGTTTAAATTTCCTCCTTTCCTTTGTAATCGATGACAAAATGCATTTCAAGTGACTCTATAAAAAATTCCAGTCATTATATCTTCAAATATGATTTATTGTGAATAAAATCTCCATCCCATTTTAATTTGTTCACTACTGAACTGGAGTTCAGTTACTGGATGACTGAGCAATTTTCAAACGTTTCTTGACGACTACAAACAGCCAATATATAATATTAAAGTTGCCAAATAGAATTTCAACTTTTGACCGATTAGTTCACATTTTAAGTGGCATGTGCCTGATACTAATGCAATCGGAAGTTGGGTACTTGTAAGTGACGTCATGCGTGGGTCAGCAAATCAGTTTCGATACACATGGGTGTGGTCACTTGCAGATGTAACCCAGATGGGTAATTTAATATTTTTTAACCGGCGATGAGCACGTCTGAGCATTTCTGATTTCACGACCATTAATGTTCAACTCCATATTCTTGTAATTTTGAACTCAACCCAGAAGACAATGGAAATCCTAGATCAAGCAAGAACTCCTAGATTATAAGCAAACTAGCCTTCGTGGAGGACTTTTATGATACTATCTCTTATTTGCGTTACATGGTGAAGAAAATTCCAAAATCTCCCACCACAACGATAATGAAGCAAACTTCCCACTGCAATAATGCAGTCCCACCAAAATCCCACTACAACATCAATGAAGCAAACTTCCCACTACAAAAATACTGTCCCACCACAACGTCAATGAAGCAAACTTACCACTACAAAAATGACGGTAAAGCGATTTTAACCCCTGATCGGCAAACACTGGGGGCATTTTGCACTGGGGATATTTCGAGCCTTTAACAAAATACGTTTCCTCCAGCGACCGCTGGGATTCCAGTCTAGATCACTTAAATGAGAGGCGTACACTATACAGCACGATCCACCATGGCTCGCAATTAGGTACTTGCAAATTACCACGGCTATGTCAAATCACGTGATTGTGCATAGCTTGTTAACGTCACAACCATAAGGCATGAGTATATAATTGTGGTCAATGAATTTTCGGATTGGATCCCCAGCAAGCGACGTCACACGAGCGTCTCATTACTAATTGGTGTGACCTCGCTTGCGAGTATCCAATTGTCTCCTAAATGTTAAAAGCAATATTAATCTTCAACTTATCATCAAACGGAGATCTTGAAGCTTTTCCAACACAAAGAGACTGAAGTACATAATATTGATGAAATGAAAAGAAAAAGTTTTTTTTAATACGCTTTTTAAATTAACAATAAATCGAAATTAAAGTATTTTTTTCATGTCATCTCATTTTCGAGAAACATTTGGAGAATTTTTCGTGTAGGTAGTCGTAGTTTGCAATAAACTTCTTTCACCACGGAAAGTGATGCACCCTAGATTTTTCGTTTTAAGTCTGACATAAATACAATAATTTTTCTTTTTTGCTCAATTTAAAAAGAAGTATTGTTCAAAAATTTTATTTTATAATATACCGACGAAACTTCATGAAGATTAGTTTTATTTCAAATTCTCAAAAACCCTGAGTTAATCTTATACAAAAACAGCTCTGTCCCTTTGTGTATTATACCACTGAAATTTTAAGTAAATTAATTCTACTCTAATTCCCTCTGCAAAAAGGAGAAAAAAAAACATTCTTAATATAAAATTAAGTCTTACGAAATATTGCATATAGTGTTTTTTTATATAAATTAATGTTGTTGACTGACTTTTTTAAAGTACAATCACGCAATTCAGGAAGGAAAAAAATCCGGAATTATAAACTGGCTAACGGAAGTAATAGGAAGGTACTTAAAGTAATTCCAACGAAAATACTTTCGCGAAAATAACGTTAAAAGCTTGTAATGTCTTCTTTGAAGTAAAGTAGTCGTTGTAAAAACAACGACAGAAAAAATAAACTGAGAAAACTAGTGGAAAGCTGTAAGACTGTTTCAACGTACTTTCGGAAAGCAATTAAAGGAGAAAAAAGCACGTTAGTTTAAGGAAGAAACAACCGAAACTATTCAGCTTTAATTTACTCTCATGAAATGAACGTTTTTGTCCTAGATTAGAAAAAAAATAATGACTTTTTTCCTTCCTTTAACGCTTTCCCATGTTAAGCCGGCAAATTTATCGGACTTTTAAAGATTATTTTTTGTCAGAACTTAATAGCATGCTATTGGTGGATTTATAAATTAAGAGATTTATAAAAGTTGCAAAGTCATTAAATGTAGCAAGCTATTAATTCTGTTGAGAGGAAAACATTAGTTTTCTTATATCTTTGTATTAAAGTAAAATTCACGTGAAAATTAAAAAATGAGATTTACATTATTTGCAGTAAAAGTAGGGGTAAAATCCGATAGTGGGTTCAAACCGGGAGCCTCGATTCTGGCAAAATTAGTTTTGCTTTCTGGTAAGCAGTCTCTGAATTACATTCAACTATACTCAGTTGCAAGTTAAGAAAATACCATTGAGGTATAGGATTTATATAATCATTTGCGACTGCATATAGTTCCGTTTTATTTCGCATTCAAATTATACAAATATGCTTACAAAGCAATATAAAAACTTTCAAAAGTTAAACAAGTCAGATAAAAATTTAATTCGTGCTGTATTTTACGAATCAAAGAATTATTAAAAAAAGTTTATATTTTCGTAGTCTTACTGGATTCCTAGACTTGGCGACACATTTCGATTCAAGAGGAGAACATTGAAAGAAAAATAAGTTTATGACATTGCAAGAGAATAATTATAAGATCATAAAGCACGTCTATTGCTGACACTCCCGTAAACAAATCAAATGCGAGATAAAGAATTTTTACTTTAGTTTCCGGTTGAAGAAAATAGTCTGCAGGAATCAATATTCATTATTCTTTCGATTATTTAAATATCAGGCAACTCTCTAATTTTGAGGAAGCAAAGCAATGGTTTATGTTAAATAAGTTTTCTTAATTTTCATTTCACGCTATTTAAAAAGTAAGCAAAAAGAAGGTTGTGCAAGGTCGTTCCTTCAAGAGTTGGCGATGTTAGTGGACGTTCGCTCTGGGATCTTGTCATCCATTTGGCGTGCACTTTAATGCAAACAGTCTCTCTGTGTAGGGATAATGTTTTTTTCTTAACTTGCAACACAGTACAGATAGGAAGAAGGAGTTGCTATATTGTTGATGAATATCATCACTATATCATCGTTGTTGAATTCATGACGTCTGTGTAGATAAGTTTGCTTTACTGTGTCAACATTATAATATTCTGTTTTCAAACTATATTTATTGACCGTTACATTTATTAAAAATCTTTATAGCCCTGCTTATTATACGTTTAGTAAGGATTATACGTTATACATACCTGCTTATTTTACGTTACCTAACAAACAATAAGGATTTAGCAAGATTCGGATACAATTCGATAACATCTGCTCACGTGGTAAAGCCGGGTGCTACTTCATGATGTAAATCAAATTTCGAAGAAAAAAAAGATTTTTTTTAATGTACTGTCAAGAAAACAAAAGTGGTTTCGCAGAAACTTCAAGAAAAGTCTCGAAACAAAATTTCCACATATAGAAGTGTATAAAAAACCAAAAAAGCTTACAAAAAAAATTTTTTTTTTTTAAAATTGATTGATATTTTTTTTGCCGATCGGACTGTGTAAGGATCAGAGAACTTGCATCAGAAAATTCTGGGTTCAAATCCCGGACAAGGCATGGTAGTTCCTTCATTCTCTACACTATCTGCCCTTACTGTGGGAAAAAAATCAACAAAAATAGGATTTTATTCTAAGTGATAAAATTTGGTAATTTTATGCTACCTGTGAGCATGGCGTTAAAAATATTTTTTCTGTTAAATTCCCTCTTCAGTTTTTTAATAATAAGTGCGGTAATAAGAATCGAAATTTCGAAAACCAGAATTTCCAATAAACTGTTACCATACGATAGGAAAGATTACGATATGAAAGCTTTAAATATCATATATTTTTGTTTCATTAACCAGAAGTATGTTTTCTTAAAAATTATTTTTCTCTGTGTACCTTAAAACACTTTAAATTGAAATACACGTTTAGAAACAGTCTTAATGTTTCTTTTTCTTACCAAGAAAATAAACACAAATAAGTTTATTTCACGTTTTCAACCATTATACTTTTTTTATATGAAAATAATGTCTTTGAATCCTTTAGTACACATGTTATAAAAAACTGAACAGACCCCAATTTGTAATGCATTATTATTTTTTTTGAGAATAAACTATATTTTATAAAATAAATATTCCTTCGAACTTTTTTTTTATTATATTTTCTTGTTCGCAATCCAAATCACCCCTCGTGTTATGCCAGTTAAGGCAGAAAAATATTTTCCAACTCGTTGAATTTTTCAGACCTGACAGGAATAAACTGAGTAAGTTTAGTTTAGAAAATTGGGAAGGAACGAGTTCGCAAAAAAAGACTATCCAATAATGTTTTCCTAGCATTTACTTCCTTACCGGTACTGTTTTTACAACCAATTTATTTATGTAAGCACCATAGGTATAAAAATGAGGCGTATGGAAATAAATATAACCTCTCTATTCGAAATAGTGGCTTTAAAATCAGAAATAAGATTTTGCATGGCAATTTGGGGAAATATAAATAAATTTCCCGTTAAGGGGTAAATAAGATTAATAAAACTATCAGATTATAGTGATTTAAATAAATGCATATAACAACATTTATGTTGTTATGTATGAATGCATATAACGTTTTATTTTTCTACAGTGTTTGTGAAAACTTTTGAAATTCGTGGTAAGTTAGGAATGTTAGTAAATTAACTTAGGAGAGCTTGTAAATATTTTTTAAATATGTGGCATGTACAGTTATTTAATCTTATGAGAAATTAGAAAGCACTGCTCACCTTTTGTATTTCTTCATATTATTTTTTTTTTCTCATTTCATTCATTTTATATGAATGCACATAAGATTTTAATTTTCTACAGTGTTTGTAAAAAATTTTGAAATTTATGTAAAGATAGGCGAGTTTGTAAATTAGGTTGGGAGTGTTCATAAATAATTTTTAAATTTGTCACAGATGTAGTTATTTAATATTATGAGGGCACTACTCACTTTTTGTATTTCTTTCAAGAAGTTTTCCTGTACCACTGGAAATATATATATATATATATATATATATATATATATATATATATATATATATATATATATATATATATATATATATATATATATATATATATATATATATATATATTATATATATATATATATATATATATATATATATATATATATATATATATATATATATATATATATATATATATATATATATATATATATATATATATATATATATATATATATATATATATATATATATATATACCATGCATTATGACCATTACATTATGACCACCCTCCATCTATAACAATGGACTCGCCCAGGTTTTCATGGTTTCTCGCCCAGGAACAATGTTTTCATGGGGCACATTAGGACCCTTAATCCTCATAGAACAATCCCTGACGTCTGTAAGCTACTTGAACATAGTTGCAGACCAGGTTCACCCATTCATGGCAACAGTTTTTCCTGCGGGGGATGGTGTTTACCAACAGGATAATGCACCATGTCATAAGGGTCGAATCGTCATGGATTGGTTCGAGGAACATTCCAGTGACTTTAAAGTCATGTCTTGGCCCCCAAATTCACCTGACCTTAATCAAATAGAGCATCTGTGGTCCTACTTGGAAAACCAAATTCGTGCTGTCACGCTACCCCCTCGCAATGTGAGGGAATTGCAGGACCAGTTGGGGAGCGCTTGGTACCAGATACCTCAGACTACCTATCAGCTCCTTGTGGAATCAATGCCACGGCGGGTGGTCCAACATGTTATTAGCAGGGTGGTCATAATATAATGGCTCTTCGGTGTATATATATATAAATGATTTGAGGAAGGTGCTAATTTCGTCAACAACAAAGCACAGCCAAGACCAATCGTACATTTTGTTAAAAACTGGTAAGTTTATTTTAGATTTTCTTTTTACTTTACATATTGCATCTGCATTATTTAACCTATAAGGGAAAGGGTCATTACCCGGCAATTACTGAACTCATGTTTATTCTGCGAAATTTAACGGTCATGGTGTGATTTTCTCTGCACTGATGTTTTTTAAGGTAGTTGCTCGGTATTTCTTACACAGAAATATTTCCTTGGCTAAATTGTGTGAATTTAAATTTATAATTCCTGACTGTTAAAATTCCTTACAAAAAGAATAGAAAAACACTTTTTTTTAAAAAAATATTTTATTCTAACTGCTAAAGAAAAAATAATGAATGAATATATATGCCGTTAATATAATACCGTTACCTCTTATGCCGTTAATATAATACAAGAATCAATGCACATTGCGTCAAACTTTACTGATCGAAATGTTTTCAATGTAGTTTGTTTTAAGCAAAACAATGTTTTACTTTTCGATTTAAAATTTATTTTAAGCATCCCTTATATTTTCCCACCAACAAAAGATGTGGAACTGTTCACTGTCAACCAATTTCATCTGGACATTGAAAATTTCATTCTAAATTGGCATTTATTTTAAAAATTAATTCATTTATTTTTTTTCAAAAATATCTCCCAAACTTAAATTTTTTTTGAAAAAAAATCATAATTTTTAAGTTTAAAAATTATTTGTTCCTTAAAAAAAAAAAAACAGTAAAATTTTTTTACAGCAAGAAAATACACCTATAGTTTAAAATCGAAGCTTTGGATCAAGCTTAATTCATTTAAACTACATTTGTTTCTTTAATTTTCCTTGGTGAAAAAATTTCGAAGAATACCATTGAACTAAGCTCTACTAAAATACGAGAGTTAAGGAGTGCAGCATACCATTTCTACTTAAAATATTTCCCTCTCATGGCGTTAAACAATTTTAACGACTCTAACTGAAAGAATTTAAAAAACTTTTTTTCCCATTACTACGATAACCGGCAAAACTTCCATCGCTCAAAACAACAGCTCTAAACAGCAATCTATCAAGTTCTTCAGCTCACAGAGCATCACTAGCAAGACGTCCAGGACTCGAAAAAAAAATAATCCCGAAACGAATTAGGTATGCACCAGCCAGTTTCAAAAGGGGTAGATCAAATTCCTTTAATCATATCTCCATTCTAATCTATTAACACGGTCTGCTCTTTCCGGTAACAAGTTTTCCGAAATAAAATGGAATTTTATCTCACCCCTTTCTCTCGTGAGAGAACGTTCTCAATGGAACATCGGAAATTCCATTCTACTCAGAACGTCATCCATCATGCCAGGCTCCACTTATTTTTCTTCCACGGCTTTTGTTTTCGCGACATCTCCCTTTCACACTCTAATCTGCAAGAGAAGGCTTTGCCGGGATTGGTTAGCCGCCATCTTGGAGGTCATGTCATGCGGTTTGACATGATGAAACAGGCCCATCAAAAATGGGCGGAACTGCTTCTGAAGTGTGATTAATCAGATATATATAAAAAAAGTGCCAAAATACGTATTGGAAAAAGTATCAAATAATACTGTCAAGTGCAGATATCTTATTTAAAAAATGCATGGGAAGTTGACATATATCTGAAAACAATACATTTATATCTAAAACAATGTATTTCTGTGGTTTTTAATGTCTTAAACAACTGCAGCAATGAATGTCAGGCAGTTGAACTTTTTAATATCTTTTATTAAAAAAAATAACGAAACTAAAAATTAGGAAAGTGTAGATATCTTATTAAAATGCATGGAACATTGACATTCATATCTAAAACAATACGATGCATTTCTGTAGTTTTTAATGCCTTAACTACTGCAGCAATTAATGTTAGGGACTTGAGCTTTTTAATATCTTTTATTTAAATGAATAACAAAATTAAAAATTTGCAAAGTGTTATTCATTTTAATAAAAGATATTATAATATCTTATAAGATATTTTAATAAAACATATTTGCATATTATTAAAAAATATATGGGACATTGGCATTTATATCTAAAACAATATGATGTATTTCCGTGGATTTTAATGCCTGAACAACTACAGCAATGAATGACATGCAGATGAGCTTTTTAATAATTTTTATTGAAAATATAAGCGA
Organism: Parasteatoda tepidariorum; assembly: GCF_982258835.1. Classification (NCBI taxonomy): domain Eukaryota; kingdom Metazoa; phylum Arthropoda; class Arachnida; order Araneae; family Theridiidae; genus Parasteatoda; species Parasteatoda tepidariorum. The sequence goes on from NC_141758.1 coordinate 90,569,224, forward strand.
AACTAAAAATGTGAAAAGTGTAGATATCTTATTAAACATGTATGGAACAGTGACATTTATGCCCAAAACAATACGATCTATTTCATTGGATTTTAATGCATAAGCAACTACAGCAATGAATGACATGCAGATGAGCTTTTTAATAATTTTTATTGAATATATAAGCGAAACTAAAAATGTGAAAAGTGTAGATATCTTATTAAACATGTATGGAACAGTGACATTTATGTCCAAAATAATACGATCTATTTCATTGGATTTTAATGCATAAGCAACTACAGCAATGAATGACATGCAGATGAGCTTTTTAATAATTTTTATTGAATATATAAGCGAAACTAAAAATGTGAAAAGTGTAGATATCTTATTAAACATGTATGGAACAGTGACATTTATGTCCAAAACAATACGATCTATTTCATTGGATTTTAATGCATAAGCAACTACAGCAATGAATGACATGCAGATGAGCTTTTTAATAATTTTTATTGAATATATAAGCGAAACTAAAAATGTGAAAAGTGTAGATATCTTATTAAACATGTATGGAACAGTGACATTTATGTCCAAAACAATACGATCTATTTCATTGGATTTTAATGCATAAGCAACTACAGCAATGAATGACATGCAGATGAGCTTTTTAATAATTTTTATTGAATATATAAGCGAAACTAAAAATGTGAAAAGTGTAGATATCTTATTAAACATGTATGGAACAGTGACATTTATGCCCAAAACAATACGATCTATTTCATTGGATTTTAATGCATAAGCAACTACAGCAATGAATGACATGCAGATGAGCTTTTTAATAATTTTTATTGAATATATAAGCGAAACTAAAAATGTGAAAAGTGTAGATATCTTATTAAACATGTATGGAACAGTGACATTTATGTCCAAAACAATACGATCTATTTCATTGGATTTTAATGCATAAGCAACTACAGCAATGAATGACATGCAGATGAGCTTTTTAATAATTTTTATTGAATATATAAGCGAAACTAAAAATGTGAAAAGTGTAGATATCTTATTAAACATGTATGGAACAGTGACATTTATGTCCAAAACAATACGATCTATTTCATTGGATTTTAATGCATAAGCAACTACAGCAATGAATGACATGCAGATGAGCTTTTTAATAATTTTTATTGAATATATAAGCGAAACTAAAAATGTGAAAAGTGTAGATATCTTATTAAACATGTATGGAACAGTGACATTTATGTCCAAAACAATACGATCTATTTCATTGGATTTTAATGCATAAGCAACTACAGCAATGAATGACATGCAGATGAGCTTTTTAATAATTTTTATTGAATATATAAGCGAAACTAAAAATGTGAAAAGTGTAGATATCTTATTAAACATGTATGGAACAGTGACATTTATGTCCAAAACAATACGATGTATTTCATTGGATTTTAATGCATAAACAACTAAAGCAATGAATGCCATGTAGTTGAACTTTTTAATATCTTTTATTGAAAATATTAAAGAAACTGAAAATTTGGAAAGTGTTGATATCTTATTAAAAATGTATGGGACATTGACATTCATATCTAAAACAATACGATGCATTTCTGTAGATTTTATTGTCTTAACTACTGCAGCAATAAATGTTAGGCAGTTAGACTTTTTAATACATTTTATTAAAACGAATAACCAAAGTAAAAATTTGCAAAGTTTAGATATCCTATTAAAAGTTATATGGGACATTGGCATTTATATGTAAAACCATACGATGTATTTTGGTGGTTTTTTATGCCTGAACAACTGCAGCAATGAATGTCATGTAGTTGAACTTTTTAATATCTTTTATTTAAAATATTCAAGAAACTGAAAACTTGGAAAGTGTTGATATCTCATTAAAAATGCACGGGACATTGACATTCATGACTAAAACGATACAATGCATTTCTGTAGTTTTTAATGTCTTAAACAACTGCAGCAATGAATGTCAGGCATTTGGACTATTTTATATCTTTTATTAAAATGAATAACCAAAGTAAATACTTGCAAAGGGTAGATATCTTATTAAAAACATATGGGACATTGACATTTATATCTAAAACAATATGTATTTCCCTGGTTTCTAATGCCTGAAATTACTACAACAATGAATGTCAGTCAGTTGAACTTTTTAATATATTTTATTATAAATAATAACAAAAGTAACAATTTGCAAAGTGTAGATATCTTATGTAAAAAAATATATGGGACATTGGCATTTATATCTAAAACAAAATTAGATGCATTTCTGTTTCTTTTAATACTGGAGCAACTAAAACAATGAACCACGGTATGTCACACAGTTGCATTTTTTAAACTTTTAATAAAATGAATAATCTAAGTCGAATTTCGTAAGTGTAATTCTTAAGGGTATTTTTAGAAATATATGGGACATTGCCATTTATACCTAAAATAAAACGTATTTTTGTAGCTTTTTATGCTAGGACACCTAAAATAATGCTTGAGGGAAAATCACGAGGTTGAAATTTATTTAAAATTTTACTAACGACATAAACCAAAATTTAAATTTGCAAAGTGCAGGCATCTTATTTTAAGAAATATATGGATACTGACATTTATATCTAAAACAATAAGATGAATTTCCTCAGAATTTTTTTAAAACTTTTATTAACAAGAATAACCAAGGTAATTAATTAAAGGAATGGACAAGATATCTATCATAATTTCAAATAATGTTCTGTCATAAACTCAAAACCAAAAGAGAAACAGAATTAATCACGAACTATAAAAACTTAATTTTCAGCACTTTGAAAATTTGGCATTAGTGTTTTGTGCATTAAGCTACAACATTATTAAAAATTTCAAGATTTTTAAGGAATGGACAAGAAATGATTTTATCAAAACAATCATATGCCCACTCGCACTCATAAGATATTTTCGCAAAACAATATCCAGATTATCAATTTCATGAAAATTTGACGTAATTGTTCATTGCATTAATCTACAACTTTCTTGAAGATTCAGCGGCGTATAACATAAGAAATCAGTAATCTAAAGATTTCTGATTTCAATAATCTAAACATCAACGATAAAATGATTTACGCACTTACAAGAAATTAAGGAATTCTTTTTACAAAAAAGAAAACATTAAATTTTAAAATTCTGATATTAATGCTCGTTGCATTAAGCAAGAACTTTATTAGCTTATAACAAGAGACACTAAATTGCAAATAAGAGGAAATAATACGTTAAACAAATGTCTTAATCAACCATTTTAATCAAAGAGTTCTGAACGAAGTTAAAACTTCTGAAATGTTAATTAATTTTAGCTTTACAAACAACACTGATAAATTTTTTTATATTTTCCTTATATTTTTAGAAATTTCTATTTATATGTTAAGATTTATTCCTGGCAACATTTAATTTCTCATCCTCACAATAATTTTTTGTTAATATTTTTATTCTTATTCATTTGTTTTGCTACTCAAGCACAAGCTTTATATTCTGAAACAGAACTAATTTTCTCTCTCGATTATGAATAATAAGCCGTTTTTTAACCCTTTGCTTAAGGCTAGTACAATAAATGAACCTGAATGGCTTCAAGTGCCGTAAGCAAAAGGTTAAAATAATAATAAGCCGTAAATGAATAATAAGCCGTTTTTTAACCCTTTGCTTAAGGCTAGTACAATAAATGAACCTGAATGGCTTCAAGTGCAGTAAGCAAAAGGTTAAAATAATAATAAGCCGTAAATGAATAATAAGCCGTTTTTTAACCCTTTGCTTAAGGCTAGTACAATAAATGAACCTGAATGGCTTCAAGTGCCGTAAGCAAAAGGTTAAAATAATAATAAGCCGTAAATGAATAATAAGCCGTTTTTTAACCCTTTGCTTAAGGCTAGTACAATAAATGAACCTGAATGGCTTCAAGTGCAGTAAGCAAAAGGTTAAAATAATAATAAGCCGTAAATGAATAATAAGCCGTTTTTTAACCCTTTCTTACGGCTAGTACAATAAATGAACCTGAATGGCTTCAAGTGCCGTAAGCAAAAGGTTAAAATAAATTAGGAGAAAAAAATACGAATAGCGCATCTAACATTGCAATAACTTTCTAACAAATTTGACTTCCAAAAACAACTCGCTTTGAGTTCATGAATGAAAATGGCTCTAGCACGTCAAGTTTAAACTTTGCAGTTGCATTTCAGAGGGATGATGGGGAATAGCATAAGCATCTGTAGTATTTTTTTTATAGATAACAGTAGGTAATTCTGGAACGAATAATCGAATTTTAAATTTTTTAATTCCATAGTAGTCCTTAAATTTTTCTACAAGCATTAATGATTCTCTTGCAAGAAAATAAAATTTTACGTAAAAGAAACACAAAAACTATTTAAAATTTCATTAACTTTCGGACAAATTCGAAATTCAAAAGTAAAAAATCTGTTTTCAGTTCATAACTGAAAATGATCTTTTAGCACGCCAAAGTCCATGACATTCTGCTACTTAAGAAATTTTAAATAAGGAGATCACATTATTAAACGTTTGGTATCAAACAAAAAACATTTATTTTTATGTAAAATCAGCTCTATATATCATTCATAAATCAGTTTTCTACACACATTCATAATTTTTTCGCAATAAAATAAAATTTCAAGTAAAAATAAAACCCAAAAAGCACTTTAAATTTCAGTACTCTTTTAGTATGTTTGTTTCGAACAAATTAGAAATTCAAAAGTAAAAAAAAGTGGTTTTCAGTTATAAACAAAAATGGCTCCTTCAGCACGCCAAACTCCACGAAATTTTAAATAAAGAAATCCATTTTATTAACATTTGATATCAAACAAAACACAAAATTTTTTTAAGAAAAATCAGCTCTTCTAAGCCAAAAACTTTTTTTTCTTAAATAACTATAGCTAACAAAAAAAAAAGTATTGAAGAAATTATTCTTACATATTTTACTAAAATCACGCGAAAAGACTATTAAGAACTTAATGCATTCTTTAAACATCAATAGTTCTATAAAAATTAAAAAGAAAGCAAAGATTAACTTTGAAAAAGAAATAAATCGATAAATAAAAATGTAAATTCTCTAAATATTTGCAAAGCAACTGACAATATATAAACCGAATTACCTTTTTCAAATAAAATAAACTTAGAATAATAATTACTGAAATACTCATTGCTTGCCAAAAAATATATATAATTTATATATGTTAGTTTATTTTTTATGCATTGTACAGTGAGAATAAAATGGCATGATAAAAACTACCAGAATATGGTAAAATTTACCTAGTTTCCAACTCGATTGGAATACCGAAAACCTTGGTAATTTTTATCGGAAAACTTGATTTGCTCAACTTGAACACTTAATCGTGAGGATTTTATTGACAATAGAATATTGTTTTGTAACAATACTGAATTAAAACAATACAATAGAATATTAAATTAACAATAGAATTAAAATAAACATAATTAACAGTAATAAAAAATTATCCATAATAAAACTTAACAATAACAAATTAACAATAATATATGAAATAAAATATTATTAATTTAAAATTAACAATAGAAATTAGAATTAATTAACAATAAAATTAATAATAGAATATTGTAATAAAACAAACAATAGAATATTGTTTTATGTGATGAAATTTGGCAAATGTGTTAAAATTTGACAATTTTATTACGATACCTTAGAGCGCGGCATAAAAACTATTTATTCGAGCAAATTAGCTTTTCAGTTTTTTATTTTGTACTAAATGTGTGGTAATAAGAACTATAATTTTAAAAACCGGAAATTCTGGTATACCATTACCATATCAACAGAAAAACTACTAGAGGTTAGGTTTAAAGACAAATTATTTTAGTTTTATTATATATTAGTTTTATTAGAATTGTTGGGTTTTTTTACCAGAAATGTCATAACCATAGAATACGGTAAGTTTACTAGCATTGTTTTTCTCCGTGCTTCAGTAAACAATGTTGCTTTATGTATAAATGCTTTAGTAAACATTGTTGCTTTATGTATAACTGCGCCGTTCTCATAGTGATAAGTATTTTAAAATTTGAATTCAATAATTTTTTAAAATTTATAAGTTCATCACCAGTGTGAAATAAATTCAGAGAAAAAATTATTTAACTACTCTGACTTTCAGTGACATTTTATATTTAGACTGATTCTTACTTTGATAAGAAAATAAATCAGAGTTTTCCTTCTTTTATTACGTTTGTTTTGTTTATTAATCTCCAACAATATAGATTATGCTTGAATTAATAATTTACGGAAGTTGAGTACAGAGTTAAAATCATCAAAATATTTATTTTCGGAGGTATTTAATCTAGCTTTATAAACATACAAATGAGTGCCTACTTCGAAAAGTTGATCCCAGCTTCTTAAACATGTAAAAGAGTAGATATCACGTTTTCGTTCAAAAATTTAATTTCCTTTAATATTATTATTTAAATTCAATTTCTTCTATTATTAAATTTTATATATATATTGGGCGATAATTATCTGATATTATAAATAATCTAACAGAATAAGTATCACGATGAATAAGATGTAAATAACAAAAGGGTGTGTGTTAATCTGTTAGTATTTTAAAGCAAATAATAATAAATAAATTGAAATCAATAAAAAGTTAATTGTGTTATATATTACACATATATTATACATGTATTATATATTAACGTGTATTATACATTATGCATGCATTATATATTATGCATGCATTACACATTATACATGTATTATATACATGTATTATAACTTAAAAAATGTTCAGTATTCATCTTTCTCAAAACATATTTTTAGAAATGATGATTTGACGATGAGTGTGCAGCAAATATTTTCAATTTTCATATTTAGAAAAAAAAACAAAAATTTAAAATAGCTTTTTATATTTATATATATATATATATATTTATTTTCAATGTTCCATAAATATAATAATTATATAGTGGCATTAAAGTAGAGTGCTTGCGCTTATTCTAATACGCTCATTCTTTTACTCTCATGAAAATGGTTGAGGATGAATCACACTTTTAAAAAAGTCCTCAAGTTGTCTACCAATCTATAGCAAATTACCGGGCAATATTATTAAAGCTAAGAAAGCAACTGAAGAGATCCACATTTCCTAAAATTGCATTTCCTCAAATTTTATAATTTTGAAAGATGTCGTCCGCATGGTAATGTATAAACATTTCTCAATGCGTATTTTCGTAAATGACTATGATTGAGCTTTTCATGATCTCGATTTTGCATTTATTCATTTTTTTGTATAAAATGGAAATCCTATTAGCATTCTAAAAATATATATAAATATATACATTGGCATTTCCAAGGAAAATGATGTTCGTAATGATATGAAGAGTGTTTAATATGAAACCCACGATGCATTGTGCGATAGCTACTGTAATTTCTTCATTGTTTCAACTTCGTTTTCCCTGATTTTCAATATTTAAAGCAAAGGTAGAATTGAAAAATTTTTGCACACAGTTATAACATTTGTGTTTATAAAGATAATTCAAAGCAAAATATAACTTTTAGTAAATATTTGTAATTTTTTTACGATTTTATTTAAATAATCGAATTTAATATGATGAAATACGGAAAAGTAAAACTTTAACATTAAGGAATCCTAACTCTCCTGACCAAACTATCGGGATCATATTTCCCAGATTGCGGCCACCTCCAAAATTTTGGGAGTCAGAAAATCGAAATTCGTCGGGAAAAAAATATGTTTTAATGAAAGAAAATAGCGTTTTTGTGTTTGATTACTTAACTAAAAATATCTTCTTCACTATTTAATTAGCATATTTTAGGTCACCCCCTCGAACTGTTAAGATTGAGTCCTAGAACGGAAGGATCATCGGATCATTAGATCAAAAGGCATTGAGTGTGGTCCGTTTTTGGTTTTGCACTCTGCACAATAATAAGCTTATTTTTGGAAGAATTCAGAAATTTATTTTGCCATGAGTTTGTAGATTTCTTTTTCCCTGAATAGTGATTTTTTTTGCCATGCATTTCATTTAAACTTCCTAAATAAGCAGAAATTTTCACTTTATTTTTTAAAAATTAAGATTCAACTAATTAGATATACACTTGAAGGGCGGGGGTAGCATAGTTGGTAGGGCGTTGGGCTCATGTATTCGATACCCGCCGGTCGAAGTTGGTGTAGAAAATGTGACTGGTGCTCTTTAAATCTTGTGGGTCGCAAAGTCTTCTAAGTTCTCATCATAAATCAAAACCTTAGAGGATACTGAAATGGAGATTGATTGAATGGATGTAAGAATAGGCCCACCTTTTGAAACGGGCTGTGACCTATGTGTGCAGCTGAAGACGTATTCTTGGCCATGTATGGCGCCACTAAAAAACAATAAACGCACCCTATGTCTTAAATTCGCTTGGCTTAACCAAGCTGGCTTGCTGGTATGGAAAGTGGCAAGTTTTAGGAAAAAAAGATAGCATTCTCACAAAATAGTTTTATGCAAAACAATTCGCATACTTTTGCATCAACTATTTCAGCACAGATCATTTCTTTGCGTAGCAGAAATCTTCCGTTAATTATGTTTCTAAGAATAAAAATGGATTTTTATCTCAAATTTCTTGAGGGACCGCCTGCATCGAATATCCATTTCGCTCAAAACACAATCCATCATGTCATGCTCCACTTAATGCGACAGACATGTGCTTTTTCAATATCTTCTTTGTGACTCAGCCAAAGTTTCGCCAAAGATTCAGCCAAAGTTCCGCCATTTTAGATATTATGCCACGTGGTTTAACGAGAATAAATAATATGATTAAAGGAGAGATGGCTCTTAATTAGATGAGTAAGCACTCAGGTAGAGTTGATTTGCATCGGGAAGGAATTTAATTACAGCTAATTGAATAAGAAATTTCCAAGGAAAATAAGTTGAATGTCACTAGGCAATGTACAAATCACACTAAATATCCATATTTTATGTCTTTAAAACAATTTAAAATTTTATATATCAAAACAACTCATTATTTTTAATTTAATGCATGGCGGAAATGAAAAGAGAGATAATACATTTATAATTAAATTAAAAGATTGAACAGATAATTTAGTAACGAATAATTACAGGGAAAATAAGTTAAATGTCACTAGGTAAGGTTCGAATTGTATAAAATATCCATCTTTCTTATCTTTAAAACTAATTAGCATTTAATTTATCGAAATAACTTATTATGTTTTATAGTTTAATGCATTTTACGGATGAAAAATAGTGACAGTAAATTTATATTAAATTAAAAGATTGAAAAGCTAATTGAATGACAAATTTGCAGGGAAAATAATTTAAATGTCACTATGCAATCTGTAAATTGCACAAAATATCCATGTTTTGCATCTTTTAAATTATTTAGCACTTCATATATCCAAATAACTCATTATTTTCTAGTTTCATGCGCAGTAGACTTAAAAAAGTGGGACAATACATTTATATTTAAATAAAGAGAGCATTTTTCTTTTCTAGCTACTAAATTGACTTTATAGCAGTAGCCTAAATTTTCTGATGTTGAATTTTGATTGATACTTTGAAAGAAATTTGTTTTTGTTTCTCCTTCTTCAAAAATTCCAAAAAGCAATGAGGTTAACCTTTGCTTTAATTTTAATGATACTGATGATTATGAGATGAGTATGATATGTTAAGATATCAATTGTGATAACTGATGATTGTGATGATTATGAGATGAGTATGATATGTTATGATATCAATTGTGATAACTGATGATTGTGATGATTATGAGATGAGTATGATATGATAAGATATTAATAGTGATTACCGTGCTGATAGTGATAATATAGATAATAATAATATCTTTATTAATGGAAGCTGACAAACACCATGAGTGGGTAACAGGTTTTTCTAAGAAATAAAGGTTGCTTGTGAGCAATAGAGACCGTGTTACCACAATTAAAATTATTTTTAAAATAATTATGGACATATAAAGGGGGCTCAAATGAAAATGCTCTTACTGAAAACTTCGTTTAACTCATTTACCTATCCACATAAAGGCATTTAAAGTAAATATTTACTGTGTTTTTTTTTTTGTTTTTTTTAAGGCGGCTCGTAAAATTTAATTTCAAAAACTCGGCCCTACGTGTGAATTAATTTGAGGAAAGATGTTTTTTTTCACCTTTCCTAACAAACTGAAAATTGATCAAGCAGGCTTTTAAAAAAATTTATAAATTTATACTAAATAATTTAATATTCAAATGAAAAAAATTCAATTTAACCATTTTTTTGGATTGCGAAATTACACAGAATAAAATCAGTACAGTATTTGTTGACTAATATCAAGGAATTAATTGCCTCGAATGCTTCTGTTTTTCCAAATATACATACAGAGAAAAATGATCTGATTTCTGTGTTGATTATAATTAACTCTTGATAACAACAAAACTGTTAAGCTATTCTATTTAGCACACAAACCTCAAGAGCTTTAGAAATAGAGAATCACTTCCGCAAAATTGACAGAAAAATACGCAAACTTTGCAGAAAATCTCAGAAAAGTAAAACTACTTTCTATTCACCTTCTTTGTTTATTACCATTAAGAAACCCTTACATTTAAGCTTCGACCTTTCCTAAAACATCTCGAAAACCTTAGAAATACTTTTAAATTAGCTTCATGCTCTTATAGTGAAAAAAAGAGTCTGGAATAACCTTATTATATACTGAAAAATAAGTTTGGGCTTAACTACCACCATATGGTAAAAGTTGCAGTCTTTACACTAAAAAGCTCGGTAAACTTTACCGAAGTGCTTTGTATATAATTTCGGTGACATTATTAATTAAATATAATTTTGTAATATGTGATAAGATTTGGTAATTTTATAATTGGTGCCTTAGAAAATGTATTCAAAGTTCTATGTATTTAGAACTTTTGAATTCACTATACAATGCTGAAACTCACAAAAAATGAGCTTTTGAATTCACTAAACAATGCTGAAGCTCACAAAGAAAATGAGCTTTTTAATTTATTAAACAATACTGAAACCCACAAAAAAGGAGCTTTTAAATTCACGAACCAATACTGAAATCCACAAAGAATAAGCTTTTAAATTGTATTCACATCACTTAATTATTTTTTGGATACTTATTTTATTCTTGTTAGAGATAAGCTCATATATTTTATGAGCGATAATAAAAATTGTTACCTTTGAATGATTTTTATTTTAAAAATAAAAATACTTTCAACATCCAAATGTCTTAAACTTCGAAACATGGTTTTATTATTTTTAAGAAAAAACTAACATTTGTATTCTTTCAAAAATCTTTAAAAAGCAAAAGCAATATTCGTTTTCTTTTGAAAGTCTAATGCAGTTTTTAAACATACTTAAATTCATATTTTATTCCTTCCATGCTTTACTTTTTAGTACGCGTCGATGCGAAACAAATGAAGTTTACAAACTGAAAGAATGTTAAAAATTAAACGGTATTTAAAAAAAAAAAAAGTTCAACCAAGCAGAATGTCTAAAATTAATATTTTTTTTCAATATAAATAACATTACTTAGGATAAAACTGAAGAAACAAAGAACATGGAAGGAAAAAAACTGAAAGAACGAAGAAAACTAAAAAAAAACTATTATGTTATCTTCGATATAGTCAGTCGACGCAATTAAGGGATAAAGGGAAAGGCGAATTGGTTTTATGCTTAGAGGAGTGGAAAAAGGAACTATACAGATTTGATTTAATTCCGCAGAGTAAACATTTTATTCGAATTGGATGAAGATGAACATCACTCTTTTTCTTTTTTCCTACAGTTTGAACTCAGGAAAAACACAAATTTGAATTGCTTTTGAATTCACTGGGTGGCAAGAGCTTAATTGAACTTTGTTACAGAACCAAATTCTGACTGCGTAAAAAATAATATTGTGTCATAATACTTTTAAATGTGTTTTTCATGAAATTATTTTTCGGTGAAGTAGTTATTATTGTCGCTCATAAAGCAAATTCCATTTTTATAAAAAAAAAGCTGTGATTTTATGTATTTGCATTAATTGTTGTATTTGAAATATAGGGATTTAATATTTTGCGTAATTAATTTTGCATAAAAAAGGGTTTTAATAAAATGTTACAAATGCTGCGTGAAACTTATTTGAATCGAAAGTAAAGTAATAAACGTATTATAAGTTTTTATACTGATTTCGATTTAAAGTAATTTAATGAGATTTACTTTTGAAAAATTTATTTGATTATAAATCGTAATTCTTTTTTTTTTAACGGTTGTCTTAACATAATATTCCAATAAATTGTTTTAATGCAAATTATAAATATTATTTTATTGCTTTTGATTCCTAAATATTATTTTTATTGCTTAAATTAATTCATATTGTTTATTGAGGCAATAAGCTGTTTTATAATTAAATTTGGTTTTAAAATATTTAAATTACTTTAATATTTAAAATGAATTTATTTTTGTTTGACTTAAATTCATAAATTGTTTCAAAAATAATTAAGGATTCTGGTTTTGAATAACTGCATTTCCAAAACTACAAATAATTTTTACATCCAATTAAAAAAATCGCTGAAATTTATAATTTTCTAAGTATTTGCATTCTTTAAAAAATGTAACACACTTTTCAAATGCACTTGACTTCATGTTTTATGGAAGCAGTATTTTGCTTTTCAATGCGCGATGATGCGGAAAAAATGAAGTATCCAGAAGGAATGAGTGTAAAAAATAAAACGGTACTTAAAAAATTAATATCGGAGCAACTCAACTAAGCGTAATGTCTGAAGCTACTAAATTTTTTATAAATAACAATGCAATGAAAAAAACTGAAAAAACAAAGAAAACGAAAAAAACTATTACGTTATCTTCGATACAGTTAGTCGACGCAATTAAAGGATAAAATGAAAAGAGAATTGGTTTTACGCTTAGAGAAGTGGAAAAGGGAACTATTCAGATTTAATTCCACTGAGTAAACTTTTTATTCGAATTGGATGAAGATGATCACCATTTTTTTCTTTTGTTTCTCACAGCTGAGCTTTGGAAAAACACAAATTAGATTTGCTTTTGAATTCATTCGGTGGCAAAGGCTTAATCGAACTTTGTTACCGAACCTAAGCAATAATGATGTTTTGAATGCGTAAAAAAAGCAATTGTGTCATAATACTTGGAAAAGTGATTTTTTAATGGGATATATATCATTATTTTTTGCTGAATCAGTTATTATTGTCGCTTTTAGAGCACTTTTGTTTATGAAAAATGATTTTGTTATGATTAATTTAAAAATGTATTGCAATTTAAAAATTTGCTTAGTCGTTTCAATATTAAATGCATGATGTTTATAAATAAGCTGTTTATGTTGCTAAAAAGTTTTATTTTCCTTCTGAGTTAGAATAATAATATAATGTTGAATGTCCAAAAAGTGTTAAATGTGTCATTATTAAAACACTTGTTGAAGTTTTGTTGTTGAAGTATGCTTGTTAAGGTAGAGGGGTGCGATTGCTCTTGTTTTGCAGTGGCACCATCTATGACCAAGAATTCAACTTCTGCCACACCCATACGTCACGCTTTATAGGCGGATAGTTTATAAGGCGAACCTATTCATACATCCATTCATTCATCCACAGATCGTAATTTTGACCTGAATCAGAGAACGATCAATCTCCAATTCAGTACCCCCAGAGGTATTGATTTGTTATGGGAACATGGAGGACTTTGCGACTCGACAGATTTAGCGTGCACCAGTCACCATTTAACTACACGTTGAGTCTTCGGCCGGCGGGGTTCGAACTCACGAACTCTCGGACATGGGCCCAGCGCCCTACCAACCAGCCTATCCCGGCCTACTTGCTGAAGTGTTTAATGAAATATAACATTGATGGTAAATAGTTATTGCCTACATTTGCTTTACGTATTTCTTCTTCAAATGTCCTGCAGTAGACTGATAATAAAGACACGGTTCCCAGAAGAACACATAAGTCAAGCATCACTGATTGCGTTCAGTAAGCGGGTGGGAGAACAAATTGATCAGCTTGCGTAGGAACCGAGGATGCATGTTTTCGATCCTCGTTAAACTGTTCTATCGTGAAGAGCTTGACTTCGTGCACAGGTCCTTGCGCTAACAAAGCAGAGGAGGCATCTTCTCCGCAGAGGGTGAAAATTGCGATGGCATGTCTTCGGATCATTCTCAGGGATGTTTCTCAGACCGCCGCTAATAGACCATTGTGCAGCTCTAGTGTGACATAAATAAAGTACCTACCAACATTTCCAAAAAGAATGACTTAAATTAGATTACATAACTTATTTTCTTTTTTTTCACATATTGGTATTATTACTATTATTTTTCTAAAAATTGCTACGTTAAGAATGCATTTTGAACGGAGTTATGAATGTTTTGTGAACGGAGTTATGAATGCAATATAGGTGAGGAAATTTGAAGTTAATTTTAAGATAGAAAGCAACACGGAGAGACAAAATTCTGGAAGAAATTCTGTATAGTAATGGCAATTCTTGAAGAAAAAAAAACACATCTTTGGTTAATAAACCCAAAATATACTGTATTTAAACCACTTATTTGATAACGGTTAACCCTTTATTCTAGTTTTCAAAATTATAGCTCTTATTACCACACATTTAGAAAAAATTCAAAGCTGAGTAGTAAAATTAATCAAATAAATGATTTTTAAGCAGTGTTATAGGTATAAGGTATCATGATAAAATTAACAAATGTTACTACATTAGCTATTGTAATAACTATGGTAATTCGTAGTAGTAAAAACTAAGGTAATAAGGAATTGCAAAAACTGGCAATTACCACGTATTCTAAAACCATATTTTACTGTGCTATTGTACCAAAGTGCTTCGAAAAAAATTACAGAACTTTTTGTTGTTCATCAATGAGCTAGAAACACTGAAAAGTCTGGTAATTTTGACCATGATTTCCTTTTCAGTGTTGGACCGTTCCTAGCAGATCAACGAAGTCAAGCATCACTGGCTGCAGACAGTGTGTGGGGGGTGACCACTTGGATCAGTCTGCGTAGGGACCGAGGGTGTGTGGTATTGGTCTTCGTCAAGCTGTTCTACCATAAAGTGCTCGACTTTGCGTGCAGGTCGTCGGGCTACCGAAGCGGGGGGGCCATTCCCTCTGCAGAGGATCAAAATTGTGTGGCATGTCTTCGGATCATCCTCAGGGATGTTTCCCAGTCCGTCGCCAATAGCCAATTGTGCAGCTCTAGTGCGACGTAAATGAACCTCAGCAACAACTTTTCAGTGTCGGAAGGCTTAATTCACGAAACTGTTGAGGATAAGACAAATTTCAATTAAGACTACTGCACATATAAAATTTTTTTACAAAGGATATATTTATAGAAATATGATGCATACTTTGCTCCATAAATCCTTAATTAATTTTAAATTTGAAAAATAATTCCGCTCTCCCCTTCCCCCCAAAAAATCTACTTTGAGAAATTTCTTTGTTTATATTTTAAGGATTATATCCAACGCTCTGTTTAGTAACCCTTAAGAAATTTTAACTTAAGAAATAAATTACCTACTCGCAATTGTAACATAAAAATTAATAAACATGTTTTATCAGACTTGTTGGAAAAAGAACATTAACAAGACACAGAATAAAAAACTTGTTTATCTAGTAAAATATTTTTAAATTTATTATTAGCTAGATCCAAAATTAATGAATAAAAGAAATGACGTCAAGTTTTTGTTTCTATTTTTGCGTAGAAACGTTGCTATGTTTGCAAAAACAAAGCATTTACTATTTGTTTTATGTACGTAAAGCCGTTTAAAATTAATCAAAAAGTATTTCAAAGGAGAAAATGAAATGTTTTATAAGGAATGTTGACTGAGATAAAACAGTGATATTTTACTTTTGTTGTAGCGAGATTTTATTGCTTGTTTAACGAAAGCTAAAACATAACAAATTAGAGCAGGCAAACTTAATAATTCTCTTTTATTTTAGTTATTTAATTCGTCGAAAGTAAGTTTATGTTTTTTTTAGTTATTTTCCTTTGCATTTTATTTAAATGAAGTAAAAAAATAACGGATAATCTCAATTAACAAAAGGGGGTTGATGGGAAGGGATTTTGTAAACTCATTCATTGTTAAAAAAAGCATTAAAAGTTAAGGTTTTAAGTGTATTAGCAATCTACGTGCAAGATGAAAACGCTTTATTCCGTAAATTTTACGGAAAAGAAATACTAATAAATTTTGTTATTTATATTACGTACTCTAGCCTCTGATCTTTTTTTTTTGCTCATGATTTTTAACATAAAACGAAAAGACAGTCTGAAATCCAAACCAGAGCAAACTACAGAGACTAATATTTTGATTGATGATTTAGTTATCACATTTGTCACTGCCGTTTCGGCATTTTGTCTTTCTGGCTTTCATTTTGTCTTTCTGGCTATCATTTTGTCTTTCAGTCTTTCTGAATTTTATTTTTATTTCTGCATATCATTTTGTTATTTAGCCTTTTTGACTTTCATTTTACTTTTCTCGTTCTTATTTAGTAATTCAGCTTTCCTGGCTATCATTTTGTTTTTCTGGTCATCAGTTTGTTATTCAGCCTTTCTGTATTTCATTTTGCATTTCTGGCTATCATTTTGTCACTAAGCCTTTTTGACTTTCATTTTGCATTTCTGGCTATCATTTTGCGTTTCTGGTAATCATTTTGTCTTTCAACCTTTCTGAATTTCATTTTCATTTCAGGGAATCATTTTGTTATTTAGCCTTTCGGGCTACTATTTTGTCATGCAGCCTTTTTGGCATTCTTTTTGCATTTCTGGCTATCATTCAGCCTTTCTGGCTATCATTTCGCCTTTCTGGTCATCATTTTGCCTTTCAATCTTTTTGAATTTCATTTTCTTTTCTGGCTATCATTTAGCCTTTTTTCACTTTCATTTTGCATTTCTGGCTATCATTCAGCCTTTCTGGCTATCATTTCGCTTTTCTGGTCATCATTTTACCTTTCAATCTTTTTGAATTTCATCTTCATTTCTGGCTACCATTTCGTCATTCAGCCTTTTTTACTTTCATTTTGCATTTCTGGCAATCATTCAGCCTTTCTGGCTATTATTTTGCCTTTCTGGCTATCATTTTGCCTTTCTGGTCCTCATTTTGTCTTTCAGACTTGCTGAATTTCATTTTCATTTCAGGGAATCATTTTGTTATTTAGCCTTTCTCGCTACCATTTTGTCATTCAGCCTTTTTGACTTTCATTTTGCTTTTCTGGCTCTCATTTCTTCGACAACGAAAATAATGAAAAATACTTAAAGAGAGACTTCTCGTCTTTTAATTATTTATTTTTAAGTGATAATTTTTTTATTCTTTCCTTTGAAATATTTTTATATATTAATCCATATCCATACATCTATATTCGTGTTTTTTATTGAAAGAATTTGAAAATGTTTCATAATTTTCGAACATAAAAGATTTCTTATTTTCAATTACTAAGTCATTTTATTGATACTTTTTAAAATTATTAGTAAAATACTTGTATTTTGCTTTTGAGAATAAATTTCTTTAAAAACCAATTATTAAAGTTAGGTTCACAAAAGTTACAGCATTTTCAAGCAAATTATCGGTTTAGACACTATCTTTAAAATCGTTTTTAAATTATAAGACATTAAATAATTCTTTAAATTATAAGACATTATTTATTTAAATGAACAAATCCATTCAATCAAACTTCACTTTTTCGATTGTCCTTAATTTTAATTTTCTTTTTAAATTGATCAATTGAAAATTAGATTTAAGTCTTTAATTTTCATTTTCTTTTTAAATTGATTAATTGAAAATTAGGTTTAGGTCTTTAATTTTCCTTTTCTTTTTAAATTGATTATTTGAAAATTAGGTTTAGGTCTTTAATTTTTCTTTTTTTTTAAATTGAATAATTGAAAATTAGGTTTACAAAATTTAATTTAATGTCTTTAATTTTCCTTTTCTTTTTAAATTGATTAATTGAAAATTATGTTTAGGTCCTTAATTTTCCTTTTTTTTAAAATTGATTTATTGAAAATTAGGTTTACAAAATTTGCAGCATTTGTAAACAAATTATCGGTTCAGACAATATCTTTAAAGTAGTTTTTTCTCAAATCTTTAAATTATAATACATAATTTATTTAAATGAACAAATCCATTTAATCAATCTTCACTTTTACGATTGTCTTTAATTTTCCTTTACTTTTTAAACTGAAATTTTTACTCAAAATAATGCTTTCGAGCATAATTTTTATTATCATAGTTAAAACAATATACATTGTATTATTATTTTTATAAGTATAAAAGTTTTTTACAATGGAATATTATTTTCATATGGTCCTCCCGGTAGAATGCTTTTCTTTGGAGCATCAATATTTTCATTTCTCATAACGCCGCCATCCATCATACGAAGCGACATTTTCCTCTCATATTTTTTGTTTATTCTATTCCAGTTTGGCCTGAATTTATTCAGAAATTTGGTACGCCGCCATCTGGAATACCTTTTTTCTATAACATTCATTCCGGAAAAGTTAAAAGAACTCATAAATAAGTATGCCAACGAAATGTAATCATAATTAATAGATGTTTAATTTTAGGGAAGAATCTTAAAAAGTGCCATTAGGAATTAAGATGAATTAATTTTAGTGCAACCATTACTGTCATAATATGAAGTTTTTAACTTTTCCGAAGTCAATTTAATCTTAATTAAAAATACTATGAAGCTAATCGTGTTTAGAAGGCTTCGTGTTTTTTGTGTTAGTACATATTTGTAAATGTTTTAATGTCAGATTGTTATTTATTTATGAATTTAAATTTTAACTGCAAATGGAAGCTTATTATGCCTCATATATTTATCGAACTAAATATATAATTAAATTTAGCATTTTAATTTTTGTAAGTTATTTTA
The DNA here is from genome assembly GCF_982258835.1 of Parasteatoda tepidariorum. Classification (NCBI taxonomy): domain Eukaryota; kingdom Metazoa; phylum Arthropoda; class Arachnida; order Araneae; family Theridiidae; genus Parasteatoda; species Parasteatoda tepidariorum. The sequence goes on from NC_141758.1 coordinate 90,588,089, forward strand.
ATTGTAAGACAGATGAAATGATCGAGCGAAATGATCTGAAAAAAGGCGTATATAAAAATGCAGTTTTGATGGTTGGCCAGCATGCAGGTGGTATAGCATTTGAAATATTTTAGATAAGCAAACAATTAGTTACTTGTTTATTTTATGCTTCTTTATTAGCGAAAATTATATGCAATATATAATTACAATTGTTTGCTTTTTTTGCAGACACACACTCTTAAGTCTGAAAATAAACAATACACCTTGCAGTGCTTCAATTTATGCCTAGTTTTGGAGAAAAATAATTGTAATTCTACTGTGTTTTTGACAATTATGTATAAATCTACTGCAACATTTTGTTATTTTGCTGTTTTAACGGTAGTTCATTCGAAATCATTCTGAAAATAAATGCACAGCTCCTAGGTATAATGAGCAATAACGAGCAAGATGCGTAGCCTCTAATAAAATTAACATAATGCTTAAAAGATATTAAAGCTCTATATTTAGGGTATTAAACAAGACCAAGCGGAAAGAACTAGCAAAGTGACCTGAATAAACTGCGTTCGAGAGAATAAATTGCGTCTAGGAGTTCTGGGAGTTAGTGAGGAAAATGCTAGGAGCCCCTGATTTTTAAAATAATACATTAATATTTTCAAAAAATTTTTTCTTCGAAATTAGAATTTCAAATTACATTTTTATAATTATTACTGACAAAATAAATTATAAATCATAGTATTAAAGATATTTTCATTATTTATTGTTCCATTATATTTTTAGTTTTTTTTCTTATAAAATTAATTTCTATGCTGTAAGCTTAATTTAAAATATAGTATTTTAGCTTTATAAAAAGGAAAATTATCTCTGACAGAGAATCAGGGAAAGAAACGTAAAGAATACAGAGTAAGTTTTAACCAGTTCAGATGACGAAGGCATCTAATCAGAACTATGCATGTCAATCTGTTGACGAGCGATAGCGAGCTGTGAGAGGATATTCTTAGTGGTTTGGAAAGAATAATAATTCATAATAAGTATTAACCCCTTAATGATCGGTTAATTTTCAAGAAAACGGTCATAAAAGTGCCCATTTTTTTTGGCTTTTGTATTTGCGTTACGTATTTGATTAGTGCTGACATCTGGTTTAAAATAAACTAACTATCTACAATTACCTTAAAAATATCCTGGTACTGCCATATGGTGTGTAAAATGAGAAATAAAATGTTTTCCGGGCAAAAGAAATGAATTAGTTTTATTCTTATTGTCGCGTTACTACTGAACACTCCACACGGAAATATCACGGGAGCGAGAAATAGAGGGCGAAACCTCACCCCGTCATTTTCACGGGAGCAAGAAGGAAGGGGTTAAATAGAAGGATAATAGAAAGCAATAAAAATGGAATGATAAAAGAAATAACTATAAATTAATAATAGATACGCTTGTTAAAAAGACCAATTGTAAAATTAAGAAAAACATATAGACCACTTCACACTGTGCCTACACGTTATACAGGTCTTAATACGACATCCATGCCTTATCGTACCCTACGAATATTTTTGACAATTATGAGGAAGCATGATTTCGAGATAACACAATGCAATTAACGTAATTATGCACGACGGATATTTTTAGCAATTAGTGAAAAAAACATGATTTATAAATCACTCTAGTGCAGTTCATGTTAAACGCACTTTTAATTGTTTTGAAAGTTCGCACGGAAAAATAACAAATGTGGTTTGTAAGTTACAATATTGTCTTACGGCTACCGGGGCCGGTATCCCCTGAAGATGTCGGCTTCGGTGGTCACATTTTTATTTTTCTTTTCTTCGTTTCGTTTATTGCTACAATTTCAATATAAAGAGCACACTCACCCGAATTCCTATTATACATTAAGAAACATAGCGCACAATTTTTAAATCACATAACGAAGTTTTCGTAGCATACATACGTTTCAACAACTACTGAGACATAGAATCACACCAACCAGTTTACGTAATATGCAAACGCATGAGCATTAACTTTGACAATGAATGAGGAAACACGTTAAGCATATTCATAAATCTAATTACGTACCGTAAACCGGGGCAAGTCTACCCATCCAGGGGCGAGTCTACCCATTTTAGTTTTATTTAATTTTCACTATTTTAAATTATAAATAAAAAAATTTTTACCGACGGAGGACTTAGTTCAGACTCTAAGGAAGATGGCGCTGTAGTAGTTTGATCCATTTTTATTTATTTGGTGTCTTTTTAACCGACCTGTTCAAACGTCTTTTGAGAGATTTGTATTGAAAATCAGCAAACTTTTAGTTGGTGCTCCGTAAGTATATTATTATTATTACTATTTTCACTTTGGTTAAGTGATAAACTTATCTAAGACTAAGATTACATTAATTTTATATGAAAAAAAACAAAAAGAATGTAAGTTTTGCTGTTGTAAACAAAAAGCCAGAATTCGCGGGGCGAGTCTACCCATTCGTATTTAGTTTTAATAAAGCATAATAATATAATTTAGAACTTTGTTTATATTAAAATTAAGTCATTTTAAATGAATTTGAGTATATTATTTTAATTCTGCATTGATAAATTTATCATTAATAGGAAAATTTATAGGTTAAATATAAATGTAAATATAAAATATGTTTATTTTACCTATTTTTTCAATTTTTATATTACAAAATTAACTTTTTTTATTTAATGCAAGTTAAATAAATTATTATTACCTCCCAAAAGAATGGGAATAGAACTTTTCATGATTCCCAATGTTTGAATTTCGATTTTGTTAATAATCTTTAATTTTTATTATTTATTAATCATTTAATTGTAAATTTATATTAATTTTAATTTATTTTTATCAACAATAATCAGAAAAAAATGTTATTTTATAATGTTAATGATTATAAAAGCAAAACTGTGATCAAAATGTGATAATCGATCAAATACTCAATTTGTGTTATTTTATGAATAAAAAAATGGAATATATAATAAAGTTATGAATTTTACTTCATAAATATCCTATATAGTATAAAAAAATAACTATAAATATCCTATATCCTATATAGTAACTAAAATAACAATTTAATAGTAAAATTTGATTATTTACAATGTTAACATTCATTTTAGTAGAATGGGTAGACTCGCCCCATACGAGAGATTTGTCAGCAGTTCTATAAAAATATACAGTAACAGCGTAACTGTTAATATTTTCTAAAAATCGATTTCACAGCTTTAAAGAGGGATAAATAGCGATTCCGAAACACCTATTAAAAGCCTTTTTTCTTTAATATTTACAAAAGTTTGACCACTTGAAAGTTGACAAACTGAAAAAATGGGTAGACTCGCCCCGGTTTACGGTAGTTGAATTAGTACGCACGATTATTAAGGAAACACGTTATAAGAACCACTAAGTCATGCATAGTGGTGCGATGTTAAAATGATCCGGCAGTTTAAATGGTTTAGGTTATACTCATACCGCTTGTGGAAAGCAGGCGTTCTTGAGTTCGATCCTGGCAACCAGCTAAAAAATCGGCGTGTACCTGCAGCAAGGTGCGCGTTAAATCTGTCGTGGCTGAATGTCCTCCCATTGGTTGTTGTGAAGAAGTTAGGAGAGAGGATACCCCAGTTCAGGTGCTGCATACGTTGTTTGACCAGAGCTTACCATTCAATTATAAAGCCCTAAAAGATCTAGGACCTTGCCTATGGATGAATTATATGTACTATGATATTTGAACTGATTAATATGACAGAAATTACCATTACATTGCTTTTACAAAACACATATTTGCCTTACAAGAAATATAAACAACGTCTGATAATAAAATTTTTGATAGAATTTATGAACAAAACCAAAAATATTCTTCTTGTACAATTATGCTGGTTGTACCCTGAGGAAGAATGTATGATCAAAACTACCATAATACGAAATTTACTGTGTTTCTGACTCTATGGAAACACCAAAAAACCCAAAGTGCTTTTACCACAGCACTTCGGTAATGATTTTTCGGTAGAATTAATAGCAAAATGCAGTTTTATAATAAATGATAAAATTTGGTTAATGTGATAATTTTTGTTTTTTACCTTAGAGCATGGTGTAAAAATCATTTATAGGGTTAAGTTAACATTTTATTTTTTCTTAAATGTGTGGTAATAAGTGTTATAGTTATAAAAATCCTAATTTCGTGTAAATTTTTACCATATAAACAGAAAATTCACACAATAAATGGTTTAAATAATGCTACAAATATTTTGGTTTCTTATATGGTATTTTGTTCTTTACCTGAAATGGCAGTATTACACAGTAAAGCATTTTTAACAGTAGAGTCATTTTTAATGTTTTTTCCTAAAGGTTATTGGAAAAACGAATTTGTAGAAAGATTGAATGCTGGATAATTAAAAGTATTCCTTATATTATGAATAAATATATATACAAACCCAATTAATTTTCCGAAATGTTCTCGATAGTTTTTATTGTTAATAACTAAACGAGAGTTCAAACTAAGTTTTAATCAGACAAAAACTTTATTTTAGTTAGCTTTATCGGCGTATTTAAATTTAGCAATTATATCTAAAAATTATTAAATTAAATCATTTTAATAACTATTTATTAAATTAAATACTCATATCATGTGTACTGAAACTAACATTTTATTTTAAAAATCTTTTACTTTGAAGGTGTTTGCATAAAATAAAATAAAAACTCTTTCTAGAAAAAAAAATTCGAATTGCCGCTGGGAAAAATTTATGACAATCTCTGCTTTTAAATGACTTTTAATTAAATTACATTCTGACATCACAGTAAAAGTAAAAGAAATAAAAAGTAAAGGAAAATATTTTTAATCTTTGACTCAAATTTACAAAGAAAGCGAAGAGTATGAAGAAAAAATTGTTTAATGACTTTAAAGAATTTTTTTTTCTTTTTTTTGACTTTTATTACTTGATAAAAATTTTATAGTTGCGTTGAACATGTGCATTGCTTAAGAAAATTGATTAATTGAATAAAATTCGATTTTTGTTTTGCGTTTTTTTAAATATAGTAATTATTAACTATACATTTGAGTGTTAAGAATTATAGAATTGCTAATATTTATAACAATATAACTGAATTTATGTGGTCAAAACTACTAAAATACAGTAAAATTTACCAGGTTTCTGGATCTATGAAAGCAGAAAAAGTACTGGTAATTTTTATCGATGTGCTTTGGTAATAATTTTGGTAAAATTATGAATGAAATATAATTTTATAAAATATGATAAAACTTTTATCATGATACCTTAGAGCATGGCATAAAACCTAATGATTCGGTTAAATTTACTTTTCACTTTGGTATTTCTTACAACATGTGTGCTGATACTAAACTAAACTAAACTCAGTGGCGCGACAGCCCATAGAGGGCCAAGGCCTACTGCGCCCATCTCAGTTTTACTGACCTTGGGCTCTGGGGTGCAGGAGCAGATGTTCCGGTCAGGTGGTCAGCCAAGCACGAAACCCCCAGTGTTTAGTTCCCAAGAATGCTTGGTACTCATTTATCAACCCACTGAAGGGATGAAAGGCTGAGTCAACCTTTCCCCGCCCAAGGATCGAACCCAGGACCTGTGGCACGGTAGCGTGAAGCGCTACCACTCAGCCACCAGGCGTCACATGTGTGCTAATAAGAACTATAATTTTAAAAACCAGAATTTCTGGTACACCGTTACCATTTGAAACGAAAACTTACTAAATAAATGGTTTAAATACAATATATTTTAATTTTACAAATCACATTTAAAGGTTTCCTTTTGCAAGAAATGTCATTATAATACAAAACGGTAATTTTCCCAGTATTTTTTTCACCGTGCATGTGGGCAGAAATTACTTTCATTTGCAATTAAAAAAAATCATTCTAAGCATAAACATTTCATGTTTATTTTTAAGAATTTAAAATGTATGAAACTAAGAATCCTATTTTCCATGAACAAACAAAATTTAAATGAATTCTTCTGTACTATATTCCGGATATGCAATCTCAATAAACAGAAACGAAAAAAAAAACGTTTCATTTGCAATCAAGATTAATGTTCAATGCTTATTCAAAAGAATTCTTAAGACACAAAGACAACTATTGAAAGTTGTTTATTCACACAATCTAGGACTAGTTTCATTTTTCTCGTATACAAATATTTAAATAGCTATCTCAAACAAAAGTATAGTCAGTGATAATACATTACGAACATTCTCATTAATTATATTTCAAATTAACATATATTCTAGCATTGTTACTTTTGTTCAAAAAACACAACATGAATTCATGACAACAATCATCGTAGACGAGTAACTATTCTTTTTTTGTTTTTGTTTGAGAGGATTGTATAAATATTTAGGATGTAAATTTTTCAGGTTAATTATATTCCAGTGATTGTCCTAGATAACTAGATTTCAGCGTTTCTGTGGTGATGGTAATTAATGATAGCTAGAAAATCTTTGTAATAACAATTGGGTTAAGCTAATTTTTATGTCATAGTAGTTAAGGTTAAAAGGCAAAGGGCAAACAACTTCATTAATTGAGTTCTTGAAATTAAGTGAACAACTTCATTAACTTAGTTGTTTGCTACAGTAATTTGTTGCAGTTACAAGAGCAATAAGCCAACCTGAAAGGATGTTGATTTAATTAAAAGATATACATCATTTTATCAACGATATACTGTGAATTAAGTCTGGTAAAATTAGCGTGCTATATGGTAATGACATTTCTGGAGAAAAAAAAATTAGTTTATAATTCAAAATATATGGTTTTTAAACTATTGATTTGGTTATTTTGCTATACATATGGTAACAGTTTACCGGAAAATTTGGTTTTTAAAAGTACTGGTATCCACAAATTTAGTAAAAAATACAAAACTGAAAAGTTAATTTTACCGAATAAATAGTTTCTATGCTATGCTCTAAAGTATCATAATAAAATTGTCAAACTTTACCACAGTTACCAAATTTTATAACATATTTTGAAACTATATTTTATTGTTAATTTTGCCAAAATCATAACCAAAGATACTTCATTCATAAGTAAAGTTCTGAATATGTGATACCAAATCTGTTTTAACTCAATAAAACACGTTACGATCTTTCATGTGAATTATTTTATATTCCAATCTGTTGTCAATAAACAGAAATTGGTGACATAGAATAGCAGAGATTAGTGCACAAAGTACTGAATACGTGAAACCAAATCTGTTTTAACACAATAAAACACATTATACGATCTTTCATCGGAACAATTTTAGATTCCAATCTGTTGTCAATAAATAGAAATTGGTGACATAGAATAGCAGAGATTAGAGAACAAAGTACTGAATACGTGAAACCAAATCTGTTTTAACACAATAAAACACATTATACGATCTTTCATCGGAACAATTTTAGATTCCAATCTGTTGTCAATTAACAGAAATTGGTGACATAGAATAGCAGAGACTTGTGAGCGACGAAATGGGGTCAGTAGTATGTTTATAAAATATATAGAGACAGATAAATTTTTTATGGCCATGGATTATTTCAAAGTTTCACCTTAAAATCAAGAGTACCATTTCTTAAGATTATTACATATTGTAAAATAAGTGAGCGCAGAACGAAATATGCAAAATTAAATAAAGATACAATATTAAATTAAATTTGAGTTGTTCCTAGGTTTAGAGGCAATTTCAAAAACTTTATCTATTTTATTATTAAGTATTTTAGTTTTATAAAACAATCATTTGAACTTGAAGTATACTTTGAGCTTTTTCGAAAACTTTAGAAAACTCGTTCAAAAATAAATTTTTAACCAAATCGAAGTTGTTGAGAGGATTTGAAGTATTGTCAAATTGTTTCAAAACACTCTTGTGTTCTTTTAATGCTTAAGAGAGCATCGAAGTTGGAATTTCCTCATAAAATTGTTTTACATTTTTGAACATAAAACTAAGACTGTTTATGTCATCGAGAATATTTAGCTTTATCTTGTCGACTATCTATTGGGGCTGAATTTTAAAGTAGGGTAGATGGTATGAAATGAAATACAAGTTATTGTTTTCAGTTAAAAATAATATTTTTACCTTAAACAAATTTTTGACAAATAAACTTTAACTGTTTCATTGTTTTCAGTTTTTCATTCTTTTAAAATCTTTTGTTGTATTTCATTATCAAATTGCATTCAGAAAAACATAAGAGTGCAATTTTCTTGTTTTTTATTATTTTATTGTATTCAGAAGACATTGAATATTTCATTGTTTTATTTGTTTCATTAAATTCATTTGTTTTAACTGATTAATTGTAATTTATTGCTTAATTGTTTTATTTTATTCACAACATAAACTAAGTCTGATTATGTGATAGGTAAATTTTAACTTTATCTTGCCAATAATTTAATGATGAAGAATTAAACAATAAAGTAGACGTTATGAAATAAATTAAAGGTTAGTTTGTTCAATTAGAAATAATTTCTTATCTCAAACAAGTCTCAATGTTTCTTATATTTTCATTATTAAATTGCACTTAGAATATATTCAGAAGGTTTCTTGTTTTTTTATTTCTTAGATCACATTAATTGTTTCATTGTTGTCATTGTTTCATTGTATTAGTTTTCTTTGATTGTTGAATTGTTATTCATTGTTTCACTGTTTTTGTTTTATTTCATTCAATTTATGAAACTAAAACCAGTTATGTAATTGGAAATTTACAACTTTACCTGGTTAATGTTATGAAATAAAATACACGTTATTGTCTTTTGGAAAATAATTTTTTATATCATACAAATCTTAGAGTAATAAATTCTAATTGCTTCATTGTATTCAGTAGTTTGTTTATTTTATTCAATCTTTCCGTGTTTTTCCATGCTTCATTGTTTTTCTTCATTAAATTGCATTCAGAACGCATTAAATATTTCATTATTTTTATTGTTTCATTGTATTTATTTGCTTTCATTGTTGAATTGTTGTATATTGATTCATTGCTAAAAAGTTGTACATTTGCAATTTAAAAAATGTACATTTAATTCGATTTCTCGGGAGCCATTAACTGATTTTTCTCAAATTTTGTATTTTGCCATGCAAAATTACTTACTTTTAAATTATGTCAAATTTTGAATGCACCTTACAATTCAAAATTTTTCGACTATTATTAAATAAAGTAATAAATATGAACTGAAATTTATTTTTCCATAGAATTACCTTTGGATATAAGAGTTTCCTAATTATATGCAAAAAACATTTAATTAGCTTAACAGTACGAAATACGTAAAAAGTGAAATTAACATTAAGAGTCTAAACGTTGGATCGCTCTCCTAACAGAACTATGGGGACAGTATTTTCAGTTCTAGATGGATTCTAGATAGTTCTAGTTCTCAGAGATTCAGTTTCTAGAGAATCAAAAACATGAAATAATCTCGCTGTTAAAATCTTCATGTGATTGCGTAATGCATAAAGTAAACTTTTTTAGTTCCGAATAGAAAAATTTGCTGATACGCCTCAAGCAGCAAAATAACTCGGGCCCTCATTGAACCAATAATCACAAATCTTGGTTCAATGAGGATTCTAAGGGCTGTTATTTTTCGGATATTGGTCCTACATAGAATTATCTGATTCACCCGATATTTTCCAGCCAATTTACATCCAATATAGACCATATATAGAATTGCCAGGTTCACCCGATATTTTCAGCCAATATAGGCTCCATATCGGCCCCATAAAAGCTGATATTGGCCCTGTATAGGACCCATATTGAAGAAATCTAGACTTCTCAATGTTGATCCCTCCATACAGGACCCATATTGAGCCAATTTTGACCCAAACTGGAGCCAAAATGAAATTGTTGCTAGGAGTGATACGTGATACACCTTCATCAGTACACCCTTGTGAAAATTAATTGAAACAAACTCAATAAATTCAGAAAACTAAGAGAAAATGCTATTTTATTTAAATTTATACAAACTCAAGAATTTTTAGTATATAATATGGTCTCCACGAAACTTTGTTAACATTTGGACACGATTTGGCATGGATTCCACTAATTTTTTACAGTCATTTATAATATTTGTGTCCTTGTACCACACATGAATTAACGCCGTCATTAGCTTCTCCATAGTTGTACAGTCCATATTCAATAGGCGATTCTTGCATATGGCCCAGAGATTCTCAATTGGGTTGATATCCGGAGAGTTCCCTGGCCATTCCAATGTCTCAATTTGATTCTCAGACATGAATATCTTGACAATTTTGGACGTATGGCAAGGAGCTAAATCCTGTTGAAACATCCCTGTTCCATCAGGGTATCGTTTCTTCAACTCTGGAACAACTTTTTTTACCCAGAATAGTAATGGACTGCTCCGAACGCACCACACCGTCAGTAGGCTGCAAAGGTCCAACCCCATTGTAACCGAAACAACCCCAAAACATCTTCTTTAAAAAACACGAAAAAAAAAAGTTTGTTTCAATTAATTTGCACAAGGGTGTAGGATAAAATGTCACACTGAGAAAAAAAAGGTGGTCAGAACTTTCTGAATATAATAAAATTTACCCTATTTCTAGTACTATGTGAACACCTAAAGTTCGGTTATAAATACTGAAGCACTTAGGTTATGATGGTGGTGAAATGAACAGTAAAACGGTATTTTTTATCATGATGCCTTAATGCATATCGTAAAAACCATTTACTTGCTTAAATTTGCTTTTCAGTATTGAATTTTTTACAAAATGTGTGTAATGAAAGAACTATAGTTCTGAAAACTCTTGAGAATTTCCAGTAAACCAATATACCATATGAACGAAAAATTATAATTGGAAGGGTTAAATATCGTAAAATTCGGTATTATTAATCATAATTGTATTTTCTTACCCAATATGTCATTGCCATACAATTCAGTAATTTTACCTGGATTTGTTTCCCGAAAAGATATTACAAAATATGACAATTTTCTTTAGTATTCTCTGTTCGTGTCATCATTGCCTGATTATCCTAATGATGACGTGTTATCGAAACGAGTATAATTTAAAAAAAAAGAAAATCTAATTTTATAATTTTTAAAAATTAATAAATCTCTGATTTTAAACATTAAATGGTCTCTGTTATTACTGTATTCAAAACTTCATGGCATGTCTTGTGTTCCTCCATAGAAAAAGTTTATCACTTAGTTTAAAATTTGGCGTAATAACTTGTGTCTGAATATATAAATACCAATTTTTATCCCTTTCTTTGAATGGGATAAAAATTGGTATAAAAATGATCTAAAATGTTTTAACTCTTTCTTTGAATTCTTTCTTTAATATTCTTTTATATGAGTTACAACTTTTATACATTTTTTTATTTTCTGAGGTACTCCGAATTAAGTGATTTTAGTGTCCTGTCTACCAAAAAAGTTGAAACATAACTCCTTAAAAACATTTTTATAATAAAAGATCGTTATTAAATCTAAGAAATATATGTTCGTAAACTACTTACTCGAGGCTAAATTACTACATGACAAAATTAAAAAAAAGAAAAAACGAATTATTCGATACACCTTACATTCATAAACTACTAGTTCAAAATTAACCTATTTAATGACAAAAAAAGTAATATTAATGGATAACTAATCAAATGCAAGTAAATGATAAAAGTCGCTTTAATAATGGTGTTCTGTAACAAGGATTATAACAAAAAATTCAGACATATCAGCACAATTCAAATTTTAAAAATCCATTCATTCAACACTGTTAGAAATTTCTCGAAAAAAATAATTAAATAAAAATTAGCTTAACTGTTATTTTTCCATATTCAAAGAAAACTGTCAACTAACTATGAATAAGGTGGTATTCAAACTGTTTACTTAGAGAAAAACAGTTTGTTAACAACTTTCATCTTATACGGTAAAGACTACAAGAACTTTATCGCACCAACTAAGAACACCTTCCAAAGCCACTTAGATCCTTGTAGCCGAATACATATTATAGCAGTGAGGGCTAGTCTATCAATCTCATGATCGATAGAACGGGGTCATGATCGATAGAACTGGGTTATGATCAATAGAACAGATAGATTGTCTCAGCGTTGACATCTTAATATTTCCTCCATTCTCTTCAACACATTAAGATTTTCCAGTGTCCTGCACTCTCCAATGCCCTTTACATAATGAAAAGCCTTGTTCCAATGTCCAGTTAAATTCTTTTTTTATGGTTTTGAAACCATGCTAGTTGTAAATTGTTAGAAAACCCGTATATTTTTGTAATTCATTATTTTATTACCATACTAGTTGTGAATGGTTATAAAACCCGTATATTTTTGTAATTCATTATTTTATTACCATACTAGTTGTAAATGGTTTCAAAACCATTAAAGTAAAAAAAGTTCTTTACCGTAAACCTTACGGTTAATTGATGGCTGTTTATTGTTGCATAGTTTCAGAATGCAAATTCTAACGGTGAATAAAACGAAAGAAAAAAATTTGGTTAGTTACTTTAAACAAAAATATGGTTTACAGAAGCAGTGATAGCTCAGGTCATAGAGCGTTCGCCTTCCAGGGAAGTTTACTGGGTTCGAGTCTCAGCGATGGCTGATCGATATCAATTCAGCATCCGGATTGTACCAACCACAGTGCTAATGCAAAATATCCTCTGTGGTCAGTATAAGAGTCCCCTTGTCGTCAGGCTAACCGTGGGATTTTTTCGGGGTTTTCTTCTCCATGAAAATGCGGGTTCCATCAAAAAGTCTTCCACGAAGGCAAATTCCTGCCAATACTCGATCCAGGAGTTCCCTTGTCTTTTGGATTGGGTTCAAAATTATAAAACTATGGAGTTGAATACTAGTAGACGTAAACCCAAAAAATTGAGTCGGCTGTTCAACGTTGGTTATAAAATAAAATATAAAATATGGTCAATGCTGACGTTTAAGTGTAAAATTATTTTACTGACATGTTTAGAAATATAACAACTTTATTTTTAAAATTCAATAGCTTTAAAATTTATATCATAATCTTCTGTTTTTTTGTTTTGATTCCAGACTCGATGAAGTTTCATTGAGATTTGATAAAGTATTAATTTACCATTTTTAATTTTTCCTTCTTTTTTTTCTAAGAAAAAAAAATAAGTAGCCTGCTTGAAGAGCCGATATGATAATTCGGAATAGTAATTAATGTTTGTAATTAATGTTTATTAGTCTTTCCTGCTGACATTTAAAACACTTCTGTTTGAAGATTATCAATTTAAATATCCATCTGTATATGCAAATTAGTTCGAACGAAGTAAAGAAGCGTAAATTATCGTTTTCCTTTAATCAGTTGTTTGTGCTTTGACAGTTTTCTTTTAAATGAAACCAAAACATTTATCATTTGTCACTTAAAATGGATGTTTTCCAATTCACCTTATTTATAATTTGAAATGCTGATTCGATTTTATTTGGACAATCTTCAATTTAAAAGGAAATAAACGATTTGTTAATGTTCTTTGTTGAGTGAGGATGACATAAATTATTCCAGATTTGTTATTATTCTAGTTGTTTCTAAAGAGTTTTATTTTATTTGATGGTAATTTTCATCGAGGAGAAAGAAAACTAATTATGTTCGATCACAGAATTTACAATAGAACTTTATTTTTTTTTAAAAAAAGAAACTAATCTGTTGGTAATTTTTTAAAGCGAGTTTCAAATATTATTAGCATATCTATTTTTATGCATTTCTAAAGGCATTTCTTTTTTTAAGATATTTTTGTTTAGATATTTAGCTTTCTAATTGTGTGCATTTTTTAGATATTTACTTCTTTAATTTTTTGCATCTTCTCAGGTCTTTATTTTTTTAATTGAGTGCAATCTTAGATATTTACTTTTTTTAATTAGTAGATTTTTTAAAATATTTATTATTTTTAATTTTGCAAATTTCTATTAGATATTTGCTTTTTAAATTTTGTACTTTTTCGATATTTACTTTTCTTTAATTTGGTATATTTTTTAGATATTTATTGGTTTAAAATTTGCACATTTTTAGATAATTACTGTTTTCATTTTTGTACACTTTTTAGACAATTACTCTTTTTTTTAAATTTCGTACAATTTTTAGATACATAAATTTTTAATTTTGTAAAATTTTTATATATTTGCCTTTTTAATTTCATAAATTTTTTAGATATTTACTTTTCTGATTTTGAAATTTTTCATATATTTATTTTTTACGGTTTTAAAACCATGCTAGTTGTAAATTGTTAATAAAACAGTATATTCATCGTTTTAGAATCATACTAGTACTATATCCAGTTCATTTAATTTTGTGTATTATTAACAATAAGAAATAAAATCTGGTAAAATTATTTAGTATATTGTATCTTGTTATAAAAAATGATAATATTTATTATAAAAATGAAAATATACTGTATTTAAACCATTCATTCGTTAAATTTTCCATTCAGACTGTAATAATTTTCCGTAAATTAGAATTTTTTCTTAAATTATAGTTCTTGTTACTACACATTAAGAAAAAAGTACTAAACTGAAAAGTAAATTAAACAGAATAAATGGTTTTAATGTCATACTCTGAAGTATCGTGACTGAATTTCGCCACATTTACCAGATTTTATCACATATTATAAAGCCATTTACTATAAATCTATAAATATATTTACTTAATGATTTAAAGATAATTATTTCAAATACAAAATTTGTATAATAGTTGCAAATGATAAGTCATGTACGTTTGTGAATTTCTTTTCGTTTATTTTCTTGGGAAAAAAAACATTACGGCTGTTTTTATGCTTGCATTTCAATTTTATATTAAAGATTTCGATATATACAGAGAAATACATTCTGGTAAAAAAAAGCATTAATTCTGGTTAATAAAAGTAAATTAGATAGTACTAGGAGGCTCCGCCCCCTGCTCGCTAACGCTCGCCAACCCCCGAGAATTGCTACGCAATCCTATGTGGTTCACGCCGTGAACCATGGTTCGCTGCGCTCGCTCGCCAATGAACACAATGTTCTAGCACAAAGACATAATATATTATCATCAAAGACATAGTATTTTATCATCAAAGACATAGTATTGTACTTATGTAGAAGAATTCTACCAATGTTCTTATTGGCTTTTAAAAAAGTATATTAGCTATTTAGATTGTACATGGTGAAAAAATCAAAACATTAGCTAAATAAGAAACATATTAGCAAAATAAATTATCAAATATTGCTTCACTAATATTCTGCATTTTGAAGCGTGAAAATTCAATGCATAAATAAACGCGAAATATAAAAAAAATTCAATGCATTCAATACAAACGCTTAAACGTTTTTTAGACGTTTAGGTAGCTCCCAGTAGAAAAATATCAATTCAACAGCGGCCTTTTAAAGCATTCTCACTTCAATTAATTAATTAATTCCTAATTGGGTATAATATAGCCTACGTCACAGGTTGTGTTGTTCCTACTAAATTTAACCCATGAACGGCATTTTCTGCGAGCCTAACTTCAAGCCACAAATAAACAAACGAAGTGTTCGATCGTTTAAATAGCTGCTAGCCAGATTTTATTGCATTATAAAGAAAAGTTATTGAAACTAAATGCAACTAAATAAACAACAACAACTAAAACAAATAACAACAACTACTAATAACAATAACTAAATAAACAACAACTAAATTCCATTCGTTTAGCATTGTGTCATATGTTGTTCCTACTAAATCGAAGTAGTTGTGTTTTTTTCATATTATACCCAATTGAGTTTAAATTAAATATTGTCATGTTTTTAGTGCATGAATCTGAATTGAACAACCTGATAATGCTCACTCTGGTTATTGTTATCTGGTTGCTCACTACGTGCTCTTGCGCGCCGAATCGAATCAATTAAAAATGAAAACTGTTGCCAGCGCGAGAAAAGAAATATCATCGGTTTTATTGATACATACATACATACGTACGTATTAGCGTTTTATACAAACACTTAAACGTTTTTTAGACGTTTAGGTAGCTCCCAGTAGAAAAATATCAATTCAACAGCGGCCTTTTAAAGCATTCTCACTTCAATTAATTAATTAATTCCTAATTGGGTATAATATAGCCTACGTCACAGGTTGTGTTGTTCCTACTAAATTTAACCCATGAACGGCATTTTCTGCGAGCCTAACTTCAAGCCACAAATAAACAAACGAAGTGTTCGATCGTTTAAATAGCTGCTAGCCAGATTTTATTGCATTATAAAGAAAAGTTATTGAAACTAAATGCAACTAAATAAACAACAACAACTAAAACAAATAACAACAACTACTAATAACAATAACTAAATAAACAACAACTAAATTCCATTCGTTTAGCATTGTGTCATATGTTGTTCCTACTAAATCGAAGTAGTTGTGTTTTTTTCATATTATACCCAATTGAGTTTAAATTAAATATTGTCATGTTTTTAGTGCATGAATCTGAATTGAACAACCTGATAATGCTCACTCTGGTTATTGTTATCTGGTTGCTCACTACGTGCTCTTGCGCGCCGAATCGAATCAATTAAAAATGAAAACTGTTGCCAGCGCGAGAAAAGAAATATCATCGGTTTTATTGATACATACATACATACGTACGTATTAGCGTTTTATATAATATAGATTTGAAACATTCATTTAGTAATCTTTCTGTTCCTATAGTAAGGGTAAACCGGAAATTCTGGTTTTCAAAATATTGATTCGTATTAGTATACATTATGTAAAAAATTTAAAACTGAAAAGTTAGTATAACCAAATAAATGGTTTTTATTCCATGCTCTAAAGTACCAAGCGAAAATTACTAAATTTTACCCCATTTTTATAAATTTTATCATTTAACATAAAAACCATATTTTATTCTTATTTTTTCCAAAATCATTACCAAAGCCTTTCGGTAAAAATTATTGAGATTTTTGGTGTTCCCGTAGATTCAGAAACACGATAATTTTTTCCATATTCTATAATTTTGAACATACTTTTTTTTCTCAGTGAACAATTCTTATTATTTTATGCATTATTAACTCTCATAACTAATTTTGCTTAATCCCTAAATATTTTCCCGATAACTAAATATTTATTTATGAACAACAATGTCATAATTTTCAATAATTAATTTAAATATTTTCATAAATAATGTCGAGATTGTTTTTTGTTTTTGTTTTAACAAACACTAAATTTATTAAATTTCTAACACTATGTGCTTATAGACCCCTATATATTTAATAGCTCCAGGAAATAAATTAAATTAGAAGGCGAAATGGATATTTTTTGGTGTTCCCTAAGAATCAGAAGCACAATAAGTTTTTCAATATTCGGTAGTTTCGACCATACTATTTTTCTCAGTGAACAATTCTTCTTATTTTATATATTATTAACGCTCATAACGATTTTTATTTGTTTCCTAAATATTTTCCGTATAACTGAATATTTATTTATGAACAACAATGTCATAATTTTCAATAATTTATTTAAATATCTTCATAAATAAATAATGTCCAGATTGTTTTTTTTTGCTAAAAAACACTAAATTCATTAAATTTCTAACACTATATGCTTATAGACGCCTATATATTTAATAGCTCCAGGAAATAAATTAAATTAGAAAGCGAAATGGATATTTTTTGGTGTTCCCTTAGAATCAGAAACACGATAAGTTTCTCAATACTCGGTAGTTTCGAACAAACTATTTTTCTCAGAGAACAATTATTATTATTTTATGTATTATGAGCACTCATAAATATTTTTAGTTAATCCCTAAATATTTTCCCGATAACTGAATATTTGTTTATGTACAACAATGTCATAATTTTTAAACGTTTATTTAAATATCTTCATAAATAAATAATGTCCAGATTGTTTTTTTTACGACCACTAAATTTTTTAAAGTAATAATACTATATGCTTATAAACATCAATATATTTAGTAGCTCCAAGAAATAAATAAAACTAGAAGTCAAAATGGCTCAAGATAAAAAATATAGGCAGACTTTTCTCCTCTCATACTCAATAAGTTTACTTTTTGCTCAATATGTTTACTTTCTTCCGTCATGACTAAAGTAAATATACATTTCAAATTTATATTTTTTGTGGCATAACTGGTATTTTTAAGAGTTATTTTGCGTCATGGAAAATATTTCAGAAAATATTTATTTTGTGAAAAATATGCATCTCTGGTATATATGTAGTGCAACGATAAATTCCGAGTATATTTATGACATTGTTTTTTTTTTTTTTTTTTTTTTTTTTTTTTTTTTTTTGTAATTTTTGTAGGAGTGTATACTAAAGTGTTTTACTAAATGCACGAAATTTTCTCCAGTAAAATGTGATTGCAAATATTATTACATTTTAATGATAATAAAATTTTCCCTTTAAATTAACTTATTATTGCATATAAACTGTATGGAAAAATCGAAATAATGTCAAGCAATTTTTTAAATAAAGCCTTTAAAAAATTTATTCGCATTAAAAATATAAAGTTGTCTTTAATTGCTGTTAATTAGGAAGTATTATCAGCATTCAATTTATAATTTAAAAGAATTATGTACTGTAAGAAGTACCCGATCAAAGTATGGTATAAAGAATAAGCATTTTGAGTGCACCATCAGGAAAATCTATTTTACCATAAAACTAATTTTTTCCATAGAATATTATGCCGTAATTTTAAACAGTAATACTTGTTTAATTACAGTAACTCAATGATTTTACGTAATTATCACATTAAAATTTACTGTAGATTAGTTTCTATTTCCGTAACATGTTCAAGTACTTTTTACCGTAATGTCATCCGAAATTTTTCACACACACACATATATACATATATATATATATATATATATATATATATATATATATATATATATATATATAATATATATATATATATATAATATATATATATATAATATATATATATAGATATATATAGATATATATATAATACCGGAACAGGTCCCCTAGTTCCATAATGCTTCATGCTTTAGTTGTAAATAATTGAAGAAAAAGCTGTCTTCCAGAAAATTCCTGCATAGGAACTATTATAAATAGTTATAACTAACTATTGTTAAAAAGTAAGTAAATAAATAGAATTTGAAAATTTCCTATGAGTGTCTTAGCGCGATCATAAAAGAACTACAATTATTCTGCTTTGTATTTTATTAGGTTGTGTCCTTTAACGACTGAACTTTTACGACTATTGCTTAACTGTGTTTAACGATTATACAAGAATTAACTCTGAACTAAACACTTTCAAGAAGAGGTTCACAGCTTTCAGTTGTTTAAATATCAGATGACACAGTAGATCTTGGATACCCATGAGAGGCGGGTTATTTCAGTGACTCCAATTTTCATGTATTTTCATGTATTCCAATTTTCATGTATTTATTTGCTTTTTCATATAAATACAAAACCTTTCTTTTTAAAATAATATAACACTTTATATGGAAGGGATACTGTTATAGAAAATGAAAAAAAAAACGCAATGCAATAAAATACTTGAAATGCACCTCCCATCTTTCTTAATAGCATTTCTCAAGAATTCTAAAGGCATACGACGAATTCATGACCTGGGCGAAATGTTCGATTTCACCACTTATCTCTACTAGGCTTTCGGTGATTTAACACATTACTTGGTGTAATATAATTTGAGAGTTGCTCAGTTTGGCTGTTCAATCTAATTCCTTTTTTTTACTGAAACTTCGTATTTTTTTTTATCGTATATTAATCAAGAATGACTTTTTTTAATCATTGTTTTTTACTGAAACTTCGTATTTTCTCTGATTCGTATTCGTATATTAATCAAGAATGATTTTTTTCAATCATTGTTTTTTACTGAAACTATGTATTTTCTCTGATTCGTAGTTTCATATTAATGAACAATAACGTTTCTTTAATCAGTTCATTTGGAGCCACGATGGCTCAGGAGATAGAGCGTTCGCCTTTCAATGAGGTGAACCGGGTTCGAATCCAGTGATGGCTGAGCAATGCGAATCCGCATCCGACTTGCATCGATCACAGTGCTGACGTGAAATATCCTTAGTAGCAGACGTATCATGGGTTAGAGTCCATTTGCCATCAGGCTAACCATGAGAGGTTCTCATGGTCTTCCTCTCTATGTAACACAAATGTGGGTTAGTTCCTTTAAAAAGTTATCCACGAAGGCAAAATTTCTCCCAATACTTGATCCAGGAGTTTTCTTGTCTTCTGGATTGGGTTCAAAATTACAAGGCTACGGAGTTGAACATTAGTAGTCGTAAATCCGAAAATTGGGTCGGCTGCTCAACGACGTTTGTAAAATCAAATCAAATCAAATCATTTCATTTCAATTAATTTTAAATATTTTTTTTTCTAAGAAATAAAAACCAGATTTAGATATTAACAAAATTATTAATTCGTGCAAAGAAAGAAATTCAGTATTTTTTTTAATTGTAAGAAGAACAATTTATGCAATTTAGACAGTTTAAATATTTCGGATAATTCCCTTTTGATAGCTAAAAATTTTTTTGTGATATTTATAATTTATAATTTTTATTTAATCTTCACTCACTTAAGTGTGAAAAAGTATTTTATAACTTTTCCTTTTAATAATATCGTTTATTAGTGTCAAATAAAATTCTATTCTAATAAACGATAACAAGAGAAAAGTTTAGGAAAAGTGCTTTAAGGTATCTTGATAAAATTACTCCATTTTATCACATTTATCAAATTTCATCATATATTGTGGAAGAATTTTTGATTGCTAATTTTACCAAAATCATAAAAAAATCAATTTTGGTAAAAATTACAGAGATTTTTGGCATTACCTTAGAGCCATAAACACAGTAAATTAAACCGTATTTTCTCATTTTTAACCATACTTTTTTCTGAATGTACAGTAGATAAAAAAGTTTTTTAACTTTAAATTCTTTAAAATGAATTTAATCATACCTTTTACATAACATCAAGGTAAGGTTATATAAATTTCAAAAAACCTAATTAAATCCTCGATTTTTAATGGAATAAGAAGGGTTTTATTTAATTCCAAATAATTAAAACTAATTTAATCTCTTCCTCTTAAAAGTATAAATAGAAGATTTCATGCTTTTTAAGTATTTAAAATCCATTTAATTGGCATTTTTTAATAGTGCAAAAATCATTATAAGCATTCTAGATTATTGCGTTTAATTATATGCTGTTGCACATTCAAAACTTACATGAAACGAGTGATAGATAAAAAGTCAATTTATGTATGTTTTAAATAGCATTAGTCAACCACAATATGAAAAAAAAAGTTGCAGAAAGTTTTTTATTACTTCCAGAAATATAAGTCTCGTAAACTTTTTAACACGGTACAATACGAGTCCTAAAGTTTTATGATCGCCATTATTTACAGAGTCTGAAATAATCTTCAATTAAGCTCAGGACGGAAAATAAAGTCACAAGAAAATTAAATTTGTTACCTTACTACCGTGAAAGAAAGCAAATAAAGAAAGAAAGATAATTCTCTTCTAATCCTGAGTAAAAATGTTTATGCTACGGGAGTAAATCAAAGTTGAATAGTTTCGTTTATTGCATGCTTACGCTTTCGTACAATTCGTTTTTTTCAGTTTATTTTCTTAATTGCTTTACCAAAACACATTAAAATCGCCTTAAAACATTTGTTACGTTTTTTTAAAATTCCGTTTACTTTAAATGAAATGAAATGGAAATGTCGATGGTATTAATCGATTTGTTAGTGTGAGATTTTTCATTTAAACTACTTTTGAATTTTCTCTTTTTAAAAGTACTTATTTCCTTAAAATTTGCTTGTTTTTTTTATTGGAGAAATGCTATAAATTATGAAATGTTTCTGGAATGTGATTTAAAAATAAATAATTTTGTTAGAATATAATTTATTTACTTTCAATTGTGATTTTTTTCACATGATATTACGTAATGACTGCACTGTAAGAAATTCCGGATCAAATTATGGTATAAAGTATTGGCACTTATCATCCGTATTTTATTTATCTATCGGCAACTATCAATACTATAAATTATAAAATGTTTCTGGAATGTAATTTGCAAATCAGGAATTATATTTGAATATGATTTATTTTCTTTTATTTGTGAATTTTTTACATGATGTTATGTAATGACTGATTTGCCAAAAATTCCAGATCAAATTATGTTATAAAACATCGGCACTTATCAAACGTATTTTATGTATCTATCGGCGAATAATATCAGCGAAATCATAAAATGTTTCTGGAATGCAGTTTGAAAGTAAAAAATTATCTTGGAATATAGTTTATTTACTTTTAATCGTGAATATTTTCACATGATGTTACGTAATGAATGCACAGTAAAAAATTCCGGATCAAAATATGCCATAAATTATCCGCATCTTATCTATCTATCGGCACTTATCTTCCGCTGCATCATCCGTAAAATCCATCTTTTAGTAAAATATTATACCGTAATTTTTGCCATACTATTTTTTTAAATAGAGAGATTCAGTGATTGTCTGATAATTATCACCAGGAAATTTACGGTATGTCAGATTTTTTGTTTCGTAAAATATTTCGGTAAAAATTTTTCGGATTTCATAGTATAAGGAACGGGGGTCCTGAGAGCCGGTACATCTTACAATAATATTATCCAGAATTATTTATATTTTTAACATATATTTTTAGAATCATTACCAAACAATGAAAAGAAAATATTATATATTATAAAGGTTCAAAAATGAACAATTATTACAGCAGGGAACGAAATATGCTTTTGAAATTATACGAGCAACTATCAAGGATGGCGAGATGAAAAGCATTAAAGCCAGTTTCCATGTGAGGAGATACTTTGAAGTTTTTTTAATAATCTCCTTTTAATTCGTATTCATTTATGTATATAATATGTAAATAATGTAAATATACATATATATATATATATATATATATATATATATATATATATATATATATATATATATATATATATATATATATATATATATATATATATATATATATATATATATATATATATATATATATATATATATATATATATATATATATGTATATATATATATATATACATATATATATATACATATATATATATACATATATATGTATACATATATATGTATACATATATGTGTATACATATATGTATATATATATATATATATATATATATATGTATACATATATATGTATACATATATGTGTATACATATATGTATATATATATATATATATGTATACATATATATGTATACATATATGTGTATACATATATGTATATATATATATATATATATATATATATATATATATATATATATATATATATATATATATATATATATATATATATATATATATATGTATATATATATATATGTATATATATGTATATATATATATGTATATATATACATATATATATATATATATATATATATATATATATATATATATATATATATATATATATATATATATATATATATATATATATATATATTTATATATATATATACGGAGAGAGAGGCAGAGAATTTCGATATATATTGTATATTTCCATACAAATGCAGTCAAACCCCGCTATAGTGAACCTTCAAGGAACCGAAATTTCGGTTCACTATAACCGGGAGTTCACTATATCCGTTACGCAGGCAATTTCACTAATGGTTCCCAAACTCCTCCCTTTTATTGCATTATATTCGTATAAATGACTGAAAAATATTATGCATGTAGTAGCAAAAATTGTGTTATTTTTCTTCACTCTTCGTCTTGCGTACAAATAAAAATTAGTAATCTTTAGCTGATGAGCAATCCTCAACATCAGATATGGAAACACTTCCCGACTCTCAGATAATTTTTCCTGAATTTCTGTTATTTCGCTTTTTAAACCTGTCTAACCTGCCATTCGAGCACATAAAAGTAGTTTCTATTAATGGTTTTATAAATCGTTATATGTATTTATTTTGAAGTAGAAAGTTCAAAATTATAACAAAGAAAATGGGGGGGGGGAATCAGTCGAAGACAGAAAAAAGTTCATTATATCCAACTTTCTCACTTTTTTGGTTCACTATATCCACTAAAAATAACATTATACGTGTATAGCAAGGCACGGGATCGAGCATTTCTTTCACTATATCCGGGAGTTCACTATCAGCCGTGTTCACTATAGCGGGGTTTGACTGTATATATAATTTTGATGTATGCATTTCTTGTATAAAAATGATTTTGTATGCCTCCTTTGCAATATTGTTGCATATTTAAAGATAAACAATAATCTGCAAAATAAATATTTAACCTATAATTTGGCATTCATGTACGAACAAAGGCTTTCTGAAAGCAATTATGCTTTCAGAATATTTCCATTATAGCTTCAGACAACCATGTTTTGATAAATTGAATATTTTAATCTAATTGAAAAAGTCAGTGAAACATATAGGATATCTACTTCACAAATTTCCACCGAATAATTTGGAAGATACTGTATAGTTATAAAGGATCGAAAACCTTACATTATAGTAAATATTTCAATGTAAATCAAACGTCGGTAATTATCAGTACTCGAATATGCTAGTAGCTGTTCGCAATAATGTATTAGGTAGCACGTAATTTTCTCATGACATTTAGTTGAGGGATGAATTGTTATGAAGTAATATTTGTGAAGTAATTAATTTTCTGTTATTTTTTAAATGAGGATTATAAAATTAAATGAATAAATATTTTTTAATTAAAGAAAGAAAACTGAAAAAAATATGAAGCAGAAAAATTAGTACGCTTATTTACTAACAGACCTCTTAAGAAATCTTAGATTTTAGGTTAAATTTTTGATTTCCCCTTTCTCAATTTATTTTTCAAAGATTTTCAAAGCTTTTTCAAAGCAGTAAAAAACATGTTTTAATATCTTTACACTTAAGGCTTAGCATAATTTAATTAATATATATCGTTTTGCACATTTGTATGTTTGCGCTTTATAGCTAGAAAGTAACTAAAATTTTTATTATCAAACTTTAAAAAAATAAAAATTATCTTTTTAAGCTATTGCCTAATTGGCGAAATTTGGATGAAAACCTTTAAATCAATGATTCATTTCAAAATTTTTAATATTTTTAAGAGCTTAGATTATGCAGATATGAAGTAAATTTTTTAAGTGTTCAAAACGTAGACCACAAATGTTTTTTTTTTCTACAAAATTAACACTTTCAAAAGCTGTTTTAGAAGTCATTTTACCATATTTTCATCGTAGAAGTAAGTTTAACTATATAATTTTCAATTCACCTCATAGCTGCGATTAGAAAATTTACATGAATTTTTCTTATCGTGTGAATTTACTAATCGATATAGCGCTTAGTTGATATATTAGAGATAAGCAAATTCATAAGATTTTTATCGAATGATTTTCATTAATCGATGGTTTAGTTGTCAACTCACATTCAAAGGCGACTATTCTTCAAAAATTTCCCCACGAAGGCTAGTTTGTCCCAATGCTGGATTAAGGAGTTTCCTTGTCTTCTGGGTTGTGCTTAAAATTACAAGGCTACGGAGTTGTATATTGATGATCGTAAACTCATAATTAGGTAGACTGCTCAAAACCTCCTATAAACAAACAAGCGAATCTATAATACAGCATACTTGATTATTTATGTGATTTCAAGAGGAATATGTCGAGTTATCGCCTTATTGGAATTTCATTCTTAAAAGTTTAGACATTTTAATCATTGTAATTTTTCCACATTTTATATTCTTAATGCTTTCCATAGTTTGCTTATACTCACACGTACAAAGTCCATTATCGAAAAAGAATTTAAAGTGGGTATTGACTTCCGACCTTTAAATAGAATTGACCAGTCAAACTTTAAACCGAATTTTTACCTTTGCAGCCTAACGAAATCATCGACAGAATGAAAAATAACTTCCCATTGAATTGCGCCGAAATAAATGACATCATTTTCACACTTCTAGACTGGCACTTTAATTCAATGGGAGGTATAGAAAATTCAATCAAGTATGTGGCGACCAAAAATAATTTCTATCTCTCTTTTCCTGTCGCACCCAGCTGTCAAGGGTTACAGTAAATTGATAGGTTAACTGAGATTGTCTCTTTCTAATGCCATTTATGATTTATGACCGTAATTACATCACTGAGTTTATTTCTTAGTTCATTGGCTCGGTTACTGACTTAATAAAGCTACAGAAGTTTAATGGAGTGTAAGTTCCAGCGCAAGTCTTTTACACGCTTTAAAGAAAACAGTGCCAAGTGAAACATCATGACATTTTGGTACAAAGCAAAACTGTTTCTATGGAGTTTGTGGCGTTGAATAGGAATATGTAATTCGTTTTTAATAAAGGGAATTTTAAATTATTCAAAAGTTACTCTCCTTTCACGCCAAATAAATAACTTTTTTTGTTGCAAAACAACAAGGAACAGACCGTAGTCGCTACTGTGTCCCGATGGTGCAATGGAAAAATCATCTGATCTTTATATGTCCGTTAAATTTTGTTTTCTAAATTATCCATTTTTTTTACGGCTTTCTTGACTTAATCTGGAGAACTAACCAGTTTTTGTAGTAAAACAACAAGGAACAGACTGCAGTTGGTTGTGTGTCCCGATTGTGCAATTGAAAAAATCTGATCTTTGCATGCGTGACATTTAAATTTTGTGCCCGTTAAATTTTTTTTATCCAATTTTTTATCCTTAACTATCCAATTTTTTACGACTTCTTTGATTTAATCTGGTGAACTAACCAATCTGGACGCGAGACGTTACTTTTTACTTTTCTTGACTGACACTTTAATTCATTTTAGAGGCATAATATATTCAATCAAATGTGTCTCTACCAAATAAGCAGTTTCTACCTCTTTTTTTTATATAGAACTCTGCTATCAAAAGTTAGTGTGAATCTATAGGCTATCTGAAATTGTCTCTTTCTTACTTCATTTATTTATGGTCCCAATAAAATCAACTGATCTTTTAATCTATTTCAATGTTATTAAATTTAAAAAAAAACTGCACAAGCTTATCGAAATATGGCTATAATGTAAGTATTTTACCCTATAATAAAACGAAAAAAAATTGCATCTATTCTTAACATAAAATTTTCGTTGTTGTGCAAGAGGAATATAAAATGCACATATCATAGTGAAAATGGCAACAACATGAAGAAATTTTCGGAAATTAACAAAATTTATTCCACATGTTACTGAGAGTAATACGAATGAATGATCAAATTTACAAGACAAAAAAATAACGTATGTAATCAGTGTTTTGCACGTGCTCCACGCTGAGTGATTAGAGCCTATACACGTCAAGGCATTGAATCATACAGCTTCTGAATGTAATTCATAGGAATGACATTCCATATGGTTTTGACTTGATGCCAGAGTTCAATTTGACTGCCTCGCTGATAAAAGAAATCCCAGTCACGCTCAATGTGTGGCATATCCAGGGATTAAGTAGTCTATAGAAGAAGCGGAACCTGTCTATCTCTGAAGAAGTGATCTGCTGTCTTTGAAACATATGCACCGTCATTATTATTCTAAAATACCACGGAATTTACAATTTCCCTCATACAGCGATCACTGTTGCGTTAGATGGGATAAACAATTATACCTAATAGCTCCCCACACCATAATGCCAAGCGCTTGTACGGTATGATGCTGAATACACTGTGGGAATAGACGATTTTCTCTGTAACCTCTACCCCCGTACTCTTCCATTGTACTCCATATTCTAGCGTGATTCATCAGAGAAAACAATTTGTTTTCACGGGGTATGCTATGCATTGTATTGCTAAACCCATTAAAATTGGAGGAGCCAGTGGCTCAGTATGATCAAGGAATCTTGCATAGAGAAACCCTTGTACGCAGTTGATGATGCAGCAGACTGCGACAACCATGAAGCTAGACTTCAAAACACCAAGATTGCTCCAAGGTTGTGCTAATACACGGAAGGACGATGTAGGGTTCGTCACCATCATGGAGGATAAAGTGTCTGTCATCCCGTGCTGTTGTGCTATTGCGTGTCTCATAGCCATCGTTTCGCTTTATTCATTTCACCTGTGTCCATTTTTTCCACCCAAAAAAAACCCATCACTGTTGTAGCGTTGCATTGTATGGGAGCTTTAATTTCCGGATACGAACATTCAACCCCGCCTACCGATGATGCGGCCTCCCACGAAGTATGTTCCCGCAGTGGTCTGATCGTTAAGACACGGTTCCCAGCAGATCACCAAAGTCAAGCATCACTGGTTGTGGTCAGTGTGCGGGTGGGTGACCACTTGTATAAGTCTGCGTAGGAATAGAGGGTGTGGGGTATTGGTCCTCGTTAAACTGTTCTACCGTAAAGTGCTCGATTTCGAGCGCAAGTCGTTGGATTACCGAAGCGGGGTTGCCATCCCCACTGCAGAGAATCGAAATTGTGGTGGCGGTCATCGGATCATCCTCAGAGATGTGTCCCAGACCGACGCCAATAGCCCATTGTGCAGCTGTAGTGCGACGTAAAGGAACTGCAACTACAACAACCTGCGAAGTACGTACTAATTAATAAGCATATCCCTCGAACCATTTTGACCGAGTCCTAGTACATAAAAATCTGATAATTAGATCAAAAGTTATTTGATATGTTTAATTTCCTTATTTTACACCTATGAATAAAGTGTATATAAACAAAACAAGTGTGTATAATTATTTGATATAAAAGCCACTTTTATATACAATTTTATGTATTTTGCATTGAATATTTCTAGTAAAAGGATTCAAATGGATTAGAATAGTAAAAACACACACACACACGCTTAAACAAAAACTGAAAACTTTTTATTCCCAGTAGTATAAATGTGCACGTTCAACTTTTTTTAAAAGAAAAGAGAGAAATAAAAGAAATAAAATGCCTCTTTCAATATTAGAAGAACAAAGAAAGCTGGAAATCCTTTTAAGAAACGGACGAGAAAAGTTGAAAATGTCTTATGATTTCATAAAGTAGTATGTTGAATTATTAAAAAAGCAAACAACTGTTTCGAGAATCAATAAAAAATATAGTACATTCAAGTAAACTATACCGAAAATAGCTACCATAAAGCTTTATAAATAATTCTATTGTAGTAAATTATTGTAAGTCGTGTTGAAATTTTTATTAGATATTCTATATTAAAGCTAATGCTTATCTTAGAATATATTCGAATCTCTTTTTAGATAAACTTTAGGAAGTGTTAGTGAAGTTCTTACTGAAGTTAGATAGCGAAATATAATTTAAGTTTAGCAGTTTTTTTCCCTTTTTTCAATGCAAACTTTGGAGCCTTGTTAATCTTCGAACTACAGAGGAAACAATCACATCGTCATTAGGCATTTTTCCAAAATTGGAGCTTTAATGAATTTCTAAATAAAATAATAGAAAAAATAACGATTTACAAATTTGGAATTGGTACTGTGATAAGTTTCTGATTAATTCATAATTTCCTAAAATTGAGTTTTGTAAATTTCCTGAATATAACAGCTGGAGTCACGGTGGCTCAGTGAATAAAGGTTCGTCTCCCAATGAGGAGACCGAGATTCAAATAATAACGTTAGCTACGTGATAGGTGGTTGTTTGAATTATTCTCCGGGCTCGCACCTACCACAATGCTGACCTAAAATATCCTCAATGGTTGTCGGACCATGAGTTACAATCTCTTTGGCGTCGGATTAATTATGACAGGTTATCGTGATTTTTCTCTTCGCGTAACGCAAATGTAGGTTAGTTCCAATAAAACGTCATCCCCGAAGCCAAGCATGTCCCAATACTTGATTTGGGAGCTTCTTTGTCTTCTGGTTTGGTTTCAAAATTATAAGGCTATGGATTTGAACGTTGATAATCGTAAACTCAGAATGAGGTCGGTTGCTCAATACCGATTATAAAATATAACATAAAAATACTTAGATAATAATTGTTCTCCAGAAATTAGGCAATTTTTGAACAATAAGCCTTGGAAAATACTCGATCAAAAACAAGAATGCAAATTGTTTGGTTTAGAAACTTGTCAGGGGCTCCGGGGAGCATAGTTTAATGAACTCAAAAACTTGTTCTTGGTATCCAAGTTTACTGCATCAAAATAATAATACATAAAAAGAATATTACGCAAAAAAAATATTACGTTTAAATAATATTACATACAAATACATAATACATACAATAGATAATAATACAAAATAATCACACATTAATAACTCAATTTTCAATACATTTAAATAGGCTTACGTTGTTATCTTACATCATTTAGTAATATAATAATTATTAAATAGGTCATTTTCGAAGTGTGTACTCGAAATTTATTTTTCGGACATTTCATCATGAGGACATTTTCTTAAATAATTTTGAAAGATAGTAAGATTTTTATGACTCTAAGAATTACAAGACTTTTGATAAATTTAGTGAGATTTTGCAAACCTAAAATTTTTCTTACTTGAACAAGAGTTTTTTTTAAACAAAATATATTTCATTTTTATAAAGAGAACAAATAATGCTGTATTTGAGATTTCATTTTGAATCGTTTTAAAAGGTATTTATGCTTTATGATATATAGGGATTTTTGTATTAAAATTTCATAATTATTTCTCAAATGTAGCTTGTCAAAATGCATCTGGACGCTCCCATATTTGAGAACTCTATATTAAAGAGCTTAAGTTTTCAAAACACTTTATTTTTAATTTTATCTAAAGTAATACATTAATTGGAAATTATTCTGCAAGCACTACCGTGCAATTCAGAGCTGATTATATTCTTTTTCTCAATATAATTTCTATTTCGAAGTCTTTAGGTTTTTCTCAACTCCGTAAATTTAAACATACAGGAATAGAAACTTGATAAAACAATTGGCAAAAATTCTTATTTCAATTAACTTGGACACTGGTCATCAAATTTCAATTAACCCAGCACTTTGCAACTACAACTCAGTGCTTTAATCGCAAACCCATTGCGAATAATTGATTTTACAATTTTAAAAAGTAAAAAAAAAATTCTTATTAAGTTATTCCTAAATTTTTAGAATACAAATAATTTAAACAGAACAGTTTATTATTTTTTTAAAAAATTTGTTAAAACCAGACATATTTAAACAAACCTGGGAAAAAAGAGAGACAGGAAAATTTACTCAAATAAAAGGTCCGAACCATTATCATAATTAATAAAATTTTAAGTAACAACAGAAAAAAACTTAGCTGCAATTTTAATTTATGCAATTTGAATATAAATTAAGCGGTTCAGAATTAAGTATTAAAAATATAAAACTACTCATTTTTATTTAAGTTTTAGAGCATAGAAACTAACACTATTTTGGTAAATATGAGAGAATTTTACATAAAACAAATTAATCTTTTTAAATTTGTTCAACAATAATTTTTAATATAATTAAATTTCTCCTTCAATTTTGTTATATGAAGATCAACACTAACTGTAAAAATGAATCGTATTTTATGTATGAAATAGCTAAAATATTTTTAATTTTTATATTTTTTTTTATCTTGACACGCACGCAACACGATGAAACATACGGAAATTAATGAAGGCAGAGAAACATTTGAGACATAATAAATTTAAAACTTTTTTTAATAGCAAATTTAATTAGATTAACAATTCAGAAATCTTCCAATATTAAATAACTTATGAATTTATTTGCATAAAAAGCAACACTGATTTCGTATAAAGGAAGCAGCTTTATAATTAATAATTTTTAATTTTGTTTAATATTTATGTTTGACGCATTGCAGACGCCAACTGCAGAAAAAGATAATAAAAACCAAAAATATTAACATAATCAGTAAATTTTATTAATAAACGCAAACAAGATTATGAAATTTTAGAAACACAAAATCAATAAGACTCATTTTTATCACAAAATTTATTACAATCATATAATTTTCGTTTCAATTATTATTGAAACTTACATTATATGACTGTTAATCTTTTTTATCTTCTTGTAAAACGTAATCAATACTAATAAATTATTCAAAATTTTAAAAAAAGTTCAAACATACTTAATTTTGATATGTGTAAAGTTATCTCGATATTATGTAACAAAAACCTAAGAACGATTTGACACTTATTTTTAAAACTTGGCTTCAATATTAAGTATGAATTTTTTGTACAAAATGGAACACTGCTGCGTGGTTTGAACTAACAAAAATTAGGTACTACACTTTTTTTGCAGGGATAGGGACTGAGTGACAAGGGACCTCAGTGCTTTTCTTCTAAAGAATTTTTTTTTTCAGGCATGGAATTAGAAACAGAAATGGCATTGCGAAGATAATGGTTAATGGGCCGTCAAATGGTTTTCCTGGAAAGATTTTAAGGTTAGATGATCACAACTTCGGCAAGGATAAGTAATGCAGTCTTTTTAAGTGGTCAGACTAGATCATTGATGAAGCAACTATCAACTACTACAGGTTGAAGCTGAAATAAAATATACTATCAGTAGTATGCCTTTGACCCTTTACACCTCATTCTGCTAAGCGTTATTGTTCTTCCCAGGAAAGAAAAAAATCATCAGAAAAAATCTTCTCTCTTCTTTCAATTTTAAGGGAAGAGGAATCTAAATTTGAGACTAAAAATTAGAAATTTTGATTTTAGCAGTTCCTTTTTCTAAAATTATTTTTTTAAAAAAAGATAAGAAATAATAGATTTTAAATTACCCTAATTTAAAAAAAATGTGATCCCTAAGTAAGCTCCCCCCCTTCTTGACCATCGGGGACTAGGGGCAACACCCCGACTGCTCCGGCATAATTATAGCCCTGGGATTGTGTGGTTATAAGAACTATATTACTGATAACTAAAATATTCGTTGAACCATTACCAAATGAACCGGAAATATGACAAAATTAATGGTTTATTTCCTTTTTATTTACCAGATTTTATAAACCAGAATGATATTATTTTTGTACCTGAAATGTCATTAACATTCAGCATAGTATCAAATTTAGAAGTTATTAATTATTTCATTTTTTGCTCCATTTAGATCGATGGTATTGGTATCAACAAGCAAAAAATCAGCTGCTTAGAAACTTGGAGGATGACAGGAACTACAATGTTGCCAGAAACATTATTCTTTTTATAGGGGATGGAATGGGCATGACAACAGTCACAACTGCCAGAATACTCCGTGGACAAAAACGGGGTCAAACAGGGGAGGAAAATGAGCTGGCGTTTGACAAGTTTGGTTACATTGCTCTTGCGAAAGTAAGAACAATATTATTCTGTTTGATTATCTAGTGTTTTGTGGAGATGCTATTTTGTATTTCTTATAGTAAGATACGCATGTGGTTTAGCAAAATATGAACAAAAATAATTATGATTCTTAATTATCTAAAATTGACCAATCAATTTACTAATCATAACTATAAATCATGAATCATAATTATAAAAACCTCTTAAATATTGAAAACCATGAAAAATATCCGGGTGGTTCAGATGATTAATAGTTTATCACCCAAACAGTTGATCCAGATTGAAAAATCCCGAAGATAGCTGATGATACTAATTCCAGCTTGTACTGACCATTGCTGATATTGCGATCTGGCTAACCATGAAAGGTTTTAAAGATTTTTCTATCCTAGTTTCCCAACCCTCCACGAATACGAGTTCCTAATTAAAAAGCTATGGAGCTGAACATTGTTATAGCAGTGAGATTGAGCAGCTATGGAGTTGAATATTGCTGTAGCAGTAAAATCCGAGCAGCTATGAAGTTGAATATTGTTATAGCATTAAGATCGAAGCTGCTATGTTGTTGAATATTGTTATAGCAGTAAGGACGGAGAAGCTATGTAGTGAAAAATTGTTATAGCATTAAGATCGGAGCAGCTATGTAGTTGAATATTGCTATAGCAGTAGGATCGGAGCAGCTGTGTAGTAAAATATTGCTGTAAAAGTAAGATCGGAGCGGTCGTGCAGTTGAATATTGCTATAGTAGTAAGAAAATCCTCCACGAAAGGCTAGTTAGTCCCAATGCTTGATCCATAGGTTCCCTTGTTATCTGGGTTGGGTTCACAATTACAGTGCTTTGGAATTGAACATTGACAGTCATAAACTCGGAATTGAAATGACTGTTGATCACCGGTTTTAAAAAAAACTGCAGTAAGATCGATAAGGATCGTCTATTAAATGCCGATGACATATAAAAATAGTGAAAATTCTATATATTGCAAACATAATTAAGGCTAATGATTTATTAAGGCTAATTAAGGCTATTATTAAGGCTAATCTCATAAAAGTTGTACTTTTTGAATTACATTTAACTCGAATCCCTTCAATTGTGTTGTATCGTGTTTACATATATGACTTAACTTTCCAATGAAAATTTAACAGCATTTAATTCAAAAGACGCAGATTAATCTTATTTAATTCAAAGGACACAGATGAACAATATTTAATACAGAAGACACAGATTAATATTATTTAATTCTGAGGACGCAGATTAATATTATTTAATCCAGAAGACACAAATCAATATTATTTAATTCAGATGACACATATCAATGTCATATAATTTAGGATTTTTACCTTTAACATTCCTTAATGTAAAATTATCTAATAATTTCAAGTTCTACTAAGTGACGGTGATTTTTTTTCAGACTTACAACACTGACAGTCAAGTGGGAGACTCGGGTGCTTGCGCTACTGCTCTGCTATGCGGAGTGAAAGGCCGTTTTGAGACGGTAGGTTTAGACGACACTGGAACATACGAAAAGTGTGAAAGTAGCCTGAAAGCTAGAATCCCGTGTTTAGCAGATTGGGCTCAAGCTGAAGGTAAGTTTTAATTGAATATTTTAGTAAGATGGACATCTATCTGTAAATTAACATAGTCGGGATATCTAAACAGTACGAAAGATACATAACCCTTGTAAACTATTAGCTTAATAACAGTTTTAGCCTACTATGTCCTCGACTAACTTGGTCTTTCTGGAGGAGATGTCCCTGTGGATCCACTCTACGTACTTGATGTGCTTAGAGTTGCTGGTGTCATGGATTTGATTTAGCTTCGAACTTGATAGAGGGTTAGCAACAACAGCAAAAGCCCAGTTTTAAAAAGGATTGTATATAAAAATGTTCACGGATAATTGAAAAAAAAAACATTTGAACGTACATTTAGTCATTTTCTTGTTAGCTTTAGTGGAGGGCGGAGTTATCGACACTGCCAACCTTTGTCTATCAAAAGGTACCTCGTGATTGAATCAAGTTAGCATGTCTTATATCTCTTTCATTCCGGTAGGGTCTGAGATTTTGAGTTCCCCTGTTACGGCAGTTTTCAGAAGGAAGGTTTTTCACTTGAACTCGACCACGGTTCCCACCCAGTGAGATTAGTAAAAGGGGTGTAAATGATTCTCCTTTCTCTTCATTGAAACTCAGTCAAGTGGGGATAAAATGCATGCAGCAACAAATTGTTGGATAAGTTTAAAACACCCCATTTACCAAAACGTTAGTTCAGCACTTTCTTGGCGACGAATAATTAGAATTGTAAAAGTTTCCTTCCTTCTTTTTTTGTTTTCTTTTCACATCTTTTCTATTGTTTTTTTTTTACTTGATTTTTTTCACAAAATCATGAAATGTAAAAAGTTTAGATAAAAATTGCTCTTCAATAAATTTTTTATTACATTGCATTATTTCAAAGAATTCCTGAATAATTAATTTAGCTTTAAATAATATGTATACCATACCTCACAAATTTCTCTGTTTTACCACTTCCGACATCGAATCTCGAGACTTCTTTACTCAAATTTTATTTAACTTAAAAATAATTTGAATAATCTATTATTTTTTATTAAATGGAGATTTTTATTAAATAGTTTTTTAATAGTATATTGCATTAAATTTTTCAGAATCTTAAAGATTAAATTATAAAATTTTGCTCAATCTTAAAGATTAAAGTTTAAAGATTAATATTTTGCAGAATCTGAACGATTTAGCTATCTTAGTTTTATAAATGAGAATACCCATGACTCGAAATGATCAGTTGAACAGTCCCCAAAAAATACTAGATTTTATTTTTTAACCGTTTGACGAAGATGAGACACCGGTGTTCCTTTTATATATACTTTTTCTTGCACTCAAATTACCATCTATAACTTATTTCAGTATTTTTTAATTGTAAAAAACAGTATGATAGTTTCTAAAAAACTCTGTTAGATTATCAGAATTATATTTATACTAAAATATGAAATATGAATATAATAATTTGAACAAAAATTTTATTTTCATACATGTAAAAAAGTTATCCGAAATTGATTTTCAAAATTAAAGAAATTGTAAAAATTGAAATTAAAGAAAATTGTTTCTTTTAGATCAAAATAACTGTGTGTGAAAATAAAGACAAACTTTAAAAAAATATATATATAATGTTTGGAAGTGATCTGTGTTTGGAAGATTTTATCTAACTCAGAAAAAGATACGGGTGTTTCATGCTCTATTCCATAACCATAAATTATTAAAATGCTAAATATAATATTTTTCACTTATTTTCAGCCAAATTGTCTTAGTGTAAACAAATTTTATACTATTTGAGTAATACTTTTTGATCCCCATAATTAGATTCAGAGAGAGTAATAGAAAGGTATAATAGTTAAAGGTATAAGTTTCAATCTTTCTCTTTACTGATCTATGAAGGCCATATATTCCAAATTATCTTTTCCTTTCTGACAACAATATTTTGAAAAATATTTATTTTCATTTTGAGGAATCACCTGTGTATTGAATTTTTCATAGAAATCAATAGTTATATGAAATAATATGCATATTCTAAGTGGACCTCTTAAGACAAAAATATTATTTCTTTTCATTAAATAGAATCATCACTCAAAATTATTACATTTTGAGTGATAATATTTAGAGCAGCATTTTATTGCAGAGCACATCTTATATTGTTCAATAAATTAGTAATAAAACTGAATGATATCAAGACCTGCGTTTTCATCTTTAAGAACTAAGCCTTTACATAACGTGCTCGCTATCTTGTAGGCAAGAACATTCGGATAGTGTCATCGGCTTCATTAACTTTAAATTAAATTATAACAAAAACTATTCCCGCATCTGGTGGCCACAAGTTATCACATTTTATTTGTGTGTATTATTATAGATATATGGTTAGTTTATGATTGAAGAATCAGAAAGATGGATTAGTCTGTTTAGTATCTCTTTTTTTTTTTCAGTGAAAAGAAATCTGTGAAAAAATAGAATACTATCATCTTAGCTAATTTGTATATAATTATCAGGCATAATTTACTTTTAACGGTATAAGTGTAATATTAAGCAATTTGTTGACATTAATATTTGATAATGGAGAATTTCAAAGTTGTTAGAATTCCTTAAATTCATTTTTTAATAGAAATAAAAGAATTTTCTTTTGTAGTTTGAAAGTATATTATTTAGTCTAAGTTTTAAAATACAAGTCTAGTTACAGATTCTTTTTTTTCTCCCAATAACCACTTTTGACGTCGAATCGGAATTTGTTTGCGTAAACGTTCAACAATAAATTAAAGAATGTGGTTAGTTCTTCACGGATAAATGAAGCCCAACTGTTATTTTTCTAAGAAAATGTTTCTTGCTGGTTGCAATCCTTTTCAGCAAAAATGGCCAAAGTAAAATAAATTTTAGCTTTTACTATCTTATGTCAAGAAGTGTTTTGCATAGTATATTATTATATTCTCATTACGCAGCAGGTATTCGTCTTACACGCCTCAACTCAGTACCCTTTCCAACCGGCTCAATCATTCACAACACACATCGGGAATTCTTTCCCTTTTGTATAGTGATTGACACCACTATATTCTTCGATCAAGGTGTGCTGGCCTCCTTCTCCAAAAAAAAAATAAATAAAATGGAAACTGTATGTGAATCCTTCTTGCTCGTATATTTTTAGAAACATTTCGCCCTAGATAATTTTTAAAAAAAATAATTGCTGTCGTAATTTTACAAATGTTATTAATTTATCTATTTAATTATCTTTTTCTTATTTATTTCTTACGTTAGAATGCTTTAATAAGTCACATAGGTGCTAAGCATTGTTTATTGTTGCAAAAACAAAAGTTTATATAAAACAGAACTAAAGTAATTCAGTTGTTTTTAAATTTTCTCTATAGAAAAAAAGCATAAACGATAAAGAAATTAATACAATTAAAGATACTATCTGATTAATTTTAATATTTTGGAAGGCTTTTTCTAAATTTTAAAAGTATTTTTTATTACACTTAGTTTTTTAAAAAATTAAATAAATGAATAAAGTAAACAGCACATTGGAGCGGGAAGGTGATAATGTCCATTCCGTTATATTAACATTTTAAATAAAACCTGTTGATACTTGAGTTTTTTTAAAAGTAAAATGTTTCATTTATGTTCTTTTTTTCAATATTAACGTGAATAATTTTAATAAATAGAAATAGTAGTATGTTACATGGTTAATAGCATTAAAATAACTTAAATCTTGAAAGAAAATAATAATAATAAATAAACACACTGAATAATTTTTTTTTAAATTTAATTAATGAGGTAAAAACATTTCTAATTTCTTAAAACAAAATAAGAAGAGATACATGCAATGTCAGAAAAATCAGTGCAAGATTAAATTTGCTACAACCGCAAAGAAACATCAAGTTAAGCCATATTTTCTAGCCAAAGTATTGTGCGATTCAAAATTTGATTGACGCAAAATGAAATTCATTTATACGTTGCAAAAAAAATTAAAAATTTTTTATAGAAATATATCACTTTTTAGTCTTAGACTTACTTTGAATAATTATTGCTAAATTATTTGAAACGTCTACCATTGTTTTTTTTCGCAATAAAATTTAAAGCTTAATATTTACTTCACTGATAATTTGAATATAAATTATTATATTATACTCGATATGATTGTTTTAATGCAGACATGATTGTATATAATAATATTTTTTTTTTATATTTTGCTATATTGGAGACAATAGTTACAGACAGAAATCATACGTTTTGGGCGGAAAAAAAATAAGGCACAAATCGTTAGTCTAGAAAACTTCTAGAAGTTTTTATTTTATACTTTGGTTGATTCCAGGCGAAAATCGTTTAATATTTGAAAGCGTAGTTAGTGATTCTAATCAATGACATAGCAAGGTTTTTGATTTTTATTCACAAATAGGTAGCGTCTTAGGTACAAATTGTGGATTTTTATTAGATAACTCAGTTCTTGTAAGTATTGCGGCAAAACTTTTCGTGAACATTGTATACAAATTCAAGAAAATTCAGTTGGGAGCAAAAAATAATACACTAAACTCAGCAACCACCAAAAAATAAAATGATTGGTAGAACAAACTGGAAGATATTTGGGGAAATTATAAAACGTCTATTGATGATGAAGGAAAATGCCCAAATATCATTTTAATTACTCACAAAAGGTAGATAAGGACAGAATAAGATAGATAGAGGAAGCTACGAATAAGAAAGGGATGAAAAGGTTCCTTTCCTAGTTTTTCAGGAATACGAACTTATAGAATGCATGGTGTCATAAAATTATCCCCGCTCGTTCTTCCAGGCTAACAATAAATACTTTTATACGTCGTCTAGAACAATCAAACTTTCAAAATATTTTTGAAATAGAAGCGATTTTTTAGAAATTTTATCCATTCCTCATATAAGAAGAAAAATTATTGCACTTTCTCCTAAATTAGAACACATAGAAAAACGGCAGACCACATTCATTCATAAGGAAAATTACTAGACTTAGTCCCCCTCGTGAAACAGTTGATTTTTATCTATTTTTTAATTTAAGCATACATAGACAAAGAGGTTATTCAAAAGAAAATAAAAGGAAAATTATGACTGACTAGAACTAAAGTCTTTTTCAAATTGTATTCAAATGATTAATTTATTGACAAAATTTGAAATTTATTAAAATTGCTAAAATAGAAACAGAACAAAAAACTTAGGTAACTGTTTCCAATTGCGTTATTAAAAAAAAAAAAAAAAAAAAAAAAAAAGAAAATTTAAAAAGGAGAAAAATAAGCTGAAAAGACAGTAAAACAACTATTGTTTTCTTTTTAGGAATTTTCTTTAAGAAAAAAAAAAAAGATTTGATTACATAAAATATGATAGAGTTTTCTTATGTCTACCAATATTAATCATCAGATTTTGAATAAATTGTTTTGAATTAATTTCAATTGAATGGTACCATTGAAATAAATTTATTTTATGAATATGCTTACATTTATTTAATGGTTGATTTTGTGAAGTGATTTAAAATTTAAATATAACTATACAATGTAATTTCTTATATCATTGAAATCTTTAAAGTTTTAAATTATAATTTCTGGGCAATTAGATTTTTTTGAACAAGTATTTTAAATTCCTTAAAAGTTCTGTTTTCAAAATCTTTATTAAATATTCTAAATATTGTTAAATCTGTTTTAAAATTGGCTGCCAGCAAAAAAAAAAAAAAAAAAAAAAAAATGCCCACAATATTTAAAATCTTTTAATTTTTAAGTATTAGTTTTTAGACATTAAATTTCATTATTTCTAATAAAAATCACATTTCTTATTTTGAAAAAAAAAATTTAAGAAGAGAGAAAAATAACTAAGTAGAGGAAGTTTATTTCTTATAATTTTCTGTTTCTACTTTGCATTAGTAACAATATATGTCTCTGCTTAATTATTTACTTACTTAATTATATTTTTCTTTTATGTATGGATAAAATTTTTTTCCATTTTCTTTTCTTAAATCTATGGAAAACACCATAAACTAGGGTACGTAGTCGATCAGAGAAGGTATATATGAAATTGAAAATACATGAAAAATTTGCCCTTAATAAATTGAAGTATATATTATTTTCCCCTAATTAAAACAATTAAAATTTAATTAACTCATGTTATTGTTTAAAGAGAGAGAGACTAACAGTTGAATTATTAGACATTATTTACTAAAAGAAACTAATTAAATACAATAGAAAAAGTGTAATAGAAAAAAGGCTAGATATCTTTAATTTTATCACCATAGAAAAACCAACAGTACTTAGTTAATATTATATTTATAAATCTGATGAAAATTGCACGACCTTTTGGTGTGACAATGTTTGAATATGAATTTCTCTAACTTTTTTTTCTCCAATATCAGTTTTATCTATATCTTTTTCTTAAGGTGTTCCGTGTTTTTTCCTTATTTTTTACGATGATCGCTAATCTCTCTCTCCCAGAAAAAAAAATATAGTATAATTTTTTCTTGAATTTAAAAAAAAAACCAACAGAAAATGAAGTGGTTGAATTTTGTGTATTTTTCTTTGGTGACGTTTACTGTGTGCAATACCTTACAATGCCTTTCCGCAGCTATTGTAATTCCACAAGTAACAATGAAGAAGGAATAGACAAGTATTGAAAGAATTTCTGCCTCTGGTAACTGTGGGTTAGTAGGATAGTTTAGATGCCCTGTGGTGAAGAGGAGTCAAAAAGCTTTGTGAAATGTTTCTATGTAAAGCAAATAGTGGACAACCGTATTGTGCAAATCATTACTCAGAATACTTACAAACATTTGACTTTCCCTTGCCGCGAAAAAAAAAAGAAAGAAATATTCCTAAGGGAGTACTACCACAGTAATATAAATTTGAAATAGAACACTGAATGATTTTTATGGAAAAAAAATGATTACGCATAATTAAGAAAAAGAAAAAAAAGAAGAAAATATTTATTATTTAAAGTTAGTAAAATATTAACACTAATCATTAGCATTTTGAATAACATTGAAACGGTTTGATATCAATGAGGTTGAGAATCAATGAGAAATTAAAGTAGTATTTTGATCGATAAAAACTTGATTTTTGTATGACAAATGAAAGGCTTTCAAACATTTTCGAAAATTTGTTAGGTCGTCTATTTCTAAACATTTTCTGAACAAAAATAAACGAAAAAGATATTGAAAAAAGTAGAAATACTGAAAATTCCTTAGAATAAATTCGTATCTTTTCTTACATTGAAATAAATTTGTAGACATTAATGTATTGTATTTTCAATATTTTTATGCACCATAAAATATTAAAAGATAATGTCTAAGTTTCTTTATTCGCGATCAATATCGAGTAACATAACGACGCATATCATAATGAAAAATATAAGTTTTAATATTGTTAGAATTTTTTAAATTTAAAAAAGTAACTGAAACAAGAAACCTGTCCTTTTTCAATTTCAATCCTTTTTTTTTTTCCTTTATCGATTTATGCGGCGTATTATTATTTAACAATAAAGCATTGATCTTTATCATTCGAAAGTTTTATGTAAGTGTTCCTGAGGTTTCCTTGTGTACCTGCTCAAAAGCACATTAATTCGTATATGTACGTATAAAACACTACATTTCCTCTGTGTACAAGATGTATTGTTTTGAAAAAAAATTCCACGAAAAACTATGTAATTAAATTTTGATTCCACTTTTTAATAAGAAAAATTAAGTATAAGGTAATTGCTCAAGCATCATAAAGCTCCAAAGACTTGAGAATAAGAATTGTATTAGGTAATTAAGTTGAAATATCAAACAAATTTCTGTATGCGCTAATTACAAACGCTTTTTTTTTATTACAAAAGTGTTTTTTTTTTCTTTCTTTTTTTAATTTTTTTTTACACGGATGTATTTTAACAAGTAAAAGAAAGGTTCATCAATGTTTGACAGAATTAATTAAACAACTTTCTTGTTCCTATGAATAGGGAATAATGTGGTTAGAATGAAGTACAGTTTCGTCAGTTTAG
The DNA here is from genome assembly GCF_982258835.1 of Parasteatoda tepidariorum. Lineage (NCBI taxonomy): Eukaryota > Metazoa > Arthropoda > Arachnida > Araneae > Theridiidae > Parasteatoda > Parasteatoda tepidariorum. The sequence goes on from NC_141758.1 coordinate 90,630,678, forward strand.
GGTATTTTGTCAGTAAACTCCACATGGAAATCCAATATGGCAACAGTTTATTTTACGTTTCAGTTAAAAGAAAAAATTTCAAATTCATATATACTTATATTTAGCACGATTTTAACAACTCAAATTGCCACAAATGAACATAGCAGTTGATTAAAACCTTTTTTTTTTTAGTTATTTATTTTTTTTTTTTGCTTCGAAAATAAAATTTCATAATGTGATATGAAAAAAGTTATAATTTCGTTTCCAAATTTATAGGGTAATGCAAAGAAAAATTATTAAACCGAAGAAATTAATATATGTTCCATAATTATTCGCAGTTTTCTTAACGGTTGCGCTATAACAAACTCGTGTGGCTAAGAGAAAAGAATTATTAAAGTATAGCAGCTCTTAGGAATTCCCGAGAAGAAAAAAAAAATGTTTTAGTTTTAATTATAATTTGAGACAATTATAAATTCTTATTGATTAAATAATTGTAAATACTTTAACATCAAGTCAGAAAAACATTTATTTATTATTATTTTTTTATAAAAAAGGGCTGTGAAGCATTTCGTTATGGCACAGGATACGTCCATTTATTGATTTAAAACAATGTCTTTCCATGAAGTTTGCATTAGAAGATAAAATTTGGTGTTTGGCGCTTTCTCTAAGAACCTTGCCTACAATTTTTAAAGTTAAGAATAGCAACCTTAGGAGAAGACTTTTCAACAATGCAAGGGGAGGAAACTAATTGATGTTAACTGACAATCCTATTTTCTCCCCTCCCCCAATGAACCCCAACAACCGCGTAGCTACCTTCCCCACCTTATTCACCTGGAGAGTCACGAAACAACACCTATCCGGAGTTTGCATGTAGATGTTTTTTCGTGACGCTTCGGAAATAAGGGGATATACCAGTGAATTGATGTTTAATAATAACCGTGGTGGTAGTTACGCCATAATACTCTCCCACCAGAATTTTATCAGGGATAGAATTCGATGAACTAATATCACTAGTTGCTGTACTTGTGAAAGACCGGGAGAGCTGGAATTTAGGTCACCGGGTTTTTGGGTGCTGAATGTGAGAGGTGTATTAACTTCACGGTCGTAGTCGCTCCTGTGTTACCTCTAGCAGTCGAGTATATGCAGGCTGACGTTGTGTATGTTCGAGACGAGACTGAGCAGCAACAGCGTGAGGAGGTGGATAAAGTCGCATTCACAAGTAGCAAGTCAAATGTTCAATGTGGATCATCCATCGAAGTAGGCGTTACCAGATCGTAGTGGGCGTTACTGCGTGTTCAAACCCCGTTCGGAGGTCGCCAGTGTGGGGGGCGGAGTTATCAACAATGCCAACCTTTATCTAGCAAAAGGTACCTCGTGATTGAATCAAGTTAGCATGTCTTATATATCAGTGGATTAATGTTTAATAACAGTAGTGGTAGTTAAGCCGCAAGAGCATTGGCTTGGATATTCCCCGTTTGATCTATAATCTATTTGTTCACTTCTTGTAGGGCATTTGACCTCATAGAATTTTTGAATAAAAGGAGCTTTTGATGAAAACTATACAATCACAGAAAAAAGAAGTAATAATGATGTAATCAATCTTTATTTTAAATCCACTAAAAACATTCCCGCAACAGCCTGATGTGAGCCAGGTGGGTCACGGGGTTAAGGCTCTACAATTTCATGACGAACGACATGATTGTGGCAATGAGATCAGCATTGCGCAAAGGCCGTTTTTATTTCTCAGACAAGCTGGTAGCCATCTATCTGAAGGCCTATTAACACCACTGAGGATCTAACCCTACTCTATCACAGTGACAGTTCATTGCCGCAACTACTGAGCCATCTGGGCTAAAAATCTGCAAATGGATGTTACCTTTGCTTTTCGCATCTCTCACGCTAAATATTACCCTCCTGTTTGCTCCAATATTTGCTTTTTTCGAATGTCAGGCACTGAACTTTATTCGTTTCGCCTTAGAAGATACCGGAATTGTTACTCATTTCGCGTTACCCAGTGGGCACTTGTGAACCAAAGTCACGGAAGCGAGTAACATTGCCCCCGCCACACTGCCACAAACTCGTTCATAAGGTAGGCCACATTTACTCATCACACACAACAGAGGACAACACAAGAGAGAGAAACATCCGTGCCCAGAGCGAGATTCGAACCCGAGGCCATTGGACTTGCTTTTTGAATTAAATTATGATCAGGAAGGTCATGGGAGATTTCGCCCCTTTTGAAATCATTTACATAATTTTATTAGTTTTCTTAAAATGTTACACACGACATTCTCTATATTTTTAAATTTGAGATCATTATCATTGTTTTATGAAGAAAAAAAAAGATTTATTTTGAGTAGCATCCTGTTTTTATTGCCTACAATTTATTTCCTTTCAAACACCTGTTGTTTGCGATTTTTATATCATGCATTATCTTTCATTAAAAGACCTGTGTTTACATCATTTCAGGAAAGGCTACAGGCTTAGTAACTACGACACGTGTTACGCACGCAACACCAGCAGCTATGTATGGTCATTCACCGAGCCGCTACTGGGAGAGTGATTCGAAAATTCCAGTTGAAGATCGAAAGTTGTGCAAAGACATAGCGAGGCAATTAGTGGAAAATGATCCTGGAAGAAATATAAACGTAAGCACTGGGTCTTTATTCCGAGAGAAAAAATGTAGGAGGGGATAGTGTAGCATATTTAGCTAAATGTTATTGACAAAATGTATACAATTCATGTGTTTTTTCCTTTTGTATATAGTGTCCTATTGTACTTTTCTTACTGCTTTCAAAGAATTTATTAATTACAAAGAATTTAAGCTAAAATTTATAAGCTTATACGGCTTTTTCAAACATGTTTTGGATAATTTCCTAAATTTTCAATTTCACTTTTCGCTTATTGCAAAATTTCAGCTTTTCAGTTCTTTTCTCTTTTTTTTTCAATTTTTTCAAATATTTTTTTAATACTAAAGAGTAAAGCTGGCAAATAACTATCGTTATGTTTAGTGCAAAAAATCATATTTAGAAGAAAAAAAGTTGTTTCGGTTTACGAATCAAATCTCAACTAAACAAATCTTGCACGCATTTTCGTTCAGAAACTTCAAGAAAAAACTCCAAAATTGCATTGTAAAGAAGTTTTCCTTTTTTACAGTAAGAATAATCCAGGAAAAAACAAGCGAAATTAGTATTCTTATACAATTTTTTTACATAAGTTTTTACAAAAGTTATTACTTTTTCAATTGCAAATTCTGTTTATGACAAGATTTTTTGACCAATACTTTTTTTTTATTTTTCAATAATTATTTTCTTAATATGCCAAAGAATGAAGCTGACAAATAACTATCGGAATATTTTGCACCAGAAATAGCCCAGAGTGCCTAAAATCATATTCTGAAGAAAAATATCTCTGATATTTTTGTGTTCAGAATTCTACAAAGGCTACATAATCATATTATAAAAAGATTCGTTGTTCTAATTTATAGTAAAAATAATCTTCGAAAAAATCTGAGGTATTTTTCACTATACTTTTTAATTTTTCAATAATTATTTTTTAAAAAATTTTTTTTATGTGCCAAAAAGTGGAACTGACAAATAACATTCGGAATATTTTATACCAAAACTAGTCCAGGGTGCCTAAAATCACATTCTGAAGAAAAAGACCTCAGATTTTCTTTGTTCTGTAATCTACAAAGACTACATAATCATATTATAAAAAGAATCATTGTTCTTATTTACAGTAAAAATAATGCTTGAAAAAATCTGAGAAGTTTTTCACTACACTTTTTCACTATTTACTTTTAAATAATTATTTTTTTTTAATATTTTTTTTAAGAATATATTTTTATAATTATTTTTTTAATATGCCAAAGAATGGAGTTGACAAATAACTATCGGAATATTTTGTACCAGAACTACTCTAGGATGCCTAAAAACATACTCTGATGAAAAATATCTCAGATTTTTTTGTTCAGAAACCTATAAAGGCTACATAACATCACTATAAAAAGAGTCGTTGTTCTTATTTACAGTAAGAATAATCCGGAGAAAAAAACTAAAATTCTTAGACATGTTTTCGAATAAGTTTTTATCTAACAACTTTGTCCCCAAATTTATTACTTCGCCGATATCACAAATCTTAAGTGGCTATAAAACCCATCCAAAAAAGACCCCAAACATGACGTAAATAAAGTTAACCACAAGCAGTTACATTCAGCAATGATATATTTCCAACTCTATCGTTTTTCGATTGAGGTAGTAAACAATATCTACGATGTCAAACACGATATTGCAATCTCCAGAAAACATTTCCAATAATGAAAGACAGACAAATATAGCTGCACCATAATTACTTATTAAGATGCTTTTTTTATATCTCCTGTTTTTTTCTCTTCCTCTGCCTGCAGGTGATCCTGGGGGGTGGTAGGAGCCATTTCCTTCCAGTTAAAGAGGAAGGTTCCGAAATCCTTTCGGACATGGGAAGAAGGGAAGATGGACAGAATCTCATCGACTCCTGGCAGCACGACAAGAAGACGAGGAGGTTGAAGTATAGATATGTCTCGAACAAAAAAGAATTCGATAAAGTAGATCCGCGAAGTACGGACTACTTATTGGGTAAGAGAAAGAAGAAAAAAAAGATTCGATTTTCTTTAACAGAATTTTTTATTTTTAGTTGTTCTTTTGGATTACTTTATTTCCAGCTCTGTGTGACCTCCAAATAAAATAAGAAAGCTATTTTCATTCAATTGTTAAAAAAATACATGAAATTTAAAGGGAAAAAGAAAGATCACAAATATCTAAGAAGCAATTTATATGTTGATTGTTCAGCAACAGAAAGGAAATTGAAAACAGTTTTTAGTGTTCTTTTTATATGTCGTTGAAAAATTGATTTGGAACTAAAAAATGCACAGCCAAAGTGTTTTAATATTTTTCAATTTATTTTCTTTTGTGTCTTACTACACAGAAAAAGAGCTGACAGTTGTTTTTCAGTTTTTTTTTATATTGATTGGAAATAATAAACATAGCTTTCACTTTTCAGTCCATACAAATAGTACCCAGCATAAAAGAATATTTCTGAATATTAACGAGTTTTCATTTTATATAGTTTTAAACTATGCATTTCATAATGAAAAGTGTTTAATTTTTTGTGACTGATATTTTTAGCCTTTATTATTCACTTATTTGTTATCTTGTATAGCCTCTTAATTAAAGAAGTAAGATTTTTTTATTAATGCACAAAAATGCTCAAAAATTCTGTTTCATTTATTAGTTAAATTTTATGTTTTGAAATTTATTTTCCTCATTTTTTTGTTCCACAATAAAATAATTAATAGTTGTGTTGTTGCTATTTTTGGACGAAGGTATTGGCTGAACACTTGAAAAAGCCAAGTTCTCCAATCATTGGCTCTGCCAATTGAATCAGGAATGTGCTCCGTTCGTTTAATGAGAGAGCACCGCAAGGGTGAAAATAAGTCTTGACTCAGAATCGTGCGGCCTCTTCCTCAATTTAGACATTGATCTGAAGGAGAATGAAACTTTCCTCATATCCCTGTACCAATGGTACTGATCAGCGATGCACATGAAGGACCACAGGACTTTCGATTATACAGATTTTACAATCACGTATATTGCATACTCTCGGTGGGTATTAGCAGAGCCGAAGATGATCCCCCCCCCGGACAGCAATCCGATTGTCTAACTACTGGGCTTCAACTGCCCTATCAATGCACATTTATTGTTTTATTATCTACTATAAATAATAACTATAGCATTCAATTATTAGTCTATACTATAAAAATAATCAGCTATGAGGAAGAGTATATTATACTTTAAAACGTCAACCTCTACGCGCAATTCTTTAACAAGTGTTTTTAAATAAAGTAATTTTGAATAAATGTTAACTGTGTTTTCTTAAACAACTTGTTTTCTAAGAAAAGAAGTTTATTTTTTAACAGGTAATTTTAAGCCTTTTTTATTGATTGCTTATTTGTGTGTCTTTGAAATAAAATTTAAAAAAATATATAATTCAATCGATTGTAGAAAAGACAAAGAAATAAAAATAAAAAACAAAGTTCAAAGAAAAAATGCCCCACGCATCGATTGTTTTCAACCGAAAGAAAATTGAAAATACTTTGCTATGTTCCTTTCAATTGTCATTGAAATATTGATTTACAACTAAAAAAAAACACAATCGCGATGTTTAAATATTATTTACATTATTTTTCTTTTACTTTTCTTATGCAATTAAATAACTAATAGTTTTTTATGTTTTTCTATTTCTATTGCTCGAAAATAAATAATTAATTTCATCTCATCTGCATTTTATCAAAGAATAACAAAGCTTTTTTTTTAAACCATTACAACATTGTTTTAAACTTTGTAATATTGCATCAATCTATAAAGCACTGCATAAAAATAACTATTTGAATAGATATTTTTAAATACTTGACTTAAAAACATGTATCATTTTCTACTAAATAAAATATATTTAAGGGGTAAAAGGGGTTATGAGGGGAAAGGGTATAATAGGCTGAAGGGGTCATTTTAAGCGTATACCAATAAAGCTAAAACTGACCTATTTCGATGCTAAAACTGACCCATACTTTTTCTCAGCATCTAAATAAGATATGGAATCAGTTTTTTCACAGAATATTTACATATACATGTTTACACTGTAATAACTGATAATACATATCTTTGATAGAATTTTTTTTTAAAATATGACCTGAAAATTTTAATTTTTTAAGAAGCTTGATCATTTTTGGACGAAAATCTTTCATAACTCAAAAAGAATTATTGTTAAGCCTAAACTATTATCACAAAGATCACAGCATACAACTGATATAATTTCAAATATCTCCAAAGAATTTCAGAGCGATATCATAAGTAGTTTCCTAGAACAGGTACATCGAAAAATGTCAGTTTCAGCATTATTGACGTATGGCCTACCAAGTCTCCTTAAATACAATATTTTTGATCAAATTATAACAATATTTTACTTACTTTTAAAAAAAAATACGAACTACTTATTTTTTAGGAAAAAAATTATATTTTAATTTGAAAGATATTTTTAGTTGTTATTTTTAATTTACTTATTTTATAAATAAAGCTTTTCATTCTATTGCAGAAAACATAAACTTGAAAAGAAAAAATTTCGCCAATAGCTAAGAAATAATTTGTAAGGGGATTTTTTAAAGCAAAATAGGAAATTAAAAATAGCTCAAGATCCTGCTCTAATATTTCTTTGGAAATTCTTTATGGAATTAAAATTTTCAGAGAAGATGCATTTTTATATTTCTTAATTTTTTGTGCTTGATCTTCAAGGGAAAAAAAACAAGTACATATTTTAAGTCTTTTTCATTCTTCGAAGTTTACAATATTTATTCGATATAATAAAGTTCGAAAAATATTTTCTGCTTTCCGTCAATGAGTTTTAGTATTTTGTAATAATAAACTGCTGTTTGTAGAAAATGCAACACCATGAAGGAATCATCAGAATCAAATGAAATTCGCAGCAAATGTCAATTATAGGATATTATGCAAATTAATAAAGTTTCAGAGCCATCGCGCGTGCGTGGCGCGCGCAGCGCCCTCTGAATTGATGCTGAAAGCGTATAAATAAAGTGCTGTAGCGGGACGTTGAAAATAGTCTATGATTATTTGTTAGTGGCAAACGTTTAGTGAGACCTGAGTATGCCTCCACGACGGAAGAATAAGAAATTCAAGCAACTTACGGAGTTTGAACGAGGGAGGATAATCGGTCTTCGAGAAGGAGGATTTTCCTATCGCGCAATAGCAGCTCGTATGCAGCGGAACAGTTCCACAGTGATGCGAGTTTGGAAGCAGTGGACCGACGAGCACCGAACAACTCGAAAAACAGGCACTGGACGACAGAAGGTGACGTCAGAGCGCGATGATCGACACCTGCTCCGCATGGCGGTGAATGATCGCACAGCTTCCTCCAGGCAGCTGGCAGCACATTGGTCTACTGCTACAGGTGTACAATTGTCGGCTTCGTCAATTCGTCGTCGTCTGCTGCGCCGTGGATTGCGTGCAAGGGTGCCATTATACAGGATTCCCCTCACGGCGGATCATCGACGGCTGCGTCGGCAGTGGGCTCTTGAGCACAGAGACTGGCGAGCTGATTGGCAGCAAGTTGTCTTTTCAGATGAATCACGCTTCAATTTGTGGACCCATGATGGCCGTGTTCGTGTTAGACGTTATGCCGGTCAACGCTGCCTTCCTGAGTGTATTATTGAACGACATAGTGGTCGAACACCCGGAGTTATGGTCTGGGGTGCGATTTCGTATCATGGACGATCCAATTTGATACGAATTGAGGGTAATCTCAATAGCAACAGATACGTCCGTGAAGTGCTACAGCCCGAAGTCGTTCCTTTCCTTCAAGGCATCCCTGGAGCTATCTTTCAGCAGGATAATGCACGCCCACATGTTGCGCGGACTGTTAGAGACTTCTGTTCAGCACAACGCATGCAACTTCTTCCTTGGCCTGCTTATTCGCCGGATATGTCGCCTATTGAGCACGTGTGGGATATGGTTGGTCGGCGTCTCACTCGTGATCCGCGTCCTGCAGTTTCCAAAGACGAACTTTGGTTGCGCATACAAGCGATATGGAATTCTCTTCCTCAAGCAGATATTCAACATCTGTTTGACTCCATGCCACGTCGTATAGCAGCACTTATTGCAGCGCGTGGTGGCTGCACCAAATACTGATTTCGGACGCTTAATTTGTTTCTTTTGTTTTGAAAATTTCATCATTTATTTGTATCAGTACAAGTCGTTTCTGCATTAAATTTCATTTGATTCTGATGATTCTTTCATGGTGTTGCATTTTCTACAAACAGCAGTTTAAGTAGAAAAAAAAATGAGGATGTATTAGTCAAAAAAATATGGGGGTTTTGAGCAAAAATATATTGAATCCATATATGGCAACGTTACTTTTAATAAGTAACGAGTAAAAGTACAAGTATTTTTAAAAAAAGTAACGAGTAAAAAGTAAAAAGTTCTTATTTTAAAAAGTAACGAGTAAAAAGTACAAGTAAAAGTACAAGTACTAAACAAAAAAGGTAGCGACTTAAAAGTACATTTCTAGGAAATCGAAAATTCAAAGTAACCTGAAATTTTATTGAATAATATTCTTATGTTCTTTAATGTTTTTGCAAAATTGTTGTTACTTATTTAATTATTTCTAATTTTGAAAGTTATGGATATAAATTTATTTTTAAATTCGAAGAATATTATAATATAATTTTATAATATAATCGTATAATATAATTTTAAAATCAAATATAATTTTAGCATCAAAATTTTATGGATTTGCACGAAAAAGAAATTTTATCTATTGATTTTAATTTATTATTTTTATTTATTTAAATTACCATTGATTTAAAATTATTTTACTCTTTAGAAACGCGTTTTAAAAGCACAAGCATAAGCAAAGCAAACACGGGGTTTCAGATAGCTTTGTGATCTTTGAGCTAGTAAAAAATAATTGAATGTGCAGTATAAGTTGAAACAGAAAGTATTTAAGCACGAGGTTAGCTGTGAATGCACATTAATTTGCACATTAATATTGCACATTAATTTTATAAATTAAAAAATCATAAGCATTTATTTTTAAATTTAATTTCTTTTTCTTATAGAAAGCTTACCGAGTTTCAGAAAAAAGTAACGATTTCATTCGATATTTCCGTTACAAATACTTGTACTTTTTTCCAAAAAAAGTAACGAAAATACAAGTAAAAGTACTAAATTTAAAAAGTAACGTAGTACAAGTAAAAGTACGTACTTTTTACTTGTACCGGCGGTACAAGTAACGAAAGTAAAAGTACTGCCATATATGATTGAATCTAGCTATTAAAAACTTTATATTAAACTATTTGTAATTAATGTAGCATCAAATTGCTAAACGTTACTGCAAGTTACTGCTTTAAACTCCACGATAAGCACAAATGACATAATTTATCTGTTAGTTTATTTTTCCGTCCATAGTGTCTAGTATACAATGTAGCGGTGCTATAACTTTTATATATATAGCGATACTATAATCTTTGCTTATTACGTTGGCTATTAATAGCACAGGATCAGATGGCTGGGACACGTTTTTCGGCTTGAAGATTTGGACCTAGTTAAAAAACTTACTTTTTCAAAAATTGAAACAACTAGAAGAAGAGGGAGACCAGCTACAAGATGGTTGGACAATATTGAGAAGGACTAATAATTGTTGGGAATAAACAGGTAGAAAAATCTGGCTCAAAGCCTGAAGGCAGCTAATTGAGAAAGCCTTGGCCTGCACTAGGCTGTAGGACTGATAAAGAAGATAGGAGATTAATAGCTACTCGAATTTCGTAAAATTAGTTAAAAATTTTAAGAATATATGGACCGCTGGGGATCTAACACCATCTCTTCAGATAGTCATTTTGGAGCCTTAATCTCTGAGTCATCACGGATAACAAAAAAAAAAAAAAAAAAAAAAAAAAAAAACGTTATTTAACTTCACGAATATTTTTTATTATTTTTAATATTTTAAAATTATAAGAAGCATATAGAAATAACAGTTTTTCCCAATTAATATAAATAATTCGAGTCAATGCAATCTTATGATATTTATTTATTTATTTATTTTTTTTTTGAAGAAACACAAGAAAAGAAATTTTGCGTTTAAGAAATTGGCATAGGTACTAGATCTACCAGAATGATAACACAGAACTATCGGAATACATCAACAGGGTTTTTATTTATTGTATTCATGGAAAAAATTAAGATATCAGGAGAAGCGCTAATAAATTTCGGCAAAACAGCTATTATCAATGAGCGCGTATAGAAATTTAAAAAAAAAAATTGTTTTCGAGATGCTGAAAAATAAATTGAAAAGGCATAAAATTCGATTTTTTCTTTTCTTTTAAGCTTGACTGTATATTTTCCCATTACATTTTCATTAAATCACACGGCTTCAATATCAACATATTTTTGTTTGGATTTTATCAGTTTTTTTTCAAAGCAATTTTTGAAATTTTTTTTTTAAATCATGCGTTTTAATATATTGGGTAGATTTTGCCTTACGCTACTCATATTTAACTCTTTTCTTAAACGTAACAATCACGTTTCTTTCTTCTTAAGCGTGAAACCTACTTAACATTTTTATTATCATTAAAAAATATATAGCGATATTTATTTATACGAATATTTCATAAACATTTACAAGAACTAGTAAACAGGAAAAAAATATGTTTTTCCTTTAAAGAATTTCTAAAATAAATCTTTTTGCAAAATAGCATCACGAGGTAGGAAACTTTTCAGATTCGAAACTTCGACAAGTGCTACATCTCCACAATAACAGCTCTCAACAACCCGAGCAACCGGAAAACACTAATCATGAGTTTAGGGAATTTTCAATAGAGACATCGAGAAAAAAGCTAATAAGCTGGTCTAAATAGTTTTATTTAACATCTGGCGTATATAGATTTTGTTTTCGAGATACTCATCAAGATATCGAGACAAGAGTTAATAAACTCGTCAAAAAAGTTTTATTTAACTTTGGGAACATAAAGATTTTGTTTTCGAGATACTTATATTTTTTTTTTCAAAAACAGTTCTATTTTCAAAAGTTTGACTCTTATTTATTCATAAAGCTATTTTCTTAACTTCAAAATAAGAATACTCTAGCCCAAATTTTAATTAATTTAGTCTTTTAAAAAAATGATTTTTTAAAACGAAATTCTAATTTTAAATAATGATTTGCAGTATGGTTTTTGGACTTAACGTCTAAGACTACTAATTAAACAATTACCAAATTCAAAAACAGTTCTATTTTTAAGAGTTGACTGTTATTTATTCTATAAAGCTATTTTCTAAACTTCAAAATAAGCATATTCTTGCCTAAATTTTAATTAATTTAGTCCTTTTAAAAAGTATTTTTTAAAACGAAATTCTAATTGTAAATAATGATTTTCAGTATAGTTTTTGGACTTCGCATCCAAGACTATTATTTAAACAATTACCAAATTCAAAACCATTTCTATTTTTAAAAGTTTGACTGTTACTTAATTCTATCAAGCTATTTTCTAAACTTCAAAATAAGCATACTCTTACCTATTTTTTAGTTAATTTAGTAGTTTGAAAAATTAATTTTTAAATCATAATTCTAATTTCAAATAATGATTCGCAGTATGGGTTTTGAACTTACGTCTAAGACTACTAATTAAACAATTACCGAATTCAAATCAAAAGTTTGACTGTTATTTATTCTGTAAAGCTATTTTCTAAACTCCAAAATAAGCATACTCTTGCCTAAATTTTAATTAATTTAATATTTTTAAAAATTATTTTTTTAAACAAAATTTTAATTTTAAATAATGATTGGCAGTATGGTTTTTGGACTTAGCATCTAAGACTACTAATTAAACAATTACCAAATTCAAAAACAGTTCTATTTTTAAAAGTTTGACTGCTATTTATTCTATAAAGATATTTTCTAAACTTCAAAATAAGCATATTCTTGCCTAAATTTTAATTAATTTAGTCGTTTTAATAATTATTTTGTGAAACGAAATTCTAATTTTAAATAATGATTTGCAGTATTGTTTTTAGACTTAGCATCCAAGACTACTAATTAAACAATTACCAAATTCAAAAACAGTTCTATTTTTAAAAGTTGGCTGTTACTTAATTCTATCAAGCTATTTTCTAAACTTCAAAATAAGCATATTCTTGCCTAAATTTTAATTAATTTAGCATTTTTTAAAATTATTTTTCAAAACGAAATTCTAATTTTAAATAATGATTGGCAGTATGGTTTTTGGACTTAGCATCTAAGACTACTAATTAAACAAATATTTAACATTTTTTCTCAAACGTAGCAAGAATGTATTTTTATTTTATTCCATATATACTGTTATTTATTTTATAAGGCCATTTTATAAAGCTGTTTTATAAAGCTATTTTCTTAACCTCAAAATAAGCCTATTCTTGCCTAAATTTTAATTAATTTAGTATTTTTAAAATTTTTTTTTTAAAACGAAATTCTAATTTTAAATAATGATTGGCAGTATGGTTTTTGGACTTAGCATCCAAGACTACTAATTAAACAATTACTTAAAATTTTTTCTTAAATGTAACAAGGCCGTATTTTCATTTTACGCAGAAAAACTATTTAGCAGTCTTTCTTAAACATTTGAAAAATAAAAAAGCTTTCTAACGTGTGTTTCATAATTATTTTTAAAGTCTTGAAAATATAAGAAGTAGAATAAAAGAAAAAAAAAGAATTCTTTTGCCTCACGTAGGTAAAGAATTCCATCGAAAGCATTTTTAAGATAAAACTTTTTGCCACATAGCATCACGAGGAAGGAAACTTTCCGGAAAAGAAATTGGGATACGTGCCATATCTACCGGAATGGTATAAAAATCAAACAAATAAGTTAAGAGAAAAAAACTGGAATTTTTGAAAGATACCAGTTACTCAACATAAAACTGTTGAATCATTTAACAGAAGGAAAATATACAGGGGGATATCTAAACAATATTTCGTATTATTTTCCCGATTTCATTTTTCTTCGACATTCTTTTTCAATCAAAATATGAAAAAAGGGAAAAATATGAAAAAAAGGGAAAAAAAATTTGCAAAAGAAGAGAGAAATACGGAAGAATGTTTGGATTTTTCAGACAAAAGAGGTACTTTTCACATTCTTGGAATCTTTTGTTTCGTCTGTTTCTATACTTTTATTCTGAGAAATGTTTTTTTCTCAATTTTCTAAGCAATTTCTGCCACTCAATAAAATAGTTTCTCCCTAAGAATTTATTTGTTTATTTATTTATATTTTCTTTTATTCATTTCTGGATTTGGATTATATATTTTTTTCATTAAATATGAAGAATGCTTAAATTATATAGGTTAAAATTCTTTTTTGACTGTAACATACTATCTAAATATCAATATGTAAAAACACTTACTTTAATATTTTAGAATATTTTATTTACTTAGGAGAAAGAAGGCGCAAGAAACGGATTAGTTAATAGGAAATAAGAGTGATTTATAGAGAAAATGATTTTCACAACTTTCTTGTTTAGTTTTTTGACATATTTTCTACTTATAAAAAAAAAGTAAAGAGTAGGTTAGTAAGAAACAAATAAGCTAATTAGAGACATTCCCAATTTATAGAAATGCTGATTTTTTCCGAAACATTTTTTAAAAATGTTTGGGCATATTTTCTGCACATGATAGGTTAATAAGAAACAAAATAAGTAAATAAGAGTCATGAGTGATTTGTAGAAAAGTTTAGTTTCACAACTTTCTTGTTAAATATTTTGACATATTTCCAGCATATAGTATTTAGTGAGTAGTCAGTAAGAAACAAACAAGATAATAAGAAACACGTGTAATTGATAGAAACGTTAAATTTTCTTCAACTTTCTTACTTAATATAATGACATATTTCCCGTATATAGTACTTAGCAAGTAGTCATAAGAGACAAACAAGATAAGAAGAAACACGAGCGATTGATAGAAACGTTGATTTTTCCACAACTTTCTTGTTTAATTTTTTATATATTTCCCGCATTTAGTATTAAGTAAGTAGTCAGTAAGAAACAAACAAGATGATAAGAAACATGAGCAATTTATAGAAGCGTTTTAACTCTAGACAAGGACAGAATAGAGAGTGTTTTTTTAATTTAATTTAATTTAATTTAATTTAATTTAATTTAATTTAATTTAATTTAATTTAATTTAATTTAATTTAATTTAATTTAATTTAATTTAATTTAATTTAATTTAATTTAATTTAATTTAATTTAATTTAATTTAATTTAATTTAATTTTTTTGCATGTCTATATAAACATTTCTAACCTTTCCAATATTTAATAGCATCAGCTTTACTACAATTATTAAAGAAAAGTTATATCATAGCAAAAAAAAATCACGTATTTGAGATTTTTTTTTTTACTTTGTTTATTTTAGGACTTTTCAATTATGGTCACATGTCTTATGAAGCGGACAGAGATGCAGGGCCTGAGGGAGAACCATCTTTAGCTGAAATGACAAAAAAAGCTATACAAATACTTCAGAAAAATGCGAGAGGATACTTTTTGATGGTAGAAGGTAAGTTATAAATAGTTTTTTTTTTTAATTTTTTGTCCAGCTTAGTTATTGAATTATTCTTGAACTTAGGATTAAACGCTGAAAAAATATTAAAGGTGTAATAAATTAAGCTTATAAATTATCATTGTTTCTCAAGTTCAACAAGAACCATTTTAATTATAAGATTATAGAAATTGCTGTAAATGTATAGCTGTAGCAAAACAATAGATTCCTAGACTATCACGACAGCTGCTTCTTTTGTTCCCCATATGTTTTTTGCCTATATGGTTCTTTGTATTTGATGGTGCAGTTGTCTTGTAATCAAGCCACAGGACAAAAAAATACCTTTAAATACTATGTGTTACGCATTATTGACGATAATCTATTAACTTATTTTCGATTCTAAACTCACCAACTAACGCTTGAAAGGAAGTGTTCGAATGTGCCTGTTAAAAGTGTGTAAAATGAACTGTTTTGATTTTCCTAGCGCATCAAGCTGTAATAGTTTTCGTGGAGGTGGGTTTTCAGATTCCCAACTGTACTCTTTAGGAATAAGGAGCGTAAAAATTAGAAATTTCGAGATGCTAATAGCCACTGCAAAAGATTCTTGACCCCTATTGGGCAAACCCGTTTCATCTTATATTGCTTTTAAAAATCGCTTACAATTTTTTTTATAGAACATAAAAGTGAAACCCTAATATGAGAAATAACATACTGTAGTGAATTTTATTACTAAAATCACTCTCTGATGGCAATGTGCTGTTATCTATATGAAGACTAATCAATAATATTATTATTTTCCATTTAATTGGAGAGAGAGTCATTTTCATCCTATTTATAGTCATCATTTTCATATTTCCTTGTACCATCCGTTTCATTCTATTATTTAAGTAAATTTATGGTTACCGTTACCCGTACGGTACGTATAAGTTAGAATAATAATGAAAAGATTTTTAAAAAAACTTAGTTTGTTTTTATTTCTGTTTGTTCTTTTATCTTCAGGTGGTAGGATAGATCACTCTCATCACTTCAACAATGCCCATAGAGCACTGACAGACACATTGGCGCTGGAAGATGCTGTGATTGTTGCCCTGAATATGACAAAATCTGATGATACTCTTATTGTTGTTACTTCAGACCATTCTCATGTTTTTGCATTTGGTGGAAATCCTAAGCGAGGAAATCCAATTTTAGGTATGACTTAACCATTGATCTATAATTAAAAAAGATACTTTTTGTTTATTCAAAAACAAGCGAATAGTCGCCAAAAAATGTAGAGAAAAAATTTGGCGGAGATCTGCATTTTATTATTTTATTTATTTTTTAACACACATAAAAATTAAACGAAATAAAAAATTAAGAAAATAAACAAACTTTTAAAAAAATTAAACAAATTAAAAAAAGTTTTTAAAAAAATCATTGCATGTTCTGACTCCCGGCTAAACAAAAAGTAACAAAAAAATTCAAATTATCCAAAATGAAATACCGTTTAATGACTAATAAAAGAGTTGAAAAACTAGGTAAATTTCGAAACAATTATTAAAAAATGCTAAAATAACTCATCATAGCCAAAAATCATACATTTTTCAATTATTACGTACTACAGATTCGATTAATTTTTTAAAAAAAATATTTTATTTATTTCTTTTGTTATGATTTAAATTTACATTTTCAAACAACATATTTTTTTGAAAAAAAATCTTTTAAGTAAATTTGTTATTTCGTTTCCTTTCATGGAAAATTTATTTTCCAGCGAAAATACATAGATTGTTTATAATGAGAAGTACAAGAATTTCTTGAGAAGTGGTTTACCTCTCCGCAAGAAATTCCTGTCTAATCGAGAAATTATAATCAAAAAAATAACTCATTTACTACTGAAAATGTTACAGTTGTAATTATAGTTACGTACTTCAGATTAGATTTTTTTTTAAATGAATTTGTTTTTTTCTCTATCGTTTTGATTCAAATTTAACAATTAATGCCACAGTTTTTCTTAAAATCACTTTTTAAGTAAATATGTTGTTTTGTTTCCTTTTATGCGAGCCTCCAAACAAGATTAAGAACTATTTTCTGGAGATAGGTAGATTGTTTATTAAGTGAAGTACAAAAATTTTCAGAGTAATGGGTTACCTTGTTTATTGGTGCTTCGCAAAAAACTACAATTGAAAGTCTTACATATACAAATTTGAACAAATGATAAATAATTCGAGAGCAATTTTACTTAAAGCATTGTAACTAGAGGCTGGATTTTAAAGACTCTACGAAAGATTCCTTAAAAATCATAACATTTTACCCTAAAAATAAAAACCCACTCACAAACTCTGTGAATTATTTCTGTTTTTTTTATCCGTGCCAATAGCACATTTCTCTTATAGACCCATTTCATGTTTCACTTATGACCCAAAATAAGTATTTGGATTTATCTGGGTTTTCTTTTCACGTCATCTTTTCTTCTGGAAACTGTTATGCATTAAATAAAACTATAAAAACTGGGGTACTTTTCCGTTAGCCAGGCGCAAATGTCGCCAATCCTGAATCAAGCGCCAAGAGAAGCGAATGACAAAACATTTAACGGAATAAAAGTCAAAAACGTTAAACTATAAACAAATATTTATTAATAGTAAGCAAAACAAGTTCAACTATAAACAAATATTAATGAATGAAGGAAAGGAAAAATTGTTTTGTTTTGAATGAATTCAGAGAATAAAAGCACGTGGTCCCAAACTAACATTCACCTTATCATTGTAAGAAATTTGGCAGAATTCCACATTCTTTGGCGATTTTTCACTCGCGCCAGGTTAACGGAAAAGTACCAAAACTTGTTAATCAATTGAAATGTGGGAAATTTGCAAGAATGGGTGTATTTCTGGAAATTTTAAAAAACATCAGAAAATTTGAAAAATGTACCCACATTTTTAAAAAAAAGACATAGAGAGAAAATATTTCTCTCAAAATTTCTGAAAAACTCCCCTAAAAAAATAAAAATACTGTGCTGATAAAGCAAATGATTCAGAATGCAAAATAGTCAATATCATCAATATAGGGCCTTAATTAAAATCAATGACCAATGACAGCAGTAGACATAGAGTAGTAGGAAAAATAAAGAGAAATATATAAAAAAAAATTGTAAGCTCTACTTTCCTCTGGATTTCTAAAAAATGTCACAAATTAAAATAAGTACCCAAACATTAAAAAAAAACTTTGAAGAAAAGAAATATCACGTAATCTATAACAAAAAATCTACCCATATTTTTACAAAAAATTCTTATAGAGCAAAGATAGCTCTCAAAATTCCCTAAAAATATGAAAAAAATTGTCTTATAAAAGGAAATGATCAAAAATGCAAAACAGTCAATATCAACAATATAGGGCCTTAATTAAAATCAATCACAACAATAGACATACAGTTGTAGAATAGAGTTAATGGGGGATAAAGGGTGAAAATATTAAAAATAATAGTTAGCACTACTTTCATCTGAATTTCTAAAAAATGCCACAAAATAAAATAAGTACCAAAACATTAAAAGAAAGCCTTGAAGGTAAAAAATATCCCATCATCTATAACAAAAAATGCACCCTTATTTTTCCAAAAAATTTCTTATAGAGAAAAGATAGCTCTCAAAATTTCCTAAAAAATTCCCTAAGAAACTGAAAAAATTTTCTTGTAAAAGGAAATGATGAAAAATGCAAAATAGTCAATATCATCCAACAAAGCGCCTTAATTAAAATCAATCACAACAATAGACATACAGTTGTAGAATAAAGTTAATGGGGAAAAAGAGTAAAATATGAAAGAAATAATAGCTAGCACTACTTCCATCTGAATTTCTAACAAAGTGCCAAAAATTAAAATAAGTACCAAAATATTAAAAAAAAAGCCTTAAAGGGAAAAAAATATCCCATAATCTATAACAAAAAATGCACCCTTATTTTTCAAAAAAATGTCTTATAGAGAAAAGATAGCTCTCAAAATTTCCTAAAAAATTCCCTAAGAAACTGAAAAAATTTTCTTGTAAAAGGAAATGATGAAAAATGCAAAATAGTCAATATCATCCAACAAAGCGCCTTAATTAAAATCAATCACAACAATAGACATACAGTTGTAGAATAAAGTTAATGGGGAAAAAGAGTAAAATATGAAAGAAATAATAGCTAGCACTACTTCCATCTGAATTTCTAACAAAGTGCCAAAAATTAAAATAAGTACCAAAATATTAAAAAAAAAGCCTTAAAGGGAAAAAAATATCCCATAATCTATAACAAAAAATGCACCCTTATTTTTCAAAAAAATGTCTTATAGAGAAAAGATAGCTCTCAAAATTTCCTAAAAAATTCCCTAAGAAACTGAAAAAATTTTCTTGTAAAAGGAAATGATGAAAAATGCAAAATAGTCAATATCATCCAACAAAGCGCCTTAATTAAAATCAATCACAACAATAGACATACAGTTGTAGAATAAAGTTAATGGGGAAAAAGAGTAAAATATGAAAGAAATAATAGCTAGCACTACTTCCATCTGAATTTCTAACAAAGTGCCAAAAATTAAAATAAGTACCAAAATATTAAAAAAAAAGCCTTAAAGGGAAAAAAATATCCCATAATCTATAACAAAAAATGCACCCTTATTTTTCAAAAAAATGTCTTATAGAGAAAAGATAGCTCTCAAAATTTCCTAAAAAATTCCCTAAGAAACTGAAAAAATTTTCTTGTAAAAGGAAATGATGAAAAATGCAAAATAGTCAATATCATCCAACAAAGCGCCTTAATTAAAATCAATCACAACAATAGACATACAGTTGTAGAATAAAGTTAATGGGGAAAAAGAGTAAAATATGAAAGAAATAATAGCTAGCACTACTTCCATCTGAATTTCTAACAAAGTGCCAAAAATTAAAATAAGTACCAAAATATTAAAAAAAAAGCCTTAAAGGGAAAAAAATATCCCATAATCTATAACAAAAAATGCACCCTTATTTTTCAAAAAAATGTCTTATAGAGAAAAGATAGCTCTCAAAATTTCCTAAAAAATTCCCTAAGAAACTGAAAAAATTTTCTTGTAAAAGGAAATGATGAAAAATGCAAAATAGTCAATATCATCCAACAAAGCGCCTTAATTAAAATCAATCACAACAATAGACATACAGTTGTAGAATAAAGTTAATGGGGAAAAAGAGTAAAATATGAAAGAAATAATAGCTAGCACTACTTCCATCTGAATTTCTAAAAAAGTGCCAAAAATTAAAATAAGTACCAAAATATTAAAAAAAAGCCTTAAAGGGAAAAAAATATCTTATAATCTATAACAAAAAATACCTTAAAAATCTAAAAAAATGTCATAAGTAAAACAAATGATTCCAAAAAATGTAAAAAAAAAAGTAAATATGATCAGAATACGGGCCTTAATTACAATCAAACATAACAGCAGACGTACAGAATACACAGTTAATGTAAAATCAAATATTAAAGTAAACTAATAAAATAAATAAATAAATAATAGTTAGGACTACTTTCATTTAAGTAAGTTTTCGTCTATCCTTATCGTTTTTTCACCCTTAAAAATTGCCCTCTGTTTCCTTTAAATAAATTGCATCATAAAAAAGTGTTGAAACACCATTTTCTATCTTGAACTTTCATTTTGTTTATTACAACTCTATTTCCCCTTTCTGTTGTATTTCATTGTGTTATATTGTTTCCTTTTTTCCCGAAAGACAGTAATACCTTTTATTGGGAAGCTGTTTGTACGGGTGCTGGAAAATATAAATTCAGATATATTTTATTGCCGGACTTTGAAAAGAAAGTTTATTTGAAAATAAATTTTTCTATATAAGCGATAGTACAATGCTTGAAATACATTGTACAAAAATGATTTAAAGCGTGTCTATATTTGTATTACATTCGCATTATATATCCATTAAGCTGTGTTAGAAGAAACAAGTTTCTGAATTAGTTTTGCTAAAACGTCTATATATATTTGTGAATATAAGTGTTAGGACTAAGGACCTTGATGCATAGGGATGAAAAAAAGGGAATACTCCGAATAACTTTTGCTCTAATGATTGAATTTTCACGCATTTATACTCAGTTTTAATAAATCTCGGAGGTAATTTTAAATATGCAAATTAATTTATGCATGCGATAGCGTGACTTTAATTAAAAGTCAGTCATAGATACAAACTTTCTTTGAATAATCGTACAATTTTTTTACGATAGTTTAGTATTCTTAACTCTCAAAATATCGAAGGAATAGTGTAGTACAAAATGGTTAAAAGGTTAATCTCTCGAATGCTAATTTTATGTTTCGTGTACTTCTTTAATTCGAAAAAGTCGTATTATAAAAAATTTTGATTTCTCAAGAACTATTCAACCGATTCTTTTCAAATTTTTGATTTTTGTAATTTAAAATTACGCAGATTAAAGTTTTGTATAGCTTTGTGCGCCTTATAATTAAAATTTTTCTCATTAGTAATATAAATTATAAGAATAATAAATATTATGCCAAAACAATTTATATTTTTTCACGAAATTACTTTTGAATTAACAAATTTTATATTTGTATGGAAAAATGTTTTACTCTCCTTATTAGTATTACGGGCACATTGCAAAAACCGTAAAAAGTAAAATTAACATCAAGGAGCGAAACTTCAGGCCACTCTCATGCCTAAATTATTAGGCCCATATTTTAAAGATTGCAGCCACTGTTTTGAGTGTTTAATCAGAGAAACTACGGCATGTGCCGGATTTCTTAACTTATATTGTAATCTGCTTTAATTAATTACATAGTTAAGGTTAGGTCTTCAAATAATTAAGAACGAGTCTTAGTACGTTAAAATCTTAAAAGAAACTCAGAATTTATGAAACTAAAGCTTAAAATAGTTTTTCTTCGTCTACAAAGTCTTACAATATTAGAAATAAAAAATTAGAAATAAAAAATTATTAATAAAAATATGAAGAATTAAGATTGATTTAAAATTAAAGGCGTTGTTAATACAGTTGATTAACTTGTTTGACTCTGGATGAATACGAGTTCAATCGATTAATCGATAGTAGTAGAGTTGAATTGTAAATTTCTAGAAAATCGATTTTATAGAAATTTGCAATGCATTTAAAATTAACTTTTTGTTGTTAAAATTTCTTTTTTTAAGGATTGGACAGCAAGTTATCAGATGTCGATAACATGCCTTACACAACACTCCTGTATGCCAACGGACCAGGATATAAAAGAGATTCCGAAACTGGAAGAGAAAATTTAACTGGAACTAACACAGGTAAACAGAACAGTTGCATACAGGTATGCAAGTTGTTGTACAAGTACACAAGAGTTTGAAAAAATTAAAATAACAGTAAAGTAATAAGTAGGGCAGAATATTGTGGTAATGAAACATCAAGTGATAGTCTGGAACAGTGAGGTAATAGTAAAGGTAAATACTAGTGTAAAAAATGTGGTCACATTAATAAGCAAAATAAGCTTTCGCTACTCGCCACGTGACGAGTCAGCAAAAAGAAGTGGCGACTGAAATTAAAACAGCGGGTCACTTTTTCCATATTTTTCTCTTTCTCTCTCTCTCTTTTTTTGAGAATTGTTTAATGATAAAAGTACATTAATTAATGTAGAAAGACTCTGGAAAGCAGTATTTTCATTAAAATGTCAAATATCCCCAAATCAAAATTCTTGATGGTCAACCATCAAAAAATTTTGATGGTTTCAGTGTGATTCAGGAAAGTCCAGCATCATTTGATGGTCACCATCTTCCAGCATTTTCAGTTACGTGTTCATGGTTTTTGATATGACAACAAACTTACATCATTCCATCATAGAAATTATATTTTAATATTATGATGGCTAACCATCACGAGAAGTTTGATTCTCATGAACCAACAATTCACGATGATCCATGAAGGTTCATGATGGTTCCAACTATACATTTCCTTCATGGTTTAATGGGAGTTCTTGCTGATTCTCAGCAATATACCCTCAAAACAATTTGGGTTTTTTAACGTTAGATCACCATAAACCAGTCCATATTCCTACATTGAGATGATGGTTGCTTATGTTGATTACCATCAAGATGATGTTGGTCAATCAGCGATTCAAAATGTTGATCCTTCAAAATCCATCAATTTGTGATGGAAGTATTCATGTGGAAAGGGAGTTATCTAGCATTTCCCATATATCAAAGTTGTAATGCATACATTAAATGTATTTTGCTTCCTCAATTTTTTTTTACCTAAAAGTCTTTAAAATCAGTGTGGTTAACTAAATTTTGAGCCATGTTTATATTATTTTTATTATTTAATTAACTTTTTTATATTCGTAGATTATTTCTGATGTGAATGTTTTTAAAAAATTTAAAAATATATTTTAATCCGAGCAACAAAAAAAAAGGTTTACAAAAAATGGCCATTAAATTAAAAGAACCTATCGATACCGGTAACCAACTCACTAAATTTGAGCTAAAAGTGTCTACTAAGTTATTAGAGTTTACCACCCACTGGCTACTGACTGAAAAATTTAATTTTCAAGTCTAGGTCATAGTATTTAATATTTTAAAATTGTGTGGTAGTACTAAATATTCATAATAATGTAAAATAGTGCTACAATGATGCAAGAATATAATCGAATGTATTAATCGTTCTGTAATACAATATAATGATGTTGATTAGTATGATAGTAGTACTGGTAATAGTGCAGAATAGCGCAATAATAGTGCAAGTTTATAATAGAGCAAACTAATGTGATATTAGTATAGGTATATCAAAGTGTATAATAGAGTGGTATATCTATAACACAGTAGCAGTATACTCATAAAGTAGATTGATATTTCTTTATTCGATTCAGAACAAAAATTAAAAGTAGAAACGTCTTTCATATCTGCTGTTCCATACCCATTTTAATGTAAGTGTGGACTTAAAATAAAATAAGGATTCTCGTATTTTTGATAATAAATTATGCTACATATACAGCATATAAATTATGCAAATTTTGAAATCTAATTTTACTACATTCCCTTTATAAAATAGGAATGATGAATTTTCTTATACTTCCATATCAGAGGTAGTGAAAAGTCAGAAGTAAAGAAATCTGCGTTATTTTTCTTGAAATTTATAGTGTTTTTGTTTTTTAAAAAACATTTTCATACGTAACAATTCTCAATAGATAAAAACAGCGTGGATAATCATAGCTTATTATTTCTAATTGAGGAAAAGTAGCTATTATAAAATCTAGTCGTACTAATTTTTATTTTTTTTAAATAAAACTTTAAAACTTCTTAGCCTTCCTAATTCTTCTTAAAGAAAAACAGTTTCCATATTCTATGAATAAATCAGCTTTGAAAAATTTCCTTAATGTAAAATATCTTTAATTTTTCTAAGAGCCTAAATAGAATATATTCTATTTAATAGAATACTTAATAGAACATATAATAGAATAGATAATAGAATTATTTCTAATTGAGGAAAAGTAGGTTTTTTAAAATTCAGTCTTATTTTTTTTAATTAAAATAAAACTTTAAAACATTTTAGCCTTCATAATTCTTTTTAAAGAAAAACAGCTTCAATATCCTATAATAAATCAGCTTTAAGATCTTATCCTTAAAGTAAAATAGCTTCCATATTCTATAATAAATCAGCTTTAAAAAATTTCCTTAAAGTAAAATATCTTTAATTTTTCTAAGAGCCTTAATAGAATATATTCCATTTAATAGAATACTTAGTAGAAAATATAGTAGAATATATAATAGAATGATTTCTAATTGAGGAAAAGTAGCTTTCATAAAATTTAGTCTTATTTTTTTATTAAAAATAAAACTTTAAAACATTTTAGCCTTCCTAATTCTTTTTAAAGAAAAATAGCTTCCATATTCCATAATAAATCAGCTTTATGATTTTTCCTTGAAGTAAAATAGCTTTAATTTTTTAAGAGCCTTAATAGCTTAATATGCTTATAAATAATTGCAAATAAAACAGTCATTGGAGTATCTTTTCAGAGGAGATGAACTACGTGCAGCAAAGTGCAGTACCACGCCGATGGGACACTCATGGAGGTGAAGATGTACCAGTCTACGCTCACGGTCCCATGTCCCACCTATTTCGAGGAGTTTTGGAGCAAACGTACGTACCTCACGCTATGGCTTACGCTGCTTGCATTGGACCTCAAAGAAATGATTGCGAACGTCGTCGAAGACAGGCTTTCCAACGACAAGTCATTGAGTGTCCTTCAGCACACATTGACGACGCTGAGCAAGTAATAATGGCTAATTCCGTAAATTACGTCACCTTCAGCGTTTGGATGATTTGCTCAATTATGTTGCTCCAATTATTTCTAACGTGACCTGTGTCTCAATGACATTTGAAGGTTACTTGAACCTTGGCAAAAGACAGTTGTCTCTACTCACACTTCCAATATCATAATGAAATGAACTGTGTTGGTTCGGCTCAAAATGTTTAATTTATAGTGTGTTTTTTTTTCTTTCTTCTTCTTCATAACTGCTCACTATCAGTTTAGAATTGCTAAAATTCTATGCAATACATCAATTTCAGTGCTTGGATCATTTGCTCAATTATGTTAGTTGAAATATATGTGACCTATCTTTACTGTCAATGACATTTGAAGGTCACTTGGAAATTAACAAAAAATTGTGTTTGCACTTACTCTTAATATCATACTAAAACTGCTTGAATTCAGTGTTTATTTCCTGAAATTTTCTGAGGGGATTCAAATTCTATACTATTAGTAAATTTTCGTTTTTTTTTCTTCTTCATTTTTCTCAATTATCAAATTTCCATAATTTTTTCAATGACCAGTTTTTCAATGATAATTGAAGGTTACTTGAACTTTTCTAAAAGTTTTTAATACAATAATGAAGTGAACTACATTGGTTCCGCTAAAATTTTCAATACAGTAATGAAACGAACTTTATTGGTTCCGCTAAAAACTTTCAATACAATAATGAAGCGAACTACATTAGTTCCAGTAAAAATTTTCAATACAATAATAAAGCGAACTACATTGGTTCCGCTAAAATTTTTCATTACAATAATGAAGCGAACTACAATGGTTCCTCTCAACTTATTCTATTTTTTGTGTTTATCCCCTTTAATTTCCAAACACTGCTCATTACTAAGGACTTAGAACTGTACATATATGTGTAAGGACCAGTCTACTGTTGTTTGTGCCCATTATGAGAATAGAAAAATTTTAAATCTTTAATTTTTTTAATTTAAAATTGCAAAGAACTTGATATAAATTCGAGTTCTATAGATTTTTTTTTAAAGTTTAAGAATTCGAAATCTTCCGCCAGCAATTATAGTGACGAATGTCTCAGAATTTTTTATAAATAGAGATTGCCTTACAATGTGATGTAAATGTGATGGTTACTTAAATTTTAGCAAATGTAATGACTGCGCGAACAGTTTACAATGATAATTATGATTTTTTTTATCTAGCTGTATAAGCTACTTCTATTTCGAATGCCTATTGTTAATACATATCGATAAACTAGAAAACATCTCAAATATGAATAAAAATAACTTATACTTATTTAAAAGTGAATAAGCATTGTATTCTTTTACCATATCCATCAAAACTCGTGTTTTTCATGTTCCCAAATCTAAAAAGTTGCTGATTTACCCACAATGCAAATCCGCTGTTTTATTAGTTTCAGTGGCAACGTGGGCAACCCCTGAAGTAAAGTATCTTATTAAAAAAACACAAAAACCGTGTTTTATCTATTATATTTATTGTTTCCGACCAAATCCTTTTTTCACCGAATTTGGAGACAGATTGCATTTACTGAATGCCTCATGTAACATCTCTTTGCGGATTTAATTTTTGTCGATTGATCTAGTTAATTTGTGAATCTTGTTGATGTTGTAATAATTTTTAAAAAGGCAAACGGGTGGTATTCACTGAATGCCACCTGTTACATCATTTTACAGATTGAATTTTTATCTATTGAACTACATAATTTCTGAATCGGCCACTACATTTTTCTTAATGTTGTAAAAATTTTTAAAATAGGAAATGGGTGGTATTCACTGAGTACCACCTGCTACATCACTTTACAGATGGAATTATTGTCTAATAATCTAGATAATTTCTGAATCAGCCGCTATGTATTTGCTTACGTTGTAATATTTTTTCAATTAGCAAACAGGTTGTATTCATTGAGTGCCACCTGTTACATCACTTTAAAGCTTCAGTCTTTGTCTAATGATCTAAATAATTGGTAAATCTATGTTTGTTGATTCTGTAAAAGTTTTTATACTCCGGTGTCATACCAGCGACCCGTCATGTCTTAACCTCACATCTCACCTAGCCAAAACGCTGAATTAATATAACTAAACAATCTAAAACTAGACATTTTTCTGAGTTAGGAAAGTGGTGATATTTACTGAAATCCAAATCTAGGCTATCAAGTGAGTGTGTGGTAATATTCTATTGAAACTGCTGCAGTAGAGAAATGGTCAATCGGCTATCATCACTTTCTCAAGTAATTGGATAGGATTTGCTAGCACATGGTCATGCAAAAGCTCTCATAATGTTTGCAAAAACAAATCGGCTTATACACAGACTGACTATTAATATATTTCGTAAGTTATATACTCAGCAGAAAAATAGACAAATGTTTAACTTTTAAATTAACGTAAAAACTACATAAAATTATTGGTGTTTTTTTCATTTAAAAAAAGGGATTGTACACGTAAATAAGTTAAATGAACAGTGAAAGTATATTAGTTACAAGAAAAAGTTTTGCGTCAAATCCAATTATATATTTTATACCAAATAGCTTTTACCGATTAAGGATTGCAGTACTTAATATCTTTTATTTTCTTTTTTAGTTATAATTTTTGCATATTTTTTCGGAAAACAGAATAAAGAAAAAAATTAGCTATGCACGGTTATTATTAATGCAATGCACAAAATAAGATCTACCCAAGAAATGAAACTTTTCACTATCAAAATTATTACATGAATTTGATTACAGGGAGATCTTTAAACACTACTATGACTATATAATTTTAAAATAACTGACAAAATATTTAATTTATAACCCACTCAGTTATATTTAGAAATAAATTTAATATTTATTTACGAAAAGTAATAAGTTATTATCATTGAGCCTTTAGATGAGTAATAATTAAAGAAACGAGTAATAAACAAAGAATTTACTGCTTGAGTTTTCGTTCTAAAATTATGGCAAATAACCGACAGCAGGTTTGTCCATCCAAATCATCATTAAAATTAAGCTAAAGAACTATTTTTTACCTTTACGGATTACGGTTTTGAAAAAGTTTACAACTGGTATGGTTGAAAACCGTGAATTCACGGTTTTTCAACCATTTAAATTTAGTATAGTTTTGAAACCGAAAAAATTCAACTGAAGAATGGAAGTAGTTTAACAGCGTTATGTTGCTGTCATCTTTGCATGAATGAGAGTATCGTATTCTTTTAGCAAAGGCTCCTCAAATTGGGGAGTGAGGAACACTGGAAACTCTTTATGTGTTAAAAGAAATATTGTGATGTCCACGCTGGGACTCAATCCCGGTTCTGTTGTAAAGATATTGACAGATTATCCCTGTCGGCTGTAATACGTATACGGTTGGAACTCAGTGTTCATCTGGTAAGCCTAATTGGTGTGGATAAAATTTCGGTGGTTTAACCATATTAGATGAAAGCAATTAGTGAGCTGTTTTTCTATCAGTCAACAGCTTAAATAACATTTTATTTGTGGTTATTTGACTATTTCACGCTAATATGGTAAAATAACAGTTAAATAAAAAAATTTTAAACTATTTTTTTCTGAGAATTTTTTAACAGTGTATGATAACGAGAATATGAGAAGGGTGATATCGACGTACAAAAGAACAAAAAATATTTTCTATGTTCTAAATAATAATACGATTTAAGATCAAAAAGAGCAAAGTTTGAATTAATATTTTTAAAAACTAAATTATTTTTGGTTGAGAGAAACGAGTACTACTGAATTCTGTTTTCTGTAAAAATCGTAAATTAGATTCTTCTTCAAATTATCAGGTTCAAAATTGTTTCAAACCTTTCTTAAACTGATACTAATTCCCACAGTAAGAGTTTGAAAAGCATTTTCTCACTTAAATGCCACTTTTCAACTCTTTTTATGAAAGTGTTTTTTTTTTTTTTAAATTTTTACAACACTATCAAAATCATTTATTAAGGGTGGTCATTACAGAATTCCATGTGTAAGGGTTGTGAAATTTAGACGTTATCTGATGTAAATTACATTATGAAATTTAAGTTACAGTTTCATATCATATCAATAATAGCAGATAATGCAAGTATGCGAATGGTGGGCAATACGGAGAAAAAAAACATGGTGAAATTACGGTACATCATGGTAATCACACTTCTGATAATAAAAAAAAAACATAATTCTGATTGACAAAAAACAAACTATATGATATTTACACCATTCATTTGGTAATTTTTCCGTTGATAAGGTAACATTTTACTGGAAATTCTAATTTCCAAAATTATTGCTCTTATTACCACACATTTAGTAAAAAATATGAAACGTAAAAGCAAATGAAACCGAATAAATATTTTTTATGCCATGCTTTAAGGTTTCATGCTAAAATTACCACATTTTATCGCATTTTCTAATGTTAATTTCTTAATATAATACCATATTTCATTGGAAATTTTATCAAAATCATTATCAAAGCGCTTCGGTAAAACTTACCGAGCATTCTGGTATTTCCACAGAGCCACAAATTTAATAAATTTTACCATATTCCGGTAGTTATTATCATATTTTTTTTCTCAGTGTGGGTCTTTGTGAATTTTGTTTCTTGCACAGATTTCTGATTTTCACATTTACGACGATTCATTTGAAGAATTGTATGATACAATGTATATTTTGTGTTTCGTGATGTGTAAATAAATGGTAAAATAAAATTTTCTTGTATACGTTTTCTGTTTATCATTCCACTTGTAAATAAAATTTGTCTTATATCTTTAGTTTTTCATCATTACATATCTTCCAACAAAATTTTCCGTAATGAATAATTTCAAAAACCTTTTCACAAAAAGGTGACAAATTGGTTGCTGTCGTGTTGTTGTTTTTTAAGCCACTTGCCCAATACCAGCAAGCCTGCTTGGGAATCAAGCAAACTTTTAAGGCAGAGGGTGTGTTTCTTGTTTTTTCAGTGGCGCCATGTATGGCCAAGAATACACATTCAGTCGCATACAGGTCCCAGTCCGTTTAAAAGAGAGGACCCAATGATACTTCATTCATTCATCCACAAATCGTAATTTTGAATTGAACCAGAGTACTATGAATCTCTAATTCAGTACCCCAGAGGTATTGATTGATTATGGCAACATGGAGGACTTAGTCACCCTCTCCGACCGATTTAACGTGCCCCATTCCACTCGGTAATTCTTAAGCCGACAGGATTCGAACTCACGTTCTCACGAACCCTAGCCCAACGTCCTACCAACCAAATTATCCTGGTATGCACATTAGATGAGGGTTTCAAATAAATATTGCAATGCGAAAGGAACAGCCACCTTATCGATATTTAACAATCCATGATAGAAGCAAGGAAGTGTACTAGACCCCAAAGTTCGTTCGATTGTCGGAGGAAACGGAAGACAATTAAAAGAACACCCATAAGAAATCAATAAATGTTTCAACAGGCAATGAAAAATGGCTTCCATGCTCGATATTTCTACATTATGATTTGTCAGATTTCTGAAAGTGTTTTTGTGTGGATGGAGTTTTCTGTAGAAATGTAAACAATAACAATCTCGAGCTGTATGCCTGCTCTAGTTCCGGTTAGAAAGTTTGCAGCTGCATATTACAGGTTATTCTGCGAGGCGATATTACCAAACGGATAATTTTTTTTTCAATAAAAGTGATAAATTAGATACTTTCTGAGCTCAAATCTGCCGTATTTCATAAAATATTAATGTTATTATGTAATTCTGGTGAGTTTGAAGTGAAAATTTGTTTTCGTTATTTAGAGATATATTGTTAAAAAAGGTGACATGGTTGCTAGATTTTGAATAACTCGCTTTTTTGGCAGTCTTGATATGGCCTCTTTCCATAAGTTTATCACTGTTTGTTCTCGTCGCAAGCTGTGCGCCATCTTACGTTAGTGTTCACACTTTTAGCATTGTAAACACAAGTATTGTTGGCATTGTAAACACAAGTAATAAGTAATCAAATACATTGTTTGCAAGAATCTAAACACACAATGATGCCAAATGGCTTTAAAATACAACGGAAACAGTAAACCGGAAATTTAGGCGGTACCGAGCTTGCAGTGTTCCCTAGTGTAGAAAACACCCTCCATTTTCCAAGATTGAATATTAATTTGCAGGCCCTTCATATGTGCATTTTTGATTTAATTTATGACAGGAATTTAAAAAAAAATATAGATTAAATTTCGCCCTTTACGCAATACTTTGTACACAAAGCAAAAAATAAATTATAAATATAGATTATTACTGAACGTCGATCTTAGATCCTGAGCTTAAAGCAAAATTTTGATTACATGTCCAAATCTGGAGTCTACCATATCAATTCTGTTTTAGATTTGAAAACATTTCAGGAAAAATCGCCTATCTTACCTGTGGATTACTTTAATGCTCTTGAAACAATCAAGTATATTGTTATATTATGAAAATAATTAATCTGAAAATAAATTTTGATATCAGAATTTATAAATATTATTCCACTTGTCCATACCAATAAGTACCTTGGAAGTTTCCCAAGTCAAT
Source organism: Parasteatoda tepidariorum (assembly GCF_982258835.1). Lineage (NCBI taxonomy): Eukaryota > Metazoa > Arthropoda > Arachnida > Araneae > Theridiidae > Parasteatoda > Parasteatoda tepidariorum. The sequence goes on from NC_141758.1 coordinate 90,662,513, forward strand.
ATCAATATAAAAATCGTGGTTAAAAATTTTGCTTTTGTCCAAATTATCATTATTATCTTTTTGAGTTTGTATAAAACTTGCTTGTGCTTGTTTGTATGCTTGTGCATTTTTGAAACTATGATGATTATGCTTTCGAAATATTTCAGTCTTAATTAAATTCCGCATGCGAAAAAGAATAAAAAGAATTATAAATTATCCGCCTATATACACATTACAAAAATAAAAGTCTTTGTTTAAAGGCTTACTTAAAAAAAAAAAAAATGTGAATAACAAATTTCGAGACACGTGAGTTGATATTTTCAACAAAAAAAATCGACCCATCTTCTTCTGCCTGAAGCCAGTTTGAAATCGACTAGTTTCGGTGAAAAATAAACTTTTAGCGTGTTTAAATATTTTTAGATTAAATATACAAGTATATAGATATTTTCTGGAAATACCAGGCTTTTTTCTTTATATAAACTTATGTAAAAGAAGTTTCAAATGAATACACATCACAAAAGTAATATAAAATTTATGAAGTCAGTTAATACCAATAAAACAAACTCTTTAAAAAAGAAATTATTTAGAATGAATCTATTTTTTCTTTTTCTTTTTTAAATTCAGTTTTAAATCAGTAACACGTTGCAAAATAAATAAATAATAATTACATAAAACTATAAGCACTAAATAAACTGTTTAAATTTTCGGTAATTACAGTAAAAAGTGCTGAAACCCTGAAACCCATTCGCAAAATTGATTTTTACCATAAAATAGTATACCATAATTTTTACACTAATATTTATTGAATTACAGTCATTTAGTGAATTTATTGTAAATATTAGTGCAAAATTACGTTACGTCAGTCTTTTTTTTATTCTCTAAAATTATATACTAAAACTGAAGTTTATTACAAAAATTACAGGTGCGCAGAGTACCAATACCTTTTCCATAATTTGATCAACAATTTATTATAGAGTAAATGTTTGACAAATCCTCAATACTTGTGATTAAAATTTAGAAAACTAGGACACTCATTCCACTTTATAAAATAGGCTTTTTTTTAATTATTCCCTCTTGAAAAATGCGAAATATCATTAAGTTTTCGTATATTAGCAGCATTATGACAAGCGCTATGTAAAAAAATTTTTAAATTTAAATTAAGTTTTTCGTGCATTTTGAATAAAAATTTCGGGACAAATATATCTCCCAAACATTCATATGTAACTTAAGCATTGATGGTCTCATTTATCAACAAATAAGTACGCCAAATTTAAAAATTAACGTAATTGCTCTAAAACAAGTTCTTTAATAGTGCCATAAGTATCGGCTAGCATACATTTAGAGATTTTCGTTCCTTTTCATTCTTTTTTATCCTCTTTTTCCCTGGATGGGATTTATTTAAAACAGGTTTCATACGAAGGAATGAGCGGCATATTTTTCAAGAATACTCACATGTGTTTAGAAATGTTAATAACATTTTTTAAAGAAAAAGTATGGTCTTTAAAATTAGTAAATGCTGCTGAATACTTAAGGATTACTCTCAGGAGGAAGTTGTTTTTTTAATGGATATTGGATATTTTCATGTCACTGATTTCAAACACGATCAATTGAGAGAGCGACTGATTTCAAATGAAATCGGCTGCTCTCTCCAACTTAAAATTTTTTAAATGACATTTTTAGTCTTTTTTTTGTCGAAATGTGCACAAAAGTTACGTGTATTAAGAGATCCTAAATGTTACGATAAACCTCTTGGGGAGTTAGCGCACATCATCAGGATTAAAATTGCATAAGAAACCTCACACAAGAATGTCGTCATATGCCGCTAGGGATGCTTCTCGATTATTAACTGTGTTTTTTCATGTGCTTCTGAGCAGGTCATAATAAGGAAGCATTCCTAACTGCGTACGACAACATTTTCGAGCAAGGGTCCCAATGCAATTTTAATCTTAATGATATGCCCTAACTTGCTAAAAGTTTGTCACTATATTATAATTTTGGAAACTATGACCCCTTTTGCATGGAACCCTTTTAAACTTAATCCGACTTTGCAGAAAAAGTATGTAGTTAAATAACTAAATAAAAAAATTCGTTAATTAAAATGTCCACCAGTCAATACAAATATAACAAACACTTAAAATGCTAGTTTTTTGACTAAATTTAATTTATTCGATTGTTTTTAAAAATATTTTTAGACGTATTAAAAAATTTTCAAAAAAATATGGGACTCACTTTCATAAATATAATTAATGTTGTTTAGGTTCAATCATTTTTATTAAAAAATAATAAACAAAAAAAATTACTGTGTAAAAGCTTTTTAAATGAATGTTAACCAAAACTATAAGAAGGAAGAAAAAATGCAAAAAAGAAGACGCCCTAAAAAGTGAATTTGTAATATTACTTTTTCTAAAAAAAATTTTTGTCATTTCCTTACATTGCTTCTATTGTATTATTTCTTTATATTATTAGCATAAAAAGAAAATAGGTTTAAAAAATTGTTTTGCTGTCTACAAAGAATATTCTATAGTTAAAAATTTAAACTACAAAATATATTATAAACACTCTGACATGTAACTAAATTAATTTAAATTTTAAAACAGAAATATAATATTTACATAAAGAAAATAAATTTCAAGGAGACTTTATGAAATAATTTCCTAATAGTCTCTTTCATGTAAAATTTATTCTTTCTCCTATATGACATAAATTTATTTCTTATAGAGACTATGTATGCTTTAGGGTTTTAATACTTTCAGTTTATTAGAATATAATAAGATCGAAATGTCAATTACTTGAGACAATTTCATATTAATTACTTAAGCCCATCAAAATAAATGAGAATTAATCTACTTCTGTTTTATAAGATTAATTAATCTTCTAAAGACATTAAAAAAAAACTACATACATGTTGACGATTTTTATTAAAAAAAAAAGACTCATCAGATAGATTGAAAAAATATTTATTTGACATATTAATTAAATATTTTGGCGCTGTTTTAATTAAAGCTAACGCTATTTGATAGAAAATTATAACTAAAAATGCACCTTAAGTAGAAACAAGACGATACTCATTATTTTTAACTTATCACGTCATATAAAAATGTATAATGGTTGAACAAATTCGGGAAGTTTTTTGTTTTTAGTTTAATTATTCTAATTTAAAATCAATCACTTTAATTAATTTCTTTAACGTTCATTTTTGATGGGTGTCTATTGTGCATGTCAAAAACATTTTCATCGATAAAATTCCGACTTTTCGTACATAATAATAAATATTGGGACAGTCGTTTGGAACACTTTTAACTTTTATCTTAAATGCAAAATTATCAATGTTGTCAAATAGTTTTTTAATTGGTTGATTCAACACTTAACTAGAGATAGGAATGATGGTAGAGTTTTTAGTATTTTATTTGTACAACCAATTTCTATGCGTTTGAAGTGAGTGAAATAAAATAAAAAAGATATATCACTTTCAATAACCTCTTTCATAATGATCCAATTTTCTAGATCTAAATGCTAATAACTTAAGAACTAGATCTAAATTTTAATAGATCTAATTAATTTGAATAGATTAAGTAGATCCTCAACTAGATCTAAAATAAAATAATTTAAAATGGTGACCACAAATATGCTTATTATACACACTAACTATTAATTAATTTACAGAAAAAGGCAAGAAAAAGTAATTTTTTTTAGAATAACATCTTTTTTGACGAATTTGGCTTTCTGATTATAAATGTATGGGGGTAAACACCGCAATCTGAAAAATATGAGGATGGTTAAAAGTTTGGATACCCTTTTTTCCGCTTTTAAAATTTTGCCTCCATGCAGTTTTTTGAACTAATTAAATTACAAGATTTTTTTTTTACACTCAAATAAATCACTTTAATTTCTTCTACCTTCATTCTTGACTGCTGCACTATTGCACACATATACATGTCATAAGAATTTGCATCGATAAAATTTAGAAATTCAGGTAGATAGGTACTTTGTTTACGTCACACTAGAGCTACACAATGGGCTATTGGCGACGGTCTGGGAAACATCCCTGAGCATGATTTGAAGACATGCCATCGTAATTTTGATCTTCTGCAGAGGGGATATCTCCCCTGCTTTGGTAGCCTGAAGCTCGCGAAGTCGAACACTTTACTGCAGAAGAGTTCGAAGACCTCTTCTGACCATGCACCCTCCACGAAGACCATGCACCCTCGGTCCCTACGCAGGTTGATCAGAGTGGTCACCCACCCGCAACCAGTCATGCTTAACCTCGGTGTTCTACTGGGAACTGTGTTTTTACGATCAGTCCACTGCGGGACTCAGAAATTCAGTCTCTTTATCAAAAATGGCATCTATATGTATTGGGAAATCCGTTTGGAAACTAACTACTACTTTAACTTTTAATCTTAAATTCAACATGTTTCGTGTTTCCGAAGTTTTTAAACTGGTTTACAACATTAACAGGAGATACGAAGGACGTTAGAATAGTTTATTCATGCAAATGATTTCTTCGTACTTGGTTGTAAAATGATTAAAATAAAAAAAAATATATATACACCGAAAAGAATTCACATTATGACCACCCTGCTAATAACTTGTAGGACCACCTTTAGCCCTCAAAACTGCTAGCACCTGCCGTGGCATTGATTCCACAAGGTGCTGATAGTTAGTCTGAGGTATCTGGTACCAAGCGCTCACCAACTGGTCCTGCAATTCCCTCACATTGCGAGAGGGTAGCGTGGCAGCACGAATTTGGTTTTCCAAGTAGGACCACAAATGCTCTATTGGATTAAGGTCAAGTGAATTTGGGGACCAAGACATGACTTGAAAGTCACTGGAATGTTCCTCGATGATTCGACCCTTATGACATGGTGCATTATCCTGTTGGTAAACACCATCCCCCCCAGGAAAAACTGTTGCCATGAATGGGTGAACCTGGTGCGCAACTATGCTCAAGTAGCTTGCAGACGTTAGTGATTGTTCTATGAGGATTATGGGCCCTAATGTGCCCTGTGAAAACATTGTTCCTGAGAGAGAAACCATAAAAATCTGGGTGAGCCCATTGTTATAGATGGAGGGTGGTCATAATGTAATGGCTCTTTGGTGTCTGTATATATGTCACGGTGAAAGACCGAAATCGGTGGCTGTTGACTTTCACCGGTGAATGTCGAAAAACACCAAATACGTCGGTGGAAGATCGAATATTTCATTACATTCTTGTACATTCGGACCCTCACCGGTGTATGTCGACAATCACAGATATGCTTTGGTGAATGTCAGAAGTATTTATGACATTCGATTTGATATTAATTTATTCGTGGATACATTTATACGATATTTTAATCCTACACTGATGTTTTTTTAAGGTTAAGTGCCACTGCCCGGTATACATTTGCCCGGTATACCCTACACTGATGTTTCTTCTATTCTATCGTCAGTAAGTTTTAAAATATAGAATAAATATAAATATACCGAATAAATATAATAATATTTACGAATAAATTAATATAAAATTGGATATAACAAATATTTCGGACATCCACCAAAGCGACTATGTGATTGTAGACATTCACTGGTGAGAGTCAAAAATAACAGTGTTTAGCAAGTATTTCGGACATACACCAAGTGACTACGTGAATGTTGACATTCCACGGTGAATGTCGACATTCTCCAGATTTCGGTGTCTCACCGTAACACATATATCACACTAGATAACTTCTGTTCAAATGGTCAGATTTCAGTGAATTAAGTGCCGATTTCAATGGTTTTAAAGGGTGATCTCAAATATCCTTTTGATGGATTTGGATATTTGTTTATAGGGGTAGCCGCAGTCTGGAAAATATGAGATCGGTTAAAAGTTAGACACTTCATATTTTTTTTTTTTTTACGTTTTTGAAATTTAGCGTCATTACAGTTTTTTTAAATGGTTGAATACATGTTTTCACTCAAACACTCAATCGCTTTATTTAATTTCTTCTACGTTTATTTTTAATACCTGTCTTTTCTGCATGTTGTAAATATTTATTAGGTAAAATTTCAGACTTTTAGCCAATAATAACAGTATATATTTTAAAGTACTTACTACTACTTTAACTTTCATCTAAATATCAAAACTACTCATGTTGCCAAATAGTTGGTAAATGCAACGCCTAACTGGAGATATGAATGATAAGAGAGAATATGTTACTCAGTGTACAGTAAGCAAAATGAAAATGAATTTAACTAAAGTTTGAATTCTGTCATTCTTTTTTTTCGTGTGTGTTTTTGAAACTTTGCATTTTTTCGAAGAGGTTGATTACAAGTTTATTTACAGTTTTTTATGATTTTTTTTGTCTCAGATAAGGATTGAATGGGAAATTCTTTTTTATTCAAGCTTGTTGAATAATATATTCATTTCATTTGCTGCAAAAAATTATCCTTGCACTATTTTTGATTGCTTTTAGATTTTTTCCTGCCACAGAAATTTGCTATTTTTGGTTTCTACATAATTTAAGAATTTTATAACCAAACTTCATTTTAGAATGATCGTTGAACAGCAGACCCAATTTTTGTTTTTATCACTACTATGTTCAACTCCGTAGCTTTGTAACTTTGAATCCAATCCAGAAAACCTGGATCAAGTATTGGGAGAAATTTGCCTTCCTGGAGGACCTTTTGATGGAACTAACACGCATTTGTGTTACATGGTGAGCAAGACCATGAGAACCTCCCACGGCTAGCCTGACGTCAAGGTGACCCTAACCAATGATATGTCTACCACTGAGGATATTTCACGTCAGCACTGTGGTCGGTGAAAGCCGGATGCGAAATTCGTATCGATCAGAAATCGCTGAGATTCGAGCCTGGTTCACCTCATTGGAAGGGGAGAAATCACAAAAAAAAACTTCAAAACAAGTTTGCAATATTTAAATTTAAATATATTTGGTTTTAAACTGTATGCCAGAAACTTCTTGCCAAACCATTTATTATTGACTTCGGACGTATTTGTCTGAAGCTATACCCTACTGAGGAATGAGAAAGGGTTAAAATTGTACGAAAAATGATACATTTCGGTTTGAAACTCCAAAAAATAGTTCTTAACTTCAATATATGATCAGCTTTCTTCCTCTAATTTCAAGAAATTCCATTATAATTAGCTTTAATACAGTATGCATTCAATATGTATATTATTTAGGAATAATTTTCAAGCGAATATCTGAAGAAAAAATGTTTTTTTACAGTCTTGAGTCATTTACAAATATTAGAAAGGTAAGGAAAATTCGTGCGGGTACTAGAACTTTTACTTCCCACCCGGCTTTTGCTATTACGCAAGGCAGGTGGAAACGTAAATAAAAAAGTAACAATAAAAATGATTCGAATTGCTTTGTTGTTTATAAAGTGAAACGATAACAGAACTAGCACGGCTCGGTGGTCTAGGGGTATGATTCTCGCTTTGGGTGCGAGAGGTCCCGGGTTCAAATCCCGGCCGGGCCCAGCAGTTCATTTTTAATGAAAATTATTTTTTTAATGAAATCAAACTGCAATTTTGAATCAATATTTTTCGATATAGCTATATGCAAACTACAGTCTACAATGTTCTAGTGCTTTGAGGTTATATTTACATGGTGATGGTGATTTCTTATTTTTTGTTTGGGCATAGCGCAAAGCAGGTGTTTAAAAAAAAAGATGAAACTAGCTTAAAACGTGCGATAAAAATATAATCCAAAATATTAGTTTAAGAAAATGGTCCTAGGTTGATATTAGAATTAAAAAAGGTGAACAAGATTCAAAAAGTGTATTGAAGAAAAATAAATTATAAAATGTCTGTAGAAAATCAAAATTCCCGCTAAGAAAAATAAAAACTCACCGACCCAAATTCTCGTTGAGAAAAATGTGACGTTTGATTCCATTTTTATAAACTACTATTACGACTATTGTGTCTTAAAAAATAGTTAGAAAATAATGATTACTCTTAGTATCATTGTTTAATTGGGCTGTAAATTTTTTGTCATGTTCATTTTTCTTAATATGCATTTTTACCTACCTCACTTTTTGACCGAAGACAATTTTATAATTTTATAACAGTCGTTGAATGGCCGACCCCATTTCGGGTATAGGACTACCAATATTCGATCCCGTAGCCATGCAATTTTGAACCCAATCTAGAAGACACCGGAACTCTTGGATCAAATATTGAATAGAACTTTTCGATTAAACTAATCCGCATTTGCCTTACATGGTGAGGAAAACCGCGAAAACATCCCGTGGTTAGCCTAATGGCAAAGGGACTCTATCCTATGATCCGTCTACCACTGAGGATATTTTAAGTCGGCACTGCGGCTCATGCGAGTCGGGTAAAGAATTCGTATCATCCAGTTACCGCTGGAATTTGAACCTGGGCTACCTCATTGGAATGCTGACGCTGTTTCCTCTGAGCAACCGTAACTCACTAACAAAGATAGAAACTTCTCTTTTTATTTTTATTATAATCTCATAAAGTATATTTTCTTTATAAAATATTTTGTTTTATAATTACTTTTTCAAACACGGATTTCAAGTCTAGTCCATTTTCTTAAACACGTCTTTTGAGCTGTGGTAAATAGTGAAATGATCACCAATGTAAACTGTTTTTTGCATTTTTATTGAGGTTCCACGTTTTACTACCATTTTATTAATAAAGCATTTTGATTTATATTCACTTTATCATTTCAAGCCTTTCTTAAACACGCATTTCACGGCATTGTCAAGGATTGAAAAGGCTACGGATGATCAAAAATGCTCTTCGCATCTTTATTTGGCTCAAAATTAATTTTACTATCATTTTATTAAGTCATATTGATTTATATTCATTTTTTCAAACGCATATTTCAAGCCTTTCTTTAACGCACATTTTGAGCTATGTCAAGTATTGCAAATTTGACTGATCATATAAACTACTCTTTACATTACTATTGGGGGCACAAAAAGTTTTACTACCACTTCATTAATAAAGTATTTTGAATTATATTCACTTTTTTCAAACGCGGATTTCAAGCCAAGTCCATTTTCTTAAACGCTCATTTTGAATTATGTCTAATATTGAAAAGTTCAACGAAGATAAGAAATATTCTGCTTACTTTAATTGCATTATCAATCAATAATATTACAATATTGAACAAAATTTATCATTTTTAATTTTTCTAACTAACATTTACATCAAAATAGTTTTTTATAAAGGAATAAAAGAGCAATTAAAGAGATGCAGCCCTTGCAAAAACAAGATGTCATTAATCCCCTACTATCTATTTAAAAATGGGTAGCTTTACTATGGGTACTTTAGTTATATATATATATATATATATATATATATATATATATATATATATATATATATAATCGGAAAACCTTAATTAACGAATGCAAATAATTATCGAATGTTGATAATAGCTCAAAAATCTGTTATATTTTTATTTTTAACGAGGAATTTCAGACTAATTTTATTACTATAAATGAAAACGCAAGTGAAGATCAGATAAAAAAATCTGTCGTAAAAAGAAACGTAAATGCTTATTAAAAAAGAGGAAAGATTTTTCATTAATTTTAAATATGATAAAAATTTTATGATATACCTTTCACAGCTCTTTTTACCGACGTATAAATGGTTGTTTTTCGAAAGTGACTCCTAATTTATTTAATTAACTACTTAAAATAGATTATTGCTTATTATCAATCATTTATTAAAGAATAAATAGGAATTCAAACAAATAAGAAAACTTCATTTTTTATTTACTAATGTTTATTGCACAAAACTATTTATCAAAATATAAAAATATCAAATGACGAAAGAAATTACTTATTAAAAAAAAATTGAAACATTAAAAACAGTGGCATTTTTGAGATATCATAAGCGATGTTGAGCATTTTTAATTAAAAATAAATCAAAAACTATTTATTTTCAGTTTTTAATATAGTTTCGATCTCTTTTATTTCTCATCAAAAATAATGAAAAGAAAATTGCGAAACAATTAATGAAGGAAAACACTTTTATGTATTGATTTTATGAGGAAAATTCCTTTTTTTTCTTATACATTGTATTCAACAATTTAGGGGATAAAAATTAATTGTTAAAAAGATTTTTTTTTAAGGCATGGAACAAATTGTTGTTTTTTTAAAAGAGAGAACAGTGTTTACTATTACTAGGAAGGTATGATGTTTCAAATTAAATAATTTGATTCTAAGTATCGATTAAAGGAGTTCCTGAGAACTTCCAAAGAAATTACTAACTTTTGTAATTGCTTAGGAACTAGCATAAAATAAGGAATTAAGACAAAATTATAAAAAAGAGAATTAAACACTTCTTAATAGGTGTGAACGCTAACACTGATAGCAGCTAATTAGGAATTTGATTGACATTATATTGATGTTATACGCACTAAATATTCATTATTTATACAATTTACGTTTCTTAAAAATTAAATTGACATTATAATAGCCTTTTTCATTGGAATTTAGGGCGCCAGGTTATCTTACGCAATCAATTGCGGTCTGCAATGCGTGCATTACATAATTTGGGCAAATCAATATTTCTCGTGTTATGAAATTGAATTCTGTCACAAAAATACTTTATAAAAACCTTAAAAAAATACTTAAATATTTGCAAAATTATTTTAATATTGAATAAATAAGTTTTAGGTACTTGTTTTAATCTGTTTTTTAGTTAAAACAATAGCCCGGTTTCAGATTTGCTTTAAACCCTAAATTGCTCTTTTTAAAAATCTTTCACATAAATGATACATAACTTATAAATTCCTGCCATCTATTAAGAATATTATCCGCTATTATTTTTATTTAACCTTTATATCCTTGTTTTTATTTAGAAACATCTAGAAACTATCTAAAAAAATGTTCTGTTGCATTACATTACTTAACATTATGAACGTCCAAACTTGTGCTTTAAGTCAGAGAAAGGCATATTTTTCTGTTCATTCAAAATTTTTGTAATTATTTAAGTTTATTCCAGTCACAAGACAACATTACAAATTTACTGTTAAAGGTTGATAGTGAATTAAAGTTAACAGAAGTTAAAATTTTGTCAGAGCCAGAGGTTAAAAACTTCGATATGTCTTATTTATACGCTTTTTGAGAAAAATCAGTCTTATAATTATCTACCAATCAAAATACATAAAACATTCTTTCATAAGCAAGGAAATATGATATTATTTATCTCTACACAGAGAAAAAAAGGATGGTCAAAAGTATTAGAATATGGTAAAATTTACAGCGTGTCTACCTCTATCGGAATTCCAAAAACTCGTTAATTTTTACCGAAACATTTTGGTAATGATTTAGGTAAAATTATCTATGAAATATGGTTTCATAATACGATACAAAATTTGGTAATTTTATCATGATACCTATATGCATGGCATAAAAACAGTTTATTTGGTTAAATTTACTTTTCATGTTTATATTTTTTACTAACTGTTTAGTAATGCGAACTATAATTTCGAAAACCTAAATTTCTGGTAAACTGTTTCCATACGAACAGAAAAACTACCAAATGATTGGTTAAAATATCGCATATTTTGTTTAACAAAACAGAATTATGGATTTTTTTTTACCAGAAGTATCATTCAAAGTACAGTAATCTTACCAGAGTGTTTTTATCCATGTACTAATAATAAAATGTACTAATAATAAAATGTACTAATAATCAAACCTCTGTACTGATTTGACAGCTAATGACGCCACTTTCAGATACACTGTAAAAACGTTTTGCTCATCTGAACACAAAAACTGATGGCAACTTCTTTACACAAAAGTCATGGTGCAGCACCAAGAGCCAATGATAGTGTTTGGTGCAGTGAAGCATCTAGAATGTTCTTTAACAATACTTGGTGTAACGTTTCAAATTCTGTAACACTAAAACTTATAATTGCGGAAGGACATGATACACATAAGAATTAGTAGTTACTTTAAGTATTAGAAGAATAATCACATAAGAATCGGAACATTTCCAACTTTTTTTCAGCGATTGAAGTGTAGCAATTTTTTATTGACTTTAAATTATAACAGATTCTTACAGGACGTGGAATTTTAAGATATTCTTGTTTAGGTTTAATTTAGTGAATTTCATTTTATTTTAAAACCGTCGTTGAACAGCCGACCCAATTTTATGGGTTTACGACTGCTAATGTTCAACTCTGTACCCTTGTAATTTTGAACCATATCCAGAAGACAAGGGAACTCCTGGATCGAGTGCTGTGAGAAATTTGCCTTCGTGGAGGACTTTTTGATGGAGATAATCCGCATTTGCGTAACAGGGAGAGGTACCTCCCCAAGAACCTCCCACGGTTAGCCAGACGGCAAGGAGACTCTCCCCCATGATCCGTCTACTACTGAGGATATTTCACGTCAGCACTGTGGTCGAGGCAAGCCGGGTGTGGAATTCGTATCGACAGGGATTCAAACCCTGTTCACCGCATTGAAAGCGAACGCTCTATCCCCTGAGCCATCGCTGCTCTAATTTAGTGAAATGTAATTTTTGTTCTTGTGGTTAGGATGTTAAAACTGTAGAACACATTATATTTTATTTTAATTTATATTCAAGTCCAAAAGGAGGCTTAAAAAAGGAACTGAGACACTCAGGTATGTTTTAGCATCTTGTTTTGTCCTTGTTCGTTAAATGCACTGAAACCTAACTACTTTACTCAATTTTGTTTACAACTTAAACTTTTAATTCTGTTCTGTTTCTTTTTAATTTGCAATTGCATCTTGCCCACTTACATCTGTAAGCCTTATGGTATACTTTGTGGAGTTGTTTAAACATTAAAAAAAATCAAAGTAAGAATAAGTAATTTAGGTTGCATACACATACATTAATTCTTAAAATAAAATTAGTTTGCACAATATGCGTACAAATATGTGCGTAGTGCAAAGAGAATATCAAAACAAATTCAAACTAGGCTTAACAGAGTAAAAGCGGATAGATATTGAAAAATTCAAAAAAAAAATTTTTTTTTCTAAGAAGGACTTAAAACCTAAATCATATGAAAGTAAAGTACGTTGCTTCAGACTGCCAACAGTTTCTAGTGTTGTAGCATAAATGCACCATCTATGTTCAGTGTTTTGACATTGGAGGCTTTGACGTAACTCCAGGAAAAGAAATAACGGGAATTAAAGTCCGGGGATATTGGTGGCCTTATAATTAAGGTTAACTCACCTGTCACCCACAAGCCTAAGACACTCTTTATGCTGGACAAAACAAGAACTGGAAAAAACATTTATGTGGCATTAGAAACCGTTGATTAATGATCCTTGACACTTTAAAATGTAATGAATAAATTTAATTACAGATTTAAAGATCAAAAGAGTCACACAACCAATCATATGTAATTTGCATATTTATCACATAGGCTCGACTTTTATTACAATTTATCATCAAAAGTTTATAAATGCAATATTTTTCGTTTGTTTTGTTCAGCATTCATTGTAATCTGCTCAATATCTATAAAGCTCATGGAGATTTCGCCTTCCAATGAGGCGAACCGGGTTCGAATCCCCAGCAATGGCTGGTCGAAACGAATCCGCATCCGGTTTGAACCAACCACAGAGCTGACGTGAAATATCCTCAGCGGTAGACGGATCATAGGGTATAGTCCCTTTGCCATCAGGCTAACCGTGGGAGGTCCTCGTGGTCTTCCTCTCCATGTAACGCAAATGCAGGTTAGTTCCGTCAAAAAGTCCTCCACGAAGGCATATTTCTCCCAATACTTGATCCAAGAGTTCTCTTGTCTTCTGGATTGTGTTCAAAATTACAAGGCTACGGAGTTGAACATTAGTTGTCGTATGCCCAAAATATTGGGTCGGCTGTTCAACGACGGTTTTAAAATAAAATAAAATACCTATGAAGACATAAATATTTAAAACCGGATAATTCCTTTGTGCTATAACAATAAACGTAATTGGGTAAAAACAATGATAATAGAATACAGTAAATTACGGCCATTGTAATTTTTATTCAGATAGTTTTTAATTAATTACCCTTTAACTAATTTAATTTTTTATGTTTTCTTTCAATTTCGAACAGCAACAATCATGAACCCATTCTAGTATTTGTTGACTTCAGCAACTAATATTTGGTAAAGGAAGTAAACGAAGATGAATCTACTCTTTATTATCATAGAAATTGCTTCTTTTATTTTTCCACGACTGTTCTTTTTTCTGAATCCAAGAAACGAGTCAGTATTATGTATCCGATTCAATAGACAAGTTCTTGACCTCAGACATCTTCTACTTGTCTATTCCTTTTGCAGATTAAGAGTGCTCTGGTATGTAACATAAGTCTCCTTGACATTCAATAACACATAAAATTTTAGTAAGAATAATTGACATTACATAGAGTAGAAATTGTTTTAAAATTCTTGACTTTCTTATAAGATTTCAAACATAAATAGAATGTTTATTATTTTAGTACAATTGATTAAATTGTTCTTCAGAAACTAAAATTTGTATTCGATTGCCTTTTTTTTAGTGCTTATTATTTAGAAATTTTTCAACTAAATCTGAAAAATTTTGTAATTTGTCATTAAAAATAACCCAGTGCAGAAAAATTTAAATCATTGAAATTCTATCAAGAAAATTTTTAATCTAGTTTTTAATTGATTATCTTTTAACCAATTATGTTTTCCTTATGTTTCCATTTTTACCGTAAAACAGCAATCAAGTGAGTATCCAAGTGCTTGCTGCATCAAGTCACTAATAATTGTCACTATACTACAAAAAGAAGTAAACAAAGACGAACAACATAAACATTGAAATTAAAATAATCTATTTTTAAAACATAAAAATAGATTCTTTTATTGCTCCAAGTCTATTCATTTTTCTAAATCCATGATGAAAATTGGTATTATATATGCGATTCAATAGACAAGTTTTTGGACTTAGACATGCCTTATTTGTTTATTTCTTTTGCTGATTAAATATGTTTCCTTTCCATAGCAATCAAAACCAGATAAAATTCTAGTTAGAATATTTGTCATTACATAGAGTAGAAATTTTTTTTTTAAATTTTTTATTTATTTCTTGTAAGATTTCAAAAACAATTAGAATATTTATTATTTTAGTAGAATTTATTAAATTGTTATTGAGAAACTAAGATTTATATTCGATTGCTTTATTGAGTGCTTATTATTTATAAATTCTTAAATCGAATCTGAAAAATTTTGTATCTTGTCATTAAAAATAACATAGATTAGAAAATCATTAAAAAAATTTAAATCATTGTAATTCGATCGAGAAAATTTTTAATCTAGTTTTTAATTTATTATCTTTTAACCAATTATACTTTCCTAATGTTTTCTTTGTGTTCCAAAAACCAACAATCAAATGCTTCTTCAAGTATTTGCTGAATTAGGTTACTGATATTTGTCACTATACAGCAAAAAGAGGTAAACAAAGATGAATCTACTATTTAAAACATAAATATATATTCTTTTATTGCTCCAAGTCTATTCATTTTTCTGAATCCTTGAAGCGAATTAGTATTATATACCCGATTCAATAGACAAATCCTTGAACTTAAACATGTCTTACTTGCTTATTTCTTTTGTAGATTGAATGTGCTTCCATTCCCCGGCAATTAAAAGCAGATAAAATTCTAGTTAGAATAATTGGTATTACATAGAATGGACATTTCCATAATTCGTTACTTTTACAAACATTCAGAAATAATAAGACAATTTATAATTTCAGTAGAATTGATCAATCTGTTCTTAAAAACCCAAAATTTATATTCAATTGCTCTTTTGATGTTTTGTTGTTTATAAACTATTAGAACAGGCTTCCTATTTTGTCATTAAAAATATCGTAATCGTAAAATTTTCAGGAAATCGTAAAAAAGTGTTTAGTCTTGCAATTTTATCAAGATAGTTTGTTTTTAATGGCCTATCCTTTCACTAACTGCGCTTTTCTTATGTTTTCTTTCTATTCGAACAACAACGATCAAGAACACATTCAGATATTTGTAAACTAATATTCGACATTGTACAACAAATGAAGTAAACTAAAATGAATCTACTCTTTATTAACTTAGAAATTACTTCTTTTATAGTTTGATCTGAAACTGTGAGACTGCTCTTTGATCTGAATCCAAGAAGAAAATGCTTGTTATGTATACAATTCAATAGACAAATTCTTGACCTTAGACATCCCCAGGTCTATTTCTTTCGTAGATTAAGAATGCTCTGAAAGGTAGCTTCAGTTTCCATGACAATCAATATCAGATTTAAATTCTAATTAGAATGATTGACATTACATTGAGTAGACAAAAGTTTCATTCAATGCAGTTAAAGACATCAAAAATACTTAACGAACGAAATATTTTAAATCTCGATAAACAGAAATTTTAAAGCACATGTGGTTTGAAGTATTTTTGCTCAGATACGATTTGACTAATTCTAAACAAATTTAAGTTTTTATCCATGAAAATTACTTAGTTTAATAATGCGTGGATTTTATCTTTTTCCGTGAACTCTAATATTTCTTTTATTTTAATTGTTCTCGATATTTATTGTTCATAGTAAAAGGAAATTTTTCTCGTTCAAATAATCATCTCTAATTCCTCATGAACTTCGCTGCGCGTGTGCAGTTTTATTTATTTTAATTTTAACAATGAATAAATAAAACATAAATTAGAAATAAGAAATAAAGAAGAAATAAAAATTAATAATAATCAAGGGCGTTGATTTTTTTCTACCATTGGGCTATTTCATTTTTCTACAAATTGATAAAACAGATGTACCTCGTTATAATTTGTAAAATAAGGCTCAGCCCAAAACGATTTTGCCTCGTAACTTCTTGATATTAAACGGATTATTTCATAAATATTTAAATTTCTTAAGTTAAAAGATCCCAAAATTTCCGATTGTTTTAACACAGATTTTGTCCCCTGTTATAGTCTCTGAATTTTCAGGGATAAAAGTTGGATTTAGTTATTTTGTTTTCTAACCATGGGCGAATTTATCTAAAAAAAAACTTTATGATTACTTTAAGGAGCATTATCATTTGCGTTTGCATGAGCTGTTCCTTTTACATGAACTTTTTATTCCCATTCATGAGGATAAACTTTCTTAAACTTGTTACATATTTTTTGCTTTAGACATCATTCAGAAAAAGTTCGAAGAGTTAATTCCTAATTCCTAATATCCCTTCAAGATTAAGCGACTATTTAATATTTTCTATTTTAATGTCATACTTAGATGACTGAACACAATTTTGAAAAGAGTTTATTATAAAATTAAAGGCATCTTATCAAAAAGTGTCTTAAAATGTCCAATAATAAGGCGTTATCATGCTATTACTTTATAATCTATTATAGGGATGACAGTTTTAATATTCAGCTTTCTTTAATAATATTGATGATGGATTTTCTTTAATGATATTAAAAACCTAATAACAACAGAGAGAATAACAAATGAGAATAACATTAAAAACACATGATAAATAGATATTACTGTTAAAATCCATTAAATAAGAGATGTGAAAGTATTTCAGTGGTCAAAACATTTATTACTTTAAGTAGTTTTTTAATTACCGATAAAGAAAACGATAATGATGAGAATGCGAGAAACGTAAAACATTCATTATCTTTTAATGATGTTTCAAAATGTGTATATAATTTTCAATTTTTTATTACCTGTTAAGAAATCGAGAAACGTGAAACAATCATTATCTTTTTATAATGTTCAAAAACGTGTACATAATTCTTAATTTTTATTACCTATAAGGAACGCGAGAATGATGAGAATGTTAGAAACGTAAAACATTCATTATCTTTTTATAATGTTTAAAAATGTGTTCATAATTTTAAATTTTTTATTTCCTATTAAGAAATCGAGAAACGTGAAACATTCATTACCTTTTTATAATGTTCAAAAACGTGTACATAATTTTTAATTTTTATTACCTATAAGGAATGATGAGAATGCGACAAGCGTAGAACATTCGTTATCTTTTTATAATGTTTAAAAATGTGTATATAAAAAGGTACTGATAATAGAGAGATTTTGCACTCCCTTTCGTCCAGATTACTCCTTTCTTCCTCGAAACCATGCAGGCGTAAAATAATTAGCGGCTGGTTGGAGATTGCGCAGTTATTTTCCTTCAGAAGAAACGGAACATTTTATCAGGCTGAGAGGGGTACAATATCCCTCTAAATTAACTGAACATCACCAGAATAATTCCAGAATTGAGAAAAAAAGTCGAAATAAATCAATTTCATTTCCAGCTTGTTTTCGAATTAAATTTCTGCGACAATCAGAACTGATCAATCGATATAAAATGTATACAAGATTGTTTTTTAACTAGAAAAATATTTTATTTTTTAAAACACGAACTAGTAATGAAATTATTTACTAAATTTTATAACTGTTTTTTTTCCTTCCTGTTCGTGAAATGGCTTTCAATATGCGTCTGTCTAGTCTCTGGATTCAAGCAGACTAGATAGTCTAGTTAATTCGTATGCGTTAATGTTAAAGTGCTATGAATCAGACCAGATAGTCTAGTTATTTCGTATACGTTCATGTTAAAGTGCTATGAATCAGTTTTTTCGCAAATTTATTAGAGTGATCAGCTTAAGTACCAATTTTTTTTCATTTCACAAATTACGCAGGTAAACTGTAATCTACCTAGATAATCTACTCATTACATATTTAGCATTTGTTATAAATAAAAGCAAGATCATTGCTGGAGCAACTGCAACGTTTATGTGCTCTGATATAAACATGATATCATTGATTTATATTTTGCTATTTGAAATATCAAGTCCCAGCAATCAACGCATTTCTTGATAGAATAAATCGTCACTTTAAAAATCAAACATCAACCAATATCAAACAATTAAGTAGCTAATATAATGAAAATTATTTGTTTTTTGTACCTGAAAAATTAAAGCACTAAAGCAATCAAAAAATTTATTGATAAAATGAAAGAACGAAACTTTTGATTTTTAACGGTACGGATAGACAGTTGCTCATATTGGTTAAGTAAATTGTGGGAAAATCTTGACTCCATACTTTAGCGTGTAACCTTAGTTAATCTACAACTTAGCTAGGTAATTAGCATAATGAGCTTTAGTTATTTTTTGTATAGGTATGATTTGATTTAACTACTAATTAAATATTTTATTTTATTAGTAGTTATTAGTAATTTTATAACCATTGTTAAACAGCCAATCCAATTTTGAGTTGACGTTCAACTCGGTAGCCTTCTAAATTTGAACTGAATCCAGAAGACAAGTGTACTCATTGACCACAAATATTGGTACAAATTTGCTTTCGGGAAATTTTTTTTAATAGAAGTAACCTGCAATAGTATTACATGGAGTGGAAAACTACGAAATCCACCTACAGTTTAAACGACACAAACACATGATCCGTCTATCACTGAGGATATTATACGTCAGTACTGTGGTCGTTATGAGATGGATGCGGAATTCGTATTGAACAACCATCGCTGGGATTCGTACCCTGGTCACCTCATCGGGAGGCGATCGCTCTATCCCTTGAGCCACCAGGCTCCAGTATTCACAAGAAGACTTTTTAACAATTTTAACTTTAAAAAGTAATATTTAAAAAAATGTATAAACATAAAGAATCATCATTAGGTTTAGCAAAAGAGAATGTGATAATATTTTATACATTATGCGAAACAAATATTCCAAAAATAAAATAAAAAATTCATCAAAAATTTTTAGAAAGGAATGAATGAATGAATTATCGACGCATGACTAATAAAAATTCGTGCTCTAAAATTTAATCTTCAAAATTGCATTAATTCTATCAAAACAACTTTTATTTCGCGTCTGATTATTCCTTGTTTACGTAATGATTTGTTTGCAAGAAAATACAAAAATAAAAACAGCATTATTTTTTGAGCTTTCACATCGAATCAACCCGTCATCTATATAAACAATTTCAGTTAATTTGAGGGAATGAAATATTAAAGCCGTTTATAATAAATTTCGAAACACTGTGGTAAGGTGTTTAGAAGAGATAAAACTGCCTCTTAAATTTTAAAACAGTTTGATAAATTTATACCAGGCATGGGTTGAAATAAAATACTCATTTATAATAGTTATAAAATTTACTTTTCCTTCGGATCTTTGATGATTTCCTTAGGGAGCTCATTAATGATGAGAAATAATTGCTTAATGGAACTCTTTAAGACGAAAAGCTTACGAAGACATAATCCATTTTACATGATTTCATAGCGATTTTAAATAGTTAAATATAAGCTGAAATGATAATAGATGAAGTTAGTTCTTTGTTTTCTTAAAATAATTCCGAATAGATATTTACCGAAACTTTTCAAAGTGACTGCTAAAAAAGGAATACTTAAGTATCACAAAACTTTTTTTTCGTTTTTGACGAAACAATTTTCTGGTATATACTTCGAGCAAACATTTAGTCAAAGTGATGAAATAACTATGGTGACATCTTCAACGAAACGAATTTTGTCGAAATTGAAGAACATTCTAATTTTCTAAAAATCCTATTGCCTAATTTACCTAACTATAACTTTATCGTGGGCACCGTATAGTGCATCAATGTCACACTAATAACACAAGGACAGATATGATAGAGATGTAAATTAACCACATATCTACAGTACCGCTCAAAAGTATCAGTACACCTAGAAACTTATAAAAAAATGACAAAATTCAAAGTGTCATAACTTCTTTAAAAATGATCAAAAATGCTTCTGCTTTAGCTCATTTTGAAGCTTAAAATCTCTACTTTTACGTACTTTAATTGTTTTTTATTAATATAGTTTGACTATGTACAATTACACTCTAAACAATCATAGAAAATTGTATTAATTTTTTGTGAAGTTTGACGCGATGTACGGGCACAAAGGGGTTAGATATTGTTAATTTTTATCATACCATTGAAAAATTTGGATTTTAGCTTTCATTTAAAGAAAAAAAATTCCAAAAAAACATGTTTTTTGACGAAGTTATTGTCAAATAAAAAAAAGTTTTTTTTTTCAGAATTTAATGATTTTTCAGAAATTATAATGAATTCCGCACAGGAACTATTTAGGTTCGTCCTCCTACCTTCGGTCTTCGATCCATTAACCAGCATAAATTATATGTGGAAAGTCCTTCAAGAGCAGTGACGAAAAATAGACAAGATAACATTAAAAAAGCTGATTGATCGGATGCCTCGAGTGTGTGCTGCAGTTATAAAAGCGCGGGGAGGATATTTTGAAGAAAGCAAAATATTATGTAAAATATTCTTTCATTATTACATTCTTGTTTTCAAATTTTTTCTGAGAAAAATACGAAAAAATGAATTTCAAAATATTAAATTGTAAACGTTGATTCTTATTTCATTATTATATTTTCCAAAAAAAAAAGTTAAAATTGTTATAATAAATTATGAAATAATATTATCGAGAAATATTAAATTTTAATTTATTTTAATTAAAAAATTTTTATATCATATTATAAATACACTAAAATTCATTATAATTGCTGAAAAATCATTAAATTCTGAAAAAAAACCTTTTTTTTATTTCACAATAACTACATCAAAAAACATGTTTTTTTGGAATTTTTTTTTTTAAATGAAAGCTAAAAGTCCAAATTTTTCAATGGTATAATAAAAATTAACAATATCTAACCCCTTTGTGCCCGTACATTGGGTCAAACTTCACAAAAAATTAATACAATTTTCTATGATTGTTTAGAGTGTAATTGAACATAGTTGCAAAATATATTAATTAAAAACAATTAAAGTACATAAAAGTAGAGATTGTAAGCTTCAAAATGAGCTAAAGCAGAAGCATTTTTGATCATTTTTAAAGAAGTTATGACACTTTGAATTTTGTCTTTTTTTATAAGTTTCTAGGTGTACTGATACTTTTGAGCGGTACTGTATACTCCATAACCATAAGAGGTATTTGCATCCGGGATCATCCTGATACGAGGCCAACTCTTCGACCAACATACAAACCAGTCTGGTGATTTCGTTACTTTAGTTTTGATCATGTAGTCTTCATCTTAGTGTCATCATTCTAGTTAACAATCTCCCACAATGCCCAAGAAGCCAGGAGAACAAAGCTATACTTCTCTGTTATACTTACAACTAGCGTATTTTCATAACCGTGTAACTGAAATTTAACTGGACATTAAAGTTAGGCTTTTCGTTAGGTAATGAAGATCGGCGTTTGTTTGTGGTTGAGTTGTGTTTTGTCAAAAGAAAAGTAAACGATGGCTTAATTAGTTTGGTTAATTAATAAGCACCAATTTCAGATTTTGTGGCACCTCTTTTATTGTTAGTAGTACGCTATCATGCGCTTCTGCAGTTCTTTAGTCTTACGCAATGCTGTGATGAGCCGTAACGAGCATAATTAAATAAGTATAATTTCAGATTTGGTGGTACTTCTTTGTACTTGTAGGTGCCAGTTTATGTTCCAGTAGAGACTTAGTTTCACTCACGAGCTGTAGCAAGCAGTAACGAGCGGTATTTACTCATATTTTGCGTCATTTTTCTTCTTATTACAAGCACACAATCTTATGCATCGGTGGTTGTTTTAAGCAATGCTGTATTTTCTTTCCCTGTATGATTTGCTTTATGTTATTTTCTTTAAAAGAATTAAATAGTATTTATCTTTAATGAGTCCCCATTATTTACATAATAAAAAAAATAGTGCGTGGAGTCCCTCCGCGCGGAAGAAGTTAAACTTCGCAATCTGTGACGTTAATTGAAGAAGAATCAGCAGTCGTAGAAGGATCACTAGATCTATTCAACGACTCTTTCTCTTGTTCTGCTCGCTTCCGTGCTCTGTAATAACGGTAATATTGTGCATTTTTCCCTCGTGGAGCTCTTGAACCAGTGGAAGTGGTTCAAGAGCTCCACGAGGGAAAAATGTATTTGTATGGAAATGCCCTGGAAATGTATTTGTATTAATAATGTATGTGAATGCATCATAATGTAATTTCAGAAAAGAAAACCTAACAATCAATTGATATTCACAAGAGACGTACCTTAACATAACCTTAAATCCGTCGCATTGTCCGTGGGATTGTTTTTACTCATTTTTTACAATTGTTATCCACCAAGTTTGAAAATGAAAAATACTACCCTATTAAATTATGTGTGTATCAAAACAAACTAAAAAATTATTTATAGAAAAACGATACTTTTATGACTTTTATTATTTTAATGCTAGTGAGAACCGAAACAATATGGAAATGAATGAGGGAAAACTGGATCCTACCACGTGATTTCCCGGTCAATAAAAATGTAGCGTTAAACGTTTAACGCAACCTTGTTGGAAGTCGCATAAGAAGTATAACTTCAAAAACCTTTCCTATTTAAATTGCTGTAAGTCTTGTCAACGAATAAAATTAATCCTCATTTATTTCTTCTCGCTGATTCACAATTCATATTCCTTAAGCTAATTTCTTTTTCTGTTCAAATGATAATTTTTCAAGTCCAAATAACAGTTCATTACGTTGCGATTAACACATTAACAAATTATTCTAACATATGACTGTAATGAATGTATATTTTAAAAACAAAATATCTTGTGTTTTTATCAAAAATATTAATGATTCAGAAAAAAAAGCAATTACTAAGGAATAACAATAATGGGGCTGGTGAGCGGAGTAAGCAGGGGCGATAGAAATTTACAGAAACTTTCACGTCCGGTTCATTGGGTCGTAAATAAAAGCGAGCTCTCTGCTTATCGCTTATAGCTCTGCGTTTTTAAATTATATGTGTATCAAAACAAACTAAAAATTATATGTGATCAAAGCAAACTAAAAAAATATTTACAAAAAAACAATACTTTTATGAATTTTATTATTTTTATGCTGGTGAGAACCAAAACAATATGGAAATGAATGAGGGATTATAGGGATACTTTATACACATATAAATTTGTCCTATGGATAAACGGCTTTTACATACAGAACAAAAACACATAGGGTAACAAAAAATTGCTATCTAAAAACGTTGGGATCAATGCAATAAAAGATTATTTAAAAGTAACAAAAATCTTTTATTTTTTATTGTGCCCATTTTTGTTAAATAAATCAAGATAAAATATAATAACTACTGATATAGATTGATTTATCCATACATAAAATAACCATAACTTTCATATAGTAGGACAAGAATATCTGGGTTATCAAAAACTTCTTATCCCTAATCTTTGGAATCAATACAATAAAGTAAAGAATTATTTAATATTAACCAAAATCCTTAATTTATCTTTTTATTGTTTATATTTTTGCCAAATAAATCAAGATAAATAAAGATAATTACAATTGATATGGGTCGATTTATACATACATAAAGCAGCCATGTGGATAAATGGCTTCCATATAGCAGAACAAAAATTCTTAGGATAACAAAAACTTATTATCTAAAGAAGTTGGGATCGTCTCAATAAAATAAATTATTATTTTCCTTAGCAATGGCAAATATAGAGTAAGAAACAGCCTATCTTCAAGTTACAAAGATATCTTCTACGTCTTCTAAAAAAAAGATGGCGCAGTTTTTATTTGTCTTTGCACATTAACAAAGGTAGAGAAAACACCTTTCATTTCTCGTAGCTTCTATGCTTTCTTTCTTCTTTTATATCTTCCAAAGAAAAGTTTATATCATCATTTGCTACTGGAATTCTTTTAGAAGACATCTTTATTGTCAGGGAGTTGGAATTAATTGAGATATGATATCTATATGATAAGCGCGAAAGAAAGATATACCTGTAAATATTAGCTGTGCCACATTTAATAGCATGAAATCTCAGTCAAAAAATAAATATGGTGTAGGTAATAAATGATAAAATCATATTTTTATTCTGGAATGGAAAATAGAACCGACATTACCTCGAGTAATCTTAAATGCATGTTTTGGATATTTTCTTTGAATTATAATAGAAAAAGTTTATCTTGATGTCCGAAATTTTTTTCGTTTGAAGTTAGTTTAATATTGCATAGTTTATTTCTATTTAGAATTCTTTTTGTTCTCCTTCTACTGTACTTAAAGTAGATGTAAGATTACTTTTATCATAAAAATTTGTTTTAAATAAATTAAATTTTAAATTTTCAAAATATTAATTTTCAATTCTGAAAAATATTTGTATCAGTTTCCGAAAAATTATTTCAAATATAAGAACATTAAACTTCTGTTTCCAATAATATTGATTTCAGTTTCAAAAGCAATTCTGAAGTATATTTTGTTTAATTTTCAGAAGAAAAATAATATTTATCTCGACTTCGAACTTAAATTTTTACAAATATCAAAAAAGTTTAGTTATTTAAAAATTTATTACCTATAAACTTTTATCTTTTTAAACGAAAGTGTTAAAAAAATGCATAAAAATTACTTTTAATCAAATTTAAGATAATAAAGACATAGGACATTGCTTTTTTAAATCCAAGTTTTCGATAGCAAATTTTAATTTAAGAAAATTTAGTTTTTATTTTCGAAAATATCATTCCGATTATTTGTTAGCCTACTTTTTCTACATTAAATAATCTATTTTTAAGTAATAAAAATATAATTACCATTAATAGAAATAGTTAAACCATGTATTATGTTATGAACCATCAATTACTCATGTTGAACTAACATTTATTAATTCAAGCTTCTTGAGGAAAAGTGTTTTGAATTGATTTTTTGATGCACATTTCCTTGCAAACGATTTTAAATCGAATTTCTTGCTTCAATTGAATACCTGCAGGTGACGTTTCGGTGGGTAAATCGTGTCATTTGCTTATGCCACTATCCCGAAGTAAATTATGTTCGACACACACGCGTGTCGTCCTTTACTGGTATCCAATTAAATCTGTTCCGAAAATTAATTCAGCATGACATTAAACCAAGACTGATTGGTGTAAAGTAAACCGGCCAAACACAACCACGTGATTATTCGAAATTTGTTATATAAACGTGATTTAAATCACATGGTTAAGACTAATCACGTATCTTTCCTCGAGTGACAATGAGCGACTTCACTTTTTAATAATTTATTGAATTAATTTCCCCGCTATAAATGTTCGATTTTTAAGCATATGGTGTAACATAAAAATTCATCATACTCTCAGTGACACTAATGATGCTTGAATAATTTTGGTGCGTTAAATTAAAAAGATAAGCTATTTATTGAAAAACAAAATGAAAGAAGGAATAGTTCGACTGAGTTTGGTGTAACATTAAAATTCATCATACTCTCAGTGACACTAAGGATACTTGAATAATTTTGGTGCATTAAATTAAAAAGATACGCTATTTATTGAAAAACAAAATTAAAGGAGAAATATTTCGAATTCGTTTGGTGGAACATAAAAATTCATCATACTCTCAGTGACACTAAGGATATTTGAATAATTTTGGTGCATTAAATCAAAAAGATAAGCTATTTATCGAAAAACAAAATGAAAGAAGGAATAGTTCGAATTCGTTTGGTGTAACATGAAAATTCATCATAGTCTCAGTGACACTAAGGATGCTTGAATAATTTTGGTGCATTAAATTAAAAAGATACGCTATTTATTGAAAAACAAAATTAAAGGAGAAATATTTCGAATTCGTTTGGTGGAACATAAAAATTCATCATACTCTCAGTGACACTAAGGATGCTTGAATAATTTTGGTGCATTAAATTAAAAGGATAAGCTATTTATTGAAAAATAAAATTAAAGATGAGATAGTTCGAATTCGTCTGATGTAACATAAAAATTCATCATACTCTCAGTGACACTAAGGATGCTTGAATAATTTTGGTGCATTAAATTAAAAAGATAAGCTATTTATTGAAAAACAAAATTAAAGATGAGATAGTTCGAATTCGTTTGGTGGAACATAAAAATTCATCATACTCTCAGTGACACTAAGGATGCTTGAATAATTTTGGTGTATTAAATTAAAAAGATAAGCTATTTATTGAAAAACAAAATTAAAGAAGAAATAGTTCGAATTCGATTGGTGTAACATAAAAAAATTTCATACTCTCAGTGACACTAAGGATGCTTGAATAATTTTGGTGCATTAAATTAAAAAGATACGCTATTTATTGAAAAATAAAATTAAAGGAGAAATATTTCGAATTCGTTTGGTGGAACATAAAAATTCATCATACTCTCAGTGACACTAAGGATACTTGAATAATTTTGGTGCTTTAAATTAAAAAGATAAGCTATTTATTGAAAAACTAAATGAAAGAAGGAATAGTTCGAATTCGTTTCGTGTAACATAAAAATTCATCATACTCTCAGTGACACTAAGGATGCTTGAATAATTTTGGTGCATTAAATTAAAAAGATACGCTATTTATTGAAAAACAAAATTAAAGGAGAAATATTTCGAATTCGTTTGGTGGAACATAAAAATTAATCATACTCTCAGTGACACTAAGGATGCTTGAATAATTTTGGTGCATTAAATTAAAAAGATAAGCTATTTATTGAAAAACAAAATTAAAGATGAGATAGTTCGAATTCGTCTGGTGTAACATAAAAATTCATCATACTCTCAGTGACACTAAGGATGCTTGAATAATTTTGGTGCATTAAATTAAAAAGATAAGCTATTTATTGAAAAACAAAATGAGAGAAGAAATAGTTTGAATTCGTTTAGAGTGACATAAAAATTCATCATACTCTCAGTGACACTAAGGATGCTTGAATAATTTTGGTGCATTAAATTAAAAAGATAAGCTATTTACTGAAAAACAAGAAATTAAGGGAAAATTTGTTCTAAATCGACAAGGAGAAAAATAAAAAAGTAAGTCGCAGTATAATTGTTTGTATACTTAATGTTTGGTTAACTTTGATGATAGGTACTAAATTCGAGTAAAAAAATAAATAATGAACAAAAAAGCAAAACTAATGGAGAAATGAAATTAATGTGTTTTAGAGAAACGCAATAATTGCTATAATATTGATACTAATGATACTAAAATAATTTTGTCAGTAGCTACTAATATAAATTAAGAAAAATTTGTGTACTAACGAAAGAAATTAATGGAGAACTAACACTATTCGTTTAAGAAAAGAGTACAAAATTGCCTTGCTATTATTGAGGCCAATCAGGCGTAATGAGAAAGCAATGATTTTGCTTAAAAGGTACTAATTTAAAGTTATGTACTGCACTGAATGTTATTTACTTTAAAGTAAAATTAAAAGAGAAAAGTTAAAGGAAGCGTAAAAAGTGGTCATTCTAATTCGATGATTTTTAATTAGTTTTTCGTAATAAGCAACTGTTATTTATCACTGTTATTTTAATTTTTCAATCAGAATTTAAATATTAACTTAATTTTTCTACTGTGAATAATTCGTCACAAAACATATACATTTTAATTACTATCAATAAAATTTAATTTTGCCCAATCATCATGTTGTGAAGCATTAAATTTAGCCTGCTTTTTTAATCCAAGAAAAATTTTTAATTAATTTAATGTGTTTAAGTATTTTTGGAAAATTAGTTTAGTTTTTTTTAAATAGAATTATAAAATGTGCAATTTATTTTTCTCCCCGCAATTAAATAACGAATAATTATCAGAAAAAAAGCATTTCTGAAACTAATTAAAATTCATAATATCTCACATGTAATAATACTTGAATTAAAGCTAATTTGGTATTTAATGCTCCCCCCAAAACATTATTTTTATATACATCAAAAGTATCTTTTATAATTAATTCTAAAAATAATAAGAAATAAGTGAAAACTTAGTTCTATGAAAGTAAAGTATGAAATAAAAGACTGTACTTAAAGAAATAGATAAAAAATAATTAAATGCCCATTACTTGGAAATATTCAAATACAAATTAAAGTGTGAAAAATTTCCTAGACTGTATTTTAAGCTAAATAAGACTATAATTTTTGAAAGCTTATAGCATTTTATTGTTTTTAAAATTGTTGCATTTATAGTTAAAGGAGATCAAAATAGAAAGTACTGTGCTAGTTAAAACTCGAACTTTTATATAAATGTTTAAAAATAAGCATTCTAAATTACTTTCAAATAATGCGTGTGGCCAAAAAATATTTTTTTCTTGGTTTTAAAATTAATATGCTTTGGAAATTAAAGAAAATTGTTATCTATTTATTTTAACTTTTTTCTTTAATTTATGAATGGTAATTATTTATAATTGCAGACAAACTCTTACATTCGCTTATCATGTGACAATTTGAAAAATCAAATAAAAAAAATGAGATAGAAGTGGTAGCTGCGTTCTGATTAAGGGCATTCCACATTCTCTGCAATTTAAAAAAAAATAGCTTCGAAACTTGTAAGCAGATGGCGCTTCTAGCTCATCAAAACTTTAAAACAATTTTTTTTTTCTTGCGTGCTAAGTTTGATAATTCTGAGAGAGAAAAATTCGAAGTTTCATATGAAGATTATACTTTGCCTTACATATTGCTAAAGCTAAGCAACGTGATTAATTTAATACATATAATATACTAAATTAGTCACGTTAATTTGATTACATAATTGCATCAAATTAGTCAAGTTAATTTTAATATATAATTGCATTAAAGTAGACATAGTTCCGTGTCTATATACACTAACTTTTCTCAATGTCGAGACCAGGGTTAGTTTGAGGGTTGCGTTAGGCCTCGTGCTTATGTTAGCTTTGGTGCTTTTTCCAATAATATTTCTGTAATTGTTTTGTATTATTTCAGAAAATCGTTTTTTATTGATTTGTCATGCTTAAATATAGTTCCTTTAATTTATGAGTAAATTATGTTTGTAAAGTTTTCGGTCACCGCACTACCGCTGATCCCGTTCTTCAGTGATATTGTTTAAGATTAAATAAAAAAAGTGCATGGAGTCTCTCCGCGCGGAAGAAGTTAAACTTCGTAACCTGTGACGTTAATTGTAGAAGAATCAGCAGTCGTAGAAGGATCACTAGTCCTACTCAACGATTCTTTTTCCTGCTCCCTATTAAATTATATGTGTATCAAAACAAACTAAAAAAAAATTTCTTGAAAAACAAAAGTTTTATGACTTTTATTATTTTTATGCTAGTGAGAACCAAACAATATTTAAATGAATGAAGGAGAACTGGATCCTACCACGTGATTTCACGGCCAATAAAAATGTATCGTTAAACGTTTAACGCAACCTGGTCTGGTTTCTTAGGACAAGCGCCTTATCTGGGAGTCAGCGGAAAGTTGACGTAGAGCTGACGCCAAAAAAATTACTTTTTTGTTAGCTCAGCGTGAGCAGTTGGTCCAACGCAGACATTATCTTTCATTGCGCATTTCGTTAATAACGTAAACAAATATTTATTTTGTATTTGTATTGATTTTGTTATTGTCGACCAGTGTTTTAGAGAACAAATAATGACTTTGTCCAAGAAAAAACATATTATAGCTGAGTTAAATGAAGAGTGCTATGCTTAATGAAGAAGCTATGTTTAATGTCCAAATCAAAATCTTGGCTGATTTCAATGTGCTGTTGGATGTTGTCCGCCATTGCCTCTGTGGTTAACGTCACGTTGTAATCCAACTGCAGTTGAGTTGGACGGCAATTGTAGTTCAAGATGAGCGTTCGATGACGTATACTATCAAACTCACAAATGGACCAATCAGAGGTTAGCGCTGATTTCCAGCTGACGGCGTCCTGTCCTAAGAAACCAGGCCTTTAAACGTTTAACGCAACCTTGTTGGATGTCGCATAAGAAGTATAACTTCAAAAAAACAAAAACAAATAAATGAGAAATATTAGTTTTAGGAAATACATTTTTAGGATTCAAAAATAAAAACAGTAACTTCCTACGTATTCTCTTTCATTCATTTGGACATTTGTTTGCAAAGCATATGGGTATGAGGAGCTTTATAATATACAATTTAAAGGGTTCGCACAAGAAATCTTACAGCTGTAATATTCTGAAATTTGTTCAGTGTTTGAAATGAGTAATTTATCTCCCGATTCTAAAATTCGTTCCCAAATTTTAATAAAATCATTAACAACTGTTCTGTTCAATCATTATTAAAAAGACATGAGCGATGGTTTAAAAGAGAATTTTCTCATCGGCTTAGATTTCGCCATTATTATAACTTCATATGATTCAACATATGATTCTGTTTTTTTCCAAATATTTTAAGGATAATATGAGTCGAGCTTTTATCTCTTATTGATAGAAATTAGCTTTTTGCATATTACTTTTATTCGTTATTGCAGATATACTCATTGACTAACGTGAATGTGATGACATAAGTGGTCTACGTCACCAAGTTAGTATTCCTAAAGGTAAATGAAACCACGTGTTTATTTTTCTTCAGTTTTGCTACTGATAGGTGACTACGAATGACTAAATAATTAAAACTGAACGGTTTTTGGAAGAAAAATAAATAAGTTTTGCTCTGGGAGACCAAAATTAATGGATAAATAGTACTATTTCCTTTAGAAGACGCATAAAAAATTTTATATTAGTATTAACATAAATTGTTGTTAATTAGTTTTAAAATTAAATCTACTGATATTTTTGAGACAAATTTTTAAGGCAATTAACCTAATTCTACTAGGTATTGTATAAATGTTTGAGCATGCAGACATATTTTTTTTTAAAATATGGCTACCATTTTTTAATAAAATGCTATTCTAATTAAAGTAGTCTTAAAATTAAAACTACTGATATTTTTTTAATAAAATTTTTAAGGCAATTAACCTAATTGTACTATGTATTGTATAAATGTTTGAGCATACAGAAGTATTTTTTCAAATAAGGCACCCATTTTTTAATAAAATGGTATTTTTAAATGAATTTTGCGATGAAAGATATTATAAAAATATTTAAAAATTATCTGTCACATTATATCAAATGATCAGCCTTTTTAATTTATTACATTGTAAAAAAATTTCCGGTATCTGAGCACAAAAAATTATGATTTTTTTACTTTACACCAAAACCCCCTTTTACTTTACAGCAAATCACCCTTTTACTTTATACCTAATCACCCTTTTACTTTACACCAAATCACCCTTTAAACGTTACAGCAAATTAGCGTATCCCTAAGTGTTCCATTTAAAACATACCCTCTCATCATTTCACATAAAAAATTATATTTCTAGTTTTTTTTTCAATATTAGATGACATTAAAACAATATTTGTCTTTATGTAATTCAATAACATACCATTTCTTCGACGTCTTTGTTTAACATCTTATTTTTTTGACAATGACTTCTAGAAATGTTGAACTTTTGTAAGAGCTTCCAGCACTTAATAATATTTTCCTTCCTGTAATAATATTCAGATATTCAAAATTGTACATGACATTGAATTAATGCATCCTCATAAATTTAAATTATAAGGATTTATTGAATTAAT
This sequence comes from Parasteatoda tepidariorum, assembly GCF_982258835.1. NCBI lineage: Eukaryota > Metazoa > Arthropoda > Arachnida > Araneae > Theridiidae > Parasteatoda > Parasteatoda tepidariorum. The sequence goes on from NC_141758.1 coordinate 90,694,794, forward strand.
AAATCCTTTATATGTTTATATCATGAATAATATAAATAGAAACATTACATAAAAATAAGTTCATAAGATTAATTTCTTATTATATTTAGGTACAAAGAAATATGAATTATTATTTAATTTTATAAAAAATAAAGGCTAAAATTCTTGTGCAATAATAATAATGTTTATCTAAAATAAACTATCATTCAATTGCACTCTATTTTACAGAATAATACACTCAATTTTATGGATCCACTCAACTATCGATATTATATCGATACATTCAAATATTGATATTAAATCGATATTCAATTTTATTGATTCACACAACAATCGATATTATATCGATACATTCGACGATTGATATTATATCGATACATTCAAATATTAATATTAAATCGATACATTTAATTTTAGTGATTCACTCAACGATCGATATTATATCGATACATTCAACTATCCATATGATATCGATACACTCAATTTTACAGAATAAATATCAAACGAGAGAGTTCTTTTCTCACGCATCTTCTAAACATGACAAATATTCACCTTTCGTCTTTTGACCAATGTCTATCCGACTAATAACTATCATAATAAGAATGACTATGATACATATCGGCATTAATAGATAAGAGGAGATAAGAGGAAAGAGAGATCTATCTGATATTAAGAACTTAGATAGAAAAACTCCCATTCCCCCTGGAGATAAAGTGCAGAGTGTGAGGATTTCATCTTCAGAATAAGAGTGAATATCTTCTTGGGATTTGCTTTATGATTATAACAGCTGAACATCCTTTATCGATGCGGGAAAAACATAAAATAATACTCATCGAATCGATATTAATTAACTCTGTAATAAGTATAAACAAAGTTAATGAACTTGCACAGGCACAATTAAAATTAAATTTTCTTATTGTTGTCTTATATTAAATTACTGACGAAGAGTTTTTTAATAGATATACTTCTAAAAACTTGCTGACCGGCCTGTGTAGCGATCAAGGAATTGGCCTTTCATCAAAAATGTTCTGGGTTCAAATCCCGGGCAAGGCATAGATCTTCTTTCATTCGTTGTACTATCTGTCTTTACTGTGGGAGCAACGTTGGCTCCTCTGATATGGTGCCCCTGAAAGAGTGGCCAACAAATCTGACCTTTAGATGCCTCTATGACGAAAGGTCATTCTGCAGGTGGGCATTGGAAAAAAACTTCTAAAATCTTACCTGACCCTTATATCCGAATAAAAATAATTGTTAAAAAACATATACTTAACTTTCAGTAAAGCTAGTGCTTGATTAAATAGAGCTGTGAACAAACAGACATCACTAAAATTATAATTTAAATAATTGATATTAAAGACATTTGCAGTTTAAATTATTAATGCTTAATGCAAATCTTTAAAAAAAATGTTTTTTTTTTCATGTCTTTTCTGAACAAACGAATTAAAGTGCTAACCTTACAGATTAAATTGTCCTTTTGTTTCGCATTGATTTCAGGATCGAAGCAAAGACAATTTTAAACTTGCAAGTGCAGTGTGAAATATTTTAGCCTAATTTATATATTTTTTTTCCAAAATCCATGATAAAGTTACCAAATGTTACAACTGTTACCAAATTTTGTCTTATAAACCATATTTTATTTTAAATACCATATATTATTTCTTAAAAATCATTACCAAAGAGCTTCTGTTAAACTATCGAGCTTTTTGGTGTTCCTATTGAGCCAGAAACACGGTAAATTTAACTATATTCTAGGAGTTTTGACAATGCTTTTTTTTTTCATTGTGGAATTTTCCGATATTCACAAACATAAATTTCAGTCTTTTTATAACTCAACAATATTAAATCCATTATTCCTACTTAATCTCGTAAAATATATAAAAACTAAGGAAAAGGGTAAGAAAATGAAAAAAAAGTTTATGAAGTTATCAAAATTATCAGGAAAGTTTAATTGGCAAAAAAATTCTTTATATCGTAGTTTAAAAAATAATTAGGCTAAATTAACAAGCAGCATATTTATAGCTGATAAATAATTTCTGTAGAATCATCGCCTCTTAAACGCGTTAATTATTAAGCATCAATAAAATTATGATTTTGCTCTAACGCACTACCCCCATAAATAATATAAGCATAATTAAAGTGAAAATAGAATGCAGTCATTTCATTTACATGAACTGTTCACTTTTAATCATGTCTGTCCAACTTATATCGATCAATTCATTTCAGTCTTTCGTTGCCAACGTGAGACAAGACATTTCATCTGTTTTGTGTCAATATATGCACCAGAGTTCTTAATGTAACACACAATAGCTTTAAATATGACATCAATTGGTTTTCCATACATCTGACATATTAAAAAAAACTCCCTCCTCAACTTTGAAAAAAAATAAGAAAAATATGAAGAAAGAAATAACACGTCAGGCAACAAATGAAAAGCAATTCATATAACTCAAAAACCATCGTAACTTTTTGTTTGAAATTTTTCGGTACGTCTTTTCACCCATTTGTTATATTTTCCTTTTCATCGAAAGCTATTTCTGACAACAGGAAATGAATTTTCATGGAATTTATAAAAATTTTTATAGTTTCCAAAAATGTCTTAAACAATACTTTAAATATCATTCGTTTTATTGTGCTATAGTGTACAGTGTATTCATTTTAAAAATATACTATAAATGTAAGAAATAATTAAGTTAAATTAAGTTACTTGAATAGGTTTAAATGTTTAAGATCTCAATACTTTCAAAAATTCAAATAGATAAATAATTTTTACTTTAACTGAAAGAGGAATGATGATTCTTAATGAAATTGAAATTCTTAACCAGATAAATTAGATTTTTTATCTCTATTAATACATATTGAAGATAATTTGTTTGCTAAACTATATATTTTTGTAAGAAAAATGTAATAAATTAATTTAATTTCGTTAACTTAGTAATTTCGAATTTTTAAAAAATTACATAAAAGCTGCTACAAGCATACTTCGTGATTGATAAATTACTTGCTCAATAATTTAAAATTAATTTTATATTAAAATAATAATAATACTACAATAAAAACCAAATGCTTTGAAAAATATAACCCTAATACTTTGGTTAAAAAATTTGAAAAAAAATTGATTATAATTTGCATCAGAATCCCATTACACAATCAAACCTGTTGACAAACTTTCCGTGATTATCCTCATTTTGGCGCAATATATCAACAAAATAAACATTTTAACTCCTCCTCGAAGAAGCTCTTTTTTAGTAGTGATTTAGTCAATAAAGTTTTGCAAAATGGGCACTTGAATATACACAATCAAATCGCGTAACAAATGTTCTATTTTAGTTGTGATGTATCCAATAAGATTTGTGAAAGGGTTATTGGATTATACACAATCAAATTTCTTAACAAATGTTCTTCTTTAGTTGTGATGAAGCCAACACGTTTTTCAAAATGGCTACTTGAATATACACAATCAAATCGCGTAACAAATGTTCTATTTTAGTTGTGATGTAGCCAATAAGATTTGCGAAAGGGTTATTGGATTATACACAATCAAATTTCTTAACAAATGTTCTTCTTTAGTTGTGATGAAGCCAACACGTTTTTCAAAATGGCTACTTGAATATACACAATCAAATCGCGTAACAAATGTTCTATTTTAGTTGTGATGTAGCCAATAAGATTTGCGAAAGGGTTATTGGATTATACACAATCAAATTTCTTAACAAATGTTCTTCTTTAGTTGTGATGAAGCCAACACGTTTTTCAAAATGGCTACTTGAATATACACAATCAAATTTCTTAACAAATGTTCTATTTTAGTTGTGATGTAGCCAATAAGATTTGCGAAAGGGCTATTGGATTATACACAATCAAGTTTCTTAACAAATGTTCTATTTTAGTTGTGATGTAGCCAATAAGATATGCAAAATGGCTACTCGAATATACACACTCAATTTGCTTAATATTCTGTTTCTAATGCTTTAAAGCAACTTATGTTCCTTTCATCATTTTCAATAGTATGGTTGTACTAAACGTCTCGTCCTTAGTGCAACCAAATTTTTTTCAATATCTTTTCATTTTCTTACTCAGTAACAATTAACAATATGTCTTCTGTTAATTCCCTTCAGCTCTCTACATAAAGCTCCAGCAGAGGACAAGGCTGATTGCAATAGTCCTAATCAAATTCATGCTGACTGAGAAAATCTTCACCCACTTAAGGTTTGATTGCAATAAGCCTAAAATATTGCAGGTGGAAAAAAATAACTAGCCAGGTGGAATAAAAATGGCAGTGATGTTTACAAAAATTCGTATTTTTTTTCTAATTTTAATACAAGAATGCATAAAACTCAGTCATGATATAGTCAATATAAATTGAACAATATTACGTACACTGGCATCCATTGTTTAGTTTGATTAATCCAATATTAAAAACATCTAAAACAATATATTAAAGAAAATATCCAGCCTCTCATTTTAAGTAAAACAAAGTTTTGTTAAACATTTTTTAAATACGCATTTGTATGCAAAAATATGTATATATTTTTTGATGCAATCCTATTTAATTTTAATGATAAAAAAACATAATCATGATAGCTTTTATCTTTTATCGAGTTTCATAGAAAACGCTTTAACTTTATATTAAAAGGAAACTCATTTCTAACTCGTGACAGCTCTTACCTTTTACTCAGTTTTATGAGAAAACGCTATGATTTTGTATTAAAAGGAAACTCATTTTCATATCTTTGATTTCATTATAAGAACATCCGTTTTTTTTAAATATTATTCAGGTTAAAGTAATAAAGAATAAACATTTCGTCTACATATTCCTGCAGCATTCTGATCTAACGTATCATTGAAACTTAAATGGCATTATCAGATCAGCTAATTATTTTTCATCTGCTAAAAACTTAATCATGATTTGACAAAAGTACACGAATTACCGTTGCTTAGTTGCATTTATAAAGTTAAAAATCATTTTATTTTTTGTAAGACTAATTAGTATTCAAACTTTTGATAAGCATGCATTTATATATAACAAAATACATATTTTGTTGCGCACCCAATTCTACTACTAAAATTTTCATATTTGTAAGATAGCTTTTACTTAAAATTTAGCTGCTTTAAAAATTAATTTTATTCAACTTTTTGATAAATATGGGTTTATACACAATATATATATATATATATATATATATATATATATATATATATATATATGATATGAACCTAGTTCCAAAACTGAATAAATCCTTGTTATATATGATAGATTTTATCTTAAATTACACCAGTTTTAAAATAATGACTTTTAAAACTAATTTTTCTCAAACATTTGATACTCGGGGAAAAAAGTATGGTCGAAAAAACCAGAATATGGTAAAATTCACCTTTTTTCCTTCTATGGGAGCAAAATACAAGGCTCAGTAATGCTCATAATGCTCAGTAATTTTTACTGAAGTGCTTTGGTAATGATTTTGATAAAATTAACAATAAAATATGATTTTATAATGTGTAACAAACTATGGTAAATGTGGTATATTTGTATAATTTCATTACGATACATTAAAGCTTAGCATGAAAATCATTTAATCGGTTACATGTGGGGTGATAAAATGTATATTTTTGAAACCTAAACTCCTAATAAATCATTACCATATGAACCGTTACTATAGGAAAATATATCAAATGAATGGTAAAAAAACTACATAATTTAGTTTTTTTGTGTCAAAATTATGGTCTTTTTTTTTACCAGAAATGTCATTACCATACAGTAAGGAAATTTTATTAGATTTTTTTCTCCGTGTAAATATGCATTTAAATATAATTCCAATACTAGTTAAATTCTTATTCTATATAACTTTTACCTTAAATTAAACTACTATTTAAATTTTTTTTATCCACAATCCATACTGTTGAAAGATATTCATTTATTTGTAACAAAATATAAATTTTGATGCAACCCAATGTCAATGCTAAAGAATATGATAGCTTTAACCTTAAAATCAATTACTTTTTAAAACCAATTTCTATTCAAACTTGTGATAAATAAGTATTTATGTATTACAAAATATGTTTTTTTAACCTACACAATGCCAATACTAAAGATTTCCAAGTTATGTACAATAGCCTTTACCTTGAATTCAATTACAAAAAAAATACAATAATGCATAAAAAAAAACTTTATTTAATAACAGTACTTTCAGTTATCTTTTTATTGATCTTGTCAAAGAATAAAAGAAGACAATTTTTTTCGATATAGAACATGTTCTTTAATCATGTAATGCACTATTTACATTTTTCTTTATATTTCCGATACCAGAAGTTTTCACTTTAGCTGTGTAAATTTGAAACGGAAAGAATCTTATTAAATAGCAGATTGCATGAATAGAGAGAGGTGTAAAAAGAGTTCTAAATTTGTTTAACTTCACTCAATAAGTTTGCATACGCATTATTACAAATATATCCCTCTGCAATTCTTTGATAAAACCTCAAATAAGAAATTTCAATCGAATAAAGAAAATATGAATGTATTGTTATTATCTCGGGAATTTTAAAAGAATTTTATTTTTATTTCTGCAACATTTAGGAAGCAATATTTCAAATAGCTTTGAATAGTAACATCAATTTCAAATGTATATGAAATCTTTGGTTTTATATGCAAACATTTTTTAAAGAAATATTAATTGATGCTGAATTACATGATTACTGTTTTGCAATTAAATAGTGCAAGGCGTATTGCTGATAATTTCTGATATTGCTGTGAATGTTAACACTGCTAAAGCGGAACTATAAGTATCGCTTGAATTCTCTGCAATGTTAAAATGATATTAAATTCAAAGATATTATTGCATATTTTTACTTAATTACTCTAAACTACGGTTACCATTAACCAGGACGATTCTCCCCCCTCCCTCCTTTCTGACTACGGACGTGACTACATCACGTGTAAATTACATGTATAATTCTTTTTTAAATTGTCATACAAAATGTCTGCTACTTTTTCACAGAGATTTCCGTGTTTTTAAATTTCCCGCAGAGTCAACGTGTGTACACAGTTTTATCCACTTAGCAGAATTAGACCGGATGATTTGACTTTTTATAAAATTAATTATTAGAAAAATAAAACATCAGTGATTTTTCCGGAAAGATGTATTGTGCACAGCGAAACTAATATCGATCTAATAGATTCTGGGACGTACAGTTTAGCTTCAACTGATCAACAAGGTCTACTACCCCACTTTTCTATATAATTTTTTATCTAGAACCAAAAAAATTGTCTTTAGGTTACTGTTTCAACTACGAAGTGTGGACAATCAGTACGTAAAATTCCTTAAACTTTTATAATATGAAGTAATTCAAATTACAGTAATAGGAAATATAATGCAGTAATTTATGATATGCCTTGTACCTCGAAGATGGTGTATTTTAAACGATGATAAGAATTTGATAAATATTCCTTTAAATTATGGAACACTTTCTCATTTTGTCTGAGTAACAGGAGCTTGTTGTTTTATTTTTTTATATACATTAATTTTATTTCATTTGAGGATCTTTAGTCTCTATTTAGATTAATAAAATTTTTTCGACAACGACAACTTTTGTAAACAGCTTATCTGTTACGGAATTATTTTGAAAATTACTTACTACAGCTATAGTTGAATGAAACTCTAACTTTTTTTAATATTTTTAATGTCTTTGTTGTTCTAATTGACATGATACTTAATAATATTTTTGTATTTTTTCCTCCCAGCGTTACTGTTAAATTACAAAACAAAAAAATTTAGATTTAGAAGTTCACAATAATCCGCAATAAGAAACCTTAAAGTTGAACGAATACTTATCCACAATGATGTAAAGAAATGTACATAATGGACTGCAAAAGCACATTAGAAGGAGAGAAAAACAAAAACTCTATCGATATCTAATAAAACACACGAAGGAAAACAATCTGAAAACATCGATATCTCTCCCATTACCAGAGGAAATGATCATTACTAATAAATCTAAGCCTTATCACGCAATCAAACTGTTCTTTTTTCACCTCTCCTTCTTCACTAATGATTGGACAAACATTGATAGCTCTTTATTCTAACTTGTTAAAATATTTATTGTATTTCCTAAGTGTAAACTAAAGAATTCAAAATATCTAAAAATTATGTATTAATAATGGGTGTTACGGAACACCCTGTACACTAACAGTGGTACGCACGGAACAACCTTTAAACTCGTGAAAATGATTTTAAATTTCATCAATATATTTTTTTTATATCAGATATAAATAAGGGAATTCTTTATGTATTTTTAAAATTTTAAATAAACCCTGATTCTAATCACGGTGAATCCTAAACTTTTGAAAGGTTTTAAAACATAAATATGGAACAAGAAGCAGAAGATTTTCAAAGTAACCTAAAATGTGAATAGCTCTCAAGTGGACAAACTCATCGAACTACGACAATATATAAACTTTTTTTTTTTTAATTTTATTTTTTTAAATTTTAAAATTAAACAAAAAATATTTTTTTACTAATGAGAAAAATGCTCATTTAGGGTTAAATAATTCTAAATAAAGGAAGTTATGAATAATTCTAAATAGAAATGACTTCTTAAATCTTAAAATTACGCAAGAAAAAAAAATCAGAATATACTTACTAGAATAAGAATAATACTTAAATATACCTAATTTTGATAAAACCTAACTTGAAATAGTTTTTAAATCTAAACACGGTACAAAAAACGAAATATTTCCAAGTAAACTAAACCGAGAAAAACTCTCAAGTCAATCTAATCATGGCAAATCCCATGATTTAAATACAAGCTGCATAGCATAAAAACAATAGGAAACAATAGGAATAATACTTAAATATACCTAATTTTGATAAAACCTAACTTGAAATAGTTTTTAAATCTAAACACGGTACAAAAAATAAAATATTTCCAAGTAAACTAAACCGAGAAAAACTCTCAAGTCAATCTAATCATGGCAAATCTCATGATTTAAATACAAGCTGCATAGCATAAAAACAATAGGAAACAATAGGAATAATACGTCAATATACCTAATTTTGATAAAACCTAACTTGAAATAGTTTTTAAATCTAAACACGGTACAAAAAACAAAATATTTCCAAGTAAACTAAACCGAGAAAAACTCTCAAGTCAATCTAATCATGGCAAATCTCATGATTTAAATACCTAATTTTGATAAAACCTAACTTGAAATAGTTTTTAAATCTAAACACGGTACAAAAAACAAAATATTTCCAAGTAAACTAAACCGAGAAAAACTCTCAAGTCAATCTAATCATGGCAAATCTCATGATTTAAATACAAGCTGCATAGCATAAAAACAATAGGAAACAATAGGAATAATACTTCAATATACCTAATTTTGATAAAACCTAACTTGAAATAGTTTTTAAATCTAAACACGGTACAAAAAACAAAATATTTCCAAGTAAACTAAACCGAGAAAAACTCTCAAGTCAATCTAATCATGGCAAATCTCATGATTTAAATACAAGCTGCATAGCATAAAAACAATAGGAAACAATAGGAATAATACTTCAATATACCTAATTTTGATAAAACCTAACTTGAAATAGTTTTTAAATCTAAACACGGTACAAAAAACAAAATATTTCCAAGTAAACTAAACCGAGAAAAACTCTCAAGTCAATCTAATCATGGCAAATCCCATGATTTAAATACAAGCTGCATAGCTTAAAAACAATAGGAAACATAAGTTTTCCTAAGTTACAGAAGAAGACGACAGAAATTCTCAAAATCGTTCGATGCAAGCCAAAGAAGAATAAAAGAATTCTGGAATATTTATCTTCAGCCTTTCCCTGGGTAACCTATTATCAAAGCGTAGTTACAGCTATTTCGTATTTGATTGATAATCTCTTCTTTTTTTCTTTCTTATTCCTATTCATGTGAATAGTTGGTAAAGTCATTCTATGGATGAATAACGTACACCTAGTTACAGTTAGGAATGTTATACTTAAGTATTATTTTATATGAAAATCTATTGCTATAAAGAACATTTCTAATTTGTTAAAAACTATAGTTCTGACAAAATTATTCTAATATAAGGATTTCTGTCTGTTTTTCAATAAAAGGAGACAAAAAAAATATTTTAACTGTATAGATTTGAACTACAATTCTTACCAAATCATTTAAATTATTTGATTTTTATAAATATTTTAACACTAGAAGAAAAAAACTATAATTTAAAGATCGAGATCGATCTTATTTCAATTCATGTGAATAGTTCAAGCTATTTATGGATGAATGGCATATACCTAGTTACAGTTAGGAATGTTATATTTAATTTTTGTTTTAAGAGAAAATCTATTGCTGTAAAGAACATTTTTAATTTGTTAAAAACTATAGTTCTGACAAAAATTATTCTAATATAAGGATTTCTTTCTGTTTTTCAGTAAATGGAGACAAAAAAATATTTTAACTGTATAGATTTGAACTACAATTATAACCAAATCATTTAAATTATTTGAATTTTATAAATATTTTAACAATAGAAGAAAAAAACAATAATTTAAAGAACGAGATCGATCTTATTTCTATTCATGTGAATAGTTCAAGCTATCTAGGGATGAATGGCATATACCTAGTTACAGTTAGGAATGTTATATTTAATTTTTGTTTTATGAGAAAATCTATTGCTGTAAAGAACATTTTTAATTTGTTAAAAACTATAGTTCTGACAAAAATTATTCTAATATAAGGATTTCTTTCTGTTTTTCAGTAAATGGAGACAAAAAAATATTTTAACTGTATAGATTTGAACTACAATTCTAACCAAATCATTTAAATTATTTGAATTTTATAAATATTTTAACAGTAGAAGAAAAAAACAATAATTTAAAGATCGAGATCGATCTTATTTCTATTCAGGTGAATAGTTCAAGCTATCTAGGGATGAATGGCATGTACCTAGTTACAGTTAGGAATGTTATATTTAATTTTTGTTTTATGAGAAAATCTATTGCTGTAAAGAACATTTCTAATTTGTTAAAAACTATAGTTCTGACAAAATTATTCTAATATAAGGATTTCTTTCTGTTCTTTCAACAAAAGAAGACAAAGCAATATTTTAATCATATAGATTTGAACTACAATTCCAACCAAATTGTTTAAATGATTAGATTTTCATAAATATTTTAACAATAGAAGAGAAAAAACAATAATTTAGCTATCGAGGAAAACTTACAGTTCTGAGCAAATTGTTATAACAATTCTTTTTAAATATTTTAGCGATAGAAGACAAAAGTAATATAAATATGACAGAGATAAAAAAAAAGTACAGGTTTGGCTGATGATTCTAAAAATTAAGTTTTTGTCAATATTTAAACAATAGAAATAAAAACTGGAATACTGACCACAATGTTTTAATGATTTAGCTCATTTCAATATTTTACGGTAGAATACAAAAATAATATTACAACGATATGAGATTCTGGTGCAATCTACGATACTGATCAAATAGTTACAATTATTTAATAGAGTACTGACCAATTTGTTACAATAATTTGATTTTTATAATTATTTTAACAATTATGAAACGATAGAAAATTGACAACGATATCTTAACGATAAAGATACAAGCAAAATAATTATTTTTTAACTTATTTTTTGTTATGCTCTTAAAGGAAGAAGACAAACACTATAATTTATAATGTGTTTAACAAGTTCTATTTGTGTTTGACAGAGCAGATTATTTCCTGAATTCAACATGGCAATGGTTTAATACAGTTCAATTATGTTATCCCTACTTCATGTTTACTCAGAAAACTAGTGAGGAGTAAAATTCTCTTTCGATGCTTGCTATCATTGTTATCTTTATTATCATTATTATCACTTACTATCATTATTTACATTTACTTTTTATATTAGAATTATGATTTACAAAACTTATTCATTACTTTTTATAGAAATATAATTTCTTAGCAAATATTGTAAACTTGAGATTTAATAAGGAATCAAATAAAAATTAATCTGACCTGAATGAAATATGAATAAAAAACGATCTTTTGTATTTTTTTTTGGGGGGGGGGGGAGGGGGGAGCATATTGTTACTCTGAGTTTTCAATAGTAACAATTCGTTAAACTTTGTTTCAGAACTTTTAAGGGAAAATGTCATAAACATTTTGCTCAATTTTTTTGACGCTTAAAGTTTTAATAGAGGTAAAAAAACCTTTGGTGAAAAAATTAAAAATACGCGATAAATTTTTATGAAAATTTAAAGCAATAATCAAAATTTAAAACAAATTGAAAACATGTTAAAATTGTTTAAACTTTTTAATAGAATTCAATTATAATATTAATGAAATATATGAATGTTAAAATTTGAAAAATGACAATAGTAAAAGTTATGTAAAAAGCATACAGTTTTTTCAGTTATGTATACTTTACATGCAATCTTCTTATGATTAAATAAATTTGTATGAAGTATGTGTTTAAAAACAGAAAGAACTATTTAAGAACATTTTGAGTAAAAAAAAAATCTTATGGCATGAGGTTTAGAAAAATCTTTGAGGTATGAAATAAAAAATTAATAAATTTTTTTTTATTTCCAATGAGCTGCACAATCGGTCTTGCCGATGAGCAGACCTAGTGCGTTCTCCAGAGGTGGTATCCACTCTTTCAGGACCACCATAATGGGTGAGATACCGTTGGTCATGTTAATTTGGACGTCTAGTTTCTGCCACACTTGATGGCAGCACTGAGACTCTATTTGGATGCTAAAGTGCACTAGGAATTTTTAATTTTGCCGGAAAATCCCAAGAACCAATAAGGCACTCCAGGGATCTCTTACATGCCGCATAATCATACGACGTGGCCGCTGAGGATTTTCTGCGTTCCGAAAATCCGGTGTCTGGGCCGGGGATCGAACCCGCAAACTTGTGCTCAGAGGGCCGACGACAAACCAACTGCGCCACCCAGCCACTAAAATTAATAAAATAATGCATAATATATGATTTGACGAGGCTTAGAAAAATCTTTGACGTGTGAAATTAAAAATCAATAAAATAACGCATAATATATGATGGGATGAGGTTTAGAAATGTCTTTGAGTTATGAAATTAAAAATAAATAAAATAATGCTTAATACGCGGTGTGATGAGGTTTAAAAAAATCTTTGAGGTATAAAATTAAAAATTATACTAAAATACATACTTTTTTGAGTTGATATACTTTGCATACGCTCTTTTAATGATTAAATAAATCTGTATGAAATATGTGTTTAAAAACCGAAAAAACTACTTAAGAAAATTATAAGTAAAAGTAAATCTTTTTTCAGATCATAAAACACCTACTGAAACAGCGTTCTTTTTTAGGCAACATACGAAACGCAATTTCTTTTTATGCGTTAGGAGGCATTAAAGAGCATTTAATCACATAACATCGATTTCAGTAAATGATTCAGAATGCTCGAGGTTAAAAATAAGGGGGGGAATAACCCAGGTATGAAAAGAGAAACTACCAGACTACTTTAATAATCCATTACATGCATAATACATGATGGGAAGAGGTTTAGAAAAATCTTTGAGGTATGAAATTTTGAAATACGTTGCACGCAGGGATTCAAAATGGAGTTTAGTTGACAATAAAGAATCATGTTTTTGTTAGATAAAAACTTTATATCCCCAGACAAAAGTGTATTTATGGCGAAGGTTTTCTGAAGAAGTAAAAGTTATATGATGGATAGACTGGATATATTTTACGCTTACTTTGAAAGAAAATGTAACGAATAGCGTTTCTATCAGTTTATTTTAAACTTGTTATAAGCAGAGTGAGGAAGTATTTCGTACTGCTATTTTAAGTATTTTTATTGCGAATGGAGAACTCTAAGCAAACTGAAGATATTCTTTTAAAAATTCATTTTTAAATTTTGTATTGGTTATACTCTGATCACATCAACGAGTTGGACATATTTTAGATGTAACAATTCAAACCCTGCAAAACTGACCTTTGCAGCTATTGAAGGTACACAGAGTAAAAAAAATCTATTAAAATTACTATACAGATGGTAGGGACACTTCTGGCAGAAAAAAGCATAATTTTGATAATAAAAATAAAATATATGATATTTAAAACGCTTATTTGGTAAATTTTCCGTTCATACGATAACGGTTTACTACAAATTCTAGTTTCCAAAGTTTTAAAGCTTATTGCCACACATTTGGTAGCAAATAAAAATCTGAAACGCTAATTTAACCGAATAAATGAATTTTATGCCATCCTCTAAGGCAGTGTTCCCCAACCCCCGGTCCGGGTCCGTGGATCAAATGGTACCGGGCAGCACATTTCATTGAAACTGAATTTAAATTCCTAGGTTCATACCCCAAATTAAAAATATCTGTGTTCCATTAAAATCTTATTTATTTAAAAAAAGGGGCCCCCGAATTAGAGACATAATTTTTTTTTAATTTTTGTAACGTATCATTGTCCCCGATTAATCCCAGATTGAACCGTCTCATTGCAAGGAAACAAGCTCGATGTTCTCATTGATTTAACGTTCTAGTAAGTTAAATTGTTAAATCACTTTATATTGCATTTTATTTTGAAGGCATGTTTAAATACAATTAAATTAAAATTAATAAATTAAAATAATCTAAAATATAAACAATCAACGTCGTCGTCTTCCCCAGTGGGCAGCGGTAAAAAGGTTGGGGAACACTGCTTTAAGGTATAATGGTAAAAAATTACCAAATTTTATAAAACCACTATTTATTGTTGACTTAACAAAATCATTACTAAAGTTTTTCGGTAAAAATTATAAAGCTTTTTAGCGTTCCCATAGAGCCAGAAACATGGTAAATTTAACCATACTTTGGTAGTTTCGATCCTACTTTCTTTCTTCTTTTACCAGGAAAAAGAAAGACAGCGTAGTAGAATGATAAACTTCATCTGGGTAGATCTCAAGGCATAGAAAATCAATCGTATAAGAACTATAGTGCCTAATTTGATAAATTGAAAGAAGCTTATTGAGTTGTTGAGGCAAACTTGACCTGCGGAAGGCTGTAGTGCAATTAAAGATGAAGAAGATATGGTGCAGTGCTTTATAGATTTACTTATCTGGCAATAGTCCGCGCCAGTGTTTCGTATGAATTAAGACCTGAAGAATGATCAGATTATTTTTTGATAATTTTTTCTCGAGCAATCACAAAATATGACTAGAATTTGACACTTAATTCGTGAAATTTTATGCCTTTGCACATTTTATTCAATTACCTTGTCTTCTCTATTCATTCCCTTTTAGTACGATTTCTTGTTTAAGAGTCAAAGGTTTTTTTTTTTTTTGATTAATATAATTTCGATAAGTAAAAATTTCAGACAGCTCTATGCATGCCAAATCAAAACAATAAAATTGATTAAAAGAACGAAAATATCTGACACGCCGGCATTTCCAAACATGTTTACAAGAAATTACTCACTACTTTTTTTTCGTGATGGCAGGCCTACATTAAAAAATACAGGTGGGTGATTCACATCAAATGCCACAGTTTACTGCATCTTTTACATCATCAATTTTTTCAAGAATAAAATTAATAGTTTAAAAATAGCTGTTAATCTGAGAAAACTAAACTAAATTAAGTAAGACTTATAAAAGCAGAATCTTGCGCTTCACTGAGTCCCATAAGCCAACCCACCCAGCAATTTAGAGGGACAAAGTTCAATTTAAAAAAGCCCTAATGCAGTCTTTATTGATTGCACATACAGTATTCAATGTGGTCTCAAACAATTAATAAAAATATTCAAATTATAAACATATTTATTATTAAGAATTTTTTAATTAGGAACCACTTCTCTTAAATTAGGTCTAGATCTTTTGGACTAAATTCATAATAAAAATAGAAACTTTTCTGAAATAAAGCAACTACCATTTTCTATTATTCATTATAGTGCAATGACAAACACTTTACTGCCACAGAAATATGATATCATACAATAAAATGATGATTTTTTAAAGTTCAATTAATACCATTGTTAGATTTTAAGAACTATTTTAGACTAGTTTTACAATTATGTATGTTTAAAATTATACATATTTCAAAATGTCCTTTTCCAGGAATGTCATAAGTGGTATCTTCAATCATTATTTCCTTTGATAAGCGTTGCTGTACGAGTTATCAAAATAGTTAGTGGCAATATAGTTTAAAAGTGCGGTTAATTGGGAAAAAGTAGAATGATATTTTTGTTTAGGGAATTACGAAATTACTCTTTATATCTAATATATATAACTCTCTTACGTGGTTCCCAAATTTTGGCTGTATTTCTTTTCAGCCGGTGGCAACGTTTGCTTTGATTTGTTAACGTTACTATTTCTCTTACACGGCGAATCGACCAATGATTGCCGCTACAAATGTCACATGCCAAATCTAGCTGAGGTGGCTCAATGTATAGCGCTTTTAAAAACGGAAACTGAAATAACCAGAGAGCATCAGATGCGGCAATCTCATACTATTAAGCTAGGCAGAAGTGAGTAGTCTTTGTCGATAGATCTCTATTTTAGTATTTTGTCGAAAGCGCTTTTTATCACGAATTTATATATTACGAATTTATTTGACGATTTTTGATTTATATCACGAATTATACTATAGCACATTTCTAATAGGTTTAAAGAATTACATGTCATTTATTTGAATTCAAATTTATTTTAGTGACTTAGTATTTACTAAAAAAATGCAATTTTTTTAAAAAAAAAAGTTTTTACATGAATTTGAATGATTGTTTTGAATTCTTAGAATTTTGTGCATTTGCAATGTACCTAAGTTAGTAGCGAGCGAAGCGAGCTTGGTTTGCGAAGCAAACCATATAAGATTGCGTAGCAAATTTCGGGGGTTGGAGAGCGTCAGCGAGCAGGGGGAGCAGCCCACTAGTAACTAAATAAATCAACCATATTTCAGAAACATTTTAAATTTTAATTACGTCAAACTTTTGACCTCGTAAATTAAAAACATAGGAAGCAACTTGACATGAGATTAAAATACATAGAGAAAAATTCTTGTTTCGGAAAATTTAATTAGTTAATTAACATAATCTATTTTTTTTAAAAAATTAGTAGTGTGAAAATAGCTATTAATCTGAGAGATTAAACTAAGTCCAGTATGACTTAGTAAAGCAGATTCTCCTGCTTCACTAAGTCCCAAAGGCCAAGACCCAGCCAGTAAATTAGAAGGAAAATATTAATTTTCAACGCACTAATGCAGTCTTTAATATCTTTATGTACATTATTGTATCCAATGTGGTCTTACATTGTGGTCTTACATAAGTATTCAAATTCTAGATTTAATAATTATTTAACAGTTGTTAATTATGAATTACTTCACTTAAATTATGTTCATTTAAATTGAAATAAAACAACTTTTCTGAAATAAAGCAACTACCATTTTGCCATAATTCATGATAATACATTCATTATAATAACAATAACCATAAGTGGTAGTCTGAATGATTAACTATTATATCTCTAAAATACTCTCCGAAAAGAAGTAATAATTAAAATTGATTTGAAAATTTCCTGGAATGTGGAAAAGTTAGACATGAAACGAAAGAGTGAAACGCCTAAATTATAGTTTCAAATTTTACCGCAGAAGCCATATATTTATTCGAAATATGATTCATCTATTTCCATTTACTATTCAAAACTCACTCCCCTCAGCAATTGACTGCATAGAAAGTGATGATGTTTTCAATTTAAATGAACCTCAGAGGAATTGAAGATCTCTTTTCGCAATCGAAAAGTAATATCGACTTCGTATTATGCATATCGAAATCTCCCATAACGGCAACCAAATAAATTGAGAATTGAAGTGAAATATATAAATATTTAATGTTATTCAAAAGTGAAGAATGATATATTTCTCGATTTGCCCTATGTATGACAACGTTTTTTAATATTTTATTGATATAAATATTAAAATTTGCCTAGAAACATGAAGTAGGTATGGAAATTATATAAAAGTCATGATGTTTACATTTGAAAAAAAAAAGAAAAAAGAAATGCATTAGGATGAAATATTACAAACGATTTTTTCTCTCTTTAGTTATTTGGGATATGAATATGATATACATTATGTTTTGAATAATAAATTATTGGACTTAGGCTGAATTTTTTTTTGTAAAATGGAAGGTATTATATTGTTTCATAAGAATTCTAACTTCTAGTGACTCAATCTAGTTCGAGGGACTCAATCTAGTGTTCTAGTGATTAAATCTAGTTCTAGTGACTCAATCTAGTGTTCTAGTGACTCAACCGGGTAAGGTTTCACAAGAATTTGGGATCTTGAATTTGATTATAGCAGACGAATATAAGCAGCTTGCTTGTAAACGGAGACAGAGCAAATTGCCCAATCAATTCATCATGAATTGCGCGGTGGTTTAGAGAATAGATGATCGCTTCCCAATAAGGTGACCCTGGTTCGATGGATCATCAATACGAATTCCGCACCAAACTCGCATCGACCACAGTGCTGGCGTAAAATATCCTCAGTGGTAGACAGATCATGGGTTAGAGTCTTTGCAATCTGGCTAACCGGGGAAGGTTTTAATGCTGGTTAACCCAATCAAAAGGATTTCCAAGAAAGCAATTTTCTCCTATTACTTGATCCTAGAGTTCCCTCCTGTCTTCTGAATTAGGTTCAAAATTGCTTGGATAAGGAGTTGATTATTGGTCGTTGTAAACTTAAAATTGGGTCTACTGTTCAACGATGGTTTTAAAACAATCAATAAAATTCCATGTATTGTGATACGTGGTGACTTATGAGATAAACCATTCGCCTCCCGTTGAGGTGACCCAGGTTCGAAACCCAACGTTAGGTGGTAGAGACGAATTCTGCTCCTAACTCGCATCGACCACACTGCTTACATAAAAGTTATCTCCAGTGGTAGATTCATCATGGGTTAATTCATCCACCCATTCCTCCATCCCCATATCGTAATTTTGACTTGAAACAGAGAAGGATCAGTCACTGATTCAGTACCCCTAGAGGTATGACTTATTATGAGAACATGGTGGACTTTGTGACCCGACAGATTTAACGTGCACCAGTTATTATTTACTACACATATTCTTCTGCCGGCTGAGATGAAACTCACAACCTCTTAAACATGGACCCAACGCCCTACCAACCAGGCTATCTCGACCCATTGATTTTTGTAATTAAAGAAATGTCATTGAAAGTTAGAAGGATACCAGGTTCGAATCTCGGCTAAGGCTTGGATGGTATTTCCTGCTCCACTCTGCACTAATTGTTCTTAGTATTGTAGGACAACGTTTTTCACCCTTATAAGATTAAAAAATTTGCCCTTCTGAATGAAGAAAATCAATTTGCGGAAGCGCATTGGAAAAAAATGAAACTTCTTTGATAAGTAAATATTTTACTCACATCTAAATAACTGCAAACAAGCGCAAATTTGAAAATTTATCATTTTTAAGTGAACCGTGTTGGGCAGATTTTACCTTCAACGCAGAAAAAGTCACTGTACTGTATTTCATAACCATAAATTATTAAAATGGTAAATTTAATATTTTCACTTATTTTGGCGTAATTTATGAAAAATTGCGAAAATATGTTTAATAAAATTTCTGCATCAAAGGGTTAAATATATAACGATTAACAAAATAATCCTTACGCAAATTTATTTTCTGAAAAATTATATGCTGAAATTGCTATTTTTTTTCTAAATTTTAATACTCTTTATTTACTCTTCGGATTAGTTGTCAATAATTCATATGACTTTTAATCACGAAACGCGAGAAAATTCGTGGATGAAATTAAAGTAAAAAATGTATAATTAAATCTATAGTATAATTTGATAATAGTTAACGAAATTATTACTCGAACTAGATTGAAAGCGAATAAAAGGAAACTTGATATTTGTTTAAGTGAAAAAACTTATTCTTTAAGGAAAACTTGGATACGCTCTATGGAGAGAAAAGTAGATGGGAAAAAAAGAAAAAAAAAGCGTTCTCCCCTTACTATAAGTTTTGCTCAATCATTTAACCAAACTACCAATTCTGAAAAGAATTTTCTTTTCTTATTTCAATTCTTTTTTTCACTCAATCAGAAAACAAAATGGACGACCAGCGGAAAGAAAAAAGAAAGAAAAAAAACGGAAACTGAAGGAACGGAAAAGACTGCAAATGACGAAGAAATTTAGAAGTGCGGAGATTTGAGTATTCGAATTTTTCTTCTGACAAAGAAAATTGAACTTTCCTTTTTATTTAAAAAAAAAAACATTCCTGAAAATTTTTGTTTTAAGGAACGTTTTCACGCCATTCTCTAAACTATCTTTTCCTTTCAATAAAATGATAGCAATTCTATTTTATTGGGAATTTTATGCTGAAAAAACATTTTTTTACTGGTAATATCTTACCATTATTTGTTTTTCCACAAGATTCTGTACTTTTATGGGAGATTCCTAAAATGTGTTACATAAAGGAGGCATTTCGAAGTGAGTGATTTTATTATTTTGAATTTTACATTTCTAACCAGTATTTGTTGTTGATAATTCTTGGAAGCAAATTGCTTGTTGCAGTTATACAAATATTTGATCTTGCCTAATTCGGGTATGGGGATATCAAATCTGAGATTAGTTTTGCTCCTAAAGCTGCAGATGACATTTTTTGTTTGTTTTTCGTCGTTAAAAACGTTATATGTAACAGAGGGTAGTGTGAAAGTTAAAGGGGGGTAGCGACAGCCTTCTTGGAAAATTAGGGTTGATTAATCGGGATTAAAATTGAAAAGGAAAAGCACAATCCCGAAAACTCCCTATTATGATCTGCTCAGGAATACTTACAGGAAAGAAGAAGCAATTTGTAATAGGGAAGACGTTCTAGTGGCTTATGATGACATGGGTTCCTATGTAATTTTAATACTGATGATTACCCTAACTCCCCCTAGAAGTGTGTTGCAACCTACATACCACGCCCTGTTATATATACCGTTTTTAAACTTGTACTTTTTGACTAAAATTAGATTAAAAATATAATTTTTTGGAAAAAAAAAACTATAGCTTGGAGCGAGAAACTGATTACAGTTTTGAAATAAACAATACAAGAGTATCTAATAATTTTCAAAACTCTCGGACAGCAGAAAAAAAAATTGTTCCCCTGTGTGATTATTGAAATGTACCTCAGGAGTTCTTAAGTTTATATTGTTTTCAAAATTTAGAAATTTGAAATCATGAAGAAAGTCGAGAATCTCCAAGTGGGGTGTGAATGGGAAAGATTAATTCTATACGACAATTTAATTTATCATGCAGTAAGGATTTGGAAAACTAAAGTCCTGAAAAAAAGGAATTTTTGACAAAAATATATTTTCTTAAGAAACTTGGTGAACAAAAAGCAAAAACTGAAGCAAAGTTTAAGAAAGGATGTAATACAGCACTTCAAGGAGAGAATTGAGATGTAATACAGCACAGAAGGAGAGAATTGTCGCATTGCTCGTTTTAATTAACTTGATGAACAAAACTTGAGCCCCAAGATGTAATATGTATGAACTTATCAGTCTAAGATATAAAATCCCAATATATATTTCACCTCCTTTACACCTTAAAGTGAAAAAAAAAACATTGTCAAAAATGGATATTTAAACATCACGAAACTTTCTTCCTTTTCTGACGAAACTGTTTTCTTACATATGCTTCGATAGAATTTTTCGTCAAAATTAAAGAAATATTTCGTCAAAGTTATAGAAATATTTCGTCTAAATTAAACAAATATTACCTCAAAATTAAAGAAATATTTCGTCAAAATTAAAGAAATATTTCGTCAAAATTAAACAAATATTTCGTTTAAATTAAAGAAATATTTCGTCAAAATTAAACAAATATTTAGTTTTTCTGTTTTTCAACAAAATAAATTCCATTGTCGAAAGATGAGATTAACCTTTTCCCGAAGCGGTATTCGATCCCGGAATCTTCCTTTTGCGAGGCCAACTCTTGACCATCATACAACTGTCAGTCACTTTATTTTCCTTCACCTAGTCTTCATTCTAGTTTTGTCAATCTAGTTGACTATCTCCCACAATGCACTAAAATGTGATTTCGAATTGAGGAAACATTTACGTCCTATATTTGAGAATTCACGTTTCGTCACAAACCACGTGATTTCGTGAAGAAGTTACTCTCAAAATTAAAACTAAATATAGATCAAAAATTGCTGAATTATCAAAAGTAAAAAATAATATTTCTGAGACTGTCGTTGCCCCAAAGTCAATATATTAGCCAAAAATTGTTCTTCGTTAACATTTAGATAGCATCAAATACTTTTATATTCATATAAATGCTCTTCTTTGGAAGTCGTTTAAAAAGATTTCAATTTGCAAAATATAAATTCAATATAACTTTTCCAACGTTGAAGAATGCTCCCGAATTCCTTTTGTCATTTAAATTGAAAGCATCATCATTTAAGTAGTGATTGTTTTAAAAATAGAATTTTTAGAAGTAAATAGAAATAGATGGATTTATTCAACCTCATACACCTCATAAAATAAAACCTCATGTATGTAGCTCAGTTACACTTTTAGAAATCGGATGAAATTATTCACACCTTAAATATATTTATTAGATTACTATTGTTATTGTTGATATATATTGTGTAGAAACAATAACATGTACCACTCAAAAACAACCTCTCTAAGCTGGTTGTTCTAAGGTAGATTTCTATCAACCTCAAAGCAACCTCAAGAGTGAATAAAACAAGTTCATACACTTTGATTATAAGCCTCAGGAAGATGATTTTATGGTTGTTTATGAAATCATCTTCAAATAAACCTCAAAACAACCTCAGATTAACCTCAAAAACACTTTTTTGTAGCAGCTTTTATAACCGGCGTCGAACAGCTGACCCGATTCTCTATTTACAACTATCAATGTTAAAGTACATAGCCTTGTAATTTTGTACCAAATCCAATCAGACAACGGAACTCGCGAATCAAACATTGGGACAAACTTGCCTTCATGGAGGATTTTTTGATAGAACTAACCAGCATTTGCGTTACATGGAAGGGAAAACCGTGAGAACCTCACGCAGATAGATCAGAGGCAGGGGGACTACCACTGATGATGCTTTACGTCTACACTGTGGTGGGTGCGTGTAGTTAAAAAAATTTTGCTTATCCCACATTTCATGTACAGTCCGCAAAAAAAAAAAAATATCACCCTGAATAACTTTCGTTCTAATGATCGGATTTTCACGAACTAAGTGTCAATCGTAATGGCTCCTGGGGGTGACCTCAAATATGCTAATTAATTAGTGCTAATTATTAATTAAGTTACGAAATCAGACACAAAAACGTACTTTCTCTGAATTAATGTATAATTCTTCTTACAAATTAGGGGGGGTAGACAAAATTTTAAAAAAGTTGGGTCGTAAATTGGATTGCAATAAAGGTTTATATATTTGGCGATAGTCCAGAAAACCGCCAAAAAAAGTCGCGTGCGCAAATGAATATTTTAAGATAACCCAATGACTAATTCAAAAGAGAAATGCTTAATTTTACTAGGTTGCTAGGCAACCACGCTCTGACTGTAAAAAACTGAAATAATGTTTTGTGATTGCTCAGAGAGGTTTAATTAATTGTTAATAGAAAATATCTCGAAGTTTCTAGGCAATAAACAATTTTTAAGCTGATTTCTGTCCAAAAAGCAAAAAAAAAATTATTTTAATCTGAAAAGAAGATTTGAATCGATTTATAAATTATTTATGATTTTCTAAGTTTTTAGAATTTAAATACATGAACTTTATATCTGATATTATTTAAATTATGTTATTTTTGCTATGTTTATTCGAGGATTTCATACTAAAACCAAATTAACATAACTTATAATAGCTATATAAAAAATTTTAAGGATATACGTATTTGACAGCTTTTTATGTTCGGTATCTTCATACTCCCATACTCTTTGTAGTGACTTATAAAACATCGGCACTATTTTAGATAATCTATGTTGATGTAACGAGAAACAAAAACAAAAAAAGACAATCAATAATTTATATTCTTTTTTCGAATAAAAATAGTGTGTTTAGTAAATAATCAGCTGTTTTGCATAAAATAATTTTAAGCAGCGGAATGTCGTTAATTTCTTAATAATGTTTTATTCTTAGCTAACAGACAATAATTCTTTTAAAAAAAAACTTGACTATAATTTAAAAAGAAACTCAACTTTAAAGAAAATCTAAATTAAAGTACTAAAAAAATTTATTAGTATATTAATGAAGAAATAATAAACGTAAAAGGGTAAGGAATAAGATTTTTAAAAATGTTAAAATTTAATTAAATATATGGTAAAATAGTTCTGCGAAACTCTTGCGAAACACTTCCGGAAATTTCTTTTAAGATTAAGATGATATAGGGTAAACCAACCAGTGAAGGAACATTTCATAGATATTTTTTAAGAATGAGATTTTAAACGTTTTAATTTCGATTGATTGGTAACAATAGCTTACCACCTAACAATAGGAAGTCATCTAACAATGCATTGAGTTACCTGGTCTTAGAGTCTTCGCTGGAAAAAGTTTTGAATTTGTTAGTATCTGTTCAACGCCTTGTTTCTCTGACAAAATTATAAGGTCAGTGCTTGTAGTTATCCGCTTAAGGTACAATTAATTGCATATAATAATGCTTTTTTTTCTTATTGTGAAAAAGAGAATTCAAAATATGGTTATTGTAGGTACGTTTTATTTATTTCAAGGATCATAACATAAGCAAGTACTGAGATTAGGGGGTGTTTATTAACTGGATTACCAAACGATGAAAAACCAACGAATGAGCAAGTGTTCCTTTACTGGGACACCTAAAATTCAGTTAAATGTTGTATGAATAGTTCCTATAACAATTTCATTTCAAAATGCAAATTTAATTGCTAAATTTATTTAAAGAATTATAATAATAAATTATTTATTATTTATCTTTATAAATGTAGTAATACTTAATAGACTATGTTTACTGACTAAATATAATAATAAAAGCTTGAATAGAAAATTTCTTTGCAGGCTTTTGTGCCAATAATTAGCTAAATTATTATCTTATTGCGGTCTTTAACGTCCTGACGGGAACTGGCAGAAAAATCCATTTAAAGACAATCATCCAGGCGAAAAATGGGTGAAGTTTTTTTTTAAGGCAACATCCACCGATAACTCAGCGCAATGCGAAGGTAATTTCAAAAGGCAAAACTTCCCTTAGAGAATAATATTCGAAATACTGGTTTTAAGAACTTTAAAAGAATCTTTAGGAGGGAAGTAGCCCTGGCATCTATTTAGAAAGTGATTGCATTTACAATGCGAACGGAACAAGAGTTGAATACTGCCCTTAAACGGTAAAAGTCTTTGGCCCTAAAAATTATAAGGATTTATATTCTAAAGTACCTAAAAAGAAAAAGTACCTCCATTGGTAGTTTTTCCTTACTGAAGAATTCTTTGAGATATTACAGAATCAGTCACTGCTATATATTTTATTGGAAAAAGCGATTCATGAAATGAAACGATGACCGCAGCAACTTTTTACAAATATATTGCAAATGCTTCTACCCATGGCTAATTAAAAATGCTATCAAATTCCCCATTTTGCTTGTTCTGGATAGGTATAAATCTCATATCAATTTGAAACTGAGCAAGTTTTGTTCATCAAAACAAATTTTCTGGTTCAGTTTTCTACCTAATTCATTAAAATCTCCCGTTAGATCTTGAAAACAAAAGAATTGTAAAACTATATGTTGAGAAAATTTTACATCCATTCTTAAATAAGATTTTGAGGCATCAACTGCTGAAGTTAAAATGCTTTTATGAATTGCGATATTTTTCCATTCGATTTAGAAAACGTTTACTTTAACAAATGCATGCGAAACAGACACCAAGAGTTAGTGAGCAAGACAGCTTATTAACAAAACACATGCTTCAAGAGTAACGATGCACTATTTCTTCAGAAGCTTGAGAAGGAAATCTCACAAGTTATGTTGTAAATTTTTAAAGGAACATTGACGACAGAAAAGTTTAATCTCCCAAATATCCAATATTGCTTTTCTCAATATTGAAGAATTTATTTCAAAAAGAACATTTGGTAAATCAAATTTTGGCACCGAAGCTCATACAACTAACATTAATGATGAAAGTATCTTGAAAACTGATTTTGATATAAGTCCTCTTGAGGCATTGTTAGTTGCAAAAACAATTGGTTCCATAAATAAATGGTAAGTACTGCTGAAGACCCACTAGATATAAGTCAATGAGAGATAGATTTTACTCAAACTTCGAAACTCCTTTTTCTCATTTATTATCCAGTGAGGAATTCTAGAAATGGTACTGGAAAATCAAAAGAAATTTCGAAGATACATTTACATTGGCCAAAAATTTGGAAAAAAGAGGAAGGTTAAATCAAAAGAAATAAATTACTTTTTTGCATTAACTTCAGAAAAAGAACGAAAATTTAAGGAGATTGAAACAGATGAAAAAAAAGTTAAAGCAGAAAATATGACGAAGAGAAAAAAAATACTTAAAAAGTTTTTTAAAAAAAAGCTTAAAAAATATGGGGAAAAGAGTAAACAAAAAAGTGATCTAATTATAATAATAATAAAAACATCATCGGATTACACAATGATAAAAGCTCATAATTTAGAACGGATTGTTAAACTGTGAGAAAAAAATTAAAAAAAAATTTTTTTAGTTATGTATTCAAACATATTTTACTTTCCATTCCATGACTGAAAAAAAGTAACATTTTCCACGTTAACTGTGGCTATATGTTGTAATTCCAAGAAAAATCTTGTTTTTAGACATTTGTGTGGCCTATGGATTCCTAACAAGTATCAAACATTCTCAAAATTAAGTGCTCATTCACTGGAAAATTTAGTGTTTATTTAATGGTAAGAACTGTTCCTTCACTTGGTTATATTACTACTTAGTATTTAAACCACCAAAACCTTAAAACAATATTATGTAAGTTATGTAAATTTTTTCTGCATAATTTGCATTTAATAACAAATATGTCGACACCATCATTTAGCTAAAATTACAAATTTTGAAATTTTTATGATTTTTTTTAAAGGCAAGCTAAGCTTAAGTGTTCCTTCACTGGTTAGTTTACCCTATAAGATGTTGAGAAATTTGCGATGTTGTGAGAGATGCTTAAAAATTGACTACGTATTTTTATTAATATTTATAAAATATATATTCAAGAAATTGATAAATATTCTATTCCAAATTTATTCATACGTATGTATATTATTGAAATTGTATCAGTTATTGAGAAAAAAAAGCTAAAAAATTGAAAATAATCACATTAAAGAAGCACAATCTGTTGTATAATCATATTCTATCAGAGGCATGCTTTTATAAAACTCGACATTCACTGAATAAAATGTTTTTTATTCAATAAAATGTTTGATTCAAATTTCTTTACTGAATTGCAAATAGATTTTTAGACGACTAAAAAAGAAACATCGTATTTTATAGTTTTAAAAAAATAAAAAGATTAGCAAACGATTATTAGCGAAAAAAATATGAATGAAAGTTTTCGCCACGCACGCGAAATCAAGTTCCTCGCAAGTTTATCACATTTTAATATTAATCGCCCCATTTAATTATTTTTTTTACTGTCGCCAAATTATTTTTTTAAAAATAACTAATTTTAATTTTTCTCAGCTTCTAATAAATAAAAACAGTTGAAACTTTAGGTTTTTCAATTGAAAAATATAAAGATTAATATGGTGTAAAAAAATTCATACCTTATTTCAAAATCTTTTCATCCTCAATTTAATTAAATAATAAAAAATAATTAACAATTATTAAAAATTATTTTTTTCATGAAATTATCTTTGAGTAAATGAGTTTTATGACTGGGAGAAATTTTCTTCGAATTGCTTTATTAGTTTTAAAAATATGACTTAAAACGTAAAAAGTGAAATTAACATTAAGGGGTACGAACTTTGGATTGCTCTCCTGACTAAACTATGGGGACCATATTTCCCAGATTGCGGCTACCTCCTATATATAGAAGGTTAAGAATCCAAATATGTAAAAAAAATTTATATGTTTATTCAGATAAAGTACGTTTTGGTGTCTGATTTCATAACTAGCACTAATTAATTAGCATATTTAAGGTCACCCCCAGGATCCATCAAGATTGACTTTTAGTTCGTGAAAATCAGATCATTAGAACTAAAGTTATTCAGGGTGATATCTTTTTTTTTTGCGGACTGTACACTATTTTCTTTTTCAGTTATAGGCATTCTTCTCCTTTGATAGCTGATTTTGAGGGTGCCATCTGGTGGACATTTTAATTATTTATAGAAATTTTTTGGTTCAAAAAAGAACTTTGATCTTAACATCAAATCAAATGATTGGTGTCAAAATTTCAAAAAAATATCTATAAAATATTTTGAATTTTTATTTATTTTGTCCTTGTCACTCTTTATAGTGAACACAGATATCGCTAAAATCGATGATGATGCAAATAAGATATGATTCAGGTTAAAAAAATTCTGTGTACTCTACATTTAAAGTATACTATTGTTTATTTCGGTTATAAGCATTGTTCTCCTTTGTTTTCGAAAAATCATTAATAGCTGCTTTTGAGTGGGCCATTTGGTAGACACTTTAATTATATTTTATATTGTTTTGGTTCAAAGAAAAGAAATTTGACATTAATATCAAGTTAAAGGACAGATGCTAAAAATTCGAAAAACAATACATATGCTGAAAATAATATTTATATATTTTTTTAAATTTTTATTTTATTCTTGTCATTCTATATAGTAAGCACAGGTGTAGTTAAAATTTATAATGATGCAAATATTATATGAAATGGTTAAAAAAACAAGGAGATAATAAAACAACTTCATGCTCCTTGATTATAACACTTAGGAGGTTGATGGTTTTTAAGGTTGATTTTGAAGTAAACTTCAAATAAACCTCAAAAGATTTTAAGGGTGAAAATGAACTGTATGAAAAAAAAATTAACTGATAAAGTATAAAAAGATAAATCTGATAAAATTACATATTCTGCATGGTAGAATTTAATATTTGAATTTAAAATTTAACCGGTAAATTAATTCACATAGAATATATTTTTTATTTTTGAAAAAGTGCAGTTTAAATTTTAGATCTAATTTTCTGAAGAGTCGATATTTGAAAATTAAAATAAGGCTGACACTCTTAATAAGATAACAGAAAGTTCTCCGAAAATCAATTCAAATTTTTTATAGCTAATTTTATTACAAAAAAGAAAGCATTAAAAGTGAAGGCCGTTTAATTTGGACCAGGCAGTAATTTATTAAAAACAACTCAGTTTCTCTTACGAACAAAAATGAATATCTACTCTGAAATTCAAGAAATAACTAATCCCATATTCCGTTGGAAGTTTTCTTTTTAAATTATAGAAAATAATATTAGGAAATGTTTCTAAATAAACAATAGCTTCATATTTCATTCTAGTTTATTATAATAATACTTCTTATAATAATATTTCTTTGTATAATAATAATTTAATATTTAATATTTCTTCCGACATATCTATTGATTTTTGTTTCACTTATTTATTTTACAGAATCAAGTGAAAAACAATCCCTGACTTATAATAAAATATCTAAAAGAATCTCTGATTCATTTTAAAAACACTTGCAACTTTGAATTTCATATTATTTGTGTACAACTTTAACACGCTACTGCGAAATAATTATAATTTATTACCCGAGTCATAAAACTAGTACAACAATTTATATAGTGCTCGCTTTTAAGAAGTAAATATATAAAATACACTGATTAGCACAATATCAAAGATTACTTGCACGATGATTGGAATTTCAAAACGAACTATTAATATTAACTAATTTCTAACTGTTCTAACTGATATTATTACTAAAACAAACTACTACAATAAAAAGGAAATTATTTTTACGATCTGAAATGAAGAGCAATTTTTCACTTGCAATAAAATATCTAAAATAAATTAAATTTTAGCACGATACAGCAAAATAATCATAATTTATTACCCGAGTCATAAAACTAGTACAACAATTTATATAGTGCTCGCTTTTAAGAAGTAAATATATAAAATACACTGATTAGCACAATATCAAAGATTACTTGCACGATGATTGGAATTTCAAAACGAACTATTAATATTAACTAATTTCTAACTGTTCTAACTGATATTATTACTAAACTGCTGTTTGTAGAAAATGCAACACCATGAAAGAATCATCAGAATCAAATGAAATTTAATGCAGAAACGACTTGTACTGATACAAATAAATGATGAAATTTTCAAAACAAAAGAAACAAATTAAGCGTCCGAAATCAGTATTTGGTGCAGCCACCACGCGCTGCAATAAGTGCTGCTATACGACGTGGCATGGAGTCAAACAGATGTTGAATATCTGCTTGAGGAAGAGAATTCCATATCGCTTGTATGCGCAACCAAAGTTCGTCTTTGGAAACTGCAGGACGCGGATCACGAGTGAGACGCCGACCAACTATATCCCACACGTGCTCAATAGGCGACATATCCGGCGAATAAGCAGGCCAAGGAAGAAGTTGCATGCGTTGTGCTGAACAGAAGTCTCTAACAGTCCGCGCAACATGTGGGCGTGCATTATCCTGCTGAAAGATAGCTCCAGGGATGCCTTGAAGGAAAGGAACGACTTCGGGCTGTAGCACTTCACGGACGTATCTGTTGCTATTGAGATTACCCTCAATTCGTATCAAATTGGATCGTCCATGATACGAAATCGCACCCCAGACCATAACTCCGGGTGTTCGACCACTATGTCGTTCAATAATACACTCAGGAAGGCAGCGTTGACCGGCATAACGTCTAACACGAACACGGCCATCATGGGTCCACAAATTGAAGCGTGATTCATCTGAAAAGACAACTTGGTGCCAATCAGCTCGCCAGTCTCTGTGCTCAAGAGCCCACTGCCGACGCAGCCGTCGATGATCCGCCGTGAGGGGAATCCTGTATAATGGCACCCTTGCACGCAATCCACGGCGCAGCAGACGACGACGAATTGACGAAGCCGACAATTGTACACCTGTAGCAGTAGACCAATGTGCTGCCAGCTGCCTGGAGGAAGCTGTGCGATCATTCACCGCCATGCGGAGCAGGTGTCGATCATCGCGCTCTGACGTCACCTTCTGTCGTCCAGTGCCTGTTTTTCGAGTTGTTCGGTGCTCGTCGGTCCACTGCTTCCAAACTCGCATCACTGTGGAACTGTTCCGCTGCATACGAGCTGCTATTGCGCGATAGGAAAATCCTCCTTCTCGAAGGCCGATTATCCTCCCTCGTTCAAACTCCGTAAGTTGCTTGAATTTCTTATTCTTCCGTCGTGGAGGCATACTCAGGTCTCACTAAACGTTTGCCACTAACAAATAATCATAGACTATTTTCAACGTCCCGCTACAGCACTTTATTTATACGCTTTCAGCATCAATTCAGAGGGCGCTGCGCGCGCCACGCACGCGCGATGGCTCTGAAACTTTATTAATTTGCATAATATCCTATAATTGACATTTGCTGCGAATTTCATTTGATTCTGATGATTCCTTCATGGTGTTGCATTTTCTACAAACAGCAGTTTAAAACAAACTACTACAATAAAAAGGAAATTATTTTTACGATCTGAAATGAAGAGCAATTTTTCACTTGCAATAAAATATCTAAAATAAATTAAATTTTAGCACGATACAGCAAAATAATCATAATTTATTACCCGAGTCATAAAACTAGTACAACAATTTATATAGTGCTCGCTTTTAAGAAGTAAATATATAAAATACACTGATTAGCACAATATCAAAGATTACTTGCACGATGATTGGAATTTCAAAACGAACTATTAATATTACCTAATTTCTAACTGTTCTAACTGATATTATTACTAAAACAAACTACTACAATAAAAAGGAAATTATTTTTACGATCTGAAATGAAGAGCAATTTTTCACTTGTAATAAAATATCTAAAATAAATTAAATTTTAGCACGATACAGCAAAATAATCATAATTTATTACCCGAGTCATAAAACTAGTACAACAATTTATATAGTGCTCGCTTTTAAGAAGTAAATATATAAAATACACTGATTAGCACAATATCAAAGATTACTTGCACGATGATTGGAATTTCAAAACGAACTATTAATATTAACTAATTTCTAACTGTTCTAACTGATATTATTACTAAAACAAACTACTACAATAAAAAGGAAATTATTTTTACGATCTGAAATGAAGAGCAATTTTTCACTTGTAATAAAATATCTAACATAA
Source organism: Parasteatoda tepidariorum (assembly GCF_982258835.1). Classification (NCBI taxonomy): domain Eukaryota; kingdom Metazoa; phylum Arthropoda; class Arachnida; order Araneae; family Theridiidae; genus Parasteatoda; species Parasteatoda tepidariorum. Next base: position 90,727,055 of record NC_141758.1, read on the forward strand.
ATTAAATTTTAGCACGATACAGCAAAATAATCATAATTTATTACACGAGCCATAAAACTAGTACAGGCAATTATGTGGTACACACGCTGGAAGAAAGTAAATATACTGATTAAGATTAGTTGCACGAAGACTGAAATTTCAAGGAACTATTAAACTATTATTATTACCAACATAAACTACTATAAAAAGGAAATATATTTTACGGTATCAAAACAATTCCTGACTTGTAATAAAATATCTAAAAAAAATTAATTTTAATATGACTCAGCGAAATAATTATAATTTATTACAAGAGTCATAAAACTAGTACAAGCAATTATATGGTGCTGGCTGGCAGAAAGTAAATATATCGATTTAGTTTAGTTGCACGACGACAGTAATTTTAAAAGTAACTTTTAAACTATTATTATTACTAAAATAAACTACTATAAAAAGGAAATTTTTTTTACGAGATCAAATGAAAAACTGCACGATGCAGCGAAATAATTATAGTTTATTCCACGAGTCATAGAAGTAGTACAAGCAATTGCATAGTGCTTGCTGGCAGAAAGTAAATATACTGATTAAGATTAGTTGCACGATGACTGGAATTTCAAAATGAACTATCAAACTATTATTATTACCAAAATAAACTATTACAAAAAGAAAATTTATTTTACGAGATCAAAGGAAAAGCAATTCCTGACTTGTAATAAAATATCTAAAAAAGAAAATTAAATTTTAACATGACTCAGCGAAATAATTATAATTTATTACACGAGTCATAAAACTAGTACAAACAATAATATGGTGCTCGCTGGTAGAAAGCAAATACACTGATTAAGACAATATCTAATATTAGTTGTACGGCGACTGGAATTTCAAAACGAACAGTTAAACTATTATTATTACCAAAATAAACTATTATAAAAAGAAAATTTATTTTACGAGATCGAATGAAAAGCATATCCTGACTTGTAATAAAATATCTAAAAAAGAAAATTAAATTTTAACATGACTCAGCGAAATAATTATAATTTATTACACGAGTCATAAAATTGGTAGAAGCAATTATATGGTGCTGGCTGGTGGAAAGTAAATACACTGATTAACACAATATCTAAGATTAGTCGCACGACGACTGGAATTTCAAAGTGAACTATTCATCCATAAATATTCATTTCTGCCTATAGGTAGGTCTGTTCTTAATTATTCGCTTCTATTGCCTAGAACAGAAAGATTTACAATCCCCTTTGATGAGGGTCGACTAATCTCTCTTTCATTCCTAAACTCAATCTCTTCTATGATTTGTTACAGGGTAGTGTGATTTTAATTAGATATTCTTGGTCTACAATGCCAGGATTTATTTCTACTATTCTGCTGGCTTGTTAATTAATGAAATGTATGAAAGGGAATTTTTAAGAGTTCGATACTTAAACGAGACATGTCAAAAAGGCTTTATGTCTAGCAAATTTCAAAATTTTCTGCTCTGTAGAACATGAAATATAGAATATAAAGTTTGGTTCTTGATAACACAATACTTTAGAAATAAAACAGATAAGCAAGAACGTTGGTACTTAATGGCAAATAATTTCAAATATTTTACAAATGAAAATTTTCATAAAAAATGCCTCTTCAAGCTTAGCACATAGCTCTCATTTTAAAGCTATAGTGAGAAGTATTAAATGAATAATCCCAAGATACTGAAATGGTAAGATATTACTCGATTAAAAGCTTATATCCCTTCAAAAATATACAATTTTTTTGTATATTTTTCCTCTTCAAGCCAGACCAGATCTTCAAGCCTCTTAAAGTTTAGCACATAGCTCTCATTTTTAAAGCTATAGTGAGAAGTATTAAATGAATAATCCCAAGAAACTGAAATGGTAAGATATCACTCGATTAAAAGCTTATATCCCTTCAAAAATATACAAATTGGGAATAAAAAGATGACATGCTTCAAGAGATCAAAAACAAGAGACCATTTTCAAGACTTTGATAAGACAGGGGTCTGTCTAGATTTTTCTGAGAGGTACCTATTTTGTGAAAATTTAGACGTAATTTGTGAAAAATTAAAAATTATATTAAAAAATCGACACAAAAATATTGTAAAAATATGGATTTATCTTTTCTTAAGGGATAAAAAAATGCAATTTTAAGAAAAAGTATTTTGTGAAACTACCGTTTTTCCTAAAGTTGAATTTGTGAAATTACCGTTTTTCCTAAAGTTGAATTTGGGAAATTACCGTTTCTCCTAAAGCTGAATTTGTGAAGGTACCGCTAAACGGTAGTAAATTTGGCCTGTACGGACCCCTGTAAGAAGAACAAAACGTGAATAAGAAGAAACAAAAGTGATTGAAAATAATATCAAACGTAAAAATTCCAATAAAAAATGAGGAAAAAATGGTGAAAAAGCTAGAAAATTCTCAGTAGCTAACAAGGAAAGAAAAAAAGGTGAACAACAGAACAAATAAACAATAACGGCCAAGAGGAACAAATCAGGGAAAAAAGCGGTAGGGAAAGGAGATGATAAACTAATATCGTTAAGAAATCGTCATGCATATGAATAAAACAAGATTCCAGGGCATCAAGATGAATTTTACATTCTATTTTATGACTGTCGTTGAACTGCAGACCCAATTTTAAGTTTACGACTTCCAATGTTTAACTCCGTAGCCTTGTAATTTTGAATGCAACCCAGAAGACAAGGGAACTCCTCCCAGTAAGTAATGTAAACAAGGGAACTCATAGATCAAGTATTGGGAGAAATTTATCTTCATGGAGGACCTTTTAGTTAAACTAACCCGCATTTACGTTACATGGAGAGTAAATTCATGAAAACCTTCCAGCGTCAGCCTGACGGCTAAGGGACTCATGATCCTTCTACAACTGAGAATACGGCTTTGGTACGAGCCAACTGCAAGGAAATAATTTTGTTGCTGAAAATGAATTTCTGCCCAAGTCTGGAAAATGGGTGTCTCTTTTTTAGTCCTTGACTGTTATCGACTGTTTTCGACTGTTTTGAGTATCGACTGTTATTTCCAATTTGTATATTTCTAAAACGGTGGCTGGGTGGCGCAGTTGGTTTGTCGTCAGCCTTCTGAGCCCAAGTCTGCGGGTTTGATGCCTTCTGAGCCCAAGTCTGCGGGTTTGATCCCCGGCCCAGACACTGGGTTTTCGGGATGCAGAAAATCCTCAGCGGCCATGTCGTATGATTATGCGGCATGTAAAAGATCCCTGGAGTGCCTTATTGGCTATTGGCATTTCCGGCAAAATTAAATTCCTAGTGAACTTTAGCATCCAAATAGAGTCTCGGTGCTGCCATCTAGTGTGGCGGAAACTAGACGTTCAAATTAACATGACCAACGATATCTCACCCATTGTGGTGGTCCTGAAAGAGTGGATACCACCTCTGGAGAACACACTAGGTCTGCTCATCGGCAAGACTGACTGTGCAGCTCAATGAAAATTTAAAAAAAAAAAAAAAAAAAAAAAAAAAAAAAAAAAAAAAAAAATTTCTAAATCGAATGAAGTTTTCAATCAAGTAATATAGCAGAAGTACTTATTTTGGAAGAAAAAAAATAATTCCATAATCCAATATTTTTTTCGATTTTAATAAAATATGTATATTAAATTTAGATTTCATTAAATTTTTATTTTATTTGCAATGTTTACACATAGCTGAAAATATCAATGACATTTAGAAATATATTTAAGAAATATATATTTTTTAGTCATAACATCAACTGATTCAAACTATTTATTGATAACTGGTGAAAATTGTTTTCACTTCCGATGCTTTATAAAGAAAAAGGAACACTTCATATGAGAAGCAATCAATTTCATTTCCAACTTCTTTCAAAATTGTTTCCTCCCCATATATGTCTACTATTTTAGATATCTTTTCGTTTCGAGTCAAAAGGAAATGAAAATTCTTCTAATAACAAGTAAAAAGCAGAAATATGTTCAATATGTTATCGTTGAAAATACAAACGTGACAAAAATATTTATTTTATCGGAAAAATGTATCTTTAATAGAAGAAACATCAGAAATATATTTTTTTCTTACAAATTTTTAATTTAAATACAAAATGAAGACATTTTTTAAATTTAATAAAACAATCACTAAAATGCAAGTATAATAATGTTTTTCTTTAGTTACATAAAATAAATTTTAGAAATTTTTGCAATCATACATAAACAAAATTATACCAAGAAAAAGTTTAAAAAGAAATATTAGAAATATATTTTTCAGATGAAATAATAACAGGTTGAAACAATTATTGTTAAAAGTTGTTTTCATAGCTCCGAAAAAAACGGAACATTGTGGGCGAAAAATAGTCAATTTCACTCTAACGTTTTGCAAAATTGTTTCCTCTAACTTTTTTCAAAATTGTTTACTCTTATCTATGTCGACTATTTTAAATATCTTTTCGACTCTAGTAAAGAAGAAATTAAAATTTTACTAATAAAAATCAGTAAGGAAAAAATATGTTTATTTTTTTCTCGTTGAAATTACAAATATGACGAAAATACTTACTTTGTGGGAAAAGTGTATGAAATATTTACCCCGACCTGCCCCAATTTAGGGCATACGGGTATTGTGGAAAAAGTGTATGTATTATGTATGAATATAAAGTGTAAAAACGTGTACATATCACTGTAAAAACTTATTGATATATTTAACTTATTGATATATTTTGTGTTTAAAAACACCGAATATTGTGCGAATGATACCAAATTAATACCAAATCGAGAGTTCTTACAAGCTTCAGAGGGTGCAGTTAAATTTTAACCATAATAATTGAAAAAGCTTAGACTAATTTGAAGCTCGTTGGTAAGGAAAGTAGTGCTTTTTGGAGCACCGTAAATTTGGAGAAAAAATAGTCTATATTTAAAATATTTAGCAAAATTATTGTGTAAAATGATGGATGGACAAATTTTATTCGTATTTCAAATGCTTTTAGAAAAATTATTAAATATAAAAATGAATTGTAACTGTATAATTTCAAGATACCGTCAATACGTTGTCAAGATAATGGCTTGTTTACATAAAGTATATTGGTAAAATATGAGTGCTTAACTGATAAACCGATCATAGCCAGTTAATTATCAATCCTCCTTTATAATTGATCAAAAAATATTGATTGAGGTTGATTATTTGCCAAATAATTTCAATCTTTTTGTCGAAATGATTACAGAAACTTCTCATATATGAACTGTTATAAAATGCGTGTATGTTTTTAATTGTATAATAAATATATTAATGACCTCATGAGATTTAAATTAATACTTTAATTTTATGTGCATAAATATTTTTATAATTTTTGCCTTCTATTTACTTCCGATTTGTTCCAATTCATATTAATATTCTGTCTGTGCTGTGTATATATTTGATTAACAAACTGCTTTTATTTTAAAATTATGTATGCAACTAGAATTTAGGATTCTTGCTTTAGCAAAATTAATTTCACTGACTCTTATGTGTTTCATATCACACTGCTATAATAAATTGTAGTGTTACTGTATAGGAAAAATGGTTCTAGCCACTTTTAACAAAGCAGTGTAAAAGGACATGTGTCTTACATAACCAGGCACTAAACTCAGTTCTTGATGTAATTTAACCCCAGTAACCCTCAGTTTTCTTTGGGTTTTTATTAAACCAATTAAGGGTAAAATAGTTGCCCCCATTTTTTTTGTGCTGAGACACATGAAGTTTTTTACAGTGCAGAAGAAACGTGAGGGCTTTTTTTTCGTTTGTATTCATCCTTTTCCGCCACAACGCTCGACTACACACAACCGCTAAAGTAGTAAAAGAACTTCTGCGTGAATTTAAATGGGAAGTTCTCAGCCACCCACCATACTGTTCATATCTGTCCTCATGTCACTTTAACATCTTAAAATATCACGAAAATGTACAAAGATAACATTGATTTTAAACAGATGACTGAGAGGCAAAAATGACTTACAGATGACTTACACAACTAGGCCAACCAAAATCCAAATTATTTTTTACAAGCAGGTCACATTGTTTGACTTGGACAATACGTGACAATAAATCGTAGAAAAAAACTTTGAGTTTTATTTAATAAATTATGTGAAGTTGGCTTTTACTCATTATTTATCGGATGCCTTTAATACAATAAAACACATAAATATTTAATATTTTACTGATCAAACATTGACGCAGATTAATCGAATAAAATTTCCAGAGAAAGAGCAGTCACGTAAATTTAATTCCTAAGTAAGCAATATATTTCAAAAGCACTGTTAATATTTCAGCAAAAATGATTGCGACTTCAAGATTATATTTGAATTTCATTCAAATTTAAATGCGTACTATCTCTTTTGCCAAATGGGATATTTCGCTATGTCTATATTATTTGTTTATAGAGGCTAAATCTATGTGGTAAAAGTATTAAAATTTACATATTAGTATATTCTTATAAATATATTTCGTACAATTCAATAGAATTACAAATTTCGTAAATTCATGGCAGAGTTTTTCGAACTGATGCTAAAGTTAAAAAACAAAAAATATTATTAAATGGGAGAATTTAATGAAAATATATGATAGGAATGCAACCATGTAATTTTGAAAAGCTTCATCAGTAAACATATATTTAAGAATAAAAAAATTACCATGAAAATGAATTCTAAATGTTTAAATTTTAACATTCAAAATATTTGATTAAAATTTCCCTTGTTTCTGAACTCGGTTTATTTCTTAAATAGTGAACAAAAAATCTTTTCAAAAGTTGCTAAATCCCCTAAATATAGTTGAAATTCTGTTAAGCATATCTATGTTTTAAGTATGGTTTTACATTAGTATTAAAATATAGTAGGCCAAATGAATTGTTGAACATTCATAAATGATTATAAGCAATTAAAGCATATTCAATTTTCAAAAGAATGCCTTGTAAAAATGACTCGAATTTTAAGAAAATTTTTAAAGTTAAGACTAGAATTAACAAATATTTTATATTATATTTTTTGAAAAATTCTAGTGCGTAGAAAACAAATAAGTGGTAGGGATTGCCTGTCTGGTAGGGTGTTGGTTCCTTGTTAATAGGTCGTGAGCTCGACCACAGCCGAAAACTTCTTGTGCACAAAATGGTAAATGATGCTCACTAAATCTGTCGGGTCACAAAGTCCTCCTTGCTCCCGTAGCAAATAAATGCTTCTGGGAGTACTGGATCGGAGATTGATCATGCTCTGGTTCAGATCAAAATTACGATATGCGGATGGATGAAGTGTGAATGTGTTCTCCCGGTAAAACGAACAATGATGTACATGTGTGGCATAAGTTATATTCTTGGCCACAGATGGCGCCACAGGAAAGCAAGAAGAGGCACATCCCTCTTGCCCTAAAGGCATACGACAGCAATCAGTAGCACAACACCATCTAATTGGTCAAGGCTTTGTTATAATGTTTCCCACGCAGTTTTCTGGAGGGGAACGATCCCCCATCCAGTTTTTAACTTTAAGGCACTGGAGGATCGCTGCCAGTTTTCTAATTAACTGTTCCAAAATTCCTCTCAACTGCATTCATCCATCGCTGTGTAGATCACGCTCTTCCTTCTTTGTACCTATTGCCTATATATTGCTGTAAGACAATGGCGTTGGCAAAATTCCTCACAACTGCATTTATCCCCAGCAGTGTATATTCCGCTCTTCCTTCTTTGTACCCGTTGCCTATGGATGGCTGTAATACATGGACATTGGCAAGATTAGATTAGTTCTAGGGAGTTTTGGTACTATTCTAGGAAGTATACATGAAAATTATTATTGGAAAATGCGATACAATGCAGAACTTTACAGTGCGTATCAAAACTATAAGACCACTGCGGTTTTTGAGACTTTTGCTATAAATAATATAAGTTTTCCAAAATTCATGAAAATGATAAAAAATTAAAGTACATGCATATAAATTTTAAGAGATATATTTAAATACGAATATCTTGTCAACAATTTCACGTTCCCCCTTGAAGTATCTGTTAAAAAATTATAAGACCATCAGTTAAAATGAACTTTTTTACAAAACTAAAAATATGTCGATCCACTATTTTTCTGGATGACTTAAAATTATCCAAAGAGTGTGGAGAGTCATAGGAGAAGGAAGTACGGTAGTTTCTTTGTTGATTTTCAAATAGATTAAAAAATTTTGAGTTAGGAAATTATGTGGAACAGAGAACTACATTGAACATAGTTCTAACAGAAAGAGGTGCGGAAATTTTAAAAAAAATATATTTGACATTTAAATACGGAAAATATTAAGAAAAGGAAATATCGTACTACATTCCTATACAACTGAGAAGAGGAGGAGAGGGAAGGGTGTAAAGGTCAAAACATGGCACTGGTCTTCTCCCCAGATGGCGCATTCGAGCATTGCGATCGTCAATAGCAGATTTCTTTTCCTCGTGTTTGTATACCTACAAATATAATACGAGTAAGTTTCTAAGACATCTGATTGCCAGGACAAACTCAACATATATCTAAAAAAAAGGCTTTAATCATACACTATTTGTATTTCTTTTTTTTAAAAAAACTGTCTTTAAATTTTTTTGAACTTAAAATTGTATTCCATTACCCTTTAAATTTAAATTTTAATGTTAAAAAAATATAGATGTCTTTTCAAAAAGGATTTTTAAGACACTTCTAAAATAAATAATCAAAAAATAAATATTTCTGACTTAAATTTATCAAAAAAATTTTTAATATGTAATTAGATCTCAGAAAAAGTTTAAGATTAGTTTTACTTCCAGACCATCTTCATTTCATGTATTTTGAAATTATAATTTGCATTTCATAACTTATTACAACATAAATATTTGAGAAAAAAATATTAAATAAAAGTGTATTAAATCTCATATTTATGTATGTGAAGAAAACTTTATATTTCCGTTATTATGAAAAATTTGCAAGTCAAAAAAACATTATTAGTTTCGTTGAAAATATATATTCGTCTTTTTAAGAAAATTTTTTTAGATTCTGAGCATTAGCAATGTGTTTGATCAAAGTTTTTTACAAACCCCAGACTGTTTTTTACAATCTTTTAGCAATTAAATTTCCCTGTGTAGATCTATGAAAAAATAGATCTTATCAAAAAAAATCTAAAAAATTCTAAATGAATGAAAATTTTGTGAAGATAATAGATGAAAAGCAATGTTAAAATTCACAAATCAATGTATTTCAGAAGTTAAAATTACATAAAACTTTTGATGCCGCTTTAGAATAACTTTAGTGCAAAATATAAATAAGTAAAAATTAAATAAAACAGAAATTAAATGAAAAACGTTGCAAATTAGCAATGTAAATTCAAAATTTTTTTGCTCCTCTTACACAGTAGAAAATTCAGGATCAAATTACGGTAAAAAAGTACTGTTAGCCTGAGTGCATCATCCATAAAATCCATTTTACAGTGAAAAATAATTTTACCGCAAAATTATATATCGTCATTTTTTTAGTAATATTTATTTAATTACAGTTTTTCAGTGGTTTTACAGTAACTATTACTGTAAAAAGTAACTTTAATAAAATTTTTTATTACGTAAAACTTTCAGATAGAAATGGATTTTGCCATAAACAGGACTCGCATCTTAAGTGCCGTTACTTTTTACCATAGTTTGACATGGCATTTCCTACAAGGGAATTTGAAGGAAAACTACAAGGAAAACTACTTCCAAACAAAATGTTTAACATCTGATTTACAGGCTTTTAATGAACGTTCGGTGTTTTTCAATAATAATTTGTGATCGAACCAGATTAGATCATAACGTTGAAGCGGTTTAAAAATATGAAACAGAATCAATCAATAAGACTAATAGTAACCGACCAACCCCCTAAGGAGTTTGCGGATAAGGGTTTCACCCGTTGTCACGTGAACCAAACACTACAAAACTACAGAAAAGTAAAATCAAAACTAAAAGGATTGATACACATAGGAAAAATCCCAAAATCGAAAAAAAAACAGAATAAAAATTAAAAGTGCTTAAAACATCAAAGTGAATAAAATCAGCCAACAATAAAAGTGTTGAAAATACAGGTAAAAACAGATAAAAGTAAGGTCGGGTAAAACTTCAAATGGTAAAAATATGAAAAACCACATTAAATGCAAATAAGACTAAAATAAGATTAATAGAATAATTAAAATTGTCGATTAAAAGTTCAAGTCTTTTCAAGTCTAAGGTAAACCAAAGTTTCTCTAGTAAGGATAAACATTCAAAGATGACACCAGGTAAGACAGAGAGTGCTGAAGTTGGCCAAGATCAAGATTCAATCAATAAAAAAAATGAATCAATCAATAAAAAAATGAAATACTATTTTATTACAATTGTAAAAATTATCTAAACCTCATGTTGATCACTTTAATTTTACTTTCTCTAGAAGTAGTAAAATAATTTCCTTATAAGTTGTTCTCCATTAATAGTTAAACTATGAAAAAACTAAGAAAATTTTTTTTTTCTTTTATTCTTATTAGAGAAAATAAAAAAAATTAGATTTTCTTAATAATTGTTTTGAATTTCTATCGCTTGTTTCTAAAATATAAAGTAAATTATTATAACGTATATTACGATTTTTATGTTATGGTTTATTTCATTTTCATTTTATTTAATTCTGCGTTTATAACAGTAGTGTTTGTATTCAATTACTCGAAATATTTTGTAAAACATCTGTGACATTTAACAACAAAACTTTAATTGAAAGTTTTTCAAAAATATTTCTTTAAATTTAACACTTACTTCAAACGTCAAATCCTTATATTTTTCTTTAGAAAAAATCTTAAAAGCATCTTACTGATATCAACTAACAAAGGATTTATTTAAGTCGAATTTAGCAATACCTTACGAATTTTCAAAAGTCAAATATATATAATAATAATTCGAGAACTATTTCAAGGAAAATGAAAAATTGCTTAGGAATTGTGAAAGAAAAACTGATAAAATTTGGAAATTCTTCTAATTTATATATTTTAAAAATAGGTAATATATCATGAGTCAATACTACTCATCAAAAACATTAGAAATGAGAGATTTTTATAATTAAATTTTTGTTTTAATTCAATTTGCTGACCACAATTTCCGTTGTTTAGTTTTATGGTACTTTCGTGAGAAAATTTAACAGCTTGCATTTTAAATTTTCTTCAGCTGTTTATTTAAATATTTTGCTTTGAATTATAAATATGTAACTGCAAATGTTATTTAAAACGTGTTTAATGCCTTAATAATTTGTACCCATATGCTTAAGAGCAGGAAAATTTGTTGTTTGAATGCGTTGTTATTAGAATGCTTGAATTAATTACTTTCATACATCCATCCCCTTACAGCCTATTTCATGAGTTCAGAATACTTCAAAAGTAATTATTACGAAGCTACATTTTCCAAGACTACTGATCTTACATCTCGGAAAAAATTTCTTCAATTAACTTCATTTAAATTATATTTTTTAAAATTACCTTTTTCATAAAATTATTCGTTTGCATCGTCTTCATCGTGCACAATCTCTTGTTGATTTTATTTGAGATTCTTCTCGTAAACGGTACATAAATGCAATCCTATGATACATAAACCCTGATTCGAATAATCCTGAATTCTGGTTCCTAAATTCTCCTACATCTGAATCCTAACTTCTGGTTCCTAAATTCTCCTACATCTGAATCCTAACTTCTGGTTCCTAAATTCTCCTACATCTGAATCCTAACTTCTGATTAATAATCTCCCTTAGCGCTGATAAATCTTAATTCTATTTCCTCTATCCTCTTGATTCTAGTATTCCAAAATCCTGATTCTCAAATTCTTCTAATTCTGATAACAATTCTAATTCATATATTCCCCTAACTCAGCTAATAATAAATCCTGATTTCTAAATTCTTCCACATCTGAGTCCTAACTTCTGATTAATAATCTCTTTTAATACTGATAACTCTAAATTATAATTCCTATATTCTCCTAACTCTGATAATCCTAAATTCTGATTCCTAAATTTTCCAAATTTTGGTAACTCTAAATTCTAATTCCTATATTTTCTTAACTCTGATGATTCTAAATTCTTATTCATAAATTCTCCCAATTCTGATAATCATAATTATTGATTTGCATTAATAATAGAAATAAAAAAAAATTGTACCCTATTTTCAAGGGCTCGTCCAGCCTATCACCATTCAAAAAGAAAAACGTCATCAAAGAAAAGTTTAGTCACCCTTTTTTATATCACTTTTGAGAAAAATTTTGTTATTACAATTTACTAGCTATATAATATCTTTTTTTCCTCATAATTTTGATTTATTATATTTTCTAACTGAGAAAATTTCCAAAACACTCATTCCCCTCCCCCCCGTTAGAGCAGTTTTAACTCTCACATAATATTAAATAATTTTCTCCATGAATAAGTACAGATTAAGGAAAATTAACACAACTTAATGACATTAACCAAACAAATTATCATAGAATCTAAAATAGACTTCCAAAAACTATTTATTGAATTTTCATGTATATGACTGTTAACAGTAACAATTGCATGTGGACAGAATTCTGAGCAGACTAAAAATTGTGGATACAAAATAAATGAAAACAATGCACACATGACGGCCAATTGTCTCCACTTGTGTTGCATTAACCAAATAAATCATCCTAAAATTCAAAGTAGTCCTTCTCAAAATATTTATTGGAATTCAGAAGTTTCGTGTACGTAAAAGTCAACAGAAACATGTGGACAGAATTTTAAGTAGACTAAACATTTTGAGAGCAAAATAAGTGAGTACACAAGATATGAAGAAATTTTAACCAGTTGATTTTTTTAAACCAAGATTTTTTCTGCACAATATTTAATCTTTAAAACATTTGCGCAAGAGAAAAAAAACAAACAGATAACAAGTAAAGATTAAAGCAAATTGGTTCAATTTGATTTACATTCATCAAGTAAATCATTTAAATACTGAATTATCTGAACTGTGGAATATTGAGTAGGCATTCTCAAACTATTTATTGGAAATCAGAAATTTCATATAAATGGCAATTAACAGAAACTTGTGGACAGAATTTTGAGTAGACTAAAAAGTTTGGAAACAAAATAAATGAATACACGAGAAAAGAAGAGATTTTGGTCAAATGACTTTTTAAATCAAGATTTAGTCTGCACTGTATTTAATCTTGAAAGAAATTTGTGAAAGAGCGAAAAAAGAGCAAACAGATAGCAGGTAGAGATTGATGAAATAGTTCCAGTTTGAGAAACATTGATCAAATAAGTCCCTAAAGTACGAAAAAAATCTAAATAGTTGAATATTAAATAGACATCCCAAATTGTTTATTAGAATTCAGGAACTTCATGCATATGCTAGTTAAGCGAAAGAATTACGCGTGGTCAGAATTCTGAGCATGCTAAAAATTGTAAATACAAAATAACTGAATTCTCAAGAAACAGAGAGACTCTGACCAGTTGAAGTTTTCGAACTAAGATTTAATCTGCACAATATTTAATCTTTGAAGAATTCGTGCAAGATAAAAAAATAACATAAAGAAACCAAACAGCGTGTACAGATGAAAGCCAATTGTCTCAACTTGAGTGACATTAGCCAAATAAATCACCCTACAATCTAAAGTGGACTTTCACAAACTATTTATTGGAATTTAGGAATTTCAGGGAGACAAAGAAAAGAATAACAGAAAGTAGTTATTCCGAATGAAATGAAAGAGGCCAAAATCCATTTCAGTTTCTGGACAGCATTTCCTGATATTTTGTCAAAGACGAATTACTGACGATAAGATGGATGCCGCGAAAAATCAATCTTTCACTGTTCTTGTTCTTTTTTATTTTATTCAGTGTTGCATTTGATTTATTTCTACTCTTGAGGGAGGGAGCGAGGAATCAATTATTCGTGAAAAGTTGAAGTTTTTAACATTGTTTATTATTGCCAATGCATTATTCACCATTTGATTTTAATGTTGTAACTGTTGACTGAGCAATTGATTTATGTAACAATAAATTTTTATTGTAGTTCATGTATCACCGTAACTCATAAAGAATCAGTTACAGACGAATATTTAAAAAAAAATTTAGTCTGATTTATGTTACAATAAATTTTTATTGCAGTGTTCATGTATCACCGTAACTCATAAAGAATCAGTTACAGACGAATATTAAAAAAAAAAACAACATTCAGTCTGATTTATGTAACAATAAATTTTTATTGCAGTTCATGAATTACCGTAACTCATAAAGAATCAGTTACAGACAAATATTTAAAAAAAAAATTAGTTTGATTTATGTAACAATAAATTTTTATTGCAGTTCATGTATCACCGTAACTCATAAAGAATCAGTTACAGACGAATATTTAAAAAAAAAGAAAGAAAAATTAGTCTGATTTATGTAACAATACATTTTTATTGCAGTTCATGTATCACCGTAAGTCATAAAGAATCAGTTACAGACAAATATTTTAAAAAAAAAAAAAAACAAGATTTAGTCTGAAGAATATTGAATTTAGAAAATTTGCGTAAGAGAAAAAAAAAGCAAACAGATTAAAGCAATTACAAATTAAACAAAAGCAATTATACAAATTATGCTACAAAAGCAATTACAGATTAAAGCAAATTACTTAAATTGATGACATTTATGTAACAATAAATTTTTATTGCAGTTCATGTATCACCGTAACTCATAAAGAATCAGTTACAAACGAATATTTTAAGAAAAAAAAAACATTTTAAAAAAATTGATTTTTTTCCCACGAAACAGTATTTGTTTTTTTCCTCAATAAGTTCTGACAGCGCTTGAAAAAAAAAGAAGCAAATTTTTATGAACAGCATATCATTATTCTAGATCGTAACAGTCTAATTGTACAGTGCGCAAAAAAAAGAAGCGGACCACCCTGAATAACTTTTGATCTAATGATCGGATTTTCACGTTCTAGAACTCAATCAAAATGGCTTGAGGGCGTGACTTTAAACATGCCAATTAATAAGTGCAGACGCTATTCTAAATTACGAAATCAGACACAAAAACATACTTTCTCTGAATAAACATACCTTTTCTTCAATGGATTCAGATTTCTGAGACGCAAAATATAGATGGTAGTCGCAATTTGGGAAATAAGGTCCCCATAGTTTAATCAGGAGAGCTCTCCAAAGTTTGGACCCTTAAATGTAAATTTAAATTTTTGCATATTGCGCTATATCTCGAGAACTTTTCAAGCTAATTAAAAAAATTTTGCACATAATTAAAAAATTCCCTTGTCCAAAGAGAACTCCATGCAAAAAGTACTGTTTAGTAAATATTTATTATTTCTTTGTTATTTTATTTAATAATGATCTGGAAAATACTGAATTGTTATCTATTTTAACTATTTCTGAGTCATTTTAAAGAGTATAATTTTACATGGCAAAATTCAAAATGTGACTGAAATCGGTCGAATAGTTCCTGAGAAATCGAATATCTGACTGTTTTGAAATTCAATTCCTCGGGAACTATTTAACTGGTTTTGCTCAAATTTTGTGTTTTTGCAATGTAAAATGATGTTCTTTCTAATGATGCACAAATTGTATAGAATCAACCTGAAATGTGCTTATTAATTAGTGTAGATGATATTTTAGGTTAAGATTTCAGACACAGAAACGCATTTTCTCTGAATAAACATTCCTTTTTTACAACGGATGCGGATTTCTGACCCCAAGAATATAGGGAGCAGCCGTAATCTGGGAAATATGGTGCCCATCCATCGGTCAGGAGAACGATCCAAAATTGGACCTCATAATTTTAATTTTATTTTTTATTTTTTTCTGCATTTCATGCATTTGTTAAATACATTCATCCAAAGATAATTCCATGCAAAAAATAAATTTTAATAAATATTTATTTTTTTTTATTATTTAATGTAACATTAACGGAAAATTTTTTGAATTGTAAGGTATAAAATTTGCTACATCATTTTAAATGAAGTATTTTTACATGACAAAATACAAAATTTGAGCCAAAATAGGGGGACTAGTACTCGAGAAATCTCATTTTAAATATACGATATTCATAAAATTCGATTTCTTAAGAACTATTCAACCAATTTCACTAAAATTTTGTATTTTACCATGTAAAATTATATACTTTGAAATGATGTAAAAAATTGTAGATCATACAATTGAAAG
The DNA here is from genome assembly GCF_982258835.1 of Parasteatoda tepidariorum. Taxonomy (NCBI): domain Eukaryota; kingdom Metazoa; phylum Arthropoda; class Arachnida; order Araneae; family Theridiidae; genus Parasteatoda; species Parasteatoda tepidariorum. The sequence goes on from NC_141758.1 coordinate 90,743,170, forward strand.
TTTTTTCGACAATTATTAAATAAAATAATCAGAAATAATAATAATAAATTTTAGCTACAATTTATTTTTTACATGGAATTATCTTTTCATAAACGAATTTTATAATTGTGATCAAAAATTGTCCAAGTCGCTTAAAAAGTTCTCCAGATATGGTGAAATACACAAAAAGTTAAATTATACTAAGGGTCCAACTTTTGGACAGTTAGTATGCAAAAAAATTTGATCCAAAATTTGGACCAAATTTCGGACAGCTCTCCTGACCTGACACCATATTTCCCAGATCGCGGCTATTCTTTATATTTTGGAGACAAAAATTAGAATCCGTCGAAAAAAAGGCATCTTTAGTCAGAGAAAGTGCGTTTTTGTGTCTGATCTTAAAACATTGTCTGCAATAATTAGATAGCATATTTGAGGTCATCCCCCCATACAATTACGAACCAGTCCCAGAACGTGAAGATCCGATCATTAGATCAAAAGTTATGATATAGAATTACGTCCTAGCAAAGCATGCCTACCAAGGTACGCATGCGTGGAGAAGCATGTTCTTGACGATATTATTTTTAAGTTTTAAAAAAAAGATTTATTAAAAAACTTCATATAAATCATAGAACTATTCCTTCAGAATAAACACTTCTCATAATAATTAAATTATATAATATTTAAAATTATTTACTTTTTTGTTGTTGTTGTTGTTGTTGTTCCTTTGCGTCGCACTAGAGCTGCACAATGGGCTATTGGCGACGGTCTGGAAAACATCCCTAAGGATGATCCGAAAACATGCCATCACAATTTTGATCCTCTGCAGAGGGGATGGCACCCCCGCTTCGGTAGCCCGACGACCTGCTCGCGAGGACCAAAACCGCCCACCCTCGGTCCCTACGCAGACTTGACTTCGGTGATCTGCTGGAAAGCGTGCCTTAGCGATCAGTCCACTGCAGGACTTACTTTTTTGAGCCTGCGGATTCGGCGTTATTTTTCGAAAATCACATTTGTTTATGTAGAATTTTACCCAAATTACTCAAACGTTCTTTCCCGTACAAGTATATATATACACTGGTTATCATAAATTAAGGAAAAATCACAAAAATAGCGATAACTCTTTCAAAAGTAAGCCAAACCGTGCAAAATTTGCATATGTTGTCCACTAAGAGTAGCTGAGTAAAATTGCAATATGCAAATTAGTGGCGCTGCACTCGGCTTACGTCATCTGCCTGGAGCATAAAAGTCCAAGTTTGAGAGAAAGCACACAAATTTTACTGTGATTGCGACATTGAAAATCTGAGATAGCCAATTCGTAATAATGACCTCTAGGCATCATTTGCCTGAAGAACTACGATGGAGAGCCATCGGGAGACTAGAGGCAGGGCAGAGTCAATCAGAAGTGGCCAGATGGCTAAATGTGAGTCCATCTGTGGTTCATAGACTTTGGAGGCAATTTCAAACCACAGATTCGGCATCTAGGAGGTTCAGTCAAGGACGGCCAACTGTTACGACCAGTGCCGATGACCGATATTTGACATTAAGTGCACGCAGGAATAGAACCGCTACTCCGACACATCTTAGATCCTCTCTTGCTGCAGCCACCGGAAGGTTGGTGTCAACGTCAACTGTGCGCAGAAGGCTCCACGAAGGTGGTCTGAATGCGAGACGACCAGCCATTTGCGTGCCGCTCACATCACGCCATAGGAGAGACCGTTTGCAGTGGGCCCGACAACATGTCCACTGGACGTCAGATCAATGGAGGCCTGTTCTCTTTACGGATGAGTCCAGGTTTAGTCTAGAAAGTGACAGTAGACGTTATTTGATATGGAGAGAACCTGGGACCCGTTATCATCCATCAAACATCCGTGAAAGAGATGCATACGGAAGAGGCAGTGTCTGTGTTTGGGGAGGCATATCCTTAGGAGGGCGCACATACCTCCATGTCTTTCCAAGGGGAACCGTGAATGCTCAGGTTTATCGAGACAACATCCTTGATGCTTATGTGCGCCCATATGCCGGGGCAATTGGTGATTGCTTCCTGTTACAGGACGATAATGCAAGACCACACAGAGCTCGCATTGTTGATGATTATCTTCAACAGGAAACAATTACTCGCATGGAGTGGCCAGCTCGATCCCCGGACTTGAATCCTATCGAGCACGTTTGGGATGCTCTAGGGAGGCGTGTATCTGCCATCAATCCGCCCCCTCAGACCCTTGCCACGCTTGCAACTGCTTTACAAGAGCAATGGCTCTCACTTCCTATTGAACTGATAGACCGCATAATTGAAAGCATCACACATCGCTGTTTGTGCTGTATTGCTTCTAGAGGCAATCATATTCCATATTAAAGGTACTTTTTCTATTGCAAACCGATACTTCCAATTTGTTTATTTTATACATGTGCTAATTTCTATACTACTATTAATGTCTGATAATTTCTTTTTATGTTGTTTAATACCTTACTATGTGTTGTATATTGTGGGTAAGTTTCATAAAATTCCATGTGTAATTTCTTGAGTTATCGCGATTTTTGTGAATTTTCCTTAATTTATGATAACCAGTATATATATATATATATATATATATATATATATATATATATATATATATATATATATATATATATATATATATATATATATATATATATATATATATATATATATATATATATATATATATATATATATATATATATATATATATATATTATAAAAATATTCTTTGATTTTTAGTATCTTTTTTTGCAAATGTAATAAAATATATAAATATATACATTCGATGTTTTGATCATATATTCTTCTTATTCATATCTCTAGTCAAATACATGCCGTTTCTTTCTTTCTTTTAGTGAAAATATCAAATGAAACAGCATAATAAAAAAAAATTTAAATTCATTTAAAAGAATGTTCAAAATATATTCGTATATCCTTATTAAATAATAGAATGGGTGAATAAAACGAAATAACGTTGTATTTTAAGTAAATCTTATAACAATTTAAATATTTTCTCTAGAAACTGAAAAAGTTCTAAATTTAAGCATTTAAGATATTCCCAAAACGTTTTTAAAAAAATCTTTTAAGCTTATTTATTTAAAATATGCTCAAGAGATTTCGAAAATTAAACATTTTTACCTTTTCTTTTAAATCTTTATTGTATTACCTATGCTTGTCACCAAATACATTTTCAATTGACGATAAAAAATAAAGTGAAATTCAATATAAGATAACTATTTCAATTCATTTAAAATTTCAGCATTTTGATTTAATAGAACAGGAATCGTTTTATTAGCTCTTTTAAAAAACTCTTGGGAATTTGATGCTGACTTTACGAAAAGAGAAAAAAAAGCGGAAAGAATTTGATTCCTTTAACTTTTTAATTTGAAAAATGATATTTGCAGTGAATGTATTTTTTATTTTATTCTGAGAAATATTATAATTCGTTAAAAACTATCATCAGAGTAGGAACTTGATTCAAATTAAAACGTTTTTCTTGTTGCTATTAATGTTAAAACAGATGTTTACACATTTAAAACATTTTTTTCAAAACTTTTGAAATTTTTAATTTCTGTTTCCATTTTTTTTTAAATATTGGATTCATTACCGTAATAATCCCGATGCAAAGTAATAAAGTTTCATTGCATTTCAGAAATCTGAAAAACGTTTTTGCCTCATTATTTTTTCCTTTTGAAATTTTCTTTTTTTAAACAACTTTTCAGTAACAATGTTGAAATAGATTTTGCCTGTAATGCGTAGATTTCGTTTGTATTTTTCATTAGAATGCATTAGAATTCATTAGAATACATAGAATACATTCATTAGAATGCATAGAATACATTCATTAGAATACATCGAATACATTAGAATAGATAGAATACATTCATTAGAGTACATAGAATAAATTCATGAGAATACATAGAATACATTGATAAGAATACATAGAATAAATTCATTAGAATACATTGATAAGAATACATAGAATAAATTCATTAGAATACATAGACTAAATTCATTAGAATACATAGAATACATTCATTAGAATACATAGAATACATTCATTAGAATACATACAATACATTCATTAGAATACATAGAATACATTCATTAGAATTCATTGAATACACTCATTAGAATACAGAGTATACATTCATTAGAGTACATAGAATAAATTCGTTAGAATACATAGAATAAATTCATTAGAATACATAGAATACATTCATGAGAATACATAGAATACATTCATTGGAATACATAGAATACATTCATTAGAATTTCATAGAAAAATTTCTTTTTAAATAGGCTTTCCTCAAGCAATATGTTTTGTCAAAGTCCCTCACATAGATAACGTAGAAAGAATATACCGTATATTTAAATTGACTTTTTAAGCCTCCAAAATTTTACAAAATACAGAGGGTTGGCTTATTTACCAGTAATGAAGTCGGACTCTTTTATCCGTTTAGCTTTGCAAATTACTGCTTTTAAAAAACGATTTTTACTATATTAAATGCAATTAATTTGGAATTTCCTCTGATCGTGTTTTCCTTACACGCAATCGTTTTTTTCTGAAACAATACTTCAAACCACGTTTAGAGAATAAAAATAAGAAAAAGAAAAATTACGATAGTTTATTCAAGAGTTTTTAAAAAAATATTAGAATATTACATACAAGAAACACTGAAATATTAAAATACAGCATGAAGCTACTAATTTAAATGTTCCGTAACGTCATCCATTTCAGATTTATTTCGTTAGCAGTGTTATCATACGGATCTCACTCTAAAATGGATTTTACTTCATCCTCGTCTTCTGAGTTTCCCAAAAAACCATCTGTACCCCCATTAAAAGAATTTAAAATTCCGCATTTTATAAAAATATTATGTGATAACATTTGCTGTTGTCTTATACCACTTGTCAATACTAACAAGCCTTTTTGATATAGAGGGAGTGCGCCTCTTCTTATTTTCCATTGGCGCCATCTATGGACAAAAATTATAATTCAGCCCCACACATACATGACAGCCAGTTTAACAGGGAGGACACATTCGCATACTATAAATCATAATCTCCGATCCAGTATCCCCCCCCCCTAGGTATTGATTTGGATTCGGAATTTGTAGGACTTTGTTACTCTGACAGATTTAGCGTGCATCAGTCACCATTTTGAACACGGATAGTCTTCAGCTGGAGTGAATCTAACTCACAACCTCTTGGACATAGGCCCATCGCTATAGCAACCTGGCTATCCTGACCCACAATAACATCTATATCCCCATTTTGCAATAGGTTAAATATCCTTTGACACGTAAGGTCTACAGAAGCAATAATCGACTCACCGACAGCAGTCAATATACTAGAAATATTCGGTAGCAGAAATTTTTGATATACTAGAAAATTTATCATTTCACCGATCGAAATTAATCTACTCACCTACAGCAGTCAATATACTAGAAATTTCCGATATATTAGAAAATTTATCATCTCACCGACCGAAATTAATCGACTTACTGACAGCAGTCAATATACTAGAAATATTCGATACTAGAAATTTCCGATATATCAGAAGTTTTGTCATATCACCGATCGAAATTAATCGACTCACCGACAGCAGTTAATATACTAGAAATATTCTATACTAGAAATTTCCGATATATTAGAAATTTTATCATCTCACCGATCGAAATTAATCTACTCACCTACAGCAGTCAATATACTAGAAATTTCCGATATATTAGAAAATTTATCATCTCACCGACCGAAATTAATCGACTTACTGACAGCAGTCAATATACTAGAAATTTCCGATATCTTGGAAAATTTATCATCTCACCTACCGGAATTAATCGACTCGCCGACAGCAGTCAATATGCTAGAAATATTCTATACTAGAAATTTCCGATATATTAGAAATTTTATCATCTCACCGATCGAAATTAATCGACTCACCGACAGCAGTCAATATACTAGAAATATTCTATACTAGAAATTTCCGATATATTAGAAATTTTATCATCTCACCGACCGAAATTAATCGACTCATCGACAGCAGTCAATATAGCAGAAATATTCGAAACTGGAAATTTCTGACATACTAGAAATTTTATCATCTCACCGACCGAAATTAATCGACTCACCGACAGCAGTCAATATACTAGAAATATTCAATATTAGAAACTTCCGATATACTAGAAATTTTATAATCTCACCGACCGAAATTAATTGACTCACCGACAGCAGTCAATATAGCAGAAATATTCGAAACTGGAAATTTCTGACATACTAGAAATTTTATCATCTCACCGACCGAAATTAATCGACTCATCGATAGCAGTCAATATACTAGAAATATTCGATATTGGAAACTTCCGATATACTAGAAATTTTATCATCTCACCGACCGAAATTAATCGACTCACCGACTTCCATCAATATATCAGAAATATTCGATACTAGAAATTTCTGACATACTAGAAATTTGATAATCTCACCGACCGAAATTAATCGACTCACTGACATCAGTCAATATACTAGAAATATGCGATATTAGAATTTTCTGACATCTTGGAAATTTTATCATCTCACCGACTAAAATTAATGGACTCACCGACAGCAGTCAATATACTAGAAATTTCCGACATACTAGAAATTTTCAATTTCGTAATCAAAAACGGGGGATAGATTTATACAAACAGTCGACTTATGCACTGGGATACACGGTACGTAATCAAAAGTCTCAAATTAATTCTTAAGCAAAGATAAATATTTATCGAAGTGTGAAGAGTCATCACCGAGGAAGGCAAAAATAAAAAGAAATAAGTCTGTTTACTTGCTGTAATAAACTTTGAGGTGTTTTCTGTTGTCTGCAAGTTTAATTCACATCAGTTTCCTCAGGCACACAATCAGGTTTCGAAATTTCCAATCGCACTTTCCCCATTAGTGATTCATAATGCTTTGATCAGCTTCCTTTTTCTTTTATTTTTTTCCTCTTTTAAATACTCATATGCGACCTTTAACTCTGAAATTAAATCCGGAGCAAATTCCGATATAAAGTGCCTGCACTTTGGGTGCATCATCCGTAAGATACATTTTAGAGTGAAATCCATTTTTACCAAAAATTATTTAAATCATAATGTTTACAGTGATAATTTTTTAATTAAAGTGATTCAGTGATTTCTCAGTAATTATTGCTGTAAAAAGTACGGTACATCCGATTTTTTCAGTTCCGTAACATGTCCCGGTATAAAGGATTTTAACAGGATACTTTTTACCGTAATTTGATCCGGAATGTTTTACAGTGCATTTGACAACATTCTTAAATACGTACTTAAATATGTAGGGGAGAGTCGGGTAGCCCCGCCCACCTAAGGAGTTTTGCTTATATTTCTGTATAATATTGAGTAATAATCAATATTTTTGTATGTTTCTATTGTTTTACCATCTAGTTAAATAATGCAAAAAGAATAAACCAAAAAAAGAATAGTTAAACTTAAAAAAATAGAAATTTAAAAAAACATGTTTTTTAGCTCCTTTCAAGATGTGTCTGGTAGCCCCACCCAGTTACAAAAATTGGGTTTTTTGGCTATTTTTTCAGGTGTAAATGAGAATGACCAATGTATCGACAATAGATAAACCTCCTTTATCATTTTTATCACAAAATTATTTTATTTATTACATATTTATATACTTTTAGTGAATTCTATCATTTAATAAAAACAAATGTCATACTTTTCATCATTATCAATGATATTCAATCAATTTTTCTTAATTTCATGACTTCTGTATTCAACATATTTTCAAAACTATTGCTTACCATGTTACCAGCTGCATAAATGCTTGAAACTTTGAAAATAATCTTTTTTTAATATAACAATTAATGTCCGATGGCCCATTGACTTGAAAAAATATTCTATACACATGAAATTGACTGTGGGCGGGGGTACCCGCTGGGCGGTGCTACCCGACTCTCCCCTACTTAGGAAAGCGAATGCAAAACACTGTATATTTTTACCTCAACATTTATTATCATCTAGAATTTTCTAAATTTATTTCCTTTCACTACTCACGGCTTCTTTTTTTGAATATTGTATTTTGTATATTATTTTGAACTTTTTTTTTCATTATGCTGAAAAGCTTTATTCCGGAGATCAAGTGGGGCCAGTGTTCAATCTTTAAAAAAATTGATTATTGGTTCAACAACTTTAAAAGTTTTGAAGAAATATCCAGTAAAGTTAGGTGAATAATAAATTACCACTAAATTAAAATTCCTCTTTAGTGTCAGAAACTTTTACTCATTAAACTTTTTTTTTATGGAAATGAGAGCAGTTATGGAATATTTTATTACATTCGTTATTTATAGCTGAATATATTAACAATCTCAGATCATTTCATGCCGGTTTCAGGAGTTTTTCAAAGAGCTCTCGAGAAAATATTTAGATTAAGTTTAGGACGAACTAAATTAGATAGTTTTTGCTAAAGTTATTTCAAATACTATACAAGACGGGAAATCCTTATTCGTAAAATAATATTTTAAAAACCATCAAATATGAAATAAATTTTATATTACACAATATTTTTGATTAATTTGTACTTTTTTGATTAATTTGTTTGATTAATTTGTACTACTTAACTTTTAGCAGATGCTAAGACAGCTGGTTAACATCATTTTTAATAGTTTACCAGATTACGCTTTTTATTGCTGTATTTGAGACGTTTTAAAATTAAAATATTTCATGTCGGATATAATTAATTAGAATACATATACCTTTTAAAATTAATTTTCAACTTAAATCACTATTCACTGAACTTATCGGTTGTATAGCTGTCAACAGCAACTGATTGTCCGTTGTATTTCATTTTTGTCATTTGTCATTTTTCATTTTGGGAAGTCTAGTTAAAACCAACAAGGAGTAATGTAATTAAAAAGTCTCTTTTAATGCAAATATTTTATATTTATTTCAGTTCTTAGAAATTTTGCCATGAATATATATAATTAAGGTCAACTTATACAGCTGATAAACAATCAGAGTTGGTCCACTTAACAGGTTTCACTGCACTTTTTAAATTGCATGTAATTAAGAAAAGTCTTTTTTAATGCAAAAATTTTAAACAATGTCAGTTAACAAAAATTTTATCATGCATACAATTCAAAAAAAACTGTCACATGAATTTATTATAAAAATATTCAATACCGGTAAAATAATGTTGGTTGAAAAACAATTAAAAGTATACTTTTTTGGGTGTGTAACTAAAAAAGTTTATTTTAAAACAGTAATACAATTATAATACAAAACTGTTTAAAAAATGCATTAATTTTTAAACTTCTACGCATAGCGCGAACTCAACTGAACAAACGATATTTTATAAGATAAGTAAACTATCCAAAGGAAAAGAAAATACTTCTGAAAACTAATAGTGAAATAAAACAAAATCGCAATCATTTTATTTTGAAAGAAGAAAGATGATTCTTTGAGAAAATACAACGTTTTTATTTTTCAAATATACATATATGCGGACATAAAAATGGCGTACACATATTTTAGGAACAAAAAACCTTCATTGTTTCGATCTAAAACATTTTTGCCACAATCCGTTATTCTTTTAACAGTACTTAATTCCTTTTTCAATTTTGGCACCGTTTTTTTCTTCTCTCAACATACATTTAATTTTTAGTTTTATCTTCCAATTTTTTCCGAAATTTCTCAAAATAGAGAAACTTTTACTGAAAACCATCACAGATAATATTTGTAAATAACACTTGCTTAGTGAAAGAATTCAGTAAATTTATATTTATATTTACCATTTATACTTTTAACGGATTTTTTTTCCCGTTTTTGTAACAATCCTTTTACGCTTTATTGTTTTCGACGATATGGCACAATGTTATTTTTTTTTTTTTTCAAAAAGAGTTTTGTTCCACATTCCTTTATGGAAATTGAGTAAATTGTTTTATCGCTAACAAGTTCTATCAATAAAACTTAGTTTTTCGAAAGTGATAAAAATAAATATAAGAAAAACTTTTTTTTTCCCCGCTGCAACGCAATTTCATTAAAGAGTATTGAAATGATAAATTGTTATAATTTGAAACATTGTTTTCCTTCTTTGCACTCAAAAATATTTAAAAAAAATATTTCTGCAAGTATTTGTTTTTATACGAATTCTTTGAAAAATATTTTGATTAAAGGCCTTACGTTTCTTGTAGTAAAGGATACAGAAACTTAAGTATTAAATAAATAAATTTCACAACATCAAAGAATATCTTGACAACTTTCATAGTAAAACTATACTATGTTTGAAAATAAAACATTTTCTGCTTAATTTTTTTTTGGCTGTTCGAAAATGTTTTAATTATTTATTTTCTATTTTTCGATTTTCTGGAGCGAGTGCATAAATAAGCTTTTTTCAAGAAATAAAAATAGTAAAATATTACTCGATCAACACTTACGAAATTTTAAAAATGAAACTCAAAGTGATAAACAAAAGTTTTTACTAAAACTTATGACAACAATTAAATAATTTTTCAACAATCCTCTTACATAAAAAAAACGTAAAGGTCAACACTACACTGCCGTAACCACCGCCATTGTGGGTCGGGGTAGCCTGGGTGGTGGGACGTTGGACACATGTTCGTGAAAATGGGAGTTCGAATCTCACCGAATCATAATTCAGTTTTTTCATAGTTCCTAGTTTAGTTCATTAGTTCATAGTTTAGGCTAGTTTTAGGCATTATATATAATGCCGGATTTCATACTTTGCCGGTAACTTATATATTTTTTTCCAATGCTCGCCCAGGGAACGACCTTCCGTTATACAGGCATCTGAAGGGTAGAATCGTAGGCTACTTTTTCAGGGGCACCATATTAGGTACTCCCACAGTAAGGACAGATAGTGCAGAGAATGAAAGAAGATCCATGTCTTGCCCGGTATTCAAATCCAGATCTTTTCTGATGCAAGGCCAGTTCCATGACCCCTACATAGACCGGTTGGCATAGATTGTAATATTCACATTGATATTTTCAGAAATAAACATTTTATAAAAAACCTTTCCTTTTTAAACTGTTGTAAGTCTTAACAATGAATAAAATTAATCCTCATTTATTTCTTCTCGCTGATTCACAATTCATATTCTTTAAGCTAATTTCTGTTTCTGTTCAAATGATAATTTTTCAAGTCCAAGTAACAGTTCATTACGTTGCGATTAACACATTAACAAATTATTCTTACATATAACTGTAATGATTGTATATTTTAAAAACAAAATACCTTGTGTTTTTATCAAAAATATTAATGATTCAGAAAAAAAAGCAATTACTAAGGAAAAACAATAATGGGGCTGGTGAGCGGAGTAAGCAGGGGCGATAGAAATTCACAGAAACTTTCACGTCAGGTTCATTGGAGCGTAAATAAAATCCAGCTTTAAAGAATGGTATATATCAAATTTTACATTACTGAGGGTTAATCCAATTAGTTAACAGCATATTATTACGGGGGTCAGAAAGCAATGTCGTTTCGGCGCATTAAATATGCTTTAGTCTTAAGAACCAATTCATTTTTTCGATTCATTTTCGATCCGTCATTGAAAGGTTGTTGCTAACGAGGGTGAATACATTATTGATTAAAAATAAAATCTTAATAACAAATATCAGATGCACCAAAGTGACATTACTTTTCGGTCTCCTTAATATTTCTACAAAAATGGTCAAATAAATAAAACTCTTAATTAAACCATAAATGAGAAATGAATTTTTTTTACTGAAATGGTATTAAAATTTACATATATTATTTCATTGCGTGATTAAATACTAGCAATTTTTTTTTCGAAACTGGTTCGTCGATTAATTACATATATTTATATTTATATATATTTCATGGTTCATATATAGAGGCTATTAGTTTATTGCCATTAATTTACCTCCATCTAATGAATAGTTTTGTAATTTTTTAGGTCTTCCTCAATAGTAAAATTATCGTTCTGTTTTGGTAACATAATCATGTCAATCAAGGCTATGATATATATATATATAGACACACAAAAGAAAGTAAATGCTCTTTAATTTTATTTGTTTGCCCTTACATCAAAAATAAATGAAATTCAATAAAACAACAATAAAATAAGAACTCTTAAAGGAAATTGGATTTTCCCCAATACCCAATAAAAAGGCCATGTTCTCGAGAACTAGTTTATCGAAATCTTTTTGGTGGAGACATCAACCCCCTTGTCATCTGGTCATTCTGAGAGAGGTCGATGAGATTTTGTTCTTTCCCTCCCACACCACAACGATGGTAAATGACCCCAGCCTTCCCCCATGATCAAATACAAAGAACGATGAAAAATCGATGCAATTTAATAAGCAATTACGGTACAAGAGTGTATGTCTGTCTTTTGTTATCGAAAATTGTTTTCTAGTCTTATGAGATTGAGTTTAGGACTATAATAGTGATGACAAAGATCTCTTTATTTTATTGTTGACAGCCTCAATTGGGGTAAATTATTATTATTTAATATTATTTAACACACTAGAATTATGTGTAATATATATATATATATATATATATATATATATATATATATATATATATATATATATATATATATATATATATATATATATATATATATATATATATATATATATATATATATATATATATATATATATATATATATATATATATATATATATATATATATATATATATATATTTATATATATATATTTATATATATTTAATATCCTTTTAAAAAATTAGGACCAAAAATATGCACATTGAGAGATTCAAATCCATATTTCAACGAGGAAAAAATTAGTACTCTATCAAAGTGGAACAAGACACTATTAAGGAAGGTGAATGTACACCTCCCCAAAACCTACTTAATTGCCGGAAGGCACTGAGAGAAGTTGAAAAGCGATTATTAGTAGCATTTACTAGTTTCATCCAGCAATCAAAGAGGCTTTTATGTCTTTTGTAATTTCGATAACGAGTGATTTGCCGAGTTTCGTTATCGTTTTAGTTTTCCCTTACCTAAATATTGAACGTTGACTTAATGTTCTCGATTTCATTATTTCCTTTTTAAAAAGGACTCTTTAAATATACTTCAAGGGTGGTGGTTATAGAATACCCCCCATAGCTTTGCATCTGAAACTTGATTTAATCTAATTAGGATGGTATTATTATATGCTTAGGATTGCTATTGGTTGGGCTAAAATTGTTAAAATAAATATAGAGATCACTCATAGCTTGAGTGAGTCTGGTCTAAATCGCGATCTTAGTTGTAATCAATTTGGATTATGGATCCGTATAATATCTTTAATTTTCATTTAAGTACAGAGTGGTGCTACGATTTCTCAAGGGCGAAAGCTATCATTTCAGATTTAAATGAGCCAGATTCAAATCCTTATCACAGATTCCAATTACCTTGGATTTTGGACCTGGATGATTTCATAAGTACAGGATGAAGCTAAGATTGCTCAAGAAAGAAAACAAACATTTCAGACTTAAATGATTTAGACTCGAATCCTGGTCACAGTTTGCAACTACCTTGGATTTTGGATCTGGCTGATGTCATTAGCTTTAATATAAGTTCTGGATCAGGCTAAGATTGCTCAAGAAAGAAAACAAGCATTTTAGACTCAAATGAGTCAGGTTCGAATCCTAATCACAGATTGCAATTACCTTGGATTTTGGATCTGGATAATTTCATAAGTACAGGATGAAGCTAAGATTGCTCAAGAAAGAAAACAAACATATTAGACTTGAATGATTTAGACTCGAATCCTGGTCACAGATTGCAACTACCTTGAATTTTGGATCTGGCTGATGTCATTAGCTTTAATATAAGTTCTGGATTAGGCTAAGATTGCTCAAGAAAGAAAACAAGCATTTTAGACTGAAATGAGTCAGGTTCGAATCCTAATCACAGATTGCAATTACCTTGGATTTTGGATCTGGATGATTTCATAAGTACAGGATGAAGCTAAGATTGCTCAAGAAAGAAAACAAACATTTTAGACTTAAATGATTTAGACTCGAATCCTGGTCACAGATTGCAACTACCTTGAATTTTGGATCTGGCTGATGTCATTAGCTTTAATATAAGTTCTGGATTAGGCTAAGATTGCTCAAGAAAGAAAACAAGCATTTTAGACTGAAATGAGTCAGGTTCGAATCCTAATCACAGATTGCAATTACCTAGGATTTTGGATCTGGATGATTTCATAAGTACAGGATGAAGCTAAGATTGCTCAAGAAAGAAAACAAACATTTTAGACTTAAATGATTTAGACTCGAATCCTGGTCACAGATTGCAACTACCTTGAATTTTGGATATGGCTGATGTCATTAGCTTTAATATAAGTTCTGGATTAGGCTAAGATTGCTCAAGAAAGAAAGAAAGCATTTTAGACTCAAATGAGTCAGGTTCGAATCCTAATCACAGATTGCAATTACCTTGGATTTTGAGCCTTGATGATTTCATAAGTACTGGATGAGGTTAAGATTGCATAGGAAAGAAAGCAAACAATTTAGACACAAATGATTCAGACTCGAATCCTGGTCACAGATTGCGACTACCTTGGATTTTGGACCAGGATGGTGTCATTAGCTTTAATATAAGCTCTGGATTAGGCTAAGATTACTCAAGAAAGAAAACAAGCATTTTAGACTGAAATGAGTCAGGTTCGAATCCTAATCACAGATTGCAATTACCTTGGATTTTGGATCTGGATGATTTCATAAGTACAGGATGAAGCTAAGATTGCTCAAGAAAGAAAACAAACATTTTAGACTTAAATGATTTAGACTCGAATCCTGGTCACAGATTGCAACTACCTTGAATTTTGGATCTGGCTGATGTCATTAGCTTTAATATAAGTTCTGGATTAGGCTAAGATTGCTCAAGAAAGAAAACAAGCATTTTAGACTGAAATGAGTCAGGTTCGAATCCTAATCACAGATTGCAATTACCTTGGATTTTGGATCTGGATGATTTCATAAGTACAGGATGAAGCTAAGATTGCTCAAGAAAGAAAACAAACATTTTAGACTTAAATGATTTAGACTCGAATCCTGGTCACAGATTGCAACTACCTTGAATTTTGGATCTGGCTGATGTCATTAGCTTTAATATAAGTTCTGGATCAGGCTAAGATTGCTCAAGAAAGAAAACAAGCATTTTAGACTCAAATGAGTCAGGTTCGAATCCTAATCACAGATTGCAATTACCTTGGATTTTGGATCTGGATAATTTCATAAGTACAGGATGAAGCTAAGATTGCTCAAGAAAGAAAACAAACATATTAGACTTGAATGATTTAGACTCGAATCCTGGTCACAGATTGCAACTACCTTGAATTTTGGATCTGGCTGATGTCATTAGCTTTAATATAAGTTCTGGATTAGGCTAAGATTGCTCAAGAAAGAAAACAAGCATTTTAGACTGAAATGAGTCAGGTTCGAATCCTAATCACAGATTGCAATTGCCTTGGATTTTGGATCTGGATGATTTCATAAGTACAGGATGAAGCTAAGATTGCTCAAGAAAGAAAACAAACATTTTAGACTTAAATGATTTAGACTCGAATCCTGGTCACAGATTGCAACTACCTTGAATTTTGGATCTGGCTGATGTCATTAGCTTTAATATAAGTTCTGGGTTAGGCTAAGATTGCTCAAGAAAGAAAACAAGCATTTTAGACTGAAATGAGTCAGGTTCGAATCCTAATCACAGATTGCAATTACCTAGGATTTTGGATCTGGATGATTTCATAAGTACAGGATGAAGCTAAGATTGCTCAAGAAAGAAAACAAACATTTTAGACTTAAATGATTTAGACTCGAATCCTGGTCACAGATTGCAACTACCTTGAATTTTGGATATGGCTGATGTCATTAGCTTTAATATAAGTTCTGGATTAGGCTAAGATTGCTCAAGAAAGAAAGAAAGCATTTTAGACTCAAATGAGTCAGGTTCGAATCCTAATCACAGATTGCAATTACCTTGGATTTTGAGCCTTGATGATTTCATAAGTACTGGATGAGGTTAAGATTGCATAGGAAAGAAAGCAAACAATTTAGACACAAATGATTCAGACTCGAATCCTGGTCACAGATTGCGACTACCTTGGATTTTGGACCAGGATGGTGTCATTAGCTTTAATATAAGCTCTGGATTAGGCTAAGATTACTCAAGAAAGAAAATAAGCATTTTAGACCCAAATGTGTCAGGTTCTAATCCTAATCATGGATTGCATTTACCTTGGCTTTTGGAAGGTCTTCTAAAAATATAATGTTTGGAAATTAAATTGATTGCCTCGAAAGTTCTCCACTTCAGTATGATCAGTATGATTTCCGTTGCTGTTTTGATTGCTATTTCAATACTGATAGCACAATAGAGGGTCAAACATTTTTTGGTCAACATTTTTCTTCAGAAATTTAGTTCTTGCATTTAAAATATTTTCTATGATATATTACACTCACAAAAATAAAACTCTCACTTTTGACGATTCATCAGTCCTTGAGCTGCTTTTCGTTAATTTTAAGAAGAGTTTTGTCACAAAATCACGTCATTTGTGATCCGACGCGAATTCTTATATATATAACGAAAATGTTCCCTCAACTCGAAACCTCAGAATTAAGGTGAAGATTATACGATAGAGGTATGAGGATGAGGATGATCGCTATTCGAATGAAACTTTGGGAATGAGCGTAATTTTTCTCTCTGTTTTATCTGTCCTTTTTGAGTTGTTGGGTTGAGATTGATATTTTTTTAATTGTACCCTAGATTAATTAATTATTAGAAAAGTGAGTGCATTAAATACGACAAGGTTCTTTCGGGGAAAAATAGAATTTGACATTTTTTTTTTTTTGATCTTGGCCAAATTCGCTTCCTTGAAGAAGTAATGATAATTATTTTGTCTTCTAGAAACTTTTGCTCGAGCATATACCATGAAACGGTTTCGTTGAAAACGAAGCAAGTTTTATGACATTTGAGTGTTCATTTTTGCAGTGTAATTAAATCAGATTGCTTCTTTTATTGTATAAGTAATGCAACGCAGAAAATATTATCCAATGATATTTCAACTACAAATATGATATTTCTATTTAAATCTGACAAAATGACATACATAGTTTCCTGAATAATAGTAAAAAATAATTGAGATTTTCGTTTTTGGTGCTAAATTTTCCGCATCACCTTTAGAAGTATTTTTAGATTTGTGGAGAAAAAAAAACAATTATATATGTATGGAACCACAAATTATATTTCAGCAGAAAAAAAGATTAATAAAATTAGAAGAATCACTAGCAAGGAAGGCAAGACTTTAAAAACTAAACACTGGTTAATTGCTGTAGAAACTGAGAGTAAAAGAAGGCAGTATTTAAAGCATTTTCAAAACTTATGTGCCAATCTAACTGTTTTGGATGCGTATCGGAAGAATATCGGTTTTGTCATACATAGTTTTCCTAGCATACATAGTTACATAGTTTTCCTAGCTTTATTAAACTATTTTCTTGTTTTCTGTTAGCTGAAAATTTTTAATTGATCTTGGATACTTTTGTATCGCTAGCGATTTTTAATAAAATTTTTAGTCTATTTTTTGTCAAATTAGTGAAGTCTAAAAGCGTTATATGTAATAGAAGATTGCATGGATATTGCAAAAAGCTGAGGGAATTGGGTCGCATCATCAGAATTACAACTGCATGGAAATCCATGACCGGATATGTCGTCATACGCCAATGGGGGCGTTACCCTAATGAGAACTGTTTCTTTGAGGACTTCTGAACTCGTCAAAATAGCGAAGCATCCCTAGCCAAAATCAGTCGAATAGTTCCCGAGAAATGGAATTTTAAAATTTCGGCTTCTTAAAAATTCGATTTCTCAGGAACTATACAACCGATTTTGCTCAAACTCTGTATTTTGTCTTATAAAATTGCATTCTTTAAACTGACGTAAAAATTGTATACCTTACAATTATAAAATCTTCGACTATTATTAAATAAATTAATAAAAAAATTACGAATATTTGTTAAAAGTTTTTTTTAAAATTATCTTCGAATACACGAATTTTAGAATTGTGAGCAAAAATTTGGCGTAATAAACAACTCGAATTATGGCGTAATAAACAAAAAATAAAGTTAACATTAAGGGGTCTGAACTTTGGGCTGTTCTAGTGACCAAACTTTAGGGACCACATTTCCCAGATTGTGACTACCCCATACATTTTTGGGGCCAGAAATCTGAATCCGTCAAAAAAGGTAGGTTTATTCAAAGAAAGTGTTTTGTGTCTGATTTCGTAACTTAAAATATCGTCTGCACTAACTGATTAAAGTATATTTGAAGCCTTTTCAAACCTTTAAGTCCTAGAATATGAAGATCCGATCATTAGATCAAAAGTTATTTAGGGTGGTCCATTTTTTCATTGGTGCACTCTACATAAAATATGATCGATGGTAGCGAGACACTTTGTATAAGTTTATTACCTACAGAATCTATTTTAGTTATTTGAATTACAACCACTTCAAAATTTTGAATTTTAATCTTAAAGTTTTATTTTCGATTTTTAACCACTTATTTATATTTCAATTTCATTCAGAATAAAAAAAAAACTTATTGTGCATTCAAAGCAAGTCAATTTAATACTTGGATTGAAAAAAAACAACCAACCAGCCTGTTGCTCAATTTTTTCTTTAAATACAAAACCAATATCAAGCCAGAACTCGAAGAAATTTTATTTTCGGAAAAGACAATTTTCAATTTTCTACTTCCTAATAGCCCCGGAAAGTGAAACACAAGACTGCCACATTAGGACTTGAATTTTAGACTCTTATTCCTATTTTTATTTTTTTTTATATTTTTTTATTTTATTTATTTTTCCTCCACTCTATCAGCATTTATCTGCCTTCCCTTTTTTTAACTTTTCAGTTTTATTTAACTTTTTTTTTGCTCCGTTGAGGCTTTAAACTATATTGTTCCTTTTTTTAAGCTATATATTTAACGCGGCATGCCTTATTGATTTTAAACATTTGGGAATTTATATTTTTCTTCTGTTTTTCTTTTTAATTTAATTTTCTTGCTTTTATCCTCTTCTTAAAAACATAGTTTGTTAGCTTTTTTAATGTAAAAGTTTTTATTCTCTCTTTTGTGCATACTAAAAATATTCACTTCGAAAAAAAGCCCGATTTATTTTCAAATATATTAAACTATATAGTAGTAAAAAGGAAACATCTGTTATATAGTTACTTAAATTTGAGTAAATATTTTTTAAATATATTTTGAAGGAATCAAAGTTAATAATTTCTTAAGATCGTTTTCATTTAAAAAATGAAACTTCTGTTGTACAGTTATTTAAATTTGAGTAAATATTTTTTAAATATTTTTTGAAGGAATCAAAGTTAATAATATTTTTAAGATCGTTTTCATTTAAAAAAGGAAACGTCTGTTATACAGTTATTTAAATTTGAGTAAATATTTTTTTTAAATATTTTTTAAAGGAATCAAAGTTAATAATTTTTTTAAGATAGTTTTCATTTTTTAGAATTTTTTAAATTTTTTTAACATTTTTATTTTTGTATTTTCATACGAACCGAACGGTTCTAATAACTTAAACAAAAAATTAATATTATATAATAATTTTTTTTTCAAGTGTGGCAATACTTTATGGTCTCCATTAATTTTATATCCATTTTTTATTTTAAATTTATTTAACTTTTTAATATTTTTTTGAATGAATTGAAATCAATAATTATTTAAAGATAGTTTTCAATGCCATTTTAAGACCTAATTTTAAAACATTTTTTATTTTTTAAACATTTTTTTTACTCATTTATTTTTGTATTTTGACACGAATCAAATGGTTCTCATAAATTTAGACTAAAAAGTCATTTTATGCAATAAAAATACTTTTTTATAAATGTTATTATACTTTATTAATTTTATTTCCATCTTTTGGTTTGAAATAGATCTTTTTCTCAATTACAACCAGTTCTAACGGCATCATTCACGTGCTTTTGAGAACAAATAACGTGTTTGAGCACTAAAACATTTTTTCCTAATCTATAGCTAAAGAACCTTCTATTGACAAAATGCTGTGAGTTGAAGTAAACAAACAATGATTATAATATAATTGGATAAATTATTTTTAACAGAACTGTTTACACTTTTTACTGTATCAATATTTTCTTACATTACGAAGATAAGAGCAACGACAAAGAAATTCTCTCCTTCAAAAAATATATCTTTAAAAAAATTAAAGAAATTTTGCTATTAGTTTTCTTATACTATATCCAGCCTATTTTATTATCTATGTGTTTAATAGTTAAATACTTAACTTTTTTATTTGCACATGAAAAATAAAATGTTAATCGTATGGAAGATTGAATAATGCAAGAGAGTGTAGTAGCTGAAACAATTTTAGCAATTCATGCATAAAGTAAATTGATTTAGGCTTATAGATAATGTTTTAAAAAATTCTTATCAATTTTTACGGTCATATCTGTGTTAAGTGAGGTAAAAGTTAAGATAAAACATTATTATTGGAAATAAATCGAAATAAATATTTATTTAGAAGAGAAATATGCATCGGTTATAACTTAAACTTGAATAAACTAATTGAATAGTGCTCTTTAATTTTAAATGGGAAAAAAATCCGTATTATTAAAAATCCATTCTACTTTAATTAAAAGTAATTATTATTATTATAGAATAATATCAGAAAATAAATTAAACTATCATTTTCCAGTTAAAAATATACTTATTATTCTACTCAAATATTATATAAATATATATATATATATATATATATATATATATATATATATATATATATATATATATATATATATATATATATATATATATACTGTTTTGTATACTTAAAAAATTTAATTGGATATCAAAATGTCATTTTCCTGGCATGTCCCAAACAATATTTCCGATAATAACTAGCTTCAAAACTTCCCATAAATTTTTCAAAATCAAATTTTTTTCTTATCTTATCCTATGCAAGCATTTCTAGAATATACGCAGAGGGTATTGTTAACTAAAACTTCGTTTAAAATAATTTTTTTCTGTCAATAATTTGTTTGTCCAATGAAAATATGTCATTTTCCTGACTACTTTTATTTAGTGATTTATAACCAAAATAGATAGCGCCAGGATCAATATCTCATGTTAATAGATTGATTAGATACCCTCCTATCTGAACATGTCTTGTTGCATGAATAAAGAACCAATTTTCTGGCTCAAAATCTATTTCAAAAAATTTTTCAAGGTGAGTGGGTTTTTATGCTGTCATTTTCCTGACTTCTTGAAATCATTAATAACAAAAACTACATAGATTTATCTGAGTTATCTTAAGAAATACTGTTGTTTTCTGCAGAATATAAACGTCTTGGGCCAAAATATTAAATTAAATTAAAGTTATATGTTATAAAATGACGAATTTGTCACTATCCTGGCTATCATTTTCCTGGCTTATGAGTGCCAGGGCATTGAAGTGTTACCAGAAATTATTTTTAACTGCTAATACTGTAAAGAGGGAAAACAAATATTAACCTAATACCAGGTTTATGTATTACTGCAATATGTTCGGATGTTATTTATTTATTTAATGATTGATTATAATACACAATTTTGTCCTGTATCAGCAGCAAAATTTTTTTTGTTTCTTTCTACAGTGGATAAAAAGAATCAATTTAAGCAATTTATAGTTCATCTAACATTAAGGCATAAGTTGAGTTAATTACTATTAACTTAAAATGGCTGTTTTTTAAACTTCTAAGCTAATATGTCATTTTCCTGACATTCAAGGTTTGGTGAATTTCTATTTTATTTTTTTCTCTCGAGCAAATGTCAATAAACTACACTGCTGTCTGTAAGATATTAATAAATGCAACTAAAGAAGTATGCAAAAAAAAAAATTTCGATTATTTTGAAGACTTTAAATTAGAAGAAATTTTTTTGTCCGAATTGGCATGTTTCGTGAGAATCACCCATATATGGTATATTTTGTTTTTATTATCTAGAATTATGATTCTTTTTAGCAGAAATGTTATTACCATGCAGGGTAATTTTGTCAAAATTTTCTCACCACATACATAGTTAAAAATGTATATTTCCTTTACTACATGCTTGAAAATACTTTTACAAATAGATTTACATCTTGAATGTTTCGATTAATAACGAAAGATAAATGATTAGATATCTAAATATTACAATCAATGCGTTTGTAGAATAGTATTTACTATTACAGGAATTGAATTTCTATCTATAGAGAATTCCCATAGAGAGCAACGATGGAGGCAATTCTATTGGTAATGATCGACTAGTTACGTCAGGGACAATCATGGATTCATTGGAAATCCTTAAATTAGGAATGTGTAAAACAGGTTTAACGAAAAAGCTTTATTCTGCTCTTCAAAGCCATATTATATGAATGTATATAGTATATGCTTTTCGGTTTTGTGTATTTAAGTTAAAATACAAACATGCATACATGCTATGCATGTATAGATGATTTCCCTTTAAATATTCACTCAGTGGGATAGATAATGCTTTTCAGTTTTTTTTTAAATGAAATGTTTTGATTAAGCTTATTAGTTAAAGGCCGTTTATAATAATTAAACAGTTGAATAGATAAATGATTGCTATATTTTACTTAAATTTACTAACATTCCTTATAATTGCGATCTTGGTTACATCGGACAAATTAGACGCGGTTAAAAACTTAGACTTTAAAGATACGATTGATATGTCAGTTAAAAAGAATTCGAACACAAAAAAAAATCAGCAACAGCAATTTATTGTTAGAATCTTGGGAGTAAATTAAATTTCGACAATGTCAGAATTATTTAAATCCCAGTCACATCAGCTCATTTTGATAACCTGGAATCTTGTTAGATTCATATGAATGATGAATCTCTTATTGACGACATTAGCTCCTCGCTACCACTCCATAGAGCGTGAAAAGTACATTTTACCCTAGTTCGCTTCTCTCGGCCACTGTGGCTTTTCATGCTTTGTTATTCATCTTTTTACCCTCTCGGCAATTTTTATTTCTCGTTTCAATGATTTTTTTCAATTTTATGTTTCAAATTACTTTTATTTCTCCTCTTTCACGTCTGGTAAGTCCTGAAAATGGGCACCTGGTTTTGAACGCTTAAAACGTGTTGACTGTTATTTCAAATTTGAATATATTTGAAGTTAATGCATCTTTTAATCAAGTAACAACATAGCTCGTTTTATTAATTCGCTTAATCTATTGGTATCATTTAATTTTTTAAGTAATGACGGATACCGAATGAAAAAAATATTGATTAAAAAAAATCGCGAATCAATCGTCTGACGGATACCGAATGACAAAAATATTGATGAAAAAATTCATGCATTAATCGTCTGACGGATACCGAATGACAAAAATATTGATGAAAAAATTCGTGCATCAATCGTCTGACGAAAACCGAAAGACAAAAATATTGGTGAAAAAAATTCGCGAATCAATTGTCTGACGGATACCTAATGACAAAAATATTGGAGAAAAAAATTTGTGAATCAATCGTCTGACGGATACCGGATGACAAAAATATTGGTTAAAAATATTCGTGAATTGGGTAAATTCATCTGATTTTGGGGTAAGCTTTCTCATTTACTGAAATTTAAATTAAAGTATACTTTGACGCAGATGGGACACCGATGTCATTCCTATAAATTTTTTCTTGACACTCGTGCAAGTAAAAATATATTTTGGTAATTTTTTAATTATAAAAGAAATTCTAATAGTTATTAAACAAATCTGTTAGATTATTGAAATTATATTTGTAATAAAATATAAATTCCAATCCATTCATATTCAAAAAATTATCAATAATTGATTTTGTAAATTAAAAAATAAATCTAAATTGTAAATGAGAGCCAAGTAGAAAAGTTGCTGCTTGGAAGTCAGCCATGTTTGTAAGATTTTACTTTCAACGCCGAAAAAGGTGCTAGTGTCGCATGCTGTATTTCATAACAATTAATCATTAAAATGCTAAATATAAGATTTTTTACATTATTTGATCTAAAGTAATATGAAACAAGTAGCATAAAAATAATTATAGTCAATTCCTACTTTGACCAACAGAGAAAAAATTTTTTTAGTTACTTTTTATTTAATAATTTTAAAAAAAATTCTCCCATACAAAACAAAAATTTATTAATTAAATGTAAAAATGAATTAATTAAATTTAATTAACAGATTAATTAAATTTAATTAACAGATTAATTAAATTTAATTAATGAATTGATTAAATTTAATTAATGAATTGATTAAATTTAATTAATGAATTAATTAAATTTAATTAATGAATTAATTAAATTTAATTAATGAATTAATTAAATTTAGTTAATGAATTAATATTTGAAAAAAACTGTATTACCATCAAGTGTCATCCACAGCAAGTTTAAACAAATGTATTTGAACTTAAGTGGATGAATAAAAAGTATTTTATTAACCATTGAAAATTTGAACCAGATATATAAATATATATAGGAAGAGTGTAATTTATTAGTAAAAATTGAAAAAAATAGGCTTGTGCTATCAGACAACTACAAAAATATAAATTTGGTGGCTCGAACCACACGTGCCACCACCTTATGTTTATTGAATTTATCTGGCACAATAAATATAAAATAAGTAAATATTTAAATGCGCGAAATAAATTTTTTTTGTTGTTCAAATAGAGCTACAAGTTGGAAATTTTCACTGATGTAATTTTTAAAATATGTGAAAAACTGAATCGCTTATAGTAAAATTTAAAATAATGACTAACACTTAACCAATCAGAAAATTCCACTTCGTTTTTTTTCTCATCCCTATTTAGTTAATGAATTAAAATTGAAAAAAAAAAACTGTATTAACATCAAGTGTCATTCACCACAAGTTTAAAAAAATGTAGGGTAGACTATATTTGAGGGTACCCCTTGATTCTCGCCAAGCTGCGATAGTGGTTGATCGCCAAGCTGGGCGATGTGGAAACACAATAGCAATTCTGATTAGTTTAGATTTTAGCGTTATTTTTAAATGTTCAACGCTATATGTAATTTCAGAGGTCCGTTAGTTCTGCGTTGGATACCACGATGTTCCGAGCTAGCAGGTATGGCGCCAAATATAAGTCGCCAATTTCGCCAAGGGGCAGCCTCAAGTATATTTTTATCAAAATGTATTTAAACTCTAGTGGATGAATAAAAAATATTTTATTAACGATTTAAAATTTGAAAATGAAATAAGGAGAATGTGAACTAATAGTAGGAACTGAATACCACGATGTTCCGAGCTAGCAGGTATGGCGCCAATTATAAGTCGCCAATTTCGCCAAGGGGCACCCTCAAGTATATTTTTATCAAAATGTATTTAAACTCTAGTGGATGAATAAAAAATATTTTATTAACGATTTAAAATTTGAAAATGATATAAGGAGAATGTGAACTAATAGTAGGAACTGAATACCACGATGTTCCGAGCTAGCAGGTATGGCGCCAATTATAAGTCGCCAATTTCGCCAAGGGGCAGCCTCAAGTATATTTTTATCAAAATGTATTTAAACTCTAGTGGATGAATAAAAAATATTTTATTAACGATTTAAAATTTGAAAATGATATAAGGAGAATGTGAACTAATAGTAGGAACTGAATACCACGATGTTCCGAGCTAGCAGGTATGGCGCCAATTATAAGTCGCCAATTTCGCCAAGGGGCAGCCTCAAGTATATTTTTATCAAAATGTATTTAAACTCTAGTGGATGAATAAAAAATATTTTATTAACGATTTAAAATTTGAAAATGATATAAGGAGAATGTGAACTAATAGTAGGAACTGAATACCACGATGTTCCGAGCTAGCAGGTATGGCGCCAATTATAAGTCGCCAATTTCGCCAAGGGGCAGCCTCAAGTATATTTTTATCAAAATGTATTTAAACTCTAGTGGATGAATAAAAAATATTTTATTAACGATTTAAAATTTGAAAATGATATAAGGAGAATGTGAACTAATAGTAGGAACTGAATACCACGATGTTCCGAGCTAGCAGGTATGGCGCCAATTATAAGTCGCCAATTTCGCCAAGGGGCAGCCTCAAGTATATTTTTATCAAAATGTATTTAAACTCTAGTGGATGAATAAAAAATATTTTATTAACGATTTAAAATTTGAAAATGATATAAGGAGAATGTGAACTAATAGTAGGAACTGAATACCACGATGTTCCGAGCTAGCAGGTATGGCGCCAATTATAAGTCGCCAATTTCGCCAAGGGGCAGCCTCAAGTATATTTTTATCAAAATGTATTTAAAATCTAGTGGATGAATAAAAAATATTTTATTAACGATTTAAAATTTGAAAATGATATAAGGAGAATGTGAACTAATAGTAGGAACTGAATACCACGATGTTCCGAGCTAGCAGGTATGGCGCCAATTATAAGTCGCCAATTTCGCCAAGGGGCAGCCTCAAGTATATTTTTATCAAAATGTATTTAAACTCTAGTGGATGAATAAAAAATATTTTATTAACGATTTAAAATTTGAAAATGATATAAGGAGAATGTGAACTAATAGTAGGAACTGAATACCACGATGTTCCGAGCTAGCAGGTATGGCGCCAATTATAAGTCGCCAATTTCGCCAAGGGGCAGCCTCAAGTATATTTTTATCAAAATGTATTTAAACTCTAGTGGATGAATAAAAAATATTTTATTAACGATTTAAAATTTGAAAATGATATAAGGAGAATGTGAACTAATAGTAGGAACTGAATACCACGATGTTCCGAGCTAGCAGGTATGGCGCCAATTATAAGTCGCCAATTTCGCCAAGGGGCAGCCTCAAGTATATTTTTATCAAAATGTATTTAAACTCTAGTGGATGAATAAAAAATATTTTATTAACGATTTAAAATTTGAAAATGATATAAGGAGAATGTGAACTAATAGTAGGAACTGAATACCACGATGTTCCGAGCTAGCAGGTATAGCGCCAATTATAAGTCGCCAATTTCGCCAAGGGGCAGCCTCAAGTATATTTTTATCAAAATGTATTTAAACTCTAGTGGATGAATAAAAAATATTTTATTAACGATTTAAAATTTGAAAATGATATAAGGAGAATGTGAACTAATAGTAGAAACTAAATACCACGATGTTCCGAGCTAGCAGGTATGGCGCCAATTATAAGTCGCCAATTTCGCCAAGGGGCAGCCTCAAGTATATTTTTATCAAAATGTATTTAAACTCTAGTGGATGAATAAAAAATATTTTATTAACGATTTAAAATTTGAAAATGATATAAGGAGAATGTGAACTAATAGTAGGAACTGAATACCACGATGTTCCGAGCTAGCAGGTATGGCGCCAATTATAAGTCGCCAATTTCGCCAAGGGGCACCCTCAAGTATATTTTTATCAAAATGTATTTAAACTCTAGTGGATGAATAAAAAATATTTTATTAACGATTTAAAATTTGAAAATGATATAAGGAGAATGTGAACTAATAGTAGGAACTGAATACCACGATGTTCCGAGCTAGCAGGTATGGCGCCAATTATAAGTCGCCAATTTCGCCAAGGGGCACCCTCAAGTATATTTTTATCAAAATGTATTTAAACTCTAGTGGATGAATAAAAAATATTTTATTAACGATTGAAAATTTGAAATTGATATAGGGAGAATGTGAACTAATAGTAGGAATTGAATAATGAAGAAAAAGGTATGAAAAATATGTTTAATAACAATTTTGTCGTTAAAAGGCTAACAACCAATTCCGATAGCTATCACATCAAAAATTTTAAACACAAATCTGAAAAATGTATATGATATAAAGCTGTACCACCTAAAAGCATACCTTTGACAGCTTTTGATAATTTTCTTGAGGAAAAAAAATTGTTGATAAAGTACCTAATAAAGTACTTACATAGATTTATTTTCTTTGTCACATTAATTAGTTATTAGCATGACTGAAATTTAAAAACTTCTTGATACATATTAGTTGCCTCTATTGGGAAATCAATTTTGAACAGAGCCTAATAAGCGAAAGGATATTTTTCAAATCAATTTTTCCACTCAAATGCTAAAGATTAATGAGTTTTAATAGCGACATTAACATCGCAGAAATTTAATTTAATGGATAACAAAAAAGAACTTTGAAACTTTTCCACAGGTTTTGATGAGAGGAAATGTAATAAATGGGAGCATTATAAGATAAAAACTTTCCATTTAGTCGAAACATAGAATAAAAAAAAAATAATAATAATTACGTCGGTTATTTTGGTTGTGAAATATGGCTCAGTTTATCAATTTGTTTCACGTATTTTTATTTCCCTATTTTTAAGAGAATGTAAGATAAATATTTTGTAAAAAGATGATACTACCTATAATAAACTATTTTGCACCTATTGTTTCATACTGAAAAACTTTTTGTCTACTTTTAAAATTAAACTTTAAAAAATAGATGTTGCATGTACTTACAACATTTATTTATTTATATATTTTTACAACCGTCGTTGAACAGTCCACCAAATTTTTGGGTTTAAGACTGCTAATGTTCTACTCCGTAGCCTTGTAATGTTGAACCCAATCCAGAAGACAAGGGAACTCCTGGATCAACTATAGGGAGAAATTTGTCTTCGTGGAGGACTTTTGATGGAACTAACCTGCATTTGCGTTACATGGAAGGGAAGACCACGAGAACCTCCCACTGTTAGTCTGACGGCAAGGGGACTCCAACACATGATCCGTCTACCACAGAGGATATTTCCCGTCAGCACTGTGGTCGGTGCAAGCCGGATGTGGATTCGCATCGACCAACCATCGCCGGGATTCGAACATGGTTCACCATACCTTAATACCTTTTTATAGTTGAATCAATTTCCTGTACGAGACTACAAGATTCCGCCTGGCCAAGAGCTACTTTTCTCGCACTCTCCCAACTGGGTCATCCCAGGACGTTTCGTTCCTTTATTATCATTTGTATGTAGATTAGTTTCAGCTGGCCTCTTTTCCATTTCTCATCGGGGGCCCGCTTTAAAGCTGCACTAGTTGGGTCTTTTAGGGACATTCTTATCATGTGCCCTTTCCAATGATTAAATTCCAATGATTATACAATGGTATAATCCAATGATTAGGTCACGGTGGCTAAAGGGATAGAGAGCTCGCCTCCCAACAAGGTGACCCAGATAAGAATCCTAGCGATGGCCGGTTAATACGGAATCTGACTCGAACCGATAACAGTGTTGACGCAAAATATCCTCAGTTGATGATAGGTTAGAATCCTCTTGCCGTCGGTCTAACCATGAGAGGTTTTCATGGTTTTCCTCACCACGAAACGCTAATGCGGGTCAGTTCCATCAAGAAGTCCTCCTCAAACTCTAATTTCTCCTAACGCTTCCAGGAGTTCCCTTGTCTTCTACTTTGGGTTCAAAATAAAATAGCAACGGAGTTGAACATTAATAATCATTAACTCAGAATTGAGTCATCTGTTCAATGCTGGTTATGAAATAGAATAATTATATAATGATTAGATTTTCACAAACTGGATTGCAAATGATTGAGATTTTTATATATATTACAAAAGAACTTATACTTAGATTCTAAAATAACTTATTTAGAACTTAAGAATATAAAATCATTCCTTTGGAATTCTTGATTTTCGAAATATAGGAACTGGGGATAGCAGATATCTTAAAAATTTAGTTAAGTCTAAAAAGATGTTGAAAGTTATGTTTCCATTGCTAAATTTACTTTTTGCTTATTTCGTTGAATTTCCGTATCTGTTAAAGTGAATTTAAAGAAATGTTGCTCACAATTCTTTGAAAGAAAAATTTCTTCAATTTTTTTCAACTATTCTATTAATTATTCTATTTTTTTAGCTAACTATTTCTCCTTTTTCAACAATTTCTCTTTTTTCAACTAACAATTCTGCTCAAAATGATAAAAAAAAATTTAAAAAAAGTATTAAATATAATAAAAATTTAATTATTTATGAATTGTAAATCGCACAGCTTTTTTTAAATACTTTTTTACCTTTTTTGCTTACTACTTTTTTTTGAGAACAACTACGCTTTATTTTTTCTTGCTTCCTCTTCATCAACTAATTTAAATTTTGCAACTGTGTCACTAAGTATTAACTTTGATTATCTTATATTTATTCTTATAAGAAGGAAAAATCTTTATTAAGATTTCAAATTTTATAGTGGAGATATGCATAATGAGACAAATTTTCTATTCCATTTTTGAACTAAGTCCTTAAAAATATTTTTTGCTGTAATTTTCAAAGCCTTTGGAAGTTAGTCATCTCAAATACCAGTTAAAAACTGATTTTAAATAAATTATTACAAGAAGTTGATAACAACCTCCCAGTCGTTCGAGGAAGTATGAATTAAAAACTAAACTAAATAATTGTTTTGAGCAAATTCTTTTATTATACTGATTTGCAGTTACAGTGCGCAAAATAAAAAACGGACCACCGTAAATAACTTTTGATCTAATGAGCGGATCTTCACTTTCTAGGACTCAATCTTATAAGCTCGAGGGGAAGAATTCAAATATGCTAATTAATAAGTGCAGACGATATTTCAGGTTACGAAATCAGACATAAAAACGTACTTTTTGTGAATAAACATACCTTTTTTTACGACGGATTTGGATTTCTGACCCCCAAAATGTAGGGATTAGCCGCAATCTGGGAAATATGGTCCCAATAATTTGGTCAGGTGAATGCTCCAAAGTTAGGACCACTTAATTTTAATATAACTTTTCGCGCATTTCGCTATATTTCGAGAACTTTGCTACAAAGTTAAAAAATTTTTTTATTTGTCCGAAGATAATTTCACGCAGAAAATAAGTTTTAATAAATATTTATTATTTTTTATTATTTTATTCTATAATGGTCGAAAAAATTGTAAGGCGCGCAATTTTTCAAATCATTTTAAAGATTGTAATATTAACTGCCAAAATACAAAATTTGATACAAAAATTGAATAAATGTCAAAATGCAACATCGGTCGAATAGTTCATGAGAAATTGAATTTAAAAAAAGTCAGATACCATTAAGATTAAGACACAGAACCTCGAATTATTATGATTGAGACACAGAACGTGAAGATCCTATCATTAAATCAAAAGTTATTCAAGGTAGTCCGTTTTTTATTTTGCGCTCTGTACGTCATTAAACGCAATAATTTTAAAAACAAAAACAAAAAAAAATCCATATATTGTCATTTGACAATATGGCACCTTATCTGTTAAACTAGGTCATTTTAAATGATAAAATCTGAAATTTTACCAAAATGGTCAAAACTGTTTTTCAATCTTTTAGCCCAAATCCAATAAACGCATTTTAAAAGCTTTTATCTTTGAAAATGAATTTACTTAATTCATTGTTTAAGCAAATAATGAAAATTATTACATTCATTGAATTCTCAAAAGCCATCCGTGTAAATAGCCAATACAAGTATTAAATAATAATCACTATGAAAAATATATGGTTATTACTCATATAAGTAAAAGTATTTTGTAACTCAGACAGGAAGGTAATTCGGCATTCAGTTGAAACAAATAGTCCCAGACGATTATTTTTGACAAGCTCGTAAATTTGCTTGTCGCATAGCAATTCAATCAAGCACATGCCCACCTAAAAATATATATCTTATCTACCCTATTGCAATTTATAGCTGTCATAAGCACGCAGTCAATGAGAAAAAAAATCGCCCTTTTCTGATCAAAACTAACATTGTTGTCATATTAAAGAGAAATGTCACTGTGAAGCAGTCAAACAATCGATTTCTAATTCTTATTAAGTTCAAGAATCGAGCATTTTGATTTATTTTTATTTATTTATTTTGTTTATTTATTTATTTTTGTTAAGGGGAATTAAATTTTTTTTCTATCTCACTGTAACCCTAAAGGAATCAATGTAATGCTCTTTTTCAATTTGTGCTACATGATCTTCAACTTGATTCGGGCTTATAAGCCGCCTTTTTAATGAACACAAAGAGGCAACATATGCATATATAACAAGGAAGTAAAAACCAAGTATATTATCAATACATTTAAAAATTAGTTACAAAATTCGTCAACAGATGGCTTTCTGACTACGAAAAGATGATTTTCTTAAACCATTTGATAAAACAAGACTCGATCAGTAAACAAAATTTTATGCTGGTACAAATATTTTCAGTTGGAATAGTCTTATGGTAGCAGAAAATATTGCTTTAACCTAGATGATATCCTAGCTTTTCGTAGATGGTAACGCACTTAGTTGACGAACTGTGCCATTAATTATGACATTCAGTAAAAATTCATACTAGTTAAGAAGAATTCAAGAAAATGTACATTTTTCTACCACCTCCTTTTATTTATTAGTCTTATTATTAAATAAATCTTTCAAACGTATTTATTTATAGAACAACTCGAATCAACTAAATAGTATCCAATTTTGAAAATCCACACACATAAAAGTTTGATTTTTAAAAATAGTTTGACTGGTTTTCCTCAAATTTTGTATTTTGTTATCTAAAAATTTCTTACTTTAGGATGATGTAAAACTGTGCATGCCTTGCAATTCAAATCTTTTTATTTTATTTTATAATAAACCGTCGTTAAACAGCAGACCCACTTTTATGGGTTTACGACAACTAATGTAATTTTTACACTACGACTACAACTCCGTAGCCTTGTAATTTCGAACCCAATCCAGAAGACAAGGGAACTCCTGGATCGAGTATTGGAAGAAATTTGCCTTCGTGGAGGACTTTTTGTTGGAGCTAACCGGCATTTGCGCTACATGGAGAGGAAGACCACGAGAACCTCTCACGGTTAGCCTGAGGACAAGGGGACTCTAACCCATCATCCGTCTACCGCAGAGGATATTTCACGTCAGCATTGTGGTTGGTGCACGCCGGATGCGAAATTCGTATCGACTGGGATTTGAACCCGGTTCGCCTCATTGGAAGGCGAACGCTCTATCCCCTGAGCCATCGCGGCTGAATTCAAAACTTTTCGAAAACTGCAGAATAAAATCTCTCTCTCTCTCTCTCTTCGTACGCCTGTTTAGGTAGAGGGGTGCGATCGCTCTTGTTTTCCAGTGGCGCAATCTATGGCAAAGAATTTGACTTCTGCCACACCCATACGTCACACCCGCTTAAAGGGCGGACAGATTCATACCTCCATTCATTCATCCACAGATCGTAATTTTGACCTGAATCAGAGAACTATCGATCTCCAATCCAGTACCTCCAGAGATATTGATTTGTTATGGGAACATGGATAACTTTGCGACTCGACAGATTTAAAGTGCATCAGTTACCATTTACAACACGGGGACAGGCGGGGTTCGAACCCATGATCTTTCGGACGTGGACCCAGCGCCCTACCGACCAGGCTATCCCGGCCCTAATAAAATTAATTTAAGTGGTAATTGAATGTTAAAAAGTATTTTGTAGCTAAAATTCACTTTACATGAACGTTTTTTTTAAAGTATACAAAATTATTTTGATTCCCTTAAAAAAATCTCCTGGATATGGAGAAATGCATAAAAAGTGAAATTAGCATCAAGAGGTCCATATTTTCGACAGCCCTCCTGACCAAAGCAATGGGCAAATTCCCCTTAGAAAAAAGTCATCGAGAGCAATTTATTGGACGATATTTCGCATAAAGCATTCTTCCCCTTCCGTTGATAAGATATGAAAGAAAGTTTCAAAAAAAAGTATCTTTAACAACAAAAAAGCTAAGAAACGAGTAATGAAGGATGAAATGGTGTTTTCTTTCGTTAATCAAGTCCAGTCCTAAAACACGGTTGAATGATATCCTCAGGCCGTAAAGAAAAGGACAGGTTTCTGTTTGTTTTGACACATTACCGCCAGAGAGAAATCCTTTTTCATTCTCATCATTCAGTGTGTTTTTGTTTCTTGCTTTATCCCCCTAATGGGGAAACTCTATATCTTTATTTAGTTTGGGACGTCCTCTTTATGGTGGGAGGTGTTGATTTCTCCAAGGGTCTGCTTCTGTTATTCTAAGAAAGAACATTTTTTGTTGCCCGTTAGAAGGACATAGAGTTACTTTCTGTTAGTTAATTGTGTTATTTTTCAAGAGTTTCTTAATCACTTTTGGTTGTAATTAAATTTTAATGTGTTTCAAGCAAGGATTTTGTTATAATAAATTCTGATGACACTTATTGAATACCAAAGCAAAACCCAGTACAGAAGTCCTTTAAAAAAATGGAACAGTTTGTGTTACAAAAATATGCTTGTTTTATAGAATAACTGGCTTAGTTAACGAATTAATTTATAAGTAATATTTTTCGAACCACCAATATTTAAAGAAGGGGTGGTCTAGTTGATAGAACGTTGCGTTCGCAAATCTGTGAGTTCGAATCCCGGTGAACGAAGAATCTCTAAGTATTAAATGAGGCCTGGTGCACTTTCAAAATGTCGGATTCAAGAAGTCCTCTAAGTTCCCGTAACAAATCCAATAAATACTGCTGGGGGTACTGAATTAGAGGTTGATCATCCTCTGGTTCAGGTCAGAAATTGTGATATGTGGATAAATGAATGGATGTATGAATGGGTCCACTCTGTGAAACAGGTAGTGACGTGCCTGAAATCTTATTCTAGGTCATAGATGGCTCTATTAAAATACAAGAAACTCACCCCTCTTCCTGAAATTCGCTTAGTTTCCCATAGCTGGCTTGCTGTTATTGACAAGAGGCGTAAAAAACAGCAGCAACCAATCTTTATATCATATCGTGGGGGTGGGGTAGAATTAGGCTTTGAATGGACGCAAGATCTGATAAGACTACCCAAAAAAAGGTATTTATTTTATCATTTCAAAATAGTGAGAGAGCAACAATCAACGCTAAAAAATCGATGAGCTTAACTATTTAGTGTTAGAGGAAGTCTTTCAAACGCATTCCGATTATTTCTTAAGTCGCATGCGAAAAGGGATTATTTCTCTTACAATTCGTTCAAAAAATATGTCGAGGGATTTCTCTTGTTCTCCCACTTGATAAAGGGTAAAACTCAGAATTGCAAGCTCAGTATTTTTCCATCTAAAATTAGAACTAAAATGCAGGATGTTAATTACCAATTGTTAGAACGTGTACTAGTAATCTATAATAGTTTCCTAAATAGTTTCAAATTAAAAATCTATTTAGTTAGAATTATAAAGCATTTTGTTTGTTGGATAAACATTTTAATCTAATCGGTAAACATGAAATGATTAAGAAACAATCAATTGATCGAGGGATTTCTCAGGCTCTCTCGTTTGCAAAAGGGCAAAACTCAAAATTGCAAGCTCAGTATTTTTAAATCTAAAATTAGAACTAAAATGCTGGATGTTAATTACCAGTTGTTAGAACGTGTACTAGTAATCTATCTAAACGTTTCCTAAACAGTTTCAAATTAAAAGTCTATTTAGTTAGAATTATAAAGCATTTTATTTGTAGGATAAACATTTTAATCTAATCGGTA
Organism: Parasteatoda tepidariorum; assembly: GCF_982258835.1. Lineage (NCBI taxonomy): Eukaryota > Metazoa > Arthropoda > Arachnida > Araneae > Theridiidae > Parasteatoda > Parasteatoda tepidariorum. The sequence goes on from NC_141758.1 coordinate 90,778,636, forward strand.
CACATGAAATCATTAAGAAACAATCAATTGATCGAGGGATTTCTAAGGCTCTCTCGTTTGCAAAAGGGCAAAACTCAAAATTGCAAGCTCAGTATTTTTAAATCTAAAATTAGAACTAAAATGCTGGATGTTAATTACCAGTTGTTAGAACGTGTACAAGTAATCTATCTAAAAGTTTCCTAAACAGTTTCAAATTAAAATTCTATTTAGTTAGAATTATAAAGCATTTTATTTGTAGGATAATCATTTTAATCTAATCGGTAAACATGCAATCATTAAGAAAAAATCAATAGATCGAGGGATTTCTCAAGCTCTCTCGTTTGATAAAGGGCAAAACTCAAAATTGCAAGTTCAGTATTTTTCCATCTAAAATTAGAACTAAAATGCTAGATGTTAATTACCAATTGTTAGAGCTTGCACAAGTAATCTATCTAATAGTTTCCTAAATAGTTTCAAATTAGAAATTTATTTAGTTACAATTATAAAGCATTTAGTTAGTAGGATAAACATTTTAATTGGTAAACATGCAATCATTAAGAAACAATCAACTGAAGATGATTCGCAATGTATTTTTAACCTACAAAAAGGAACAATTAGTCAAATATGCATTCTAAATTATAAACAACAAAGGTTTATAATTTTCCTTTACTATTCAAATATCCTCAGAACCCTCTGTACTAAAATACTCTATTCCCTCCCATTTCTCTGTAAACTCCATCTAAGCGTTTAACAAGAAAAGGAAACAACAAAAGAAAATTTTACATCTGATCCCTCGAAGCTGCATGAAGCATTCAGCCTTACCATCCCAAGGAGTACTACTCTAAACTTGTAGAGTTTACTAAATTTGTGCGTCAACTCACGTATAACCTCTAGATGCTTGCCTCGGGTCGGCCAGCCCTTCATTACCATAGAAATTGCTTCGCAGTTTGCCCTATCCCCCCATTTTCTATTGACCATCTCTCAGATACAGAAGAGGGTATGAGTTCACAAGAGATCCTAGACATCACTAGTTGAATGGGAAACACCTAGATTCCACTGCTGGCTTCCGTAGGCTTGTGAAGAAAACAGAGAGAATATTGATCATGTTAATGACTGGAATAAAGATACTAAAATACTATTCATTGTTAGAAAGTTTGCATTATTATACATTTATAATAGACCGCGAATTTCAATGTGTTATTGAGTAAATGACCGGAATAAAGATACTGAGATAATGTTTAATGTATTTAGTTTATATAAGAAAAGGTTACATTTTGAAACACTATTATTTATTATTATGTCATTAAAGTAAATTACTGGGCAAAATCAGAATAATGCTCAACTTACTTCTTCTATATTAGAAAACAAAGGGAAAATTAATGGTTGTTAGAAAAATACTAAATTACTATTGATTTTTATGAATTTTTACATTATGAAACATTTATAATAGACCGCGAATTTCAATTTGTTATTGAGTAAATGACCGGAATAAAGATACTGAGATAATGTTTAATGTATTTAGGTTATATTAGAAAAGGTTACATTTTGAAACACTATTATTTATTATTGTGCTATTAAGGTAAATTACCGGGGGAAATCAGAATAATGCTCAAAGTACTTATTCCATATTAGAAAACAAAGGGAAAATTAATAGTTGTTAGAAAAACACTAAATTACTATTTATTTTTATGAATTTTTACATTATGAAATATTTATAATAGACCACGAATTTCAATTTGTTATTGAGTAAATGACCGGAATAAAGATACGGAAATAATGTTTAATGTATTTAGATTATATTGGAAAGTAACATGAATAGAGATAGTGACATTTTATTGTAAAGGTTACATTTTGGAACACTATTATTTATTATTATGTTATTAAGGTAAATTACAGGTAAAATCAGAATAATACTCATTTTATTTAGGCTATATTAGAAAACAAAGAGAAAACTAATGGTTGTTAGAAAAATACTAAGTCATTATTTATTTTTATAAAGTTTGCATTATGAAACATTTATAATAGACGGCGAATTTCAACTTGTCATTGAATAAATGACTGGAATAAAGATACTGAAATAAGGTTTAATGCATTTACATCATTCTAGAAAATGTTATAAAGGTCATATTTAGAAACACTATTATTTATTATTGTAATATTAAGGTAAATTAAGGGGAAAAATTGGAATAATGCTCATTTTATTTAGGGTATATTAGAAAACAAAGAGAAATATATGGCTGATAGAAAAATACTAAATTATTATTTATTTTTGTAAAGTTTGCATTATGAAAAATGTGTAATAGACCGGTAATTTCAATGCGTTATTGAGTAAATGACCAGAATAAAGATACTGAAATAATGTTTAGTGAAATTAGATTATATTAGAAAATAAATATAGTAAAATGTTTTTATAAAGGTTACATTACATTTTGAAACAATGTTATTTATTATTATGCTATTAAGGTAAATTATCGGGAAAAACCGGAATGCTTGATTTATTTAGGCTATATTGGGAAATAAAAAGAAAATTAATGGCTGTTAGAAAAATACCAAATTATTATTTACTTTTATAAAGTTTACATTATGCAACATTTTTAATAGACTGTGAATTAATATTCAATGTGTTATTAAGTAAATGACCGGAATAAAAATACTTTTCTGCTTAATGTGTTTAAATTATGTTAAAAAAAACAGGAATGAAGATAATATAATACATTATTATAAAGGTTACATTTTGAAACGCTACTATTTACTATTAAATATTATGTTATTGAAGCAATTTACCGGAAAAAACTGCAATAATGCTCAATATATTTAGGTTATATTAGACAACACTAAAACCATTAAATATTGTATGGAATACAGCAAGTATTTATATTATTTTAGAAAATAACAGAAATAGAGACAGTAAAATTTTGTTATGAAGGTTACATTTTGAAACACTATATTCATTATTATATTATTAAAGTAAATTATCGGGATATTGCTCAATATATTAAGGTTATATTAGAAAACGCTAAAACAATTGATTGCAGGAAAGATACTAGAATATCATTTATTTTTATAAAGTATAGATTATGAAACATTTATATTCAGCCGAAAATATATATTCGATGTGTAATTACATAAATGACCAGAATTAAATTGCTAAACTATTGCTTAATATATTTAGATTATATAAGAAAGTAACATGAATAGATATTGTAAAAATTTGGTACACAAGTTACATTTTGAAACACTAAATTTATTATTATGTTAGTGTAGTAAATTACCGAGAAATACTCAATATATTTAGGTGATATTAGAAAATACTAACACACTTAATACTGAAAGAAATATACAAGAATATTGTTTATATTTATAAATTTTCATTATGAAACCTTAGTAAAGATGCCATAAATTTTCATTCACTGTGTTATTGAGTAAATGGCTAGAATAAAGTCAATCAAATAATGCCTATTATAACATTAATGCATTCTGTAATTGACAATCTAAATATACTATACGGCGTATGTTATATTTTGATTTTATTTTAAGTTACCTTTTACGATGAATTTAATGATACTAAATTTATGATCCCAATCATGGTTCCATTTTTTGTTATTGTTATGCCGTTTTGCCTTTCATGGTGAATTTAAAGATACCAGATTTATTGTTTCATTTATGGTTCCATTTTATTATTATTATTATTTTTTGCCATTTACGATGGCTTTAAAGTTACTTGATTTGGATAAACACGTTTCTAAAAATTCATTTCATTAATTAAATATTACCTATTTACTTAACTTAGTAAATATTAACTTAAACTTAGTACGATCCTTATGAAATAAAATAATAAAATATTATTCAAATACTTTTTCATAAAATCATCTTTGAATAAACTAATTTCGTAATGTGTGCAAAAATAATTCAATTCGCTTTCTGAGCTCTCGAGATATAGTGAAATATGCAAAATTAAAATTGTCATTATGGGAACCAAACTTTCCACTACCCTCTGACTAAATTTTAATTGACAATCCATGTTCTTGCAGGAAGATTGATTGATATTGATGGAAACTCATTTTGCTTTGTACTTGGATTGTGTAAACAATCATCCAAGTACTTGGTCATAGTAGTAGTTACATACCAAGTCCTTGGATGATAGTAGAGCATGTTCTACTTTCCATCCAAATTTTTTCTCCCTTAACCAATCAGCGTCTTAGGTTTTGTGACGTCAACAAGCAGGCATCAGATTATGTCATTTTGTTGCTTGCTTTCATATATTTTAGTCCAAATAAATTGATCTATTACGGTTTATTGGTGTTATTATGCTTTTATTTGAATTTATTTAGTAACTTTAATCTTATGTAAGTATTATTTTATTATGATGAATATTAACAATGCGCATGCGCAAGTTTTTCTTTCGACCAATCAGTGATATTCAAGAACTTCGATAGTGTTGACGAATCATCCAATATCTTGGATAGAGAAATCCCTCCAATTTCTCGGATACAAGAACTTCGACCGTGTAAGCAGGCCTTAAGTTCGTCAAAGATAAGTATGTTAATTCAGAGAAGTTATATGTAGCAATAACAAATCTCTTAGAGCATATAAAATCGATACCTGGTAAAAGAAAATCCCATCATTAGAGCTAAAGTTATTTAAGATCATATTTTATTTTCGCCTAATTTCGATTAAAAAAATTAATATTAAGTTTTTGTATTTTTAAAAATCTCAATCGAACTCAGTATAACTCCGCTATTATAAGAACAATGGGATAGAAAATTATATGCTCGTAAGTAAATTCTATGCTACATCGATTTAATTCGTTATCCCGTCATAATTTACCAATGTTACATAAGTCAATTATTCACAAAATTAGGTCAATACTCTGTGTTAAGAATTAAACTGAAACGAGTAAATACAAAAACATCTTGGATATTTCAACATCAAAATCTCAAACGCAAACGATTGTCGATACGATTATCGATTGTTCTTTTAATAAGTATTCCTGCATATGGTGATAAAGCAATTACCTATACAACTTCTTTCTAAGCAAAGACTAGAAGTAATCCTTTTTTCAATTTTGAAAAAGGATTGAGATTCAGAAATCAATACTCAAAACGATACATTTTATCCAAGGGCTGACAATGCAAAGAAGAAAGGATTTTAATATTATTTAGGGCCTCAAAGACAACCAAAGTAGATCAATTTTAATACGAAATGTCGTCTGTAAAAGGTATCAAAAGCAGTTTTTGACTGTTGCCAAGTTTTAAGAGAAAAAGATAAATGTTTTTATCATTATCGAGAGTGGATGTAGCTTTCTGAATGAGATGCTTTGTGTGAAATCTTTTTTAAAATGGGACTTTTTATAATATGTGTTCGAAACTAAATAATAAAATAGTTAATTTTAGAGATCTCCAAAATATTTGATAAAATCTTAATTTAACGTAGGCGTATGCTATTTTTTTCCTTCATAAACCTCTGTGGTATTATGATTTTAAACTGCATTTATACAGCGCACAAAAAAGAATGTTATTATAAGCAATTAAGTAGCCTGGTCGGTAGGGCTCTGGGCCCATATCCAAGAGGTCGTGGGTTCGATCCTCGCCGGCCGAAGACTCCCCGTGTAGTAAATGGTGACTGATGCACGTTAAATCTGTCGAGTCTCAAAGTCCTCCAGGTTCCCACAACAAATCAATACCTCTGGGGGTACTGATCCAGGAGTTTCCTTGTCCTCTGGATTGGTTCAAAATTACAAGGCTACGGAGTTGAAAGTAAGTAGTCGTAAACCCATGAAATTGGGTCGGCTGTTCAACGACAGTTATAAAATAAAATAAAATAAGCAATTAAGATAGCCGCGATGGCTCAGGGGATAGAGCGTTCGCCTTCCAATGAGGTGAACCGGGGTTCGACCCCGGCGATGGCTGGTCGATATGAATTGCGCATCCGGCTTGCATCGACCACAGTGCTGACGTGAAATATCCTCAATGGAAGACGGATCATAGGTTAGAGTCCCCTTATCGTCAGGGTAACCGTGGGAGGCACTCGTGGTCTTCCTCTCTATGTAACGGAAATGCGAGTTAGTTCTATCAAAAAGTCCTTCACGAAGGCAAATTTCTCCCAATACTTGATCCAGGAGTTTTCTAATCATCTGGATTGGGTTCAAAATTACAAGGCTACGTAGTTGAACATTAGTAGTCGTAAACCCAAAAATTTGATCTATTGTTCAACGACGGCTATAATATAATTATGATAATCTAAAAAAAACTCATTAAATGGGATATCAAGGATATCTCAGCTTTGAATTTAATGTGGAAATGGTTTTCAATATAATTATCGATTAATCTATTATTCTTTAAATAAGTCTTCCTAGACAAAGTGACAAAGCAAGTAGATAACTTCCATCCAGACAAAGACCAGAAGTAGATGCATCAATCATTTTTGAGAAAAGGATTAAGATTCAGAAATCGATTTATAAAACTATGCATACTCTCCCGAAACTGACAATACAAAGAAAAAGGGATTTCAACATTATTTAGCGCATCAAAGACAACCAATGTAGATCAATCTAATTAAGAAATGAAGTCATTAAGAAGAGTAAAAACCAGCTTTTGACTGTTGCCACATTTTAAGTAACAAAGATAAATGCTTTTATCGTTATGGGGTGGATATTACTTGCTGAATAAAATTGTTTGCGTACAACATTCTTCAAAATAAGACTCTTTGTATTACGGGCCCAAATTTTTAAAAATCTCGGTGCAGCCATCTAGTGTGGCAGAAACTAGACGTCCAAATTAACATGACCAACGGTATCTCACCCATTGTGGTGGTCCTGAAAGAGTGGATACCACCTCTGGAGAAAGCACTAGGTCTGCTCATCGGCAAGACCGATTGTGCAGCTCATTGGAAATAAAAAAAAATTGAATAACAGAATTTTTAACTTTAAAAATGCAAAGCATCCTATTTTAATGTAAACATCCGCTGTTATTTTATAACTTCTAATTTTATTACTATTTTAAATTGCCTAAATCCAGCACACATAGTTAAGAATGTAAAACAAAAAAAACTTTAAACCAAGCTACCTCACAATAATTCAATAATCATTTAAATTAAATCAATATACTGTTGTAATAAGTCTACATAAACTGAAGCAACCGACTACATTCAAACTGACGCAAAATAAACTTCCAGGATATTTCAATTTTGAATCTCAAACCGAAACGGTTGTCGATATGATTATCGATTATTCTTTTAATAAGTCTTCCTAGACATGGTGATAAAGCAAGTATACAACTTCCTTCCAGACAAAGACTAGAAGCAGATGCATCAATCATTTTTGAAAAAGGATTAAGATTCCGAAATCGATATACAAAACTATACATTATCGCTCGAGGCCGACAATGAAAGAAGGTGAAAGGATGAGAACATTATTTAGTGCCTCAAAGACGACCAGTATAGATTAATTTTGTTGAGAAATGTCGTCGGCAAAAGTGTCAGAAGCAGCTTTTGACTGTTGCCACTTTTTAAGTTTAAAGATAAATGTTTTATCGTTACGGAAAGTGGATATGGCTTTAATTTTCATTCAGATGGGGAAAAATTTATAAAATAAGAACGAAATTCTTTTTCGTTTTAATTTAGAAAACTCTGGGATGTTTTGAAGATAGTATTGACATATTTCCTTAATTTAAAATTGAAGAAAAGTTTTATTTATCTTTCATTTTAGTATGACAAAAGATAGCTGAAAATAAACAATACATTAAAATTGTATTGGTATTTCTAAAATGCTATAGTACAAAAGTATGATATAAATTTTTATTAAATAATGAAGCATTAAATTTAATTAAAGATAAAAGGCTAAAGGAAATTCATTTTTTTAGCATTTTTATGTTTAAAAACAAACAGATTTTGCAAAATATACTTTCTCAATATTATTTATAACATTATGAAAATTAATAATCATTTTTAGTTTTTAGTATTAATTTTATTACTACCAGTACTGGAAAGGAATAGCGAATATCTCCAATAAGTATTTTACTTTTATCGTCCAAAACTATAACCTTTCCATTTTAAATCTAATCTAAATGGCTAGCGAATACATAGTTCAAATACATAGGAAAAGTTTAACACATTATATATTGATATATTAACATAAATTCAAGCGTCCAGGTTTACACTGATAATGTTTTATAGTTTATCTCTAATTCTTCTAAAATGACAGTTATAATTAAACAAATTTTAATGAAAATATCTCTCATTGTTCTCAAGCTTCAGTCAAGTTCTATTGTCTTCTGCGCTAGTATGGTGTTAGAAACTTATTATTTAAGAGCAATATGAATGGTTTTAAAGTAAGAGAGAAGAAACAGTTTAATCAAATAGTGTATATTTAGTGAAAATGTTTTTTCTACAAAATCTCATTTCTTATTTTTATGAGACTAATCAGACTTCTGCCCCATTCCTTCTGGAAACCCCTCATTACTGACTTTGATTGTTCCAGAATCTTAACATCAGCAATTACAAGATTAAGAACAAACCACTTTAAAGGGATGAAAATTCTTATATTCCCTGCAAGAACTGCACCGATATCCAATTTACCCCGGATCACATTCTCGAGTGCCCAGCCCTTACCCCATATGTTTTACAACTGGGTATGGTGCCACTGGCTTCAGAACTTCGGGAGATCCTCTACAGTTATGATGCATTGGAGCTTGCGGATGCAGTTTTGAAGGCACACGAGACCATTTAAAAGAAAAATAAGATTAATCAGTATTTACTTCTAAAAAAATCAAATAAAATGTGTAATTTCATTATTTTGCTATTTTTTTGTACAGTTGTGATATGCGCGGATTCAAGAAAATAGAGTTTATGCGATGTAATGCAGTGTTATACAAAAATTTTCTGTAGTAAAATTTAATTCTAGATACATTATTTTTAAACTTTAAAAACTAATATCGCATAATATTTTTTTACTAATGAAGGAAGCTGCTTGTAACAAAAAAGTGAAAAACCTTGTTTTTTCAAAGGTTAATATTTTTTATTCAAACTACTCTTTTGTAACACTTACAGAAAGGTTCATGGAGAAAAGAAATTCCGGTAAAAATACCGTATGCGTTAATGACATTTTTTAAAATAATAATACTTCTGGTAATAAAAGCCAGAATATATGCTCTATTTAAACAATTCTTTTCAATTTTTTTCTGTTCATAAGTAGTGGGTGGCCAGAAATTCAGATTTTTAAAATTATAGTTCTTATTACCATACATTTAGCAAAAAATACTGTACACAAAAGTACATTTTGTTGAATAAATAGTTTTAATGACATACTCAAAGGTATCATGATAAAATTATCAAATTTTAACACTTTTCCCAAATATTATAGCATATTATAAAACCATATTTACTGTTATTTTTTCCAAAATCATTACTAAACTGCCGCGATAAAAATTTTCGGAGAAAATAATGCACATTTATCTGAGGAAATAAAAAGAAAAAAATAGTGCGTGGAGTGGAACCTCTTGAACCAGTGGAAGTGCTTGTGGTTGCCTCATCGTCTCGCCATGGAAAATGTATTTGTATTACTAATGTATGTGAATGCGTCATAATGTAATTTCAGAAAAGAAACAATCAATTGATATTCACAAGAGACGTACCTTGACATGACCTTAAGTCCACCGCATTGTCCGCGTGATTGTTTTCACTCATTTTTTACAATTGTTATCCATAAAATTTGAAAATAAAAAATACTACCCTATTAAATTATATGTGTATCAAAACAAGCTAAAAAAATATTTATAGAAAAGCAATACTTTTATGACTTTTATTATTTTTATGCTAGTGAGAACCAAAACACTATGGAAATGAATGAGGGAAAACTGGATCCTACCACGTGATTTCCCGGCCAATAAAAATGTAGCGTTAAACGTTTAACGCAACCTTGTTGGAAGTCGCATAAGAAGTATAACTTCAAAAAAAGTTTAATTTCACGAGGAAAATGCAATTGGAGAATGACTTAATAAACTGCTATTTTTCTGTAAGTTTTTCAGAGGGAGAAAAACCTTCGAAAAAAATAGGAATCTTCAACAAGAGCAACGCAAAACTATACATAAACTTAAACGAGGAAGAATAAGTTTCGCCCAAAAAAGTGAGATTGCAAGAGGTTTTCGAGAATTTTAATTTTTTTGAAGTTTTTCGAAGAGCGAAAACCTATAGAGAATTAGGAACAAGTTTTTAATTTTAAACGAAAACAATATAAAACTACATATAGACACCAGCGATAAAACGGAGTATTTCACATAGATAAAAGAGATTGGAGAATGATTTCACAAATTCCTATTTTAATTAAAGTTTTTTTTTACCATAGAAAACTTCAAAAAAGAAATATGAAACCTTAACAAAGACAATAGAAAACTTTATTGGAACTTAAAAGAGAAAGAATAAGCTTTCATGGAAAAAAGAGATTACAAAAGGTTTCAAGAATTTCCAGTTTTATTTTAGGCAAAGAAAAATTTCTTAGAAAAATGGGAATAAATTTTTGATCTTCGTCAAAATTTATACTGATCTGCGTATAAACGTCAAATCGTCAGAAAAACAATTCTTGAAGAAAAAAATCACCAAAAATAATGCAACATATTTAAGAAAAATACGACAAAACAAGCAAAAAAAAGTATAATAAAATAGCATTTACATTCCTTATATTACGGATAGAAAATAAATTAATTTCACAAAATTTGCTCAGTAAATATTTATTATCAGTAAATAAATATTTGATTTTTTTCACTTTCAATAAATGCTAGAGTCAAGCTATCCAAAAATATGAGAGTTTGAAAATGTTTGTAGACTTTAAAAATATATATAAAATTTTAATTATAATTTATGTAAAAAATAATAATGCAAACTAATTGTAAGAGTTATTAGCAAACAAATAATGTTAAATTGTCAAAAATATTAAAAATTATTGAGGAAAATATAAAAGTATTAAAAATGCTTTCGTAAAAAGTTAATCAAACATCTATTACAAATCTCCATATTTTTATACATTGAAGTTAAAATTTAAGAATCATTTTACATTATATTAAAATTTTTAAATTTTACTGAATAAAAATTTTTTCAATATATTATTACAATCACAACCATATTTCGTTGACAAATTCTGAATTATGATATTAAATTGAATTGATGCTCTTTACACTTCAAGTAATTCCTAAATTTATTAAATTAATAATAAAATTTTTATAATAACAAAATATTTCAAGAAATTTTATCACATTTAAAAAATTTACTTCAATGCATTAGAAAATTTAAAGTCATCAATTTCAAATCTTTTTAAGATAGGAAATGGAAGCTTTTTTCTAGCTTCGTTTTATCAGTTTTCAAAAGGTCAATAAACATACCACTCTTCTTACGTTTCGGAATACAAACAAAATATATTAAAAGCAAATATGTATCATCTTAACTCTAATATTTATATGCATTTTAAACAGATGAAAATAATAAAAAAATAATTTAAGCAATTTTATGAAAGCTTATTATTATTTCGTCAACATTATTTTTAAAGTTATTACGAAATTTAAATATCCAATTGAAAAATTACATAAATCTTGATTAATATGAAATGTTTCTTCTTAAAAATCATACATTAAAAAGTTACAATAATAAGCTTCGAAATTTTATACGAAATGCATCGTTTCTAAATAATTACTCTTTAATTAAAAATTTACAGTTCAGAAGATAAATAAAATATTCTTCTAACTTATAAAAATTTCAATATGAAAATTTATTTCTTATTTCCTTACCATATAAAGCCCTTACTGGATTTTTAAAATATTGGTTTATAAATTTGCATCAAAATATACAAACTGTTTACCAAGCTGAGCTAAAATGAAATGAAAAAAAACTGAAATATTATTGTATGATTAGTATCAATACATTTAAATTCATTTCTAACTCTCATTAAAAATATTATAAACTGTTGTATTCTTAAAAGTTGTTCTTATTTTATATATTATTGTGTGATTAAAATTAATACATTCAAATTCATTTCTAACTCTCATTAAAAATCTTATAAACTGTTGTATTCTTAAAAGTTGTTCTTATATTATATATCATTGTATGATTAAAATTAATACATTTAAATTCATTTCTAACTTTCATTAAAAATCTTATAAACTGTTGTATTCTTAAAAGTTGTTCTTTTATTATATATTATTGTATGATTAAAACTAATACATTTAAATTCATTTCTAACTCTGATTAAAAATCTTATAAACTGCTGTATTCCTAAAAGTTGTTCTTATATTATATATTATTGTATGATTAAAATTAATACATTTAAATTGATTTCTAACTCTCATTAAAAATCCTACAAACTGTTGTACTTTTAAAAGCTGTTCTTATATTCCAAACGGTAGGATGAAAAATGCGTATAATTGGATGTATTTTTTCTTTATTTATGGTTGAAAGCATTTTTTAAAATTTTCATTTATTTTCCGATAACCAGATGATAAATAAAAAAATGAAATAGTGTTTTTGAAAATAATACCAAGGAGAAGAGGTGAATTATAATTTCAAGAATACCACTCCTAAAACTGGAAAACTCTTGATTCCACGTTTAACAGAATATCCTAAATGATGTGCAAATAAGCTAGAATACGAGATAGCAATTATGAATTGGACATAACGGCTTTTGGAGTTTCGTGGAAACACATGTATATTGATTACTTAATTTTGTCTCATTTTCCTTTTCGATCTATACAATGGCAAGAGGGATAGAACGTTCGCCTTCCAATGAGGTAAACCGGGTTCGAATCCCAACGATGGCTGGTCAATTCGAATTCCTCTTCCACCCCGAACCAATCAGAGTGCTGACGTAAATTATCCTCAGTGGTAAATGGATCATGGGTTAGAGTCCCCTCGTCTTCAGGCTAACCATGGGAGGTTTTCCTGTCCGCGTAACTCAAATACGGGTTAGTTACATCAAAACGCACTCCACGAAGGCTAGTTTCTCTCAATACTTGATCCAGGAGTTCCCTTGTCTTCTGGATTGAATTCAAAATTACACGGATACGGAGTGGAACATTTGTCGTCATAAACTCCAAACAATTGGGTCAGCTGTTCAACGACGGCTATAAAATAAAATAAAATGTTATGGGATATCTTTATAATAAATTCATAATTTTTTTTTTAAAAATTGCAAAAGCTGTAATCTATCTGACCATGATATTTAACAACCCTCCCAAAAAATTGTGTCTTAACACCAAATCAAACGAAGTTAACATACAAAGTTAACATACAAAGTTAACACCAAATCAAACTTTTATGTACAACTTAAAAGGGTGTTATTTAAATCGAAACCTTCAGAATGGAAAAAGTTTACACCAAAAACTAATTCATTCACCCAGAACGAGGAGTATTTTGATTTCCGGAGACCCCGAACTTTGAATATCGTCTGCAGATTGTTTATATTATGGTTGAACAGCATTGTTTATATTATGGTTGAACAGCATACCCAATTTTTAAGTTCACGACTACTAGTGTTCCACTCTGAAGCCTTGTTATTTTGAACCCAATCCCGAAGACAATGGAAACCCTGAATTAACTATTAGTAGAAATTTGCCTTCGTGGAGTAGGGGAGAGTGGGGTCAATTGTAACAGGGTACGATTGCAACAGGTCAAAAATTTCGAGTGTCGGGCTCTAGATTTGGTTCCTAGGTAGCACACAAGGTGTATTTAATAAATCTACATAAACACCCCTGCTGGCAACCATATTTATGTACTTTTGAAAGAGTTACATCGCAAAAGATATTTTCACGCTACGTAAGTACTTTTTTTGGTATTAGAATATTATATTGTAACAAAGTAATTTTGTTGAAACAAATTAAAATTATTAACCGAATATGAAAGTGAACACCTTAATTAACATTTCAAAAAAAAGAAGATTAGTTTTGTTAATTAACTAGCATTGTTTTTGACAAATGAAGCTGAAATGGCGTTTTGGGAACGATTGTAACAATAAGTAAAGGGACGATTGTAGCAGCTGAAAATAAATAATCTTATGTTTACAAACCATTACTTAACTCTTTAAGAACCACCAATAGTTTCCTATATCATTTATATTATGTTGCATGTGCATTATTTTATTTGTCACCCTCCACAGCATAAATTAAAATTTTTAACCCCTTAAAGTTAAAAGTTTAACCCATTAGGTCTCTGCTAATTATTATTTTTACTCCTAAAATATCACTACTATTTTGATCAATAAAAAATATATCACAACTATGATAATATGTATAATTAACTATGTTTTAGTTGAATTAATGAACTGTTATGATTGGCCCCGTAAGTGGGGACAATTGTAGCAAGTGCACGACTGTCAAAAATTGTTAGTAACTAATATAAAAACATTTAAAATAAGGTATTTTTTTTCTAGTAGAGGATAGTCTACTTTACTCGTCTGTCAATTAATACTAATAATATATTGGATTTTTTGTTAGTTAAAAATAGTTAAGCAAAAAATGTTACAATTGACCCCACTTCCCCCTACTTTTTGATGGAACTAACTCGCAATTTCGTTACTTGGAAAGGAAAACCACAAAAACTCTTACGATAAGCTTGACGGTAAGAAGACTCTAACCCATGATCCATCTACCACTAAGGATATTTTTTACGCCATCACTGTGATTGGTCAGCCATTGCTGGGAGTGCTCAATACTACGCCTCTTACATTCGATTTCAGGTTTGCGCGAGTTAATGGAAGTACTCAACGCTTCATCATTCTGATACATCAACCCAAGCAAAAGGTCACCGTAAACAAATTTTATGTATGTCTATTGTGTGATAAGGATAATTTCGCCAAACCCATGGATGGCATCGCAAAAGTCACACGTGGCTTCAGAAATGAGTCTCTGTAATTGTCGCATTTTTGTGGCAATCTGGTAACGGTGATATTTGGGTATATTTCAATTTTTAAATCTCTGTGAACTAAACCAACTTTTATATTGTATAATTTATTTTTGCTTCCGTTCTGCACTGTTAAAAATTTCTCAGAAAAATGGTTAAATAAGAATATTTAAACGGTATTTCACCATGCCAAAATTAAACAGTCATATAACCATAAATAAGACGGTGTTTAATCTTGGCATTGAGAAATATATATATATATATATATATATATATATATATATATATATATATATATATATATATATATATATATATATATATATATATATATATATATATATATATATATATATATATATATGTTTGGTATATATGTATGCCTTCTAAATAAATGATTCCTACTTCATATTGTATCTTATTAAATGTGAAATTATTAATATTAACGCTTTTGAAATGCAAAAAATGATGGGGGATACCTTATACCAAGTATTGTAAAGTAACACTCTTGGTGCAGTCGAACACGTAGTGCTGCACAACGTTGGAGTAAAGTAAGTGGCTATCATTTTTAGTATTAATATGCGAAACAAATTAGTGTAGGAGACTTGTTTACTTTATAATTGGTAAAATAGCATATTTTGTTCGTAAGGAAATCTATCTACATATATTTATATGAGAGATTTAGAGATTTTCCTCTAAATGTTTAAATTGATTCCTTAATAACTAGGAAAAAAATAGTAACAAGGAACAATATATTATCCTTGTAAAAATCTTAAGTCTTCTTATTAGGTTTTATTTATAAAAATATATTTTCTGAATTTAAGACGTTAAAAACTTTTTTTTCTTCTTAGATTGGAAAGAAGTAGTTTTGCTCTGGAAAATGAAAAGTATAAAAAGCAACGAAACAAAAATAGTACTTCAATTTAAACTTTAAAAAAAATGGCAATCAATTTCTTCATAATTCTACAACAGCTGATATATATATATATATTGATATTTGTAAGCTCTTCTGAACATTCTGACATAAGAGGAAATGAGAATTCCACTAACAGTTCACATTTCATGATTTCAAAAATTGAAAATATAAGGAATTTTTTAGATATAATATTTTTCCTCCATCAGCAAACAATCATGACGAAAAATTCTTTCCAATTTGTAAAAATATTACTGTTAGAATCTTATAAAATTTATTTTTATGAAATTCATTTCAGCAAAGATTGGATTTTTAAATTAAGCAGTTCTCAATGTCACTAAACGAAATAAGGTCTCGTATTTTTCATCTTAGTTCACTTTCAAAGTAAAGGCAGTTGTAAGTAATTAGTTGTAAGGAGGTATTTGTATATAATTGTAATTGTATAATCAATTACCAATTAAAAAATCTGATTTTTCATTGTAGAAGCATGAGTGTAATAACTCTTCAAATTTGATGTTGGAAAACTGCAAATATTGGTTGGTTGAATGCTTTACTTCCAGTTAATATCCAATGCAATAGTGCCGGGATAGCCTGGTTGGCAGGGAGCTGGATTCACGTTCGTGAAAACGGGAGTTCGAATCCAGCAGGCCAAAGACTCCCCGTGTAGTAAGTGGTTACTGGTGCACGTTAAATCTGTCGAGACACAAAGTCCTCCATGTTCCCATAACAAATTAAACCTCTGGTGCTGCTGAAATCGAGATTGATTGTTTTCTGCTTCAGGTCAAAATTATGATGATGGATGAATGAATGGATGTAAGAATTGATCCGCCCTTTATAACGGGTGTAACGTATGGGTATGACAGAACTCGAATTCTTGGTCATAGATGGCGCCACTGAAAAACAACAACAATCGCACCCTTTGCCTCAATGATCAAAGACAATAACATCCAATACAATGATTCTATATATCTTAAAATGTGTATTTAAATCTAGAAACATCAATAATGGAAAATGCTTACAGTTTGTCATTTCGTACGCTACTAAGCATTCTACCGAAGCAGAAGTTCACAGTTCGAGAAGGCATGTATGTTTTTAGTTGTCTCATTCGAAGTTTCAAATAAATGGTTCAATTATAGTTAATAAATTTTATAATATCTCATTCCCTCTTTTGTTTCAAACCCAATTTGAAATTTTTTCAATGTTCTCTCTGTGTTAAGCGTAAAGTTCACTGCAAAATAAAATCTTTTGTATTTTAGAGCATAGGTGCACCGCGACTACTAGCAGGTGCAGAAAATTTACTGCTGAGTTTCTTTTCTAATAATACAGCAGCCTGCTGCAAATCCTACAACAAATTTGCTGTTTTGAATATTATACCAAACAATTGTAAAATTTAGAACCTTAAAGCAAGCTGATATATATTTAACAAAATTTGTGACTGATACAGAAACTGCTGTTAATGTCACAATACGTTGTCACTGAGAGTGCAGGGAATTTAACAGTACATTTCTGTCAATACACGCGTTGCTGTTTCTGACATTGTTGTGCAATGTCAGTAACAGTAAATTATGGAATTTACATCAGACTTCTGACGTATTTACAACTTTGCAAAATTTACACTTCCTGCTGGCAGCAGATTTTGCTAAGGATTTTTCTTATAGTGCATATAAGACTATATTATGGATCTTTTAGGAACTTGTGCAGAAAAACAGGTTATCAAACTTATTTATAAAATTAAAAATAATGTCTTGTGTATAATTGTATGAAAAAACACAAGTATACATAAATGTATTACCAAATATGATAATTACACACTTTGATAATACTGTAATCTGTAAGTCAAATTGTGTAAAATTGTTTACAACATATAACCGGACATGTAATTATAAAAAATTCAACAGAGTATTTTTATATAAGGTAACTTGAATTTAATTGATAATTACATCATAAAATGCCAATTAATATGCCCTTATCATTGAAACTAAACAGCATATTTTATTTTTGAATTAGTTGAAGCTGGGACTTGTGCCTATCTTAACCCATTAACGCCTGAATTTTGCATGTGTCGTGATGCCAAAAAGAGCTAATATTAAAAAAATAATTATTTGATTTGAAGCAATTAACTGTTTCAAATAAGAAGAAAATTTCTAGTGGAATTGTCATAATTCACGTGACGTATATATCACGATAGATTAAAATCAATTTATACAGGTTGTTCCGTAATCCCTGATAAATAATTGTAAAAAACTTAATCTGAAAGTAAGGCACGATAAGGGGTCCGAAAATAATGTTAAAGCAAGAAAAAAAAATCTCACAAATCACTACAGAGCAAAGTGAAACTGAAAGCATCAAAGCATGCTTAAGTATTGGAGAGAGCATTTGAAAGGTGATCATAAGGAACATACACAAGCTTCGTCAAGCAATAAAACTGGTTTTGATTTTCTCATTTTACATTCTTTACTAATTATTCTACAGATTTTGAGAGCTTTAGTAAATCATATGAGCAAAACACATACATATCTAATTAATGCACATAGTTTTAAGAAATGTTACATTTCAATTTTCCTTATTAATGTCCTATTGCTTTACACTTTCATCAATGCAACTCAAAATTTCATAAAAATTTCTAGTTTAGCAATGTAAATTAGTATAAAATATTTTAGCTACTTTGAAGTGTTAATGCTTGCTACAGATAAAAATCTACGTATTGAAAGTTACAAGTATTTAAATAGTTCAACTAGCAAAACATTAACACGAAATAAAAACTTTCATTTTTGAAACAAATTTCTTCCATTATCACGCTATAATAGGATATATATCCAATACTTTATACGTAATCTCATAAAATACAAACTATTAAGAATAGAGATTAAGCTCGAAGTCAGATTACAGCAAAACTATAAACAGATGGGAGCTAGGATAAGTCATTGTAATATAAAAGCAAGAAAATAAGCTGCGTATGTAATATTATCATAAATTACTTTCAAATAATATTAAACACACGTACAAATATAGAAATTAACAATGCTGTTCACGTTTTTAATTTAACCGCATTATTTGCTTCCTGCAAAAAAAATTTATCGTTTTAAAGATTTAATTAATTTATTATAAATATCGGTACTGTATTCTACGCAATTAATCTTAAAAAATTATAGATAAAAGTAAAAACTTACTTGAAAATCTGAACATTTTTCTTGGACAATTCATAAATCTAGTCTTCTAAGTACGTTCTTCTTTCTGTGATATGAATCTTGATAAACTACTCAAAAAACTAATGTTCCTTTTTAAGTTTTAAAGCTCCAGAAATCAAATTTATGCTTCAAAATTAGGGAATTTTATTAGTTTCAGCAGAATTTAATTCATTTTTTACCCGCACCGAGGTATTAATATAAAAGTTAATTAATATTTTGTATAAAATAGAAGCTAACCACGTCAAATGCTTTGAAAACAACAAAAAATGGCAGAAAACGATTTCAGTCAGCAAAAATCTTTTCAATTGGTTATCTGGTGCACGTGACAAAAAACAACCGAGATGCACGTGACAAAGATTTCATTTATCGTAACACCAATGCTGCAAAAAATACATCAGAAATTGCGGCGCTATTTTTTAATTTTACAACAGACATTTTTTGCAGCATCTATTTAACACTGTGAAAGCAGTCATTAACCGATTTTCCTCTCAGTTAATATTTGGAATGCCATTCATTTGGCAATTTTTCCACTAATATGGCAACGGTTTACTAGACAAAGTTATAGTGCTTATTACAACTCATTTAGAAAAAAAATACAAAGGTGAAAAATAAATGCAACTTAATAAACAGGTTTTGCACCGCTCTCTGAGGCAGTGGTTATCAAATGGTGTTCCAAGGAGCATTAGGGTTCCGTGGAAGCTAGTTTAACGGGTTCCAAGATTTCCTGCAATTAAATTCGAAACCAGCAGTTAAATTTAGATCCAATCAATAATCCATTATTTATTTAATATTTTGATTGCCTTAATAATATTATTCAAAATAAAATGCCATCGAAAAAGAAATAATACATTTTTTGAGGGGGGAAATAAATAGTTTTATGAAATAACAATGTATTGAATAAATATGAAACATACATACACTTATAAAATACAGCATTAAACACAAATGCAGCTTTGGTAAAAATTATCGAGCTTTTTAGTGTTCCCATAGAGCTAGAAACGCAGTAAGTTTTACCATATTCTGTTGGATTTTAATATTTTTTTCTCATTGTATGGTTTGATAAGATTAGTTTTTTAGTTGATTAGCAGCTGAAATATGATCCCAACAGCTTAGACTGGACAGTGGTCGGCCTGGGCTCATGCTATATTTCGAATCTATCATAGACCCTATTGTCGCTACTTAAAATGGGAGGTTTTAATGGTGGGAGAATATATTCATATTATTCATATTCGTATATATTCATATTCATATTCATATTCATCTTTAAATACGTAAATAATCCCAAGAAACTTAAGCAGTGAGATATTATTTGATTAAAAGACTTCATTGACTTCAAAAATATACAGAGGAAAATAAAAAAGAAATGTTTAAAGAGATTAAAATCGGCACCCATTCTCCAGACTTTCCAGATTTGAATGAAAAGAAGCAGTCGTGATTTCATATATAAAACGCTAAGTTGCCAACGAAAACTAGAAAATAGAAGTGCGAAATAAAACTAGATGCGATATGGAGAAGAAATAATGACGTTAACAAGAGAATCATCATCCATATGAATGAAACAATATTCCAGACTGGGGAATAAACAATTTTGACATTATCAAAATTGAATTTATGCTCAAGATTCCAACAATGTGCAGCAATCTTTAACCTTTATCATTGCTGGAATCTTTTCCTCTTTGTTTTTTAACACTCTTGATTATTTCAGTTTTTCTATTTTTGTTTCTCACCTTTATTTTCCATTTTTTGTTGGCAACATCCCTTATATGTTTCAAATCACTTTCATTTCTTCTCATTCACGCGGCCTTCAGAATGGACGCCTATTTTCGAGCATTTGAAACATGTCATCATTTATTTCGATATGCATATTTTTTGAAGTTAATGAAGTTTTTTAATAAAGTTATTGTGTTTTCAATGTCTGTTTTTATTCTTTAATCATCATTTATTCGTTATAGATTCGATAATAATTGTTTGCGAGCTTGACATCAAAAGCAAATTCAAACTTGGGGAAATTAGACTGTCAGAAAATAAAATAAAAAATTTTAAATTTTTTGTTAGAAGTCATTTTTCATGCCTCAAAAATTGCCTTGAATTTCAATTTCATGAGATACTTCAAAAATCTCTTAAATCTGATAATATTTCCTAATTACGTGATAAAGTGTTCCTGTTTAAAAATTATTTTAAAACACTAACAACTCATTGAAATGCATCGCAAACCTTAAATAAATTTTCATAAACACCAAATACTTCACTATTGAAATTTTGGACATCAAATCTATGCCCTTAAAATAGTAATCTTTCAAAGAAGTTAAATCGGCAGTTTTTAAAGAGATTATTCTATGTAGGATACGACTAAAATCGATAATAATATTTAGAGCGATGTTAACAATCTCTAGTTGAAGTTATGGATTAATGGACTCATTAAATACCCCGAAAATGTAAATTGGGAAGATATTCTTGTAATATCCTCAAAGGATTATTTTAACATACTTGGTAAGGATTAAATTTATGTCGTAGCAAACATTTTACGAACAAATGTCACAGTGATAAGGTATATAAGGAGCTAATTTATCGACAAAACTAAAGGCTATAAAATATATTTCTTAAACTAATTAAACTTGCATTATATTAGTAAACAAAGGTAATAAATCGTGTATATTAAGAAAGTATAAAAATAAATTAATTTCATTTTTTATTTTAAAGCTGGCGTTGAACAACCGATCCAACTCTGAGCTTACAACTATCAATGTTCAACTTCGCAGCCTTACAATTTTGTACCCAACCCAGAAGACAAAGGAGCTTGTGAATCAATCAAGCATTGGGACAAGCTAATCTTCGTGGAGAACTTTTGATGGAACTAACGCGCATTTTGCGTTACATGGAGAGGAAAACCGTAAAACCCTCCCATTGTTAGTCCGAGGGCCTGGGGATTCTAACCCAAAACCCATGTGCGAGAGGATATTTTATGTTATCAGTGTTGTCGAATGCGAACTGGAAGCAGTATTCGTCTCAACCTTGGCCAAAGAATACTCAAACCTGGGTGTTCTCGTTGGGAAGTGAGCGCTCTATTCTCCGAGCCAGTGCTGCTCTACCAAAAAATAATAAAAAATTTTTATGCTATAAAATAAATAAAATAGGTTTGTATAGGTGATACTGCATTCTTTATATTCTAGGATATATATTTTCGCAACGGCCCATTTCGGGCCAGGAAAGACAAGTAGGTTAAAAACCCATAATGTCGCAACCATGGAAGAGTTGAGAATATTTAGTCCCGGCTGCGCACATGCTGCCTTTATTTCACAGACATGCTACAACCTAATTATCAAAAGTTGGTTAGGGTAAAAACTAAAGATCGAAATTTAGTCCTTCTCAATGGCGGATCAGTAGAGGAGAGTGGGATCAATTGTAACATTTTTTACTTAACTATTTTTAACTAACAAAAAATTCAATATATTATTAGTATTATTTGACAGACGAGTAAAGTATACTATCCTCTACTAGAAAAAAAAACAATCTTATTTTAAATGTTATAATATTAGTTATTAACAATTTTTGACAGTCGTGCACTTCTTACAATTGTCCCCACTTACGGGGTCAATTGTAACAGTTCATAAATTAAACTAAAACATAGTTAATTATACATATTATCATAGTTGTGATATATTTTTTTATTGATCAAAATAGTAATGATATTTTAGGAGTAAAAATAATAATGAGCAGAGACCTAAAGGGTTAAACTTTTAACTTTAAGGGGTTAAAAATTTTAATTTATGCTGTGAAAGGTGACAAATGAAATAATGCACATGCAACATAATATAAATGATATAGGAAACTATTGGTGGTTCTTGAACAGTTAAGTAATGGTTTGTAAACATAAGATTATTTATTTTCAGCTGTTACAATCGTCCCTTTACTTATTGTTACAATCGTCCCCAAGACACCATTTCAGCTTCATTTGTTAAAAACAATGCTAGTTAATTAACAAAACTAATCTTTTTTTATTGAAATGTTAATTAAGGTGTCCACTTACATATTCGGTTAATAATTTTTATTTGTTTAAACAAAATTACTTTGTTACAATATAATATTCTAACACCAAAAAAAGTACTTACGTAGCGTGAAAATATCTTTTGTGATATTTTCACGCTACGCAGGGTACTCTTTCAAAAGTACATAAAAATGGTTGCCAGCTGGGGTGTGCATGTAGATTTATTAAATACACCTTGTGCGCCACCTAAGAACCAAATCTAGAACCAGACACTCGCAATTTTTGCTCTGTTACAATCGTACCCTGTTACAATTGACCCCACTCTCCCCTACCTTTTAAGCAGTGCTTGAACGATTCCCAATTAAAACGTATATATTCCAAAATGCAAAAAAAGATTTCTATTTTGCTCTTCAATCTGCTATTGAATGTAAATATATATAAATTTATAGGAATGTATGAAGATTTCAAAGTCTAAAAAGGCAATAATAAATTAAATACTGCCGTTGTTACGTACTCAGTGTAACGCATTAAAAATGGTGTTTAAACTGAACATGGAGCAATAATAGCGAGAGGAAACCAAATTTTGGATATTTGCAGTTTTTGCAACACGCAGCTTTTATCAGGTGATTAAAGTAAATAAAGAAAATAAAAAAAGTACATAGATTTCGACGAAAACGATAAATTTTACGTAGATAAAAAAAAAGTTGTTGTTGAACTTTCATCCACATTTATTCTAACGATTTTCATAACTGAATTACTAAAGAAATGATTAAATTATCACAAAAGTCCCTAATTGACTTTCGTCCACCAGTATTTATTGTTGAAATTATGAAATAAGGATCCAAGTTACAAGGGATGAAGTATAATTACATCTATGTTTTTACGTCAAATTACTGCTCGATTCGACCCAATCAAACAAAATAGAACGATAATGAAATTTATTCCTACACGCACCCGAGCATTGTATAATGCGAAAGTCACGCGGCTAAGCAAAAGAACATTCCATCGATTTCCATTTAAACAAATGAGATGTTTGGTATTAAAACGCAGAAGTTAAAGTGCAAAAGGACGAGATATTTCCAATAGATAGATGAAGATAAACATCGGATAATAATAAATTCTCAATAAGTTGCTTCGAAGATATATCTATTTTTTCTTCTCTATTTATTATACAATTATGCAAAAGGGTTGCTGTTAACCCTTGTTCAGTGGCTGCAAAGTTGTTTTAATAGAGCAGCGAATTGAAATTAAGAGGCTGTGCTTGTGGAAATCCATAAATGTCTTCCAAAAAATCAATATTGCACTCAGGAATATAAATTACTTATGAAATATCAGGAGTCATTAAATGTTCTTTTTCAAGATTGCTTCTTACTTATATTGTTGTAATGTTCTTATCAAGGAAAGTTTTGGTGCTTGAAGAAAATTTACTTTTGTTGAAGATGTTGATTGTTGAATATCATAAGTTGAAGAAGTTCGATGAATTGCCATTAGTTAAAGAGGATGTTGATTGACGTATTCCCAATTGTCCATATACTTAAGGAAATTAGAATCTAATTTAGTGTTGGAATTTAAGAGAATTTGCTGACTTGGTCGATTAGTGGACCGATTTTATTGAAATTTGATATGTAAATACATTGATGCAATACAAGACAAATAAAAAAATCAACAATTGTAATACACAAGCATGATAGTGCGTAACACTTACTGGATAATATTAATAAGCCTGTATTAACGTTTATTTATACAATTTGAGCAAATAATAACGTTTGATAGCATTTGATTAAATAATCAGGATATTAGTGCAGACATTATTTCACGTTACAAAATACGATATGAAAAAGCACGTTGTAAAGAATTCTGGAAAAATTCGGTAAAACTCATTTATTCCGGAACATGAAACATGTTACGGAATAAAAATACGGATATACGAATACGGAATAATACGGATATACCGCAAATTTTTACAGTAATAATTATTGTAAAATCATACATTAAATTTAAATAAATAAATACGATAAAAATTACGGTAAATTATTTTACTATAAAATGGATGGTACGTATGATCGTATTACTTATAACGTAATTTTGTCCGAAACTTTTAAGAGTGTAATTCCTGTGATTAAACATATCTTTTTTTACATAGATTTGGGTATTTTGGCCCATAAAATATGGGTCGCAATCTGGAAAATATGGTTCCAATAGCTTAAGCAGGAGAGTTGTTTGGGCCATTTAATGTTAATTTCACCTTTTGCGTATTTGGCAATATTTCGGAACTAATGAGCGAGTCAAAAAATTTTACACAGTTATAAAAGTCGAATATCTCAAGGCAATTCCTTGTAAAATAATATTTTTTTTATAAATTATCATTTCTTTTTATTTGATTTGGTAGTAGAAAAAAGTGAATCGAAAGTTAATCAAATTTTTTCACCAAAATTTAATCTTTTTTAAATGAAAAGACTCATTAATAATTTCAAGAAAATCAGATGTTGTTAAGAGCTAATTATTTGAAAATATAATGGACAAATGGGCAAATATGAACAAATAATTGACAAATGGGCAAAAAAATGAAGTTAGCATAATGGAGCCCAAACTTTCAACTATATTTTAGATAACGTCTAACCTCGTATGTTAAGAATCAATACCTTAAATCAGACGAAAAAGTATAAATAGTAAGAGAAAATAAATATTTATGTCTTCGTAAGATTAATTATCGTCCATAAAAAGGTTAACAAAATGAAGACTAGACTTTGAATCGCTATAAAATTGTGTTTTTGTTCGCCAGAAAGTGAAAATACGATCATTTTAGAAAACAATTATTAGGGTCTGTTTTTGTGCACTTTATTCATATATTATGGCAAGTACACTATTTGATATCTAGACAAATGCGGCATTGTTTCCGAGGTATTTTTTAATTATTCTAAATCGAATGAAGCCAAAAACAGATTAAGCCTATTAATAGCTTTGAAGTCACTAGGGCTGCTGTTTTAAAAGAAGAACTATTTCTTAGTTGTACCTATTCACAATTTCAGCGTTATAATCTCGGGGAATATTCGGGAAAAAAAACATACTTATATTTTAATACGGACCCAGAAATAACTAATATCTTTCAGGAAAAGTAGAATATTAAATATTTAATTAATCATTTCTATATACAAATTCATAAATAGACAAATTGTTTTCTTTCTTAATAATTCGCAAAAAATTCACCGCAATTTAATTTTAATAAAGTTTTTAATTTTTTATGAATATAGAACTAAAGAGTGTATGAAACAAAGTATTATTTTCTCAAAGTATATAGGTTTTTAAAACATAAAAAAAAATATTAAATTTTAAATTTAATGCCAAAAAAATTCAGTGGAGAATGAACCAATAAACAGCAGTTACCGTTACAGTTTATTCTTTATTGTTTAAAAAAAATTATATTCCTTGAAGAGACGCGTACAGCAAAAAATAATATTCAACGTTTTTTTTTTTTATGTTATTCATTATTTATTTCCTAAAATTCAACATGTTTAATTAAATTAAGTGAGTGAGCCTTGTTTTTTTTTCTTTTTTTTTAAGCATTCGAGAAAAAATTCCATTTTAATAAAACACTTTGGAGTGATTTTAATTAAGTATAACAGCATAACCAATAAATATTCGAGTGAAATTACAGTCTTTTGTTTTCTTTTCCCTTTCTTTTAATTTTCCCCTCGATTAATCTTTAATAATGTCCACTTTAAAAAAATGTTAAAGTAGAATTTGAGATTAAAAAACGAGTCTTTTAAATTGTTGCTTGTTGAAACTTTTATTTTACAACGTAGAATGCATCTTTTTTTAAAAGTGTTGTTGAATATTTATAAAATGGTCTAAATAAAGAATATATATGTCCTACAATGAAAAATATTACGGTAAAAAGTTCTGGTACCCTTCAATCAATTTTACTATAAAATCCTTTTTTGTAAAATCTATTTTCTCTGTGAAACGTTATAATATACAATTTAGAGTAATATTTAGTCAACGTAAGTTATTCAGTAATTTTACAATAAATATTACAGTAAAGATTACGGTGTTTCAGATATTTCGTTCCGTTAAATTTTACAGTAAAAAGTATCGGCATTTAAGCTGCCAGTAGGGGAGAGTGGGGTCAATTGTAACAGGGTACAATTGTAACAGAGCAAAAATTTCGAGTGTCGGGCTCTAAATTTGGTTCCTAGGTGGCGCACAAGGCGTATTTAATAATTCTACATGCACACCCCTGCTGGTAACCATTTTTATGTACTTTTGAAAGAGTTACATCGCAAAAGATATTTTCACGCTACATAAGTACTTTTTTTGGTATTAGAATATTATATTGTAACAAAGTAATTTTGTTTAAACAAATAAAAATTATTAACCGAATATGTAAGTGGACACCTTAATTAACATTTCAATAAAAAAAATTAGTTTTGTTAATTAACTAGCATTGTTTTTAATAAATGAAGCTGAAAAGGCGTCTTGGAGACGATTGTAACATTAAGTAAAGGGACGATTGTAACATTAAGTAAAGGGACGATTGTAACAGCTGAAAATAAATAATCTTATGTTTACAAACCATTACTTAACTCTTTAAGAGCCACCAATAGTTTCCTATATCATTTATATTATGCTGCATGTGCATTATTTTATTTGTCACCTTTAACAGCATAAATTAAAATTTTTAACCCCTTAAAGTTAAAAGTTTAACCATTTAGGTCTCTGCTCATTATTATTTTTACTCCTAAAATATCACTACTATTTTGATCAATAAAAAATATATCACAAGTATTATAATATGTATAATTAACTATGTTTTAGTTGAATTTATGAACTGTTACAATTGACCCTGTAAGTGGGGACAATTGTAACAAGTGCACGACTGTCAAAAATTGTTAATAACTAATATAATAACATTTAAAATAAGGTATTTATTTTTTTTTCTGGTAGAGGATAGTCTACTTTACTCGTCTGTCAATTAATACTAATAATATATCGGATTTTTTGTTAGTTAAAAATAGTTAAGTGAAAAATGTTACAATTGACCCCACTCTCCCCTACTCTTTACCGCAATTGTATCTGAAAATTTTTACAATGTAGCAGATTGTATTGCCAGTTCTAGAAGTGAATGTTCGATCTAGTTGAGAATGTAGTGGTGAACATAGCGTTTTGATGTTAAGAATAGAGCTTATTAATGAAAAAAATATCGAACAACTTTTTTAGATTGTATAGTTCAGTACAAATATAAATCCAATAATCTAACAGATTTTTTTTGTAACTATTAAACTGTTGTTTTTTTATTTTTTATAATAATTTTATAATTTTCGAAATACATTTTTGCTTGTAAATTGAAAAAAAAATATATGAGAGGGACTCCGATGTCCCATCTGCGTTAAAGGTTTAATTAGAAACAGGTTTTAGATAAAAATGGTATCACTAAATAATACCATTTGGTACATGTTATCAAATTTAATCTTTTTTTTTTCAATACAATGAAAAATATAAAGATAAGTGCTTCAGTAAATATTTGAAAATGCTTACGAACCGAAACAAGGTAAAAACAAAGATTACCGAGACAGGGTTAAAACAATGATTTCCGAAACAAGGTTAAAACAGTGATTACCGAAACAAGGTTAAACCAATGATTACCGAAACAAGGTTAAAACAATGATTAGTATTCAGTATTAGTTAAAAAAAAAATTTCATCACAATGCAAATTTTAAAATAAAGGTAAGTATGAGAATTAAAATGAAAACTTTTATCAATATATAAGGAAAAGGTAAGTATTGAACTTAAATTTTGAGAAACTTAGATATTTCTACTGGATTGCTAACAAAGAAGTAGAAGCATTAGTTCAGATTAATTCCAAACTTGTTCCTTAATACAAGTGTTACCTATAGATTATTGACCGTCTCTAACAGAAATTCAGCCTCATTACCATAGAAATTGTCTTTTCTGTTTGATCTGTTGTTTCTTTATTGACAAGGACTCAACACTAGATTAAGGGAACAGGAATTGAATGAATGGCACACACTTGCGCTTCGCTATTGCCTCGGGTACTCCAATTTTATTGAGAATAAAAGAAAAAATTAGTTTGATGTCCTTTTAATTCGTGGCATAGAAATCAATATCAACTGTCACGTGTCCCGGCAGAGTTTTGCACAAGACCTGTAAAAATTATTTTGGAAGCTTTAATATTTATAGATTATATTAGAATAAATTTTCGCTTTCTAAACATAGGAAAATAAGTATTATACTACAGAAATTTATAGTTACATATATATATATATATATATATATATATATATATATATATATATATATATATATATATATATATATATATATATATATATATATATATATATATATATATATATATATATATATATATATTCAAAGTGAAGAATAAAATGAAGAAAAATTATAGACATATGGAAAAAAGGGGGGTGGGAAATAATAAGTAAAAAACTAACAAACAACATTTTATTAAAAAAAAAAATGAAATGTTAATTAAAAAATCGGAAAAAAAGATATAATCTTTTCTTCAGCCCACACGATTATATCCGCAAAACAGAGTGCTTTCTGATATTGTATCAATAAAGCCAAAGCTGTTTTGCGGATATAATCGTGTGGTCTGAAGAAAAGATTATATCTTTTTTTTCCGGCTTTTTTTCCGATTTTTTAATTAACATTTAATTTTTTTTTTTAATGAAATGTTGTTTGTTCTTTTTTTACTTATTATTTCCCACCCCCCTTTTTTTCATATGTCTATAATTTTTCTTTATTTTATTCTTCATTTTGAACTTATCTAATGAGTGCTGTTTACTTGCAGCTTAAGCGCAATAAATGATACTTATTGTTTTTCTTAACATTCTTAGTGTTGTCTTGTATTCATTTATTTATTATATATATATATATATATATATATATATATATATATATATATATATATATATATATATATATATATATATATATATATATACACTGGTTATCATAAATTAAGGAAAATTCACAAAAATCGCGATAACTCAAGAAATTACACATGGAATTTTATGAAACTTACCCACAATATACAACACATAGTAAGGTATTAAACAACATAAAAAGAAATTATCAGACATTAATAGTAGTATAGAAATTAGCACATGTATAAAATAAACAAATTGGAAGTATCGGTTTGCAATAGAAAAAGTACCTTTAATATGGAATATGATTGCCTCTAGAAGCAATACAGCACAAACAGCGATGTGTGATGCTTTCAATTATGCGGTCTATCAGTTCAATAGGAAGTGAGAGCCATTGCTCTTGTAAAGCAGTTGCAAGCGTGGCAAGGGTCTGAGGGGGCGGATTGATGGCAGATACACGCCTCCCTAGAGCATCCCAAACGTGCTCGATAGGATTCAAGTCCGGGGATCGAGCTGGCCACTCCATGCGAGTAATTGTTTCCTGTTGAAGATAATCATCAACAATGCGAGCTCTGTGTGGTCTTGCATTATCGTCCTGTAACAGGAAGCAATCACCAATTGCCCCGGCATATGGGCGCACATAAGCATCAAGGATGTTGTCTCGATAAACCTGAGCATTCACGGTTCCCCTTGGAAAGACATGGAGGTATGTGCGCCCTCCTAAGGATATGCCTCCCCAAACACAGACACTGCCTCTTCCGTATGCATCTCTTTCACGGATGTTTGATGGATGATAACGGGTCCCAGGTTCTCTCCATATCAAATAACGTCTACTGTCACTTTCTAGACTAAACCTGGACTCATCCGTAAAGAGAACAGGCCTCCATTGATCTGACGTCCAGTGGACATGTTGTCGGGCCCACTGCAAACGGTCTCTCCTATGGCGTGATGTGAGCGGCACGCAAATGGCTGGTCGTCTCGCATACAGACCACCTTCGTGGAGCCTTCTGCGCACAGTTGACGTTGACACCAACCTTCCGGTGGCTGCAGCAAGAGAGGATCTAAGATGTGTCGGAGTAGCGGTTCTATTCCTGCGTGCACTTAATGTCAAATATCGGTCATCGGCACTGGTCGTAACAGTTGGCCGTCCTTGACTGAACCTCCTAGATGCCGAATCTGTGGTTTGAAATTGCCTCCAAAGTCTATGAACCACAGATGGACTCACATTTAGCCATCTGGCCACTTCTGATTGACTCTGCCCTGCCTCTAGTCTCCCGATGGCTCTCCATCGTAGTTCTTCAGGCAAATGATGCCTAGAGGTCATTATTACGAATTGGCTATCTCAGATTTTCAATGTCGCAATCACAGTAAAATTTGTGTGCTTTCTCTCAAACTTGGACTTTTATGCTCCAGGCAGATGACGTAAGCCGAGTGCAGCGCCACTAATTTGCATATTGCAATTTTACTCAGCTACTCTTAGTGGACAACATATGCAAATTTTGCACGGTTTGGCTTACTTTTGAAAGAGTTATCGCTATTTTTGTGATTTTTCCTTAATTTATGATAACCAGTGTATATATATATATATATATATATATTTGATAGACAATTGAATGACAATTTTGAATTTTGGCATGTAAAATTACTTAACTTAAAATACTGCAAAAAATTTGATATCTTACAATTCAAAATTTTTCGACTATTATTAAAAATAATAACAAGAAACAATAAATCTTTAGTAAAAGTTATATTGTGAATAGAATTATCTTTGGATTAACGAATTTTATATTTGTCTGCAAAAATGTTTCAATTAGCTTAAAAAATTTTCGAGTTATGGTGAAATACACAAAAAATAAAATTAAAATTATGGGGTCTAAACTTTAAACCACTCTCCTGATTAAACTATGGATATCATATTTCCCAGAATGAGGCTAACCTCTATATTTAGGGGACAAAAATTTGAATCCACCAATAAAAACGATAAGTTTATTCAGAGAAAGTATGTTTCTGTGTCTGATTTCGTAACCTAAAATATCGTCTCCTTTAATTAACTTATATATTTGAGGTCACCCCCTCAAATCTGTAAGATTGTGTCTTAGAACGTGAAAATACGATCGTTAGATTAAAAGTTATTCTGGGTTTTCCGTTTTTTTTAATATTTTGAGCACTATATGATTCTTTATGGATATTTTCATCATAAAACATAATGTAATATCTAATTTAGTAAAGGTAATTTTGAAATAATCATTTCTGAAGATGTTTTTTAGAATTATATTTCATAATATTAATGTAATTTTTTTTAAACAAAAGTTGTTGGTGATTAGTTTAGTTATAAATTGAATAAGTTCTATGTATATGTTTAGTAAATATTTACAATTTATGCTAATAAAGTTACATGTTTTTAAATAAATTCATAAGTTGCACAAGGATAGAAATATTTAATATGATAAATATACACAGTAAATTCCGATAATTGAGTTACTGAGTACTTTCTCTTCTGTATATTAGTTTAGACACTGGTTGCCAGTCAGTTTAGCAAAAATTGACAAGTAATTCCCCATAAGTGGTTAACTATTATGTAAATCCCCTAAAGTACTTAATCATTTAACTACCACACGAAATAAGTCAAGATTATTTTCATTTAATTTATTTAACTAATATTTAAAAAAAAGGCAGTTGTTATAGAGAGGGAAAAACAACTTTATACTTATTTGCTTTTCATTACAAAAAGGCAATAAAAATATAAAATGTTAATGACATCAGTTGTCATCTATCACTATTCAACTCACATTTATTGGCATTCCAAAACAAATAATTTTTTGTATTGAATCAAATCACTTTGTTTATGTCATTATTTGTACGAAAAGTAAGTTTTATTGTTAAAACTACAACTACTCCAATGATTATCACAGTTGAATTCTTTTAACTGACAATTCAAACGGAAATATTATTTCTATACTCGAAAATCCTTTGTTTTATAATACAGTCCCAAGAAGTCAGTCTCAAATAAATATAGATGGTTCTCTTTATTAGTCTACCCAAGAAAAAATATAAAATTTTGTCAATATACCCTTTCTCGCTGCCACTTTAGAAAAGAAGATAATGCATCAATCATTTTTCGAAAAGGATTAAGATTCAGAAATCGATATGCGAAGACAAATGTTATCGTCACTGGCTAAAGAAGAAAAGAACCCCTCCGAATAGAAGAAGATATTATTTAGTGTCTTAAGGACTGCGGGGGTTGGGCATTAATTTTGTTGAGAAATGTCGTCCATGAAAAGATCGTTGGTAAAGTAAGCTTTCTGACGATTTAGAAGATAGATGAGGAGACCGAATTTGCAACACTACCTTGAGATCAGTCAAAGCTTTTGCGCCTTTTCGAGTCAAATAAATATGATTGAGAAAAAATTGCTTTAGGAAATGGAATTTTTTTATATTCATTTTTCATTTTATTTATTTATACTTTTTGTGACTTTTTATTTTTTGGAAATACATTGAACTAAAAAGAAAAAAAATTGTTTAGGGAAACATGAAAAGACGCACTAATAGCTGAAACTTGAGCTAATGTAAACTAAGCATAAATGGTTGTTGTTGTTTCTATTGGCACTTGGATAAGCCAAGCTCACTAGCCATTGGCATTTTGAGAAAGGAAGTCAAGAATGCGCTATTTTTGTTTGACAAGAAAACACCACATTGAAAAAATACGTCTTAATTCAGAACTCCACGGATAGAGGGCAGCACCCACACATTCGAGAAACCACTTCTTCAACTTAGACAAAGATCTTAATGGGAAAGGATTTCTCATTTCTAAAGATCTCTGTACCCAGGGAACTGCTTGGCGTACATATCTGGTACTGCTTGGCGTCCGACCACAGGATTCTCTAACCACAGATGTACTCGGTGGGTCAAGACTGAGTCGAGCAGCGAACCTCGGATCGTTGTCGGATTGGGTTACCACCACCCCTACCTAAATAGTTACACGTTGAACCATAATGTTGGTACTCTGAACCATAATGCGGTGTATATTTTCTGACCATTATTATGTTGTTCGGTAAAAATATATTTAAAGGTGTCACTTGGAAAAAATTGGCAAATTTTATGGCGCTTATTGTAATTAAATTTTAAAGTAAATCATTCAATATTTGGAAGAAATAAATTTTTTTATATTAAAAAGTTGGATCTGTATGGTATTTATAATGATATTATTCATTAAAAAATATTTATTGGATTTAGATGAATCTATATGAGATTATATTTTAGTTTTTAGTTTTACACTAAAAAAACTAATGTTTGCTCTTTAATAATTTGCTCTTCAAAAAATTACTTAACCCTTTAAAGCTGTTGCGACAACGGTGTCCCTTTTATATATTTTTCTGGTGCTTTAATTTCAAGTAAAAATATATTTTGGCATTTTTTAATTATAAAAACTATTTAATAGTTACAAAAAACATTAAAAGATGTGTTAGATTACTGGAATTGTATTTGTACTAAAACATAAAATCCAAGAAAGAGCAGTTGGATAAAAAAAAATTTTTTTCATTCATATTCAAAAATGTATCATTAGCTGATTTCGGAACTTAAAGAAACTTGAAGCATAAATAACTATATCTCTTAGATCTAAATAACTGCAAATAAGTGCAAATTTGAAAAATTCTTGTTTGGAAGTAAGCCGTATTTAGAATATTTTACCTTAAACACAGAAAGCAACGCTGGTGTTTCATAAGCATAACTCATTAAAATGCTAAACATTATATTTTTCACTTATTTTACCTAAATTAATACAAAATAATTGAAATAGTATGAAAAATATATTTAATCATAATTCTGAGTCAAAGGGTGAAGAAAACTTTTGAATAAAGCTATTTGAAGTACCTTAATCTCACAAGTTTAGGAAAAAATAAATTATTTATCGCAATGATATACAGTTTTTTAAGGCGTTAGTAACCTCAGCCTCATTTCACTACTTTAGTAAATGCGAAAATCATTCATTCAGAAAAACTTTCGAAATCTAATACATTTTAATCATTCGCACACTATGAAACTGCTGAAATTCGGTCTTAAATTAATCATGTTTA
Organism: Parasteatoda tepidariorum; assembly: GCF_982258835.1. Taxonomy (NCBI): domain Eukaryota; kingdom Metazoa; phylum Arthropoda; class Arachnida; order Araneae; family Theridiidae; genus Parasteatoda; species Parasteatoda tepidariorum. The sequence goes on from NC_141758.1 coordinate 90,813,555, forward strand.
ATTATATTGAAAAATATTTAATTGAAAGTAAATAAAAAAACATTCAAAGTACTGCATAAAGTAAAGAAAAATTATTTATCACGTTGATAATCTGTTCATTACGGCAGTTAATAAAAATAATCTTCCTTAATGGGCAATTAAATAACACATTTGGATAATTTTAATGCTCGACAAAAGGCTCGTGGCGGAAGGGAATGATGATTTGAATAATCATTTAATCGTAATCGTAAATTTAGTCGTAAATGACTCGGGCGTGGAACTTAATTGAAACATTACACATTAACATTAAATTACCTTAGAAAGTAATGATTTTTCAACGAAAAAAAAAACTTTCACGCAATCATTTCATAATGATAGACAATAATTATAACTAGCTCATGCATTTTCAAAAGTATTCATGAAGTTAGTTTTTAATGGAGGCTTAGATTAAATTTGAATCAAATTGAAAATTCTTTATTGTTTTCCTTTTACAGTTAAATATTAAATCGAAAAAGAAATAACTTTTTCACCAAGTTTGAACAATTTTATAACTGGGTATGTAGAGTAACATGTCAGTCAGTAGACTTGATTAATCTGAATTAAATATATGGAACTCAAGGTATAATATTGTTTTTCTTGTAAGAACTGTATACCTGTAAGGGGAGAACAACCCATTTTTTTTTGTTTATTCTGTAACCTCTGTTTAATACCTTCCGACATGCTTGTGTATTACAATTGTTGAATAGTTATTTGTTTTGTATTGTATGTACATATCTGTTTTGTATTGTATGTAAATATATAAAATTTCATCAAAATCGGTCCTGTAGTTCCGGATTAATCGACCAAGTCTGCAAATTCTCTTAACTTCTTACGCCAGTGTATATACGAAGAATGATTTTTTTTTTCAATAACCGTTTGATCAATAATAGGTTAATATAATAGGTTTTAAAATGTAATATATTTTAAAATATAATATGTTTGAAAACACAATTGGTTTCAAAATAATAGGTTTTTTTTCAAACAGTTGAATTCGCATGCCTGGAGTGAAATTTAGTCTAATTCTGAATTTGTTATTGGCGCATACTTTAACTGAGAAGGAACAAAATAAGCTGAATTATAGCTTTCGGAAAATAACTCTAAATGTTGAGAATAGTTAACAAAGAAACATAATTCGTTATTCTGGAATTGGGCCAATTTATTTTGAATTTTGAAGTTCGACGAGAAATACTGGCGCAATTTTTCATGAATTTTGTCACTTTTTTCACTGGCATTTTACTTAAATAATTTCGTGAAAATAATAAAACTATCAAAGAAATTATGGTTTATTGTTTTGATATAAATATAACGACAAGTTTCAAAAAAATAACTGATTTAAAAAAAATTAAAAATTTCAAAATCTCTGGAACTATTCCAGGGAACCCCAGAGTTCTGCGGAGCACCAGGGAACACTTGATCCGTGGTGTTAAGTATTATGATAAAAGTGCGAAATTTTACCACATTTAACAAATTTTATCACATATCATAAAACCATATTTTTCTGTCAATTTTATCAAATTCATTATCAAAGCACTAAAAATTGCCGACCTTTGTGTTCCCCTATAACAAAAAAATGGTAAATTTTACTATATTCTGGTGGATTTGCCAACATTTTTTTTCTCAATGTGTAATTGAAGAGTTTAATGATAGAAAATTCCGAAAAGCCTCTTTGTTTAAAAGCTTTTTCTTTGAAAAGCTTTGAGATTGTTTATGTAAAGGTCTTATTTTTAGTCTATTTTAAACCACGAAACATTAACTTATTTGTTTAAGTCTCTAGATTTCGCATATTTTAGGGGATGAAGGTATTAAATGAAAGACTGAGCTATTCCCGACGCGAGAAATATTTTAAAAACATTTGACAAAAAGAAGTCGACAGAAAACTTTATAAAGACTCCGTTTTAGATAGCATGCGAACTTTAAGAAAAGCAGTTTAATTGAGTGCTAGGAAATATGTTTTATTTTCTTTATATCTGACTTTGGATATCTTTCAAAAATATCTTTTAAGTCATTTAAACTTTAAAGTTAACCGTATCGAATGCGCCGAAAAATAAATTTAAATATTTTAATTCTTCAACTCTTTCTCCAATTTTAAAATTTTTATTGGTTTAAAACAATATATTAAATAATTTTTTTCACCGTCTAAGTGTTATCTGCGGCTTAGATGGTGAAAATAATCTACGGCTAAGTGTTATTAAGGTTTTTAATTTTAAATATTTTCAAGAGATTTTCGAAATCTGAATAGTGAAATATTATCTATTGCCAAAACTCTTAGTGCATTGAATTTTAATAATAATTTAAAATCTATCAGTCAGCTATTAAATCACATAATCCACCGTAAATATGAGTTCGGGAAATTTCAACATAGCAGGCAGCAATAATATTTTTAATTTTATAACTGTTGTTGAACAACTGACCCAAATTTTATGTTTATGTTCAACTCTGCAGCCTTGTAATTTTGAACCCAATCCAGAAGACAAAGGAGATCCTGGATCAAGTATTGAGAGTAATTGGCCTTCAAGGAGGACTTTTAGGTGGAACTAAACCGCATTTTCGTTCAATGCACAGGAAAACCACGAATGCTTCCCATGATTAGCCTGAAGGAAAGAGGGACTCCAATCTATGATCCGTCTACCACTGAAGATATTTCACGTTAGCACTATGCTCGGTGATAGCTGGGTACGGAATTCGTATCAACTAGCCATTACTGGGATTCGAACCCGGTTATTCTCATTGAAAAGCGAATATCCTTTCCCTTAACCCACACGGCTAACAGCAAAAGTATTAAAACTATTTCCATCTTCCGCCGTCAGATAAGTTAAAACAAAAATTCATTCGAATGCTTCTTTCTTCTTCTTCTTGGGCACTACAGCCTATGACAGGCCAAGGTTGTCCCAATGCTACTTTACATGCTGTATTACTTTCTCCATAGGAAATTCATAATTACCATAGCAAATTTATAAATTAATAACTTTCAATATTTTTTCTACCAGATCATAAATTTCAATATTTCTTGGTAGAAAAAAATGTCTGATGCATGCACCTCAAACATGCAAGATAAGTACATGTACCTAACTGATCGACAAGAAATAGAAGAAAACACTGCTTTACCTTTAAAAGAAAATTGAAACTTTTGAATCAGCAATGTATTTATTCTAAAAGAAAAAAAACTTTCAAAACATGTGAAGCTTTAATCCCTGGGCGAAAGAAAAGTTAAGTGAAACTGTAAACTTAAAAACAGAAAAGTAGAGGCAAATAGCGTGCTGGCATGGACAGAACGCTTAAGTAGGGAATAAATAAACGAGAAAGGGAAAAAAAAATAGGGAAAAGTATTTGGAACTCAAGTAGTAATATATGAGAGTATTTGCTAGAGTTTTTTTTCCTTATCAGCGAATGTCAAATTGAAAATCTCCTGAATTACTATTCCTGGAAGATCGATTAAAATTTCCATAGCAAAGTTTTGAATTTGATATTGGTTTTATAAGTAAAATGGAGAGTAACAGATTGCCTGTTTTCGTTATTCTTGTTTAGATATCCCTTGTTGTTTTACTTAGATGCATAAAACACAAAAATGTGAAAATCTTAACTATGAATTTAACTTTGAAGAAAGATCAAAACTTTTATCTTTGTGAATAGGAGTTCAAATTAAAAATAAATTAATAAATAATAAAGAATAAATTGTATAGTTGAATCGAAAAAGGAAATTCTTTTGGAAAAAAAAAATATATATTCGAAATGAGCTTCGTTGATAATGATTTTAGTTTGTTGGTAAAACAAGACTCCTTATTTTGCAAATTATTTAAAAAATATTAAACTGAAATATGAAATTTAAATATTTTTAAAATAAAGAGTAGTGAAGTAAACACAATGAATGGATGACTTTTGATAAAGGAAGATTGTTAGAGATGCAAGGGACGCAATAACAAAAGTGATATGAAAAATTAATGTGAAAAATTGCTTGCGGAAAATAGGAATGATTGTTAATACAATATTCTAATTTCCCTCAAGTATTTTTTTTGTTAAATTTTAAAGTAAATAATTATTAAAATTAATTTCTGACAACATTTTCCATCTATATCTATCTATTTTCTTCTTTTCTTTCCTTCTTTCTTTTTTTATTGTTTTACTTTCGACATCAACTCAAAAGTATAATGATAATAAAAATAAATATTTCTCTTATAAGAAAATAAATACAAACAAATTTTCCAACAATGGATAAAAATCATTATTTAAAGCCCCCCCCCCCAAAAAAAAGAAGGATTAAAGGACTTACAATTGTGGAATTGAAATAATTTTGAAAAAATTGGAATTTCGAAACAAAAAAAAAAAACTGGTGTAATATTCGTAAAAACTAGTAAACTCGTAAAAAACTCGTAATTCTTCGACTAATGAACTTAAATTTCACGAGCTAAAAAGGTAATATATTAAAAATTACCTTTCTGCGTGTGAAATTTAAATTCATCAGTTACATTCCGGTATATCGAGCTGCCTATTATATTTTACAACATATATTATATAACATATAACATATATTTTACAACATATATTATATAACATATAACATATATTTTACAACATATATTATATAACATATAACATATATTTTACAACATATATTATACATATATTTTACAACAAGTTTAGCATTTAATAATTGTAGAATTAATACTCAAATGATATCTTTTATTTCATCTTACTCATAGTACTTATTTCAATACAAGTTCATAATTTCAAGTTAGTGTACTTATAGTTTTGCTTATAGTTGTTAGTTGGCTTATATTTAGTTGGCTATAGTTGGGTCATAGATAGCTTATAGTAAAAAATAAAATATAACGTTGAGTGAAGCGCCCAAAACAATAGTGGGGGTGCCACTGTATATAATGTTTCTTTAAATAAATTTTTGGATTGAGAAATTAATACAGAAAAGAATGATAAGAAGTTCTACAAACAACAGCTAATTGTGAATACAACATCGCAGAATCGTATTGTGCATGCTTTTGGCTAGCATTAAAAAAAATTGGTACATTAAAGTTAATGACCGTAACGTTAAATTGCAAAATGGCATATCTTCTTAAACAAAAATGGAATAGAAAATGTTATTAAATCAAAATTCTTAACAACAAATCTATTTGTATATTAAATTCTTCTCAATTAGCGATTGGCATTTGTAGCTCTTTTTTCTTGAAAGCCCAATACCAAAAATTCCTAAAACATTGCCAATTATGAAAGAAGAAAAACTTACACTAAGATGACTTGTAGCTGTAGAACTCTATTATTTATTTCGTTTTTTTCTCCTCCATTTCTCCTAAGCTTGGACATCTAGTTATAAGAAGTTCCTCAATAAAATTGGAAGCTTTTCCTGTATCATCTTATCAAGAAGAAAAAATATGAAGATGGACAACATGATCTCATCGACCTTTGTCAGAATAACTAGATGAGATGAGAAAGGACGTCGTTATCGAAGAATTATCGATAAATCGTTTTTATTTATCGTTTTATTTTTTTTATTTTTACGTATTTTACTTACATGTGTATCGTAATGTGAGATTTCTGTGCTTTATTATTCACTGAAAAAAAAAGTATTGCATAAACTATAAACCGTGTTTCCGTGATTCTTGCTCTATGGGAGCACTAAAAAGCTCGTTAATTTTTACCACAGCTCTTTGGTAAATTTTGGTAGATTTTGGAAAAGTTAACAATGAAATATTTCTTATAATGTATGGTAAAATTCTGTTATTTTATCATTATTAATTTTTATTTATTATTACATTCGGTTAAATTTACTATTCAGTTTTGTATTTGGGCACAGAAATGCTTTGGGCCACCATAACATGTAATTATGAACTGTTTGAAATTGAACAACAACATGTATTAATATGCTATATGAACCTATAATATGTCATGTGAACAGTTTGAAATTGAACAGCAACGCGTATTAACATGTTATATGAACCTATAACATGTCATATGAACTGTTTGAAATTGAACAACAACATGTATTGATATGTTGTATGAACCTATAACATGTCATATGAACTGTTTGAAATTGAACAACAACATGTATTGATATGTTATATGAACCTATAACATGTCATATGAACTGTTTGAAATTGAATAACAACATGTATTAACATGTAATATGAACCTATAACGTGTCATATGAACTGTTTGAAATTGAACAGCAACGCGTATTAACATGTGTTATGAATCTATAACATGTCATATGAACTGTTTGAAATTGAACTACAACATGTATTAACATGTTATATGAACCTATAACATGTCATATGAACTGTTTGAAATTGAACAACAACATGTATTGATATGTTATATGAACCCATAACATGTCATATGAACTGTTTGAAATTGAATAACAACATGTATTAACATGTAATATGAACCTATAACGTGCCATATGAACAGTTTGAAATTGAACAGCAGCGTGTATTAACATGTGTTATGAATCCATAACGTGTCATATGAACTGTTTGAAATTGAACAACAAAAAATTTACATATATAAAATTAATCATTTATATGATACATATAACTTATATGATATATAAACAAATTTGAGATTGTAACCGTTTTATTTTTAGATTTGCTGAAGCTAGCTGAAGTTTTCTTTTTAGCATTGCTTTAGAGACGTGAGCTAACTAAAAGCTTTTTAACATTAATTTGCTCTACAGGAATATTTTTCAGAAAAGCAATATGTAAACATTTAAAAATGACATATTTATGTTTGCTTGAAGTAAGGCAGATACACTTTAGCAATTAATATCAAAATAAAAAGTAAAATGTGTGTCTAAAAATTTCCTTTTATCAAATTTAAACTAAAAGTATTTATATAAATAAAAAAATTTTTTTATCAAAATATTTTTTTAAAAAAACCGTTAGGTTTATATATACGTCTTTAACTACATTAGTGTAAATCTGTCAATTCTGCATTAAAATAATTTACTTAAAATCATAAGACATGAAATACTTTTCTTTCGTCTTATTACTTACTTAATTTATTGGTACTTAGCATATATAGTATGACTAATATATAATAAAAAAATGATTACACATTAAATAGAACAAATTTATCCAATCAGATGTATTTCCTTCATTAGATTTGTTCAATAGATTTATTCATTAGATTTATTTTTTTAAATTTATAAAGCAACTCATTTCTTCTTTCTTTTTCTTTTTAAAATACAATTTTTTGAAAGTGAGATTCTGAAGAACCCCCTACGTAATAGAGGCCTCCGAATATTGCCTGGTTATGCCCATAAGCAAAGGTTGTACTGCCCAATCCAGAGGGAGAGCACTATTTGGGTAACACAGAGAGGAAAACGACGAAAACCTCACATGGTTTGCCTGACTGTAAGGGGACTCTAACCCATGATCCATCCACCGCTGAAGACATTTTTCGTCAGCACTGTGGTCGGTGCAAGCCGGATGAGGAGTTCATATCGACCAGGAAACAATGGGATTCAAATCCCGGGACATTTCATTGGGAGGGGACAGCTCTATACCCTGGGCCACTACAACTCAAACGTAGGCTAATTTTATTTCATTTTTATAACCGTTGTTGAACAGCCGACCCAATTTTATGGGTTTGCGACTACAAATGTTCAACTCCATAGTCTTAGTTCAACTCCATAGTCATAATTTTGAACCCAATCCAGAAGACAAGGGAACTTCTGGATCGAGTATTGGGAACAATTTGCCTTTGTGGAGGACATTTTGATGGAGCTACTTTATCTTATTTTATTTTATTTTATAACCGTCGTTGAACAACTGACCCAATTGTAACACGCCTATTAGCAAACTGCTGGTGTTAATTTGAAGTACGCCTACGATGTTTACTGCAGTAAGCCTAACAAATGAAGCTACCAGTTAGCAAGGTGCCTGATTTACCAATTAGCATATACGACATCATATTAAAAGGCTAGTATGAAAAGCACCATTTTTAGATCCATTTTTCGTAACATCACTACCATGTTATTAGTTTGAGTGATAGAATAGGGCGAAAATTAAATTACCATGCAATTTTTTCCTTGTATTTTTTTATAACATTTAGACATCGTAAGGAACCACAGACATAATTCCTTATTTTTAATTATCTCTAAACTATAGACTTTTTTTTGTCAAAGATTGCTTTACCAACAACAGTGAAAACATTTTCCAACTTACACAAATAGTATCAAATTTTAAAACATATTAAATAAAATGTGATATATATTTCCCATTTCAAATACAATTCCGATAATACATCTGAAATGTAAAAAAAAAAAAGTATAAGCACGCCATCCAGATTTTGTCGTTCGTGACAGGTTAAAAGCCACTACGCCTACGCCATCCTGCTTTATATTTTGATTAAAATAGAATCTCCAACTGTCGTATTCTCAGATTCCATTTGACGTGATATTGCACTTACCAGATGTTTTTGACTGGTACTTGTAATGGAGGGTCAGAAGAGGTTAGGAGCAATTCACCTCCTCGATCGATGGAACATAAACTTTATCCAATGAAGAAAAAAAAATGGAAAGTGACTCTATCGTGAACCTAGGGGTTTTAACTGTCGCACTTTGTAAAGTGAGCCATGGTCTGTTAAAATTTATAGTTTAGTGTAATTAAACCTAAACCGCACTGTAAAAAATATATCTTCAAAACTCATAATACTTTTTTAATTTTTGACGAAACCGTTTCCTGGTATATGGGTGATTCTCACGAAATATGACAATTCACTGTCCCTTGCTCCAAGATCTAATACTATAATACTAAAAGATCTTTTTTTTAAAAAAAATTAATAAATAGCATTGCTGCTAGCATTTTAAAATTACTTTGCACAGGCATAGACTGTTTTGTATAGTTAAGAAATTTAATTGAACTTCAAAATTTCATGTTTCTAACATGTCCCAAACAATGTTTCCAATACTAACTAGCTTCAAAACTTCCCATAAATTTTTCGATATGTATTTTTTTTTATCTCAACTGATGTAAGCATTTCTAGAATATACGCTGAAGGTATTATTTACAAAAACTTCGTTTAAAATAATTTATTCCGTCAATAATTTGTTTGTCCCAAGAAAATGTGTCATTTTTTGACTACTTTCATTTAGGGGTTTATAACCAAAATAGATAGAGCCAGCAATCAATATCTTATGTTAATAGATTGATTAGATACCCTCCTATATAAACATGTCCTGTTGCATAAAAAAGGAACCAATTTCCTGGTTCAAAATCTATTTCAAAAAACTTTTCAAGGTGAGTAGGTTTTGGTGTTTTCATTTTCCTGGCTTCTAGAAATCTTTAATAACATAAACTACATAGATTTATCTGAGTTATTTTAAGAAATCCTGTTGTTTTCTTCAGAATATAAACGTTTCAGGCAAAAATATTAAATTAAAGTAAAGTTATATGCTATAAAATGGCAAATTTGTCATTATCTTGGCTGTCATTTTCCTGGCTTATGAATGACAGTGCATTGAAGTGTTACCAGAATTTTTTTTAACTGCTAATGCTGTAAGGAGGGAAAGCAAATATTAACCTAATACCAAGTTTCTGTATGATTGTAATATGCTTGGATGTAATCAAAGTTATTTATTTATTTAATGATTGATTATTATACACAATTTTATTCTGTTCAAGCAGCAATTTATCAGCAACAAAAATGTTTTTGATTCTTTCTGCAGTGGATAAAAATAATTAATTTAAGCAATTTATGGTCCATCTAACATAAAGGCTTCAAGTTGAGTTACTTACTGTAAACTTAAAATGACTGTTTTTTAAACTTCTAAGCTAATATGTTATATTCCTGGCATTATCAAGATTTGGTGAATTTCTTTTTAATTTTTTCTTTCGCGCAAATCTCAATAAACTACGCTGCTGTCTGTAAGATATTAATAAGTGTAACTAAAGATGCATACAAAAAAAAAATTTTAGATTATTTTGAAAACTTTAAATTTGAAGAAATTTTTCGGTCCGAATTGTCATGTTCATTGTCATGTCATGTCAGAATCATTCATATGCTCCGAGCGAAAACTTCGTCAAAGTGACAAAATAACTATAGTCACCTCTGCATGGAGACGTTCGTCCAAATGAGTAAAAAAGAAACATTTCTTTGCTTTATCCCCCCCCCTCCCGAAAAAAACTTGAAAGTGCCTAATGTACCTACATTTTATAATAATCAACTCAACAAGCGCAACTCAACAAGGGCAGATAGAACATGGAAATGAATTACACAATGCCGGAAGCGGGATACGAACACCGAATTTTCCTGGTAAACCCAAAATATTAGGTCGGTTGTTTAACGACTGTTGTATAATATAAAATAAAATATGAACTCATATAAGGTGAGTTATGATCATGCGATAATAATCGCGGTATTTAGACTTGCTTTGTGTACCATGCAGCTCGCTCGGCTTAATTTGTCACTTTACGTTCGATCGTTTAGGCTAACCATGGACTAGGCTAACTTCTTTCTACAATCATTAACAATCTCCCACAATGCACAAAGATGATGTTTCGAATTAAGGAAACATTCTCGTCATATATTTAAGAGGTAGTATTTCGTCACAAATCAGGTCATTGCTGAAAAAATGATTTTTCTATATATTTTAGAACCGTCGTTGAACACCCGGATCCGTTTCCAGTTTACGGCTACCAATGTTCAACTCCGGAGCTTTGTAATTTTGAAATTAATCAGGAATACAAGGGAACTCCTAAATCAAGTATTACTTTCGCGGAGGACTTTTCGATGGAACTAACTCGCGTTTGCGTTACATTTAAAGGAAAACTACCGAAACATTCCATGTTTAGCCTGACGATAAATGACTCTAACCCATGATCCGTTTACTACTGAGTATATTTAACGTCAGCACTGTGGCCGGTGCGAGCATGGTGCTGAAATCGCATCGATGAGCCATCGCTGGGATTCGAACCTGGGTCACCTCATTGGGAGGCGAGTGTTCTAACCGCTGAGCCCCCACGATTTTGACGAATTGATTTTCAAAATCAAAGAAATATTGCTAAGGGATTGCTGAAAGAAAAATTATATTTTAATTTCTCAAATCGTGTAAGTAAATGAATGATGTTTATCAAATTAAAATTCTAAAAATCTATTAAATGATACATTTGGACACAATAGTTATCCACAACTGCTAATTCTGCTTATATAGACACTAAAACGAATCTGAATTAATGTATTTTAAACCAACCTAAAGTAAGGAAAAAAGACACTAAAAATTTATAATTTGATATGTATTTTAGATTACAGTTAAATGTATTAGACACTAAGCCTTTATGTTTCAGTGTATTAAGACACTAAAACTTCATAGTTCACTATACTTGTGTTCTAGAATTTTACCGAATTAATATTATTCAGGGAATTACATCCGAAATTTTTATTCTTGGTGTATAGAAGTGGTAACAGCTTGGTGTTCAGAGTAAAATTAAATGAAGTCCTAAATGAATTTCTTCGATAGGTTTATTCCTTAGCTAAGTTTATTTCTTATTCAAGGAATTCTTACTGAAATCACATTTCGTATTTACATGCTTTGAAAACGTATAGAAATTTCTTATCTAAACATCGATTTAATTCTGAAATCAAAGTTAAGATCATTAAGTAGCAATGAGAAACGACTATCACGGTTTTCCAATAGTTAAAACTCAATAATTAAAAGTATCGGATGCACACCTAAACTCTCGTGTTAAACATTCTTTAAATTTAGCTGGAGAGTCTCACGATATCAAATAAGACTTCTACAACTTCCTCCGATTTAATTAGAATGTTTTGTCGATTAAACTCCTTCCTGAAAACTCCTTTACAAGTTGAGACAACTTTAACCTATTTTCTGGATTTGTCTGAATTTTGAAGTTGAAAGGAGGCTACAGCTGTTATTAAAAAGGAACTCTTTCTTTTTGTTTTGTTGTCTGAATGCAACTACTCCTGAAATACTTTTGGATTGATTCAATAGGGGAGGTTGTAATTTGATGTCTTAAGTAATCAGCAATACTATAGGTAATTTTTTTAAAGTCAAAAATTTTCTAAACAGCAGTTTGTTGGATTTATTTTTCTGAAATGCTGGTGGTAATTTTAGGTGCTGGGGTTGATTTTAGAAAAAAAAATAGTGAAATAAATATTAACAAAAAATGTCTTCATTTATGAATATGTTTTAAATTTCTATAATTTTATCCAAATTTTCAGTTTTTGTAACCTAATTTAGTTATTTCGAAATAAATAACAACATAAACAACATCACCAACCTATTTTTTGGATCTGTCTGAATTTGGAAGATGAAAAGTGACTACAACTATCATTGAGAAGGAATTTTTTTTTATTACATTTGTTATCTAAATCCATCTGATCCCACAGTGGACTGATCTTAAAGACACAGTTCCCAGTAGAACACTGAAGTCAATCATCAATGGCTGTGGTCAGTAAGCTGGAGGGTGATCACTTTGATCAACCTGCATAGGGACCGAGAGTGAGCGGTATCGGTCCTCGTTAAATTGTTCTATCGTAAATTGCTCGATTTAGAGCGCAGGTCATTTGGCTGCCAAATCAGGGGAGCTACCCCCTCAGCAGAGTATCAAAACTGAGATGGCATGCATTCGAATTATCCTCAGGGATGTTTCCCAGACCGTCACCAATAGCCCCTTTTGCAGCTTAGGAACCTATCTAAATCCATCTTCTCCCTAAAACCCGTTTAGATTGATTCTGTTAGTCAGTGTGGACAATATTTCTTGAAGATGGCGTTCTGCATAGTGTTGTATTAATTGCATAAATAAGATTCGAATCAGTCTTTGTTAGGTTAACATAATATTTTTTTAATAAATAAATTTTATATTATAGCATGTGTTTGTCATATTTGATGTATCTCTTTCAGATGAAGATTTACTCATCTAATATTGATTTAAAAAAAATACGTATTGATGTAAGAAACGAATGATAATACTCCGAGAAAATATTTTACAATGAAGTTGTAATTTAGTGTCAAAAGTAATCAGCACTAATTCTGAAGTTGATTGGTTATTAATTGATTTGGTTTTTCCCCGTAATACAATCAGTTTCATTGACGGTATTGATTTTAGAAAGAAACAATTGGGAAGCAATGAATTAATACAGTTTATGCCGTAAATTTCGATTAACAATTGGGATTAACAACGAATTAATACAGTTTATGCCGTAAATTTCGATTAACAATTGGGATTAACAACGAATTAATACAGTTTATGCCGTAAATTTCGATCACTTCATCTTCAATTTTTGTCCTATGATTTAGTAATTACAATTTATTTTTATTACGAAATAAATTAAAAAAACTAACAATATTAATAATAAATCTAAAAACACTAACCTATTTTCCGGATTTTTCTAATTTTTGAGGATAAACAGAAGTCACTACCATTTTTAAAAAAGTTACTTATCTATTAATTTCATCGTCTAAATCCAACTCCTCTTGATATCCTTTTTAATTTATTCTAATGGCGAGGTTATAATATTATGTTTAAAGTTATGACAGTTTTCTAAAGTTAGACAGTTTTTTTAAATGTTGTAATCCAGAAAATATGTTCTTAATAGATAGACTGTCAAAAGTTTTGCTTACTTTGCTATATGTCGAATCGAAAATATTTTGATAAAAAGATTATCTCAAGATTATCTAATGACAAAAAAAAAAACATTTTCCTAATTTATTATTTTTATTTTTATGATTTACTATTATCAAAAAAATTAAACTCAAAGGTATTGAAATGTTTACAGAAATTTTTAACTATGTAACTTTAAATGACCCAATCTAAAATTTGATAGATATCAATCGAATAGCTCCAGATGTATAAATTTTGCACATTTTTAAAAATTTCTAATTCTCAAAAACTGCTCGACATATTTCATTCAAGTTGTAGATTTTGTTCTAAAAGGTGAAATACATAAATACTAAAGTTATTCGCCAGAAGTTTTGTTTTTTACTGCTGTGTGCAGTGCTTTTTTAATGCAGCATGAAGTAAAGCATTTGATGTAAGTATTCTGCTTTTTCCCAATCATACAATTTCTTTTTCGGTTTCTTTTGCTTGCGTTTAGACATAGAATCCTTTAGTTTGTGCTGTTTACTGTTTGTTTTTTTAAGTCTTGGTCTAGACTTGGTCTTCCGAATCATGATCATCATTGGAAAATAATATCTCTTGAGAGATGAACATCTTCATTTTATGCGAAGCAGTTTTCTTCTTTATTGGATAAGTATGACGCATTTCTAAATTTATCTTCACTTTTCAAAGATTCCGCTACATTTAAATAATTTTCCTGATTACCTTATTCATCAGATATTTTCTCAAAATCTAGAAGAAAAGGAGTAATGATGCTGCGATCTGTTGAAAATACAACCATATCTGAAATTTCAATATTATGAGCTGAGTCATTTAGTTAGAGGTAAAAATTGCGCTAGCTGCTCAAGAAAATTCTTAATATACCTGAAGCTTTAAAATAAAGCCTGAAATGTTTCTTAACTTTTTCATTCAAGCTTCATTTATATCAATCTTTTTATTTTCTATTGCCTAAATTTCATGCCTAATAAGGAAACATCTTTTAGAAACTCCCAGCAATGGGAAAATCAGATCAAGCGTACATAATTTCTAAAAAAATAAATAAAATTAAACTAAAATCAAACTTTAATTCATTTCGAAATGTTGTTATAATATGTGTATATATCTAAAGAAATATTTTAGAAATATGTGTATTAAAAGTTTAAGCAAACTATATTAAGCTCTGAGCACATATATAGCTAACATAACATTATATATGTTGCGAAAATTTTTTGTTTCTTTAGTAACGTGAAAAATATTTCAAACATGAAATATAATTTAAAAAATTAACGTTTCGGTAGACAACGCACATATATCAAATTAAATTTTTTTAGAATTTTTTTGAAAGAGCTTGTATGGTGCTAGCATGTTAACATGCTAATTTTTGATCATGTATGTCTTCATCACAAGAAAGGACACTTCGTGAGTTTTCAATAATTTTTTGAGTGAATTTTGAGTGTATTTTTTGAGTGACAGTGTTTTTTGAAATTGAGCTTCAGATTGCTAAAAAAATACCCAAATATCTCATTAAATGCTTATAGAAGAATGTTTGATTTGACCAAACTTGATTTGACTTGATTTGACCAAACTTGATTTGACCAAAACATTCAAAGTTCCGAGCATATATGTTATTAATATAAGGTGGGGGTGGTAGTATGAGGCATAATATTTTGCAATGCGGAAATTGAAAGTTTTTCATATTAAAGCGTTATAGTCAAATTGTTCGAAAATACATGTCATATATAAGCAAACTATTAGTTAACGTAAGAAAATTTTTCAAAATCTCTTGCAATGTGGAAATAAAAAGATATTTATGTTAAACATTGAAACACAAAACATATATATAAGCAAAGGATTAATTAGCATAAGAAAGAACACTTTGTGAATTTTTCAAAGTATTTTGAAATGCGGTAGTTGTTTGAAAGTTCTTTGTATTAATTGAGAGTCAAATTGTTAGGAATTTTTTTAATATCTCATTAAATATTTATAGAATTTTTCGTAATAAATATTTGATTTGTCCAAGAATGGTAAAGATTCGAGATCTACGTGAGGAATAACAATTCTTGGAGTTTTAACTTTAATTGGAAACTAATTACAGAACAAATTCTCGGTTGTTGTAATGCTTTTTTAGAAGTCAAATTTTAAAAATCAAAACAATAACTCTGAAATTTTTTTTAAGAAAAATTATTTTCTTGCTTATCATTGTTATTAAAGTTATAATCAAAGAATATTAATTTATTTTTTTATCATCTTAATCTATTAACTTGCTGAATATGTTGTTATTCTTGTTGTCGTAGGCCAATAAGGCACTGTGAGTGCGATTGTTCTTTTTTCCAGTGGCGCCATCTATGACCAAGAATTCATCTTCTGTCACACCCGTTATAGGGCGGACCAATTCATGCATCCATTCATTTATCCACAGATCATAATTTTTGAACTGAATCAGAGAACGATCAGTCTCCAATCCAGTACCCCCAGAGGCATAATTTGTTATCGGAACATGGATGACTTTGTGACCCAACATATTGAACGTGCACCAGTCACCATTAACTTCACGGGGAGTTTTCGGCCGGCAGGGCGCTGAACACCCTTTCTCAAGAACGAGAGTTCAGCCCCCTACCTACCATACCAAGCCGCCCTACAATCTACCAAATTTTTCCTACTAATTTCAATTACCTATTTAATGTTACAATAAAGTTTGTAAAATTGAAATGTAATTGTAAAAGATTTAGAGAAAAATATCAAATTTGAATATAATTTTTTTTTATGAGAGTTATGCTTCATTTGAATGAAATATAGTATCATAAATAATTCGAGAGTTTTATTAATTTTATGACTGTTAAAAATTTATTTCTTTATTTTTGAGTTATACCATATAAGCACTAATTCATCATACAATTAATTTAATTGAAATACAAAAATTTTTCAAAATGAACAAGAATGTTTAATAAATATTTATTTTAGTTTATTTAATTAAGTAAAGAAGTTAGTCTTTTGTTCTTACATTTTTTTAATTAAAGTTAAGGATTTTTAAATTTCTGATTTTTTCTAAATATATTTAAAAGTCACTATGTTTTTGTAGTTTTTCTTCGTATTTTTAAGAACCGGAAGGCTTTACTTCATACTCGTTACTATCGCTTTACTTACTTGAGCTTTTACTCGTTACTTTTGCTTCACGTACTTGTTCTTTTCATAGTTACTTTTGCTTTGCGTACTTTGGCTTTACGTGTTTCTACTCTTACTCGTTACATTTGATTAATGTTCTTGTACTTTTTGCTTCATGTCATTTTTATAGTTTCTTTTGTTTACGTATTTGTAGTCATACTCATTACTTTTGTTTTTCGTGTTTCTACCATTGCTTGTTACATTTGACTTACGTTCTTGTACTTTTACTCATGACTTTTGTTTCAAGTGCTTGTAATTTTTATCGTCACTTTTGTTTTACGTACTTGTACTCATACTCGTTACTTTTACTTTACGTGGTTCTAACGTTACTCGTTACATTTTATTTATGTTCTTGTACTTTTACTCGTTACTTTTGCTTGACGTACGTGTACTTTTATTTGCTACATTTTAAGAGTGATGTTCTCTTATATGGTTGTTACTAAATTCTACCTCTACTTACTCTCTAGGTTCTACCGTTACTCGTTACATTTTATTTATGTTCTTCTACTTTTACTCGTTACTCTTACTTTACGTACGTGTACTTTTATTTGCTACATTTTAAGAGTGATGTTCTCTTATATGGTTGTTACTAAATTGAATTTCTGAACTTAAATTTTTTTACATGTGCTGTCCTTGTTAATATCAATTTCATTTTTTTAGTTTTTTAAATTTTTTTTGCCCAATCTTGCAACATATATAGATCCATATACGTACGGAAAAAAAAAACATTTTTTCGCCATTTCATTCCAGACATTTATTTATTAGATGAAAAATAAATTCTCAAACACGAACAGAAAAGTATTTTTCCTCGCTTTTCTTCAAAAATAAATTTTTGAACTTTTACCTTGTATTGAAGTTGGCACATAAATTTCGTTCATCGCTATTTATTTCCACAAGTACAAGTATTTCGCATATCGTCGAAGTCATAAACTACCATTTTATTACTTCGATACATTTCATCCTGTAGGTAATAAAATTTTCAATTCTTTCCAAACGTTTATTTTATTTCAGTTACCGTTGCAACAATCTCACGGAAGATGCTATGTGTTCTGAATAAATTTTATTCAGAATAAAATTAAAATATTTAATAGAATATGCATTCTTAAATTCATCAGCGAAAAATGAATAGTAGAAGAATTGTTTTTATTTTTAAATTGAAAGATTAATTTAGTTTATTTCTTTTATATAATTTGAAAAATAAATAAACTTAATATTTTCTTAAGTATGTTGTAACATATTGTTAATAAAGTGCAACATTTTACATATCGCAGGAGGGCAGCATCTCAAGAAGAATTGATATTAACATATTTCTTCAAATTTAAAATGCATGGTTTGAGCAAATTCAATCCATCTCGGCTGATTACGTTACAAAAGTCTTCAATTCATTTTTTTCGAACAATTCTAATGGAATCCCCTTTCAAATTTTTAAAAAATAGCTTCATCGAGAAGCTGAAAGTTTTATATAAACTATCAAAATGATCTTAAGATTTGTTTAAGTGCTGCATTATGAACGGTGCAGTATTGTGCATACAAAGTGTTTCGTAAGGACCGCCTTTAATATCTATGTTTATAATCAAAAATAGTCACTAATATGTATGTCTTAACCCAAACGTATGCACTTTCGGAATCACAAGTAAATATATTTACGCTGCTGTTGTTATTCTTGTAGTCGTCCATTAAAGAAGAGATGGCGCGATTGTTCTTGTTTTGCAGTGGCGACATCAATGACAAGGAATTCGACATCTGCCACACCCATACATCACACCCGCTTATAGGGCGAGCCCATTCCTGCATTCATTCATTGGTCAACATATCTTAATTTTGACCTGAACCAGAGAACAATCAGTCTCTAATTCAGTACCCCTAGAAGTATGGATTTGTTATGGGTGTATGGAGGACTTTGTGACCAATCACATTTAACGTGCACAAGTCACCATTAACTAGACGGAGAGTCATCGGCCAGCTGGATTCGAATTCTCGTTCTCACAAATGTGAGACCAGTGCCTTGTCAACCAGGCAATCCCGGCAAAATATATTTAGGTCATTATTAAGATACAAAAGATCTATGGACATTTTTGAAATCACAAGTGAGGGAAGCGGGATCAAATACTTTAAAACAAATTAGATTGTCTGATTAAACTTTAAGGTGCTTCTAACAATCTCCTTTACATTACAACAAATTTATGTTCAGTAATAATTTCCGCCCCCGCTGGCAATTAAACTGACTTTGATGTTTCTAATACCACCTTCCTCAGTAATGATTTGACAGATTTTTATACATTCTTGTCTTTTCTCGTTAAAACGTTTTTTGAGACCTCAAATGCACGCACGATTTTACTTAATTTTTGATAAGGATTTTTAAAATATAAAAATAAAGGACGTCGATTGCTGAACATAATGAATATCGATAAATTTCATGATCACTTTACTTTCTTCACAATATTTTTCGTAATGAGCTACAAATCTTCAAAAATACATAAATTTTCCTCTTACACACAAAATTCGAATATATAATACATGGTAGAAGATATTCTATCTAATGTATTTAAAGCAACCTTACGCTGGACTACAGAAAATCAATCTAGTTAATTTAAATACCCACTCAATTTCCACTCCATTTTCTCTTGAGTTAATTTGAAGTCTTGTACACTGGTCAAAACATAATTTTATACAATTACTTTCAGAACCCAAACTGAGAAACAGGGATTGACGCCATTTTCCTCAGTTAATTTATTCAACCGAACACGAATTAGGTTCTATGTAAACAGATTCCTCCGACCAAAACTTAACTTGTCGACATTTACATGACAAGAGTTAATTGAAGTAGAGTAATTCTAGAGATGCACTAAATCAGTCAGAAAGCATATTAAAGTTATGTTCAAACTCTTACAATTTTTATTTACTATCAATACAATGCTCTTGTTAGAAAATCATAGATGAATTAAACTTCAATGTAGTTTACATAGTTATGAATAGGATTTATTTATAAGTTGGCTTTTAGAAAAATTTATTTGTAGTAGTCCAGTATACATTACAGTGTCTGAAGTATAAATTTATACTCGAAATTTATTTTTACTTAGCAACGATGATGAATAGTGTTAAAAGGGATCTTTCTTTAAGATCTTGATAATTAGCCGTGTGTGCTTCTATATTCTGATGAAATATTGATCGTGATTTTTTTTTGCATAGCCAAACAATAACTAGGAATATTAACTTTAATTTATTACCTAGGAATGTTACCTTTGTTACTCACGTTTGACAGAACATGAGTTCGAATCCAGTCTACCGAAGACTCTCCGTGTAGTAAATGGTCCCCTGGTGCACGTTAAAGTAGTAGGAGCACAAAGTACTCCATGTTCACATAATAAATTATACCTTTCGGGATACTGAATTGGGGATTTATCGTTCTCTGTTTTAGGTCAAAATTGCGATCTGTGGATGAATGGATGTATGAATGGGCTCATCCAATAAACGGGTGATACGGATCGGTGAGGCAGAAGTCGAATTCTAGGCCATAGATGGCGCCACTGGAAAACAAGAGCAATAGCTCCCATTTTGCTTTACGACAACAACAACAACATTACTTCTGTTTTGTGTTTTTTAATAGAGAAGCAAATTAAGTACGGATGCAACATTCAAAAATGACGGAAAGAATTTGTCTCATTATCTGATATAAAAAAATATCCTTTTAAATCGCGTTCAGCGAGGTTACCCTTCACTTCAAAATTTGGCTAAATTAAACAAAGCCAATTGGCGCCTTAATTTCCTGTTTATTATTCTGGAGGTGACGTAATTAAAACTTGTATTTTTAAATTTTTTAATAAAATTAATAGCCGGTAAAAGAATACTTGAACTACAGCTATTGGTTACTGAAACGTTAAAGGAGATTATAAATAGATAAATTAGGAAATTTAACACATTGTTTTCTTCTTCTTCACGATAAAGAAAATTACAAAAAATGTGGAAGAATTACATATAGAGCAAGAAGAACAAAAAATAAGGATAATCATAATAATCACAACAAAAGCCAAAAGAATAGTAAAAGAATAAAACTAATATTGATGAACCACAAAATGGGGAAGAAATAATGAACACTATGAATCAATGTATTCTGAAAATTTTAATCATTACGCAAAGTTTTTGCCAATTGGGTGAGATACAAAATTGTAATACATCTTCGTAAACTACACGGAGAAAAAAATTACGGTAAAATTACCGTATTGTATAGTAATGGCATTACAGTTAAAAAAAAAACATAATTTAGATGAATAAAACCGGAATGTACGGTATTTAAACCATTTATTTGGTAATTTTTTCTTTCCTATGGCAACGGTTAACCAAAAATTATGGTTTTTAAAAGTATAGTTCTTAATACCACACACATAGTAAAATAATACAAGATTGAGAAATAAAACCCTACTTCATTGTTAATTTTACCAAAATCCGTACAAAAGCGCTTCTGTAAAGTCTATCGAGCTTTTTGGTGTTCCGATAGAGCCAGAAACACTGTTAATTTTACCATATTCTGGCAGATTTGACCCTACCTTTTTTTTCAGTGCAAACTTTTTTTCAATATTTTTTTTAAAAAATTATTTTAATAACAGTTCAAATTTTACCCAAATCAAATTTTATTATTGATACAAGTAATACACTGATTAAAGAAAAAATGAAACGTTTTTCATCCTATTCCATTTTTCAAATATTTCTGAGGCAATAGACAGTCAAAAAGTGTTACTTTCAAAACGTAAAAAAAGGAAAGAAATTCATAAAAATACTGAGAGAAATACAAGAATTACAAAAGGAGATCCAATTCAATTACAAAATAACAAAGGCATTCACAAAAATATACAAATAAACAAATGCAAACGAGTGACATAACTAATACTGATAAACCACAAAATAGTGAAGAAATAGACAATGGCGAATTAATGCATTCCAAAAATTTCTGCCTCTTGGGCGTGATAAAAAAACTGTAATAAATCCTGTCTAACTAAAACGTCTTTCAATAAAATAGACGAAAAAGCTTCAGTGACGATTCAAATTTATTCATATCAAATTTTATGATTGAAACAAACTATTCACGCACTAAAAATATTGCATTTTTATCCTATTCAGTTTTACAAAGATTTTTGAGGCAATGGACTGGAAAAAGGGTGACCTCCATAAAATATAAGGGATAGATTTTATTGCTTTAAGAATATAGTAGACATAAGCGGAAATAATAAAGCAGTAGTTTATATTCTGAAGATGTGCAAAATACATTTTTGTTCCTTTAAGAAACTGTTACGAACGATATCTGTAGTCAGCACACTTTATAATTTCCTTTGTTAAGATTTATTGGAAAAACTTGGAATGCTCTTGCCTGCATAAAATATATTTTAGTTACTTGTAAAAAGGAAAGAATGATTCAAAAGATATAAAACTGACGAAGCATCAAAAAATAATAAAATTATTGGGTTCTTAAAAATTAGGTTCTTCATTCAACCAGAAAATGGGCACCAATTTAATTAGAACAGATAAAGCCAGTAAATTAAGTAATTCTATTTGTTGATGTAATCGAACAGAACATGTAATGGTCATGGAGCTGACCTCACATTCCAAAGGTCCTGGGTTTGAATCCCGGACATGGCATGGATGTTCCTTCATTCTCTGTACTATCTGTCCTAACTGTGGGAGCAGCGTCGCCCACCTAATATGGTGCCTCTGAAGGAGTGGTGAACAAATCTGCCCTACTGATACCTGATTTACGAGAGTCAATTGGGAGAGCAATGGAGAAAAAAAATGTTGATACAGCATTGATACACTAAGAAAAAAAGTGTGGGTCCAAACTACCAGAATATCGTAAAATGGCGCCTGAAAGAGTAGTCAACAACTATGCCTTACTGATACCTGATTTACGAGAGTCAATTGGGAGAGCAATGGAGAAAAAAAATTTTGATGCAGCATTGATACACTAAGAAAAAAAGTGTGGGTCCAAACTACCAGAATATCGTAAAATGGCGCCTGAAAGAGTAGTCAACAACTATGCCTTACTCATACCTGATTTACGAGAGTCAATTGGGAGAGCAATGGAGAAAAATAATGTTGATACAGCATTGATACACTAAGAAAAAAAGTGTGGGTCCAAACTACCAGAATATCGTAAAATGGCGCCTGAAAGAGTAGTCAACAACTATGCCTTAATGATACCTGATTTACGAGAGTCAATTGGGAGAGCAATGGAGAAAAAAAATGTTGATACAGCATTGATACACTAAGAAAGAAAGTGTGGGTCCAAACTACCAGAATATCGTAAAATGTTCCACGCTCTGTGGGAACGACAAAAAGCTCGATAATTTTTACCGAAACATTTTGGTAATAATTTTTTTTTTTAAATTTGCAAAAAAAAAAAAAAAACCTAAAATTTGGTAGTATTATTACGATACTTTAGAACATGCATAAAATCATATATTCGGTTAAATCTACCAACAAGTTTTGTATTTTTTGTTAAATGTGTGGTAATAAGAACTATAATTTCGAAAACCAAAACTTCCTATTAACCATTATCACATGAACTGAAAGATTATTAAACGAGTGATTTAAATACTGTATATTTTTATTTAATTAACCACAATTATGCCTTTTTCCAACTGAATTATCATGATCATACATTACCGTAATTCTAGCAGAACTTTTAATCTCCATGCAATGTCTAAGGTATGTTTTATCATTATATTCTCCATTAACAACAAAAGTTGATTTTGATTTAAATATTTTCTTCTTGTCAATATCTGACCAGATTTGCCATAACCATATGGAACTGTAATTTTACCAGAATTTATTTCTCCGAGTAAAACTTCGCATAATTTAAATGGTGTGATATTGTATCAATGTTGTGTTTTTTTTTATCAGAAACATTACTATTAAGGTTTTTATTGAACTAATTTCAAAATTTTTCTGCACACAAATTTTTACAGTAAAGCAAACTAAAATTCCAAGTTTGACTTTAAATTAATCTTTAAGTAAAGATTGAACAAAATTTTTAATTTTTCTTTTGACCAGTTTTATGGTAGCATGTCGAACTAAGCTTCAGATTTTACTGTACCAGTTTTCAAACTAATGATTGAACCTAAACGCATTGATGAAAAGTTAAATTAAGTTCAACTACTCTTCAACTAAGTTCAACTGGTTTTATTTAGAAACATTACTGTTGAAGTTTATATTGAACTATTTCCAAGGTTTTCATTCACAAAAATCTTTACAGTAAGACATTGAACTAAAACTCTAAACTAAAGTTTGACTTTTAATTAATCATTAGGTGAAGATTGAACAAATTTCATAATTTTTCTTTAGACCAATTTTATGGTAACATGTTGAATTAAGTTTCAGATTTTACTGTACCAACGTTCAAACTAATGATTGAACCTGAAAACATTAATGAAAAATTCATGATTTGTGTATACCAGTTTTAAAGTGAAAAACTAACTCAGATTTAAGTTTTTAATTTTATTAACTACAGTGGAAGTATATCAAATTATTAGTATTAAATTAATTAATTAGTATTAAATCAGTATAATTAATTAATTTGTATTAAATGCAAGCATAAAGAGTTTTCAATGCTAGACCAGTTAGCACACGAAAAGGAGGCAGATTGAATTTGAGATGGATAGGTGGCCTAGAAAAAGACCTTTAGGTCTTCAAAACTAAAAACTGGAAAACGCTACCAGGAAAAAGGTTAGCCTGAAAAAAAATTATTGAGAAGGTCAAGGCTCACCCTGGCCATTGATGATGAGGATGATGAACTATAGCGGAAAATGCTAAAATAAGTTTTAATAGCAAAATTGTCACTATAGTTTTTAAACCAAATATGTACTCAACTATTCTTTTTACAAAAAAATTAATCTGGTAATTTCAGGCAAAAATTAAATAAGTGTAAACTGAACTCATTTCTCGCAAAAAATTTCTTTTCAGAAAGAAAAAAATTATAATGAAATGAAAAATAGTTTATTATTCCAAATAAAGGTGCAATTTATAAATTAATTTTGACTTTAGTTAAGTACTCTAATGTGATAGTTAACAAGATATAGTGTGTGTCGGAGAGAAGTACGCTTTCGTAATCTACTTCTGGTGTAAACTATCCTTTATTTTATCTCTTAACTATTTGGTTTAGCTTTCGAAGAAAATTACAATGGAAAATAGTCTTAAAGAGTATTGTACGTTAGATTCTCTTAAGTCTTATATTAAGTGATTCTGACATTAACAAACCGTCTGTTGTCTGAAGAAGTTCAGTTGTCTGGAATTTAATTATTTAATCTCTCACGATCACATGTCTGGATAAGTTAAAATCGCTTCCTAGTAGTTTTGAGTTTGTATTTTTTTAAATTAGTTTATATTGTTGAAAAATATGCTTTAAATGAATCAAAGTTAGTTTTTATCCTAGTTTAAGAAGTAAGTTAATTATTTATCGATATCATGATGAAACTTTCGGCATGAAGAAAAATAAATGAAAATGTTGGAAAATAAAACTAATTTAAAGATTATATTTTGATATAGTTAGATCGTTCATCCTATATACTTGCAAATGACTTAAAATTAGATCAAATATATAAGTTTTCATACTTATTTAGTTATAAAAATGTATATAGATAAGTTTTAAAAACTAAATTTTAAATTTTAGAGGAATTTTTACATTATAATCTTTGACATTTGGATTAGTCGGCAAACATGCATAGAAGTATTTCTTATATAACCATTTTAAACATCTACGTGGAACACTCTGCTCAATGAAAAAAATATAGTTAAATTTACCAGAATATATGGTTAAATTTACCGTGTTTCAGGCTCTAAGAAAACATCAGAATGCTTGGTAATTTTCATCGAAAACCTTAGCAAATGCTTTTGGTAAAATTAACTATAAAATATGGTCTTATAATGAGTGACAAAATATGGTAAAATAAACAATAAATTATGGTCTTATAATAAGTGACAAAATATGGTAAAATTTGGTAAATTTATTATGACATCTTAGAGCATGGCATAAGACCCATTTACTTGGATAAATTTAGTATTCAGTTTCGTATTTTTCACTAAATATGTGGTAATGCGAAATACAATTTTGAAAACCGGAATATCCGGTAAGCGGATACCATATCTACATAAAAAAAATCACATAAATGGTTTAAATACCATATATTTTGTTTTATAAACTGGAATTAAGTCTTTTTTTTTGTTATTTAAGATGTAATGACCATGCATCACGGTAATTTTAGCGGAGCTTTTAATCTCTTAGCAATGTCTATGAAAAGAGTTTTATCACTATCTTCTCTATTCTCCAGTTAAGGTAGATTTTGATTTAAATCTTATTTTTTTGACTAATATCTGATAATCTTCCATGACAGCTAATTAACAAAGTTTTCTCAGTGGAAATTTCTCAAAAACACCACAAAATGTCGCGTGTTAGTAATGGCTACATTTTTAGATAGCAGAGACATATTAAATTACGGATTAAGTGGGTTACTAAATGTTTTTCTTAAATATTACTGGAGTACGAAGATTTGAAAATGCAAGATTATAGAAGTACGTTTTTTTACTAATACTCAAAATTATGGATCTACGGATTTTTATGAATTTACTAGATAACAGAGGTATCATTATGTTCATCAACAGAAGTCGCCGATACTAATTTTAAAAAAATATTAGTAATCCTTTTGCGTAGCAGGTACGGAATTAAATGGAAGATAAATTAATACTACTAAATTTAAAAAAATTGCAAATGTGATTCTTTTGTGTGGCATGTATGGAACGAAATGGAAGAAAAGACAAATTAATACTACAGGCATATTTATGTAGGGTTTTTTTGATAATTCATTTTGTTAATTTATAAAATTTGATCTTTTCATTGGATTCATCAACGCTACAACACCATATGTCTAAAGATAAGATAACAAATATAATAGATAAGATATGATAGATAACATAGGTGCGGATATGTAAAGATTACAGAGATCTGCTCACCAATCGATAGCACTTGTACTAATTTAAAAAAACGCGTACACTGTTCGAAATTTCTCGTAATAAATAGTTAAATAACAATTTATTGAATGGTTATTTCACCATATTTAATCAAAACAGTCAAATGACCATAAATAAAAAGGTAATCAAATTATTATGTTTGAGAAAAAACTGTTTATTAACTGCTTTCACCAAATACGGTTAAACAACCAGAATTTTATAGCACCAACTAGAACCACCAAATGAAGCTACTTTAATTCTTCGCAAATGCGTACATATCATAGCCGAAAGGGCTTGTCTGTCAATCTCATGAGCAGCAGAACTGGAGTTCGAGTCCTAGTGTTGACACCACCATATTTCCACCATTTCTTCAACACATGAAGAATTTCCATCATCCGGCACTCTCCAATGACCAATACGAAAAGCCGAGCTCCTATGTCTATTTAATTATTTTTTAACGTTTTTGAGCAGTAGTAGTAGTTTATTTACGTCGCACTAGAGCTGCACAATGGGCTATTGACGACGGTCTGGGAAGCATCACAGAGGATAATCCGAAGATATGCCATCACAATTTTGATCCTCTGCAGAGGGGATGGCACCCCCGCTTCGGTAGCCCGAAGACTTGCGCGCGAAGTCGAGCACTTTACGGTAGAACAGTTTAACGAGGACCAATACCGCAACTTCTTGGTCCCTACACAGACTGATCCAAGTGGTCACCCACCCGCACACTGACAGCAGCCAGTGATGCTTGATTTCGGTGATCTGCTGTAAACCGTGTCTTAACGATCAGTCCACTGCGGGACTTTTACCTTTTTGAAAAATAGTAGTAGTAAATGGTTAAAAAACCGTATAGTGGTTTTATAGCCATACTTTTCGTAAATGGTTTCAAAACCATAAAGGGGAAAAAAAGTTTTTTACCGTAAACTTTAAGGTTAATCGGATGGACAGACAGCTCTACCAGTTATTTTACCATAATTTCGGAATGAAAATCTTAACAGTGTATGTGATTCTTTTGCGTGGTAGGTATGGAACAAAATAGAAGGCAAATTAATACTCCCAGCTTATTTATGTAAATTTATTTTGTTAATTCGTGTTGTTTTGTTAATAACAATTGGATCTTTTCATTGAATACTTCAAAACTGCAACGCCATATGTAATATCAGTGTCTTAAGGTAAGGTAACAGGTAACAAATAAGATAGATAAGATATGATAGACAGTATAGGTGCTGAATAGGTTGGGCTTTAATAATATCTCATATTAATGGTAAAGTTTATTCATTTATAAAACAATTTCTAAGACTCGACATTTTAACAAAAAATAATTTTTTTGTTTCAGTTTTTCCCTCACATTTATTTTCCCCTAAACTTATTTTAAAATTCAAGTAGTAGCTTCAGAACATACTTTATTCAAATCAAACTTTATGACTTACTGGCTTAAACTAAAATTTATTCATTTGTTTTTTTTTTGTTTTGTTTTATTTTTTGTTACAATTTTTATTTCAAAGGATAAGGTTAAGACTAAATTCAGTTTGAAAGAGAAAATATTTTATCACTTTACGAGTAAACTATGACCGGAAATAATAAAATCGCTGCTTATTGCCCCCTAGATATGAAAATGCTTTTTTCAGAATATCGCGATAAACAGAATTTATGATCAAACTGGAACGTAAACTTGGATTGAAGTGAATATAATTTACTACGAAATGCATTGATATTATTTATAAGAAAAGTAGATAAAAATATTTTCTAATAAAACTTTTTTGTAAGTAAATTGTAAATTTTACTTCAATAATTTCCTTAATAGTATCCAAATATCTGTGTTTAAAGGAGAGAAAAACTTTTTAAACTTCTCCGTATTTTATCTGCTGTATCGCATTCCTTTATATATCGTACATATGCTTCCTTAATTTCTTTAATAGTATCCAATTATCTGTTTTTCGAAAAGAAAGCTTTTTAAAAGTCTCCATATTTTATCTGTTGTATCGCAAAATGGTTCCGTTATATCGCACATATACTTCAATAATTCCCTTAATAGTATCCAATTATCTGTATTTCGAAAAGAAAGCTGTTTAAAAGTCTCCATATTTTATTTTTTGTTTCGCAAAATGGTTCCGTTGTATAGTACATATACTTCAATAATTTCCTTAATAGTATCCAATTATCTGTATTTCGAAAATAAAGCTTTTCAAAAGTCTCCATATTTTATTTGTTGTATCGCAAAATGGTTCCGTTATATCGCACATATACTTCAATAATTCCCTTAATAGTATCCAATTATCTGTATTTCGAAAAGAAAGCTGTTTAACTCTTTAAAGACCCAAGCAGAAGAAAATTTACCACTGTAAACATCCTTAGTTTTTCATTCGCAAATGAACTCACCCATTTTGTTGGGGGCTATCTTTGGTCATTTGCTTCAAAGCTGGCAAGAGTATCCCCCACGTCACTAATAAATCAAAGGCGTGCTCATCTTGACAGTGGAACTTCCTGGCATTCAAACTAACAATCGGCTTGTGAAGATCGCTTATTTTTCCCCCCATTGAACAATTTTCTCGTTAACTATTTTAAAGCGGGAATAAAGAGATTTTCATATCTTTTTCCCAAATCTCCTTTTTAATTATTATTTATTTATTTTTCTTCATTTTTTTTAAGTTTCTGTTTATTTTTTCTTAAAACTGATTATTTTGAATGGATATGTCATACAAAAAAAAAAAAAAAAACTTTATTTTTAAAATGTGTTGAAAGATCAGCTTTCTAAAAGTAACAAAAACATTTTAAATTTTTTCTTCTTCTTTTTTTATGAGTTAATATTAACTGAACTCGCGTTCTTTTCAGTTTTAAGAATCAAATAAAGCTTCGATTATATTGAAGTTCGTTAATAGAAATGTTTTTGTAAAATATTTATTTGAACTATTTTCCTGATTTGAATACGTGGAAGAATTTACATCACATACAACAACGGTTTACATCACATTTACAACGGCTTTACATCACATTTTTAGAACTAATGATATTATGACTACAATTTTGAGTAAGGAATATCATAACGAAAAACCAAGTTTTTTGCAGTAATTGGAATTTTTACCGCTTGTTAGTAAAGATTTAGAAATCAACTGAAAAAAGGAAATTGTAATACTTCTTTTTAATATTAATTATAGAATTTAAAAAAAATAAAAGCATTTAGCATTTTTTACAGAGTTCGCACTATTTTAAACGAAATATTTTTATTCATTGATCTATCAAATTAATCCTGCCGCCGAAACAAATAAAATTGTTTAACAAATAAAATTTACTTAAATTAAATAATTTCTTTTCTTACGTAATATAATATAAGCTTTTTAAGTAATAAATAATGAGTTCCTTCATTTATATTAATTTAGAAGTTTTTCCGTTTCGCGTAACGAAAATGGGTGCATGTTAGCTATTTCTCTTTTATGTCTATATATATATATATATATATATATATATATATATATATATATATATATATATATATATATATATATATATATATATATATATATATATATATTCCTTTCTTCTTTTTTTTTTTTTAAAAAAATAATAATAAGGAAACCTAAATTTCTTGTAGGTGGTATCTTTGGTATTATTTAATAGTATATCTAAATAATGTTTTTTGAAATGCATATAAATGAAATATATGAATCAATCTGAATTATTTTGATTGATGTCTGGTTTTATCCATAACTATGCTACCTACACCTTTAAAGCCATATTTTGCTCAACATAAAATATCTGAAATATCTTGAAACATGAAAATAGTTTACTTATACCGCTCTTTACATTGTTAAATTCATTTATGGTGACAAAAAAATTATTTTCATAAACAAATAAATATCGGATAATTCAGCAATAATACTGTTTTTAGAATAATAACAAATCAGACAAAAAAATTAACGATTAAATAAGGTATGGTACTTTTTAGCTGGTGGGTTTTTATTTTATTTTCTGAGATCAGAGATTATCTTTTAAAATTGCTATTAAATTAAATTATTTATTTATTTGAATAAACCATTGGCTGGGTGAAATTTATCATTGAAAATGAGTGTATTGTCAATTCTATTTAACTACCTGCACTCAATTGCACACTTTACCTACTAATCACATGAGAGTACTACCGGATGGTTGCAAATAATAGCGGCGTATAGTGCTTGGAAATAGATTCCTAGTATTTTTCAAACAAGATACGTTGCTATTGTCAATGCCTATCTATTTACTTCACTTTTCGGCTTAATCACAAAAGAACACAAATATGCCATCCTTTCGCCGTTCAGTGACCAAGGAAAATCGCTTTCTGCACTTCTCCTGACAGATGGTTTTTTTTTTCGAAGTCTTCTATTTGTTGCATTCAAACTCGTTTTTTAAAACTAATGATTTAAAAGGCTCATTATAACCTAATTCTTTTCTCTAATAAATCAGTTAATTTTGAAATTTTTCCATAAATATATATTAGATATATATTGAAACAATTTTGTTCAATTTTTAAGTCAACTAAAGTATCTAACAATTTGACTTAAGTAATCAAAAGAGTGACTAACAATTAAAATTGCACCATTCAGAAAACTCCAGATAATAGATACTTACTATTATGTATCGTGATTTGAAGATAATTTTTTTACCTGGATGCTTTTTGCTGCTATCTGATCCAGGACGCAAATTTATTATATACAAAATTTATTTATTTATTACATAACTTACTATAAGATTATTCAATTAAATTAAATTCTTATCAGCAATGTCGATAAACAAAGCAATAAACTTATTTTTAAGCTGATTTGGAAATTGTAATTTGTAGTAAAAAAGTAAATTATAATTAACAGGCTCTGGTTTACAATTAGAATATATAACTTGTTTCCTAAAGAAAATGTATTCGAATTTAATAAGCTATTTTAATAACAATTAAATATTTAGAAACATTACAGGTGAAATCTGAAAAACCATTTCATTCAGGAAGATCTACGATATTGTTTGACCATACCTAGTGAATTACTGATATACAATAACTGCATTATCAAAAATGCTTACATAAAAGTGAGATAACATTTAAAAAATTCCCTTACATGAAAGTAATTTCCTGTAAACAATAATTTTATATAATTTATTATCCTTAATAAATAATTCATTTTATTTTGAAAGCATTTTAAGTATAAAATCACTGAAATATCACAGACTCGAAAGTAATAGGAAATCAATACCAAAAAGAACGAAATTACTACAACACAACGATGCAAATATAATAGAATAAAACGAAATTGAAAAAAAAAAAGAAAATATTATTATTTTTTTTTAATATTTGCATAGTATTTAAAATTATATAAAAAGGCATTTTAATGTATGCATTATATTACGTTAATCATAAATTTAGATAGAATTGAATTCAGTTTTCCTTAATTGAGCATAAAATGGAAATTTTTATAGGAATTTTAAAATTTAAAATTTTTTCGCTGCAGTAAAACAAAGTCTAAAACAACTTTCCTCGTTCAAGTTTAAAAGATACATCATTAATATAATGTATTTTAAATTATTTTATCTATTCTCTAAAATTCACTCATAAAAAGCACACTGTAATAAAATTGATTACTGAGAAACACCAAACAGCATAATAGAGAACAAAACGGAAATAAATAAAATATTTAAAAAGAAAAACCTATTAAAAGTTTATTAAATGATAGAAATATTAATCTTTTTTTTTATTCAAGAATCAAAATTTCTATGAACTAATGATAACATTATCATTAAAATATCAGTGATTAACAGAAAGCATTATACAACGTTGGCTTTATCCAAATTTTTTTTCAGTAATTTCGGTATTTATGATGGTGCACTTTTAATTATATAACAAATTTGCGTTTGGTAGTCAACAGTTAACACATTGCAATTTTATTAAAAAGATATTTGTTTTAGTGGACGCGGGGATTTCAAAAATAAATTCCCAAAAGCCTGCCATTCCCGAATTTTTAATAAATAAATGAAAAGGTCCATCTCAACAAATCTGTTACAAATTAAGAGGATTTTGTGTTTCTCTAAAACCACAGGGGGAAATGTTTCTGAATAAAGCGTGAAGTTCGCACACCTCTTTCCTTTTGACTGTCAATGAGTTCCTATGCATCACTGTCAAGCAGCTCACCTCCTCCCTATCACTACTCCCCATTCACCCTTCAGAGTTCCCCACTGACCCCAGACGGTCGTTAAGTAGTCCGGACTTCTTCAGGCCACTTGGTCTTTAAAGAGTTAAAAGTCTCCATATTTTATTTTTTGTTTCGCAAAATGGTTCCGTTGTATAGTACATATACTTCAATAATTTCCTTAATAGTATCCAATTATCTGTATTTCGAAAAGGAAACTTTATAAAAGTCTCCCTATTTCATCTGTTGTATTGCAAAATGATTCCGTTATATCGCACATATACTTCTATAATTTCTTTAATAGTGTCCAATTATCTGTATTTCGAAAAGAAAGCTTTTTAAAAGTCTTCATATTTTATTTTTTGTTTCGCAAAATGGTTCCGTTGTATAGCACATATACTTCAATAATTTCCTTAATAGTATCCAATTATCTGTATTTCGAAAATAAAGCTTTTCAAAAGTCTCCATATTTTATTTGTTGTATCGCAAAATGATTCCGTTATATCGCACATATACTTCAATAATTCTCTTAATAGTATCCAATTATCTGTATTTCGAAAAGAAAGCTGTTTAAAAGTCTCCATATTTCATCTGCTACTTAGAAGAATGGTTCCATTATATCGCACATATACTTCAATAATTTCCTTAATAGTATCCAATTATCTGTATTTCGAAAAGAAAGCTTTTTAAAAGTCTCCATATTTTATCTGTTGTATCGCGAAATGGTTCCGTTGTATAGCACATATACTTCTATAATTTCCTTAATAGTATCCAAACATCTGCGTTTAGAAAAGATAACTTTATAGAAGTTTCGATACTTTTTCAGCGAAATCATAAAATGCTCTCGAATCATGTTGCAAATTAATACTTTTTTTCAACTGTATCGCGATTTTAAGAAATGTAAGGGTTTTCAATGAAGTGTCAAAACTAGGAAAGGTGAAGTTTGTGTAATCTTATCAATCACTCTATATTATAATGCATATTTATATGAATTTTTAAATAGGTATTCGGGAGATTTTTTAAAAAAATTTATTACAACAAAGAACCAAACTTTATGTTAATTTCTGATCAACCCACATTTGACGTTTTTATTAATTTTACAGTCAATCATTACTTGCATATATTCATTTTGATTACTCTTTATCTTTGTTAATTGTAATTATCCTTAATTGTTTATGTAAGTTATCACTAGCTCTCTTAATCACATATTGTAATTGTTCGTAATCATGGCTATGGTAAGTCATAATTACAAGTAATTTATAAGTAAGAGACAATTACAAATTTAATAGATAATTGCCATTGACACATAGCAGTCGGTCATAGTTTATATAGTATAAAGCACCACTATTGCTAATCGATATAGCTCATAATCTAAATATGCATAATGGCTTATATATTCTCGTATTATTACCCTATAATTTTGAAACTTGGTCAGATATATTGTAATATCACATAACATTAACGCTACATACCATAAAATTATAGACGCATTAAAGGCCACAGAATAAGGCATAACTGGGTCCCATTGTACTACATGCAGTTGTATGCATGTCCATGTATTATAAATGCAATATTGCATATATGGATTCGAAGCTTGAATTCCATCAAACAGGTAGATCAGCGTCTTCTCAAATCCCAGTGTGAAACTGACATAGCATATTTTGATTTACAAAGCTTTTTAGTAACTAAATACTTTTTTTTCTTCTTTTTATTATAGATTTATTGCACTTTAATGAAATATTTTTATTCTTCGTTACGATTTAGTAATTTAAAAAAAAAAAATATTTTAAATTATCATTTTTTTTCACATTACACATTTTTTATTACAGGCTAATTCCATTCTACTCTGATGGACAAAATTTAGAGATGGAAGATATTTTCCCAAATATCTCAAAAAATACTGGATAAATGAAATTTGGTATGGATATAGCTTATTCCATGATAATAAAGTATGCAAAACAAAAATGAAAGTGCCATTCACTGGCAAGACCTATTGCCAATAAACCCAATGAAGTCTGAACTCAAGGATAAAAGATGACAATAAAAGTGAGGCTTGTACAGTGTGTGTTGCCTCTAATATAGTGTTTGGTCACCCCTGACAGACAGCATGTACAACGAGTATGCATGCTGGTAATAAGGGAGTTAAGGAGTTAAGACCCTCCCATTCTTCCACCAGAGCAATTTTTAACTCCAGAATGGTTCTGGGGGGAGGTTGGAGCATCGCAATAGCTCTCCCAAGAGCATCCCAAGCATGTTCAATAGGATTCAGGTCAGGGGATTTGGCTGGCCAATCCATTCGTTGAATATCATTACTTTCCAGATACTCATCAACCATGAGAGCCCCATGTGGTCGCGCATTGACGTCCATAAAAATGAACTCAGGGCCAACAGCACCCCTGAAAAGACGCACATAGGGCTCTAGGACCTCCTGCCTCTACCTCTGGACATTCACGGAACCATTGTCAAACACATGGAGTAGTGTGCGGGTATCTTGCATGTGCGAATGAATGTGCGAAAATGCTTTCCATCTCTTAATTTTTTCCACCAGTGTATTAAAAAAAACTTTCTCTCCCTTTGTTCACTGTATATGCAAGGGGTGGACAAAATAATGGAAGCTCTTTTATACTAAAGTATTTTTTTTTCATACATCTCCAGAAATAGTAAGAGAAACATTTTTTGAAGGCGATTCATTACAAAAGTATTGTAATGAATCGCCCCAATAAAATTGGATTTTTCATGCGCGTGCGCAGTATGAAAAAACCATTTTAATTATTCACATCTTGCGTAGTTTTAAACGCATTTCTTTTTTCAAATTTCAAGGAAAAGACATTGTTATTAGTTTTAAATTGCTTTCTAAATTTCATTTAATAGTATTGATTTTCTTTAAAGTTATAGCGAAAAACGTTATATAAGAGAAATTATAAAAATATCCATTTCTCCATCAATATTAAAGGTAGGCTTACAAAATTCTGTGTAATTATTGCATGTCATATCCAAAATAATTGTCACAAGTTACCAATCTATTGCTGCATTTTTTAGTATAGGGTAATCAGGAACATTATTTTCCGTTTGTAATTTATTGTCGGTCCCTCAAACCTCCAAAAGCCTTAAACTTTATTATATGTTTAATGAGTCACATGATCTAAACACATCTAAAGTTATAAAATTATTCGTTACGCATTTTTGGAGAAATATGAGAAAATGTGTTAGTATAGAATATTTTCCATTATTTTGTCTATTTTTTTTTCAAAATGCGAATCCTTAATTTTAAAACCTGGGTACACTTGTTATTACAATATAACTAAACATGAGGCCAAGCTTAAAAGAATATAGTCGGAGCAATTTGAGCACAAGGGGGTCTAATTTTGATGACAATCTTTTTTTTTTCGGGGGGGGGGGGCTATATGCTCTCTGCATATAGGCTAGTATTTTCTCTATACGTTAACCTGTGAGTTTCAAATTTGGCCTAATTTATTATTTAAATATGCCCACGCAATTGGTCAAGTATAAACAATATATGGTGAGAAAATATTTGGGCCACGAGAGGACCTGATTTTAATGTCAATAAAGTTCATTCTCTATAGATAGAGACATCTTATATCTTCTCTTAACATTATTCCATAATTTTAGATATATTGTTTTTTTTTCTGTTTTTTTATAACAGTTGTTGAACAGCCGACCCAATTTTGGGTTTACGATAACTAATTTTCAACTCCGTAGCCTTGTAATTTTGAACCAATCCAAAAGATAAGAAAACTCTTGAATCAGTAACCCCAGAGGTATGATTTGTTATGGGAACATGGAGGACTTTATGACTCTATAGATTTAGCGTGCACCAGTCACCATTTATTACACCACATCACCGACTTCCCGCAGTTAAGAATGAGGCACAGAATCACTAATCCCAAGGACGGAGGCTCAAAATTCGGTATGAAACTATCATAGCATATGTGAAAGAAAATATTCTTTGAGAGCAAAATATTTTTTTTTAATTAAATAATTATTCTATTCAATTCAAATCTTTTTATTCTTTTTTACAGTAAAATAATTGTAAAAAAATAATTTAAATTTTCTTTCTTTCTTCTTCTTGCCGATCTTTCTTTTTATAACAGAATTATTCTATTTTATTAAAAATATAGCTTCTTGTGCTTTAGGCATGTACATAAAGGCCGGTATTTTCTTTATATATTAACTTAAAATTCTCTTACCGGGCCGTATTTATTATTACAGTATACCTTAACACGAGACCATGCCGCAAAATTATAGACGAGCTACTTGTGGTGCAAGGAGTGTGACTGCAATGTCAAGATAGAGCAACCATGGCCTAGGGGGTAGAGCATTCGCCTTCCATTGAGGTGAACCGGGTTCGAATCCCAGCGATGGCTGGTCAATACGAAACCGCATCCACCTTGCTCCGACCACAGGGCTGACTTGAAATATCCTCAGTGGTAGACGAATCATGGGTTAGAGTCCCTTTGCCGGCTAGCTAACCGTGGGCGGCTCTCGCGGTATTCCTCTCCGTGTAACGCAAATGCGGGTTAATTCCATCATAAAGTCCTCCACGAAGACAAAATTTCTTCCAGTATTTGATCCTGGCGTTATCTTGTCTTCTCAATTGGTTTAAAAATTTCAAGGCTGTGGAGTTGAACATTAGTGGTCGTAAACCCAAAAATTGGGTCGTCTGTTCAACGACGGATATAAAGAAATATATAAAATAAAATGTCAATATATAGCTCATGTTCTAAATATATATAATTGCCTCCATCTTATCTTCATATGTAAATCTTTAATTTTGATACTTGATGAGGTATATCGTTATAATGTATAACATTACCAGCCCAACCCGTAAAATTATCGACGATTTAATGGTCGCATAATAGGTCATGACTGTCCAATTGTCCACCCTATGCAAATCTGCGGAAATGACCTTTAAACTTGAATTTTGTTAATCAACAGATAACCATGATCCTGTTATTTAGCACCAAGCTGCTGATCTCCAACTCTAACCGATAACAACATACACATAATTTCTTATATCGACTTCTTTTTAATTATCTGTTACATTCTTGTTTTTCAAAAATACACAGGCACATTAACTATCTGTTTCCTAGAAAAACATCCAAAGAAAATGAAGATATAGAGTTCACCTTTAGAAGATAAATACATAAGGAAAGAAAATAGAAGCTGGTAGGGACAAGAGAGATTCTTTTTCTTTACGACTAGTGTTAATTTGACAAAACAAACAATACCTACGCCATCTATTGTCCCGTTAAGCAACCTAGGAAATAGGTACTATTTGAAAGGTTTTTCACTGAACCGCAAGAGTTATTTATCCAATTACACAACAATAATATTGATATAATAATAGTATTTTTAATATAATTCAGCTATTATAATGATAATAATACAAAAATAAATTATAATAAGAGTATTTGATACAAATAGGTAATCTTAAATAGCATAATTTTTTCATCTTTCAATTTCAATATCATTATCTTCTTCTGTCGAATAATATAGCTAATTAGCCTATGATAAATAAAATAGTTTAATATAAGAGTGGAATGTTAGAGGAAGTCATACTGCAGAACGTAGAAAGTAATACATGAGAACGAATGATCAAAATGAATCGTGACTGTCAGATAATCATAACGCATCAACACTATTATAGCATCATAACGAATCAGTGCAAACATAATTTCCTAAAGATATTTCGCCTACTTGAATATAACTTTTTGTAGTATTTATTCGAAAATATAAAGTTGAGATGATTTAGAAAACGAAAATTGATCATTCAAATGCACACGGACTACAATGTAACAAAGAAGAACATGATAACATATCCGGTAAACGATAACTACGCAATTTTCATTTCTCATAATTTTCAATAATCATCAATTTTCATCTTACTTCCCATTGCAGTTGTGACCAATTATTTTTAATATATTGAATATTTAAGACGATGTTGATGGAATGTTAAAATGAAATTCAACTAATTAGTTTTCGACATTCCATTTTAATGGAATTAATATTTTGAACTGGTAAATGTTATTATAAATTAAATCGAGTGTCAAATTTATTATATAAAGTTATTAAATGCATAAATTGCAACATTATTATTGTAATATATCAACATTTTTATAATATATTGATATAATTGAATTGTACATAAGCGTACGTGTTCTCAATTACAATCAACACTCTCGAAACCTAACATAGAACAAATCTTTAATCGTACAGACTGACAACAAATACAAAACGATATCTACTGGTGTTGCCAAAACAAGAAAGATAAAAGAAGTAAACTAAATAAAATAAACATATTAATGCGGGTAATGCACTTGTTTTGGAACAGTAATGATGGTTCTTAATATAATAAAATGGAAGCAAAATGAAAACGAAATAATATTATGCATAAATAACAATATGAATAGCAACAATATCATAGCACTATAACAATATAATAATGTTTCAAAATACAGCTAGCCTGCAAAAGAGAAATAAATTAGGTGTCTTAAGCAGGACGACATTTAATTTTCATCATTTTACTTTTTCGCAGTCATTATCATTCTTCGTCGATTATTCAAATTGATTGGTCTCACTCATAAAGCGTCACTCTACGTCGAAGAAGAAATAAAAAAAAAATCATCTTTTTTTTCCTTCTGAGGAAGAAGGTTTTTGATCTTTCCAGGCGTTAACGATTTTGATTTGATTCATTCTTTTTTATTTTTTTTCCTCCAGAGAAAATGACGAAGAAATACATATGAAAAGGAATTAAAAGAAATAAAAATAAGAAGTATATCCTTAATTTTCCGTCACAAAAATTTTTAATTTTTTTCGTACTATATGATACTCAAAATATCATTGTATTCATTTCCATCTAAGGTACATTTTATTTCTTAGATTTCGGATAAAAAAAAATTTTCGTTTTTCATTATGTTGAAAGTTTGAAAGGAAATCCCCATATTTTATAAGTTATTTTAAAAATAGAAGATTTCTTTTGAATTAGGTATATTATAATAAAAATAATATGCTTAAGATTTATATACTGAATTTTTCCTCATAAAATTAGTAACTTTTTACCTGTTATAAATATCATTGTTTCATTTCCTCAAAAGTATATTTTCCTTCTTGGATTTCGAGTAACATTATTTTCCCCTTTTTCTTTGCTTCAAATGTTTGAAAGGAAAACACCACATTTAAAAATTCATTTAAACAATGTAATTATTTTAAATAAAATATACTAAAATAAAAAATAACGAAGTTCTGTTTAAGATGTGCATTGTCAATTTCCTATCAAATACTAGTATACCACAAGCGTATGTTACTTTTATTTCAAATTATCTACTTCTCGGATTTAAGTTAACATTTCTTTTGTGCTTATCATACGTTGAATGTTTGAAAGTCATACTTCATATTTAACAAGCTCTTTTAAAAATGTATTTGTTTTATTTGAATAAGATAAATGTAAATTTAAAAAAGAAAACTTCTAAAAAGAAGAATATTTTATATTTCTCGTCTTAAAATGTTTAATTTTTTCCTGTAAAATACTAGTATACCATAAGCTTATGGTATCATTGTTTCCCACCTCTCTAATGTATCTACTTCACAGATTTGAGTTAATTTTTTTACGTTTTTCATTCTTTTGAAAGTTGGAAAGTCATACTTCATATTTACCTAGCTATTTCAGCATGATTCGTCTACTACTGAGGATATTTTACATCAGCACTGTAGTTGGTGCAAGTTGCGAATCGAAACTCTATCAACCAGTCACTACTCGGATTCGAACATGGCTCACTTCATTGCTAAACGAACGCTCCATTCCTTATCCACCGCAGCTCTCTGATAATAAGTTCTGAAAACTAATTATAAACCTCGTTGAAAAGCCAACCCAATTTAAGGTTTACGACTATCAAAGTTCAACTCCGTATCCTTGTAATTTTGAACCCGAACCAAACCTTAGTTTTTAGCAATAAATAACGTTTTCGCTATTGCAATTGAATAAATGAATGAGTAAATAAATAAATGAATGAGTGATTGAATTAATGATTAGGAGGGTAAAAAGGAGGATACTCAATGAAACAGAAATCAGGGGAATCAGTGAATCTGAGAATCTGTAAATTAATGAATTTAGGAATATGCTAAATAGTTAATTCGAATATTTGTTCATAAATAAATAAAATAATTTTAAAACTCATAATTTATGGTAAGACAAAAGGCAATTTTCAACCATTTTAAATAAAAACATATAATTGTATTTTCAATTCTTATTGGAAATTAATTATCTTAAATTATTAATTTTTTTTATTTCTTTCTAAGAAAATGTACCAAAAAATTTATTTTTCAAATACCAGAAATGTAAAACGATTAAACGGGCCCGGCCGGGATTTGAACCCGGGACCTCTCGCACCCAAAGCGAGAATCATACCCCTAGACCACCGAGCCACACAGCAATCATAATAAATGTTTATTAAGTCAATAAAAATCTATCGAAATATTTATTTCATTGAAAGTAAAACACCTGCTCTACGTAATCACACGGATTTCATTTCGTATACCTGTGCCTGTGTGAAGAAATAGTGGATTACTAAAGAACCTGATAAAGGATAATTAAATGAATTATTTAAAAAAAAAACTTTTGAACAGAAAAATTAAAATTTATTTGTGAAAAAAAAGCTTTAATCAATAAAATATTTCGAAAGGCTATCTTATATTCGTAACGTACTTGTTAATTCTTGTGTGTTGCAAAGAAAATTACTAAAAGAAATACATTTTAAACCAAAATAAAATATTTCAAATAAAGATGTTACCTTTTCCTGAGCATGATTAGTATCAGGGTATGAAAATTATTTTGCATAACATGCGAGAGATATGTAAAAATCTAATTTTGGCTTGTATTTTTTTCTGTTTTTAGCACTCAGATGCTTAGCCAGTCACGTAAATATTTAAATAGGGTTATCGTAAAATATCGATTTTTAAAATACCTCTCGATTTTCATGAAAATCACAAAGATGGCTGATTGGGTTAGTAAACGGTACTGAAGGGAAAGAAAAAGAAAAATAGTTTATATTTAATCTGGCAAAAATATTATTCAATTTAATTACTTTAATAAGAATTTATTAAGCGAAAATTAGCTTTTTTATCCCTTTCGTTAAGCCTATTTATTTTAATTTTCTTTTTTAAACTTGTTAATTTCATTAGAAAACAACAAGTATAAATGATTATAACAACTGTTTTAAATTAACATGTTGATAGGCAATTTTATGCCTATAATACTTCATAGTATTGATAATAGAACTTTATTCCTCATGATGGTACATTGCATTTACTCTATCAATGCTTATTGGAGCTTAATACTTTTTAATCAGAAATACGTAATACTTCTGTGCTGTTAGTATTTAGCACTACCTATAAAACTGTTAATATACAGATAAAGTTGTTAATATGATTTTTGAAACATTATTAATATTTGCATTTATATATTTTCATTGATGCTCAATCGAAAAGATGTCCGGATCAGTAAATGTTTTATTCTGACATGTATTATTTATATTAACAAGACCAAAAAGGCAATTCGGCGGTTTTTATTGCCCTGATTTTTAATGATAAACTATAGTGAAACACTGCGTTGACTCTTTAGGATTAACTTTAAAAACAATGTTTCATTGACTTATGCTTAATTTATTATTCCGAAAAGAAATCATTGCAATTTCAACTCAAATACTCATTACAATTCTAAAGTCCTTTTATCATGTAAAGCCAGGCTAAATTTGGTGAAAAAGATTTTAAATTCTTCACATCAAGAAAAATATTCTAAACCTATCAGAATTAATACAGCAAATCTTTTACTTGAAACTAATTACCTGTTCGTATTCTCTCTCGTTTTGAAATGTTTAATTATCGAAAAGAGAACCATTTTTTTTTTAAATTTCTAAAGAAAAATAATTTGATATTAATATTAATGATCTCTTAATTTTGGAAGTAGAAATAATGAACTTTGAATAATCTTCTGACAATTTTAACATTTTCCTTTCAGAATGATTCTTGCATTGTTTCGAAAATAAAAATTATCTTTACAGAGCGTAACGAGATGCATTATGGAATATAATTGAATTGTTTAGTATGTCTGTTGGGGGACAATTATATTTTAAAATAAACAAAAATTATTTTCACAAATGAAAGGACGATTAAGGATCAAATATGACTTATTAGTCTCATAATTTGAAACTATTCTTTGTGCTGATTTGTTTTGCAAACTATGCTGAATTTTTTAAAAAAAATTAAAAGAATTAAAAATTTGATAAACTTCTAGTTGCGTATGATAATGTATTACATCTGGTAAAAAAACCCAAACAAAACCAAACAAAACCAATTCAGGTTAGTGAAACCCAAATGAATGGTATTTAAAACTATTCA
The DNA here is from genome assembly GCF_982258835.1 of Parasteatoda tepidariorum. NCBI lineage: Eukaryota > Metazoa > Arthropoda > Arachnida > Araneae > Theridiidae > Parasteatoda > Parasteatoda tepidariorum. The sequence goes on from NC_141758.1 coordinate 90,856,846, forward strand.
TTTTATAGTTTTTTCATTCCTATGGTATCAGTTTACTGGAAATTCTAGTTTTCAAAATTAGAGTTTTTATTGCCACACAATTGGTAAAAATTGCAAAATTGAAAAGTAAATCTGACCGAATTAAAAGTTTTAGTGCCATGGTCTAAAATCACGAAAATTCACTACATTTTCTAAATTTTATCACGAATTCTAAAATTATATTTTATACCTATTTTTACCAAAATCATCATCAACGCGCTTCGGTAAAAATTACAGAGCTTTTCGGTGATCGCGTAGAGTAAGAAACATTGTAAATTTTACCATATTCTGAGATTTTTGACAATATTTTTTTGTCTGAGGTGAGGATAAAACTGTAAAGTTTCTTATAACGTGTTTTTAGAAGCTAAGAAGTGACTGTTCACATATGTGGACCAAAGTAATGAAGAGGAAATGATTGCCAAACAGTTGCAACGAGACCGTGCTATCTTGTTTATAAACAACCAGCTGACTCTGAGGTTATAGATCTGGTGAATGTGTGTCAGCGGTCTTCTTCTTCTTGAATTGAGAGTATCCAATTTGGTGTTACTTTTCCACCTTGATGCAAATCATCAGTATTTATATTTACAAATATTTATGAGCCCAGACAATGTAGAGTTGGAGAAAGTTAACGTTAATTGTTAATGTATTTTTAAATGTTGAAAAAATAGGAACACAAACACTTTTGATTTTCCCAAAACTATGACTGTTCTTCACATTGACATTTTCCAACACTTTCATAACTAACATACATAGGATTCTAGCCAAGCAATCACAACTTTACCAAAAAATTAGGATAATTATTCGAAACTCACCACGTCTTTAGAAAAAGTTATTTGCTAAAGATGATCATTTCATATTAATTTCGAAGAACAATACCGATAGCGATTTAAAGCATTTGAATTGAGGATTAAGAGAATGAGAGCTAATCAGTGAAAAAGCGAATTTGTTAAATCAGAGAATTTTTTCTCATTTTATATAATTTAGCTAAGGCAATAGTTAGCAAGTATTGATTAAAGAAAACTGAAAGACATACTTATCAGTAAAAGCTTAGTTTGCTTCATAATTGGTGTGGGGAAGAATCAACATGTTAGATTAGTTTAATTAATTAAAAAAATTAATTATCATGTTGATTTTTCATACATGTTGATGCATGATTCATAATTATTAGGCAAATGATGTTTCGCTCGCTATATCTTTTCACAACATATTCTTGAGCATATTATATATATATATATATATATATATATATATATATATATATATATATATATATATATATATATATATATATATATATATATATATATATATATATGCAGCATTTTGTTTTTTTAAAGAAACGTGAAAATATAAATCCGTATTCCATGATTCTCACTACTATAATTTTTCACAAATGGGTGCGTAAAGTTATTACTTGCATCTAAAAAATTCCCAAATAAAAAACAAAGATAAATGTCATATTGTATGATGGATGATGTCTTCAAAAAACTAAAAATTTTGTTGTTTGAAAACTTATTTTAAGAGAAAGGTAGAAAATAATGCCATTTTATTCCGGGAAACTTCCTTATTCTGAAATAAAATACTAAAGTATATATAATAGAATGAGGGTATAAGCATCTTTTTTTACGATACTGCGAAGCAGAAATTTAAGCCTTTCACATAGAAGCTTTTATTTTTGCAGAATCTTGAGTTGTTTTGAAAAATATGAGTGTTAAAATTTATTTGTTAAAGGGTGTAAAATATGAATTATATTGATATATTTTGAAATAAAGTAGAACACTGTAAAAAATGTATTCTCAAATATAACGAAACCTTCCTCGTTCTTTGCGAAAATAGTTCTTGATGTATGTTCCGAGGAAAAAATTCGTCAAGACGACGAAATAACTATCATTACTTCTTCGAGGAAAGGTGAATCTGTTTCTTTCCTAAAATAAAATGCATATGTAACATTTCTAATAACCACTACATAGTGGACCAATATCGAACGAACAAGGACAGATGGAATAAAGTTTTAAGTTACACCTCGTCTAAAGCGATGTTTGTACCCGAAATCTGTTTGGTTCAAGGCCAACTCTTTGACAACCATACAGTCCGTTCAGTCTAGTTTCTAGTATCTAGTTTCCTCATTCTAGTTAACAATCTCATACAATGCACTCTGGTGTGATTTGGAGTTGAAAAAACATTTTCGCCATGTATTTGATCGTTTCGTTACAAATCGCGTGATTTCGTGGCAAAATGATTCTCAAAATTAATGAAATTTGTTTAAGGATTGCTATTTTAAAATGTATTTTCCATGCCCTACAATAAATATCGAATTTATGATAATGTTATGAGGTGATATAAAATAACTACTAGAGGTCCATCATATGGCAAATAGTTAGCAGTTTAAATCAATATATAAAAGATTTATTTTCAAAACTAACGAAAAAGAATTTTACTTTGGCAGCAAGTTAGAAAGACGTAGATAATGCTAAAAATAAAATTATAACATAATGAAGCAAGAACTTGAAGAATTTGAAACACAATTAAAAAAAAAAGAAAAATCACAGGTTTTCAAGTTCATCAAAATCATGTTTTCAGGTTTCGTCTTCCACTTCATTAAATGATCAGAAACATTTGTAAGGTGGCAAATTACTACAAAGATCACATTAAGTTTAAAAATTATCAATCGCTGAAGAGGTAGAAAATGTTGTGATCTTTTCAAATTCCTAGATCATGGAGAATATTCGTGAACAAAAATACGCATTTTACTCTAAACGAAACTGTCCCCCACCCCCGAAAGGAAAAGAATCGCTTGAAAATACATCAATGATTAATCAGCCATAGATACAGCAAATGGAAATACGTTTCGTTTAGGATAGGAATACGTATCGTCCAATATGAATAGTGCAAACGGAATTGAATGATAGTGGAATACTGATCTAGTTCAAACTCTGACTTGGACATCGTCATTGTTGAATAATTACTCAGTACTGAAGTTCCAAGGTTAGCAAGAGCACAATATTATAAAAAGTATCAGCATCATTTCATGTTTATTAATGTCAATTATTTAAATGGAATTGTTTTAAATGAACGGCACAGTTTAAACTGAAAATCCAAGAAAAGATAGAAGTAGCCCAAATGATCGTACGAACTCCTCAATAATGGAAATTATTCGTTGTTCCCAAGTCAAAGGAAAAAGTGGTGCACAGATAAATTAAATGTAGCCCAGTAGCCCAAAACTGTCAGCCATTGGATTCGAACCAAGAGGTGAAGAAAATTAAAGAAATTACAGAATTCCAAATACGGAATATTTTTCCAAAATATTAATGAATTATTACCTAGGTTAACAAAAGCACTATGTTATACAAAGTACCAGCAACATTTTACTTTAGCCAATTTCAATAAAAAAGAACCATTTAAACTTAATTGTTTTCATTTTTGCATGATGAGTAAGAGGTCCCATAAAGAATTGCTTCAAGAAACCGACAAACTTGCAGAAGCTGTAGAACATATTTCACTTGGCTCCAGACCTTTCTTTCGTAAACGACTAGAGAAGTTCTACTTCACACCAAATCACTCCAAAGACCAAATAAAGTCTAAGAAATCAAGCATGAAAAAATCGAGAAATGTTAGAAGCAACTCAACTGATCGTTCGACCTCCTCGATAACGGAAATAATTCATAATCAAACGCAAACATTTCACTCTAAGCGAAGTCGATCCCTGTCCCCGATTCAAAGAAAAAGAAGATGTACACAAGTTAAATGCCATTCAATATAGAGTCTGTCTTCATCTCTGGAGTCGAATCGAGAGATGCAGGGTACTGGTCTTTCGTAAAACTTTCAAAATACTGAAGACAGATTAGCACCGTAAAGTATGAATTTTATAGAAAAATTTATAATCCCGAAGTTCAACAATTTCTATAAATAAAATGTTCAATTTAAGAAATTAATGTTTTCTCTAATTCATTCTAAGTTTTACAATTTATGGCAAAATCGCTTTTAGATGTGTGTGAAATTGGTAACGAATTACCTCCTTGTATTTACAAGTCCACCCTTGGTGGTTGAGTGAACCGGTAACGTGCTGTCCACCCTAAAAACAGTGGTGCATTGTCTCGCCAAATATTATGTTTACGAAAGCTAACAATTGTGTGAAGGGACACTTTATTCCAGGTTAATGCACTGTTAGAATTTTCATTCTAAAATTATGGCAAAATAAACGGCAGCAGTCTGTCCATCTAATTAAAAGTAAAGTTTACACAAAAGAATATTTTTAATTCTTACAGTTTAGAAACCATTTATAACTAGAATGGTTATAAAACCATAAATATATGAATATATGTTTTTTTTATTCATTTAGGGCTAGCATGGTTTCAAAATCATAAAAAGGAAATTTAACTCGATATAGGAGCTAGGCTTTTCGTTGGGTAATGGGCACTGGAATTCTTCATGTGTTGAAGGGAATGGAGAAAATATTGTGGCGTCAACGCTTGGACTCCCTTCCCGTTGGCCATGACACTGATGGATAAGCCTTCTCGGTTATAATATGTAAGCAGTTATAATATGTAAGCAGTTACAACAAACTAAGGGGCTTTCTTAGTTGGTACAATAAGATTCTGATTGCATAACCATATTACGTGAAAACAATCAGTAAACGGGTTTTTTCACAGTTAACAGTTTGATTACCATTTTATTTATGTTTATTTGACTGTTTTGTTTGAATATGGTGGAATATTAATTAAATAAATTGCTATTTAACCATTACTTCCGAGACATTTTTAACAGTGAACGTTTATATGCGATTTAAAGAAGTGCAATTTATATCTAAGCACCTAAAATTTAATAATCTTACACTAAACTCACACGCATTCACACCATACGAGAATTATTTTTTCTTCCATAAACACCGATGTTGAGGTGTTTTGAATTTTTCTGTTTATTTACAAATATTTTTCCTATATATTTTGGATGTTCCTGCTCTAAAAAAAGGAGATTAAATTTTGTTTTTGCTTGCATAAGAAAGAATATCATACATTTTTCTTCTTTAAATTGAATAAGCCTCAATAATGAAGGAACGTTACAATGCTACACTAAAGACATCTCCAGTCCAACAACGTTTTCTGCCAGCAGACATTCGTCTCAAATAACAGCGTCCCCTACAGGTCGTTGCGTTTGCAAATTTTCTTTTTATTTGTTAGATTTGATGAAATATTATCGTCTGCTTTATTTTCCAAAAATTCATGTTATAAATTAAAAAGAAATGCAAACGATATTTTTGCTACCTAAGTTTTTAAAGGAAATATATTTTTACGAAAATTTCTGAAACACATCTTTTTGAAAAGTTTTCTTACATTTTAAACTAAACGTTAATTTTTTTATAAAATTTAAAAAATAGTATTAACAATTACTTTTGACTGCAATAATGAATTTTGAATTCGAATTTTAAAAAAAATTCTGCATATTTTTTTTGAATCGTTTGGTGTAAATAAATTTATCTCTTTTGGAAGCAAGCGAATACTTCTGACTGATATAACGTTGTTCTAAATGTCGATAGTAGGTTTGTTGAATTCTCGTGAAAAATGAATGAAACTTGTGAAATAAATAAATTGCCTTGTAACAGTAAATGGGAATCTCTGAGTGAGTACGAAAGAAAGCGCTATTCAAATGTAGTTAGAAACTGGGAAGTTCTAAAATCATTAGGTATGTTATACTTCTTTGAGAATTCGTAGCTTTTAAATTCGATATTCCATGAAAGTGTTGTTATGTGTTTAATTTTCTCTTAGATTTAAATGATTGATAACTAAATAAAATAATAATTTAAGTAATTAGAACACCACTAAATACTTAGACCACTTGTTATTTTCTTATATCTAACTAGAAAAAGTTATATATTGTTCGAATACTTATCTGAAACTGGGAAATATGTATCTGAATGTTATCGAATTTTAAATTAGACAAAATATTCTCCTTTTCATTATTTGTGAAGACAAAATTAGGAACCGTATGTTAAGTTTGGAATAAGCATTCGAATGTTTCCGTATCGTGATTTGTCACACCAACTACGGTCATTAAGACTCCAAATGGATTTTAGACTTGCAAATGTTCTCTAAAAACATATAGAGATTTATTTTTCCGTTATGTACCAATTAAACCCTTCGAGTTGATCCCCTTTTGTAATATTTTTTTTCTTCAGCTTTTCGGAACACTGCTTAGAAGAGCTTAAACATTAGTATAAATATATAATTTAATCAGTCAATGAAATTATAAATGATTATGCTTTGAACAATTCCAGGGAGTATTTAAGAACTTTGCTACAATAGATAATGAAATAAGAAAGTAATTTTGAAGAACTCTTTTTTTAAGAATATCGTTGAAAAAACATCATCAGTCAACTGTGGCCACGCATCCATCCTTATTCTCAGGGTTCTATCCCTTTCCGGCCATAGTATGAATAAACCATGTAATTCAGATGCTGGTCAGACGGCGTGGACAGCGCCTGAGCTGGTACCTCTCTCTCTCTACAATTCCACTTCCCAGCCGATTAGAGGACTTTCAGTCACTACAGATTTAACGTATGCATTGCTGTGTGCTTACGCCGATTGTTTAGTCTGCCATTTGGATCGAACTCAATGCCCCCAGCTCTTTAATCAGCAGTGTGTGCTACACCTTTACCTACTTTAAAAGAGGACCGCAGCTTTGAGAAAAAAATGAATAGTGTTTCAATAATATTAATAATTTTTCAAACATTTCTTAAAGTACACATTTTTAAACATTAATTAACATATACTTAATAGAGTTTTATTAATCGTCAATTTAAAAAAAAACACAAGATTTTAAAAATAAACATAATGTAATTGCTTGTATATTTTTATAATACATATGTTTTAAACGAAAAGAAATTTTTTTTTATTCTTAATAAATTTAATTTCAATTTCAGGAGCTGCTACGAAACTTCCTAAATTTCTGGAACCCGAAGAAAAAGGCACTTCACAAGCAAAAAAGGTTCAGAGAAACCAGAAAAGTATTTCAAGAAGTCAACGCCATGGTAAGACGTTAATCTAAGTATCACTAAATGAGAACTATGAATTTTATTTGCTAGGTACTCTCAAATTTAAAATATGTTCAATTTTTAGAAAAAAAATATAGTTACATAGTGAAAAAGCAAACGCATTAAAATTATATCAAAAATTTTATTCAAATACATATTGTGTAAGAAAATTTTAATTAAATTTATAATTAATAAATAGTTATAAATAATCAGTTGTCATGATAATTCAATGATTAAAATGTGAAGGCCTAAAAGTACAACGCTGAATTTTAAATAAGGATGTTTTAAAAATATTTTTTATTAAAGCAAAAGAAGAAATTTTTCTGCCTAACGCAAATCTGTTTATAACAAACATGCTTGATATTTTTTCTTAACTTTTAATTATTATTTGTTGTATGTGAAGCTTAATACCTTTAAATACATTTTTATACTTAAACATTTCTTTTATCAGAACGGAATATTTTTAACCATATTTTAGAATATTTTAGAATTTACGTTAGCTCAAAAATATTTGTATAAAAGCGTAGAACATAACACAAAAAAAATCTTCTTAATTACTTACTAAAGAACCTATTGAGATGAAAAAAGAGATGGAATTGAATCAGCAGTAGTTGGAAAATTTTGGTTGTCCTAATTTGGCTTTTGTCGTAAAAACGGGAATTTTTTAATTCTGTCAAATTAAATTTCGTCATTCAGTGCTCATTAAAAACTTAAAATTAAAATTCCCAGTATACGATAGAAAATTAAAAATTTCTATGATTTTTGAAATCATAAGTAAAAGCTGTTTTTTAAGATCATTTTATTGATTTAGAACTATCATTCTACGTTTTGCATAATAAAAGAAGTATCTAATCATTCTGCGTTTCACATATCATTTTACGTTTCCAGCAAAAGGAAAAAAAAAAACTTTTACATTTACTACCCATGATAATGGAATTTAGTTTCGATTATTTTCCTTCTTATTATTATATCTCAGTAGCTTTAATCTAAGAGAAGTTTTTTTTCCCCATAGCATGTATTAGAGAGAGATGAGTGGTGTAGCGGCTTCTCCATGTTTTCTTAAATTGACTAAGTGATTTACAATCTAAATATATAGTATTCCATTATCCCTTCCAAAATCTGTGTTTCGAATCCCTTTTATATATATTTTTTTATCTATACATGTATTTTATATATATATTCTTTTATCTATATATTTTAGCTATTATCTTATAAAACATATGAAACCTAAATAAAAATACAGAGCTTATAACAAATTGAAAGCAATGTCAAGCCTTATTTAGTAATTTGAATTATTAGGGTTGCTTAACTTCTTATAAATCAGACAATTTTGGTTTTCTTAATGGGAACTGGGGAACGATATTTTCAGAAAGGAGCAATTTATCGCTGATTGCAGATTTGAATTAATATAATTCTTTAACTAAAACGAAAACACTTTTTAAAAAAATTTTTGTAACGGAAAACATTTTTTTTATTTTCTATATTATGGGAATTTTTAACAGATGCTAGATATTTTCATATCGCTGACTTCAAATCTACAATCCGTTTTTCTCTAAAAGCTATGTTTCTTTTCTTTCTAAATGACATCTCATAAATCCTACTACAAACTTCTAATGGAGTTGAATAAAAACATCGTCGGAATTATAATTGCATATGAACATGTGCCGTCATGCGGCGCTACAGGTGTTTTCTACTATAAAACGTTTCTTCGTATACTTCTGAAGAGATCAGAATAGGGAAGCGATCCTAGAACTGTAAGATGAAAGTTTTGGGCATAGGTTCTTATGGAATTTCATACCTGATGATGCACCCTAACTCCCCTAAATGCCTATCATAACATTTATGGGGCTTCCTGTTACGAATAGCAATTTTTAACTTGTACATTTGGAGCAAAAATCGATTGAAAATGTCATTAAAAACTGCAGCTTTAGAAGCAAAAGTAATTTCAGATTCGAATTCCCCACATCCAAATTAAGCAAGATCAAGTATTTATATAAATGCAAAAAAAAAACAGTTTTATGTTATCTTATATTCTTTTGACAGTCAAAGGCTTCGAGAAAACTAATTTCAAGTTATTTGCTGTATCAGAAACACAAAAGAGAAAAGAAAAGAATGGTCAAAAAAGTAAGAATTATAATTGTTTCAATATATTTTTGCTTGTATGAGACATCTAGTTAAAGAATTGATAAAATTATTTGGCAAGATTTTCTTGAAAATGTGTTTTTCCTTTCAGAGACTAATCAGAATAGTGAGAAAAAGTTAAAATTGAAAGAAAATGTAAGTGGTAAATTTTGAAAATCAATTGTTAATAAAAACCTATTACAAAGGGAATAAGAATATTATGTTTGCCAGATTTATTCTAAATATATTATTGAATTACGTGAAATAATTTTTAATATCCGATTTCCTTTTTTTAGAAATATTATTTTGCAGAACTAAATGCAAATGTAGCAAGCAATTTGAGAGAAATAGTCATGAATTATAACAAATTTAATTTTTAAATGTAATAATAAAAAATAGCGTGTAGCTTAATAAAATTTAGTATTCTGGGAATTAATAATAATATGCTATTTACGACATTTATTTATGACCTCCTTTCGGAGTACGCACTTTTTTTTAAATATAAAAACAACAAAAATATTTGTTAATATTAATGTTTTTTTTAATTGCTTTTGATGAATTGAGAAATGGTGCTTAAAAACCAACAAGATAACGTAAAGCTTTAAGTTAAATTTATAGTAAAATGAATTCTACCAAGAATTGTGTTAAACATGGAGAAAGTAATTTCCGTTTAAATGTTCCGTAATTGTATGGTAATGATTCTTCTGATAAAAAAACAACAGTTAAAACTGATAAAAACATATATGGTATTAAAATTATTAATTTTTTAATTTTTAGTTTGTATGGTATTAGTTTATTGGAAATTCTGGTTTTCAAAATTATTGCTTTTATTACCACGCATTCAAAAAAAAAATACAAAACTCAAAATTAAATGCAATAGTTTTAATGGTTAATAAATGGTTTTTATTTCTGGCTCTAAGGTGTCATGAAAAAATTTCACATCTACTACCGAACAGCCGTATTCTATTGTAAATTTGACCAAAAGTGCTTCTGTAAAAATTACCGTATTTTTTTATTGCTTCCATAGCCCAGAAACACAGTAAATGTATGATCAAAACTATATTTTGATAGTTTTGATCATACTTTTTTTTCCTCGGAGTATAAATTACCGAGAAACCAATGTAATCAAACTTTGATAATGAATTAGTAATAATAGAAATATTAATTATCGACTGAGAAGAATTTTAGATTAATACTTTTTTTTTCTCTTAGTAAAGGAGCGTAGATTGTTGCTTCATCAACAGCATACATGTAATACGTTAGTACTATATACATAGATATAAATTCAAACAAATGTCATCATCGACTGATTAAATTTTGTCAAAAAAATATACTAGGATGAAATATCTTTGACAGATTTTAAAATATAATTTCTTTTTTATTCTGTTATATTTTTCCAATTTTAAATAAAGGAAATTCCTTTTACTTGGATTAGAACGAAACAAAAATCACTTAAACATTGATAACGTTTAAGTACTTCCTCTACATGTAGATAAGTGATCAAGGAAAAGAACTACAGATATCCTAATATATTTTTTTAAAATCTTAATTTCATGTTGCATAAATTATTAATTTACTGTATTGGTGATTTATGTATTACTTTTCGAAAGGTTTAAATGGACTCATACATTTCAGAATAATCATCTAAGATTTTTGCTCAATAAATTTTATGAAATGGCAATTTTGTGTTTCCCTTTACGTGCATGTCAACAGAATTTGATCCTCATAATTCTAAAAGTAAAGCCCTGTCCTAGAAAATTATCTCCTATGAGGAGTTCCTTAGTTTCAAGTAAGAATAAGGTCAATTTGATTATGTTAGCTTCTTGATGCAGATCTCGCCTTATAAAAGGAATGTCGGAGATGGTTTCTCCTCTTATGAGGTATCACATTTACTATCAGTTATTTTGTTAGTGAAAATATTCTTTGATGCTTTGTAAGATTAATTTCTTAAAACTTAAAATGCATTTTTAGTTTATATTTGAAGAGAAATCAGTGACACAAGATTTTGGTTTGAAATGTGGGGAATTTATTGAAAAATGAAAGAAAGTGTAGGGTGACATTTTCATTTGTCAATTGTGATTCACTTCTCTTGTGATTCTCTCAAAACAAAAACTATTTCAAGGAATTCGATTTTGAAAATGATTTGCCTTAGATCTTTTCACGACTACTGTGTGTATCGAAGAATTAGCTAAGGGAAAAAAATCACAAGTATTTTACTGAGCAAAGGGTGATTAATATATTGCTTAGCTTTAATGCTATGAAACTTTTTCATTGAAGAATTTTAATTTATTTTGCTTAATTAATTATTTTGTGAGGATAAATAAATTTTTTTAACACATTGACATCAATGCTTTTATTGCTTATCTTACAAAACATGTTAATAAGTTATCTAATATATAGATTATGATCTGTTTTGAGTTTTGGAAGGGAGAAGATTTAAATATCAAGGGGTTAAAATAGTCCAGGAACCTCGGCTATGTTCGTCATTTCAAAAAAATAAAAATATTTTTTAAAAAATTGCCTTCTTGCATTCCCCAAGCGAGAAACTTAGTATTTTTTTAATTATTTTGTTGCATTTACTTATTTGGAAAATGCAAATCGTTTCAAGGATAATTTTATTTTGGAATATTAATTAGTTATCAATAAATTGCATTTCAGGCGGAACAAGAGGTAAAAACTCATCCCAGAAAAATGGGTTTAAAGAAATTTGCAAAGATATTACTGGAGAGAGCTCAGCGCCATTTCGAAGCTTTGGAGCCATTGTCCCCTGAAGAGGATCTGGCCTTTGAGAACGAAATAGATAAAGGTAAAAAGATGTATTTAATTTTAAAATGTTGTTGTTACATATGGCTTTATTGGAAATATTAATCCATATACAATGTTCAGTTTTAAGTGGACATAAACAAGGAGTAATAAGGAACACAATTACACAATTACATTAACAAACAAAGAAAACACGTGACAAACGCGTATTAACATATATATATATATATATATATATATATATATATATATATATATATATATATATATATATATATATATATTTATACTTTTCATAGGTAGTGCAATCGTCTATAGAATAAATAGACCTATTATAATAATGCTTCATTACTTTTACTTCAAATATTTAAATTATTAAGAACGGTATCGTTATATCTGACATAATATTTATTTATCTTTTTTCAAAACTTCTCAAAATTACTTTACATTTATGACTGTAAATTAATTAAATTAAAGTTACACTAGTATATGGTAGAGCAAAAACAGTGTAAACTACAGATTGAAGATATTGTCTCGAATTTTCTTCCACTCAAATACAATGGAGTTATGATAACGAATGGAGTACTTCATGGATGAATATGATAATGAAATGAATAGGGTACTTTCATGTAATGTCAATTACATGGTACTTCAAAATATTGATATGTAATTTATTTCCAAAAGTGTTAGAGTTTACAATTATTACAGCATGTCTTCAATTTTTTAAGAGCCAAATTTTTAAAAAAAATTAGTCAGTCTAGGATTGGTAGCAATTCTGATTTTGTTGAAATTTTCAGTACATGTTTCATATAAAGCTATTAGGCATGTCTTTTCTGTATAAAATTTGGAATTATAGAAAGAATTAAATGGTATTAAAAAATTGTTAAATGGTATATAGTATTAGAAAATAAACATATCGATTTATATTTAACAAGGTCTTTTATGTCAAGATTGAACTTTATTGTATTAACAACTATTTTTGTTCTACTACTTCCAAATTAACATTTACGACACAAATATTTATAATTGATTTTCTCACGTTTAAAGGATGAATGTAATTCAAAATGTTAAAAACTACAGTATTTCATATTTAGATTTTCCCACAAAATATATATATATGTAGCTCGTAAAGAAGCCTTAACAATATCCGTAGTGAAATCAATTTTCAACTCTATGGTATCTTATTTAATTTTACATATTAGGTTCTACTATTCGAAGCAAGTTTGTGGGTTGTTGAATATTGAAATAGTTCGGAGAAATGGGAAATCTATGATTAAGATCCACTATGGGTAACAGAAGTTCTTCTCCTCCGAGTCCACATTTGGAATTTACTTAGACATTGCTGCTTATGATGTATTTATTGTGCTAGATCAAATTAAGTTTACTGAAAATAGACCGGTTTGTTCAAATTATTTGAATAAAAAATATGAAATTCATGTATAAAAACTACAATCTTTATGTTCACACCAGTTTACATTTTCAGATATGTAGGAGCAAGCATCTTAATGAATTCTATTTATTTTTTACCCGAAATCATCTGGCACCAAAAATAAGTCGATATGACTTAGAATTTCGTTACGTACTTTACATTTATAGAAACCTATTTTTCAGGCATGAAATACTTCTAACTTCGAAATTGTTGGATCTGTCAACATAACTTGTAGTTTGTTGGATTTATCTGAATAACTAAATTAGAAGCTACAACTCTCTTTTATAGGTAGCCTTGTCAGAGGAGTAAACAGGCATAATTCAAAATTTTTATTTGTCTCTTTGTCTGTCTCTTTGATAACTTACAGAATCCCATTTCTGCTAGAGTCCTGAAAATTGGACAGTAAATGAAAGAAGACCATTTTAGCCTTCCATCATAAAATTCCTTCAAAACTTTCCATTAGATTATTCGGGAGAGAGTTTAAAAAATAGAATTTTTTTATTGGCTTAGAACTAACCAATGACAAAATTTAAACTGCAAATTATTCCTTTTAATTAAATATTTTAAAAATGACATCAATGTTGTTTTTCCTATAGCTCTCATTGAAAAGAAAATTATTGCACGAGAATTGATTCAATAATTTATTATTCATTAAGATAATTAATTATTCGTTGTGCCAAATTAATTAAGTGATAAACGTGAACGCTTAAACGTGGTAGCATAGGCGAATTGTGACCCAAAAATAATATTTCTGAATTTATCTGAAACCAAGTGTTTATTTTGTTTAATAACTATGCTTGTAAAACGTGCTTCTACAAAACTAAGTAATTTTGAATCGACATTAATTAAAATCAAAAAGTAAGTTATAGTTCATTTAGAGATGAGTATTAAAAACATTGACGCAAAACCTTGTCATTATGTTTGTCACGTGTATATCATTGTAAATTTTGGTAATAATTACTAACTAAAATAAAAACAGCTGAGCACTGAAAGGAAAAATTGATGGAAAAATGTTACTCTGGTTTATTTAGGAGAAACGTAGAAAATCGCTTTACTATCATTGATGTCAATGATACTTAATCAATTCAGGTAATATTTTCTAATTAAAACAATGGTTTAATTGTTTGTGCAATTCTTTACCCAGAAAAAAACAACGAATTACAAAATTTTATCAGTAATCAAATCAGTAATAAATACCAACCAACTCAATTCTTACCTGAATTCTAACCTCAATTCTTACTTAGAGCTTGAAATACCACGTCGGTATCCTAAAAGAAATACGAAACAAAGATCTTACAAGGAAGAGGATGTCTCTAGTGAGGACGAGTTCTTGTGTAAGTATATTTTTAAAACCTTATTTATAAAATATATATTTAAATTATCACATAATGCAGATCACTTCATTCTGAGTGCTTTATTTGCTTAAATAGTTTTTGAATTGCTTGCTCACTTGAAAATACATGAATAATTTTATGAGTTTTTGATCAGATTTTAAAAGTTGATTTATTTAACTCTTTTTATCCTCAAAAATTTGAGTAATCAATTCAAAACTGAAATTAAGAAATTTGTGCATTGAAAGACAGTTAAAAGCTATTTTGCTCTGCGGTCAGCTGACATTTTTTGAAAGATTATAAAAGCTGAGACCAAGTGGACATTAAAAAAAGTATTACTGTTTTTAAAAAGATCATTCAATGTTTCTTGTATGAAATTAGAATTATGAAAATTAAAATTTATTTCAATGAAAAATTTAATTTTCTTCAAAACGATATTAATTAACCATAAGCCACCGTCGCATTTTACTAAATAATATGCTTTCGTTTCAATATTTCGGAAAATATTGTTTAACAAATACTACACTTAAACTAGAATTTTAAAATGATGTCCTTTTTTCAATATTCCAACAAGAAAAAATGTCAAAAAAAATACAAATTATAAATCCCTTCATTTATATCTTTGTTATATTATAATTCATGTTTTATTGTAATTATAGAGCATTTGTGTTAATTCTCTAATAACATTCTAGATAAATTTGAAAGTAAAAAAAAATAGTAAGGATAATGTTCTTTCAATTTAATTTACTGCAAGAGCAATAACCTCCATTTTTTAGTAGTTTATTTATATTTATTGAACTAAACTCTTAAAAATACACTAAACATATTTAAAAAACATACTTTTTATATTCATCAATTATCTAAGAAGTATATTTGATGCGCAATTTATAATTTTTGTTTATTTAAAAAAATTCAGCTCACCACTTGCAGTTACTGACAAAGAATACGTTGAAATATTTAACATAAAAAGTTCGCATTTGAATTGAAATGAATTGCAAAAAAATACTACACTTTGGCCTTATTAATTTTCAAAATATGAGAGTCTATTTAAATTACTAATAATGCATAACTGAGTGGAAAATTCGTTTTATTATCCTCGTACATATGATCATTTCGAAAATTGTTGATTTATTTCTTTCGTGTACAGATTGTGACTTTTGTGACTGTGACTACAAAGGTGCTTGTCCAAAACACGGCCCTATGCTTTGGGTATGTGATAGAAGAGTAAGTATTAAGTGATTAAATAAGAATTTGTATGCATAAATTTGTGTTGATATGTTAATTAGCAATAAAAAGAAGTAGTTTAATAATAATGTGTGGTTTAAGCTATATATTCACTTTTCATTGTATTCTGCAAAGTCTATATCTACCAACAATTTGTAAATTGTATCAATTTGTCAAAGTTATTTACACTAACTAAAGCATAATTAAATTTACTGGAATTTCACTGAATTTTGAATTAAATTTTAAATTAAACAACACGCCTTATAACTTATATTTTATAGTCTTTTTCAGGTTCAAAACATTATAACATAACAACAAATACTTTCCATTAAGATTTCAAAAATTTACATTTACTGAGCCATAATTCAATTTACCATAATTTAACTAAGTTTTGAATTAAACAATATCATTTAAAACTCATATTTTATAGTCTTGTTCAGATAATACCTTCTAAAAAATTATAACTTACAAATATATATATATATATATATATATATATATATATATATATATATATACACAAATTAACATGAAAAACATGAATAAAATAAAAAATTAAATGGTAGAGAAACAAGAATGGTAAAAGCAAATAGTCGTTATCAAGACACATCTATTGCTATCAATGCGATATTTCTGAATAAAGAATAATTTTCCTAAGATAAAAATTGTTCTTTATATGTATCGATATCGCAAAAAACCTTATGTTGTAAAAAATCATGAAATAAAAGAAAAATGTAAAAAGAAATCAAACTTACCGGCGTGAATTAATACGCGGTTTAGGTTTAAAAGTACAATAATAAAACAGTTAACAAAAATCGCGAAGATGTAAAATATTGGAAGTTGTGCTTATAGCTTGAATCGAATAAAATAAAATTAAAAAAAATATATATTTGATCGAAGAGGAAGAAAAATTTCTTTAAGTAAAATATTAGTGCTGCCATCTATGAGAAACAATAAGTAAAAATGTAATAAAATTGAAATAATAATAAAAATGTTTAACGGATTGATTAAATTAGCAGACTAAAAAAAAAGAAAAAAGAAAAAAGTCATTTGTAGGGAAATTAATTTAAAAGTCAGTCTGTCAGGATAGAAAGCCGTTTATAGACTTATCCTTCATTCATAAATCCTTACATAATTTTTCAGAATATCTACACATATCCATCTTTCATAGGGTGACTTATTTAAAAATCAGAGCCTGCATACAGGAATAGAAAACCGTTTATAGGTTTTATCCTTCATTCATACAACCTTACATAATTTTAAAGTATACACGTATCACCTGCATTCATTTGGGGTGGTTCTTTACGAACCAGTGTCCATTCCACTTATACAAAAATAATAAATAAATAAATAAACTGTTTATTATACTGGACAATTAAAATTAAATTAATTTTAAGAGGCTACAAATATTAAAAAGTAACTAAAAAATATTTAACTAATCCAGTATAAAAGGTCATACATCCAAACTATTCCGTCCAGTGGCTTTAGGAATAGTTTATCATAGTTAGTTCCTACCTTGAAAAAATCAGAGCTTATTCTTAAAACAGAAAAATTAAATAAAAATTAAAAATTAATGTACCAAGTTTTTTAAGATATTTTTAAAATAGAATTTAAGAAGTGAACTAGGAAAATGGCTATTAATTAAATCGTTTTTATATATATCAGTATCTAATAGAAACTCGTTATAGTTAGAATTATTCCTGTAAAATCTATGAATTTGATTGGCAATAATATTAGAAAAAACCTTGTTGGCTAAGTTAGAGTTAAAATCTATGCATTTTTTAACTGGAAATTTAAAATCTTTTCTTTTGTCAAAAACTTTAAATGTAATATTTTTTATCTGCATTAATATTAAGAGTCAAATCTAAAAAATTTGCTGAAGAATTACTATTATTTGTTTTATTAAGAATTAATTGATTTGGATAAATATGTTTTACTAGAATATCGAAATCATTAAAATTAATAGCTAATAGATCATCAATGAATCTGAGAAAGAGAGAATCAATTGGAAGATTAACATGTGATTTTACAAATCTATATTCTTCTAGAAAAAGAAAAATATTGCAGATGTTAGTACTAAAATTATTTCCCATGGGAATACCATTAATTTGTTGAAAAAGGTGGTCATTGAAAAGAATATAATTGTTGTTAAGGTTAATATGTACTAGAAAGTTCCAGTTATCTTCATTAATAATATCACTGAGATTAAGCATGCTATGAATTTGAAGAAGGTCATCATGAACTTTATTAGTTGGAAGGGAAGTATAGAGGTTTTCGAAATCAAAACAGTGAATTGAATCTACATTTTTTAAAGTTTTTAGTGTATTTAAAACCTGAATGCTATTTTTAATATTCCAATTTAAATAGTTATTATTTTTAGTAAGTTTATTAATTTTGTTACAAACTTTTTTAAGAATGTTCTCAAAGTAAATACCGATTTTTTTCATGTTACTATTAACGCCACTTGCAATAAACCTGAATTTGGTTGGAGTCTTATGGAATTTTGGATTGGCAAAAAGAAAAGGAAAATTTTTAATATTATTTGGTTTAATTTTAAGTCTTTTATAGATAGCATTAATTTTATTAATAATAATATCACTGTTGGTGTTAAGTTTTTTGTATATATATATATATACATATATATATATATATATATATATATATATATATATATATATATATATATATATATATATATATATATATATATATATATATATATATATATATATATATATATATATATATATATATATATATATATATATATATATATATATTCTTTTTTTTTTCTTTTTTTTTAATTTTTAATGATATTTGATGATGTTTTTAGTGATAAGTAAAAAAATAGAAGTGCGCTTTGCATTAACGATTATCAGCAATAATGCATTTATTGAGAACTATATATTTCTTAATGAAGGTAATATTATATAAATGTAATTTTTTTCTTTAGTCTACATTAAGTTATGTGTGGTATTTTAAGAATATTTTAATAAATTCAAAACTACCTTTTTTTATTTACATGGTTCAAGCTAAGATCTTCCGAATTAGAATTTATTGGGACTGTTAAAAATCTTTTTAATTTCTGCAAAACACTTCTTACTCTTTTAATATTTTTTAGTGATTTAAAAACTGTACTTAAATTTGTTTTTTAAGAGTCGCAATAAACTTTTCAATCTATCAAAGCATTTAATGTTTAATTGAAATCAGTTACTTTCACACTTCCTTAAAATATACCTATCACCTACTTGTTTTAACGAAATAAATTTAATGAAGAAACACTTGTCAATCTAATTGCATGACCATATGAATTTTAGAAAATAATTATCTAATATACATGAACAAACTCTTTTAACTTCCTGAAGTAAATCATAAAATTTATAAGGTTGTTTTTTACATATTTGCGATAGTAAATTATGAAAATTCTTAAACGCACGAAATTAACGTCGGAAAAATGAACGTCATTTATGTTTTTCTTATACTAAAAAGTTAGCCTAGTAAGGTATTGGTAAATTAACATATTTTTCTAGTATCTTTGCAGAGTTTAAAATTATAAACACAAACACATCGTAGCTTTAAATTATCGTTTGATTCTGCGAAAATACGTTTTGACAATGGAGAATGTTTAAAATTCAAAAGCCTAATTTTGATCAAATGTCTTATACCTTTCTAAATATGTAAAAATAAATTGTTATAAGAACAATTATTCAGTAAAATTATTATTTTTTAATCTGTTACATTTCTGAATAGCACCACTTTTCTGATAATAATTGTTTATTAAGGAGAAAATTTTACTGACAAAATAGGTTCCTAAAAATACACCAGATAGAGCAGAGCAGACAATTCCAAGTTTTCTCTCCATTGGAATATCCAGCATTCCCAAAGCAGGTCTTGGAATATGGACTGAAATACCATTGCCGATTGGAACAGTTTTCGGACCTTACAAAGGGAAAATTATAAAAACACAGAAAGAGGCTGAAAAATCTGGTTATGCTTGGATGGTAAAATTAGTTACATTTGAAAATGTCATTCCATTTTTCAATTTATATTTTTCATTACTTTCTTGAAAAAAATGCAATAGTTAAGAATATTGATTTTTATTAGCATATTTATTCTAATTACATTAAAATTTATTAATACCATTCAAAACTAAATGTATATAAATAAAAAATACTGTTTAATTTAGTCGGTAGAGTAAATTTAATATTATACTCAGTATTTAGTTTAGTACGTGAGATTATGAAAAAAATGCAACCTTGTGCAAAAATGAAACTAATTTTACACATATTTTTTTTATAAAATTGAAAGCTCCTTTTAAAATAAAAAAAGTATTCTTAAAATAACTCTAACAATGATATTATTCGAATGGACAAAAATATGAATAATTCTCATAATATTTAATACATTTCTATAAGAGTATACCTTTCAATTACTATGAACGTACTTGCCATATTTTTAAAGTCTGTTAGGTGTAAAAATAATTTTTTAAAACTCTGAACACAAAACAGTTCGATTCATACAATTTAATTATCCGTCCATAGTTAAATTTTTAAAAAAAATTCTGAAGTACTTTTATTTGATGTGAACATTATGACACACTATACATTAAGTTTTATTACCATGTTGATCAATGTTTACTTCTTTTTGCTTAGGTATGGAAGGGAGAAAAAGTGGATCATTTTATTGAGGGATTCAAGAAGGATATTTCCAATTGGCTGAGATTCGTGAACTGTGCTGATAAAGAAGAGAAACAGAATTTAGTGGCAATCCAGTACAAGAAGCAAATCTATTACAAGACTTACAGAGAAGTGTTACCATTTCAAGAGCTTCTGGTGTGGTATGGGGGAAAATATGCCTCCGATCTTGGAATAAACTTGAAAAGGGAGACTGAAACCGACCAACCAAGTATAAATAATAAAATCTATATCTTAATTGTCGGTGATGGTATCGTTTATAATGTTTTTATTTTTAATCTAAGCATTTTGTAGTTTAAAACCATAAAATTTTTATATATTTAGAGTTTTAGACTATGTGCTACTCTAGTCAAAAACAGCCGTGATGCTTTTCTTTTTTAGAAGATTTAAGTTTAGGAAACAAAAACTTTTAATATTTATAAGCAAAATGCCTTTATTATAAAAACCTAATTTTAATTTTTTACCAAATGTTTTTTTAAATAATTTGATCGTCTTTGCATAATTTTAAAGTGTGACTAAATATGACAAAAATAAATAAGCTCATTAATTAAATGAGTCTCAGGCTGCGAAATTAAAACAAATAATCTAAAACAAGTATGAATCTTCCCAAATTAAAAAAGTATAACTTTAAAACCTATGATGTAAAAAATCTGAAACTTGATGTTTTTTTATCCATTCTGCTAGTTCAACCTTCATGTCAAAATTTGGCTGAAAACGGTCAAATAGTTCCTGAAAAATCGAATTGGCAAGAACACAGCTATAAGAATTTGATCTCTCAAGAACTAGTCAACCGATTTCATTAAAACTTCACATTTTACTACACAAAAATTACATTTATTAAAATTTTATAGAAATAGTACACTTTACAACTCGAAATTTTTCGGACTATTGTTAAGTAAAATTATACAAAATAATAAATGGTTATTAAAAATAGTTTTTGTGCAAAAATATTAATTAGAAAATCAAATTTCATAATAGGGCACCGTACTTGTTCAGTGAGAAAGGGCTAATTAATAAAATAATAATGCCCTCTTATGAAATTTATCACCCATTTATACATCCATTTATGTTTCTTGAAATTTGATCGTTTTTGCCCGATTTGACCCTAATTATATTATCTGTAAGGTTTCTATACCTGTGCACTTGCACTATGAATCTTTTCTATCCTCTCAGATGCTCCTTTAGGGTCAGGGCTTCATAGGAATATTAATTAATGAGAAAATTTCGATAGAACATTTTTTAACGTGTGTATGCTATCTTCTTTTCATAAGGTATTTTCCATTTTAACAAGAAAATTAAGAATTACTTGATGAACAATTATTCTTTTAGTTTAATATATTTTTCCATAATCTTATTTAGTAGGCAAATTAATTGAACATTTAAAGTAGTTTTGTTTGAAAAAGTGATATTAAATTTGTTCCCTTAAAGGAAATCATAACATCAAGCAGGCATTCCTTGCGTGTAATTTATATCATACCACTTGCAATGCGCCGGTTTTGATTTACAACTTCATTGGAAACACCTTATGTAAGATATTATTCATTTTCGCGAGTAAAATATGTTTATAAATATGAAATGTTTAAAACTAATTTCTCGTAGTTGATGTTGTAACTTAAAATCTGATGCACATTAATTATAAAAACTTTACAAATTTAGCTTCTAGAACTATTACTACTACATCTTGGTACATTTAAATCTGATCATTTGATCGAAAATAAATAGGTTGTTCCCTTTCTTTCTTTTTTTTTCGTTACTCACCGTAGCGTGCAAGTTTGTCCTGAGTACTTCATAATGTACTTATTTTATTTGAAAGAAAAAGCATAAATGCTTTGTATCCATTAAAAGTGATAGTGACTTCGTGAATTTATTATTGACAAGAAGCCAAAAAAAGGGGCTTTCAAGACCATATTGAGTGAGTGTTGTTACAAAAGACGTTTCAATCAAGCACTCATTCTGTTTTAGTGACTAGTATATAATAGTTTTTTGTTTAATTTTTGTTATGTTTTGTATCTTGATTTACTCTAAAAACAGTTTATTTTATAGGTGTAGAAGGTGTTGCATGTGATGTCTGCAGTTCATTGTTCACATCCGTGGAGGCCATGGAGCGACACAGGAGGACACATCCCCATCAGGGACACGATCGAAGGCACCGATGTCCCCACTGCGTCTACTCCACCAACAACTCAAGTGATCTCCGACATCACCTCACTACTCACACGGGTGAGAGGAGACACGGGTGTCTCCACTGCCACAAGACATTCACTGAAAAAGGAAATCTCAAGAGACACCTGAAGATCCACAGTGGAGAGAGACCCTTCTCTTGTGGAGTGTGCGGTAGAGACTTCACTCTAAAAGGACATTTGAAGAGTCACGAGAGAAGTCACAGCGGCATCAGACCTTACCGATGTTCCACCTGCGGAAGAGATTTCACACATTCTTCATCTCTTCACAAACACATAAGAATCCACACACGGCAGAGACCCTACAAGTGCTCCACCTGCCAATACAGGGCCACCTCATCTTCTCATCTTAATAGACACATTATTCAAATACACACAAAACAGTTCCCCCACAAGTGTGACCTGTGTGAAAGAGGTTTTCTTCTACCGAGTCATCTTAAACGACACAAAGAGCGCATACATCCTCAATTACAAGTAATTAAATGAAGAATTGCACATAATGTCAACTTACCTTTATAAAGAATGATAGATAGAAATCATCTTCGCATACAGTTTGAATTAAAAATTGTGTCATAAACGTAGAATAAACAATGAAATATGAAGTTTGTTTTTTATTAAAATGAACTCATATTTTCCATTGATACGTCTTCAAAGCTTAACGTTTCTGGTCCTCAGCTTTTATTCTAATTCTTAGTTTAAGCTTTCTGAAACAGCAGTTGGAACATGTGTAGCTGATTTAATATTCGTATATATAATGATGCAATATCGTGTATTTTCTTTAATTCTGCATTAAACAGAAAAATGTTTAGAGCAAATACCTTTCATTGTTACTTAAATTTGTTAAGGATATTTCATATCACCATACTTGAAGGACTATTTTGCATTTTAACTTTAAGGATGTGTTTCTAGAACAGGGGTCATGACCCGCATGAAAAATGGAGACAAATTGGGAAGTGATCGCGTAATTAAATATCAGTTACATGTACAGTCCCTGGCCAAATTTTTAGACGCCCTACGAGATCCTATAAGAAATCCTAATTACCAGGTGATATTATACAGCTTCATTGCTGTTATTTGACTGAAACAGGTTTGCACTCTTTTACGTTAGTGTATCAATTAGTTAAATTAGACGATATATAATATAAATTTGACAATAGGATAAAGTAGACGAAATATTATATATAGAATATCTTTCACATCAAGCATTTTATTAGTATATTACAATAATTAGATCAAATTAATAGACACACTGTAGTTTTTTAATAATGACATGATTTGCACGAGTTTATATGCAATACTTTCGTATTTAAACATACATGTAATGGGTTTTTATTCAAAAGATTTTTTATATACTTTATATATATAATTATTTTCAACGTATTGCATTACAATGTTAATCAATTGATACAGGAGTTGTAAGCAAATGCAAACCTGCTTCCTCCGATTAAAAGCAATACAGCTGTATAGTATCACCTGATAACTAATCTTTAACATAGATTCCTAAAATGCGTCGAATAATATTGCCAGGGGACTGTAAATGAATAAAAAAAAACACATTTTAACAAACTCTTGACAAAAAAATTTTTTTTGAAATAAATTACAATATAAGCTTATGTTGTGTTGCTGATTACATTTTGCCTTGCATTTGCTGATTACGTTTTGTCTATATATATTATTATTGAGACTGTTGGATTTATTATCGTATTAAATGCTTGTATTTAAAAGGCTCCAAGTTAGAAAAAAAGTGAAAATTACTCGTGAAGTAGTTATTTCTTTTTTCTTCAATATTAAAATTTCGGAGGTCCAAAAAATTAAAAAAAATTCTTAAAAGGAATAAGAAATTAATAAATCTACACTGAGGAAAAAACTCTTGCAAAATTAACGTAATGATAAAAAAAAGTATGTTTACAAAACAGACATAACGGTATTTAAAACATCCATTTGGTAATTTTCCCGCTTGTACGGTAATGGTGTACCAAAAATTCTGATTTTCAAAAGTTCTTTTTACCATGTATTTAGTAAAAAATGCAAAAATGAAAAGTAAATATAACCCAATAAATCTTTTGTATACCATCCACGAAATTTTATAAAAATCATTATCGCTTCGGTAAAAATTGGAGGCATAAATATAAATTACTACCTGAATATCTTTAGACTAAGCATAAAAAAGTAAATATACAATAAATCGGTATTTTTCAAAACTACGAAATAAAGCAAAAATCTTCAAGTCATATACTGTCACAATTCATCCTATGTGGTGCATTTATGTTATTAGATGAAGCAAAAAAACGGAGGAAAAGTTCTAGTGAAATGATGTATCATAATGACGCTTATGATAAAAAAAATATATAATTGTGGTTTACAAAACCTACATAACGGTATTTAAACCATCCATTTGGTAATTTTCCCGTTTATACGGTAAAGGTTTTCCAAAAATTCTAAATTGAAGTTTTTGTTACCTATTTAGTAAAAAATGTAAAAAGTGAAAAGTAAACTTACCCAATAAATCTTTTGTATACCAAGCACGAAATTTCATAAAAGTCATTATCGCTTCCGTAAAAATTGCAGAGTTTTTTGGTGTTCCTATAGAGCCAGAAGTATGGTAAATTTCAATAGAGTCTAGTAGTTTTGTACCTACTTTTTTTCTCAGTGCATATTTTTTGTTTATTTTGTAAGTTTTAAGGGGCAAAGTTAATATATTTAAGTAGAAATTACTGATTTCTGTGTTAATGAATTATTAATTTTTATATATATTAATATATTTAGGTAGAATTCTTAATTCTTAAAAAGTAGCACAAATTTGATTCTATTTGTCATTATTCTATGGACACCAGGATTCAAAAGTAAGACATAAATATCACATAAAACGGAATTAATTTCACTTCTTTTAAGCAAACTTATGTCATAAATTATTTCTATTAAGGGGGTAATTTGCCATTATCAATCCTACATGAAATACAAATACATGAGTAGTATATTTCGTAGTTATACTCAGTAAAAACTATCTAATAAAAAAAAGCAAATGTTCACAATTGGAGAAAAAAATTTTAAAATTTGCTATCGTTGTGAACGATTTGTTTTATTTGTTACTAGCCGCCAAAGGCGGCCAGCAGTCCGCCACGCTAAAGGTTTTCACTAATGAAGTTTCTTAAAACATAGCAGGAAATCTGAAGATTAGTGGACAATTAAAGTGTTCCTGTCCTGCAATTTTGTCTTCATATCCAGTTCTGCTGCAGATGTGTTATAGCTCTTGAGGATGTTTGAAGATGTAACTTTGCAATGGTAACCTAAGGCCTATGGTTACCTAACCTATAATATAACTATCAGGTGGAGACTTGTTTTTTTTTTTTTTTAAAAAAAGGCCTTAGAAATTGTAAAATCATACAAAAGTTGCTTTCGAAATCATCATTAGCCAATAGCTGAAAACCTCTTCTAATCTTCTTTGACGTTTCTCTGATACTTCTTGGGCTCTAGAATTGCTTGTCGAAATTCGGTCATGTTCCATCCTTCTTTGACGTTCCACAGACGTTTCTTGGGCCCTTCTTCTTCTTTGAGAATCTCCTAATATCTTTTTCTTTGACAAAATACAAAGTTTTTTGGAAGGCGGTTCCGCCATGTCATTAATCGAGTTTTTAAGAAGTCAACGAATACTTTAGAACAACAATTACTATGAAAGCAAATCATGAAACTTCAATATTCCAGGAGTTTCCTTGTCTTCTGGATTGGTTCAAAATTACAAGGCTACGGAGTTGAACATTAGTAGTCGTAAACCCATGAAATTGCGTCGGCTATTCAACGACGGTTACAAAATAAAATAAAATATATCAAAGCGAAGCGTTCTATTTACGTATCGAATATGTTGCCACATATTTTTAATACAAAAGTTAAACTTTTCTCCACTTTGATAAATGTAAACTAATGCGAACCTTACAATTAAATTATTAATTCCTTCGTATATTATTGGTTTAAGTTGTCGAAAATTAATATTTCAATTGTAAGGTTCGCATTAGCATACATTTATAAGAGTGGAGAAAAGTATATGCATTTTTTAATAGTTTTTTGAATAAGGCTCTTTAAAGACGAAAAAGCATAGATTTTCTTACAAAATGACTGATAACTAAAAAACTAATCCAAATTTTTGAAAAAGGAAAAAAATACTTCTTCATTATGTCAAAACACAATTATGTGCCGAGTTTCGTGCCTGGGCGAGGCTTCTGGGGCGATATATTGTGATTACAGACACACACACTGCCGCGTTTGTTATTATGTATATAGATTGATGTCGGCCAGATGATTGAGCGGTTAGCGAGCCTGACTGCGAAGTCATTGGCTGAGGGTTCGAATCCCACTCTGGACATAGACATTTCTCTCTGTTTGTTGTTCTCTGTTGTGCTATATGTGAGCCACAATGGCTCAGGGGATAGAGCGTTCGCCTTCCAATGAGGCGAACCGGGTTTGAATCCCAGTCGATACGAATTCCGCATCCGGCTTGCACCGACCACAGTGCTAACGTGAAATATCCTCAGTGGTAGGCGTATCATGGGTTAGAGTCCCCTTGTCCTCAGGCTCACCGTGGGAGGTTAACGTGATTTTCCTCTCCATGTAACGCGATTGCGGGCTAGCTCCATCGAAAAGTCCTCCACGATGCCAAACTTCTCCCAATACTCGATCCAGGAGTTCCCCTGTCTTCTGGATTGGGTTCAAAATTACAAGGCTACGGAGTTGAACATTAGTAGTCGTAAACCCATAAAATTGGGTCGTCTGTTCAACGACGGTTATGGAAAAAAAATTGTGTAATGAGGGAATATGACCAACTCTATAAACGGATATCTGTGGCAGTGTGGCGTGGGTAATGAGACTCGCCTCCGTGACCAAGGTTCACAGGTGCCCATTGGGTAACGTTAAATGAGTAATACTTCTGGCATCGTCCTAGGCGAAGAACGTAAAAGTTCAGTATCCGCAATTAGAAAAAAAAACTCTTAATGATTGGATCAAAAGCTTTTCACTCTCAACTTAGCTTTGGCCAGAATAATTTCAGTCATTTTTTTCCGAAATTGACAGAAAGTTTCTCATTTCACATCGAAATCACATAAAATGCAAAGCACAAAATTCTGCATCAGTTGAGTACTGGTAAGAAGGTTATTGTTTCAAAAATAAAAGATTTATGTGTAAGTTAAATAATTGATGAATAAGTTAAATATAAACAAATGTAAGTAAAATAAAAATTCCATTTTTTTTCCTAAAACTAAGCAAAGATTATTCTTTTTATTCTGACAATGGACTTATTTCATTGATTTAAAATCAATACTTTAGATTTTAAAGTTTGAAAAATAATTGACAGTAAAAGAAAATATATATTAGCTTATTGTTAACTGACTAATATAAACTTAATTACTAGTATACCGCAGCAGTAGTTACTACGTACTTAAAATTATATTATGGTATGCTAATAATGTAATATGAAATGTTATTTTCATCTTTAATTACAAAACTATGCTTTTCTCTTAAATTAAATTGGTAGCTAACGTATTTAAACATTAGTGAACTAAACATAAGTAATTCAAACATTGGGGAACATTTTTATAGTTCTTATGACTGAATATTTTGCCTGTCAATATAAATATGCCAGAGGTGTGGGTAGGTGTGTACTTTTATCAATAGCAAACGTTAATAACGATTGAGCTGTTATTTCTGGCAGCTTCGTATCAGTCTTATTAGATTTATCGTAAGAGCTGAGGTTGACTAGATTGAAAATTCAGATAAGTAAATAGGTATAATCAAATATTAGAATTTTTTTTAATAATAATCAAATTTCTCTAACTTTTGAAGGGTTAGCCTTATCGATTTGGTTTCAATGTCATTCAACTCAACTAAAAAATATACAAAAGAGGCTATATCGCTTGTCTAGACAGTGACAATTAAGTTTATCCCCATTTTAACGTTTTCTCTAAGGCCATCAAAAGATTAAAGATAGGAAGAAAGCTCACTTAATGGGAAAGATAAAATAGCAGGTTTCTATATTGGACCCAAATCAAAACTTTTACAACAACTCCAATCATTTCCTCTATTGTTTCAGTATTGAGACTTTTTTTCAGACACGAGAACTGGTTTAGAACTATTTCACAATTAATTAAGCATCGATGGCGTCAATAGTAAAATAGCAGTTGTTTTCGACTCCATGGAAAGGAAAAGTACCCAATAATCATAACAGAAGTTTAAATTCTATAATACGATGCAAACGTCTCTTTAATGCAGTTTTTTGTTCCTTTGTTACAGTTTTTGTTTCATTAATCGAGACTTAACACTGTTGCTTAATTTTATTTGCTTAAAGTTTTATATATAAAAAAGGATAATGTTAGCACTAGGCGATAGTTTGTAGCATACAGTGAAAATGATGTTATTTGCTTACGATTGCTTATAGACATTTAGAATTTAAAATCTTTTGAGGGGGAAAAAGTATTATTAAAGTTGACCGGTTACGGCTGTGGTCGTTATGAGCAATTATTTCTGTAATTCAGCGTAAAGTTCATTTACGAATTATGTTATCGATTACCATAAATATTACCATTCTAAACGCAAATATGTAACCGATTACCATAAATCTTACCATTCAAAACGCAAATATGTTACCGATTACGATAAATCTTACTATTCATTGATTGATTAGTTCCGTTACGTCGCACTAGAGCTGCACAATGGGCTATTGGCGACGGTCTGGGAAACGTCCCTGAGGATGATCCGAAGACATGCCATCACAATTTTGATCCTCTGCTGAGGGGATGGCACCTCCGCTTCGGTAGCCCGACGACCTGCACGCGAAGTCGAGCACTTTACGGTAAAACAGTTTAACGAGGACCAATATCGCACACCCTCGGTCCCTACGCAGACTGATCCAAGTGGTCACCCACCTGCACACTGACCGCAGTCAGTGATGCGTGACTTCTGCTGGGAACCGTGTCTTAACGATCAGTCCACTGCGGGACATCTTACTATTCAAAACGCAAAAATGTTACCGATTTCCATAAATCTTGAAAACTTCAAGAGTAATAGATTAAAACTAATTTCTTTTTTATTTCTTTCTCTCTTTTCTTCTAGTATAAGAGATAATTAGATATTCTTTTACTTAGGTACCGAAAAGATATGTGGCACCCTATCGGAAAAAGCCAGTATTGTGGTGCCATCTATAAATACAGACTCTTACTATTTAACCAAAAGGAAAATTTTGCACAATATTGATGTTTACGAAAGGGAAATGAGATGTAATAATCACTTCTAACCCTTTACGTTTTCATTTAGTAAGTTAAATATTATAGTTAATTATTAAGTAAATATATTTAATATTCAGAAATTTAGACTTTTAACCTTCTGCTAACGGCTGGTACAATAAGTGGACCAGAACAGCTTCACCATGCTAATCGCCGAAAGTTAAAGTTTAACTGAAGAGTGCTGAAGCCAGTGGATCCAGTTTATAAAAACTAATTGGACAACCAATAGGGGGGATTGCTTTTCAAATCTCTCTCCTGTTGTTGCTTTTGGAGCTTCTCTTGGTAATGTTGCAGGGGAGATAAAATTGTCGTTATTGCTAATACCACAAACACGTTTCAGATTCCAATACTGAATCTCCCTCTGGAATTCACTCCCTAGTATGCAACATTCCAAGTGGTCCACTTTTGCAACATAAAATATCACCAGCTTATGATGGAACACATGAAACATTTTGACCGCATTTGTTTCACAGACATATAAGTTGTGTCGTTATTATTTTAATTGCACCGTAAAGTTTATATTTACATTACAATACATTTGCATCCGTCTTAATCAAAACGAAATAATGACAGTGTATAACATCATAAATGCTGCACTATTGCAGCACCAATTCCTGATGAGACGCTAAGAAAATTGCGTCACAAATAGGAT
Organism: Parasteatoda tepidariorum; assembly: GCF_982258835.1. Lineage (NCBI taxonomy): Eukaryota > Metazoa > Arthropoda > Arachnida > Araneae > Theridiidae > Parasteatoda > Parasteatoda tepidariorum. Next base: position 90,887,550 of record NC_141758.1, read on the forward strand.
GATCGCAATACAAATTTTATCATAATATCACAAGTATTCTTATTGTTCGCTCCCTGTATTAATGACGCAGAAATTAGGATAATCAGTTAAATTCAGTGAGCAGTTGATTCGGTAAATGTATGCATTTGAAAATGGTAGAATTATCGAATAATAATATTAATTTATAAACAAAATAAATAGTTTATTCAGCGTATAATTTGTGGTACAAAAGTAGGCGACTGAAGTATTTAGATTTTTTTAAACGTAAAACCGGGAAAGAGGATTTTGAACGAAAACTATAATAAAATCACATTTTCTCATTTTTATTAACAGTTGTTTGTTTCAAAACTATTACAGCATTATATCTCTAATTTCAAAACAATAACAAAAAATGACATTATTAATAAAATTAAAATATAAAAAGTTTACTAGGGCCCGGCCGGGATTTGAACCCGGGACCTCTCGCACCCAAAGCGAGAATCATACCCCTAGACCACCGAGCCTCGCAAGTTCATAATGAAATAACAATGAAAATAAATATTTATTTTCTGAAAGCGAAACACCTGCTCAGCATGATCACATGAACTTCGTTTCACCTACTGGTAGGAATAAATATTTTATTCAGTTAAATGTAGCTTTGAAAGTTGTTTTCATAAAAAAAGATTTTAAAAATGAATTGATAAAAGAAACTTTCACCCGTAATATAATTATTACTAGACAGCAATATTTTTCGTTTTAATAGTTTTGTTAAGAAAAGCATAAATATAAATTACTACCTGAACAAATATTCTATGTATCGAAGAATATGTGTCCAGGTAGTAATTCTTTTTAACAAGTGTTTAATTATTAATCAGAAAGAAACTAAGTAATATATTTGCTTCTAGACAGGACTTTTTTTCATATTTTGATATTTTTTTAAGATAAATACACATAAATATAAATTACTACCTGAATATCTATTCTTTATACCCAGTAAAAAAAGTAAATATACAATAAATCAGTATTTTTCAATGCTACGAAATCTGGTAAATAATTTCAAGCCAAATACTGTCACAATACCCCCTTTGTGGTGCATTTATGTTATTAGATGAAGCTAAAGACGTTTTTCGAAGTTTTACACCCTGGAATAAAGATTAACTACACAGAGTGTCATTTCTACACGAAGAATTTAATAGAGTACTAGATTGTTAACACATACCATACAAAAACAGTTTTCGCCAGAATTTTTGCACTTGAGTACATAATATAGTTTTTTCTATTTTTATTACATTGAATTCTATATTCGAATTGTGTTTATAGACACTCGTTTCAGAAACGTAACCAAGCGGTCACAATAAACAAGTGGTTTCTGATAAATTTTAAATTTCTCATTCTCTACCCCCCCCCCCCCAATTTATATTACTTATGCTTTCCTGATAATAACCATGCAATATAAACAATATTATTAAAGAGCGAACAATAACTGTTACTGATGTTGAGATGTGATAAAACTAAGCTGCAAGCTAGCATACAAAAGTGTTATGTTTTGAATATTTCACGTTATGTTGACGTTATATTTTGAATGTTCGATAAAAAGTATAGAACCACCTAAACTATAATTTACAACAATGTCTAATAAAATTCCCCTTTGTTGTTTGAATTACAGGACTATAGCACTAATGGTTTAGGGAAATGCATTCATAGCCATTCAATTATCCCTAACCGAATTAACTCAGAGACGATTTCTCGAGAAAATAACTTGAGATTTTATTTTACTTCTGAATTTTTACAAACTCAAATCTTCTTCACTTCGCTTTGGAAAATTTAAGAACGTAAAAAAAGTGACTGCTGTGGCGTCATTTAATAAGCTTCAAATTAATAACTCAATCGAAACAGACGATTTTCTAAATAAATGCAGAACAAGTGTAAATTTATGCTACTCTTTATTCATAGAAAACGATTTTATAAATTTATGTTTCGATAAATGGCAATACTAAAATATCAGACGATTTTCTAAAGTGCATTTTTTTACTTTAATTTCATAGCGAAATTTACTTTGTTTCATACTTTTGATTTTATAGTATGTTTCCATAATAAGAACACGAATGTCGATACGGGTTTTAAGAGATTATTCGAAATAATGAAAAATTGCAGCGATTTATAAGTATTGATACATTTATTCAAAAAAAATTAAATAATTAAATAACTAAATTCAAATAATAATTAAGTTCAAATTTATTAATAAAATGTTTTTTGTAAAAAGTAGAAAATTTTATAAGAATTTTTCATGGTATTATCATATAGAATGCTTAACATGTTTATCAGGGTAATCGCGATTATGTAGTGTTATGTATTATGTGATTTCAAAAACACAATAATTAGGGAAAAAAACATTATTCCCTGCATTAGAAAAACAAATTTATTTTTTATATTCCTTTCTTTTCTTTTTTAGATCGCTAAATTATGCTTTAGTTTTCTAATAATCTGTATTCCGAAAAGACAAAATGATCTAAGAAACAAACAAATGACAATATTTAGGGTTGAAATAATTCGAAACTGCTTTGGAAGTTAAGAAAAACCCGTTTGGATGAGCTGTAGCTAGAATTTGAATATTTAACGCAAGTTTCTAACACATATGCACCCAGTTTTCTTTTTGGTAGTTTATATATTGCTGAGTCGTGTTCTTACGAATTCGTTATTCATGACATCATGTATATTTGCAACCTCTTATGAATGGTATATGATACTGTTTTTATTTTTCTGGAACATATAGAAAATATATTTGATGCAATGAATTTTGTTTTGTTTTTTCTGGAAAACAACGGCACCCTTTTCTTATTTACTTCATCAGGTTTGAAAAGTAATTCACAAACAACCTTTTGATTTCCATAATGACATGAAAGCAATTTTCTTTTTACTTTTAGATCATACTTAAAAGGATTAGCGGTGGAATATATTATTTAACATCTGATCGTGAGATTGTCTTTAGAATGTATAGAAACACCAAGAAGTTGTTTTTCAAAACGACTAACCAAATCAACAAAAGAAAAAACAATTTTGAATAAATTTTTTGTGCTTTATTCTACTATACCTTCATCGCAATTTTATTCCGCTGAGAATTTTTTACTTTAAACTTTGTGCTACGTATGAGTAAAGCAAATCAACGTGAGTAGCTTTGTTGTGCTTCTTAAATTGCGCTTTTATGTGTACGTTATGCAATACATGAGCAAAGCAAAACAATGTGAATAAATTTTTGTTCTTTATTGCAATGTACCTTTATTTGTACGTTATTCTTTATGCTTTATACTCTGTGCTACGTATGAATAAAGTGTAATAACATAAATAATTTGTGTGCTTTATTCTACTGTATATTTATTTGTGCTTTACTATTCTGTAGCTTTATTTGTGATTTATTCTAAAGTTTTTTTATTTGTGATTTATATTTTGTTTTACGCATGAAAAAAGAAAAACAACATGAGTAAAATTTTTGTGCTTTATTCTACTGTAACTATATTTGAACATTATTCTTATGTACACTTATTTGTCCTCTACATTTTGTGCTACGTTCAATGAAGCAAAATAATATGAAATTTTTTTTATTTGTTATATTCTTGTGCATATTTGTGTTTTTTTCTACTGTACCTTTATTTGCAGTTTTTTTCTACAGTATGCCATATTCTTCGTTACTTTTAATTGTGATTTATACTTTGTGCTACGTATGAATAAAACAAAACATAAATGGTTCCAGTTCAATAAACAAGAACCAACCCCAGTGTCTAAACACAAACTGACTGTAGAAAAATGTAACAAGATAAACACATGCAATCTCACCAGTAAGGGAAAAGGAACAGGCATGATCAAGAATAATGAAAGAAAGAAGATTAAAAAAAATGTGTGATAGTTTGAGCTGGAATCCTAGGATGCAAGACATAGGAAATTGCAACAACCAAAGATTAAAAAAATAAGATTGCCAAACATTGGAAGAAATAGGATATAGAAAGAACATTAACTAAATTATCGGAATTTTTCTGAATGTGAAATGATTCCCAGAAATCAAGATCAGTAGATAAGGAGTGGTGTTAAATGATTTCTACAGAAGGAAACTCAACACTATTATTAAGGAAACTCAACACTATGTAGGGAGTGGAAGAGGATTTAGTATCCTGATTTTGGATATATCTTTTATGTTGCATGAGTCTATCTCATTACTTTTCTACTTTAAATTTCAGTTTATGAACAGCTGAAGACTCTTCTTTAATGAAATAAAACCATTTAAATACTTTTCCAAGTTGTTTTTGTGCTTTATTCACAGAGAGTTTGTCCTTTTTAATACATTATTTAAACCGAATAGTGCTCTGTACCTCTTTTTTGCGACAGACTCCGTTTATAACACTTTTTACGCGTTATAAATTGAAACACTTTTTAACATTGTACGTATTTTTTAATGTTTAAATCAGTAGTTCTACTGTGCTAATCAATGAGACAATCCATCCATATTCATCCAAGATTTGTTAAACTATTCTTTAAAAAGAAATTATCTTTCATGCCAAATTTTGTATTTGAATCATTAATTTCTATCCATCGAGTTCATGTAACTCCCACAAGCAAAGAACCATCATAAATCTTATTGTCGTCCTAAACGACAAGAAAAACTTAATCTACGTCTCCAAATGATGTATTATTCCTATGAGGGAGAGAAGCGCTGATATATTTAGAAAGAAATATGCCATTACTGGTAAATCCATTTTTTACAATGTTAACTATTTTTTTTTTAATTTTTCTTGTATGATGTGTTTTTTTTTGTTAATAAAGAGTTTTCTATCATTACCAAGAAAATTAGAAAATTTTCTTAAAATATCTGAAAGATTGCATTATCCTTATGCGTTTAGACTTAGCATTTATAAAATCTTTATAAAAAATTTTTCCATAGTACATAATTATTTATAATTATAATACTTGTATATGTATGTATGTATACTTGTATATCTAACTATAACTTGTATGTATACTTGTATTTATAATTATAATAATTATAAAATTCCAACAACAATTGATGCGTCATCCGCACTTTTGAGAAATATTTTGTACTTTTTCAAACTTCTCAAAAGTAGAGAAATTTTATTTTACCCTAAGTTAGTACTAAGAATGTTTAAAATAATCTGACTAATTTCTAATAATATTATTGGTCTTATTTCAACTGAAATGGAATTTGAAATTGATATTGGAACTTAAAACGTATAGTCAAAGTTTAGATGTTAAATAATTAGTTTTATACTTTTGATTACTCTACAAATAAAAAACATACCCAAAATATCACCCCTCAATGCACTAAGCCTAATAAGTAGGGCCTATGGTCCTATGTCTAAGAGATGGAGAGTTCGATCATCACCGGCTTAACTCCCGTGTACAAAATGGTAACTGGTGCACGCTAAATCTGTCGGGATCACAATGTTCTCCAAATTCCAATAAAAAATTAAAACCTCTGGGGGTACTGGATAGAAGATTGATCTTAGTCTAGTTCACTTCAATCTGTGGATGGATGTATGATGTGTTTATGTATCCTCCCTGTAAAACGGGCTGTCACGTATGTATGGAGCAGAAGTATAATTCTTGGCCATAGATGGCGTCACTAGAAAACAAGAAGCGCAAGCCTTAAAAATAGATTAGTTAGTATTGACAAATGGTATAAGAAAACAGCAACGAAAACAAATGTAACAGCATTGGCAAGGGCAATAACTTAAAAATAGATTCACCAATGAGAATCGTTAACAAATTGACATACTTTGTTGACGCTAAAGATGATGCAAGAATGTTTAGCTAAATCTGATAATGTAACACCATCGGCACGGGTAATAAATAAAAAATAGAAAAAATTTTCTTCATTCATTGTGTTGATATTTGTGCATGATTTAATTGTTTTGATTATTCCGATTCCGACCTATATAGAATTGAAATTTCCAGCAAATTTCGTCCCGCAGTGGACTGATCGTAAGGACGTGATTCATAGTAGAACACCGAAGTTGAGCATCACTGGCTGCGGTCAGTAAGCGGGTATGTAACTACTTTGGTCAGCCTGCGTAGGGACCAAGGATGCGCAGTTGCTGTCCTTGTAAGTTGCGGTCCTCCTACCGTAAAGTGCTCGTCGGGTAAGAAAGTGCTCGTCCAAAGATAAGAAAGGGTATAAAGTAAAATAGTTTTAAAAAACAACAACTTTTCTATGATTATGCACGAAACTGTAAGAAATAAAATAATTGGAGTGACTTTGAGAATTTATTTTATATCACTATCGCAGTTAATTTTCGGATATTTTATTCATTTTTTTAAAATTTTTATCTTAAAATATGTTGCGAGAATTACTCGCACAATTTTTATTGGGAGCTGAGGAAAAGTTGGTGGTTTTTGAATAACAATAATAACACCATATAAACTACTGACATTTTATCAACAGAAAAAAGTCAGTGGTTTTCATAAAACAATAATAACATCAAGTAAACCCCCACTTTTTATCATCAGATGAGAAGACAATGCTTGTCGAAGAACAATAATAACATCAAATAAACCACCAACTTTTTATCTGTAGATGAGAAATCGGTAGTGTTCGAAGAATAACATCAAATAAACCGCTGATTTTTTATTTGTAGTTTAGAAGTCGGTGGTTTTTGAAGATCAACAACATTTTTATTTACTTTCATTAACTAATGTATAGGAAATTCTTGAAACAGAATTTAAGATAAAAGCTTTATAAAATTAACAAAACATTTTAAAAATAAACTGAGATTTTATCAAAGAGATTGTTAAAAGTTACAATCATTATTTTATTTCTTACATTTTCGTGCAAGTTGTTTTTTAAAAATTCTTGCAACAATTTTATTCCAAATAATTTTTGCATTATTTGTTTGCGTTAAATAAATCTAAATATTATGTTCATTAAAACTTTTCTTTATGATCTGTTGCTGTTCACTTACTAAGTTTTTTAATTACAAATATTTTAATAATAAATAAGATTCGAAACAGGTGCATAAAACTAAGATTTCTTTTTCATGCATTAGGGATATTCCTTATGAAAAGTTTTGGAACCATAAGCAATGATATGATAATTTTTCCTAAATCACTCATCTAAAATAAAGCACTAATATATATATATATATATATATATATATATATATATATATATATATATATATATATATATATATATATATATATATATATATATATATATATATATATATATATATATATATATATATATATATATATATATATATATTAAATGAATAAATCAATATGAAAATTGAAATTTAAAATGAAACTTTGTTACCATAAGAGCAACAATGTTTTTCTTCAAAGAAAACATTAATCAATTTAGTAAGCTTGGCCCGTCAAACATGGATTCTCTTAAGTAACACGCTCGTTATTCTTCTACAAAACAAAAAAAATATTTGGTTTATTTCTTACGTATGAGAAAGACAAGGGCGGAACAATGTAGAATATCAACAAATTAATTGTGCAACAAAGTTGCTATAAAGACAAAACAAAAATACTGGCAATTACAATAAAATGCATTAATGAATAATAAATCTAGGCAAAATAAAAGATGTAGACAAGATAGAACTATGTCTTAACGCATTCTATGTGTGACACAGCATTGTGCTTAATTAACTTCACTGTTTGTTACTTCACGTTCATTAGCTTCACGTTAATTATTAACTTCAACTAGTTAACATTGTAACTAATGTGGGGAAACTCTACCTTAGTCGGCAATATCCTGAATTATAACAAACCATCTTGTTTATAAACCAACTGGAGCTGAAGTCATAGGTCAAGTTGTTGTATTTTAGTAATTTTCTTCTTCCCAGGTTGAGATTATTTAATTTGAAAAACCGGCTTTTTGAGACAAAATAGGCTTACATTTTTTAAAATGTAATATTAAAAAAACTGGAGAGAGACTGTTCGCACGGATTAAAAACGAAAATTTAGTTTTGTCTAAAGATTAAATTTTGTCAAATTATATCTATTGATGCAATGAAAAATAAAATGATTGTCTTCTAAGACAAAAAAGTTAACCCCCAACAATGTTAACCCTCTGCACCCCCTGCCATCGAATTCAATTGTCATCGGTGGGTGAGATGAGGTGAATGTGGAAACAGTAGATGCATTTGCAATCGCCTTCATTAATGCTTCAAAATTAAACAGATAGAACCGTGATGGCTCAGGGGATAGAGCGTTCGCCTTCTAATCAGGTAAACCGGGTTCAAATCCCAGCAACGGCTGGTCGATACTAATTCCGCACCCGGTTCGCACCGACCACAGTCCTGGCGTAAAATAACCTCAGGGGTAGGCGGATCATGTGCTTTAGTCCCCTTACCATCAGACAGACTGCGGTTTTTTTTTCGTGTTTTTCCTCTTCTAGTAACGCAAAATAGGGTTAGTTCCATCACAAAGTCCTCCGTGAAGGCAACTTTCTCATAATACTTGGTGCAGAATTTTCTTGTTTTTCGTATTAAGGAGTTGAACAATAGTAGTAAACCCAACAAATTGGGCCTACTTTTCTACGACGATAAAAAAATATAAAATAAAGTTAAGTTGATAATGTATAACTAATTAAGCTGTTTTTTTCTTCCTAATTCAGCATTGTTGCGTTATTCTAGACTATGGTCTTAAGACTTTTGTGAGAAAACACTGTACCAAAACAAAACTTATCCAATAAGTTTCCGTTGTTTAAATAAAGTGTTACTAATTTAGCTGTTTTTCTATTTTTGAAAAATATTTCTGTTAAGAATTCACCTGAGGTTTTTTTCGCATTATTTAACTCATTGTCATCAGATTGCATCATAATAAAAAATTTAAAATTTTGTTTAAAAATTAAAAATTTCATCAAAAAAATGTGCAATGTTAAATTTATTATTCAAACTTACTATCCGCATTATTTTGATGTTATGAATTTTTGAGAAAAATACCTGGAAGTTCATAAAATTTTCAAGTGCGTTTTCTACCCATCTAAATTAATCTCCTTTTTTTAAAGCTACTTTGTTCTTTCAGTGATGTTTTTTTCATTAAATGTTTATTATATGCAACAAAAAAGGATAATGCATCGAGAAAATTAAAATTAAAATCTTAGCCTAAAATCCAAAATGGCGAAGAAAAGGCAAATAATTCAATATTATAAAGATAACCTTCACGTAAACGCATTTATTTACTTTCTTTCAAAAAGCATTAAAACTAAAATCTTAGGCGTAGGTATCAAAAATAATATATCAAAGATACTCGCAACATTAGCAAGAATTTTGATGAAATATAGCGAGGACTGTGAATTTGAAGGTAATCCTCTTAACTTACAATGAGATTTTTAAAATCAGAAGAAAGGGTAAAACACTCCATTTCAGCCCAAATGGGGTTTTTTTTTCTTAATATAAATGAAAGCTTTTAGCAATTCCTTTTTTGCTATTCCCGAACGAAGGAAGTGGAATTCAGAATCAACGCTAAGAATACACATACATCTTCTTTTTTGACAAAAAGACTATTATTCTTCTTTAGACGCTTTGTAACAAATCACTTAAAGTCATCAGCATCACGTGACTTCGGATGTGAAATTGAAAGATAAAATAGAGAGTTAAATGATGGGATTGATTTTTTGTAGCCGAAATAAAAATACTTTACTTATGATTCTAATAAGAAAATTCTGCAGCTTCTAGGAATATTGACATACCTTGTTATTAAAGAAATTTCTTGCTTACTGTCGTCTTCATAAACCTAATTTCATTCAAAAAAAAATTAAATAATAATTTAAAGCAATAAGGAAAATGCGTTATTTTTAGAATCGCTTGCTTCCAATATTTCGAGTTAATGCGTTATTTACCATTTATTGTAATTAAAAGTGATTTGGCCTTTGACCTAAACCAAAAAATGAATGAATAGCTTTATTTTAACACAAAAAAATGCTTAATATGAAATGATTTAATATATTTTTAAGCAAATATGTGCATTTTGCCAGGTAATTTAAGCCTTAATTGCAAAAAAAGAAATATATATGTAATAATTTTGTAATTATGTCTAAATTATTCTACTTAGAGAATTGAGAATTATAAAGAAACAAGAGAGTGATAGAGAAATAAGATGAAAAAATGAATCTAGAATTTGGAAATGCAATAATTTTTTGCCACAAACAAAATTTTTAAAAAAAATAATTTTTTCAATTGATTTATGTAATTGAATAGGAACCAAATTTTACCTACACAAATTTTATTTCTAATGTATTCCTTTTTTCTAATATTCTTTCTATGAAAAATTTATTTTATATGCAGTTGATGTGATATTATTAATAAATATCATATCGTGCCACAAGACTTTCAAAGGAGTGAGGGAAAATTATTTCTGAGTGGAAAAGTAGTGCCACCTAGCGAGTAAGATAGGAAGTAAAATTTAACTTTGTGAAAAAATAATTGTTTGTTATCTTCTCACGATGTTATGCCTCGTTTTTATGAATTTAGGGATCATCGATAATTTCGTTTTTGCAGGTCGTAAAAAAATTAGAATCGTTAAAGAGCATCCGTAATCTCTCATTTTTACTAATAATTCTATTTACTATGGGTGAAGCTTCGAAGTACTAGAATTAAATTTTACTTTGATTATTTCCTGTATCTTTTAGTGAGAACATATGAGCAATTCTACAAATAAACGCCAGTTAGGCGGCCAAAAAAAAATTTAAAAAAATTTGGAGGGCACACTATTTCTACATGAATTTTCTTCTTCCTTACACCCTAAAAAGGCTAGAAAAAATCGTGAACATGAAATTTTTTCTTTGTGACATACTTTAAATGTGACATACTCTTTCTGACATACTCAGATAAATCTGAGCCGTTTATTCAGATAAAACGATTTTTACATAAATATAATATTATTATAATGTTTTTCTGAAATGTATTTATAGAGATTTCATAGTATAAGATTATATTTTAGTATAAAAATTGGCGTTTATTTGTAGAATTTCTCATATCGTCGCTTTGAAACTAAACCGTGGTAACTCAAAAAAGCAAATTTTTCAGGAGAGCAATTTCTATCTAATGCTAATCATGCCAATGCGATAACGAGTTATCTGCTCTCTAAATTAATTGTATTGAACTATGAAGATAATACTTTTTTTCTCTAAAAGGGTGATTTTTTTTTACACAAAATGACCCAAATATCTCATTTTTCGATTTTTTTGAGTTTTACGGCGATAAAAGCGACGATATGAGCAATTCTAGAAATCAACGCAAATTAGGCAGACAACAAAAATAATTTTTTTTTTGGGGGGGGGCACGCTATTTCTACATGAATTTTCTTCTTTTTTACACCCTGAAAAAGCAAGAAAAAATATTAAACAGGAAATTTTTTCTTTGTGACATACTTTAAATGACAAAATACCAATTTTGAATTTTTCCCGATTTTTTCAATTTACGAACTTTGATTAAATTTTTTTAGTTTTGTTTTTTATACTAAAATATAATCTTATAGTATGAAATCTCTATAAATGCATATTAGAGAGACATTATAATAATATTATATTTATGTAAAAATCGTTTTATCTGAATAAACAGCTCAGATTTATCTGAGTATGTCAGAAAGAGTATGTCACATTTAAAGTATGTCACAAAGAAAAAATTTCATGTTCACGATTTTTTCTCGCCTTTTTAGGGTGTAAGGAAGAAGAAAATTCATGTAGAAATAGTGTGCCTCCCCAAAAAATTTTTATTATTTTTTGGCCGCCTAACTGGCGTTTATTTGTAGAATTGCTCATATACTTGAGAGAAATTTCCAATTTATAAGTACATTTATTTCAAGATGTAGAATAAAATTGGCTACAAAGACGAATTAGCGAATCACTGAATCAACGAATTGATCAACAAGAAATATGAACTGATCAGTGAGTTAAAGAAACAATCAGACGAAATGGCAACGCATCTATGGGTGAACCAATTGCTTGGCAAACCAAAATAATAAGTGAATCAATACGATAACAAATCAATAAATAGAAGAATCCTTAAATCTTGAAATGATTAATTAAATCAGCGAAATTGGGGGGGATGAAATTTTAACTTGATAAATAAAGAAATCAGTGAATCAATCCATTGAAGTATCTATTAATCAACTAATCAAAACTCATCGAATCTCTTTATAAATGAATAAGCAAATTAGCAGGATCACAAATAAAGGAAAAATTTAATGTATGAAAAACAGAATTAATGGATCATTGAAATAGCAACATAATGAATCGGAGAAACAATAATTCAAAGAATTAACGTAGAAATGAATTATTAAGTCAGAGAATCGACAGTGAAAAAATCACTAATTTACTGGTGATTAAAAATTACTAATTCACTGACTCACTCATTTCCATATTTACTGATTTATTAATTGACTCCTTCACTCACTCATCAAATCGCTGATTTATCCATTTAGTGATTCAGTAAACTATTTTTTGTACACTTATTTACAGATTTTATGACCAGTTTATTGATATATGTGTTAATAAGAAAAATGGTTGGTATTTATATATTTATGTGATCTGGCAACAGATTAATACTACTACTTCAACTTCTAGATATGCAGCCTGTTCTCTTATGTATTTTTTATGTACTATTATCGTTCTATTTTGCTTTTTTTTTCTACTACGCTGACTAAACAGTTAGTTTAACTTTGAGATGCTAGATTCAGTTAATACTTGTATAACTCAATAATTTCTACACAGCTGATAATAATGGATTCATACAAACACTAATTTTATTATTTATTCATTCGCAAACGTTAAAAAGTAAGCAAACCGGCAAAAAATATAAATCTATTGTTTCATATATCTTAAAAAAGAATTTATTATTAACTTTTATGGAATAGATAGAAGTTCACAACAATAAATTTTTGCATTGTTTAGCGTAGTTGTTAACTTTAAATTCTTACAATTAAAAATATGATTCTGTTTATTTGTTCTTCAGTTAAATAAATAATAAATAGACTCACACAGTCAGGCAAGCTGAATATTTTTACGTTAGTCAAACTTCGTTAGTAATATTGAAAAAAATACAATATCCACCTATAAATAGATAAACTACCTGCAAATGATAGTGTGTTAATTTACTGCAAATCGTTAAAAGAGGTTAGTAAGTTTTTTTTCCACACATTTACAGTGATTTTTACTCATTGGCAAAATGGGTTTTGTTTTGGGTTTGATGGTGTGCGCACCTTATTTAGACGTCATCACACCCTTCAACTGTGCTCAAAAGTAATAGTAAACAGTGCGCATGCGTCGTCATTGCATGCGTTGCTATGGCGACAGCTGCTGTTTAGTAATTTTTTTTTAAATTCTTTTTTTCACTTTTAATTTTATTATGCATTAAGTTGTTGAGTTTTTTTCTTTGTATTTTCACCAGCATATATTTTTAATCTGTTTACATAATAATAATAATTTAAAGCATTTTTATATTCTTTTTATTACTAACTTATAATTACTGTCTTGACGGTGATTTTAATAAAAATATGAATACTGAAGAAGGAAGGTGACGTTTTGAAAAACTGATATAGGCAGGATTTGAAAACAGCCAATCCGTCGACAAACATCAATTGAGACAGTTTTTGCAACCCATGATTTGAAGTGTTGCAGCGTTTATCGAAGTCAATCCAGAAATAAGAAATCATTTGACCAATGGGTGATCAGGGATCGAAATAAAGCGATCACAATTTTTTCCTTTTTAACCCTCCGACGTAGATTTTCTTTTTAATGCATTTACTTAAATATTTCCATATCTTCATGTCGTATATAAAATTACCTCATGATAATTTTTAGAGTTAGTTTTAAAGTTTCATTAGAAAAGTTAGATACATTAGGCACTACGAGGCTTTGGATTTTGTTTTCTAGAAAGAAAAAAATAGAATGACGAAATCGCTAAGAGCATGTTCGCTAAGAGTATATACCAAGAAACGGTTTCGTCAAAATGAAAAAAGTTTCGTGAGGATACATTTTTTACAGTGCATGAATATCTTTATGCATAAATAAATTTCAGTAATTATTTTTTTACCAAATTTTATGATTGAAAATTTTTGATTTATACAATGTTGTGATTTCATAAAATAGGCAGAAGGGGCCCTCTAGAAAGCCGGTTAGGGGGGGGGGAATATATTTCACATATTTATTTTTTCTTTATCTATGTTTAAAATCAGCATTAACATATATGTTTTTTGTAAATAACTTGAATATACGTTTTTTACAGGTTGGCTGTCCAATATGATCCAGATTGTTCTTGTACTTATCGTTATTGTTTTGGGAGCTATCATTATTTACTGCACATACAGCTGCAGTTGATCTCCGAATGATGATATATTATTTTAAAACTGCAAAATTGTAGCTCTTTACGCAAATAAATAGATGCTTGAAACTTATACTTGAGTTTTGACATAAAAATTCTTTTTTATTGTATATTTATTACTTTTCATTGCTAGTCACTCAAACCAAAAGTATGCATTTGAGTTATTTCATAAATAAAAAAAAATTTCTTTTCTTTTATTCTTTCCAAATATATATACGGGGAAAGTTTTGCCCTCACTGAGAAAAAAAAGTTTGGTGACAAGCTACCAGAATAGGATAAAATTTACCGTTTTCTGACTCTATAAGATCACCCAAAAGCTCGGTAGTTTCTACCGAAGAGTTTGCTAATGAATTGGATAAAATAACCATAAAATTATGTATTACAAAATGTGATAAAATTTGGTAAATGCGGTAAAATTAGGTCTTATTCTGGTAAAATTTATTCTTTCTGAATGTTTATAAGGGGAAAGCTTTTCCCCCATTGAGAAAAAAAAAGTGTGATCAAAACTACCAGAATAGGATAAAATTTACCATTTTCTGACTCTATAAGAACACCTAAAAGCTTAGTAAATTCAAACGAAGAGCTTTGGTAATGAATTTGATAAAAATAACCATAAAATGTTGTATTTCAATTTGTGATAAAATTTGGTAAGTGGAGTCAAATATGGTAATTTCATCATGATGCCTTAGAGCAGAGCATAAAGACCGTTTATTGTGTTAATTTTTTTTTTCAACTTTGTAATTTGCAAAATAGGGGAAACAAAGATAATCTTGTATACCAAAATTTCCGGTAAACCGTTATTATTTGAACGGAAAAACTATCAAATCAATGGTTTAAATACCGTATAATTTTATTTTATTTCATGATCGGATATGTTATTACGATACCGTACTGTAATTTTACCGGAAATTTTTTTTACGTGCATTTAAGGATCGTTTTTATGATTTGTACTTTAAAAACATTTTTCCTGAAAATATATTTTTCATACAATGTTTTTTTTTCAACGTGATTAGTTGAGAATAATTTGAACTGACAAAAATCAAGAAATGAAAAATTCTGCCTTGCTATATTTGTAAAAAACAGAAAAATCTAAAATGTCTTCTCTAGAGTTACTTATCAGAAACGAAAAATTCTGCCCTGCTATATTTCAAACTTGTATTAAATATATTAAATTACATTTTAAAAAGATAAAAAAATGCAAAATTAACAAAAAATAACTAATTTTTGCATTACAAAACGCCAGAAAATAAAACCATATCTTTCTTTAACACGGGCGAAATTTTTACGAAAAATATCATATTGTATGGTAATAACATTTCTGGTAAAAATAAACCATATATCTGGTTAATAAAAACAAAATTTAAACCATTTCAGCCATTAAACATTTAAACCATTCATTCGATATTATTTCCGTACATATGTTAAGGTATCCGACTAGTTTTGACTATTTTAAATAGTAATATAAAAACTAATTTATTTGTTTTATTATGTGGAAAGACTTATAAAACTAGCAGACAATTATTATGTTATTTTGCAAACTGCGATTTTCAGATAAAAATAAAGAAATTTTTCCATATACGCTAAACCATATAAAACATTTCTATACCCCAAAACAAAAAATCACTTGATTTTTATTCAAAATGCTATCAACTTTGTTTTGGACTATTATCGCGTTTTTGCACTTAATGGTTTACCGGAAATTCTGATTTTCTAAAATGCGGTTTTTAATACCACAAATTTAGTAAAAACCACTGGACTATATAGTAAATTTAATGATATGGCATGATAAAAATTACTGAATTTTACCACCTTTATCACTTTTTATGGTACATCATAAAAGAAAATTGCATTGATAATTACACTAAAATCATTACTAAATTAAAATCATTACTACTGTGTTTAATTCTGAGTTTTTTGGTGTTCCCATGGAGCTTGACACACGGTGAATTTTATCATATTCTGGAAATTTTGATAAGACCTTTTTTTCGGTGCACATTTCTAAAATTGCGCAGTTGGAATATTTGAAAGGCAGTTTTCGTTTACCATTAAAATATATTTATATATTATTTTGAATAGTTAATATAGCTATAGATAGTTATTTGCTTATACA
Organism: Parasteatoda tepidariorum; assembly: GCF_982258835.1. Classification (NCBI taxonomy): domain Eukaryota; kingdom Metazoa; phylum Arthropoda; class Arachnida; order Araneae; family Theridiidae; genus Parasteatoda; species Parasteatoda tepidariorum. The sequence continues at coordinate 90,903,957 of NC_141758.1, forward strand.
TTTTATTAATTTAGTTTGCTAAATTTATACACTAAATGAATTTTAATACATTTTGTTTCACAAATTTTGTCCCTAAAAATATTTCTTATTTCAAAATGTCTACTTCAATTTTAAAATAATCTAATATATTTATTTAAACATCTAAATATTTAACGATTTTTATTACAAAATACATACATATCCTACTTGAAATCATTTCTCAGTAAAATCTTCAAAAAACAAGTATTTCGGTATCATATTTAAATATTCATTACTTTGGTAAATATATGTTCCTCTTTCAATCGCTTTAATCTATTTTCAAAGCCAAGCGCTAATATATTCTTGCGAAAGGTTCTTTATCTCTACTACTTTCTCTGTCTAAATAAAATATTTCAAATACCTTAAAATATAATTATCTACACAGTTCGTTGAAATAAAACACTAATTATCCTTCGAAAGAGAGAAGAAATAACGTATAAAAATATTTTTTAAAGAATTCTCAAATATTCTAATGAAAATATTCGGAAACTTATACATAATAAACCTTTCAAAAGTATTGAACATTTCTTTTTGAAATTCCTTTGTTTATAAACGAAGATTAGTAAAAGGAAAATTCACGGTGCTCTTTTAAAAAAATAATATAAATTGAAGCATAATATGAAAGCATTCACATGATTGTATCCAATTTGCAGTGAGATTTACTGGCAAAAAAATTAATCAGTGAAAATCCTAGGAAGGAATTAAGTCAAAGAGAAAATTTGAAATATTACTTTCACTCCATAGTTTGTTGCTAACTACCTCCAGTCATAGCTATTTGAGTTAAATTCATTTTCGTTTAACAACAAAAGAGGAATTATTCTTCCCCGAAACAAAAGCATTAAGGTAATTCTAAACTAAATATTTTATTAGATTTTGATGAATTTTTAATGGTTCTCTTTGCAATCAAATCTTGCTTAAAACAGTGCTTTCAAAATGTTTAAGGTAAGTTGTTTAATAATTGAGACATTTAATTTCAATGAAAAAAATTTAACAGATTTTTTTCGGAACATTTTTATGCAATATATATATTAGTGAAATTTTTTGTACCTACCCTAATGTTGCTAAATACAAAATGTTTTATCTCGATATATATAATTTCATAACGTATGGGATATATATATATATATATATATATATATATATATATATATATATATATATATACACACTACCATATCAAGAGCCATCCTTCTAAGTTATTGAATATAAAATAAATGAATATAAATGACGGTTGCGGTTTAAGCATTTGTGGACAGTGCAAATCTCAAAAAGTAAATTTAAACTTAAAATTTAAATTGGGCCAAAATGTGATTGGCAAAATTAATGTAAGTTGTATATATGGAAAAAGTTTGGTTTATATATCTTACAATCTATACGATGAAAAATCTTTGATTTAAATATCTTAAAAATTCACAAAATTTCAAGCAATTTTTTAAGTAGTTTTTGTACTCAGTAGTAAAAATAAACATACGCTAATAATTAGCTCAACGTGTGCGTGAGACTCAGAATATTTACTTAAAAAATTACTTTCGTTAATAATTAACTGATTAAACTCAACATTATATCTAAACATTAAAAATTGTATCCTCAAATAATTAACTGGTTAGAATCAATCAGTAGTAAAAATAAATATTAGCTAATAATTACCAGCTGAGACTCAACGTTATATATCTATAGTAAAAAAAACATCAGCCAATAATTAACTGGTGAGACTCGATATATATTCTAGCATTAAAAATATACAACAGCAAATAATTTACTGATGAGACTGAGCGCTATATCCCAGAATTAAAAACCTGCATCCGCAAAGTGGTGAGACTTAAAATTATATTCGAGCATTAAAATCATGCATCCTCAAATAATTAATTAGTGAGAATCGGCGTTATATTCCAGTATTAAAAATATGCATCAACAAATAATTAACTAGTGAGACTCAACGTTATGTAGTAAAGAAAAGCATCAGTCAATAATTAACTGGTGAGACTCGATACATATCCTAGCATTAAAAATATACAACAGCAAATAATTTACTGATGAGACTGAACGCTATATCCCAGCATTAAAAACCTGCATCCGCAAAGTGGTGAGACTTAAAATTATATTCGAGCATTAAAATCATGCATCCTCAAATAATTAATTAGTGAGAATCGGCGTTATATTCCAGTATTAAAAATATGCATCAGCAAATAATTAACTAGTGAGACTCAACGTTATGTAGTAAAGAAAAGCATCAGTCAATAATTAACTGGTGAGACTCGATACATATCCTAGCAATAAAAATATACAACAGTAAATAATTAACTGATGAGACTGAACGCTATATCCCAGCATTAAAAACCTGCATCCGCAAAGTGGTGAGACTTAAAATTATATTCGAGCATTAAAATCATGCATCCTCAAATAATTAATTAGTGAGAATCGGCGTTATATTCCAGTATTAAAAATATGCATCAGCAAATAATTAACTAGTGAGACTCAACGTTATGTAGTAAAGAAAAGCATCAGTCAATAATTAACTGGTGAGACTCGATACATATCCTAGCAATAAAAATATACAACAGCAAATAATTAACTGATGAGACTGAACGCTATATCCCAGCATTAAAAACCTGCATCCGCAAAGTGGTGAGACTTAAAATTATATTCGAGCATTAAAATCATGCATCCTCAAATAATTAATTAGTGAGAATCGGCGTTATATTCCAGTATTAAAAATATGCATCAGCAAATAATTAACTAGTGAGACTCAACGTTATGTAGTAAAGAAAAGCATCAGTCAATAATTAACTGGTGAGACTCGATACATATCCTAGCATTAAAAATATACAACAGCAAATAATTTACTGATGAGACTGAACGCTATATCCCAGCATTAAAAACCTGCATCCGCAAAGTGGTGAGACTTAAAATTATATTCGAGCATTAAAATCATGCATCCTCAAATAATTAATTAGTGAGAATCGGCGTTATATTCCAGTATTAAAAATATGCATCAGCAAATAATTAACTAGTGAGACTCAACGTTATGTAGTAAAGAAAAGCATCAGTCAATAATTAACTGGTGAGACTCGATACATATCCTAGCATTAAAAATATACAACAGCAAATAATTTACTGATGAGACTGAACGCTATATCCCAGCATTAAAAACCTGCATCCGCAAAGTGGTGAGACTTAAAATTATATTCGAGCATTAAAATCATGCATCCTCAAATAATTAATTAGTGAGAATCGGCGTTATATTCCAGTATTAAAAATATGCATCAGCAAATAATTAACTAGTGAGACTCAACGTTATGTAGTAAAGAAAAGCATCAGTCAATAATTAACTGGTGAGACTCGATACATATCCTAGCAATAAAAATATACAACAGCAAATAATTAACTGATGAGACTGAACGCTATATCCCAGCATTAAAAACCTGCATCCGCAAAGTGGTGAGACTTAAAATTATATTCGAGCATTAAAATCATGCATCCTCAAATAATTAATTAGTGAGAATCGGCGTTATATTCCAGTATTAAAAATATGCATCAGCAAATAATTAATTAGTGAGACTCAACGTTATGTAGTAAAGAAAAGCATCAGTCAATAATTAACTGGTGAGACTCGATACATATCCTAGCATTAAAAATATACAACAGCAAATAATTTACTGATGAGACTGAACGCTATATCCCAGCATTAAAAACCTGCATCCGCAAAGTGGTGAGACTTAAAATTATATTCGAGCATTAAAATCATGCATCCTCAAATAATTAATTAGTGAGAATCGGCGTTATATTCCAGTATTAAAAATATGCATCAGCAAATAATTAACTAGTGAGACTCAACGTTATGTAGTAAAGAAAAGCATCAGTCAATAATTAACTGGTGAGACTCGATACATATCCTAGCAATAAAAATATACAACAGCAAATAATTAACTGATGAGACTGAACGCTATATCCCAGCATTAAAAACCTGCATCCGCAAAGTGGTGAGACTTAAAATTATATTCGAGCATTAAAATCATGCATCCTCAAATAATTAATTAGTGAGAATCGGCGTTATATTCCAGTATTAAAAATATGCATCAGCAAATAATTAACTAGTGAGACTCAACGTTATGTAGTAAAGAAAAGCATCAGTCAATAATTAACTGGTGAGACTCGATACATATCCTAGCAATAAAAATATACAACAGCAAATAATTAACTGATGAGACTGAACGCTATATCCCAGCATTAAAAACCTGCATCCGCAAAGTGGTGAGACTTAAAATTATATTCGAGCATTAAAATCATGCATCCTCAAATAATTAATTAGTGAGAATCGGCGTTATATTCCAGTATTAAAAATATGCATCAGCAAATAATTAACTAGTGAGACTCAACGTTATGTAGTAAAGAAAAGCATCAGTCAATAATTAACTGGTGAGACTTGATACATATCCTAGCAATAAAAATATACAACAGCAAATAATTAACTGATGAGACTGAACGCTATATCCCAGCATTAAAAACCTGCATCCGCAAAGTGGTGAGACTTAAAATTATATTCGAGCATTAAAATCATGCATCCTCAAATAATTAATTAGTGAGAATCGACGTTATATTCCAGTATTAAAAATATGCATCAGCAAATAATTAACTAGTGAGACTCAACGTTATGTAGTAAAGAAAAGCATCAGTCAATAATTAACTGGTGAGACTCGATACATATCCTAGCATTAAAAATATACAACAGCAAATAATTTACTGATGAGACTGAACGCTATATCCCAGCATTAAAAACCTGCATCCGCAAAGTGGTGAGACTTAAAATTATATTCGAGCATTAAAATCATGCATCCTCAAATAATTAATTAGTGAGAATCGGCGTTATATTCCAGTATTAAAAATATGCATCAGCAAATAATTAACTAGTGAGACTCAACGTTATGTAGTAAAGAAAAGCATCAGTCAATAATTAACTGGTGAGACTCGATACATATCCTAGCATTAAAAATATACAACAGCAAATAATTTACTGATGAGACTGAACGCTATATCCCAGCATTAAAAACCTGCATCCGCAAAGTGGTGAGACTTAAAATTATATTCGAGCATTAAAATCATGCATCCTCAAATAATTAATTAGTGAGAATCGGCGTTATATTCCAGTATTAAAAATATGCATCAGCAAATAATTAACTAGTGAGACTCAACGTTATGTAGTAAAGAAAAGCATCAGTCAATAATTAACTGTTGAGACTCGATACATATCCTAGCAATAAAAATATACAACAGCAAATAATTAACTGATGAGACTGAACGCTATATCCCAGCATTAAAAACCTGCATCCGCAAAGTGGTGAGACTTAAAATTATATTCGAGCATTAAAATCATGCATCCTCAAATAATTAATTAGTGAGAATCGGCGTTATATTCCAGTATTAAAAATATGCATCAGCAAATAATTAACTAGTGAGACTCAACGTTATGTAGTAAAGAAAAGCATCAGTCAATAATTAACTGGTGAGACTCGATACATATCCTAGCAATAAAAGTATACAACAGCAAATAATTAACTGATGAGACTGAACGCTATATCCCAGCATTAAAAACCTGCATCCGCAAAGTGGTGAGACTTAAAATTATATTCGAGCATTAAAATCATGCATCCTCAAATAATTAATTAGTGAGAATCGGCGTTATATTCCAGTATTAAAAATATGCATCAGCAAATAATTAACTAGTGAGACTCAACGTTATGTAGTAAAGAAAAGCATCAGTCAATAATTAACTGGTGAGACTCGATACATATCCTAGCATTAAAAATATACAACAGCAAATAATTTACTGATGAGACTGAACGCTATATCCCAGCATTAAAAACCTGCATCCGCAAAGTGGTGAGACTTAAAATTATATTCGAGCATTAAAATCATGCATCCTCAAATAATTAATTAGTGAGAATCGGCGTTATATTCCAGTATTAAAAATATGCATCAGCAAATAATTAACTAGTGAGACTCAACGTTATGTAGTAAAGAAAAGCATCAGTCAATAATTAACTGGTGAGACTCGATACATATCCTAGCATTAAAAATATACAACAGCAAATAATTTACTGATGAGACTGAACGCTATATCCCAGCATTAAAAACCTGCATCCGCAAAGTGGTGAGACTTAAAATTATATTCGAGCATTAAAATCATGCATCCTCAAATAATTAATTAGTGAGAATCGGCGTTATATTCCAGTATTAAAAATATGCATCAGCAAATAATTAACTAGTGAGACTCAACGTTATGTAGTAAAGAAAAGCATCAGTCAATAATTAACTGGTGAGACTCGATACATATCCTAGCAATAAAAATATACAACAGCAAATAATTAACTGATGAGACTGAACGCTATATCCCAGCATTAAAAACCTGCATCCGCAAAGTGGTGAGACTTAAAATTATATTCGAGCATTAAAATCATGCATCCTCAAATAATTAATTAGTGAGAATCGCCGTTATATTCCAGTATTAAAAATATGCATCAGCAAATAATTAACTAGTGAGACTCAACGTTATGTAGTAAAGAAAAGCATCAGTCAATAATTAACTGGTGAGACTCGATACATATCCTAGCAATAAAAATATACAACAGCAAATAATTAACTGATGAGACTGAACGCTATATCCCAGCATTAAAAACCTGCATCCGCAAAGTGGTGAGACTTAAAATTATATTCGAGCATTAAAATCATGCATCCTCAAATAATTAATTAGTGAGAATCGGCGTTATATTCCAGTATTAAAAATATGCATCAGCAAATAATTAACTAGTGAGACTCAACGTTATGTAGTAAAGAAAAGCATCAGTCAATAATTAACTGGTGAGACTCGATACATATCCTAGCATTAAAAATATACAACAGAAAATAATTTACTGATGAGACTGAACGCTATATCCCAGCATTAAAAACCTGCATCAGCAAAGTGGTGAGACTTAAAATTATATTCGAGCATTAAAATCATGCATCCTCAAATAATTAATTAGTGAGAATCGGCGTTATATTCCAGTATTAAAAATATGCATCAGCAAATAATTAACTAGTGAGACTCAACGTTATGTAGTAAAGAAAAGCATCAGTCAATAATTAACTGGTGAGACTCGATACATATCCTAGCATTAAAAATATACAACAGCAAATAATTTACTGATGAGACTGAACGCTATATCCCAGCATTAAAAACCTGCATCCGCAAAGTGGTGAGACTTAAAATTATATTCGAGCATTAAAATCATGCATCCTCAAATAATTAATTAGTGAGAATCGGCGTTATATTCCAGTATTAAAAATATGCATCAGCAAATAATTAACTAGTGAGACTCAACGTTATGTAGTAAAGAAAAGCATCAGTCAATAATTAACTGGTGAGACTCGATACATATCCTAGCATTAAAAATATACAACAGCAAATAATTTACTGATGAGACTGAACGCTATATCCCAGCATTAAAAACCTGCATCCGCAAAGTGGTGAGACTTAAAATTATATTCGAGCATTAAAATCATGCATCCTCAAATAATTAATTAGTGAGAATCGGCGTTATATTCCAGTATTAAAAATATGCATCAGCAAATAATTAACTAGTGAGACTCAACGTTATGTAGTAAAGAAAAGCATCAGTCAATAATTAACTGGTGAGACTCGATACATATCCTAGCATTAAAAATATACAACAGCAAATAATTTACTGATGAGACTGAACGCTATATCCCAGCATTAAAAACCTGCATCCGCAAAGTGGTGAGACTTAAAATTATATTCGAGCATTAAAATCATGCATCCTCAAATAATTAATTAGTGAGAATCGGCGTTATATTCCAGTATTAAAAATATGCATCAGCAAATAATTAACTAGTGAGACTCAACGTTATGTAGTAAAGAAAAGCATCAGTCAATAATTAACTGTTGAGACTCGATACATATCCTAGCATTAAAAATATACAACAGCAAATAATTTACTGATGAGACTGAACGCTATATCCCAGCATTAAAAACCTGCATCCGCAAAGTGGTGAGACTTAAAATTATATTCGAGCATTAAAATCATGCATCCTCAAATAATTAATTAGTGAGAATCGGCGTTATATTCCAGTATTAAAAATATGCATCAGCAAATAATTAACTAGTGAGACTCAACGTTATGTAGTAAAGAAAAGCATCAGTCAATAATTAACTGGTGAGACTCGATACATATCCTAGCAATAAAAATATACACTGATGAGAATGAACGTTATATATCAGCATTAAAAATATGCATCTGCAGATAAATAACTGGGAAGACTCAACTTTCTATCCAAGTATTAAAAGAATTCTTCATCTACAAATAATTCGCTGATATTACTTTAAACGATAGATTTCATTATTAAAAAACAATATTGCATTTGCAAGTCTTAGGGATGAGATTCAACATAATAAAAGTTGCTTTAAAAAATTTTCTTTTATGTATGATTTTATTCGCAAAGTTCAACGTAGTATTTAATTATTTATTATCTTTCATAAGTTGAGTTTAAGTAATTGAAGATATGTGAATTAAAATCACGTGAGCATATTTAATTGCAATTATCAACAAACTGGTCATAAATTCACTTTAAAAGAAACATTAGACTCAAAGACCATCCATGGCTTCAAAAACACCCTGAGCCGAAATTTCAACTTTAATTTAATTTCCATTACATGAATTCAAAACACAAGACTGCCGTTCTACTATCGACCATCAATGCAATTAAGTTAAAATTGAATAAATCAAATATTGATTTGGTAGCTGTAACTGTAAACATCTTGAAACTACTCTTATAATCAAAATAGGGAGGAATTAATTAAATAAAAGAACATCTTCAATCATTTAATCAAATAATGGGAGTTTTAATTTAAGCGTAATTGATTTGAAGCGAGAAGGGATTTTTAGGTTTCTAATCAAATACAATAATGAAGATAACTTGGTTTACTTTTCATTAACTTCAGTTTTGGGGAGATATTTTCATTTTCAAAATAAAGTATCTTGTTTTGATTAAGTTTGTGAGGTTTTAAACTCGTTACTCGTGTAAAATTAGTTTCTGGTGCAGTCCCGCGACAGGAGAGTTTTAGTCAAATTATTAAGAAGAATTAATACGATCGTATTCAGTTACTCAGAGGTGAGTTTACCGAAATATGTTAATTGTATGTATCGTTCAATTTTTAATTTTAATCAGTATAAATAGCTCATACTGGTTTATAATTTATACCGATACATGATTTATTCGTTGTAAACGCGTATTTTTAATAGGTATTTTTCAATGAAATATTTAAAGAGAAAATTCATAACGTTAAAATAGCGTTATTTTAACGTATACGTTTTAACGAATGAACCAAAGGTGAAAATCGTGACGTAAAATTGACGTAATTTTAACGTGCCAACCCTTATAAAAAAAACTAACGTATTTTTAACGTTTATTTGCCCTTTCATACTGCATGGGTTGATTCCAAATTCATCAACATAAAAAAGGTAAGTTTCTTTACAGAAAGTAAACTACTGTGTCTGATTTCGCTATTAAAAATATCTGACATATGCAATAAATGATGTTTTTATGGAGAATTATTGGAATCTAATATAGTATTTCAAAAATAAGTTCATCGAAAAATGTTAAGAGGAAAACATATTAAAAGGATATGTTAAATATGATACGTTTGATATGTAATATAATCTTTGTAAATATATCTGACATATACAATAAAGGATATTTTTATGAAGAATTATTAGCTCTCTAATATAGTTTTTCAAAAGTAAGTTTATTGGTAGGTGTTATTAGTAGTATATATTAATATTGATAGAATTTGTTAAATATAATACATTCTGTATGCAGTATATTCTTTGTATGCGATAAAGGATGTTTTTATGAAGTATTAATGAGATCGAATATTCTTTCTCAAAGGTTAGTTTATCAAAAGATGGTAAGCCTAATGGAAAAATATGTTAAAGAGCACATTTCTGAAGAAATGGAATAGATTTGTTATTTGCAATATGTAAATTATTCTTTGTAAATATATACGATCTATGCAATCAAGAATTGCAAAAGAGTTGAAAGATATAATGATAAAGAATATTACCTGTTCGGTTTGTACTATTTATTTGCAAATATATTGAGTTTGAGGTGGTACAGAGTACCAGAAGAATATATTTGAAAAATTATATACCTTATATATATTACATAACTATATACCTATTATATAATTATATACCTATTATATAATTACATACCTACAAGAATATATTTTCAAAAATTAATATCCTTGAATTGATAGTGCTTTAAATGTAATTTCATTAATATATTTTATTTGAAGAGGTTAAGGAAAGAGTTTAATAATACATTCAATGTATAATTAAATATTCGAAAATATAATCGATTTGTTCGATAAAGGATATGTTTACTTAAAATTAGTGCAAAAAATTGTGCACGCTTATTCATACTTATAAGTTTAGTGGATATGAACATTTATAACAAACAAATTAATTTTTATGTAACTGGAAAACATATTCAAAGATTTCGGCCATGACTTTTTTTTTAAAAATACAGTCCAACCCCGCTATAGTGAACACGGTTTATAGTGAACTCCCGGATATAGTGAACGAAATGTTCGGTCCCGTGCCTTGCTGTATGCGTATAATGTTATTTTTTGTGGATATAGTGAAGTAAAAAGGTGAGGAAGTTGGATATTATGAACTTTTTTCTGTCTTTGACTGATTTCTCTCTTCATTTTAATTTTTATAATAATTTTGAAATTTCTACTTCAAAGTAAATACATATACCGATTTTTAAAACCATCTACAGAGGTGAGTGTAGCGATAAGCAATTTTTCTTGTTTGCTTCTTTAGTCTCACTTTCCCATTCCAAAACAAACCAAGCAGATGTTTCCAACCCAGGCAGATGATGCACCTGTAAGGTGTCAGTGGGATCAATATGCATTTTCTGTCAGAGGGAATGAGTAATTATACATTATTGGTCAAAAGGTTGGACACTAATCTGTGTTTATAAGGCCCTCATTTCAACTCCTTTTTGCTCTCAGTTCAGTTTAAGAAAGCCTGCTAACAAGTGTCTCAAATTTAACTATGGCGAGCAGTAAACGTAAAACGTTCTCCATTACTGATAAAATAGGCATAATCAGAAAAAATGAAAATATATGTAATCAAACTGATATTTGTAGGGATTATAAATTATCCAAATCTATAGTTTGGAAAAATAGACAATTTAACAATGTATGCTCATGAAAAAAAATTAGATAGCAGAGAAAAGTTGAGAAAAGCAGATCACAAGGATGCTGAAGAAGCATTACTGAAGTAGTTCAGCATTCGAAGAAGCCGCAATCTTCCAGTATCAGGACAAATGTCGATGAATTTTCTAAGCGATTTTTTGAGACTACTTTCATGCACTTGAATGGCAGGTTCGAGAAGCGGAATAACAGAAATTCAGGAAAAATTATCTGAGAGTCGAGAAGTGTTTCCAAATCTCATGTTGAGAATTGCTCATCAGCTAAGGATTGCGAATTTTTTTTTGTATGCAAGACGAAAAGTCTTAAAAAAACACATTTTTCACTACTATATAATATTTTTAAGTCATTTATTTAAATAATGTATAATAAAAGGGAGGAATTTGGGAACCATCAGTTAAATTGCCTGCGTAAGCCTTTTTGGGCTACAGTACAATGGTAGACAAGCATGATTTCGAATATGATTAAATTAAAGAAGATAATGTAATTAAATTAAAGAATCATTTGAGATGCCTGTATTTGTAGCTGAACTCGAAACTAAAGTTTGGCAACTGGTTTTGAGACACATAATCATTTTAGATTAATAAAAAAAGATTATGAATTTTGAATGCTTAAAGTAGAGTTTTTTTAGTTCAAATTTAAACAGTTATAAACGAAAAAACATTCTTTAAAATTCTTTTTAAATGCCAAGTAAAAAAGTGAATAAATGCAATAAACAAAATATATCCTAGTGATAGAGCGTACGAAAGAGTTTTCAATAAAATTAAAGGTGTGAAAAAAGCTTGTATCGTTGCAAAATTTAACTATTAGTGTCAAATCTACAAAACATAATCTCACACCCCAACATAACATATAAATACATTTTTTTCAAGAATTTATTCTTTAATATAAATTTACAGAAACAATTCTACCTTTTAAATTGTTGAAAGATGCTTTCATAATGTTTGTGATATTATTATAAGATTAGTGTTACTATTAAATTAATATTTGTGGTGCAGTTGCATATTTTCTGGCAAACATTTTTTACTTTAGTGATGTTCTTCAGAGTAAAAAGTAGAGTGCTTTTCACACGTTATACATTAGAGATATTATGCCTAAGATCAATGTATATTTTTTAAATGCATCTTTAAACTTCGTGGGAAGAACATTTGTGATATTTTTATAAAAGTTACTGTGCGATCAAGTTAGGAATATTTCTTAAATTATTATAAAATTTATATTGAGTAAAATTTGTGATACAATCTTCTTGACATCTCTTCAGGAGTTGGTGCTGCAATAGTGAAGCACTTAAGATGTTATACACTGTACTTATTTCGTTTCATTTAAGACAGATGCAACTGTATTGTAATGTAAGTATAAAAATTCACGGCGCAATTAGAATTATTATAATACTATTCGAATGTCTGTGATACAGCTTTCTTATCTCCCCTTCAACAACTGCAAGAGAAGCTTCAAAAGCAACAACAGGAGAGAGATTTGAAAAAGACTATTGTTAATCCACTTAGTTTATCTAAACAAGAACCATAGGCGTCTGCCTTCATCAGTTAAAAAGTCTAATTTTTCTGAAAGTTAAATATACAATAGTTAACTGTAAATGAAAACTAAAGGGAAAAAATGAGAACCGACATCTTTTTTCCCATTCGTAATGTATATGTAGCAAAACTTTCTTTTTGCAAAAATAGTGAAACTCTCTGTCTATAGATGGCCCCAAAATACTGACTTGTTCAGAAAAGATGGCACAGATCTCTTCAGTACCTGAGAAAAGTAAATCTATTTATCTCTAAACGAAAGCAAAGAGAAAGAATGTTGGTTTCAATTTTTTACTCGTGAAATTTTTAGGATATATAATAGCTGGTAGTATAAAATTTGCCTGAAATTCTGCCTTAAATAAATTATAACGATCACAATCATAAAACCAAATTTAATTATACTTTTTTTCTGCGCAAACTTTCCCTTCTAAATGCCTATAAACAATCGTAAGCAAATAACATCATTCTCACTGTATGCCTCAAATTATCCTCTACTGCTAACATTATCCTTTTTTAGATATAAATCTTTAAGCAAACAAAATTAAGCACTAGTGTTATGCCTAGATTAATAAAACGACAAACTGTGCCTAAGGAACAAGAAACTGCATTAAAAAGACGTTTGCATCGTATTACGTTATTTAATCTTCTATTACGATTATTGGGTATTTTTCAGTTTAATGGAGTCGAAAACAACTGTCATTTTACTAGTGTCACCATCAATGATTAATTATTTGTGGTATAGTTCTAGACCAGTTCTCGTGTCTGAAAAAAAGTCTCATTACTGGATCAATTGGTGGAATGATAGAAGTTGTTTTAAAAGTTTTGATTTGGGACCAATATAGAAACCTGTTAATTTATCCTTCTCATTACGTGAGTTCTATTCCTAACTTAAATCTTCTCTTATCTTAGAGAATATGTTGAAAGGGCAATAAACTTAACTATTACTGTCTAGACAAGTGAGGTATTGCTTCCATTATATATTTTTGAGTTGCGTTGAATGACACCAAAGTCAAATCGATAAATCTAATACTTCAGAAGTTAGGGAAATCTGGTGAGCATAAAAAAAGTCTAATTTTTGATTATGCCTATCTAAACTTTCAATCTAATCAACAGAGGTATTATTTCCTGTATAAGGTTATTAACTTTGTTATGTATAAAAGTACAGCTTTGTACTTACATCTACTTACACCTCTGTAATATAAATATTGACAGGCAAAGTATTGAATCATATTTGTTATTTTACGATAAAATGAAAGATATTAAAACCAATTCCATGAATTAAATAGTTTAGTAAGTCATAAGAGCTATAAAAATGTTCACTAATGTTTTAATCACTTATGTTTAGTTCACTAGTATTTTAATCACTTATGTTTAGTTCACTAATGCTCTAACCACTTATGTTTAGTTCACTAATGTTTAATTATGTTAGATGAAAACTGTATTTCATACATATAATGTAATTAGTACACCATAAAATAATTTGAAGTATGTAGTAACTGCTGCTATAGTATACAAGTAATAAACTTTATATTATTAGTTTGCCAAAGTGGATGGATATATTTTGTTTTTCCAAGATGTTAACTAAGAAATGAAATAATTGTGCTCCCTGTATTTTTAACTGACTAACAAAACGCAATAGCTAGTCAGTTAACAATAAGCTAACTTACATCTTCTTTTGTTGTTAATTATTATTCTCTCTTTAAAATCTAAGGTGTTGATTTTAAATCATTGCTACAAGTCCTTTCGTAATTGCTGGAATAAAAAAATAATATTGCTTAGTTTAATATTGTTTAGAAAAAAAAAGTTGGAATTTTTATTTTACTTACATTTGTTTCTATTTAACCTATTTATCAAATATTTAACTTACATAAATCTTTTATTTTTCAAACAATTATCATCTTTCTAATACTCAATTAATGCAGAATTATGTGCTTTACACTTGATGTGCATTCAATGTCAAATACGAAACTTTCAGTTACCTTCGAAAATAATGACTAAAATCATTAAGGTACAATGGCCGAAGATAATTGAGAGTGACAAACTTTTGATCCAAACATTTTTTTAAAAAAAATCGCTTAAAGCGATTCCCAATTTTGCACATTTTCTTTTCAAATTGTGAACATTTTGATTGTCTATAAGTACCAAATATATTTATCCTGTATTTGTATTCTATGCTGGTTTGATAATTGCAAATAATCCACTTATTGTCAGAAATAATATATAAGCTAATTTGGCTTAAAATAAATGAAATTAATTCCGTTTTACATGACATCTGTGTTTTATTCATGAATTCTGGTTCGTATAGAATAATGACAAATATAATCAAATTTGTGCTATTTTGTAAGAATTGAAATTTCTATCTAAATATATTAATATATATCTATATATATCGAAATATCTCTGGCAGAAGTCAGAGAAATGAATGGCGGAATTCTAAACGGGAAAGCATTTCTTATTGAGATATATTCTCTGCTACAGCTCCAAATTTCTCAGCTACATGAAGAAAAGATAATCAAATTGTGAAGAAGGCAGAGAAGTGTATAAATTTCATTAAGTAATTGATTTCAATATCTGGCATTTTTATTTTAAAATTTAAATTTGTTGAAATGTTTTTATAAGATTGCGAAGCAATATGCAATGGAACTGCGAAGCAGTTCTGGGGGTTGGCGAGCGTAGCAAGCAGGGGGCGGAGCCCCCTAGTAACAATTAATTATTCATTAACATAAAAATAAGTAATTTCTAGTTAAATATAGTCATTTTTGCCTATTAAAACGTATAAAACAAACAAAAAATTATGGATTTATACACGGAGAAAAAAAAGTGTGTTCTAAACTACCAGAATATGGTAAAATTTAACATGCGTCTCGCTCTGTGGGAACACCAAAAAACTCGAAAATGCTTACTGAAGTGATAATGACATCGATAAAATTTCGTGATCCTTAGAGTATGGCATAAAAAAGGTTTATTGGGTTAAATTTAGTTTTCCTTTTTGTATTTCTTACTAAATGCGTGGTAATAAGAACTATAATTTTGATAGTCAGAATTTTCGATAAACCGTTACCGTATAAACGGGAAAATTGCCAAATGAATGTTTTAAATACCGTTATGCAGGCTTCATTAAATGGAACTATATATATTTTTTTTATCAGAAATACCATACAATACGTTACTTTTACTAGAATTTTTTCCTCCGAATAGAGCTATTAATTTCTTATTCCTTTAAAGCAGTATTTTATAAACCTTTTTTTACCTCCGAAATTTCAATATTTAAGAAAAGAGAATGACTACATTTCGAGAAAATTTTCACTCTTATTCTGACGAGAAGCCTATTATGGACAAATATTTTATGCGGTAAGAAATCCAACAGTCTTATTAATAATATAAATAGAAAGGCAAAATGTAATCAAGCATACAACATAAGCTTCTATTGTAAGTCTTTTGCTAGGTTTGCTAGGAACTGTTTTTAAAATTTCGCGATCCCTACCCAATTTTTCTCCATTTTTCTTAGGGGGGGGGGTCATCCCCAGGTCTAGAAACACAGCCTTAAA
The DNA here is from genome assembly GCF_982258835.1 of Parasteatoda tepidariorum. Classification (NCBI taxonomy): domain Eukaryota; kingdom Metazoa; phylum Arthropoda; class Arachnida; order Araneae; family Theridiidae; genus Parasteatoda; species Parasteatoda tepidariorum. The sequence goes on from NC_141758.1 coordinate 90,920,327, forward strand.
GAAAAAATGTAGAGTAGTCAAGAATGGTGATAAGAAATATCCTTCACAAACATTTGCTTACTCTCCTATATCGATTGCTTAACACTGTAATGCAATACGTTTAAAATAATTACATATATGTAGTATATAAGCATATAGAAAATCTCCTAAATATGTATGTTTAAATATAAAAGTATTGCATATAAACTAGTGCAAATTTAATTATTAAATTACTACAGTGTTGTTATTCAGCTATCGCTCAGTTATTGTTCGTTCCTTAATAATTGTTTATATTGCATATTTATTATCAGGTAAGCATAAGTAATATAGATTTGCTTGAAGGGGGAGGGGGTAGAAAATGAGAAATTTAAAATTTATCGGAAACCTCTTATTTATCGTGCCAACTTGGTTACGTTTTTGAAACGATTGTCTATGAGCATAAACAATGTAGAATCCAATATAATTAAAATGGAAAAAACTATTTTATGTACTCAAATGCAAAAATTCTGGAGAAAACTGCTTCATTATGGTAAGTGTTAACAACCTAGAATTACCTTAAATTCTTAGTGTAGAAATGATACTCTGCGTAGTTAATCTTTATTCTAGTATGTAAAACGTCAAAAAACGTCTTCATCTAATAATATTAATGCACCACATAGGGGGAATTTTGACAGTATACGGCTTGAAAATTTTTACCTGATTTCGTAGTATTGAAAAATACCGATATCTATATATATATTTCTCTTACACGGCACCAAAAAAAGCCTCATTACAACTCCGCGAATGGCAACGTTAGAAAATCGACCAATGATTGCTGCTAAAAATGTCACATAGCAAATCTATATGAGGTGGCTCAACATATAGCACTTTTGAAAACGGAAACAATAACCAGAGGGAGCATTATCAGGTTGTTCAATTCAGATTCATGCCCTAAAAACATGAAGTGAGAATGCTTTTATAATTGAAGTGAGAATGCTTTAAAAGGCCGCTGTTGAATTGATATTTTTCTACTGGGAGCTACCTAAACGTCTAAAGAACGTCTAAGTGTTTGTATTGAATGCATTGAATTTTTTGATTTATGAATGAATTTATTATACACATTTTTTTGAATTTAGGTGAGTAACTGCAACATTTGATAATTTATTTTGCTAATGTGTTTCTCATTTAGCTAATGTTTTGATTTTTTCACCATGTACAATCTAAATAGCTAATATACTTTTTTAATAGCCAGTAAGAACATTGATAGAATTCTTCTACATAAGTACAATACTATGTCTTTGATGATAAAATACTATGTCTTTGATGATAATATACTATGTCTTTGATGATAATATACTATGTCTATGTGCTAGAACATTGTGTTCATTGGCGAGCGAGCGCAGCAAGCCTTGGCTCACGGCGTGAACCACATAGGATTGCTTAGCAATTCTCGGGGGTTGGCGAGCGTTAGCGAGCAGGGGGCAGAGCCTCCTAGTATTGTATATTTCCCTTTTTTAACTCGGTATGAACAATAGGTATTTAGGTAGCAATTTATATTTATGCTTATTTATTTTTTAAAAAAATTATCCAAATATAAAGAAAATTGCTATTTAGAAGCAAAATATTACTTAGTTTCTTTCTAATTAACAACTGAACTTCTATTGCTGAAAAGAATTGCTTCCTGAACACATATTCTTCGGAACGAAGAATACGTGTTCAGGTAGTAATTTATATATATGCTTTGCTTAACAAAATTATAAAAATGTAAAATATTAGCTACCAAGTAATAAATAAGTTACTGGTAAAAGTTTCTTTTTAACAATTAAGTTTTAAAATCTTGTTTTATGAAAACAACTTTTGATGCTACATTTAACTGAATAAAATATTTATTCCTACCGGTAGATGAAACGGATTTTATGTGTACGTGTGGAACAGGTGTTTTGCTTTCAGAAAAATAAATATTTGTTTTGATTGTTATTTAATTACGAGCGTGTGTGGCTCGGTGGTCTAGGGGTATGATTCTCGCTTTGGGTGCGAGAGGTCCCGGGTTCAAATCCCGGCCGGGCCCAAGGAATCTTTTTATATTTCAATTTTATTGAAAATGTAATTTTTGTTATTATTTTGAAATTAGAATTACATAAAACAGTAATAGTTTTAAAAAATCAGCTGTTAATAAAAAATGAGAAAATGTGACTTTATATTATTTTTCATCCAAAATATAAAAAAAATTTGTTATAACTAGTGGGCTGCTCCCCCTGCTAGCTAACGCTCGCCAACCCCCGAAAATTGCTACGCAATCTTATATGATTTGCTTCGCAAACCACGCTCGCTTTGCTCGCTACTAGCTTAGGTACATTGCAAATGCACAAAATTCTAGGAATTCAAAACAATCATTCAAATCCATATAAAAACTTTTTTTTTAAAAAAAAAGATTACATCTTTTTAGTAAATACTAAGTCATTAAAATAAATTTGAATTCAAGTAAAAGACATGTAATTCGTTAAACCTATTAGAAATGTGCTATAGTATAATTCGTGATATAAATCAAAAATCGTCAAATAAATAAATTCGTGAAAATTCGTTATATAAATTCGTGAAAAATAGCGCTTTCGACAAAATACTAAAATAGAGATCTATCGACAAAGACTGCTCACTTCTGCCTAGTTTAATAGTATGAGATTGCCGCAGCTGATGCTCTCTGGTTATTTCAGTTTCTGTTTTTAAAAGCGCTATATGTTGAGCCACCTCATTTAGATTTGGCATGTGACATTTTTAGCAGCAATCATTGGTCGATTCGCCGTGTAAGAGAAATAGTAACGTAAACAAAACAAAGCAAACGTTGCCACCGGGGGAAAAGAAATACAGCCAAAATTTGGAGCCACGTAAGAGAATTATATATATTAGATTTTTTACTCCTAAAGTTTTAAAGATTTATGGTAATCGGTAACATAATTGTATAAATGAAATTTTGCTTTGAATTACGGAAATAATAGCTTATAACTATTACAACCGTAACTGAATAACTTTAATTATATATTTTTTTCTGCACAAATTTTCCCTTTTAAATGCCTATAAGCAAATAGCATCATTTTCACTGTATGCCACAAATTATCCTCTACTGCTAACATTATCCTTTTTTTATATATTAACCTTTAAGCAAACAAAATTTAGCACCAGTGTTATCTCCAGATTAAAACGAAAACTGTGACAAAAAAACAAAAAACTGCATTAAAGAAACGTTTGCATCGTATTAGTGCATTTATTTTTCTGTTATTATGATTATTGGGTACTTTTCGGTTTCATAAATTCGAAAACAACTGCTATTTCATGACTGACGTCAGCTATGCTTAATTAATTGTACAATAGTTCTAGACCAGTTCTCGTGTGTAAAAAGAGTCTCAGTGCTAGATTAATTTGAGGAATGATAGAAGTTGTTTTAAAAAAATTTTGATTTGGCCCCTATTGGAAAAAATTTCCGGTATAAAAAAATTATATCGGCTAAAGAAACATCGGTTCTGGTATGATACTGGAACCGGCATTATACCGAACTCAGTATCATACCGGAACCGGTGTTTCACAAGCCGGTATCAAATTGATCCCAGTATGATACCGGACCCAGTATCATACCGGAACCGATATACCATGAGCCGGTATAAATTTTTTCCGGTATGATACTGGAACTAGTATAATACCGGGACCGGTGTTTCATAAGCCGGTATAAAATTTATTCCAGTTTGAACCGGAACCAGTATCATACCGGGACCGGCTTTTCATACGCCGGTATTAAATTGATTCCAGTATGACACCGGACCCAGTATCACTAGTGTACTGCACCCAGTATACCAGGATGGTGAAAAAAAAATTTGAATTTTAATTTTCCTTACAATTGTTTTTGTTTAACTTATTTATCAATTATTTAACTTACATAAATCTTTTAATTTTCAAACAATAACCTTCTTTCTATTACTCTACTGATGCAGAATTTTGTGCTTTGCATTTTGTGGGCTTTCGATGTCAAATAAGAAACTTTCAGTCACTTTCGAAAGAAAATGACTAATATTATTATGGTCGAAGCTAAGTTGACAAACTTTTGATCCAATCATTAAGAATTTTTTTTCTAATGGCAGGCACTGAACTTTTACGTCGTTCGCCTAGGACAATGCCGGAAGTATTACTCATTTAACGTTACCCAATGGGCACCTGTGAGCCTAGGTCGCGGAGGCGAGCAACATTACCCACGCCAGACTGCCACAGGTACCCGTTTATAGAGTGGGCCACATTCACACAGGGCTAAAGAGAATAGAAGGGCTAGTTCACTCCGCTCTTAAAACTGAAGCTACGATTTCCCTCCTCATGACGTCACTGTGTCCACAGATCTCGGAAGATCGCACGCAAAGATATTATGATAACTTTGCATCTTTCTCTTTGTAAAAATAAGTTGGACTTTTTCTGGTTATTAGCTTTCAAACTTTACGTAATTAACACATTATTTCCATTCATAAACATAGTTTAAAAAAACTTTCTTGGCCAGTATATTTAAAAAATACCATTTTAAACTTATAAAAATATTTTACTAGTTGGCGAAAATGACACTATAAATACTTTATTTTAAAAAGTTCAGTTTTAACTTTAATTATTAAGAAAAATGAAAGTATATATCGACACTTTCTTATCCACATATTCTTTTATAACAATAAGTTGAGTTAAATTTAGAATCCCTGATTTTAAAATATGCCGTTAATAGCAATTTGTTCATACCTTATCATTAGGAAACATCAACCTTAAACGATAATTACTGAAACAAAATAACAATTTAGGTTCATAATGACATTAGAAATTTTACAATTGTTTATAGATATTTAAATTTAGGATGGTGTAATTTATAGATATTTAAATTTAAGAGAGTATAATTTTTAAGAAAAAATCATAAATATTAAGAATAACTACATTAAAAAATATGTTATGAAATTAGGAGAATTCCAACTATATACTATATATTTTATTTACACTTCTTATTTACATTTTAATTTTCTTTGACTTTATCCATTTTCTTCACCTGCCTTTCTTTATGAAGTAACGAGGCGGTTTCTATTTAGATATTGAATTTTTATAAAAGTTCTTAACGACGGAATAAACGTATTGCTGTTTTATATTAACTGTGTCATTTCGGAATCCATTCTTTACATAGTTATTCATTTACTTTAGGGAACACGCGGAAAATTATATTTTTTCCTTTCGTTTTTCTATCAAAATTTTTTCAAGTTGCAATCGCGCAAACTGGCATTTCGATAATAGTTTTACATTTTTGTAAATTCGCTGCAAAAACTGAAGAAAGTCATTATAGAAAATAACAAATGTCTTAGAATATGTCGCAAAAAGAAATGCTCCAATATTAGTTAGAGCTAGTAAGGCCGAACGCTCCGTTCTTGAAGTAAAAGTGCTAGCTTTGCGCCAAAGTGATGTCACTAGAGAATATCGGAGGATTGGCGCGGCGAGAGCTACTTCAAAAGAGTGAACCAGCCCTTCTATTCTCTTTAGCTCTGACATTCACACATTGCACAATATTTTTTTTCATGACCATCGTTGAACATACGACCCAATTCTATGGGTTTACAACTACTAATGTTCAACTCCGTAAGCCTGTAATTTTGAATCCAATCCAGAAGACAGGGGAACTCCTGGTCGAGTATTGGAAGAAATTTGCCTTCGTGGAGGACTTTTTGATGGAGCTAACCCGCAATTCCGTTACATGGAGAGAAAGACCACGAGAACCTCCCACGGTTAGCCTGACGACAAGGGGACTCCAACCGATGATTCGTCTACCACTAAGGATATTTCACGTCAGCTATGTGGTCGGTACAAGCCGGATGTGGAATTCATATCGACTGGGATTCGAACCCGGTTCGCCTCATTGGAAGGCGAACGTTCTATGCCCTGAGCCGTCGCGGCTCACATATCACACAATAGAGAACAACAAGCAGAGAGAAACATCTATGCCCGGATAGGGATTCGAACCCGCAGCCATTAACCTCGCAGTCAGGATCGCTAACCGCTCAATCATCTGCCCGGCATCGTTAAGAAATAAAACAAATCGTTTACAACGATTCCCAAATTAACACATTTTTTTTTCAATTGTGAACATTTGCTTTTTTTTATTAGCCAAATTTTATTGAATATAGCTACGAAATGTGATAATCATGTATTTGTATTTCATGCTGGTTTGATAAAGGCAAATAACCCATTTATAGTTAGAAATAATTTATGAGATAATTTTGCTTAAAATAAGTGAAATTAATTCCGTATTATATGATATTTATGTCTTACTTTTGAATCCTGGTATGCATAGAATAACGACAAATATAATCAAATTTGTGCTATTTTGTAAGAATCAAAAATTCTACTTAAATATATTACTATATATATAAATTAATAATTCATTAACATAAAAATCAGTGATCTCTACTGAAATGTATTCACTTTTACCCCTCAAAACGTACAAAACAAACAAAAAATATGCACTGAGGGAAAAGGTATGTTCAAAACTACTAGACTATTCTGAAATTGACCATACTTCTGGCTCTATGGGAACACCAAAAAACTCCAATTTTTACCGAAGAGATAATGATTTTTATAAAATTTCGTCATTGGTATTATTCATTGGGTTAAATTTGTTTTTTTGCTAAATACATGGTAATAGGAACTTTAATTTCGAAAATCAGTAAAATTTGAAATCAGTTGAAATTTGATATACCATTACCTTATAAACGGGAAAATTACTAAATGGATGGTTTAAATACCGTTGTGCTGGTTTTATAAACCAGAATTATATTTTTATTATCATAAACGTCATTAGCATACAATACGTTTATTTTACTAGAATTTTGTCCTCCGTGTGAAGTTATTAATTTCTTATTCTTTTAAGCTGTTTTTTTAAGCTTTTGGACCTCCGAAATCTTAATATATAAAAAAAGAGAAATGACTACTTTACGAGAAATTTGTCACTCTCTTTCTAACTTGGGGTCTATTAAAGACAAGCATTTATTACGATAATAAATCCAAATGTCTGATTAGTAATATATATAGAAAGGCGAAATGTAATCAGCAATACAACATGTAATTATATTGTAATTTCTTCGAAAAAAATTTTTTTTGCCAAGAGTCTGTTGAAATGTGTTTTTTTATTCATTTACAGTTCCCTGGCCATATTATCAGATGCACTATAAGATTCTATGTAAAATTTTATTTATCAGGTGATACTGTAAAGCTGTATTGTTTTTGCTCGAATGAAACAGGTTAACATTTGTTTACACTCCTGTATCAATTGATTAACATTGCAATGCAATATATGCGTTGAAAATAATTATATATATAAAGTATATAAAAAATCTTTTGAATAAAAACCCATTGCATGTATGTTTAAATATGAAAGTATTACATATAAACTAGTGCAAATCGTGTCATTATTAAAACACTACAGTGCGTCTATTAATTTGATCTAATTATTATAATATACTAATAAAATGCTTGATGTGATAAATATTCTATATTTATATAATATATCGTCTACTTTATCCTATCGTCAAATTTATAGTATATATCGTCTAATATAACCAATTGATACACTAACGTTAAAAAGTGCAAACTGGTTTCAGTCAAATAGCAGCAATAAAGCTGCAAAATGTCACCTGGTAATTAAGATTTTTTATAGGATCTCATAGTGCGTCTAATAATTTGGCCAGGGACTGTATATGTATACAGGAATTTAATTTCGCGATCCCTACCCAATTTGTCTCCATTTTCAGTGCGAGTCATGATCCTCGTTCTAGAAACACATCTTTAAAGTAAAAATGCTGAATAGTCAGTCAAGTATGTTGTTAGGAAATATCCTTCACAAACTTAATAATGAAGGGTCTTTGCTATAAGCAATTTTTCTGATTTATGCAGAATTAAAGAAAATACATGATGATATATCATTATATATGTATACGGATATTAAATCCGCTACACATGTTCCAACTGCTGTTTTAAAAAACATCAACTAAGAATTTCAATAAAAGCTGAAAACCACAAACGAAGATAATTTCTATCTCTCATTCTTCATGATGGTAAATTGACATCGTGTCGCAATTCTTGATTTATTTATTTGTCTTGAGGATGAGTGCGATTTTTGTGTTGTTCAAGATGACTCGGTCCAAGGAAACCTCTTTCACAGAGGTGACACTTATGGGGGAACTGTTTTGTGTGTTTCAGAATAACGTGACTATTAAGATGAGTAGATGTGGTGGCCCTGTATTGGCAGGTGGAGCACTTGTAGGGTCTCTGCAGTGTGTGGATTCTTATGTGTGCTTGAAGATGGGAAGAATGGGTGAAATCTCTTCCGCAGGTGGAACATCGGTATGGTCTGATGCCGCTGTGACTTCTCTCGTGACTCTCTAAGCTTCCTTTTCGAGTGAAGTCTCTTCCACACACTCCACAAGAGAAGGGTCTCTCTCCACTGTGGATCCTCAGATGTGTCTTAAGACTTCCTTTTTCAGTGAATGTCTTGTGGCAGTGGGGACATCCGTGTCTCCTCTCACCCGTGTGAGTAGAGAGGTGACGTCGGAGATTACATGACAGGTTGGTGGAGTATATGCAGTGGGGACATCGATGCCTTCGATCGTGACCCTGATGAGGATGTTTCCTCCTGTGTCGCTCCATGGCATCCACGGATGTGAACAATGAACTGCAGACATTGCATGCCACACCTTTTACACCTATAAAATGAACTGATTTAGAGTAAATCAAAAATTGAAAATTTTTTAAAGAAAAAACCATTATATCCTCATTTGGTGAAGCAATGACGTAACTGATAATTATCGAGCTGTGCAGGACACCCAAAAAACAAAATTTAAATCATAACAACTTTTATACATCTTAGGATAGATGGGTCCAACTACCCTCTAGGGTTGTAATAGCAATTCTGTCATTGTTTCTACAAATAAATTTTGCCTTTTTATAGCTCTTGACGTGTTTACTCTATTTAGGTTGGTTTTGCAGTTATGTCACTGTTTCACCAAATGAGCGAAATAGTAATTAGAACAGAGAAAGTGAATGCTTGAAACGTCTTTTGTAGCAACCATCGCACAATATGCTCTTGAAAGCCATTTTTAAAAAAGATTTTTAACTTCTTGTTGAAAATATATTCATGAAGTCATAGTCACTTTTAATGAATAAAAAACATTTATGCTTTTTTTTAATAAAAATAATAGACATATGTTAGGACACCTTAAATATTATTTTTATTTCTTGCGTATGTATTTTGTATTATGCGTATTATGTCGATATTTTTTCAAAGCAAATGAAAAATTCTTGGCATACAATTATGAAATTCAATTTTCCAAAGATAATTTCACATACAAAGTAATTTTTAATAGTTATTCATTATTTTTTATAATTTTATTTAAAAATAGTCTGAAAACTTTGAATTCTAAAGCATAAAAATTTTTATATAATTTTAAAATATGTAATCGTATATAACAAAATACAACAATTGAACTAAATCGGTTGAATATTTCGTTAGAAATCAAGTTTTTCTAGCGGAATTCAATTTTTCAGGAACAATTCCTCCGATTTCAGCAAAATTTTGACATAAAGGGATAACTAGCAGACTGGATAAGAAAATATCATGTTTAATTTTTAAGTTATGCTTTTTTAATTTGGGAAAATTCATACTTTTTTTAGAATATTTTTTAATACTGTCACATTCACTAGTATTTTTTTTTAATATTTAGTGAATACTAACAAAGGTGTGCTTTACCCCTTAACTTGGCGTTTGCGGGATTAGGCACACAATTGCTATTACGCATATCATAAAATATAATACTTCTTGATATTGAATTGTATAACTAAATCATTTCAGCAGAAAGTTTTTGAGTAAAAAAGTAATAAGAAAAAGAGAAGAAAAGTATTTCTTCAAGAAGACAAATAAAAGTAGAATAAATATGCTCAAGATGCATTTCACTAGGTAACATTTTCAGGATATGTTTCAGGCTAAAAATAAGAGCATTTTGTTTATCAATAATATTGACAACTTTTTTTTTAAACTTAAATCTTCAAAACATGAAAATCAATGCGACTGTATAAGATTTTTAGACTATAACAGCATACAATCTAATACTCATAATATTTAAGCATTCTACGGTTTTCGACAATAAAATGCTTAGATTAAAAATAATAATAATAAAAAAACAATATAACAGACTCTATCACCGATTATTAAGGCATAGATTTGATTATTTATACTTGGTTGGTTGGTTTCTGTCTCCCTTTTCAAGTTTATTCCAAGATCGGAGGCATATTTTCCTCCATACCACACCAGAAGCTCTTGAAATGGTAACACATTTCTGTATGTCTTGTAATAGATTTGCTTCTTGTACTGGATTGCCACTAAATTCTGTTTCTCTTCCTTGTCAGCACAATTCACAAATCTCAACCAATTGGAAATATCCTTTTTGAATCCCTCAATAAAATGATCCACTTTTCCTCCCTTCCATATCTAAACAAAAAGAAGTAAACATTGTTTAACAAGGTAACAAAACTGAATGTATTGAAAGTTACAATATACATAGCAAATAAGAGAGTATTTCAGAAAAATGCTTTAAAAAATACTACTTTTTAAATATAATTAAACTGTGCAAATCAAACGGTTTTTAAGTTCGAGTAGCTTTAAATAAAATATGTTTACAGCTAACAGACTTTAAAAAAGTAGTAAGTATGTTCATAATAATTTAAAAATAGACTCTTATAGAAATATATAAAATATTATGAGAATTATTTATATTTTTGCTCATTCGAACAATGACAATGAGTTATTTCAAAAATTGCACTTCTTTTTTAAGAGAAAAATCTTTCAATTTGATTAAAAAAAATGATGTTCCAAAGTATTTTATCTGTGCACAAGTAAAAATATATTTTTTTTAAGTGCCAAACTAAGTGCTAAGTATAAATAATAATTTTACTCTAGCCATTAAATTTAGTGGCATTTTTTACATCTATACCTTTAGTTTTGAATGAAATTAATAACTTTATTTTAACTAAAATAAAAATATGCTCATAAAAATCTGTATTCTAAATGATTGCATTTTTTAAAAGAAAATAATGAAAAATATAATTTTAAAAAAAGGGAGTGGAATTTTTAAAAGTAACTAGTTTTACCATCCAAGAATAACCAGATTTTTCAGCCTCTTTCTGTGTTTTTATAATTTTCCCTTTGTAAGGTCCAAAAACTGTGCCAATCGGCAATGGTATTTCAGTCCATATTCCAAATCCTGCTTTGGGAATGCTCGATATTCCAATAGAGAGAAAACTTGGAATTGTCAGCTCAGCTCGATCTGGTGTATTTTTGGGAACCTATATTGCAAGTAAATATTCCATTTTAATATGCATTTATTATCAGGAAAATTGTATTGTATAAGAATATGCAAGACAAAAAAATAGTTTCACTGAATAAATGTATTTATAACGATATATTTCCAAATACGTAGTAAGAAAGGTGAAGAAGACATTTGATAAAAGTCGAGCTTTTGAATTTTGAACATTCTCCTTTCCTTAACAGTATCTTCACAGAATCAAACATTAATTTTATGCTACAATGTGTTGAAAATTTTAAACTCTACAAAGATACTAGAAAAATGTGTTAATTTAACAATAACCATACTGGGGTAATATTTTACTATAAGGAAAACATAACTAACGTCATTTTCATCTAATGTCAATTTCGTGTATCTAAAACCTATAAAATATATGTAAAAATACAACCTTATAAATTATACTATATACTTTAGGAATTTAAAAAGATTTGTTTATATATTTTAGAAATATATTTTCTGAAATTTAAAATACATATGGCCATGTACTTAGGCTGACATGGATTTCTTATTTAAACTTATTTCGCTAAAACAAATTTGTGATAGTTATATTCAAAGGAAGCAACTAAGAAACTTATTTCAATGCAATATTGAACTGTTAGATAAGTTACAAAATTTATTGCGACTCATAAAAAAATGTAAGTAAAATTTAAAAATCATCAAAAAGTATTAAAACTTCGTTTGGTAGAAATGAACAAGTTTTCTGCAATCACAATAAATCCTAAGTCTCAAGATTTTAGCTTAAGCAATGTAAACAAAAAAAAGATTGCTTTAAATTTATAGAAAAGCTATTTAAAATATTGGACATTACTTAATGCATACTAAAGACAAAAAAACTAAATTTATACATTACCATCATTAAAATATGTGTAGTTCTTAAAAAAATGGAATATTGTTGATAGTCGTTAATGCAAAACGCACTTCTGCTATTTTCGGTTATCATTAAAAAATTTTTTTTTTCAGAAGTATTAATTGTTGCGTTTTAATTTATAATTTTTAATAAGGTATTACCTGAATAAGTCCATAAATATGCATTTTAGGAGCTGTTGTTTGATTTAAAACTTCAAAATTCAGTGCAATTCCAGTAAATTTAATTATGGTTTAGTTACTCTGACAAATTTATTCATTTAGCAAATCGATGATAAATATATATTTTACAGAATGCGGTGAAAAGTTAATGTATATCATAACCCACACAACGCGCGTATTAAACTACTACTCTCTATTGCTAATTATTACAAATTCTTATTTAACCATTTAATACTTACTCTTCTATCACATACCAAAAGCATAGGGCCGTGTTTCGGACAAGCACCCTTATAGTCACAATCACAGAAGTCACAATCTATGCACACAAAAAATAAATCACTAATTTTCAAAATGCTCATATATACGATGATAGTATAAAAATATTTCCACTCAGTTATACATAATAAGTAATTTATATAGACATTCACATTTGGAAATTTAATAAAGTAAAAATATATTATTGCTTTAGCAATTAATTAAAATTCAAACGAATAATTTTTACGCAAAATATTTTAACTTACTTTTTGATAGTAACTGAAAGTAGTATGCTCAAATTTTACAAAAGAAAAGAAAAATTAAAACTACGTATGCAATAAACTTCTTAGATAACTGCTGAATTTAAAAAGTATGTTATTTAAATATGTTGCATATACTTATAAAATGAAAGTTATTATTGTTGCGGTGATTTAAATTGATAAAAAGTATGATTACTTTTTTTAAAATTTTAAATTTATCTTCTCTTTGTCATTGGAAAAGTAAAATAAATGCTCTAAGATTACAATAAAAGATAAATTATAATACGACAAAGGAATAAGTTAAAATATTTATAATTCGTATTTCTTTTAACATTTTGCTTGTTAGAAATGGAAAAATGACATGAATCTAAAATTGTAGTTTAAATGTAGTATTTCTTTGAATAAATTCGTTTTAAAATATAGAAACGAAAGCATATTTAGTAAAAGGTGACGGTGACTTATGGTTTTAAAACAAAATTTAGTTTTTCATTGGAATAAAATTTATTAAGCATTGTATTAGTAGCATAAATCTAAATCAACTCAGGTAATATTGAATGCTCTTTTCAAAATTATTCTACTTTTTCTTCAATTTCTACTTAGTTACAGTTTTTATAATCTCTCCAAAAAAAATACAGATGAGAACAGAATTGCTTTTTAATGTTTTTCATCCCACAATTTTTTTAATTTTAGTATGGAATTTATTGCTTAAATTTTGGAGAGGATAAAAAAGGGTTAAATAAATATACGTTTAAAATCTCATCACAAAATTATTTATTTTCCTGCTTCTATGTACTTTAAGGTGAGCAAGCAATTCAAAAACTATTTAAACAAATAAAACACTCAGAATGATGCATATCTGCATTATGTGATAATGTAATGTATATTTTAAAAATAAGTGTTATACTTACACAGGAACTCGTCTTCACTCGAAACATCTTCTTCTCTGTAAGACTTTTTTTTCATATTCCTTTTAGGATATCGACTATGAGTTTCAAGCTCTAGGGAAGAATAAAATTTTTTCGTATTTATCTCTGATTTTTTTATTAGAACTTTGTAATCCGTTGTTTTTTATGACTAAGGAGTTACACAAACGATAAAATAAAATAGAAAATATGTATATCAAACTAGGTAATGAACACTTAATGAATTAGATAAAATTTAAGATATTGAAACATATTTTAAATTTATACAAAACCAAAATGTCCTAGATGCATTTTTCAGAATAAAAATCATTTGTAATGTTATCCGAAAAAGATAATTTCATTATGCATTTAAAAATATTTCGGTTATTCAAAATTTGTAATTCAGCATTTGGTTAGTTCATGAAACAGTTCTAGAAAACATTTCATTCGAATTACATAATTTTGATGCCAAGCTAAGATGATTTAAGAATTTTTGGTAGTTTTACACATGCATTTAATTTTTTTTTTAATTTTTGATACAAAATAGTTGGAACAAACCTATCTATTTGGGCTAATTTTCATTTGACTCAACATAATAAATACATCAAGAACAGCAATATCTATGTAAAATCAAGATGGATACTCGGGGGACAAGAAATATCTCTGTTAACCATACTGAGTCTAAATTCTTAACAAATCAATTTCTTAACTATCCCCTAACTATTTCACAATTCAATAACTTGGAAACTTATTTCTAATAGTAGAAGCTAGTGAAGAAAATTAAATAAGGTTCAATAGAGTTTAGAATTGATGTCGCTACGGCTATACTTAAGGTTTCTTTACGAGTTACATATGAATATTTAGTGGGGTAAAATGCTATAGTTCAAAGAATTTTGAATTAATGTCCTTTAAATATGAAAAAAAATATTTGTGTCGTAATTTTTATTTTGGAAGTAGTAAAACAAAATATAATTTTTCATACTATAATTCAATCTTTACATAAAAAGCATCGTTAAATATAAATCAATGTGTTTATTTTTTAATACCAGATATCATTTAATATTTTTTGAATACCATTTAATTTTTAATATAATTTCAATTTTTTTAACAAAGCATACATAATAATTTTACATAAAAACATTTACTGAAAATTTGTGCAACATCAGAATTACCAACAATCCTAGACTGATTAATTCTTTAAAAAACTGACTCTTAAGAAATTGAAGACATGCTGTTATAATTGAAGCTTCATACTGTTTTGGGGATAGATTCCGCAGCAATAGTTTGTAGTACCATATAAAGAAATAAAAAAAAAATTGGTAAATATTATTAAAATTGAAGTGTAATACCCTATTCCTTATTATAACTCCATTGTATTAGACTGGAAGAAAATTTGAGAGAATTTCTTCAAGATGTAGCTTACACTGTTATTACTTATTGTAACTTTTATTTCGTTAGTTTACAATCATAAACGTAAGGAAATTTTGAGGGAATTTTGTAAACAAATATAGAAAATGCCCGATTTAACAATACCGTTCTAAACAAAGTAAGTATTTATAGCAGAAATAATGAAGATTTAATGTGATATGTCTATATTTTTTACAGACGATTGCATTACCTAAGAAAGTTATAAATCTACATTTTAAAAATATATGCATCATCTTACCTTTATCTATTTCATTTTCAAAGGCCAGATCTTCCTCAGGTAACAATGGCTCCAAATCATTAAAATGGCGCTGAGCTTTCTCCAATAAAATCTTTGCAAATTTCTTAAAACCCATTTTTCTTGGATTAATTTTAACCTCTCGTTCGTTCTGGAATGCAATGTATCTATTGATAAATAACTACTATTCTAAAACAGAAGTATCCTCCAAAAGATTCGATTTTTCCAAATAAATGAAATTCAACAAAATAATTATTAAAAAAAAGGGTTCCCTCTTGGGGAATGAAATTATACAAGTTTTTGAAAAGCAATAAAGAACATGACAAAGTTATTAGACTATTTTAACCCATTGGTACTTAAATCATATCTTTAAATTTTGCTAGGTACTTGAATCGTATTCATAAGCTATATATTAGATAATTTATTAGCATGTTTTGTAAGTTAAACAATAAAAGTATAAATGCCAATGTGTTAAAAAAAACACTTTATTTATGCCAACAAAATAATTAATTAAGCAAAATAATTAGAAAATAATTCAATCAAGAATTTCATAATATTGAAGCTACTCAGAGCATTAATCACTCTTTGCTTAATATAAAACTTGTGATTCTTTCCTCCTAAATAAATAAGTCTTAAATAAATAACAGAAATAATACTTCTAAGTAAAAGAAATCAAATAAAAAATTATTGCACATAATTCAAAAATATTTTTAAAGTAAATATGACAAAAACACTAATTTTATCACCTCTCTAATAGGTATTTTTTTTCAACAATTGATTTTCGAAATTTACTACTTACATTTTCTTTCAATCTTAACTTTTTCCCGCTATTCTGATTAGTATCTGGAAAAAAAACACATTTTCACGAAAATCTTGCTAAATAATTTGATCAATCGTTTAATTAGTTTTTTTATGCAAACAAAAAATATATTGAGACATTTATAATACTTACTTTTTTGACTACACTTTTCTTTTCTCTTTTGTGATTCAGCTACAGCAAATAGCTTGAAATTCGTTTTCTCGAACCCTTTAACTATCAAAAGAATGAAAGATAACATAATACTGGGAAGAAAAGAAAAATTCTGTTCTTTTTTTCCTCTTTTTTTGCATTCATATAAATATTTGATTCTGCTTAATTTGGGTGTAAGGATTTCAAAACTGAAATAAGTTTTGTTTTTAAAGGTGCAATTTTTTAATGGCATTTCTAGTCGAAATGTACAAGTTTAACAGTGCTATACGTAACAGGAGGGCACACTTTTAGAGGAGTTAGGACACATGAAGTCCTATAAGAACTCATACAGGTAACTGTCACCGTATATTGCTAGAAACGATTCCCTATTCTGACCTGGTTAGAAGTACTCGAAGAATCATTAAACAATAGGACACACCTCTGGCTGCGTATGACGACATTATGACGACACGTGTTCTTATGCATTTTTAATCCCAATGATGTTTTTTTTTGTCCCCTTATGATGTTTCCCTTAGTAATGCAGTAAAATTTATGCGATTCCTTGTTATATATAACTTTTTTAAACTTGTATTTTTCCCCAAAAAATAGACTAAAAATGCCATTTAGAAAGAAAAAAAAAACATAGCTAGAAGAGAGAAACTAGTTGTATATTTGAAATTAACGATATGAAAGTATCTAATATCTGTTAAAAAAATCTCATGATATGAAAAAAATTTTCCCAATTGAGAAAAAATATTTAAGTTTTTTCGTTTAAGTTGAAGAAACTTATTAATTCACATCTACGATTAGAGATACGAAGGATTTAAGATCTGAAAAAATTTAATGCAATCGAAAACAAAAAACAAACAAAAATATTACCTAGTTCCCTTAATAAAATCGAAATTGTCTAAGCTAAAAGAAGTTAAACAACCCTATTAATTTAAATTACAAGTTAAGGCTTGACATTACTTTACATTTGTTATAAGATATGTATTTTCACTTCGATTCTAAATGTTTTATGAGAAAATGGCGAAAATATATTTCGTATAAATTAAAAAATTTTATAAGTGATTTGAAACGCGGAATTTGGGTAGGATAATGGAATACTATATATTTAGATTACAAATCACTTAGTCAATTTAAGAAAACATAGGGTACGCCGCCGCATTACTTCCCTACATGATATTGTTCTGAGGAAAAAATAATTTCTCTTAGATTATAGCTCCTGAGATATAATAATAAGGATGAAAATAATTGAAACTAAATTTAACTATCATTGGTAATAAATGTAAAAGTTTTTTTTCTTTTTTCTGCACTTATTATGCGAAACGTAGAATGATATTTCTAAATCGATAATGCTATGAATTTTGATTGTTAATTTTTAATAAGCACCAAATGACTAAATTGCATTTGGCAGAACTTAAAATTTTCCTGTTTATGATAAAAACTGAATTATGACAATCAAAGTTTATTAAATTTTCTGGTACATTATTTAAAATGATAATTAATTATTGCTTTATAAAAATTAAGAGCATTTGCTTAAGTTGAGGATTTTTAAAGTTTCGAAAAAATCGCACTTATTCACCAAAAAAGTAAATAAATAAACAATAAACTTCCGCTGACAGCTGAAAGCTTCGTTTTGAAACTTTTCTGAACAAAACGTACCTTGTAAAAATATCGTAGCATGAAGAACGGTGTCCAGAACTTTACACCAAACGTGGTGCAATTAATGCAAAAAATGCTCTTATACACCACTTTAATTAATAGCGACTATTTTTGGTCTTCAGTAATAGAAAAACGTATTATCACATTAAGGTATGATACACATAAGAGTCAGCAAAGTTAATTTTATGATACAATTTAAAATATGAGCCATTAATTTTGGATGCATGTACGCACAAAATCCTAAAAAGTTTGTAAATCAAGCATACAATCATCAACAAAGTAATGCTAAGAAGAATTTGAAATTAGCTTAACAGAACATAGAATAGAAACCAAATATAATAAAATTAAATATAATAAAATTAAATATAATTATTCTTATTACACGACTAAAAAATACATGCACATTACAATAGCGAACTTTTTACTTCTGTAGAGAAACAGCAGCGTACAAGACAACAGAAAGCTTATTCTTTCTCGTGCTCTATTGTAAATAATTGTATGTTGCTGCTACTTAACGATATCCAAACACATTCTAAAATTTGTATTTTTAGAGGCATCAATGGAGTGAATACGTGAAGTTTATATGAAAAAAATTTCATTAATAATATTTGTATTTAACTATTTTTAGAAAAAAAACTCAATGAGCGGTTAATTTTTTGTTAATTAAAAAAAATACTGTTCAACCAAATTTTTAAATCCATTAACATCAAATTTGGAGACAATTATCTAGAATTTTAGGGTTGACCTAATCTAAATTCTAAATAATTTCTAGAATTTCATATAGCGCAATGACTGAGGGTGCGAGGTTTCTTCGAGGATAAGCAGGAATGTCTCTTCATAAAGTCTATTTATCAATTCCCCTTCAGTTTAAAATTGGTAGTAAAAAATAATTAAAACGAATTTCTTTTTCTTTCACACAAGATCCAAAAAGATGCTCATCTCAACGATAGTATTGTCAATAAACATTCGACAATTTCATGATTTGTATTAAGTATCAAAGTTGTTGGGCGGCTAGCTCCTTAATTATTTTCCACTAAATGGCAGCTAGATTTTTAATTGTTTATGCCATATTTTCTTTCAGCTTTCAGCTGATTCAACTTCATCACTTTTACCATCGCAAAAGCTTCCTGAAGGTTTTTTAAGAATTAAGAAGAAAAAGATTTCTCTTTTGTGTTATGTTCTATGCTTTTTGTACAATTAATTTTGAGCTAACGTAAAATATGGTTAAAAATATTCCGTTCTGATAAAAGAAATAAGTAATTATGACCATGTATTTTAAGGTATTAAGCTTTACATACAGCAAATAATAATTAAAAGTAGAAAAAAAACATCACAAGTTTTTGTTATAAACAAATTTGCTTTTGACACAAAAATTTTTTCTTTTAAAAATTACTTCTTTTGTTTTAATAAAAGAAAATTTAAAGCATCCTTAGTTTAAATTCAGAGTTATACTTTAAGAACGTCACTTGTTAATCATGGAAGTAACATAACTACTAATAATTATTTATGACTATTTTTAAATTATAAATTTGATTAGAATTTTCTAATACAATATGTATATGAAGGAAATTTTAGATCTAATTTTAATGTTTTTGTTTTTTCTTATATGGGTATATTTCTTCCAAAATGAAAATACAAGATTTTAAAACTTAAGAGTACCTATAACAAATAAAAGTAACAGCTATTGCTTAGTGATATTTAGATTAACGTCTTACCTTGTTGCTGACTTCTTGAAATACTTTTGTTGTTTCTCGGAATCTTCTTTGCTTTTAAAGAACCTTCTTTTTCGGGTTCCAGAAAATTAGGAAGTTTCGTAGCAACTCCTAAAATTAAAATTAAATGTATAATAACAGAATAACAAAAATAGTGTTTTTCATTTCATTGAAGGCATATTTATCAAAAAAAATTTGTAAAAAATGACATTATGTTTATCCTTAAAACCTTATGTTTTTTATCAAAAGAATGATGATTATTAATTATATGCAAATTAATGTTTAAAAATGTGCATTTTAAGAAATGTTTGAAAAATTATTAATAGAATTGAAACACTACTCTTTTTCTCAACTTCGCATTTCTCTGGCTAAGTAGGTAAAGGCTTCGCACACACTGATGGTTGAAGAACTGATGGCAATGAGTTCGATCCTAATGACGGACTAAACAGTCTGCGTAAACACACAGAAGGATATAGGTTAAATCTGTTGTGACTAAGAGTCCTGTCATCTGTTAGGATGTGGAAATCTAGAAAGAGAGGTACCAGCGCAGGCGCTGTCCGCGTCCATTGACCGGGATCAAAATTACATGGTTACATTACATGGACCGGGATCATTCTTAATGGCCGGAAAACTATAGAACCTTGAAAATAAGGATGGGTGAGTGACCACGGTTGACTGACGGTGTTTTCTCAGCGTTATTCTTTATAAAAGAGTCATTTAAAATTATTTTATTACTTCATTATCTATTGTAACAAATTTTTTAAATACTCCCTGGAATTGTTCAAACCATAATCATTTATAATTGCATTGACTTATTAAATTATGTGTTTATATTTATGCTAATGTTAAAGATCTTCTAGGCAGTGTTCCAAACAACTATAAAAAATATTACAAAAGGGGCCAACTCGAAGGATTTAATTTTGCATCCCCGAAGACATGCTTTTTAAAAATTCCGATACATTTCTTAGAGAACATTTAATAGGCCTTTTATAAATCCATTCGGTGTCTTAGTGGCCGTAATTGGCGTGACAGATCACGATACGGAAATATTCACATGCTAATCCCAAACTTAACATGCGGTTCCTAATTTTTTCTTCACAAATAAAATGAAAAAAAGGAATATTTCATCTAATTTAAAATTCGATAACTTTCAGATAGATATTTCTCAGTTTCAGATAAGTATTTGAACAACGTGAACTTTTTTTCTAATAAGATAAAAAGACATAAGAAATAAGAAGATTATAATAAGAAGCTAAATAAAGATAAAAATATATAAGAAATTACAAGTGATCTATTTTAACTAATCATTAAGAAGATTGTTCTAATAGCTTAAATTATTATTTAATTTAATTATCAACCATTTAAACCGAAGAGAAAATTAATCACATTATGAAACTTTCATGGAATATCTAATTAAAAGAAATAAGAATTCTTAAAGAAATAAAACATACCTAAAGATTTTAGAACTTCCCAGTTTTTAACAACATTTAAATAGCGCTTTCTTTCGTACTCACTTAGAGATTCCCATTTACTGTTACAAGAGAATTTATTTATTCCGCAAGTTTCACTCATTTTTATCGAGAGTTCAATAAACCTACTATCGACATTTAGAACAACGTTATAGCAATCAGAATCAGGAAAATCGTTTGCTTTCAGTTGAGATTAATTAATTTATAGCAAACGATTAAAAAATATGCAGAAAACTTTTTTAATTCTACTTCGAAATTATTTACTACAATTAAAATATGATACTAATGCTATTTTCTAAATTTTAGAATTTTAAAAAATAATAATTTTGAATTTAAAATTTAAGAAAGCTTTTTTAAAAAAAAATTCGTGCCAGAAAAGAAAATTAAACTATTTTCTTTAAAAACTTACGTAGCAAAAAATATCGTTTGCATTTCATTTTATTTGTGACGTAATTTTTTAGGAAATAATGCAGACGATAATATTTCATCAAATCTAACTAATAAAAAAATTATGAAGAAAAAGATATTATTTAAATTTTTGTTAGAGGTAAAAATAGTGTGTACGAAACCAATGACAAAGGAATTTAGATGCTTTTTTTAATTTTGATTGACACAGTTGGAAAAAAATAACGAAAAAAATGATAGATTAAAGCATTTTAATAAATCGAATGATAATGAATTTTATTTGAATTTCCTTTTTTCCCAGATATAACAAATAAAATTATTGATAAAATCTAATATTAGCTAATGGATAGCAATGCATGTTCTATGTAATTTGTGTTTAGGTATAATAAATTCAATGCATTTTAATTGATAAAATTGTTTGAAATATTACATCGTAGTAAAATTATTAGTTGAACTTCCCGAATAATTTAATAATAAAGAACATATTTCTTGACAATGAACTGTAAATTGTCTATATTTTGACTAGAATGCGAATATTACTCCTTTATGGAGAGAATTTCGGTATCGGTACTTATTCATGCTAACAACAATCACCAAGGTTCCAGAGCAATTTTAAACTTGCAAAAATTCCCTTCAATGATTTTCTTCCAAACTTGGCGATTATTTTGGCTTAAAGGGAGAATAATACAGAAGTCTGTAGAGAGTAGGTAATTAAGGTAAAATACTTTATTACTATAAAGAAGGATTTTTAAATGAATTTTGCTACGATTGTCAGAAACTATAAGCATTTTTTTAATCTTATCTTATTATTATTATTGTAAACATTTTAATCTTCATTTTTTTCATGTTGCAAATACAAAAATTTTCAAAAATAAGCGTTCATATAATATATTACAACTTATTTTTTAAATTATCCACAACTTTATGTATTCATAAGTTGAACAAAAAGGATCCGAATTTGATTCCATTTAAATTTATTTTAAACTGCATGATTTAGTTTTCGTAGCACACAGGATTTTTAAATAAAAATTGGAGAAAAAAATTTTAAAACCA
Organism: Parasteatoda tepidariorum; assembly: GCF_982258835.1. Classification (NCBI taxonomy): domain Eukaryota; kingdom Metazoa; phylum Arthropoda; class Arachnida; order Araneae; family Theridiidae; genus Parasteatoda; species Parasteatoda tepidariorum. The sequence goes on from NC_141758.1 coordinate 90,943,052, forward strand.
ACATAAAATAAGTTGCTTTTTCGTTGAATTATTTAAAATCAGTCAAAGCAATTAAAATATTCTTAACCGCAACGGAAATTATATTTATGGTAAACATTGTGTTGAAATTGGAAATAAATCGGTTGAAAATTGTACTAGTAAGAGATACAACAAGTAAGATAAGCATAATGTCGAGTAAATTGCTTTTAAAGTTTTGTGTTCAAAAATCTATATAAATATGTAAATTTTTTTAACTAACTATTATGCATCAAAAAGTGGTCTAGAAGCTACTATGCTTTGTATGAGCGATAAAATGTATCGAAACAAACTAATGAAGTTACAACAAAAAATGTATTTAAACAAACAAATAATATATCAGTAATAAAATTCACTTAGAATGATTTTTAAGATCATATGATATCGCCACGACCACTATATGTTAAATACTAGAAAAATCTGTATATAGTTAAACATCTTATTACACTTGAATATTATTATATAGAAAAAAAAGCCTTTACTGCTTAAATTATTTTTCTAACTGTAAATTATTTGGAACTAGTGATGCTCGTAAAAAAGGTTAAAATTGTTAATAAACGTCTTTTTATAACAATAATTGTCTTTCGAATTTTTAATAATTGCAGCATTAACTTAAATCACACAAACCAAAATTCTCGAAATTTCTTGGAAAAGTACAGTAAATATCGTTTCAAAATTTTATAGACTGGTAAAACATTAGTTACTGCAACTTTAGAAAGTGCAATTTAAGTAAAGAGATATACTTTAGTCCTATATTGTAAAAATATGTAATTGCTAAAAACGTAAGTACGTCTAAAGTTAATAGCTGTACATTTTTAGTAGATGGTAATATTTTTGGAAAAATCTTCACTAGACTGGATTGTTTTATGAAGGATTAAGTATAGAAGGAGATTAAAACCTTAAAAGGAATCACTTTCTTTTAAACAGAATGGATATTTCAGACGAAAGAATGACAAAAACACTATCGCCATATCCTTATTAAAAAAATATAATGTACGCAATGGCCATGGCAATATAATTGTATGTAACAAAAAAAATTTGGTATACCTTGTGGTATTTGTAGTATGTTGCTTTACGCCATGCGTAAAATTTTATTTTATAGTGTAGAAACATTAATATATTATGAATATTATTGAAATTTTATTATTTTACTCGCTTATTATTTTTCCCAACTGCATAATTTTAGCAACCTGTTGAGTTATTAGATGTTAGTTTAGAAGTTGTAATTCTATATCTAATTATGTATAATGGCAGCAATCATAGTAAGTTGGCGAGAATTTGGCAAAATTTAAATGATTTTACATCCCATAGTATCTAAAATTTGAATTCAAGATGGTAGAAGGAGTGAGTAGTTGAAGCCATAGTCCATGAAAATAACATATAATATACACCAAGACAATGACATCTTAAATACGATTAAAATCTTTGTATAGTTCCTCATTGGATATCGCTAGATTAAAAGTTATTAAGAATTTATTATCTTAATTATTTATTTGTTTTCTTAACTGTTCATTTTCAGAAGTAGAATGTTTTTGGAAATAAGTGAGAGAACCTCAGAGTCTTTATCTCATAATGTAAAATGGCGCCATTTAAAATAATTTGGAGAGAAGATGAAGTATACTTTAAAATATTTTCACTTCACTTAATATCTAGACCAAATGCTCAAGATGGAAGGAGAGTTGAGAAGGAGTTGCCAAGGGTCTATTTAAAACGTTTCGTGATGTGAATTATAGCTATGTAAATCGAATCACCTCATCAGAATTTGGTAGTCGGTATCCAATGGCAGATGGGTAGAATGCGGAGGACAGATAGTTCCAACAGCTTCAAATGAAGAATCGTTTTGCTTTTAGCTTGAGATCGAATGATTAGTACAGAAAGTTTAAGCAAAAACTTGTCGAAAGTATGTTATTTGAAGCACGTTATTCAAATCAAGTTTTTTTGTTGATTTTTCTTTAAAAAAAAACAATAATAAGGAACATTTCGGTTTACTTAATAAAAATATTTTATTTCCCTATCTCCAATTGGAAGCGCTTTATTCTAGTTTTTTAATTTAAGCAGAAATATTACTAGTGAAGAAAAGTATGCCTTGTTCGCTTTAAATATTCTCATATAATTTTTTTTTATTTTCCTTATTCTTTAATTTACTCACTTGGATTGTAAATGTAACTCAAATAATAGGTTAACACGTGTAATTTCTATATAAGTCCTTTAATGATAACTGTAGTATTAGTACAGTACAGCTAGATAGCAGTACTTCCAGAGGTAAATAATTAAGGTAAACAGAGTGCATAACATCTTACATATGAATAATCAAGCATTTTGCTCGAGAGCATTTAAAGTAAATGATCATATGCATTATATTGAGAGGGAAACTACGAAAACCTCCTACGGTTAGTCCGCCAGCTATAAAATTCTGACCCCTGATCAGTCTATTACTAAAGAGATTGTACACCAGCTCTGTGATTTTTGCGAGCCGGAAGCGGAATTTGTATCAGCCACAGCTGGGATTTGAACCTAGGTCACCTCCTTTGGGAGGCAAAGGCTCTAACACTTGGCCTACCAAGGATCGCTTACTTTTATTAACGTCAATGATTCTTAATAATAGACACTTTATAATAGACACTAATTGAAATTTAAAAAATGAGATAGGTACTAAAATTCAAAATTATCTCTATTTATTATGCTGGCATACGTCTTTCAGATTCGGGAGTTATTTTGCATTATTATTGAGCACTGATCTATTGTTTAATTACTTTTTGTCCCCCCCCCCGTACAAAGAACGGATATTCGGCTAGTATTAAATAATTTGACTTTTGTATTTTTATTCAAAGAATTACTCCTGAAAATTTCAAAAGAAAATTCCAATTTCTGTTCACAGCAAAATGTTTCATTTCATAGAATTCTTTTTTCCTCAAAAAATTATACTAATTGTTTTTAAAATTTTTAAAAGTTCAGAGAGCTGTTGATTATAATTTTTAATTAAACAGTATTTATAACACTTAAAACTTTGTTCAAATTAACTACGTTTCATGAAAATGAAATTACTTTTTTTTCCTATCTAAACACTTCATGAAGATTTAAGCAATGTAGAGCATGTCCAAAATTAGTACATTTTCTGTAGGATTCTTTTTCCTTAAAAAATTATACTAATTGCTTTTAAATTTTTTAAAAGCTCAGAGAGCTATTAATTATAATTTTTAACTAAACAATAACTAACAATACTTATAACGTTAAAAACTTTATTCAAATTAACTAACTTTTATGAAAATGAAATTACTTTTTTTTCCTATCTAAACACTTCATGAAGATTTAAGCAATGTAGAACACGTCCAAAATTAGTACATTTTCTGCAGCTTATTCTGCAAAAAGATAAGATTTTATCTCCCATTAATGCATGTTAGGATACAGAACATTTAACAGTCTCAGAAATTAATTATGATTCTGCATTTCGGATTCGACAAGATTATCAGTTCTCAGAGAACGCTTTTGGATGGCGTAATAATGTATCCTTGACAATTATCATACCTCTCAAATGGAAATGCATTTGTGTGACGTAAATTGTAGGTAAGATAAGAATAATTTGAATGGTATTAAAATATCCTCTCTATAGAGTTAACGGTGGTAAAACACTTAGAACGTAAAGTATTCCATTTACTATGATCATACATGGCAATACTTTTAGTTTTTCTACAATACTTTCACTTGTACTTCGTTACTTTTTAAATTCAGTTCTTTTATTAGAAGTTATTTATTACTTTTTTGAGGAAAAAGTAGAAGAATTTGTAACAAAATTGTCATAAAGATCGTTATTTGCATTCGTTACTAAAATTTTCTTAAAAGAAGGTTTTTATTCTGCATCTTTTTTCTCTTTTTTTCTTTTTTTTAATTAACACTAGAAGGACGGAAAATTAGTATATACCTACATTGCCCAAATGCAGTCAAAATGACTGGATTATAAAAGAATGAATAAATTTGTTTAAAAATAATTTTTAACATTTTTTTTAATATTATAATAACAAGTTATTAGAAAATATTAACAATTAAAAAAATTATATGTTGTACAAAAAGTCACAAAATTCTAAGAAATTGTGTCATTATGTACATCATTGCTTTTCTAATTGAAATTAAAAACAGTTAAAATGACTTCCTTGGGCAATCTAGTATTAAATAGCTTTTTGCTTCAAATTTATTAATACCGTGTATAATATAACCTAAACAGCTTGAACAGATAGCTTTTTTTCTATGAAAATTTTCTTGAGAATCTGATCTTTTGTCTGAGAATCTGATCTTTAAGTCATTGCGTGAGGGGTTATTCAAGTAGTATATGGAACAAGCTTTATCTATTTTACATAAGCATATTCTGAATTGATTTTTTTAATTATAGATTGATTTTTAACATATAATTGATTGACATATAATTGATTTTTTTAATGAAATAATATTTCTTATGCGCAACCTGAAATTAATGTCTACCTTTTCATTCATTGAAATTTATAACCAATATGACATTTAAGCCGACTTTGAAGTGAAGTTTGAAAAAGATCAGAGGATAATCTAAGGATAAGATCTGGACATTCCTTCATGAAAACCCCCAATTAATGCTCCTAATGCCTCTACAAAAGTAGATGTGGCCGGCTTTAGACTTTTAACTAGACATGACTGTCTGGGGTCTTACCTCTTTTGTATGTTAAATATTCAAAAATTATTACGAATCACTTGAGACAATGTTGACATCTAAATTTAAAGAAAGTTAATTGTTCTTGTCAGGTTTTGAGTCTGGTTTAACATACATTCAATTCGTCTTGAATATTCATAAAAAACATAAAGAAATACTAACCTTTCAATCATTGAGACTTTTGACTAATTTGAAATTTAAGCAGAACTTGAAGTTAAAAGCAGAGAGTATAAGAGCTGGTCATTCCTAACTGAAAACCCCAACTATGTTCCTTATGTCTCAAGAACAGAAACTGTAATTGTCTTTAGACTTTACACACACTTCAATTAAAAATATTTCAATATCGTAAAAAAAATTCTAAATATTTAATTGATTAAAAATGTTTTGTTTTTTTGAATTTATTCATAAAATTGAACAGAGGTTATAAAGAAATATTTCATAATAAACCAATTGAAGAAAAACACTTTTGAATTCATACTTCTATTCAAAACTTATTGTGATGAAAAAAAACTATCCTTTCACAAAAAAGAAAGTTTCCCCTCGAAAATGAGCATTTTAGTTTTAATAGTAAAAATTGAAATACTTATGTCATTTATCAATTATATATCATCCCTTATAATGAATATATCCTGTAGCCACTGAAGAATAAAACAGTCTCTCTAAAATAGTTCTTCAGTTAAAATTCGTAAATAGTTAATTAAATTTTACTACTATTAACTACAGCATTCCAGCTCCACAAAAAGCATTTAAAAAGTGATCCTCCTATTAAATGTTTGTTAAAATTTTACAGTCATAATCACTTTTATTACGCCTTGCAATTAGCTTTACAATTTTGTTTTGTGAAATATTTTATGAATTGGCAACTACATATAGTGATATAAAATAAAGATTTTGTGATAAATGTTAAAAAAAAACGACAATGGATGTGAGAGAAATAGTATTCTATTTCTCTATATCCCTTTTATTAGAAAATTATGATTGAAAAATATTATCAGAAGACAGTGTTTTCAGTATTAGGTAAATATTCACTACATCTAAATCTGCAACTTATCAGTAATTTGCTTAAATAATGAACTTAAGTGTTAAAATACCTTTGAATTAGTTAGATAGTCTAACATTAAATTCCTTACAGGATACAGCTGTTTCAAAAGGTAAAAAAGTCAGCAAAAAGTCTTTAAAAAAAACTTGACTTATGCCTAAGAAAATTGGAACAGATTTTTCTTAAGACGAAAAATTTTTATAAGAGCTAAATCCCAGGCAGAAAAACTTCGTAAAACATTTATAAAGAATTTTTTATAAAATATGTAATTTTTATAAAGGTAAATTAACTGCAAAAGATTTTCAGTTGTTTTATAGTTAAAAATTTTTTTATCAAAGTTTAAAAAATCAAAGGTGAATATTTTTTTAACAAAGCATTTTTTATGAAGTTATCATCTACCTGAACCCAAGCCGCAACAGAAGGGTTGTTTTTTGCTACTCAATAATATGCTCTCAATGCTTCTCAAGCTTTTGTGAAAGCTTTTGTAAAGCTTTGGTACAGAATCTGTCACTTTAGATATTGCAGAATTGTTCTATTCTATTAATGACCTTTTTTTTTCCTTTTTTATGTTCTGTGCATATACAGGATGGCCTATATTTTTTCCTGTATATTAATCTATAGGTCATAATTCTGAAATTTCAATTCTAAAATTATAGCCAAACTAAAACTTTCACCTAACACTAATATCATGAAGAGAAAAATTTTAAATTTTAACAGCTGTTTTAAAAAAATATTTTGGTGATCAAAACTAGAAAAGAATGTTGAAACTAAAATATCCGATCACATTTCTTCCAAAGTAACAATATTAATATAAAAATAAGGCTGTCATAAAGTTTCAATTCTTCCATAATCTTTCATACATCATTTATAACCGTTGTTAAAAAGCAGACACAATTTTTGGGTTTACTGCTGCTAAGGTTCAAAAACGTAGCCTTGTCATCATGAACCCAATCCAGAAGACAAGTGAACTCCTGGATCAAGTATTAGGAGAAATTTCGTAGAGGATTTTTTGGTGAAACTAACTCGCATTTGTGCTACATGGAGAGGTAAACCACAATAATTTCTCACGGTTAGCTTTACGGCAAGAGGACTCAAACCCATGATCGTCTACTACTGAGGATATTTAACGTCAGCATTGTGGTCAATGCAAGCCGGATGCGGATTTCGTACCGACCAGTTATCGCTGGGAATCGAACCCGGTTCACCTCATTGAAAGGCGAACGCTCTTTCCCCTGAGCCATCAAGGCTCTTATTTTATAACCGTCATTGAACAGCCGACCCAATTTCATGGGTTCACGACTACTAATGTTCAACTCCGTAGCCTTGTAATTTTGAACCCAATCCAGAAGACAAGGGAACTCCTGGGTCGAGTATTGGGGGAAATATGCTTCATGGAGGACTTTTTATTGGAACTAACCCACTTTTGCGTTACATGAAGAGGAAGATCACGAGAACATCCCATGGTTATCCTGACGGCAAGGGGACTCTAACCCATGATCCGTCTACCACTCAAGATATTTCACGTGAGAACTGTGATCCGTGCATTGTAATAAATATATCAGAATTGATCTCTTATTGTAATAAATATATCAGAAGTACTTTCAACATTTAGTCTTTGTATACCGCTGCCTTTTAGCACTAAAATGTCATTTGTCAATTACAGCCCAAGGGTTATAAGAATTCATGGCAAATCATTAAATGACTCAATCTTCAAAAAGTCTGTGTGCTGTCTTTCGTCAATTATGAGAGTTAAGGCTCCTATACTATCAGGGGCTCTAGTGAGAGTGACATTATCTGTATCGCGTAAAAACTAAATTCCAGAGAATATGGTAATTTAATTTAAAATACAAGATTTTTACAAGACAAAATTTACACTCCTACCCTTGATATCCATTCTCCAAGGAAGAACGGAAATTTCGCAACTAGTTTTATAGTATCAAATAATACTGTTTATTTAACCCTTTGACGCAGTTGCGACACCGTGCTCTTTTTAGGTTTTTTTTATAACATTCTAATTACAAGCAAAAATATATTTTTGGATTTTTTTTAAATTTTAAAACTCTAAAAAATACTAGAAACGTCTGTTAGATTATCAGAATTCTATTTGTACTAAAATTTAAAATCCAAAAAAAAAAAATGTTTTTTTTCTCATTCATATTTAAAATTTTAAAATTATTTTTGAAAGTAATAAAATTTCAATAATGAATAACTCTTTCGCTTACATCTAAATAACAGCAAACATGAAGGAATTTTTTTTTTCAGAAGTGAGCTGTGTTTGGAAGATTCTACTTTTAACGCATAAAAAGACACCGGTATTTCATGCTGTATGTAAAATGCTAAATATAATATTTTTCACTTGTTTTTATATAATTTTATAGAAAAAAAGAAAGTACAAAAAAATATGTTTAATGAAAATTCTGCATCAAAGGGTTTGGTTAGTAGAATTTGCATGTTATATTCAGTATATTTTAAAACTTTTTCTTGAAAACTTGCGTCAAATATATAATATAATAACGTTTATCAGTCTTTGAAAGATTTTTCTTCGCTATTGTGCATTTTAGGTTCATAAATAATTCCGACTAATATGAATACTATATGTATTAACTAAATTTGAACGCAAAGGGATAAAAACGGTAACTCACAAACACCTTATATTTATTGGTTTAAATTAATTTTGTCCTCACTTTAAACTTTTATCTAGCTAAATTTTGAAATTTTACGACTTGAGGGATGATCCAAATTATTAAAATGTAATATCAAAATAAAATAAGTATTACTGTATAACAATAAGATTTACAGACATCACAATTCCGGTGTTTTTGTCATTTTATTGCTAAAAATAACCAAAATTTAAAATAACAAATGCACGGATTATCCTTAAATAAACAAAATACAAAAACACCATTCAGCAAACGCAGATTGAAAGTAATCAGACCTCATGTAATTATTTTACATGGAGTTAGAATAAAAAAACTTAAATTATTTACAATACTTTAAGCAAATAACTAAGATGAAAGATTTTGATTTAAACAACATGAATAAACATGTATAATTCCAAACACACATAAATAAACACTACACGAAATCAAGAATTATCAAGCTATTTAATTGAACAGTGCAAATTGTTTGTTGTGCAAATATGTTTCCGATGCAACTGCAATCAAAACTTTCTTTCAGGCCAATCGGAAGCTGTTGACATTTCTTGTGTCAAAAGTGGAGCAGTTGATAGATTGTAAACTGGGTTGTCGAATTCGCTCCTAGTGGGTGGCATGTTGTTTACAATCACAACGGATGGATTTTCGGGTTGTGCTTGAACCATGTTTGTGGTGTTAACGACAATGACTTGTTTATCTCTTCTGCAACAACAGCAGCAGCAACGGTACATGCAATAACATAAGGCAACTAGAACAACAATAGATCCGATTGGCGCTGCAATTAGTGCACCCAAATTGGAACTTCCTGGTTCTGTTTCAGATTCCATACTTGGTAGTGCAATTACTTTCTCCTAAAATTAAAAAAAAAAATTAAGAATTATACATCTTGTTATTTGGCATCAGAGAAAAAAAACATTTGGTTCGAAATTGCTAAAAGTAATATTTTTGTCTACGAAATTCAATTTGCAGAAAAAAATGATCGAACTAACCCACATTTGCGTTAGATGGAGAGGAAAACAGCGAAAACCTCCACTCATTAGGAGGCGAGAGCTCTATCCCCTGACGCATCATGGCTTAAAAAGAAACATTAGTCGAAAAATCTTTTTAATTTTCAGTTTTCATTTGGGACCACGTTTCTCTTTATTAAGATTCTTTTTATTTAGTTTCTTTCCCCTCGGTAGTCAAAGATTCCTTTACTTTAAATCTATCTCTCATTTCATCAAACTTTTACTCTTTACCCAAGATTTTTCATTTTAATTCTTTCATACTATATTTTAAATTTATAAAGGATACTTAGTATCATGCTTACTACCCTTGAAGTGCAACCCTTAAATTTTGTATTTATTACATTCTCTTAGACAAGAATTCTAAAAATATAAACTAAGGGCGATGATTGCAGAGGAACTTTATTAATCAAAATAAATAGCGAATTAAATTACACTTGAAAGATCATTAGATGAAACTAAAAAGTGAAATTTTTAAGTTATTAAATTTTTTATATTTAAAATTATGCCACAGTAAAACACAAATTAGGTCATTTTGCGAAGTCTTTAAACACATGCTTTTAATTTGGTGTTTTATGCAAAACCCGTATAAATACAAAAATTATAATTTTGTGACATTAAAGCACTCATTCTGTCTAAATTTTTTGTACTATACAATTAAGTTGGTTTTTACAACATTTTGCCGAAAAAGTACATAAAACTATACCTCACTAGTATAGATGACATATTTCAAGCATGTAACTCAAAAATTGCAATTTGTACTTACTAATACTTTCTAAACTATTGATTCTATCTACATAATTCTAATTTCATTTATTTTACAGTGAAACAATCAGTAGGAATCATACACTGCTTATTAATATAGCAGTATTAGATGCATAAATAGTTATATGAACAAAATTTCACGTTTGTACATTAAATCTTTAACAACACTTCAACATTCAATCATATTCACTTAATTTTGATATTCGATTCAGATTAATAATTACACATGAAATTATAATTTCGACTGTATAGCATGGCCAAACATATGTAAAAAGTACCTTGCGAAGCTTGGTTTTATATAAAACTTGGTGTAATTTTAAGGTATTGTAAATAATTATACTTCACTTTACAACGTATTTGGGTAAAAATTTAATTAAAAAATTAAAATTTGTTCGAAAAAAACTTTTTAATTATCAGCAATTAAAAGACATTTGTTTTTACCACATACATTTTTAGCTATAACTTTAAAAATAATAATTATTTTTTTCTAAAGCTTTGCGCACAGAGTTTTACTAATGCTACCAGTATTTTATTAAAGATTGAAGTTGAGTGAATAATTGCACTTTTGTCTTAATCGACCTGTGTCCACTTAAATAGCATTATTCACCACAATTTCAATTCACTTAACTCTCAACAGTTTCATCATACGATCTTAAAAGCCAACTATTAAAATCAAGGTTATAAGAAAGTTGTAATTAAATACAAGACAATCAATAAATTATAGTTTTTATAGATGGATAGATTTGAAATAAAGAAATATTGACGTTGTAAAATTATAAAATAAAGGTCAACCTACTATAACTTCAAATAATAAAAAAGTATTTTGAATTACTTTATAAGTAACCTTTCAGGCAATTACAATAAAAAAGAACTTTCTAAAAAAGCCCATTTTTTTAAGGAAGTAAAGCTAATATTAAAACTAATCAGTTAAATTGAAAAGAAATGTCACAGCAATATTTTTCTTTTAAATTTGTTAGCATATAACAAGGATATTAATTCTTAACAGAAAATGTAGTGTACTTACTAATCACGAGATTGCTTTATTAAAAATTCTACTTACAGGGAATTCTAAAATTAAAGATCTATCTACAATGTAAAAGTTACGTCGAGTACATCCTAAAAAATTGTTGGTTGTATACGAGAATGTAGAATGATTGATGCGTGCCAGTTAAAAAAATAGTTGTTCGTAAAAGGTTGAAAATATCCATCCTATTGCTGAAGAATGATTTAAATGGAATTATTGGAAAAACTTGGTGAAGATCATTCATAGCATTTTATAATATTAATCCTTTGGCATCGAATTACACATGCATGCATGTATGCTCAAAGGACCTTGGGTATTGTCCTCCGCCAAATGCTCTGTAACGTTGATATAGTAGGTTCGAATCTCGCCGTTATGCTGGATATATGTTTGATCGATGCTGGATATATGCTCTTCTCTAATTTTGGATATATGTTCTTGGGATTAAAAATGGTTATAAGTTGTTCTTTGATATTGAGCACACAAATTTTTGTTGAGAATGAGAAGTTTGTTTCACATACATATGCGTCCCGCGCTGGTCTGATCGTTAACATACGGTTCCTAGCAGATCACCGAAGTCAAGCATCACTGGATGCGTTCAGTGTGCGGGTGGCTGACCACTTGTATCAGTCTGAGTAGGGGCCGAGGGTGTGTGGTATGGGTCCTCGTTAAACTGTTCTACGGTAAAGTGCTCGACTTCGCGTGCAGGTCGTCGGGCTACCGAAGCGGGGGTGCCATCCCCTCTGCAGAGGATCAAAATTGTGATGGCATGCTTTCGGATCATCCTCAGAGAAGTTTTCCACACCATCGTCAATAGCCCATTGTGCAGCTCTAGTGCGACGTAAATGAACAACAACAACACATACATATGCAGGTTTGTGTGAGCATTTAAAGTTGGTAGGTATGTATGTATTTTATTTTCCTAGCACTAGAGCTGCACAATGGGCTATTAGCGACAGTCTGGGAAACATCCCTAAGGAAGATCCGAAGACATGCCATCACAATTTTGATCCTTTGCAGAGGGGATGGCTCAATCGCTTTGATAGCTCAACGACCTGCGAGTGAAGTCGGGCACTTTACGGTAGATTACGAGGACCAATATCGCGTACCCTCAGTCTCTACGTAGGTTGATCAGAGTGGTCACCCACCCGCTTACTGACCGCAGACTGTGATGCTTGACTTCGATGTTCCACTGGGAGCCATGTCTTTACGATCAGTCCACTGCAGGACAAAATTAATTTTAAATCTCTATATTTGATAGTAAGAGCCACGGTGGCTCAAGGGATAGAGTTTTCGCCTCCCAATCAGATGATCCAGATTCGAATCTCAACGTTGGTAGGTTGATACGAATTTTACTCAAGGCTCGCACCGACCACAGACATAAACTGACATAAAGTATCCTCAGTGGTAGACAGATCATAGATTAGAACCATCTTGCCGTAGGACTAACTGTGGGTAATTTTCGTGATTTTCCCCTTTGTGTAATACAAATACAGGTTTGTCCTATCATAAACTTTTATGAAAAAGTTTTCTGGTCTCTTGAATGAGACCAGAAACTCAGAAATGGGTTGGCTTTTCAACACTAGATATAAAATAAAATATTTGGTATTAAAGTAACCAGGCATAAATAAATTTGTTGACGAATAGTATTTCGAGTCTCGTCTGAGTTAAATCTGTGAGATTGCTATTTAATATCATTGAATATAAGAAGTGAAGCTTAGGATAAATTTGTAGCGGGTTCGCTATAATCAAAAAATAAAATGTCAGATTGCTTGAGAAAATCTCCCTAAACATAAGAGATTGATAAATGGAGGCCGAGAGGATAGAACGTTCGCCTTCCAACGAGATGCACAGGGTCCGAATCCCAGAAATGGCTGGTCGATACGAATTCCGCACCCCATTCGCACAGTCCACATTGCTAACATAAAGTTTCCTCGGTGTTAGACAGATCACGGATTCGAGTCCCCTTGCAATCAGGCTAACCGTGTGACTTTTTCGTGGTCTTCCTCTCCATATGTAACGCAAATGTGGGTAAGTTTCATCAGAAAGTCCTCCAAGAAGACAAATTCCTCTCAATACTTGATCCAGGAGTTCACTTGTCTTCTGGATTGGGTTCAAAATTACAAGGCTGCGGAGTTGAACATTAGTACTCGTAAACTCAAACTTGGGTCGGCTGTTCAACGATGGTTATAAAAAAACGGATCAGTGTTTTCTCTTGTTAATGCAACTGATACAGGTTTTTACTCTATTAACGTTACATTCAGTGCAGCTCGACTTATTTACACACATAATTTTAACATAAATAATAACGAATAAGTCTGATGACGTCATTATTATCAGAATCAGACAATAATCACGATACTGCTAAATCGTAAAATAATTCTGGAACAGGATTAAGCGTTTCTTTTTTTGGTTCAATCTAAAAAATGTGTGTAAGTTTCAGAAAATACCGTCCAATTTAACATATTCAAATCTGTTCCACTTATTGCAAGTTTAAAGATTTTATTTCTCTTTCTTTCAATTCTAAACGTGTCTATAAACTTCAAAATTGCCACTCCAACTTTACATAAGTGTTTTAAAATAAAAATAAAAAGCAACAAATAAGACTTTCCTACATGAAATACTAAAAAAATATATATTATTTTGAGATTTAAAAATGTTGCTTTTTTAGGCTCAATTTAAAAAAAAAGGTATCAGATTCACAGAAGACTGTTTCTTTATGCAACATTTTGGTATTTCATTTCAATGAAACAAGAGAACGGGAAATAAGCGAACGAAATAGCAGTAACCGATCGAATCTTTTCTCTGTTATCAATCTCCAAGTGAGTAGTACTCCTTCGACATTCTATCAAGAAACGCTGCTTTCAAGAAGAATAGCTTTTTAGCTCTCCAATATCTTTTACGAATTATTGGCTTTCGTGCTTTTTTTCTGTCTGATTAAACGTCGAAATTGAAATGGATTGCTTGTAACTGTTTTCTTCTACTACATTTACCATTCTCCGATTGATATCCCAAAATATGTGGTAAAAGATTTGGAGTAACTCTTGCCCTGTTAGAATAGATAGTGTATATTGAACTCCTTAATTCTTTTTGCGATTCAAGAATTCCTATTTTTAATACTGAACTTTGAATAATAAACTTAGATACTTCTGAACTAAAAAAATTTTTAGTTTTTAACAACCTGGTTTCCAATGTAGTTTCTTTTTGTAAAAAGCTATAGAAGAGAAGCCTTAGTTAAAAGCAATACATTGGTCTTTACTCGTTGGAGTGTTTCGTGGTAGACATCATCAATATTTACTCCTTAATTCCTTTTGTGATTCAAGAATTCTTATTTTTAATACTCAACTTATATTCATGAATTTAGATATTGCTGAAATAAAAAATTGTTTAGTTTTTTGACAACCTGGTTTTCAATGTAGTTCCTTTTTTCAAAAAGCTATGGAAGAGAAGCCTTAGTTAAAAGCAATACATTGGTCTTTACTTGTTGAAGTATTTCGTGGTAGACATCATCAATATTTACTCCTTAATTCTTTTTGTGATTCAAGAATTCGTATTTTTAATACTGAACTTATATTAATGAACTTAGATATTGCTGAACTAAAAATTTGTTAGTTTTTGACAACCTGGTTTCCAATGTAGTTTCCTTTTGTAAAAAGCTATAGAAGAGAAGCCTTAGTTAAAAGCAATACATTTGTCTTTACTCGTTGGAGTGTTTCGTGGTAGACATCATCAATATGTACTCCTTAATTCTTTTGGTGATTCTAGAATTCGCATTTTTAATGCTAAACTTATATTAATGAACTTAGATACTTCTGAACTAAAACATTTGTTAGTTTTTGACAACCTGGTTTTCAATGTAGTTCCTTTTTGAAAAAAGCTATAGAAGAGAAGCCTTAGTTAAAAGTAATACATTGGTCTTTACTCATTGGAGTGTTTCGTGGTAGATATCATCAATATTTACTCCTTAATTCTTTTTGTGATTCAAGAATTCGTATCTTTAATACTGAACTTATATTGATGAACTTAGATAAATATGAACTAAAATTTTTTTTAGTTTTTGACAACCTGGTTTCCAATGTAGTTTCTTTTTGTAAAAAACTATAGAAGAGAAGCCTTCGTTAAAAGCAATACATTGCTCTTTACTCGTTGGAGTGTCTCGTGGCAGACATCATCAATATTTACTCTTTAATTCGTTCAGTGATTCAAGAATTCGCATTTTTAATTCTGAACTTATCTAATGAACTTAGATAAATATGAACTAAAATTTTTTTTAGTTTTTGACAACCTGGTTTCCAATGTAGTTTCTTTTCGTAAAAAGCTATAGATGAGAAGCCTTAGTTAAAAGCAATAGATTGGTGTTTACTCGTTGGAGTGTTTCGTGGTAGACATCATCAATATTTATTAATAGAATCTTAATCAAAAATGAAAAGAAAAGTTCACACATTAGAGAACAAAAAAATTAATATTTAAGGGAGGAAGACTTTATTTTTTCGGTTCAATTCTTAAAACGTGTGAAATTAAAAAAAATTGTCAACTCAAATTATTTAGGCTTACGTTATTAAAATATAATTAGCAACGAATTAAAGTTTTCTACATCAAAGTATTAAAAATTCGAATTTGAAAATTTAATTTTTTAAAATACAATTTTAAAAAAATGGTATCAGATTCAAAGAAGACTTGTTTCGTGCAACATTTTGGTATTTCATTTCAATGTAACAGGAGAACGGGAAATAAGCGAACGAAATAGCAGGAACCGATCGAATCCTTTCTCTGTTATCAATCTTGATGTGAGTAGTACGCCTTCGACATTCTATCAAGAAACGCTGCTTTGAAGAAGAATAGCTTTTCAGCCCTCCAATATCTTTTACGAATTATTGGTTTTCGTGTTTTTTTCTGTCTGATTAAACGTCGAAATTGAAATGGATTGCTTGCAACTGCCTTTTCTACTGCGTTTACCATGCTTCGATTGGTTACCTAATAGCTGTGGTGACAAGTAAATCGAAGAAAAATTTTCAGCTATTAAAAATTTTATTTATTCGGTTCAATTAAAAAAAAAGTATATAACTTCACAGTGGATTCTTTAACTCGAATTATTTACATCTATGCAATAAAAGAAACAATGGCAACGGCATTTTTACACCAGGAAGTAATTGGAATTATTAAAAATATCTTTTTTTTTCAGGTCAATTTCAAAAACATGTAAAACCTCATGAATAACATGTATATAAGTTGAATAATATGCATATATCTCATATACTTGTTTATAAGTACATACTTATATACGTGTATATAAGTTATGTGCATATAAGATATGTATATAAGTATAGTTATATTCGATTCATACAACTTATATGCAAGAATAACGTGTGTGTAAGTTTGTGTATATAAGATACGTGTATAAGTATAGTTATATTACATTCATGCAACTTATATGCATGAATAACATGTATATAAGTTGTATGAATATATGTATGTAAGTTTGCATGCATGCAAGTATATGTAAACTGGTCGTTAATATCTCATATCTATGCCTATTTTAGTCATTATTAATTTTTCTACACATTGTAGTAATAAAGCAGTATGACAACGCAAAACATATGTATGCACAATTCATGATAAAATTGTAGAAAACTCTTTAAAAGGTCGCATCATTTCTTTCGAAACTAATCATTCATATTTAATATCTATCTCTATTTTAATCATTATTAATTTATTATTATATTGTAGTAATAAAGCAATATGACAACACCAAATATCTATATATATATTTCTATAATGTAGTCCATGATAAAATCTCAGCAAACATTTTATAACTAAGGACCAAAATGACTTTATAATCCTTTTGAAACTGGTCACTCATATCTCATATCTATCCTTATTTTAGTCATTATTTCTACTCCAGTTCAATGATAAAGCTTCAAACAATTTCCAACAATGTTCTCCTTTGCAAGCCTGAGAAACACAGAAAATTATTAAATATGTCTCCCTTATCTAAAAGTCCGTCATTGTTTGAGACTTCTGGGGGAGAACAGCGTGCTTATCAGCTTTATATAACAATGGTCAGGGTCAGAAACGTAATAGCGTCTGGGAAAACGGAATAGGAAACTGGACTTCATTATCTTCAGCTATACGGGAAACAGTTTTCCGGAGTTTGGGAGGAAATCTTTTATTTTAATTTGTGGGGCTCTTTTCCTTTTATCTCTTATTGTGAAACATGGCGTTTTCTGAAGTTTAAATTTTCAACTTTTCGAACGAGAACTGTTTTAATGATGTTACCGAGTTGTTTTTTGTTTTTGAGACAATGAAATAAACTTAAAATACAGTTTTGAAATTTTGAGCTAAACTGCTGGTTGTTTGTATCATGTTTAACTTTAGAAGTATTTTCAGTAGTTTATTCTTTTTTGTAAAAAAAGTTGGATTTTTTTTTATTTGCCTGAAAATTAAGATTTTTACAACAAAAGTAAATCGTAAAAACGCAATAAACGAATAAAGATTTGTGAGGAGAGTGTTTTCGACTGTGCCAATCTTCATCTTTCAAAAGGTGCCTCAATATTGATCCGAGTTATCATGTTTTATATACTAGTGAATTGCAGTATTATAAATGTAGTGGTAGTTACACAATAATATTACCGCACGTAATAATAATAAACAATGACGCAGTCACAAAAAGCAAATGAACTGTTGGATGTGAACCATTCATCGAAGTGAACGTAACTTTCGATGTTGACGAGTTAATATCAAAAAGGCACTCCAAGATTGAATCGAATCAGCATGCCTTATGTACTATTGAATTGATATTTAATAATCGTAGTGGTAGTTACGTGAAATATTGAAACATATGTAATGTATAGTATGCAAAAAAGAAGGAAAAACGGATAATTTCATAACATTAGCTCTAATGATTGGATTTTCACGTATTACCATTCAATATTAATGATTTGATCACATAATTTTAAATATGCCGAGAGTTTATTGTAGACGATGTTTTAAAATACGGAAGCAGACACAGAAACATACATTCTTCAAATAAACGTTGCCTCTTTTTTTTTTTTTTTTTTTTTTTTGACGGATTTAGAATTTTTTTTACCCTCAAATATAGGCAATCCCGAAAAAATATGATCCCGATACTTAAGGAAGGGGAACAGTCGAAAGTATTTTCCCCCTTCAATGTTAATCTCACTTTTTTCTTATTTCGGCAATATCGTAAGAAATCATATTTTTAAATTTTTAATTTTCGAAAAAAAAAAAAAAAAAAAAAAAAACGCAATTTTTTTCAAAAAAAAACATTTTTTTTTCATTGAAATTCAAGTAATTTAAGTAGGTGTAATTATTTGTATACCATAATATTCAAACTTCCTTTCGAAAATTAGTAAACTATATCATAATAAACAATTACACAGAGAGATTTACCCAGACTGTGATTACTCATTGTTTCATTATTACTATTGGCAACGTATTTGGAAAATAGAGTCAATAAGACAAATGCGTCGTTCTTTTGAAACCGGTTCGCCTTACAAATGTAACCGGTTTCAAGTGAAAGCAGCGGATCAATATTTTAAATAAATATTCGCTCATTTTCCGTAAGTTGACCTTAAACAACGAGATAACATTTTTAAAAAAGTCCGTACATCACCATACTTTGATTGAAAATTAAATCATGTTCATGTTTGTTAGTTTAAATAATGATTATTGAGAAAGAGTATAGAGAATAATTGAATGATTATTGAGAATAATAATTATTGAAGATTTTAAAAAGTTTATTGTAAGCAAGGGGAAAACTTTACCTGAATGACGACTTTTCCACAAATTGACACCCCCACGTAGAAGTAAACTCTCTAAAAATTAATCGTCTTCCTTAGCTGGACTATTTATATATTCCGAAAACATATTTTAAAAATGGCGTCATTATAACCATTCATACTTTCGAGCTCAATGTTTAGACAAAATTTAATATTTAAAAACTTTTCTATAATTATTTCTACATATGAGCGTTTTTCAAAAACTTGATGTCTATTCTCTTATATTAAACCGATATAAGGTAATTTCTAAGTCGCAGAAAAATTATAAATACTTCGAAAATCCTTTGCAAGATATCACAAAATACAAGTACAAAGATAAGTAAGCTAGAGAAGGAAATGTGAAACAACGATTTCGTGACATAAGCTTGGTGAGTCGTGTATTTATTCAGGTTATAGGTAGCAAAATATGTGAAAGCTTATTGAGAAAGAATAAAACTTTCACTTTAGAAGTTTTTATAGTCCTAAAAATTGAAAAGCAGATTCTAGTTTTCTTCGATTCTCATTTTTTGGAAGAACACGTAAGAAAGTTATGATTATCAGTTACATTTTCAGTTATAATAATTATAAGATATCTATAATGAATTTAGATATTAAACTTTCAATTTATTATGTTTTAAAATTAATATAATATGGGAAACAAAAATGACTTTTTATTCATTTCATAAAATTTTTTTAAAAAATTATGTCATTTATTTGCTAAGCGAAAGTATTAATTGAAATTGCAACTAAAACAAAGAAAAATAACTTTGTGCTCCTAGCATAATATATAAATAACTTTTTTTCGCTTTAAAAGCATTATATGTAATGAAATTTATTTAAAAAAAACTTATGAGATTTTTTCTGTTTTTTATTGTTTTAAAAGAGCGCAATATTTAGTAGGTTAAAAGAAAATTTAAAATAATTCAAGGCTCTTTTTTTCATTCTTTTTTCTTCAATAGGCATAATATTTATTGGGTATACTCTTATAATCGATACTTTACTGATCAATTAAAATTTTAACTTTACGTACTAAGAAAGGAATGTGTAAGATCTTCAGTTTTGTAGGAAAGGAGATCAGGGGTTGCCAACAATTGCCAAACATGTCGCCAAATTGGCGATTTTTTAAAAAAGTTTAATAACTTTTCAAATAATTAAATTAAAATAAGTTAAAGTAAATTAAGGTATCTTAAAAGTTTAGTTTGAATTATTATACTTTCTTAATAATAGGTCTAATCAAAACGCCCAGATAATTCTTCAAGGCAAGATTATATATATAGCACAAAATCATCGCATTGATTCATGTGTAAGGTACTTAAACTATGAACTTTTTTTTTATTTTCCTTGGCAACGAAAAATAGCGTTCAACTCAAATTACTCAAACTTCTCAAATTATTACATAAAAATCTTTTTAAATCAAAACCAATGTTGCGTCAATCTCAGTGAAAACATTAAAAAATATTATTATTTTATGTAACTTATATTATTTTTTTTGGTTACTTTAAGATAACCAATAAATATCTAACATTCATTTAAACTCTTAACGTTTTACAGTTCACACCCTAAGCTTTAATAACATTCTAAGATTTCATAAGATTGCACACTCTAAGATTTCTCTAAGGTTCTGCCTCAACTTGCCATGGGCACTAGAAAGCTTTTTCTCTGAATATATATTTAAAGATCGACCTGCATCTATTTAAATCTATTTAGATTAGTTTCTCTCATTTGGCGTCATTATGACAAATGGAATTTTTGCTTAAATTTTTTTAGATTTATTGCATTTAATAATGAACATATAAAACAGAATAAAAGATTTTGTACAAAAAAATTAATTAGATTTATTTTTAATTTTTGCTTTCTATCCTTTCCGCTAAAGCTCCCATATCGGGACCAAGGAACAGAGAGGTCTTTATAATTTACTTGTAATAAACTTAATGAATTATTTTTTGATAGTTATTGAAGATGACTTACTTCTAAAGATTTTTCGCAATTATAGTGATAATTAATTTTAAAAATTGTGTTCAAAAAAGTTAATACGAGAAAAAGTCACAATTTTTACATTTTGTCTATTTTCATTATTAAATTTGAATACTTAACGCCTTTTCGGTGATGCCCAAACTCGGTCCGGTCAACGAAAAAGCGGCAACTTTGGAGTGCTCGACCGAGTTCGGGCAAGAGAAAAATCGTTGCATCAACTACGAACTCAATATGTATTTTACCATTTCTCCAATAGATGGCAATACTTGTTCCCAAATTTTCCCGCGAAAAGTTCTGCAGTTTCGTGCAATTTTACGCATTTTTGTAGTTATACTATTCAACGGAACCTGAGGGATATGAAATTAATTCATGACAGTAGATATAAATAATAATATATTTTTGTATTAGTTTATTATATTTATCTTGAAAATTATGTCTAATATGAATAAATTATTCGACGTATTTTGCTACAATTTGAGCAAATATATTATTAATTGTAATCCTTTAACATTTCCCAAAACATTTAATATAGTAGTTATTGAGTACAACATTTTATTTTTTTTTAAAAAATAATCTATTTCTAACAAAATTAAAGAGCAAAAATAATTTTCCATTATTTGCACTGTTTTTTTTTCCTTCAAAAATATTTTACAGACAAGGGATTAATAAATATTTTTCCTCTCCCAAAAACTAATATAAGATTGTCATATTTTTTACTTGGTGATACATTAATAAAATTTTAATTAAGCGATGAAGGGAAGGAATGAAAAAACAAAGAGTAGGGGTTCCGACAGCGTGTGTTTCGGAGCATAACAGGCATTGCCCAACTTTCGATCTCCCATTCAAAATTTAAAACAACGAAAAAGTAATAGGAAAATTTAATTTTAAATGTTAAAAAAAACAGCATTCTTTTCACATTCAGAAAAAATCTATAAGTTATATAACATATTTTAGTACCATTCCCCATTCAAAATTTAAATCCATGAAAAGGTTGTATAAGGGAAATTTAATTTTAAATGTTAAAAAACAGCATTCTATTGAAATTGACCCGGAAAAAATCTGTAAGTTATATAACACATTTTAGTACCATACTCCATTCAAAATTTAAATCCATGAAAAAGTAATGGGAAAATTTAATTTTCAATCTTAAAAAAGAACGGCATGCTATTGACATTGAATCAGAAAAAATCTATAAGTTATATAACACATTTTAGTACCATTTCCCATTCAAAATTTAAATCCATGAAAAGGTCGTATAAGGGAAATTTAATTTTAAATGTTAAAAAACAGCATTCTATTGAAATTGACCCGGAGAAAATCTGTAAGTAATATAACACATTTCAGTACCATACTCCATTCAAAATTTAAATCCATGAAAAAGTAATGGGAAAATTTAATTTTCATTATTAAAAAAAACAGCATTCCATTGACATTGAACCAGAAAAAATCTGTAAGTTATATAATACATTTCAGTACCATTCCCCATTCAAAATTTAAATCCATTAAAAATTAATAGGAAAATTTAATTTTCAATGTTAAAAAAAGCAGCATTCCATTGACATTGACCCCAAAAAAAATCTGTACGTTATATAATACGATTCAGTACCATTTCCCATTCAAAGTTTAAATCCATGAAAAAGTAATAGGAAAATTTAATTTTAAATGATAAAAAAACGGCACTCTATTGACATTAAACCTAAAAAATCTATAAATTATAGAACACATTTTAGTACCGTAATAGCCTTGTCTAGTATCGAAAAACGCATGTCAGACGATAGAATGCAAACTAATAAAATGACATAAAAATCTTCGATTTCCGGCATTCCAAGGTTTAGCATAACACACACGTGATGACAGTAAAAAAAAAAGAGTTAAAGAAAACGCGACCTTCTCTTATAAGGTATAAAAGAATTATTTGAAGTTCTAAAATGGTACGCATCATGCTATAAAATTACTTTTATTTCTCCGAAAATGCATGTCATTCTCAAGTTTTGATTTCGCAGTTTATGTCTATTCATTCAGAGGAAAAAATGTTTCGTTTCATGTAGAATCTTAGAAAATCGCCAAGGTAAGATCATTTTGTTTAAAAACTTTAAAGACGTATTAAATCTTAAACCCACATAAAAATAATTATTTCCATGTCTAATAAATCAAGTCAATAAATACAGCAATCAATCAATAAATTAGTTGCTTGTTTGATTTATTAATATTTATATCCGTCGTTGAACTGCCGACCCAATTTTTTTGGGGTTTACGGTTAAACTCCGTAGCCTGGTAATTTTGAACCAAACCAGAAGACAAGAAAACTCCTGGATCAGTACCCACTGAGGTATGGATTTTTTATGGGAACATGGAGGACTTTGCGACTCGACAGATTTAACGTGCATCAATCACCATTTACTACACGGGGCGTCTTTCGCCGGAGGGGATCGAACCCACTAACTTTTGGACATGGGTCCAGTGCCCTACCAACCAGGATATCTCGGCTGATTGTTTGATTTTATTAACTTTTGAACTTAAATGATTCGAAAGTCGTTAATGCCCACATTATCAATGTAAAATGCAGAGAACTCTTGATTCCGCACTTAATGGAGTACAAAAGCCAGTCTGTAGATTAGTTATGTAACGTGCATATTAACGGTAAAGCTCCAAACTAACCGTTAGTATATATTTCCATCAACTGGTATGTATCCCACGTTCATGAAAACAGAAGATCGAATCCATTTAGCCGAAGACCCTCCGTGTAGTAAATAGTGACTGGTGCACGTTAAATCTGCGTTGTCACAAAGTCCTCCATCTTCCTATAACAAATTATACATCTTCTGGTACGGAATTGGAGATTGATCGTTCTCTGGTTCAGTTCAAAATTATGATCTGTGGATTAATGAATGGGGGTGGAGGAAGTCGAATTATTGGCCATAAATGGCGCCACTGATAAGCAAGATCAATCGCACCCACCCTTTGCGTTAACGGCCTACGACAGCGTTTCCCAAAGTGTGGTACGCGTACCCCCAGGGGTATGGGAGTAGTTAAGGGGGTGAGCGTTCTTATACAAAATATCTTGCAACAAACGAAAATTTCAAAAAATTTTAATTTGAAAACAAAGCTAGCCATGAAAATTTACGATTACGTATTTTTCTATTGGCTATTTTTTGCAGAGTTAACAGTTAATAGTTAGTGGTGTCAACAGCCGATTTTTTACTTTTGTGCAATTTTTTTATTAGTGGTACACAGCGTTACGAAAAATTTAGAAAGAGTAGACAAAAGTCATAAGTTTAGAAAACAATGGTCTATGACAACAACTAGTATGTATCAAAGTTTGAGCACATCATAAGAGGTCCGATCTTTAGATTTCTGATTTTTATTTTAAAACCATTCGAAATTATTCAATATAAAAAGTGTTTTGTAATTAGTGCTCTTGCTATAAATTTTTAAAATCCTTGTCAGAAATAATACACAAAATGCAAATTTTTTAGAAATATTAAATTATTAAATCCAGGAAAATGCATAAAGCCATCGTAATCGAACGAATCGTAACTTTGGAGGGTATAAATAAAAATACTAAAATTCGTTTGATTGCCTGATCCTATTGTGATAATATTCCTAATAAACTATTTCAACTCCTCTGTTTCTTTCTGCAAATTACAAATTTTCGTGGTTTAAGTCTCTCTAATTAGTTATATTTCGATATAATTTTTCTTTTTTTCTTCAACGCTTTAACATTAATTTACGAATCCTGTTTTGTCTTGTACTTCATTTTTGAAATAAAATTCTAAAATACGTAACTAAGGTGGTCATTAAAAAGCACCCTTAATGTTTCAAAATTCATGGTCAGCTCTCAAATTTTAAGCGACTTATTAAAAATGAAAGTCATTAAAAACTTTTTATAATCACCCTTTAAAAGTGAGAAAAAGTAGTTTTCGATATTAAAATTAGTTTTTTTTTTTGCAGTTCACGAATTTACATTTTCTTACTGATGAATAAAAATAGTATGATACTTACTTGTTCATTTTTATTTGAGATTTTAAATGCAAATTCTTTTATTTTTTTCAGATTATGGTATCAAATATTTTATATGCAATCCCACTGCTCCTTGGATTATTATTTGTATTCATTGTAGGTCTTTGCTCACTCAAATTAAGTGAACAAACTAAACTGAGAAAGATAAGAAGACAGGAACTAAGCTATCGTACTTTTATAAGTACTGATCTATAAATAATTTCTGGTTTGAAAAATCAACGTAAATATTGTGCTCACATCTTCAACGATTTTTTCTTGTGATGGATGAACTCACTCTTGATCTTTATGAAATACGCCTACCTTGATCTTTATTTTGCTACAGTAACAGATAGCGCCTAAAGTTTCAACGTCTCTGATCATCGGGAACATAGTGTCCAAATCTTTAATGATTTTTTCTTCTTGTACTGATGAACTCACTCTTGATCTTTATGAAATACGCCTACCTTGATCTTTATTTTGCAACAGTAACAGATAGCGCCTAAAGTTCCAACGTCTCTGATCATCGGGAACATAGCGTCCAAATCTTTAATGATTTTTTCTTCTTGTGACTGATGAACTCACTCTTGATCTTTATGAAATACGCCTACCTTGATCTTTATTTTGCAACAGTAACAGATAGCGCCTAAAGTTTCAACGTCTCTGATCATCGGGAACATAGTGTCCAAATCTTTAATGATTTTTTCTTCTTGTGACTGATGAACTCACTCTTGATCTTTATGAAATACGCCTACCTTGATCTTTATTTTGCAACAGTAACAGATAGCGCCTAAAGTTCCAACGTCTCTGATCATCGGGAACATAGTGTCCAAATCTTTAATGATTTTTTCTTCTTGTGACTGATGAACTCACTCTTGATCTTTATGAAATACGCCTACCTTGATCTTTATTTTGCAACAGTAACAGATAGCGCCTAAAGTTTCAACAATTTCGATCACCGTGAACATTTTATCCAGATCTTCAACGATTTTTTCTTGTGATTGATGAACTCACTCTTGATCTTTATGAAACACACCTTCCTTGATCTTTATTTTGCAACATAGCGTCTAAAGTTTCAACAATTCCAATCACCGTGAGCATTGTATCCAGATCTTCATCGATTTATTCTTGTGAACTTACTTTTGATCTGTATGAAAGACGCCTTCCTTGATCATTATTTTGCAACAGTGGCAGATAGCGTCTAAAGTTTAACAATTCCGATCACCATGACCATTGTATCCTAATCTTCAGCGATCTCTTTCTTGTGATGGTGGATCTCACTCTTTATCTTTAAAAAACACGCCTACCTTGATTTATATTTTGCAACAGTAACAGATAGTGCCTAAAGATTCAACATTTCTGATCATCGGGAACATTGTGTCCAAATCTTCAATGATTTCTTTCTTGTGATGGAGGATCTCACTCTTGATCTTTAAAAAACACGCCTACCTTGATTTATATTTTGCAACAGTAACAGATAGCGTCTAAAGTTTCAACAATTCCGATCACCGTGAGCATTGTATCCAGATTTTCATCGATTTTTTCTTGTGAACTCACTTTTGATCTGTATGAAAGACGCCTTCCTTGATTATTTTGCAACAGTAGCAGATAGCGTCTAAAGTTTCAACAATTCCGATCACCGAGAGCATTGTATCCAGATCTTCATCGATTTTTTCTTGTGAACTCACTTTTGATCTGTGTGAAAGACGCCTTCCTTGATCTTTATTTTGCAACAGTGGCAGATAGCGTCTAAAGTTTCAACAATTCCGATCACCGTGAACATTGTATACTGATCTTCAACGATTTTTTTTTCTTGTGATTGATGATCTCACTCTTGATCTTTATGAAATACGCCTACCTTGATTCATATTTTGCAACAGTAACAGATGGCGCTTTAAGTTTCAACAATTCCGATAACCGTGACCATTGTATCCTGATCTTCAACGATTTATTTCTTGTGATGGAGGTCTCACTCTTGATCTTTAAAAAAACACGCCTACCTTGATTTATATTTTGCAACAGTAACAGTTAGCGCCTAAAGTTTCAACGTTTCTGATCATCGGGAATATTGTGTCCAAATCTTCAATGATTTCTTTCTTGTGAACTCACTTTTGATCTGTATGAAACACGTCTACCTTGATCTATATTTTGCAACAGTAACAGATAGCGCTTAAAGTTTCAACGTCTCTTATCATCAGGAACATAGTGTCCAAATCTTTAATGATTTTTTCTTCTTGTGACTGATGAACTCACTCTTGATCTTTATGAAACACGCCTACCTTGATCTATATTTTGCAACAGTAACAGATAGCGCCTAAAGTTTCAACGTCTCTGATCATCGGGAACATAGTGTCCAAATCTTTAATGATTTTTTCTTCTTGTGACTGATGAACTCACTCTTGATCTGTATGAAACACGCCTACTTTGATCTATATTTTGCAACAGTAACAGATAGCGCCTAAAGTTTCAACGTCTCTGATCATCGGGAACATAGTGTCCAAATCTTTAATGATTTTTTCTTCTTGTGACTGATGAACTCACTATTGATCTTTATGAAACACGCCTACCTTGATCTATATTTTGGAACAGTAACAGATGGAGCTTAAAGTTTCAATATTTCCGACAACCGTGGATATCGTGCCCAGATCATCAAAAAAAAATTTTCTTGATAGATGATTTCACTAATGATCTTCATGAAACACGAGCAATGTTTCGTGGTATGTATTTTAAACTTCAACATTAAAGTAAATATTCATATAGCTAATATATAATTAAAGGGTGTAACAATTATCGATAATTTAGATGCATATAAGCAAATAAAGAATTTAAGGGTGGAAATAGTTAAATGAACATTTAATTCGAAGGGATAAAATCAGCTTTAACGCACTCAAAGCTTAAAACTTACATTTAAAAACACACTTTTTCTTAGTGTTTGAAACTGAGAAAGAAAGTATGATCAAAACTACCAGGTTATTGTAAGATTTACCTTGTTTCTAGCTCTGTGGGAAGACTAAAATGCTCGGTAATTTTCACCGCAGGGCATTGATAATAATTTTAAAAAAATTAACAATAAAATATAGTTTTATATCAAATAATTTGTCTTGTATTTTTTGTTAACTGTGGCGTAATACGAACAAAATTTTGAAAACCAGAACTGATGGTGAATCTTTCTCATATAAGCAAAAAAATTACCGTATGAATGGTTTAAATTACTGTATATTTTGGTTCTTATAACCTTATGTTTTGTGTTGTTTTTTTACCAGTGATTTTATTATCAAATAAAAAGGTAATTTTAGTAGAATTCATTTCTTCGTGAAACAATTTTATTCACTAAAACTGGTTTATGAGGACAATTTAAAGATAACTTTAATGAAAATTCGTTTAAAGTTTAACAATAATATCAGTATCTTCAACCACATTATGGTGGAATTCGTTTATAAGGAGTTAGTTAATCAGATTTTCATTACAGTTAAACATAGTATCCTGGAATCAAGTTTAGCAAAGATTATAATATGTTTTAATTTTTCATCGTACTAAGGTTGCAACAGGCTTTTACTATACAGTGCAATACGCTCCAAAACTTCTAACTCTGCATTGCTGCTGGTAGAATCGAATTCTATACATTGGTATAACGTTTAACCATAACATCACTTGCTTAAACCATAATACTTTCAGATATGTTAATTAATCAGATATACATTCCAATTAATTATAGCATCATGGAATTGAGCTCAAGATACAGGATAATGTGTTTTAGCTTTTCGTCATATTGAAGTTGCAGCAAGCGTTTACGATCTAATAGTGCAATACGCTCCAAAACTTCTAACTCTCTGTTGCTGTTTGAATTGAATTCTAAAAATAGATTATCTAATTAAACCGTAATTTTCAGAGTTTTTTTCATTAAGCGTTTTTATGTAGTTTCAACGGTTTCTATTTCAAAATCAAAATCCTTCTACACTGTAAAAAAAGACTTAGGTTGCCGGTCCATTATTTTACAGTAAAATTCCTCGTTAATATAAAATTTTACTGCGCAGAAAACTCGTTACATTTTGATTTTTGCAGAATTATTTGCTGTATAATCCCTGAATTATTACAATTATAAAAATATTACGGTAAAAAGTATGATGTAATATTTTACAGTAAAAATGTATTTGACAGTAAAATGGTTTTGAAAGTAAAATTAATTTTGCAGATGATGTCCTCGAGTATCCAATTATATTCACCGTAATTTGATCTGGAATTTTTATAGTGTACGTGTAAATTAAAGAATGCTTTCTGATCACAACAAAAAAATAGATAACAAAGAAAAACAAAAAAAAATAACAAGATAAACCGTTAATGTGTTGGATTTCAATAATAACTTATATTTTTCCAAAAATCAATACATCACAGTTAAAATAATATACGTAAATGCACCTTCCTTTGAGTATTTTTTTCTCCATGGAAGCATATAAAATGATTCTGGTTACCCTTTTCTTCAATCAGATTTATTTTAGTCAGTCAGATATTGCAATTTTGATACAGTTGGGTACTTACGCCGCTAGGGGTACTTCCCCTATTATGAACATTTGTTGAGATAGTTATGTTATTTAAATTCATTTCAGCAATTGGAATTAATTTCAACTATTTAAATTTGTTTGGACTATTTAAATTAGTTTCAACAGACTAAATTTATTTCGACGTTTTAAATTTATTTCAGCTATTTAATTTCATTTCAACTATTTAAATTAATTTTAGCTATCTAAATCCATTTCTTCTTTTTAAATTAATTTCAGCCATTTCAATTAATTCCAGTTATTAAAATTTATCTCAATTCCTTAAATTAATTTCAGTTATTTAAATTAATTTCTGCTATTTAAATTTATTTCAAATATTTAAAATAATTTCAGCTATTTAAATTTACTTCAATTATTTAAAATAATTTCAGCTATTTAAATTAATTTCAGCTATTTAAATTAATTTCAGCTATTTAAATTAATTCCAGCTATTAAAATGTATTTCAGAATTTTAAAATTATTTCAATTATTTAAATTAACTTCAGTTACTTAAATTCATTTCGTTTATTTAAATTAATTTCAGCTATTAAAATTTATTTTAACTGTTTAAATTCATTTCAGCTATTTAAATTCAAAATATTTAAATTAATTTCATATATTCCAATTAATTCCTGCTATTAAAATATATTTCAGCTTTTTTAAATTAATTTCAGTTCTTCAAATCAATTTCAGTTATTGAAATTCATTTCAATTATTCAAATTCATTTCAGTTATTTAAATTTGTTTCAACTATTTAAATTGATTTCGGTTATTTAAATTAATTTCACCAATTTGAATTCATTTCAATTATTTAAATTATTTTCAAATATTTAAATTCATTAAATTTTTTTCAGCGATAAAAAAAGTAACTCGCTATAAAATATTACAGCTCCATAACGAATTAAAAAGAATTTATAATTGCACCAAATGAAACAAAGACCTACGTCAACTGATAAGTTTTCAGTTAAGTAATCTGAGTGCTATGAACGTATTATTTTAATATTAAATTGATTTCAACAACGTTATCTTTTGATAAGCTATCTTTCTCTCGTATCTGACTGCTTACAATTTTCACTAAAGAACAGTAATAAAATTCACTGCAAAGAATATTAAAAAAGAAAGGGGAAATATTTAGATGTTTTATCATTCTGATTCATTAGTCATGAGCTTTTGACAGAGTAATCAAATTTTAGAGTTGTAAAGTTCAGCTATAATGCAAGGTAAGATTTGTATATTTGCTTATATGAAATCATTGCATATTTTAATAGATAAAAAAAAGAAGTATCACTTTCTTTTTCATTATATTTTATAACCGTTGACGAACATCCAACCTATTTTTTGGATTTACTACTACTACTGTTCATTTCCATATCCATGAAATTTTGAACCCAATCCAGAAGACAAGGGAACTCCTGGATTAAATATTGGGAGAAATTTGTCTTTATCGAGGACTTTTTGATGGAATTAACTGGCATTTGCGTTACATGGAGAAGAAAACCGCGAGAACCTGCCTCGGTTAGTCTTTTTGCAAGGGAACTCTTATCCATTATCCCTCTCCTACTGAGGGCATTTTACGTCAGGACTGTGGTCGGCGCGAGACGAACGCGGAATTCTTTTCGAACAGCCATCTCTGGGATTCGAACCCGTTTCACCTCATTGGAAAGCGAACGCTGTATGCCCTGAGCCATCACGGCTCTATACCACTTCTCTTGTATAATTTAGAACTTTTATCAAACATTTTAAAAATTTTAAAATAATTATAGATTTTGAATAATTAAAAAATATTGAGAAATGAGGTATGTTTGCTGCAAAATACACATTCCTAGATATTATACCCTATTCTTGACGATTCAGCTATCCTTGATTTGTTTTTCGCATTTTTTTACTATCTTTTCGTCATGAAGTTATGTGATTACGAATAAATTAGACATAGTTGGAAGTGGACCATTGATATTATACTTCAAAGAGAAAAAAATAATTCTGGTAAATACCACCGATCTGTAGGGTTATGACATTAACAATAAAAAAAAATTGGTTAATGAAATCAAAATGAACGGTATATAAACCATTAATTTGGTAATTTTTTCGTTCAAATGGTAAAAATGATGAAATTCTAATAAAATTACCGTAGAGCATGGTAATGACATTCTGGTAAAAAATAAACCATAATTCTGGGAATAAAAAACAAAATATAAGTTACTTAAACCATTCATTCAGTAATATTATGAATATGAATATAACTATAATTATAATTATATTCATTAATTATTAATGAATATAAATATTAATGAATATGAACGAAAAGAAATTCGTTTTAGCTTCTTTGTATGGATTTTATATTTTAATACTAATATATTTCCGTTAGTCTAACAATTTTTTTGTAACTATTAGACTGTTTTTATAGATAAAAAAAATACCAAAATGTAGTTTTGCTTATAATTAGAGCATCAAAAAAAATATGCAAGGGAGACACAGGTGTCCCGTTTGCGTCTAAGGCCTAAATGTTTTGTTTTAGATTAAAATAAACAACCAATTGGTCATTTTTTCCGCACTAGCCATAAAAACTTAGAACTGCACACAACAGTACAACTGCACGCAGCAATACAACTGCATACGACAATACAACTGCACACAACAAATGCAACTGCACACAACAATACAGCTGCACACAACAGTACAACTGCACACAACTATACAACTGCATACAACAATACAACTGCATACAACAAATGCAATGTGTATTCTATATTTCTTAAAACTAAAATCGTCATAGATTAACAAAACTTTTAAAAAAAATAACTTATATGAGGGTGTTTTTTAAACATATCAACAACAACATAACTAATTACACTGTAGGTTTACACTTCTATGTAATATTGGAACAACAAACTTTTAAGTATACAGAGAGACAATATTCTAAATATTTTTTAAAAAAAGTAAATGACTATTACCTTTTTTGTTGTTGAAATGAAAGTAAATTTATAGTGCCAGCGTAGTAAAAAATACATAAAATATTTCCTATTATTTTACTTTATTGAAAAGAGAAATAATAAATTCAACTTTTATTCGCATTTCGTAACTAAGACATGCATGTTGGTTAAATAAATAATGCAAACCATACACGTTTTTAGAACATTTGTAAGGAAAACATACATAGAATGTTTCTTAATAAAAAGTGAAATAGCAAGTTCATTCTATATTCATCTGTATTATTATGTATATTATACATGTTTCATATTTAAAAGAAAACTTGCTTCTACAACGGGCATAAAAAATACAGTAAGACCTTGATTATTCGGAGTAGACAAGGATCTATTTCGGATAATAGAAATATTCAAATTATAAATGTAACATAGTTTTAAATCTATTTTCACCAGTATGTTTTTGAAATAAAAATTCAAGAAAGCAGAAAAAGTTGAAAATAAAACACTTCAGTGGTCAAATTCTGTTATGAATACACACTCAGAAATAAAACTCTCAATTTTGACGTTTTAGACATCTTAGAGAAGTACTTCCTTAATTTTGAAAATCATTTCGTCTTTAATTCTCTTGATTTGTGATAAAACAGGAACTCTCAAGAAAATGACGAAAATGTTTCCTCAACCCGAAACCTCATCGTAGTGCATTGTGTGAGATGGTTAACTAAAATGATGGAGCCAGAATAAGGACTAGACAATCAGAAATAAAGTGACAACATAAGCTGTTCGGCCGGTATGGTGGTCAAGGAGTTGGCCTCAATACATACATATATATATATATATATATATATATATATATATATATATATATATATATATATATATATATATATATATATATATATATATATATATATATATATATATATATATATATATATATATATATATATATATATATATATATATATATATATATATATATATATATATATATATATATATATATATATATATGTATATCAGAAGGCGTTTTCGTCAAAGACGAAGAAGGTTTTGGAATATTTGATAATCTATTTTTTACAGAGAGGTGTTGGTATGAAAGATATTCGGGTTTCGAGATTCTATTACATATAATTTGTTTAAGAAAAATTTTTAATTTCGTTTTTATGATATTCACTTAAAAACTATTTTAACGAGCTCTAAGTTTATTTGCTTCTAAATTTTAACACAAATCTTGATGTGTAAAGCTTTAAGTGAATTGAAACTTTGATAATCATAAAGTCATACTTTCTTTTAATGCATTCATCGCACCTTATAGTAAAATCTTAAATTTATTAATAAACACTATATCTTCAGGCAAGACCTATTAACAATGTAAACAATACATCTGCTTATCTTTAGCAGTTAAACTACATGAGTTAATTTTTAATAAAAAAATATACTTAAGGACTTTTATTAATTAAAAAAATACACTCAACTTGTAAGAAAACTTGTAACAAAAGGATTTTAATAAACAAAGTCTAAGAATTCATCGAAGCTATTAATTTAGATCTCTTGGAGAACTTCGTGACGATGCATAAAATAAGTCTGCTTTTTAAGTTGCCATAAGGAAAATTAGTAATTTTTTTTTTCAGTAATCGAATTTCATTTATATAGCAAATAGATACTAAAAGAAAACAAAGTAAAGAAGTTACTTCATTCTTTTTTTATAAATCATTCTTTAAGTTAATTTTTATTTTATTATTATTATCTTGTTCTTTTATAATTAAGAATTAATTAAATGCTTCTATTTATTCTTTTAATAACATCAAATTCGTTTATAAAAATGTTTCTTAAATACTTAAACCTCGCAACTAAGTAATAGTTTGCCATGTAAAATGAAACAGTTTAAAACAATTTCAAAAGTGTAAACATTTGAATTAGAAATTTCAATTGTTTTACTTATGAATTTACAAATTCAAAAATTATCCTAAACTGTGATAATTTTTTCTAATGAATCAGAATTTATATTTGCAAAATTTTGAAACATTATTTACTGCTTTTATATTATTTTACTTATTTTAATTATTTATTTATGATTTTAATTATTTTCAGATAATTCCTCTGAACCTTTTACAACATTAAATTTGACAAAATTTTCAGCGGAGCCTACATTGTTGATGGGCAGTAAGTGAACAACCAATTATAAATAGTTGATAATTGTACAGAAATCATACGTAAATATTTTTTAAAGTTACAAGCATTTATACTGTAAAATTTGAAGCAATGCAGGGAATAAATATTGATATCAGTATTTATATATTTATTTATCTCCTTACACTAGCATATGCATTAAATAATAATAATGCAATGTGAGTTTAAGCACTTTTTTTATGTAAAAAAAGTAAAAATCTAGAACCTAATTTTTAAACTGTGGTATTAAATCACATATTTTAATTACAAAAGCTATAATCACATCTTAATTTTATTTTACAAATTCAAAGAATAGCTAATACTGTTTGGTGATGAAAAATTTGATTAACATTATTTTATTTATTGCTCAAATTTCAGGGAAATATATTTTGAACACCAAATATTAGAATACTAAGTAAATCAACATCAGTAAATACTCGCAAACCACAAACTAAAACTGCTAACGCAACTCATTTCAGATTGTTTTGCTCTCTTATCTCATTTGACTAAAAGTTAAAATAGCGTGCGTACGTTGATTAATTAAAATAACAATATTGATATTTATGCATGTATAAAAATAATAGTAATTCGTATTCTTAAAAAGGTCGCATTCTTAAAATTCGATTTCTTGGGAATTATTCTACTGATTTCGCTCAAATTTTGTATTGCGTCACGTAAAATTACATGCTGTGAAATAATTTTTAACAAAAAATTGCCTGACGTACCATTCATATTTTTTTAGACTTTTATTCAATAAAATAATAAAAAATAATAAATATTTGCTAATAGTTATTTTATTTAGGGAATCATCTTTGGATAAACGAATTTTATAATTTTGTACAGAAAAGCTCTGATTCCCTTAAAATGTTCTCTAGCCATGCGAAATACGCAGAAATCATAGTTAACGTTAAAGGCTCCAAAGTTTAGATTGCTCTACTGACCAAACTATCGGGTTCATATTTCCCTGATTGTAACTGTATTGCGGTAATCAGCAATCAAAATCAGTCAGCAACAAAAGTAAAGTATGTTTGTTCAGAAGAAGTAAGTTTTCGTGTCGGATTTCGTAACTTGGAATATGATGTGCTTAAATTAATTAGCACAGTTGAGGTAACCTCCTCCTGTGGGACTATTGGCATCATATTAGGGGGACTAAGGGGACCATACTTCCCAGATTGCGGTTACCCCAGATATTTTTTGGGGGTCAGAAATACAAGTTCGTCGAAAAAGGGTATATTTATTCAGAGAAAGTACGTTTTAGGGTCTGATTTTGTAATTTAAAATATAGTCTGCAGTGACTATTAAACGTATTTGAAGTCAACCCTCCGAGCCATTAAGATTGATTTCTAGAACTTAAAAATCCTATCATTAGATCAAAAGTTATTCTGGGTGGTCCGGTTTTTGCGCATTGAACTTCTTATCTCAACATCAATTTTTTTCACCTTGACAAAAGTATGAACCATCTTTATATCTGTTATTTCCTTTTGTTTTGAGAATATGTTGTCTACGAGACTTACTCTACTTTGATAACACACTAAGTAAGTTCATTGCTTTTCCATATCGATATCAAAAACGTTTTGTAGATTGATTCATACTTGCATCTGTTAACGTTTAATTTTTATAGATCGTTTTGTTTATATTGTTAAATCTTTCCTATCATTTGTACAGTGTTCAAAAAATGGATCACCCTGAATAATTTTTGATCTAATAATCGGATCTGACTTTCTTACAAAAAAAAGTATGTTTATTCAAAGAAAGTAGGTTTTGTGTCTGGTTTTGTAACTTACAATATCGTCTACACTTATTAATAATTATATATTTGAGATCAGCCCCTCAAGCCATTAAGATTGAGCCCTAGAACGTGTGAGTCCAATCATTAGATCAAAAGTTATCCAGGGTGGACCGTTTTTTTCCCCACTGTACAATTCAAAATTGTGAAGAATACAGATGCAATAAAAAAGCAAGCATATCAGCTGAGCACTTACAGATGAACAGAAAAACCTTTGTAGTTTGTAGCCATGAAGAAGACAAATTTATATGTATTTAAACAGATTTAATTGATTACTTAATTGTTTCAAACGTTTCACATAATTGAAGCTTTTAGTTATAAATACTGAGTGTCAAAAATTAAAATTTCCCAGTTAAAATTTTTGCTGTATCTGCACGTCTCAGTTCCAAAGATAACTTAAAAAAAGTTTCTTTTAGGTTTTTCATGAAATCCAGATGAATTTTATATTGGTTTTAATTTATTCGTCTCTTAAAGAGTCTCTCCATAATATCCTGTCGTACCAAAAATATTTTTGCGATTGTCTAAACTAAGATTGTTTGGAAAGTGATTTTTCCTCTCAGTGTTACAAGCATTGCATATATTGGTTGTCCTCGATAGTATTTCAAGTATTGCATATATTGGTTGTCCTCCATAGTATTGCAAGTATTGCATATATTGGTTGTCCTCCATAGTATTGCAAGTATTGCATATATTGGTTGTCCTCGATAGTATTTCAAGTATTGCATATATTGGTTGTCCTCGATTAGATTGGTTGTCCTCTATAGTATTGCAAGTATTGCATATATTGGTTGTCCTCGATAGTATTTCAAGTATTGCATATATTGGTTGTCCTCGATTAGATTGGTTGTCCTCTATAGTATTGCAAGTATTGCATATATTGGTTGTCCTCGATAGTATTTCAAGTATTGCATATATTGGTTGTCCTCCATAGTATTGCAAGTATTGCATATATTGGTTGTCCTCCATAGTATTGCAAGTATTGCATATATTGGTTGTCCTCGATAGTATTTCAAGTATTGCATATATTGGTTGTCCTCGATTAGATTGGTTGTCCTCTATAGTATTGCAAGTATTGCATATATTGGTTGTCCTCGATAGTATTTCAAGTATTGCATATATTGGTTGTCCTCCATAGTATTGCAAGTATTGCATATATTGGTTGTCCTCGATAGTATTTCAAGTATTGCATATATTGGTTGTCCTCGATAGTATTGCAAGTATTGCATATATTGGTTGTCCTCGATAGTATTGCAAGCATTGCATATATTGGTTGTCCTCGATTAGATTGGTTGTCCTCTATAGTATTGCAAGTATTGCATATATTGGTTGTCCTCGATAGTATTTCAAGTATTGCATATATTGGTTGTCCTCCATAGTATTGCAAGAATTGCATATATTGGTTGTCCTCGATAGTATTTCAAGTATTGCATATATTGGTTGTCCTCGATTAGATTGGTTGTCCTCTATAGTATTGCAAGTATTGCATATATTGGTTGTCCTCGATAGTATTTCAAGTATTGCATATATTGGTTGTCCTCCAT
This sequence comes from Parasteatoda tepidariorum, assembly GCF_982258835.1. Taxonomy (NCBI): domain Eukaryota; kingdom Metazoa; phylum Arthropoda; class Arachnida; order Araneae; family Theridiidae; genus Parasteatoda; species Parasteatoda tepidariorum. The sequence goes on from NC_141758.1 coordinate 90,980,928, forward strand.
AGTATTGCAAGTATTGCATATATTGGTTGTCCTCGATAGTATTTCAAGTATTGCATATATTGGTTGTCCTCGATTAGATTGGTTGTCCTCTATAGTATTGCAAGTATTGCATATATTGGTTGTCCTCGATAGTATTTCAAGTATTGCATATATTGGTTGTCCTCCATAGTATTGCAAGTATTGCATATATTGGTTGTCTTCGATAGTATTTCAAGTATTGCATATATTGGTTGTCCTCGATTAGATTGGTTGTCCTCTATAGTATTGCAAGTATTGCATATATTGGTTGTCCTCGATAGTATTTCAAGTATTGCATATATTGGTTGTCCTCGATTAGATTGGTTGTCCTCTATAGTATTGCAAGTATTGCATATATTGGTTGTCCTCGATAGTATTTCAAGTATTGCATATATTGGTTGTCCTCCATAGTATTGCAAGTATTGCATATATTGGTTGTCCTCGATAGTATTGCAAGTATTGCATATATAGGTTGTCCTCCATAGTATTGCAAGTATTGCATATATTGGTTGTCCTCGATAGTATTTCAAGTATTGCATATATTGGTTGTCCTCCATAGTATTGCAAGTATTGCATATATTGGTTGTCCTCGATAGTATTTCAAGTATTGCATATATTGGTTGTCCTCGATTAGATTGGTTGTCCTCTATAGTATTGCAAGTATTGCATATATTGGTTGTCCTCGATAGTAAACTGCTGTTTGTAGAAAATGCAACACCATGAAAGAATCATCAGAATCAAATGAAATTTAATGCAGAAACGACTTGTACTGATACAAATAAATGATGAAATTTTCAAAACAAAATAAACAAATTAAGCGTCCGAAATCAGTATTTGGTGCAGCCACCACGCGCTGCAATAAGTGCTGCTATACGACGTGGCATGGAGTCAAACAGATGTTGAATATCTGCTTGAGGAAGAGAATTCCATATCGCTTGTATGCGCAACCAAAGTTCGTCTTTGGAAACTGCAGGACGCGGATCACGAGTGAGACGCCGACCAACCATATCCCACACGTGCTCAATAGGCGACATATCCGGCGAATAAGCAGGCCAAGGAAGAAGTTGCATGCGTTGTGCTGAACAGAAGTCTCTAACAGTCCGCGCAACATGTGGGCGTGCATTATCCTGCTGAAAGATAGCTCCAGGGATGCCTTGAAGGAAAGGAACGACTTCGGGCTGTAGCACTTCACGGACGTATCTGTTGCTATTGAGATTACCCTCAATTCGTATCAAATTGGATCGTCCATGATACGAAATCGCACCCCAGACCATAACTCCGGGTGTTCGACCACTATGTCGTTCAATAATACACTCAGGAAGGCAGCGTTGACCGGCATAACGTCTAACACGAACACGGCCATCATGGGTCCACAAATGAAGCGTGATTCATCTGAAAAGACAACTTGGTGCCAATCAGCTCGCCAGTCTCTGTGCTCAAGAGCCCACTGCCGACGCAGCCGTCGATGATCCGCCGTGAGGGGAATCCTGTATAATGGCACCCTTGCACGCAATCCACGGCGCAGCAGACGACGACGAATTGACGAAGCCGACAATTGTACACCTGTAGCAGTAGACCAATGTGCTGCCAGCTGCCTGGAGGAAGCTGTGCGATCATTCACCGCCATGCGGAGCAGGTGTCGATCATCGCGCTCTGACGTCACCTTCTGTCGTCCAGTGCCTGTTTTTCGAGTTGTTCGGTGCTCGTCGGTCCACTGCTTCCAAACTCGCATCACTGTGGAACTGTTCCGCTGCATACGAGCTGCTATTGCGCGATAGGAAAATCCTCCTTCTCGAAGGCCGATTATCCTCCCTCGTTCAAACTCCGTAAGTTGCTTGAATTTCTTATTCTTCCGTCGTGGAGGCATACTCAGGTCTCACTAAACGTTTGCCACTAACAAATAATCATAGACTATTTTCAACGTCCCGCTACAGCACTTTATTTATACGCTTTCAGCATCAATTCAGAGGGCGCTGCGCGCGCCACGCACGCGCGATGGCTCTGAAACTTTATTAATTTGCATAATATCCTATAATTGACATTTGCTGCGAATTTCATTTGATTCTGATGATTCCTTCATGGTGTTGCATTTTCTACAAACAGCAGTTTATTTCAAGTATTGCATATATTGGTTGTCCTCGATTAGATTGGTTGTCCTCTATAGTATTGCAAGTATTGCATATATTGGTTGTCCTCGATAGTATTTCAAGTATTGCATATATTGGTTGTCCTCTATAGTATTGCAAGTATTGCATATATTGGTTGTCCTCGATAGTATTGCAAGTATTGCATATATTGGTTGTCCTCCATAGTATTGCAAGTATTGCATATATTGGTTGTCCTCGATAGTATTTCAAGTATTGCATATATTGGTTGTCCTCCATAGTATTGCAAGTATTGCATATATTGGTTGTCCTCGATAGTATTTCAAGTATTGCATATATTGGTTGTCCTCGATTAGATTGGTTGTCCTCTATAGTATTGCAAGTATTGCATATATTGGTTGTCCTCGATAGTATTTCAAGTATTGCATATATTGCTTGTCCTCCATAGTATTGCAAGTATTGCATATATTGGTTGTCCTCGATAGTATTTCAAGTATTGCATATATTGGTTGTCCTCGATTAGATTGGTTGTCCTCGATAGTATTGCAAGTATTGCATATATTGGTTGTCCTCGATAGTATTTCAAGTATTGCATATATTGGTTGTCCTCCATAGTATTGCAAGTATTGCATATATTGGTTGTCCTCGATAGTATTTCAAGTATTGCATATATTGGTTGTCCTCGATAGTATTGCAAGTATTGCATATATTGGTTGTCCTCGATAGTATTGCAAGCATTGCATATATTGGTTGTCCTCGATTAGATTGGTTGTCCTCTATAGTATTGCAAGTATTGCATATATTGGTTGTCCTCGATAGTATTTCAAGTATTGCATATATTGGTTGTCCTCCATAGTATTGCAAGTATTGCATATATTGGTTGTCCTCGATAGTATTTCAAGTATTGCATATATTGGTTGTCCTCGATTAGATTGGTTGTCCTCTATAGTATTGCAAGTATTGCATATATTGGTTGTCCTCGATAGTATTTCAAGTATTGCATATATTGGTTGTCCTCCATAGTATTGCAAGTATTGCATATATTGGTTGTCCTCGATAGTATTTCAAGTATTGCATATATTGGTTGTCCTCGATTAGATTGGTTGTCCTCTATAGTATTGCAAGTATTGCATATATTGGTTGTCCTCGATAGTATTTCAAGTATTGCATATATTGGTTGTCCTCCATAGTATTGCAAGTATTGCATATATTGGTTGTCTTCGATAGTATTTCAAGTATTGCATATATTGGTTGTCCTCGATTAGATTGGTTGTCCTCTATAGTATTGCAAGTATTGCATATATTGGTTGTCCTCGATAGTATTTCAAGTATTGCATATATTGGTTGTCCTCGATTAGATTGGTTGTCCTCTATAGTATTGCAAGTATTGCATATATTGGTTGTCCTCGATAGTATTTCAAGTATTGCATATATTGGTTGTCCTCCATAGTATTGCAAGTATTGCATATATTGGTTGTCCTCGATAGTATTGCAAGTATTGCATATATTGGTTGTCCTCCATAGTATTGCAAGTATTGCATATATTGGTTGTCCTCGATAGTATTTCAAGTATTGCATATATTGGTTGTCCTCCATAGTATTGCAAGTATTGCATATATTGGTTGTCCTCGATAGTATTTCAAGTATTGCATATATTGGTTGTCCTCGATTAGATTGGTTGTCCTCTATAGTATTGCAAGTATTGCATATATTGGTTGTCCTCGATAGTATTTCAAGTATTGCATATATTGGTTGTCCTCGATTAGATTGGTTGTTCTCTATAGTATTGCAAGTATTGCATATATTGGTTGTCCTCGATAGTATTTCAAGTATTGCATATATTGGTTGTCCTCGATTAGATTGGTTGTCCTCTATAGTATTGCAAGTATTGCATATATTGGTTGTCCTCGATAGTATTTCAAGTATTGCATATATTGGTTGTCCTCCATAGTATTGCAAGTATTGCATATATTGGTTGTCCTCGATAGTATTGCAAGTATTGCATATATTGGTTGTCCTCCATAGTATTGCAAGTATTGCATATATTGGTTGTCCTCGATAGTATTTCAAGTATTGCATATATTGGTTGTCCTCCATAGTATTGCAAGTATTGCATATATTGGTTGTCCTCGATAGTATTTCAAGTATTGCATATATTGGTTGTCCTCGATTAGATTGGTTGTCCTCTATAGTATTGCAAGTATTGCATATATTGGTTGTCCTCGATAGTATTTCAAGTATTGCATATATTGGTTGTCCTCGATTAGATTGGTTGTCCTCTATAGTATTGCAAGTATTGCATATATTGGTTGTCCTCGATAGTATTTCAAGTATTGCATATATTGGTTGTCCTCTATAGTATTGCAAGTATTGCATATATTGGTTGTCCTCGATAGTATTGCAAGTATTGCATATATTGGTTGTCCTCCATAGTATTGCAAGTATTGCATATATTGGTTGTCCTCGATAGTATTTCAAGTATTGCATATATTGGTTGTCCTCCATAGTATTGCAAGTATTGCATATATTGGTTGTTCTCGATAGTATTTCAAGTATTGCATATATTGGTTGTCCTCGATTAGATTGGTTGTCCTCTATAGTATTGCAAGTATTGCATATATTGGTTGTCCTCGATAGTATTTCAAGTATTGCATATATTGCTTGTCCTCCATAGTATTGCAAGTATTGCATATATTGGTTGTCCTCGATAGTATTTCAAGTATTGCATATATTGGTTGTCCTCGATTAGATTGGTTGTCCTCGATAGTATTGCAAGTATTGCATATATTGGTTGTCCTCGATAGTATTTCAAGTATTGCATATATTGGTTGTCCTCCATAGTATTGCAAGTATTGCATATATTGGTTGTCCTCGATAGTATTTCAAGTATTGCATATATTGGTTGTCCTCGATAGTATTGCAAGTATTGCATATATTGGTTGTCCTCGATAGTATTGCAAGCATTGCATATATTGGTTGTCCTCGATTAGATTGGTTGTCCTCTATAGTATTGCAAGTATTGCATATATTGGTTGTCCTCGATAGTATTTCAAGTATTGCATATATTGGTTGTCCTCCATAGTATTGCAAGTATTGCATATATTGGTTGTCCTCGATAGTATTTCAAGTATTGCATATATTGGTTGTCCTCGATTAGATTGGTTGTCCTCTATAGTATTGCAAGTATTGCATATATTGGTTGTCCTCGATAGTATTTCAAGTATTGCATATATTGGTTGTCCTCCATAGTATTGCAAGTATTGCATATATTGGTTGTCCTCGATAGTATTTCAAGTATTGCATATATTGGTTGTCCTCGATTAGATTGGTTGTCCTCTATAGTATTGCAAGTATTGCATATATTGGTTGTCCTCGATAGTATTTCAAGTATTGCATATATTGGTTGTCCTCCATAGTATTGCAAGTATTGCATATATTGGTTGTCTTCGATAGTATTTCAAGTATTGCATATATTGGTTGTCCTCGATTAGATTGGTTGTCCTCTATAGTATTGCAAGTATTGCATATATTGGTTGTCCTCGATAGTATTTCAAGTATTGCATATATTGGTTGTCCTCGATTAAATTGGTTGTCCTCTATAGTATTGCAAGTATTGCATATATTGGTTGTCCTCGATAGTATTTCAAGTATTGCATATATTGGTTGTCCTCCATAGTATTGCAAGTATTGCATATATTGGTTGTCCTCGATAGTATTGCAAGTATTGCATATATCGGTTGTCCTCCATAGTATTGCAAGTATTGCATATATTGGTTGTCCTCGATAGTATTTCAAGTATTGCATATATTGGTTGTCCTCCATAGTATTGCAAGTATTGCATATATTGGTTGTCCTCGATAGTATTTCAAGTATTGCATATATTGGTTGTCCTCGATTAGATTGGTTGTCCTCTATAGTATTGCAAGTATTGCATATATTGGTTGTCCTCGATAGTATTTCAAGTATTGCATATATTGGTTGTCCTCGATTAGATTGGTTGTCCTCTATAGTATTGCAAGTATTGCATATATTGGTTGTCCTCGATAGTATTTCAAGTATTGCATATATTGGTTGTCCTCTATAGTATTGCAAGTATTGCATATATTGGTTGTCCTCGATAGTATTGCAAGTATTGCATATATTGGTTGTCCTCGATTAGATTGGTTGTCCTCTATAGTATTGCAAGTATTGCATATATTGGTTGTCCTCGATAGTATTTCAAGTATTGCATATATTGCTTGTCCTCCATAGTATTGCAAGTATTGCATATATTGGTTGTTCTCGATAGTATTTCAAGTATTGCATATATTGGTTGTCCTCGATTAGATTGGTTGTCCTCTATAGTATTGCAAGTATTGCATATATTGGTTGTCCTCGATAGTATTTCAAGTATTGCATATATTGGTTGTCCTCGATTAGATTGGTTGTCCTCTATAGTATTGCAAGTATTGCATATATTGGTTGTCCTCCATAGTATTTCAAGTATTGCATATATTGGTTGTCCTCCATAGTATTGCAAGTATTGCATATATTGGTTGTCCTCGATAGTATTTCAAGTATTGCATATATTGGTTGTCCTCGATTAGATTGGTTGTCCTCTATAGTATTGCAAGTATTGCATATATTGGTTGTCCTCGATAGTATTTCAAGTATTGCATATATTGGTTGTCCTCGATTAGATTGGTTGTCCTCGATTAGATTGGTTGTCCTCTATAGTATTGCAAGTATTGCATATATTGGTTGTCCTCGATAGTATTTCAAGTATTGCATATATTGGTTGTCCTCCATAGTATTGCAAGTATTGCATATATTGGTTGTCCTCGATAGTATTGCAAGTATTGCATATATTGGTTGTCCTCCATAGTATTGCAAGTATTGCATATATTGGTTGTCCTCAATAGTATTTCAAGTATTGCATATATTGGTTGTCCTCCATAGTATTGCAAGTATTGCATATATTGGTTGTCCTCGATAGTATTGCAAGTATTGCATATATTGGTTGTCCTCGATAGTATTGCAAGCATTGCATATATTGGTTGTCCTCGATAGTATTTCAAGTATTGCATATATTGGTTGTCCTCCATAGTATTGCAAGTATTGCATATATTGGTTGTCCTCGATAGTATTTCAAGTATTGCATATATTGGTTGTCCTCGATTAGATTGGTTGTCCTCTATAGTATTGCAAGTATTATATATGTTGGTTGTCTCGATAGTATTTCAAGTATTGCATATATTGGTTGTCCTCCATAGTATTTCAAGTATTGCATATATTGGTTGTCCTCGATTAGATTGGTTGTCCTCTATAGTATTGCAAGTATTGCATATATTGGTTGTCCTCGATAGTATTTCAAGTATTGCATATATTGGTTGTCCTCCATAGTATTGCAAGTATTGCATATATTGGTTGTCCTCGATAGTATTTCAAGTATTGCATATATTGGTTGTCCTCGATTAGATTGGTTGTCCTCTATAGTATTGCAAGTATTATATATGTTGGTTGTCTCGATAGTATTTCAAGTATTGCATATATTGGTTGTCCTCCATAGTATTTCAAGTATTGCATATATTGGTTGTCCTCGATTAGATTGGTTGTCCTCTATAGTATTGCAAGTATTGCATATATTGGTTGTCCTCGATAGTATTTCAAGTATTGCATATATTGGTTGTCCTCCATAGTATTGCAAGTATTGCATATATTGGTTGTCCTCGATAGTATTTCAAGTATTGCATATATTGGTTGTCCTCGATTAGATTGGTTGTCCTCTATAGTATTGCAAGTATTGCATATATTGGTTGTCCTCGATAGTATTTCAAGTATTGCATATATTGGTTGTCCTCGATTAGATTGGTTGTCCTCTATAGTATTGCAAGTATTGCATATATTGGTTGTCCTCGATAGTATTTCAAGTATTGCATATATTGGTTGTCCTCCATAGTATTGCAAGTATTGCATATATTGGTTGTCCTCGATAGTATTGCAAGTATTGCATATATTGGTTGTCCTCCATAGCATTGCAAGTATTGCATATATTGGTTGTCCTCGATAGTATTTCAAGTATTGCATATATTGGTTGTCCTCCATAGTATTGCAAGTATTGCATATATTGGTTGTCCTCGATTAGATTGGTTGTCCTCTATAGTATTGCAAGTATTGCATATATTGGTTGTCCTCGATAGTATTTCAAGTATTGCATATATTGGTTGTCCTCCATAGTATTGCAAGTATTGCATATATTGGTTGTCCTCGATTAGATTGGTTGTCCTCTATAGTATTGCAAGTATTGCATATATTGGTTGTCCTCGATAGTATTTCAAGTATTGCATATATTGGTTGTCCTCCATAGTATTGCAAGTATTGCATATATTGGTTGTCCTCGATTAGATTGGTTGTCCTCTATAGTATTGCAAGTATTGCATATATTGGTTGTCCTCCATAGTATTGCAAGTATTGCATATATTGGTTGTTCTCGATAGTATTGCAAGTACTGCATATGTTGAGTTTGTTGAAGATTCTGTTCTGGTGAGACGCGTGCGAACCGTGGTTTGTCAAAAATGGTTGACATAAAAGTTATGTTGAAGTTTATTCCTTGTTATTAGTTGGTGCTTACAGAGTCCTTTTGTTTCCGGGTTGTCCCAATCATTTTACCACGTGTCTTCTGCTCGGTCAAGGAGGATTATTCTTATTGTCTTCTTAGTCCGAAAGTACGTTGAGATATTTAACTGGTATTTTACAGGCAAATTTCTCAAGTCTGTCCTCCTGTTAATCCCTAACACTAAAATGTACTTTTATTCAGTTTAATTTTATGTGTTCTGTGGTGTTTTCCTTAATGAATTTTAGAGAGAATTTTTCTTGATTAGTGTTTGAAAAAACTTGAAGTCCGGAAAGTTAATGTGAAAAGATGCTGAATGCTTGTTTGATCTGTTAATCTTTTATCCAATAGATCGACTGGTGGATGGCCCATAGAATTTTAAAATAAATACAACGGAAATTTTAAAATAAATACAAATCAGCAAATTAAAAATTTCTAAAACCTTAAAGCACAGATTTAATAATTTATATATTAAAAACATCAAAATTTAAAAATTCAATAACTTTTAAATGAATTCAAAATTTTGAAGGAAGGAAGAAAGATTATTCTTTTTTATCATCAGTTATAAAATGTTTTTTTATAACTGTTTTCTTTCATCAGTTTTTTTATCATCAGTTATGGAAAAAAGTATAATTCTTTTGCATTTATTATTGCTTTTTCAATTACATAATGCAATATCTATTTGTTTATTGCAGCGTACAATCCGAAAAACTGCCAATCTAAACTATTTATTTTCTCTAAAATGAATTTAATTTGAAAAAATGAATAAATTTATGCAAAATGAGACGTCTTTATTATTTTCAGATATGAAAAGCCCGTAGTTGCCAAAAAATGCTCCCCTCATAATTTTCGATAAATTACATTATGCGGCTTAAAAGAAATCTTCAACTTTGACGTAAAATAATGCAAAAACTAATGATCCAATTAATTATGTTTTAACTCGAGGCTGTTACTTAAATATTTCTTGCCTCAATAAAATTAGCCATCTTGGAAAATATCCAAAATTTCATTTTGTTTTGTTCAATAGTTAAGTAATGAGAGGGTAATGCTTGCTCATCGAAAATTTTCTGAATCATCATTCATTTACTTGGAATGATGCTATTATGGCTTTGAAGCTACATAAAAACTAGCATATCCCTTATGAAACAGAATATCCCTTATTAAATCTTTATTTATGTAGGAAATAGCAGAAATTTGAACAACAAAAAAACTTAATTTGTCCTTCAAATCGAAGTGAATAAGTTATCAGATTCCTTTTTATACCAGTCTTTAAATTATAAATTTTGAGAAATAAAACACATATTTATTTTTAAAAGTGTATATTATTACAAAGATATATTTCTGTTTAACGTAATTCGATTACTTTGAATATTATAATTCTAAATTTTTACTCAATTACTAATTTTTTCTAATCAATTTGTTTAATAAAAAATATGAATAAATGTTTTAATGGTTGCTTTCAGGTACAGAAGTTGCATCTTCCGTTAATTACACAATTATTTTTGTTGCTGTTGCTGTTTTTACAATTCTCTACTTGATTTTTTGGTACTATTGTTTAAAATGTTGCTGCTATTCCATCAGACAGTGCATTGATAATAAAACCATCACTCGAGGAGACGTCCATGAATCTCCACCGCAACCATCTACCACATCTGGAATAAACATACGGAATCACCGCGTTACCTCAGATGAATCCCCGCTCATAGTGTCACATCATGAAGTTGCACCACACTCTCAACGGCTTCCACCGTACGATCCACCACGATACGATCAGATCTTTGTAACATCATATCAACGTCATTATCAAGAATGGGATCAACAGTTGCAACAAAACTCAGACATAGGGGTGTCTAATGCTTCTGTTTACAATAGAATTTCACCACCACCACCTTACGAAGAATGCTTAAGAACCTAAACAGAACATGTCTATGAATGTACATTAAGAGCATGTCTATGCACGTACAGGGTGGGGTAAATAAAAGTGGCCCTGGAGAACAGTGTTCCACGCAACAAAGAAGAGCAGCAAAGGAAAGTAAATATTTCACTAACATGCCAAAGAGCAGATGTTGTAAGCGACCTCCATTCATTTCTTGGCATTATTTGGACCCTGGTCAACAAGTTGTGGAAGGCAAATCGAAGCTTAGCATCTGGAATAGCTGCAATCTCTCGTCAGAAACGTTTTTCCTGCCTTACTTGTAGACTAAGAAAGTTGTTGCAGTACCCCTTATTTGTAATACTCGAGGTTTCCTCACAAAACGAAATTGTTTACTGACAAAACAGTGGTGTGATTACTTGCATGTATTCAAGATAAGTCGTATTCACGCATCCGGCCACTTTTATTTGCCCCATCCTGTATATTCAAACTACGGTACAACTTAGAGGATTGTTTAAATGTATTCTTATCTCGATATTTGTATTGCCCGACCTGTATATTCAAACTACGGTAAAACTTAGAAGATTGTTCAAATGTGTTCTTATCTTGATATTTGTATTGCCCCATCCTGTATATTCAAACTACGGTACAATTTAGAAGATTGTTTAAATGCATTCTTATCTCGATATTTCTATTGCCTATCCTGTATATTCAAACTATGGTACAACTTTGAAGATTGTTTAAATATATTCTTATCTCGATATTTGTATACTGAATTTACAATGACATCACTTCATAGATAATAAAAAAAAATTTAGATGTACTGTATGCAATTTAACAAAATTTCAATTAAGTGACTTTGGAGATTAATGGTAATATTTTTAGGCATTAAATTTCTCTCTTAATAATCCTAAAGGTTAATCTTGTAAGTTAATTAATTTCTGCAGGCACAAAATGTACTGAGAATTAGTTTAATATTTGACGAATGGCTAAACTGTTTTTATCTTGTTAATTACAAAACGTACTGATAATCAATTTAGTACCCAACGATTAGTTTGGTGATCTGTATTTTATCTCATTAACTAAACAGTTGTATATTGCAGAGGCATGATCCCAGTGGGCACCTGTCTTTAGTCTGTTAAATATAAGCGTATTTGACTTAATATGAATTTTTTTTATTTATAAATATTGAACTATATAAGTAGATTTATACTTAAGCCACACTTAAAAGTCACCGTATAACAATATATTGATTGCGTATTTATTAGTTTACACAGGAAGAAAATTTGATCACGTATTAAATTCAACTTTGTAATAAACTATTTTTAAAAGCAAAATTTTGTTTGTAATTTTTGCACAACTAAAATCAAATTTCCTCATTTTATAATCACTTAAAAAAGCTGTTGGACATAGATTCTCAAACTTCTTAGATAAAAACGGCATTCTTTATGAATACCTTTACAACTATATATATATATATATATATATATATATATATATATACAAGAAAACACTAAGAAAATTAAGAAAAACAATAAGTTTCATTTATTGCGCTTAAGCTGCAAGTAAACAGCACTCATTAGATAAGTTCAAAATGAAGAACAAAACAAAGAAAAAATATAGACACGTTAAACAGGGAGGTGGGAAATAATTGGCAAAAAAAATAACAAACAACATTTTATTAAAAAAAAAAAATGAAATGCCAATTAAAAAACCGGAAAAAAAGCCGGAAAAAAAAGATATAATCTTTTCTTCAGCCCACACGATTATATCCGCAAAACAGAGTTTTCAATTTCAAACAACTTTTCAAACAAATTTTTTCTTTGTTTCGTTCTTCATTTTGAATATATATATATATATATATATATATATATATATTCTTCATATATATATATATATATATATATATATATATATATTCTTCATATATATATATATATATATATATATATATATATATATATATATATATATATATATATATATATATATATATATATATATATATATATGACTATATACCATACCTTTATGACTAAAAGGAACCAGTTTAGAGTTTGTTTTATGAGTGTTTACCATGTTACACCAGGCGACATTATTCCCCATAGTATATTTTTCTTATAATCACATTTATCAAGTAATTTATACTCATACTTTAAAGTGCGAGGAAAAATTGTGAGGAAAAACTCGTATTTTTTTAAGAGGCATATTTTGAATTTTCGTTTTCTTGAAGAAAAATATTTTGTACCTAATAAGCTTTTGATGATACAGTGTCATTCGACAGCACTGTACCTTTCAAAAACTTTAAATTATATTAACTATTAAATAAGGAGTAATAGTACTTATAGCTTTATAGTTTCCAGAGATTTTTCCCAAAAACTGAAAGCAAATTTTGAGAAAATTTGCGGTTTTTATAAATATCAATGATGTGGTTTTTATATTGTACGAAAATATTTATCAGAATTTTTAAACAAAAGAATTCATATCTAACCTACCTTGACAAAAATGCTGATTGCAGAATTTTATTGTTATAATTTTATCAGAAAAAAAGCTAAAATAAAAGAAAAAAACTAATAGAGAATCTAAAAGACCGCATACCTTATATCAAAAATAGTGATTGGACGATGAACTTGTTTTACATTTTTCGAAAGGCAGTTTTGAATAGAGTAAATATCAACCACCAATTTATTTGAGAAAATTAAATGCATGGAGAAATAATCTCTGGCAAAATTACTGTACTGTATTAAATTTTTAGCAAAAAAAACAACAACGTAATTTTTGTTAATAAAACCAAAATATATGCTATTTAAACCATTCATTTAGTAATTTTTTCTTTCATATGGTAACGGATTAATAAGAAATATTGGTTTTTCATGATTATAATCCTTGTTACCACACAGTTACTGAAAAATACAGCATTGAAAAGTAAACGTAAACAAACTTTATGCCATGCTCTAAGGTATCATTATAAAATTACCAAATTTTATTATTTTCATTAAAATTTATTGCATAATAAAAAACTATATTTTAATGTTAATTTTACCAAAATCATAACACGAGTGCTTTCATAAAAGTTGCCGAGCTTTTTGGTGCTCCCATAATGCCAGAAACAATATAAATTTTACCTTATTCTGGTAGATTCAACCATACTTTCAGAATAAAAATGAATAAATTCCTGTTCAGGATTTCCCTCCCCGTCTCTATTCTTTTGGTAGTTGAATTCGGTTAGGAAGAAAATGACTTCTTAATTACTTATCTTTTATTATATGTATATATGACCCAAAAATGGATGTGCGCAAGGTATATATATATATATATAATATATATATATATATATAGGTATATATATATATATAAGGTATATATATATATATATATATATATATATATATATATATATATATATATATATTTATATATATATATATATATATATATATATATATATATATATATATATATATATATATATATATATATATATATATATATATATATATATATGTATATATATATATATATATGTATATATATATATATATATATATATATGTATATATATATATATATATATATATATATATATATATATATATATATATATATATATATATGTGTATATATATATATATATATATATATAAAATATGTTTTTTTTTTTTTTTTTTTTTTTTTTTTTTTTTTTTTTTTTTTACGTGACTGAAGCCGATTTGTACTTTTTTAAGTTCGTGCATAAATTGGTTAAATTAAACGATAAATTATATAAATATAGAATATTTATTACATAAGATATCATATTAGTATAATAATAATTGAACCAAATTATTACACGCACTGTAGTTTTTAAAGAATTACATTTTTTGCGCGAGTTTGTATGCAATATTTTTATTTTAAATTTACATGTAATACATTTAAATGTAATAGATTTTTATATACTTCCTGTTTGTATTTATTTTTAATGTATTCCATTACAATGTCAATCAACTGATACACGAACATTAATAAATGCAAACCGATTTCAGCAGCGTGAAAACAATAATAATAATGTTAATATAAGCCGTCTATAAGCTGTTCTCAAGTAATAAATACAAATATTTTTATTTTTTCAGTACATGAAACAAAAACAGTTTTACCTTGCAGTAAGGTGGAAAAAAAAAGAGATTAAGTAGACATCCTAAGTAGATAAGTGAAAATTATAATATTCTTATCTGCAATGTGTTATCTACTATTGCAAGAAGACATAACACATCTGACTCCGTGTTCGCTTTATGATAATAGAAATCACTCAATTCACTTCGTAATAAATTGACCTAATACTTAAAGTTTTAAAAAATACTTTTTTTCCCTTTTAATTGTTCTTAAGACAATCGTATTTGCATAATACAAATTATTCTGCTTTTGGATTTTAAAATATTTTTGATCGTTTAAGGTAAGATTTTTAATATTTGAAAATCAGAGTCGAATTTTACTTTAAAAAATTCAAAAATATGTTTAACGAAATCATTCATTTTTACAAATATACTATATTTGAAATAATTTGTTATTTGTTTTTTTTTTTTTTTTTTTTTTTTTTTTTGCTGTTTTTCCTTTTCTATTCTTCTTTGTCTTTTGAAATCTAGTGGAAAATAATCCAATTTGAAATTTTAATTTCGGTGAAATGTATATGAAAAATTATTTGATATTGTCAATTAAAAAACATTTATTTACGAAATATAATTTATTTGTTTTAAAAACGAAATCATTCTACAATTACAAACCATTAAATAATTTTATACAAACCATTAACTCGTTTAGTTTTGCTCATAACAAAACAACTTTGATGGATTTTTTTCTTAAAACTTCCTTTAAGACTTTAAGGGGAAATTTCTCTTCAACTAAATGACTACGCTGCATTTCTATTAACTACCCTTTTGATTGTAGTTTCTGCGCCTTGTTTCTAATAAATGATTTTGTTTAGGTTATTGTCGAAAAAAAAAGAATCAGCCTTGTGAAATCATTTAGGTTACGAAAGGGAAATTAGTTCCATAGAAATATTTAGGATAAGGGAATTAGGCCTAGTATTTAGGATATTGTGCAAAAAAGAGGAATTAGGCCTAGTATTTAGGATATTGTGCAAAAAAGAGGAATTAGTTCTATAGAAGTATTTAGAATATAGTTCTAAAAAGACAAAATAGTCCTGAAAAAGTATTTAGAATATTGTCTTAAAAAAGTGTAATCAGTCCTATGTAGGTAAATATCCTAAAAAAGAGGAATCAGTTCCATAAAAATAATAAGGGTATTGTCTTAAAAAAGAGAAATTAGTCATATAGAGGTATTAAGAATATTATCTTAAGAAAGTGGAATCAGTTCCATAGAAATATTTAGCTTAATGTCCCAAAAAAGGGAATCAGTCCCATATTGTTCTGTAAAATCCTATTTAGTCCTATAGAAGTTTTTAGGATAATGTCCTAAAAAAAAATTTATCCTAAGGACTTACTTAGAATTTTGTCCTATAGATAAAGTGAGTAGCGTCAGCTGAAGCCTTTATTAATATTATCGATTTTTTTTCTGATGCTGCATATTCATTTTTTAAAAATTATGATATTTTTCAATATATATTGAAATAGAATTTTGTAAAAAAAAAAAATATTTTTTTCCTTAATAAAAAAGAAATTATTAACAAAACAATGCCTTTTTCTTCTCAAAAACAATTTAGTTGACAATGGTTTTTACAGCTCCACCAGTCCTCTTTGCATTTGTTATAAAATCAAGAATTATTAGGCAAGGCGAAAATTACTTTTAAATTCCTGGTTAAATCTCAACTGACTTAGTTTTTAAAATAGATCACTCTTAACTTAATTCAAATTTCTAGCTGACGAGAATTAGTTTAATATAAAGGAGTCTATTTTAAAAATGAAAAAAATCATATTTTTGTTATTATCTAAAATATGTACTTAATATATTATTTGTCTAATTATTCAAATTACACACAAAAATTGGTTTATCCGACAAGTTATACTTATTATACAAATAGTGACTTATTACCCAAATTTCTTATTCAGTAAATATTAATATTTTTTCCGTTGCATTTGACGAAAATTTAAGTTATAGTTTTTTTTTTCTTTTGTGTACCATTAACACAATAACACGAATATCTTTAGAATGCTAACTTTAACACTATAAAATAATTGGTAATGCTTCTAATCTTTTTACAGTTTTTTTCCATATTTCATTTATTTAAATATTTGTTCTTAATTAAAACTCTTGAATTCATATTTTGTACAAGAGTATGAAAATTTAAAAATTTATACACTATAAGCTTATATTGAGGTGTTTTGCTATACAAAGTAAATTATTTCAGAAAAAAAAATACGCAAGCAAGAAGAATTTTAATTTTAGATACTTTTTGAAAATACTTATTTTAAAACACTTATTTTATTATAGCTTAAATCTAGGTAAAATACAACCTAAAATACTTTAAAAAAGATTTCAAGGAAATAAGACCTGATAATTTCAATAAAATAAAATCCTGAAACTTCAAACAATTATTTCTTATGATTAAGCAGTGAGTTGGAGTAAGTTAGATGCAAATAAATTATAAAATTCACAGTTTCAAAATAAAACAAGATAAAAGGAGTGTGTTTTTTTTTCAAAAAATAAAATAGGTTCGTATCTTATAACTGTCCTTAATAATTTGTATTGAA
Source organism: Parasteatoda tepidariorum (assembly GCF_982258835.1). Taxonomy (NCBI): domain Eukaryota; kingdom Metazoa; phylum Arthropoda; class Arachnida; order Araneae; family Theridiidae; genus Parasteatoda; species Parasteatoda tepidariorum. Next base: position 90,998,199 of record NC_141758.1, read on the forward strand.
TTTGAATTTATGGTTGATTACTCCTAAAACAATTACTTGAATGTATTAAAATACAAGTAACAATTATATTGATTCCTGTACTATGCAATGAGATAAACTTTATCTGAGCAACCTGACGGTAGCTTTCAAAACTAAACGAGTGTTTATGATAAGATGTATTTTTTTATCTCTTTTAAATCATTATCAGCTAAAATGTCTTTTTTTAAAGTTATTAATAAGAATTAAGTCTAAAGTACAAACATTTGGGATTGTAAATTCATAGCAAATAAGTATAAAATTTATTCATTTTACACTCATCCACTCAAAGCCAATCGAATCAGTTTTCGAAATCGTTACAATAATTTTTGAAACTCATAAAAATTTTAACTAATACTTCCAAAGGGAAATTACCATTTTCTTTGAATACCAGAACATACAGAATGATTGTAAATGAAACACAGGCATCTCTCCCATCGCCAAACAGTTTGCCAAGATTCTCATGAATCTATCTTTTATATACACGTGAAAATTACGCTTCCGAATTACCACGAAATTTAGCTTCCAGTCAAAAGACGTGGTTAGCACCTGAGCTGGTTCACTTCTGTCCTGACTCCCACACCACAACGAGCAATACAACTTTTAGCCCAGACGGTATTTAACGTGAACCGAACTCACAACCACCGACTCATCTCTAGGAGTGATCGGCGGCTGTATTGACAGCGCTACCGGATGGCTTATAAACGCAACATCAATAAAAAATTCGTAAACAAATTGCCAAAAAATTAAATGACTGATAACTAGCTGGAAGGAAAACTAAAGATGTAAATGCAACAAAAAATTATCTAGAGAAATATATTCCTTTAATTTAAACTTGTTGTTGTAGTTTATTTACGTCACACTGTTGTTGTTGTGAATGAAGTAAGTGAGATGAACATTTACGTCACACTAGAGCTGCGCGATGGGCTATTGGCGACGGTTGGGAAACATCCCTGAGGATGATCCGAAGACATGCCATCCATCACAATTTTGATCCTCTGCAGAGGGGATGGCACCTCCGCTTCGGTAGCCCAACGATCTGCACGCGAGGTCGAGCACTTTACGGTAGAACAGTTTAACGAGGACCAATACCGCACACCCTCGGTCCCTACGCAGACTGATTCAAGTGGTCAACCACCGGCACACTGACCACAGCCAATGATGCTTGACTTCAGTGATTTACTGGAAACCGTGTCTTAACGATCAGTCAGTCTACTGCGGGATCAATTTGAACTTGAACGATTTGCCATTTTTTTGTTCATTGCCATTTTTGTGTTTAGTATCTAATTTAAAATATAATTCAATTTATTTAATTTTTCCCTCATCAAACAAATACATCTCCAAATAAAACATCTCAACTTTAAATAAATAATATGTTCTTAACTTTATTTTAGAAAATTTAATTTAAGACTTAAATTGTTTTTTTCTTCTTTCGAAATAAACAAAAATGGTGCGTTTCGTTCACTTTATATTTTTTTAACTATACTCATTTGCATCACAAAGTAAAGAATTATGTAAAGAAAAATTACACTATTTATATTTTTGATAATTGCAATAACAAAACTTTCTCTAAATGATTCTGAAAGATTTAAAAATTAAGCCTTTAAAAAAGTCGTCTTTCAAACACATTTAATGAGCAATCGTGATTCATACGGTTTCCGAGAACAGAAAATACATTTTAGATTACTCATCTATCTACCCGATGAGGATGTATTATAGTTTCACTTTAGAGTAAACAAGTAGTTTTCGCATTCGACTCAAAGTGATGAGATAATGAATATTTTTCATCCGTGTATGTTGTTAAAACTGTGGAGCTGGATTTATTGCCTGAATAATCAGGTTTTTTTCGAGTTCCAATGAGGCCTATTTGGGTAACTTTTATCAGTTATATTTTCAAATCTCTTACACTAATTCAGAATTAAATTATGGTATATAGTATCTACTAGCTCGCTGAGTGTATCATTTGTGAAATTCATTTTGCCGTAAAATTCATTTTAACGTAAAATTGTGCACGGTATTTCAGATTTTTTTGTTCAGTAAAATTTTACCGTAACTAGGGGATATTTTCGTAGCGTGATTTGTCGCGCCAACTACTTTCGCCAAGGTGCCAAATAGATTTCAAACTTGCAATTTGAAAATATATATATATATATATATATATATATATATATATATATATATATATATATATATATATATATATATAATTTAAAAAAAAAAACATGTTGCTGTTTGCCCGGGGGGGGGCAACGAATAGCACCTTTCGAGTTGGCTCTTTCTGTAATGTTTTTTTTTATTTTTTTTTATTCATTTTTATTTTTTTAGTTTTTGTCGGGCCACTGCCCTGAGGTTGCCAAGACTTACCCATTATTCTGGTACAGATCACAATACTGAAATCTCCCCTCTCATTCCAGTATTCTATTTCTGTAATGAGCCAAACAGTAAAAATAATAAAAAACTTTTAATTTTTAACTTCTTGAAAAAATAAATTTTATCCTAAAAAGTCTTAAATTTATGAAAAATTAACTTAGTATGGAATTATATACAATTTTTTATTAATAATTTCACTTTTATTTAACAAAATGGAATTGGTGTTAGTTTCATATAAAGCTTTGACAGTAAAATGCATAAAATTTGATATTTCTATGTCTATACAATTATATTTTTAATAAAGATGAACAGTCATCACATAAAAAAGTAATTCAACAGGAATCCTTTTGGTTTTCAATAAATGCAAATATACATCTTTATTTTCGGAACTTAAAACTAATTCATGTACGTACTTGTTTATTAACTTTATCGATTCTTCTCGTAAATATAATAAGATTTTCTAATAAAAACTTTTTATCTTTATATTAAGACTAGAAGAATATTTTAAATTATGATATAAAAATTAGAAGCGGTTTAAACTTTATACCACTTGGATTTTTCGCAACTGTAAATTGTTGTTTTCTAATATGGTAGTTTATTATTTAATACCAGTTTATTATTTAATACATAAATTTTAAAGGAGAACATAAAACTATAATTAGTTATTTTTATTTTTATTGATTTTTTATATTGCTGATTTTTATTATGGAAGATTAAAATTTATCACCAGAAGAATATTATAAATGAGGATATATTATTAAAACTATTTATTCTTAATTTTATTGATTTCTTTGCAACTGTAAATATCTTTTTTTTAATATAGAAAATTAAAATTTATAACCAGAAAAAAATTTAAATGAGGACATATAACTAAAATCAGATATTCTAAATTTGATTAATTTTTTTGCAACTGTAAATTGCTTTTTTACAATGTAGGAGCTGTGAAATATTATTGTTATAAATATGTGAAGATTTATGAAAAAGATCATCCCCTTGTAGCTATCAATTAACTATATATCTATAGTCTATTAATGATGCATAATATCTGCACAAACCTAATTGAAAAAATTAGAAATTCTATGAATTAAGATTTTTTATATAATGTTTTTACATAACAAAAAAACATAAATCGTATTATTTTAAAAACCCAATCTTTTCTAAACACGTAAGTATTTTTTACTTGCGTTAATTCATAAACTAATGACGCGACAAGTTGTTCCAGTTTGAATTAAAATAAAACTTGGTCCAAGCCTTATAACCCTTATTATTTCCTAACTATTCGAACACGGAGAAAACAATTATGTTAAAATTACCATAGAGTGCGGTAATGACATTTCTGATAAAAATAAATAAATAATTCTGGTATTAAATATTAAAATATGTGTAATTTAAATCATTCATTTGATATTTTCTCGTTCACATGATAACAGTTTGCCGAAAATTCTGGTTTTTATGATTATAGTTCTAATTACCACACATTAATTTTGTGAGGAATATCAAACTAAAAGGTAAACTTAACGAATAGATGGTTTTTGTGCACTGATCTGAGGAATCATGATGAAATTTCCAAATTTACCAAATTTTGCAACATATTATAAAACCATATTTTATTGTGACTCATTGCCAAATCGCTTCGAAATAAATAGCGAGATTTGAGGTGTTCCCGTAGAGTCAGAAACATGGTAAATGTTACCATATTCTGGTAGTTTCGACCATTTTTTCCCTCAGTTTTTGCTCTCCCTTGCTCACACAATATTAATTTCACCCAAATAATAAATAAATAAAAAAAAGGAAATCTTATATATCTTGTGAATTAATGATATGATTTTCAAGTACTTACTGCTTCAAGGTACATTAATTAACTCCTTAAAAAGCAGTGAAAAATATTATTAATGAGTAGTAAAGGTTTGCGTGGGGTCAAGACGAGTGACTGACACAGGGGAGCAGCTATTTTTACTTGTGTTCTATGCGTTCCTCCTATTGATCATTTTTCATCGAGTTTATTTGTATTTATAAACCCTGAGTTTATAAGTTCGGTTACTTATAAGCATAGTTCAAGTTTATGGCTAACCCCTTACAATAGGTAAAGCTGTATGAAATTCCCACCCATCCTTCCACCATTAAATGGTTTTTAAGAATCATATTTACTTTAGATACTAAACTAGCTTTATTTCCTTAAAAAAACAATCTCGATCTCAAACTAATTTGACTTAACAATACTAAAAACATCTTAAAAACATTTTTTTATATTATTATATAACCATCGATGAACTGTAGACCCAATTTTTGGGGTTTACGACTACTAATGTTCAACGCAGTAACCTTGTAATTTTGTACCCAACCCAGAAGACAAGAAAACTCTTGGATTAGTACCTCCAGAGGTATTGATTTGTTATGGGAATATGGAGGACTTTACGACTCGACAGATTTAACGTGAATCAGTCACCATTTACTATGCGGGGAGTCTTCGGCCGGCGGGGATCGAACCCACAAACTCTTGGTGATGGGCTCAGTGCCCTAGCAACCAGGCTATTCCGGCCTGATTGGTACGGTGTTAATTTTGCCGAAGGAAATGTATAACTTTACTGAACTAGTCATAGAATAAAGAGCCATTTTTCTTTATAACGTTTATCTCGTCCCGCTTAAGAAATATCAAAATATTATTTTTTTTACACATTTACGCCTTTTTACAATAAAAAAAACAGCTTACTCCACGCCCAAAGATTCATTAATTTTAGTTTTTTGAAATAAACGTAGTTTTTATTGAAGCAAATAAATTCCTTCGCCAGGAAAATTTCCTACTGCCCTTTAATTACACATCTGCTAAGAAGTGCTTAAACAAAAAATTTTTTTGCTCAATCTGCCATACAAATTGTCTCTTTGGCAATGAGAACTCGAAGTGTCGCCAAACACCAGAGATGCTAACTTGCTCCGGACAGCAAATATATATTTTAGAGTGGTAGTTTATCAATTGTGATTCTTGGTTAATTAAATTCAATTCAGTAAATTTTTATCCACCACTATTTCTAAACAATTCGTAGGCTTATATAATTCACCTCTTCATTGATCATATGCCATGCTACATGTTTTAAAAAGCAAGCAAAAATAGTCAAATATTTGCAAAATTTACCTTTAAGTTATTTACCGTTGTTTTAATTATTTTGACGCGTCCGGAGCAGTTGGCATCTCTGAAACACTGGAGAATTAGAAGCGAAACATACGCTGAAACCAAACGTTTTTTCCCATGAGTCTGTCACAGAATGGTTTTTTGGAATCTTCCCAAAAAAGAATTGTGTAACACCATTTTGTCGGAGTTGTCACGTAAATACGTGACCAGCATGTTGGGTGTCACTCCCATTGCAGACGATTTTGCTTTGGCAAGGTCTTCTTTCATTTGCTTTGTGAAAGAAGTGTGAAACTAAACACAGTGCTTAAATGAATTGAACACATTGTCTTCTGGCATGAATGGGCTTAATTAATTGTCTTAATTATTTCAGATAGAAAAATTGATTTAAAAAACACATTTTATTTTTTCAAAGCTTGTTTTTCCTATGCTGGATTTCTTAATACATGAAACTGTGTCAAGGTTGAAAATACTGTTGTTCGTGAGGATGGTTGGAATTTATCGGTTAGAGGGATTATGTGTTGGAGAACGTTTTTCCGAGTTAATGCCAACATGAACTTTGATCTCCACAATTGATACAATTAAAAATGCAATTGATTAGAAAAATACTTAGAGATTCTGCTGCCAGATTCCGGTTACGAAGTTCAATATCGCGATTCGTTGCTCCAAAAAATAGATATTTACTAGTGGTCCTGCCCCCCCTGCTCGCTAACGCTCGCCAACCTCCAAAAATTAATACGCAATCTTATATGATTTGCTTTGCAAACCAAGTTCGCTTCGCTTGCTACTAACTTAGGTACATTGCAAATGCGCAAAATTCTAAGAATTCAAAACAATCATTCAAATCCACATAACAACTTTTTAAAAAAAAAATTACATCTTTTTAGTAAATACTAAGTCATTAAAATAAATTTGAATTCAAATAAATGACATGTAATTCGTTAAACCTATTAGAAATGTGCTATAGTATAAAATCTTAAAGCGTAACAGCACGACTGAGACTCATTTTTCAATGAATAACTAATAACAATAATAAAACAAATAAATTCGTGATATAAATCAAAAAATGTCAAATAAATTCGTAATATATATTCGTAATAGTCGTGAAAAAAAAGCGCTTTCGACGGAATACTAAAATATAGATCTATCGACAAAGACTAATCACTTCTGCCTAGCTTAATAGTACGAGATTGCCGCAGCTGATAGGGTGAATTTCGGAAGAGATCCCATTTGATGAGAATGCTCTCTCTGGTTATTTCCGTTTCCGTTTTTGAAAGTACTATATGTTGAGCCACCTCAGCTAGATTTGGCATGTGACATTTTTAGAGGCAATCATCGGTCGATTTTCTAGCGTTGCCAATCGAGGAGTTGTAATGAGGCTTTTTTTTGTCGCTGTGTAAGAGAAATTTATATATAGATTATTATATCACGATATTGATTTATGAGATCCTAGTTTCAAACATAAGATATACATTATAGAAAAATTTATATATTTGTGGCGTTGACCACAAACAGAGTAAAGGAAACAAACATCGCCGTACTGTCAGATAAGGGAAGGGATAATTCCAAGAAAATTTGAAAGGGTCGGATTTATTAGAATGTTCATCCGATAGATTAGTTATAATTTATGTTTAATCTATATCAGAGTACAATGTATATAAAATGCATCAAAATTTTCCGTAAAATAATGTTTTGGTGTTCGAACCTTTTTTTAATAAAGCTTGATTTTATACCCACTTTACCCCACCTGACCCTATTAATTCGTTAAGGAGAAACGTAATAAAACGCTAATATCATTGTTGACATCAATGATAATTAGTTTTGGTAGTAGGGAACCGATTATCCGGAACGATTGGGACCATCGCTATTCCGGATAACTGATTTTTCCGGTTTGCTGAATCGCTACAGAAAGCCGTTTTTTTATTGTTAAACCCAGCTAAAAAAAATTTTTTTTTGGAAATAATCTTAAAAAGAAGAAAAAACGATGAAGTAATACACTAATGATTATTTCCAAAATGATGGTAAGATGAACATCTTTCAAAAAAGAAAGACAAATCCTAAAATCTTATGAGGAAAAAAAAAATTTTTTTTTAAATGGCGGGAAAATTTATCGAATTTCGTTCCGGTTTTTTGGTCTTCCGGTTTTCTGATTTCCGGATAACGGGTTCTGTACTGTAGTTACCAGTCGAAGTAAAAAAGTAAGCTATGTGCTAAAAGGCAAAAATAATGTAGAAAGGTACTAATTCATTTTAAAGGAAGCAGAGATTGTCGCCTAACTCAGAAATAAAAACTTTAAAAAAACATTTCGATCATAAAAAAAAATATTGAAAAAAGAATACATTTAAAATTGTATTCAGTCTAAATAAAGCCAACTTTACTGAACTAAAAAATATTATATTATATAATTGAAAGTATTTTAATAATAAAGAACTCACAAAAGCCGAAACATGTGTTAATTTATTGACCAAATATTAATTATATATTACCAAACAATTGAAGCGAATTAAATTTGACAATTCCCAATATTGAACAAAAAATTTTTAAATATGTTATCAAAACAACAGCCAAACCTCAACTTGCACGAAAAAGTCTTATACGAAACAAACTTTTAATGTCTCATCCTTTAAATACATTCTTCTGGTCCAACATCTTACGTTCAGAAATCTTTTTCTTGGCACAACATCTTACATTCGAAAGCATTCTTCTAGGCCCAACATCTGACATTCAGTAATCTTTCGCTTTATCCAACGTCGCAGCAATCAAAAACGTTCCATGCTAAATACTCAGACCGATGAATACTCATAATATTTTACACATTGTTTAAATTAACTATAAATTCTTAACGTAACAGATGCTGAAAATGATACAAGGTCAGAATTGATGCTTTGGTTTTTAATGCTATTTTGGAGGTACTGGCAGTAAATTTCAGCATCTTCTAAACAACCGCGCAATTATAACAATGATAAAAACCTTCTTAATAATGACTATTTATTTTAAAGAAATGTATGTTTTTATATGGAAATTATTTGGAATGATAATTTTTGTTACATTTTAATATTATTTGTGTATATAAAGATATATACAAAATTTATAATACTGTTCTACATACACATGGTATGTATTTCAAAATTAAAAATTTTAGATATTAAATTATTTTTAACTTTAAATATTTGTTTGCTTTTTAGATAGTTTTAGAAAAAAAAAATATTAGTCATTCTGAATGAAAATTTCAGAAATATATAAAATATTAAATTCATTTTAAATGGGATTAAGAAGTTATTACAATGCAATAACTGTGCAGTCGTTTGAAATATGCATGAAACTGCTTATACTATTCCTTTAAATATTTTTACAGAACATTTTTAGCCATTTTTAGAAACTAGTAGTATTTTTCTTCCTCAAAACTGTAATTTTGTTATTGCCAGAAATTATAAAAAAACAGTATTTCATTTCACTACTTTTACAGTGTAAATTTTCAAATCTGACTTCTTCTGGCGAAATTTTTTTGAAACTACATTTTCTATGCATCCTGTACGTAAATTAACTGTGCAGTATCTTATTTTATTTTTAACTATTTTTAGGTTTTAGTATTTTGCCAAATTTTTAAGAAACTTTATCTATACACATCCAATCTATCAAACTGAAATTCTTGTGTTGTATTTTACTATTTAAAACTTTAAATCTGCTTTGCCAAATTTTTATGAAAGTTGTGTCTTATTACTTTTTCTAATTTAAATTGAAATCTACTGCATCAAAGTTTTATGAGTATTCATCCCTTCATATCCTATATCTGCAATCCTGTCATTTCTGCAAAAATTCTCTCAATATTCCTTCTCATTTCCATTCAATGCTCTTCGTAAAAACTACCAATCTGTTATCTGTCCAAAAATCACCAAACCGTTTCTTTTTCTCATAATTTTGTAAAAGACATTTCAAATTTTACTTAACAATCAAGAATTTCGGAAAGATTTAATGCAAGTTGAGGTGTTTGAGAACAATCACTCCTAATTTCATCCGCAGCAAGCGAACATTCTGAGGAAGCGAGTGCTTGCAGCGCGAACAGCTTGTCCAATTCTTCGAATTGACGATCCTCTCATATGGCTGGACCGATGTTTCTGTGATATCATTGGTTTCTTTTGTGTAGATTCAATCACGTGGTCTTCCATATTTTCTACAAAGATTTTTTCTTCAGTGGTTTTAGATGTTACTCCTTGAAGAGTTGCTACAGTTGTTTCATCCCCTTTAAGACTACTGACACCTGATTCCACCACATCTTGATTTTCCTTCTCCATAAGAATATTATACAATTCTATGAATCCTTCATGGTTGTAAACTGGCTCATGGTCGGTACTCAGCATTTCTTCAGGATCGAGCAACTCATTCTCGAAATCAGTCCCAGAACATGATGTTTTAGACCAAGGACATGATGATTTTGTGCAAAGTTCGGCTAAGTCTACAGGTTGGTAATTAGGTGATCGTAAATAATCAGTGTAGGAGGTGATGGCAAGAAACTCCTCTTCACTGTCACTGGATTCTTCATCAGTCATTTGACTGCAATCAGATGGAATCTTTCTATTCGCATCTGGAACAATATTCGATGTTTCCCAACCGGCAATACTTGTTTCCTCAACATCAAGATCTTCTTGGGATGCTTCATCATCACTCAGATCATTATTTTGCGACTTTGATAGAAATTGATTGAAGACACCTTCCATTGATGCGATAACATGATGCAATTTCAACAATCCTTCATAGTTAGAATCAAACTCATCAGACGAGCTCAATACTTCCTCTGGATCAGGAGACTCATTTTCATAATCAGATGGTAAATGTTGTTTATGAGAGTTAGGTCTTGATGACTTTGAGCTATCGGAAGTAGATTCTTCGACAAATACTTGGATGGAATCAAAAGGACCCTTCTGTGAAAAATCTGCGACACTGACAGCTGTTTCAAAATCAGCAACACTAGATTTCTCAGCACTATGATGTTTAAAATCTCCGCGATCTTGTAACACAGCAGCGAAACCATCCTTTGCGTTTTTAATATCGCCGTATGCTTCCATATTAGGTTCGTCACTCAAGTCTGTCATTAAATGTCCATTCATATTTAAAATAACAAATTTAATTTGAGGAATTATATTTGCTTTCGAAATGGAAGTTTAATTCGTGAATCGCAATTCTCTTTATTGAAACAATGAACTTACAATAAAAGAATAAAAATGTTATTGTTAAGAAAGATATTTTTTTTTAATATTGTTGTACTTGTATAGGACTTTATTGTACTAGAATTTTCTTAATACATGAAATGAATACCAATAGTGAACAATAAAACTTCATTAATATATTGTTAAAATATAGAAATGGCTATTATTTTTCTGCTGCAAAAAAAAAAATTCTTCCTGTCTTTGATATTTCTAAAAAGCATTTTGATTGAAACACTACATTTTGTTCACGTTAAAAAAATAAAACTAGATGAATTAGAAATTGTTTTAACTTCATTATTTGTATACCTCAGGGCGTAAAATTTCAGTTCTAAAGTACTAGCCAGTCTAAACTTTTTGCTCGCCTCAGTTTTCACGAAAAATAACACAAACAAACAACTTTTAAAATGTTGACAGATGTAGTATAGATAAGAAATTTTAGTGGGGAAAAAACAACATAAGAATGCATCGGATGAAAAACTGATACACTTTTATAGCTAAAAAACACTGATATTACTTTAACCCTTTAAAGACCGGCGGATGGAGAGCGAAGCTCTTTTTCGGACCCTAAAATTCCGAGTAAAGGGAAAGTGGGGTAAAATCGGGTATCTAAGACTTAAAGGTCAGTTGCAGCTAATTTGTCCATCCTACAAACGGTCAGATATCAGCAAGATATTCATTGTTTAGTTGTATGAATATATCATTCCTGAAAAGTCAAGGATAGGATACACTACCTTTTTTTATTAACAGTTTTTTTTAAAAAAAACGTCAAATAACCCGGTCTTATCCCACTACAGACACCACTAGTGTGGTAAGACCATATATGGCAACGTTACTTTTAAAAAGTAACGAGTAAAAGTACAAGTATTTTTAAAAAAAGTAACGAGTAATAAGTAAAAAGTTTTTATTTTAAAAAGTAACGAGTAAAAAGTACAAGTACTAAACAAAAAAAGTAACGATTTAAAAGTACATTTTTAGGAAATCGAAAATTCAAAGTAACCTAAAATTTTATTGAATAATATTCTCATTTTCTTGCAAAATTATTATTTATTTAATTATTTTTAATTTTGAAAGTTATGGATATTAATTTATTTTTAAATTCGAAAAAATATTATATAATTTTATAATATAATCGTATAATATAATTTTAAAATCAAATATAATTTTAATATCATATTTTTAATGAATTTGCACGAAAAAGAAATTTTATCTATTGATCCTAATTTTTAGTTTATTATTTTTATTTATTTAAATTACCATTGATAAAATTGTTTTACTCTTTAGAAACGCGTTTTAAAAGCACAAACATAAACAAAGCAAACACGGGGTTACAGACAGCTTTGTGATCTTTGAGCTAGTAAAAAATAATTGAATGTGCAGTATAAGTTGAAACAGAAGGTATTTAAACACGAAGTTAGCTGTGAATGCATATATATTGCACATTAATTTTATAAATTAAAAAAAACATAAGCATTTTTTTAAAATTAAATTATTTTTTTTGGAAAACTTACCGAGTTTTAGAAAAAAGTAACGATTTCATTCGATATTTCCATTACAAATACTTGTACTTTTTCCCTAAAAAAGTAACGAAAGTACAAGTAAAAGTACCAAATTTAAAAAGTAACGAAGTACAAGTAAAAGTACGTACTTTTTACTTGTACCGGCGGTACAAGTAACGAAAGTAAAAGTACTGCCATATATGGGTAAGACCGGGTTATTGAGAGTCCACTAGTGGGGAAAGACCGGACCCTATGTTAACTCTGTGGAAAACGTAGAAATACTAGAATTTCAGTGAAAAATTAACAGAAATTTTTTATTTTATATGACGATTCAAGAATATTATACATGCAATTTTCATGCAATGTAGTTAGCTTCTCTTTCTGTTGCCCTGCACCTCTCGTAATCCCAGCATAGACATATATCAAGGAGGGAAGCAAGACCGGATAGAATCCGAAAGCAGAAGTATTCAAAACGAATTGTTTTTATAACTGTACTGACCAATAATAAGGGTAGTTATAAAACAAAAGAACACAAGACAGTTGACATAGTAAAGCAACATTATCTACACAAATGCGAACTCTTGGACATGGGTCCAGTGCCCTACCAGCCAGGCTATCCCGGCATTTGATCAAGTATTAGGAGAAATTTGCCTTCTTAGATGACTTTTTGATGGAACTAAGTGTTTGGACAGGTCGGTTATTTTACCGTAGTTTTACAAAGAAAATTTTAACAGTCTTGATGAATTTTCGAATGAATTATAAATTACTGAATTAATTGTTTAAATAACGTATATTTTGAATTTTTATACGAGAATTGTGCTTTTCTTTTCACCAGAAATGTCACTACCAATAATTACGGTAATTTCGCCATTTTTTTTATCTGTGAAAAAGTGCCTTAAACGTCTTTCGTCTTGAACTTCTTCTCCGTCTTTAAATTCTTTCGTCTTCTTTCTCGTCTTTCGTCTTTAAATTTTTTCGTCTTCCGTCTTTAAATTCTTTCTTCTTCTTTCACGTCTTTCGTCTTCTTTCACGTCTTTCGTCTTTAAATTCTTTCTTCTTCTTTCACGTCTTTCGTCTTTAAATTCTTTCTTCTTCAAAAATTACAGTCTTTATTCTTTTTGTCTTCGCAGGCACTAAAATTCTTCTTGGCAACTGTTCCATGGTTTAAGATACTCCGCACACGTTGTCGAGCAGTTTGGTCCTTCGTGATTCCCTTCTTTTACTACATCATAGGTATTTCCTCCTTTTACTCTTGTTATTTTGTAGGGGCCAAGGTACTTAGGTTTTAGCTTCAAATGAGGTCCAAATTGGGTTCTTTTGATGGCGACCAAATTTCCAATTTCGTACGATTTTGGCTCCTTTCTTCTTAAATTATAGGTCTTTTTATTTTCTTGTTGAATTTTAAAAATTTGTTGCTTTGCGTTTTTTCTTAGTTCCTCTCTTTGGGCATCAAAATGAGACTGAAATTCAATTTCGATCATTTCCTTTAGTTTTCCCAGTCCATTAGTGTTCATTTTTGTCCCAAAAAGCAATTCAAATGGAGTAGTGTCTATGCTTCTTTGATAGGTTGAATTTATCGCTTGTTGAACTTTATTTGTATGCTTGTACCATTCAGCTGGATTTTCTAGGGATAATTTTGAAAGAATCGATATGATGGTTTGATTAATACGCTCTACTTGTCCGTTAGCTCTTGGTAAACCTGTTGTTATTAAATGATGTTTAATATTTTCTTTCGAGCAATAATCAGCAAATTCACTGGAGGTAAATGTTGTACCCCTATCTGAAATTATCTGGGAAGGACTTCCAAATACAGTTTTTTGGATTTCTAGTTTAGCTAAAGTTTCAGCTGACGTAGTAGTCTTCGTGGGATAAATCCATACAAACTTGGTAAAAGCATCTATTATCGCTAACACATATTTATAATTTTTATGGGTGCTCTCCAAAGGTCCGAGATGATCAATATGAAAAGTTTTCAAAGGCACATCTTCTTTATGCAATGGATGCAATAGTCCTTCTTTCTTTCCTCTTTTATGATTCACGAGTATGCAGTGAACACAATTTGCTATGATGTTTTCTATTTTCTGTCTAAGTTTAGGTATGAAATAATATTCTTCGATTTCTTTTTCCGTATATTTAATTCCTGAATGTCCTTTCTCATGAGCTGTTCTTATAATTTCGATTTGCATATTTTCTGGCACAACCACCAATTCTTTGCCATCAACAAATTTATACAAAATTCCATTTCTATTGCAATAATCTTCATAATTCGAAATTTTAAGTAGTTCTTTTATAGTCTTAATTCCAGTATCTTTATCTTGGGCTGATCTGAGTTTTGGTAAAATATTATCGACGGTAACACAAAATACATTAATTGGAGATCGACTAAGGGCGTCTACGTGAGCCATCTTATTTCCAGAACGATGCTCAATTAAATAGTTGAATTCTTGCAGCAAAAGTGCCCAACGAGCTACACGAGTTGACAAATCTCGTTTTGACATAGTCTTTTCAAAAGCAGCACAGTCAGTAATTATTTTGAATGGAATACCTAACAGATAGATGCGAAATTTCTTAAGGGCTTCTACGATAGCAAGAGCTTCAAGTTCGTAGCTGGAATACTTTTTTTCAGCATCAGTCGTTTTTCTACTCATATAGTAAGTGGGGTGAAAATGTTTTTCATCAGGGGGTTTTTGCATTAAAATGGCAGCATATCCTTCTAAACTGGCGTCTGTGTGTAATTCAGTTTCATATTTAGGGTTATATATTGAAAGAACAGGATTTTGGGCTAACAAAGATTTTAATTGATTAAAGGCTTTCTTTTCTTCAATGCTAAATTTAAACTTACGATCTTTTTTTAGCAGGTCACTCAACGGTCTAGCTATTATAGAATAGTTCGGAATGAATTTTCAGAAGTGGGATTCGCGAAAAAATTGATTCACGAAAAATTGGATGAAGTAAAAATTGATAGTGAATGAATGGATTATGAAAAAGTGAGATTCTAGAAAAATTGATGAATGAAAAAATTGATGATGAAAAAACTGGATTGTGAATAAATTGATAGTGAAAAAAATTGAACTGTGAAGAAATTTCATTTTGAATTGAAAACAATTTTCATTTTTCTCGAAACAAATACTTTTCATTCTCGTGAACAAAAAATAACCAAATGACGTTGTGATGAAACTTTCGTTTCTTGTTTAAGCTCATATCTGCAACAACAATTGGGGTATGTACATTTTTTTCATTGATTTAAAATGATTCTTAACGATATTAAGCAAGTAAGCAAAGCATTGAAGAATTTTAAGACTGACAAAATAAAACTTCTACATAAGTTTATTTTCGATGTAGAAGGCGATCGGTCAAACAGAAAACGATTAAGAAATTTTAATGGTTTCAGTTTTATTTTGGATAGCGAAGAATTTAAAAATAAATTGAAAAATATCGAAAAAGAATTTACTCTTAATCAGTTAATAACTGTTTCCAATATTCTAAATATTTCGTATGAAGGCAATAAAACAGAAATTGCAACAAACATATTGACCTTGCTAACCGATTTGAGTAAACTCTCTCATATCGTTAATGACGACGCCCACACGTCTAGCTCCTGTGAGTCAGACGATGACTCCATGGAACACATAAACAATCAAAACGAAACTGAAACTTTAACTAAGAAGAAAGAGAATGATTTTTCAATGCTGTGCAATAATGAAAATAAAAACATTGATTCTTGCTTAAGAGATAAAAATAATGCCTGTAGAAATTTTGAATTTCAAAATGTTGCTATTAATTATTCTGATATCGAAAGTACTATTTCTAAGTATAATGCAGAATCGCATGAAAATATTGTTAATTGGATCGAACATTTTGAAAATATTTCAAAATTGTTTAATTTGTCTGATTTACAAAAGTTTATTTTTGCGAAAAGATCTCTTGGTGGTAACGCCTCTTTATTTGTCAGAACTGTCCCGGAAATAAATTCATGGCAAAAATTAAAAGAAGCTTTGATTGATGAATTTTCTTTTGAAATTAATTCTGCTAATTTGCATGATCTTTTGAATCGACGTAGAATGAAGGATTCTGAATCCGCTCAAGAATATTATTTAAAGATGAAAGAGATCTGTAATTTCGGAAAAATAGATGATGCTGCTTTTATGCATTATGTAATTAAAGGGATTAATGATAAACATGAAAACAAAATTGTTTTGTACGGCTGCAAAAATTTGTCCGAATTTAAAAAAAGGTTTTTTACGTCCTTTTCATTACGTCTAAAAAACGTCATTTTTATTCCTTAATTTATCCAGTGCATAATTTCATTTCAAAGGATTTGAATTTATGATATATACAAGGGTAGAGATAGAGCATACAGCAAGTTACGGTGAAATTCTAAAAAATTAATACTTAATACGATATATTTTTAAAAAAAATTTAAAAAAGCAAGATTTATTAAGCAAATAAATTTCTGCGATGCGGAAAATGCTTTTATTTACATATAGTTTGACATGACTCGCATTAGTTCAATCGATGCAGGTAATAAAGATTTGAAAACATATATTAATAAAGCAAGGCTATTAACTTTAATTGTTCTAAAAATGTTTACTTTTATCTGTTGGTTTTGTTACGCAAAACCTTTTTGACAAAAAGATATCATTATCTAAAAAAAAGTCAATTACATCCTTATTTCAGATTTTAAGTGGCAAGATAAAAGTCAGATTACGTCTTTTTTAACATTGCCAGATTTTTTTTCTCATTTTCCACAACATTCCTTTTTGTTATTAATTTCACTTAAACTCGAAGCATGCCTAGAGTGATGAAAATATAATAAGCGTAATCAAAGAATAATGATAAAATATTAAACATAAAAACATGAATTAGACTTTAATTTTTGTAAACGTTTCTTTTTAAAGCTGTTTGTTTTGAATATACAGGAATATTTTTTAAAAAATAATACTTTTGAAATAAGGATCATAAGTTACTGTTCTAACATAATAAAAGTTTTGTATAAAAGCTTTATAATTACATTAAGACGTGTCAAATTCAGTTGAGTTTAGTACAAACGTACATTATTTTAAGAAAAAAAAAATTCAAGGTAATAATTTTAATTAATAAAAGATTATGATTACTAATAAAACTGTAAATTATCGAACTTTTTTTTGCAAATTAGCATTTTTAAACAAGAATATTTTTTTGCAAATTAATATTATTAAAATTACTAAAATTATTAATGTATACATATTGGACTTTATGCCAGTAAATGAGATAATAAAATTATATTTGGATGTTGAATATTATCAGTCATGGATAGGAGAATATTAAATATTTCAAAGCAAATAAGAGAACAATTATAATTAAGACCAAAAAACAGAATTTTAAGTAATTAATGAAACTTATTGGAAACGTTCAGGACAAGCCGTAATACAAAACAAAGTATAACACAATAACCCAATAGGTTCAATTGTGAGCTTGATATTGAAAAGATTGGTAGGCCTCTAAAGATATGAATAAGCTGGAACAAAATGATCAAAATTGCATTTAAAATTTGTGATGATTAAATCAAATGACTGAACATACTAAAATCAACAAATAACGCTTTTAAAAAGAGAGTGAGTGATTTTTCTACTAACAATATAACGATAGGGAAAGAACTGTACTCACCACTATGTTATCACTAACACTAATATATAAGGAGAAATATCAATACACCAAAGCAACAAGAAAGAAATTTTTTTGGCATGATAAAATTATAATTTGATTGGAAAAAAACAAAATTAAATCATTAGAAAACTTAAACACATTTAGTTGTCATATATTTACCTCATACTGGATAACCTGGTTGGTAGGTTGAGCCGTGTCTAAGAGGTCTTGAGTTTGATCCCTGTTGACTGAAGACTTCCCGAGTACAAAGGGTGACTGGTGCACACTATATATATCGGGGTCACAAAGTCCTCCAAGTTCCCATAACAAATCAATACCTCTGGAGGGTACTGGATCGGAAATTTATCATGCTCTGATTCAGATCGAAAATACGATCTGCGGATGGATGCTGTGTGGATGTGTTTTTCCTGAAAAACGGGCTGTGACGTAGGTGTGTCGTAGAAGTCTAATTTTCGGCTATAGATGGCGTTACTGAAAAACAAGAAGAAGCATATTTCTGTTGCCTTAATGGTATATAACCAGCATCAATGGCATACAATCCATATACATTATAGTGTGTTACAATATTGAAGTACTTATTATACCGTCGACCATTTTCACCAACAACGCACCAAAATCATTTTTGGTTTCTTCAAAATTAATTTTTACGAAATAATTATAAAGAAATAGACAAAATACAAACGTAATATATTGCACGCAAAAATTTTTTTGAGATACTTCTACTGTCACTGCAGAATATTTTGATAATTAGCTTAAAATTTTTTTTCATAAAAACGAATAAATTGATACCCCACCTTGTTCAAAAAAATATTCTTTTTAATCCTTACATCAGATCTTGTTGCATCTCTTTCTATTTAACTACTAATTTTTATCTCTCAATAGATGGCGCAGTGTTCGCGTATTAGACAGGAGTAAACAGTTTTTAATTTTTCTCTTTAGTGTATTTGTTTGTCGTCGTTCTATTAAGTTTGTAATAAAAAGTTTTAAAAGTAGGCTCGCACTGAATCTATTCAACAGCCTAAGTAATATTTCTCGTCTTCTTTACAGATCTTCATGTTTTAAAAATTTTCTCGCCTTTAGACCATCATAAAACGTTTAATGGTAAAAAAAAATCATGATTTTTTTTTTTTACTTTACTACTTAAGTATAGATTCCTTTTCTTCCTCAAAAAAAATCTTTCTTTAATCCTTACAGAAGATGTTGTTTCATCTCCTTCCAGTAAACTACTAATTTTTATCTCAATAGATGGCGCAGTGTGCGCATCTTAGAAGGAAGCTAAGAGTTTTTTATTTTACTCTTCAGTAGTGATGTGCCAATCGATTCATTAAAATGAATCGATTCTTTTTAATCGATTCACTTAATTGAGTCGATTTGTGAATCGACTCTTCGATTCTTTTTTTTTTCTTCTTTTTTTTTAGTAAATCTATGAAATCGTTGCATGTAAGAAAGTTCGAAGATGCAACTGAGATCGTTCTTGGTACCCACAAAATGATTTCCCTATCATTTTCGCTTAAATCCACGAATTTTTTTAATATACAGAGATTAATCCTTTAAAGAGCATTTTCTCCGAATGCTGTTATCGCTCCTCTGTTAAAGGGCGAGGAAATATGAAAACTTGATTGAATATACATATTTTTGAAAAAAATTCACTACTCAGGTTCCCTTTAATTTTGAAAGGTGATCAGATATGCGATTGACGCATCCGAATGGACTGTTTTTTTTAGGGGCCGTTCCCGCTGAATGCAAAATATTTGCGTTTGCGAATAAGATCCTGATTGGTCAAACATATTAGCATGCGTGAAATTCACCAATCAGGAACTCAAAACCATTATTCAGGTAAAAATACGTGCATTTTTTACTGTTTCCAGTGGAAATAACCCTTTAAAGTCTAATAAAGGTGGTTGGCTCGCTGCCTACAAAGCGAGCTATAAGCAAATGTATCAATACTGTATCATAATGCATTCTTATTTTGATTTTCGCGCTTGATCATAAAAATGTATGTTTTATTAGTTTCTTTAAAAAAATTTTTTTACTTCTGTGTAAATTAAATTTTAAATAAATTCTTAGTGTTTCAATTGCTATGATGTACATCCCCAAATAATTGTATTGGCAATGCAATGAAATCACTATACCTGAAAAACAAACAACCTGAAGAGAAGTGGTATTTTTTCCTTAAAGAAGAAAAACAAGTTTTGGAATTTTAAAAAAGTGTTATACTTTTCTGGAAGAAAAAGTGACTGAAATTTTTTTACTATATTTGGAGAAATTTTTATCATTAGAAAAAAATGCACAAATTTCTGCTGCTCACTTTGAAACCAAGGAGGCGGATTCCTTTCAATACCCAGTTCTTCATCATTCCTTTTTTTTCTCCAGAAGAAGTGCATGGATTTGAAAAAAGATTGCCTATAATAGTCTTTTAAAAGTTGATTGCGTACCTGTTTCAGTGAAATATTTTGAGTCATCCATAAAAAATGTCTTGCATTTGACTATACACAAAGTATATTCTAGATCTCCCTATTAGTGGAAATTATGAATGATAAAAGATTTTTCTTTGATTAATAAAAGCAAATTTTA
The DNA here is from genome assembly GCF_982258835.1 of Parasteatoda tepidariorum. NCBI lineage: Eukaryota > Metazoa > Arthropoda > Arachnida > Araneae > Theridiidae > Parasteatoda > Parasteatoda tepidariorum. The sequence continues at coordinate 91,018,628 of NC_141758.1, forward strand.
TTCATTAGACTTTCATTACTTGATGTATTTATTTCTATTGCTAACTATTTTTTATTCTTGTGGTTGTTTATGTTAAACTTGTTTTTGATTCAGAAATGCACATTTCTTTAAAATGATTCATTTTATTTGTAACAGAAAGATATAGCCATTCAAACAACATAGAATTCTTGAAATTTAACTGTATGTAAAAAAAAAATATATAGCTAAGAAATTATTATGGAAAGATTATAAAACTGATTAAAGATTTTCACATTGATACAAAAATACTATGACATACCTTCAAATTATCTTGTTGCACTTTTTCATTAAGTAAACTTAAATTCCTATACCATGATTATGAAAATAACTTTTAAAATTTTTCAGTATATATACAAGTAGTACATACAATATGTATGCATACAATTAATTTCTTCACATAACAAATATAAATTTATATTCATAAAATGTGATAAATAACTCTAAATTTTTTTTACATCTTAACTTCTTTATTAACTTAACATAAATTCTCAAAGAATCAATGTGATATATAATTTTAATACTTTTTGATATATACTAGTTATCTTCATTTAATTTACATAAATTTTTATACAATTATGATATATACCTGTAAATATATATACATATATAAATGCTTGAAATTTCATATTCAATTTATAACAGCAGTTAAATACTAAAATAAATATGAAGTAGTTTTTATTCTTCGAGGATAAATTTTTATAACATTCTCAAAACTTGATGTTTCTTGCAAATTTATTTTAAATCATTAAATTGGAATAAATTACTGATAATAATTATCAAGTAATATGATGAATATTCTCTCATTAAAAAGATATAAAATTCTTGAAAAATGAATTTTATAAATAACACTAAATTTTTACTATAAAGAGCAGTAATATTTTTCAATTATATAGCATAAATTTTCATACAATGAATATGGTAAATGCCTCTTAAATTTTTCAATATACATGAAATTTTTGCTCAACTTATAAGAACAGTTAAAAGCAAAAAGTATAAAAAAGTGCTTAATCTTCAAAAATAAATACAATGAATATGATATATACCTCTAAAACTTAAATATGTACATATATATAAATGCTTGATATTTCGTGTTCAACTTATAACAGCAGTTAAATACGAAAATAAGATAAATATAAAATAATTCTTATTCTTCAAGAATAAATTTTTATAACATTCTCGAATATTGATGTTTGATTTTAATTGCAAATTTATTTTAAATCATTAAATTGGAATAAATTGCTAATAATAAATATCAAGTATGATGAATATTCTCTCATTAAAAAGATATAAAATTCTTGAAAAATGAATTTTATAAATAACACTAAATTTTTACTATAAAGAGCAGTAATATTTTTCAATAATTTAACATAAATTTTCATACAATAAATATGGTAAATGCCTCTTAAATTTATCAATATACATGAAATTTTTGCTCAACTTATAAGAACAGTTAAATACGAAAATGTAAAAAAGTGCATATTCTTCAAAAATAAATACAATGAATATGATTTTTATACAATGAATATGATATATACCTCTAAAACTTAAATATGTACATATATATAAATGCTTGATATTTCATGTTCAACTTATAACAGCAGTTAAATACGAAAATGAAATAAATATAAAATAATTCTTCAAGAATGAATTTTTATAACATTCTCGAAACTTGATGTTTGATGTTTCTTGCAAATTTATTTTAATCATTTTTTATTTTAAACCAAATTTATTTAAACTTTTATCAAACGAAGAATCAGTACTTATGTTACAAATTTGAATTTAAAAACAAAATTTCTGTTACCTTTGAGGGCTTTAATCGATTTCTGCGATCTGTGATAATTTGCCCACTTTTGGAAAAAAGTCTTTCACAGGGTACAGATGTGGCTGGAATTGGGAGATATTTTTTCATCATTTGAAAGAGACGAGGATAAACAGATTTTCTGTCTTTCCACCAAGAAAGGGGATTCTCCTTTCTTCTAATTAAGGGCTCCTCCAAATATTTGTCGACCTCAACTCTGCTAGCTGCTAAAGGATTAGTTGGCAGCAATTTCTTAACTTTACTATCAAAGTCATTCCATATAGATGAAGATGGAGTTGGTTCGTTTGGCTCGGTCGCACTCTCAAAATTTTCAATAACTTCTGTCATAATCCGACTAGCTTTTTCTGCCAGGGAATCAATACCTCTTTTAAGTGCAATTTCATCACTGAAACCTTGTTTCTTGAATCTTGGGTCTAACAATGTAGATAAAGCTAGTGTTTCGGATCTCTCTGCATTAGAATATATTATTAATTTTAATTTCATTTTCTCTATAACGGTTTTTATCTCTTTATTGAGTGTGATATCGATTAATAATTTGTTGAGGAATTTAAAAATGCTATTGCTTATTACTATTACTTTCGAAATTGTTACTTGTTTTTCACTGCTGAACTCTGTTGTAATTTCTTCAAACACTTTAAGAATTTCAATTAATTTATTTAAAATGTTCCATTCTTCATCTGAAAATTGTATTAATTTTGGATGTGAAATAAGGGCTATTGTTGAAATTACTGCATCCCTAATTGTTTGCAGCCTTATTAACATAAAATAAGTTGAATTCCATCTTGTTGTTATATCAATCTTCAATTTTAGTGGAGGAAGTCCCATTTGAGTACATGTTGAGAGCAATTTTGCCGAAGCTGTTGGGCTCCTCCTGAAATGTTCAACAATTCCTCTAACTTTATCCAAAATTTTTTCCACTTCTTTCAGCCCTGCTTGAACAGCAATGTTCAAAGAGTGCGCAAAGCAGGAAACATGAGTCCATTGACATAAACGAACAGCTGCTTTCATATTGGCAGCATTGTCTGTTGTTACACAAATAATTTTCGATAAGTTCCATTTTTTTACTACACGTGAAAATTCTCTACACAGATTGTCTGCAGAGTGACTCTCTGGCATTTCAAAGCATTCCAATAAAAAAGTTTTTAAATTACATTCACTATCGATAAAATGGGAGGTTATTGCTATATAGCTTTGATTTGCCGATGAAGTCCACGCATCTGTTGTTAAAGCGACTCCTATTATGCCAGGGTCCGATATTTCACTTTTTATCATAGCCATTGTTTTCTCATAAACAGATGGGATTAAACTAGTTGTTAGAACTTTTCTGCTAGGCAAATTGTAGGAATTGTTAAGCATCCCAATAAATTTTTTAAATTCTTTATCCTCTACAATAGAAAGGGGGTGGTATTCTTTACATACCATTTTCACTAATTGATTGTCCAATAGTTTCCTTTGTGGGACATTTATTGGACGTGGAAAATAGCTTGCTATATTTCCTTGAACCTTTCTTTGTTGCATGATTTCTGTGTCATGTGAAGTACTTGCAGTATCCACATTCATGTGAATCTCTTCTGGGTTCTCATAATCTACGTTCGTCGGAGAATCTTCAGTGATAGCAGTCTCTGGATTGGTCTGTTTTTGTCTTTTAAACTTAGTAAATGGATGTTTTGAGCTCATATGCCGCATTAAATTACTCGTTGAAGATTTTGAAAATGTAATTATTTTTTTACATATTGAACATTTGGCTTTATTATCTCCCAGATCGCAGAAATGGGTCCAAATTTCGCTGCGCTTACGCGATTCCATTATTTCAATATTTACGAGAATACATATAAGCTTCTTTAACACGCAGCATCGAGATGAGCAAAGAACTGATACTGAACTGATTCCAACAGTTGCTTAAAAACAGAAAGAAAACGAATATTGAGGGGAAAGTAAGAAATTCCTACCCCTTAACTCCGGATTTGTCGCAAAAATACCCTCCCCCACTTCCCATTTCAAAAGCGCGACAAATCCGAAGTCAGTAAATGAAGAAACTGCCATTTCAACTGGGCCTCATTACTGAGGTCAGCCAAATATTAAATTATAACGCATAACACTTTCGCTTTTCTTTTCATCTTTTCAGCAGGATGCGGGGGAAGTTGATTTTGTCGGCTAGAAAGAGCCGAAAAAAACCCCTTTGCGGTTGCAATTGGAGTCCTCCTCACCCATCACCCTTTGTACAAGACCTCCGCCGTAACCCCCGAAAAGATCCGCCGTAATCCCTTTCTCCTCGCATCCGCCGGTTACGCCTCCGCCCTGTCCACTTGGGGAAATTAAGTACCCTCACAGCTGTCCACTTCAGTCAACGCCCTGTGAATTTCGGTTTGTCTTTCCCATTAACTACTAAATTCCGCCGGACACAGCTAATCCATAAGAATTTAGGAAAAAAAATTGAAGAGAAATCAATGGTTATTTTTCTATTACTTAAACTATATGTTAATCTTCAAATTAAGTTCTGAGACGATATTTTTTTAATCAAAAATTCAAAGTAACATGTTTAGCCTCCTTTCTATCGAGGCAAATTACTTTGAATAAGAATCCCTACATGTTCCATCAATCTGACATTTAAATGATTTTAATGATGATATAAATTTGTTTATACAAAAATAATCATTAAAAATACATAATTTATTTCTTGAAAATTTATCTAATTAAATACAGCCAATACTCTATATGGTAAATGTTAATAAAACAAATACTCACAAGTCATTACAAAAAAAGTTATTAGATTTGACCTCCTAGAATGAGAATCTCGGATACAACGATTGTGACACTCTTCCTTTATTCAAAAGGAATAACACATTTAATGCTCGGAAATATTAATTTAAATAATTTCTTTAGTGGAAGTATTTTGTTTCGAAAGCATTAGAAATGATGACGCCTATTTTCAAACTGACATTCACGGAAATAAAAAATGCAGCACAAAATTTCAGTCCTTAATTTGCAATGAATAATTAAGACCGAAAGTTCTAATGGGAGCTTAAATAACATTACGACGGTGGCATAGAAAACAGGACTTGCGTATCGGTCGTTATTATGGAAGAGTCGTTATAAGAGGAGGTCCTGCAAATGAGTATAGACACAACAATCAATACTATTTTTAAAATATTTGATTAGAGGAAGGAAAATTTTCATCGTTTTGTCTTAATCTAATTTTATCTTAAATTTGGTTTTATGCCCAAAAGTTATAATAAAATAAATAAATAAAAAAAAAATTCTTTTTAAAAAAAATTACCAGTTATACACCCGTATTTATAATTGAAAAGGTGAAGGGTGTGAAATGTGTCTAAAAATTATCCAAAAAAAAAAAAAAAAAAATATCCATCCTCCCAGCATTAAAAAATATTTACGCTAAATATTAAAATTTTTTACAATCAACTATTTTTCAACCATTAAGAAAAGAAAAAATAAATTAAAAAAAAAGTTTAAAAAAAATAAATAAACAAAAGAAAAAAAAATTTTTGAACTTTTTTTAAAAAAAATTTATTTTTCCTAAAAATGACTTTGGTTACTACCCCTCTTCATAACTCCTCCATCCCTCTGCAGGTATCCCTTAATGTTAAATCAGAGTTCCGCGAAACACCTTTTGGGAACTACTAATCTAGGCAATACTAATAATTATATATATATATATATATATATATATATATATATATATATATATATATATATATATATATATATATATATATATATATATATATATTAATATTTGTTTAAAAATTATTTAATATAAAGACAATAATTAATAATAAAGATATTCGCAAAAAATTAAAACGGTAAATTCACTTATAATAATGAAAAAAATTCTAAATGTATGACGTGAAACAAAATAATAAATAGTTAAATTACGTTTTAATACTTAAAAAATTAAAACTTGAAAAAATGAGAGGATGTGAATTGATATTCAATAAGTTTGTCTAAAAGTATTCCTAACAAAAAATAAATAAATAAATAAAATAAAATATATCCCTCCCCCACCAGCATTAAAAAAATATTTACTCTAAATACTCAAATTTTTCGCAATAAACAGTTTTCCAACCCCTTAAAAAATAAATTAATATTTTTTTTTATCCTTTTCTTAAAAAAAAAAAAAAAAAAAACTGTCCTTTTTTCAAAAATTTTAGTTTTATGCCCCTCAGCATAACCCCCATCCCTCTGAAGGTATCTTTTAATTTTAGAAAATAAGATAATAGCGAAAAGAATCGATTCGTTTCACAAAACAGTTCTTTTAATGTTAAAAGATATAAAACCGCTCAAATGAATCATTTAAACAGTTCAGTGAATCGAATGCAATGTTAAAGTATAGGAAAACGACTCAAAAGAACTGATTGGAAGTCCAAATCAACTCTTTGAGCCGATATCAATGTTAAGAGATACGAAATGACTCAAATGAATCGTTTAGAAGTTCAATTCAACTCTTTGAGCCGATTTCAATGTTAAGGGATAGGAAACAGTTCAAAAGAATCGATTCATTTGGCTTTATGATTCTTTTAATGCTAAGAGATAGGCAAACAGTTCATTGACTCGTTTATTCGACTCTTGATTCTTTTTCTCGCATTCGGCTCATTTTTAACCAATCAGAGGATCGTTCATTCGATTCTCGACTCTTTTTGTCTCATTCAACTCATTTTCAACCAATCAGAGATTTGCATTCATACGTAAGTTCATTACCCAATCAGCGCAACGGTTTCATTTTCCGTAGCTCTCGCTCCTTGGCATAGAATAAACGATAACACAAAACTCTGCTTTACTTCATATTTATTGAAATTTATAAATTGAAAACTATTCATCTTTTGAAAAAATTTGCTCTTTAATATTGAAGGACTGAAAAGTAATATCTGAGCTTTGCAGCTTTAATATCTTTTTTATTTGTAAGGAAGAACCGAAACTGTAGAAGACAGCTTTTCAGTTATTGTTGCCATTTTCAAATTGTTGTTTATCAAAAGAATTTATTAATTTCGCAGATGAAAAAAAAAGAGAGAGAGTGATGCACACTTTTCACAGCATCAGAATGCAGTCCGTATTGCATTAATAGCATTTTTAATTCCCTTCATCCTTCAAGTGAGTCCACTTTATTAATCACCTCTGGAAACCAGCTGTGCGCTAACGTTGACATCAGGGCCATTCTCATTGGATGCGATTTTTTCGCTTGCGAAAACTCTCACACATACGAGTACCTTATTGGCAAGTTGTTCGCATGTAAATATTTTCAACCAATCAGATTGCCATTCACATGATGCTCGAATGAGAATGAACCTGTGTCTATTCGATTGAATTGGGATTTTGGCAAGTTCCAATGTATAAATGAAATGGTGCATCAAATGCTTATGCGGATGTTTAGTAAGTATAAGTACTAACTTTGAATAAGCTTATAAAGCGTAGAGTGCAAAATATTGTCAAAAAAAAAAAAAAAAAAAAAAGAATCGATTCTTTTTCAAAAGTGAACTTGATGAATCGATTCACAAAAAAGAGTTGATTGAAATATCGATTCGTTCGTTTTTCGCACATCACTACTCTTCAGTGTATTTGTTTGTAGTCGTTCTATTAAGTTAGTAAAAAAAAGTTTTAAAAACAGGCTCGCGTTGAAGTCATTTTTACTGATCTTCATGTTTTAGAAATTTTCTCATCTTTAGACCATCATGAGTTGTTTAATGGTAAAAAAAAATAATAAAAATCTTTTTTCTTTTCGTCAAATCAAAATCACGATTATAAAATTATTAAAAAATGATAGACATAGGAGGGAGGTTATTCTCAGAAAACCGTTGGTGTTGCGAAAAATTCGGAGAAAAATTAGCCTTTTCCTTAAAATCAAAAACGTTTTTTTTTTCTTCTTTTTTTTTCTTCCTTGTAGCTCTGTAATTGTTTATAGCAAAATATATTACATGAAAAAAACGAATACTTTTTTAAAGAAAATACTTTTTTTTTCTTCCTTGTAGCTCTGTAATTGTTTATAGCAAAATATATTACATGAAAAAAACGAATACTTTTTTAAAGAAAATACTTTTTTTTTCTTCCTTGTAGCTCTGTAATTGTTTATAGCAAAATATATTACATGAAAAAAACGAATACTTTTTTAAAGAAACACAACAATACACACAATATTTTATACAAAGAAAAATTTTTAAAAATTGCTATATTTGGAAAATATTTAAAATAAACAATGGAAAATACATTAGTGAATAATTTTTTTTTTAAAATGTTGCATTTTCTTTACTTTCAAATCATGTGTTATTTGCGTTACAGCTTTTTTTTTGTTGCTTTTTAGATGAACTTGAGCATCTTGTTCACATTTATACTTCTACTACCTGTGATATACTGTAATAAAGATCACCATGAGGATCATGGTATGTAATGCTTCTTATCATTCTGATTATATCCTGATCAGTTATCCTGATCACTTTATCCTGATCAGTTAAAAGCTTGAGGTTTTTGACTTATCGCATAGTCAGGTGGGAATAATTTGATTAAAAGTGAATCTTAAAAAAAATGGAAGTATGACATATAACGCTTTGATATATATTAATATGTTTATTTTTTTAATTTTATTGGATTTTATTGTTTTTATTTTATAACTGTCGTTGAACAGTCGATCAAATGCTTTGGGTTTAAGACTACTATTGTTCAAATATGTGTCCTTGTAATTTTGAACTCCATCCAGAAGACAAAGGAACTCCTGGATAAAGTATTGTGAGAAATTTGCCTTCGTGGAGGACTTTTTGATGAAACTAACCTATTTAAAGAATCAAGAATTCAAATCCTTTGAAAAAGAAAGATATTTATTTAAAGGAAATGCGTTTTGATGCTTGATTTCATAACTTTAAATATCACACAGTTGAATTACCATGAGTAGGCTCTCGAACTATTAAAGTAGGGTTCAAGTGCTTATGAATCCGATCATTAGATCAAAAGTTATTCAAAATGTTTTATTTTTCGCGCACTGCACAGATCACTTCATTATCACTGCCTTAAAAAGACAATTACGGAATATTTTCCAAAAATAAAATACAAAAAAAAAATCCACACATTAATGTCCTAATATTAATATTTGTTAAAGAAAAACATTATCCAAATATCGCGAACTAACAGTGAGGAAGGATGGTTTAGAAATATCGAAACCCCTATGTTTTCAGAAGAGGTTTTACTAATCAGCTGTACTTCTTCGGCAATCAAACTGGTTTTAAAGAGTTTTAACTTGACCATCAACGATTCAGTCAGATTTCGTTTACACATTTATTATTTTTTCTTCGTGAACCCTAGTGCACATTGGACCTCCTTTATCTTTAATTTTGACCAGGATTTCAAAAGTATATATTTAGGATGGTGATTACAGAACATGCATGCCGATTCTTAAATAAAATGTGATGGGAAGAAATAGTTAATTTGGTTTCTTGCGAATTACTTAGATATTTCTTGTTAAAAAAATGGAAGTTAATGACTGTTTATAATATTTGGTAATAAATTGATTATTTAATTTTGAATAAGTGCTTTGCTTTACTTGTAATGGAATCCATAAAATATAAACCATGTATATTTATACATATTTAAGATATATTGTCAAAACTGGTTTTTAGCAAAATGCCGAGATAAAATGTATTAAAAGAACCGAAATATTCGAGAAAAAAGAAATTGTCAAAGAAAGTTTATAATCGATAGTTTCAAGTTTAAAGCTTTTACGAAGAATCCGCTGTTATAGACTTAAAATGGTCAAGCGCTTAAAGCTAAAGTTTAAAAAGTTCTTGCTCGTAAAATTCGTTTGAGGCAAATAGGAAAAAAATTAAAACTAAACTTAGATTTTTAGGACATAACTCTCTTTTGCTTTATGTGTTCATTTTTTAGATTTTTAGACCTTTTTTAACATTTTAAGTTAATTTTTTTTTCATTTTCAGGCCATTTTTTTTAGATTGTTGGGTATTTTCTTTGTAATGTTGGGTAATTTTAATTCCATTTTACAACTTTCAACCATTTTAAGTGATTTATTCAATTTATTTCATTACAATTTCCAAGAAAATGGCACATTTTTCACACTTGAAAGGAGCTTTTTATAAAGACAGAAAACAGAAGTAACTTCTGAAAATATTATTGTAGAGGGGGGTGTAGTGGCTTAGTTTTTGGAAAGGGTTTGGGTGAAAGGGTTGTACTATTTGTACCATAATTAGGTTGTAGAAATTAAAAAGTTTTCATTATTCATTTTTTGTAATTTAAACATTACGTTTAGAATATTAATTCACAAAATGTGTTAGTATTTAATTCGCAAAATGTCATAATGTCAAATAAATTTTTCCATACACGATTTATTAATAATAAATATGAAGATAGAAATTCTATGCATGGTAACATTTAATATAATTAAAAATTGCTATATTTATGATTTTTAGTATTTTGTATTCTTAGGATAGTAATTTGTAAATTGAATAATGTAAATTTAAAAAGTTCTTTCAGTAAAAGTACGTTTTTAAATTACGTTATTTAAACGAAAACAACTTACAAAAATTTTAAAACCTGCCACCACACTTAATCAATGATTGGTAAAAAAAGGCTACAATTTTATGACATAAATGGGAAGTTTTTCCTATGGGGCATTTTACAGCCCTCACTCTTGATAAACAACAGAATTCTAAAAATCGATTTAATTCTTTAGTTTGTAATTCTTTAGTTTTGTTGTTGTTTAGTTTAGTTTGTTTAGTTGTGTATTCACTCGGATATTAGTGTAAAGTATTCTGGATAAAAAGCATCCACATTTTTATACTCTGTCACTAAACCACTAAAAAACCACTAAACACTTTTTATTAATAATAATAATGATAAAAATTACTCTAGAGTAGTAAACATTGAGAGCCCTCAATAATTTAATATTTATAGAAGTTAATTCGCGTAACAATATGTAGATGGCGCTTGAGAGACGAAAATGATTTTACTTCTACAAAGAATAATGTGAACGCAATTTCCTTATTTATCCAGTAACTCATTTCTATTCTAGAACATGGTTTCATTTTATTCTTTGAAATATATATTCGATTGAACTTACTGAGCAAATTTTTAAACTTTAAAATATTTTGTGTCTTTAAATTTCAGGTTTTAAAAATACTATAAAATTTAAATTTCGGTAACTTAGTCAACAGAATATACTTAAAAAATGAAATAAAAAATATTCAAAAATGTTAAAGTTACTGAATTAATAAAATATTGCGCTTACATAGTATTCCCGAGGTTAACATACATGAAATAAAAATTCATTTTCTGGTTGAAGAGAACCATTAAGAATCAAATAATTTCATCCTACTAAAGGCAAATTGTACTTAAAAAACAATTAATCAATTTATTAATTATTTATATATTATTAATTAATAATTAATCAATTAATAATTATATATATTATTTATTTATATATGTATATTTATATTATTTATATATTATTAATTAATAATTAATTAATTTATAATTGTAATTAATTATTAATAAATTATTAAATAATAATTAATTATTAATTAATAAATAGTTATTAATTTATTTATTTATTAATTATTTATAAAGCATCTGTACAAGAATGTGCAACGACGTCTTTCGTTAACAAAACTAAAATGATTACGAAGCAATTTTTATCTTAAATTAAAACTGAATGCTTTTTTTACTAATCCTAAATAGTAAAGATTGTTTTTCTACCACACAAGGTACTTAGTGAAAAGAATGTGTTTTATTTAATGACTAAAAATTATTAGAAGTATTTTCCTTAACAGATGACATGGATAATACTAAAAACTGGATGCAGTTTCTTCCCAGCCATGTGCAACATATTCTGAAATCAAAAACAACAACCACTACAGCGAGTGATGTCGAAATGTCATCCAATGTACAAGGTAGTTTTACGATTTTGCATAGGGTGTTCTGTAAAGACCTTCCTTTATGTGTATTTTTAAAATCTTTAAATTGAGGGTCACAAATTAGAATTTAAAAGGGAAAAAAACGCTATTTAAATCCGAAAAATCACTACAGGAAGGCGCATAAAACAAACAAGACAGGTTTGATTGCGAATCAGAAGAGATAGGAGGTGAAAGACGACTATTAGAAACAAAACAATGAGGTAATCCCAGCGGCGGCTTGTGGCGACGAATTCAGCACCCGGCTCACACGAACCACAACCGTGAGAGCCGCGATTTCTCATGGGATGGAGCGTTCGCATTCCAATGAGGCAAACCGGGTTCGAATCTCAGTCGATACGAAATCCGACCGGACCGATCACAGTTCTGGCGTGAAATATCCTCAGTGGTAGATGGATCATGGGTTTTTTTTTTTTTTTTATTTTTTTTTATTTAAACGACTTAAAACTCCTCATGCACCACAAAGTATAGCATGAGGCTTACAGTTGTAAGTAAAAAACAAAAGGAGAAAAATTTACAAATTTACATTAAAAACAAAATTCCGCATGGTTTAGAGTCATGGTTTAGATCATGGGTTAGAGTCCCCTTGCCGTCAGGCTAACCGTGGGGTGTTCTGGTGGTCTTCCTCTCCATGTCACGCAAATAGTTCCATCAAAAAGTCATCCAAGAAGACAAATTTCTCCTAATACTTGATCCAAGAGTTCCCTTGTCTTCTGGATTGGGTACAAGGCTATGGAGTTAAATATTAGTAGTCGTAAACCCAAAAATTGGATCGGCTGTTCAACGACGGTTATAAAATAAAATAAAAACTCTAGTGAAACCTGTTTTGATTACACACGCCATCCTTTACTGTCGTTTGTTAATAGTCATAGATTGCGTTTTTGTTTTCTCCTCGCTTAAATATTAAGTTGCGTCCCTAATATGTTTACTTTTCCGCCTTCATATTATGATAACGATTCTTAAAAAGAGATAATTCTTAAAAGATTCATATTAAAGGTGGCTTTTGTGTTACACCGTGTATGTACCTATAATAAAAAAGCGTACAGTGTGTTCAGTATATAGCAACTTTTGTAAACATTTTTAAAATTCTTACTAAAAATGAAAGTATAAAAGTTTACACATTGCAGGTCACAAATTAATATTTAAACGAGGGGAAACGATAAAAAATACTATAGAAATCTGACTAACCATAACTGAACAAATTTGGAATATGAAGCACCGAAACATGTTTGATTACGGGTGGGAAAAGAGAGGAGCTGAAGTTCGATGATTAGAAATATCCTTAAGCTTCAACCAGCAATCCAACAGGTTTGAAAGCTCTGTGCGTACGCCTTCCACAACTCTGATTTTGTCTGATTTCGATTGCATTTTTCTCCGCTTATCTGTTAATTTGCGATCGTCGATATGCATACTTTGTTTTCTTTATTTTTTATAAGGAGTTTACAGATCTAGCCTAAATGATTTGTCCTAGTTTCAAAGCACTGTTTATTTCTAAGTATACGGCGTACACAAATAAGTCATATATGCCGAGATACATACACTCAGAAGTTTCTGGTGCATTTTACAAAGGTACAATGAGTGTGCTTCACTTGTCACCTAGCATACATACACTTCATTGGGAAACCAGTTCTCTCCATACGTTTAAGAGCATGTTTCTATGAATATCCATCACAGCATCGATGGTGCAGTGCTGCAATATTGTTGGCGATGGGGGTGTAGTACCCCAAATAAAGAATATACCACCTTAACTTTTGTTTTAATTATCAGATTTTCTCAAATTAAAATATCAGAAGTTTAAAAACGTGTCCTCAATTTTGATAATTAGTCCTAACTATTCATCAAATTGGACTAAAAAATGTACTTTCTCGTAATAAAGATGCGTTTTTTTTTAATGAAATTGAATTTTTGACTCTCAAAATAGGAAAGGAGCAGCCGCAACTTGAAAAATTTGGTCTAGGAAGTTTTGGGATGGGAGAACTGTTTAAATTTATATTAATTTAACTTTCTGCGTGTTCAGCCATATCTTGCGAAAGAACAAAGTCCCGTAGTGGATTGATCGTAAAGACACGGTTTCCAGTAGAGCATCGAAGTCAATCATCATTGGCTGCGGTCAGTAAGCGGGTGGGTGACCACTTTGATCAGCCTACGTAGGGACTGAGGGTGCGCGGTATCGGTCCCCGTTAAACTGTTCTGCGTAAAGTGCTCGACTTCGCGCACAGGTCGTCGGGTTAAGCGGAGGAGCCACCCCCTCTGCAGAGGATCAAAATTGCTATGGCATGTCTTCAGATCATCCTCAGGGATGTTTTCCAGACCATCGCCAATAACTCAATGTGCAGCTCTAGTGTGACGTAAATAAAGTCTCTACCTACCGAGGGAATATTAAAAATCGACACAATTTTAAAACTCATTTACCCAAAGATAATTCCATGTAAAAAAATTATTTTTTAATAATCATTTTTTTTATAATGTTAGAAACCGTTTTGAATCAGTATCTAACAAGTTTTAAAAGATGAAATTTTAAATGACGAAATACAAAAAACATTGAATGAAAATGGTTAAGTAGTTTTGGAGTTGAATTTTTGAAAAAGCAATTTTGTCCTTAATTAAAAAAAATAATAAAATATAATAAAAACATTTAAAAATTATTTTTAGGTGAAATGGTCTTTGTAAATATTAAATTTGCTATTGCATCTGAAGTATTGTCAATTTACTTTTAAGATTCCCTAGACATCGCTTTTGATCGTGCTTGATTTTACCCTGTATATGAAACACTATAAATGAAATACGTATTAGTGTAATGAAACACTATCAGACAAGCCGAGATAGCCTGGGTGACAGGGCGCTGTTCTCACGTTCGTGAGGACGGGAGTTCGAATTTAACCGGTCGAAAACTCCCCATGTAGTAAATAGTGACTGGTGCACGTTAATCAGTCAGGTCACAAAGTTCTCCATGTTCCAATAACAAATTATGTCTCTATGGAAACTGAATTGGAAATTGATTGCTCTCTGGTTCAGGTCAAAAATTACGATCTATGGATGAATGAAGGGATGTATGAATCGGTCCGCTCTATAAACTGGTGTGATGTATGGGTGTGGAAGAAGTTGAATTCTTTTGACCATAGATGGCGCCACTGGAAAACAAAAACATTCGTAGCCGCTCTGTCTTAATAGCCGACATCAACAGCAACAACAACTATTAGAAATTTACCTTTTATTGTTTTTCATATTGTTTTTTTTTCACTTGTAAAAATTCATTTAGGTGAGAAAAATACAAGTTTACGAGTTTTCATTAATTTTTTTTTTGGACATTCAAAATTGAAATTAGAAAAAGAAACATTGAATTTTGTTTCATACCACCGCTCCTTAAATTGTATATAAACAACATTATATTTTATTTGCAAAGATAAAAAATATTTTCATATTTTTTTAGAATCTACGGAGCTGCTCAATATAGGAGAAACAACGAATTCATCGTCTACCCCTGAGATAATGTATGGTAAGGAATAATTAAAATTACCTAGTGAGTGAATGAAGCAAAAAAAAAAGTGTGTTTTAAAAATACGAAAGAATCAAGGAAGAAGCAAATCACATTTGAAATCAAACTAAATTAAACTGTTTGTTTGGTTCGTAGGTTTAACTTAGGTTTGTTTCCATTAATCGGGTTTTAATTCCTCTATTGACTTTTGGAGCTTATTTTTGGCAAGAATTCTTAAACAGGATATAAAGAGTTGCCAATACGACTATCCTGCATATTCAAGGTTTTCGCCGTTTTTCAGGTTCTGTATTTGAATATTCTGCATTTTAATTTATTATAAACATCTTCCAGTTTCAAGCCTTTATTAAATTTGTTACGTGGTTTATTACATTCTCCTTCCTACGCTGAGGAAAGAAGTATGGTAAAACTCTCAGTATATGGTGAAAATTAACCATATTTCTAGCTCTATGGCAACATTAAAAAGCTTAGTTTTTACCGGAGTGCTCTGGTAATGACTTCAGGTAAAAGTAGCAATAAAATATGGTTTTATTACCTTGCTGTTTGGTAGTAAATTTGGTAATTTCAACATGTAACCTTAAAACATGGCTAAAAAAGCATTTATTCGGTTACATTTACTTTTCAGTTTTACATTTTTACTGTATGTGTGATAATGAGAACCAGAAGTTTTGGTAAACCTGCAAGAGTATACGAACGGAAAAATCACCAAATGAATGGTTTAAATGATGCATATTTTGGTTTTATTACCATTTTTTCGGTTAGAAATGTTATTATTATGCAAGTACGGTAATTTGTACCAGAATTTTTTCTCTTTGTATACTGTAATTTTTCACATTTAAATAGAGTTTTTGTTTTTTTCTCGCTTCAACATTAATTTGTGTCTATATCTTGCGTAAGTTCTTACCTTCGTTTTTGATGAGGATTCTAAAAATACATATTAAGGACAGTCTTTAGGAAACACCTTTCTTGTACTTTTTACAATAAAAATATACATGGTGTTCAGTACGGACTATCCTTAATATATATATTTTAAATCCTTTCAATCTGCATGATAGAGGTTTTGGCTTTTGAACTTGTGTTTAAGAGTAACCTTCGTCTGTATTTTACAAATAAATACTTGATTGTTACATCTTTTAAGTAGACTTTTATGGTTTATACAAATTTTGAATGATTCCTCAAAATGTTTATTAACTGATGTTTCTGAAATCCGTATATATTTGCTCATTGATTTTATTTTTATAAAACTTATATACTAGAGAGAATAATTTTTTTGGTTCTTATGCATCTTAGAAATTCGTGTTAGACTAAAGAACTTAAATCAGCTTGTGTCTCCAAACATTGAAATCGATAATATCGAGAAATTATGTCAACTTTTTGTTTCAAATTAAATTTATAAGTAGCATCATAATGAATGTAAACCAATTCACAATTTATGTAAATTTGATGGAATGTTTATAAATATAAAGTTAAAGGTTATAATAAATACATGGCATATTTTCAGAGCTACGTTTTAAAAAGAGTACCCGCTTAAAAATGAATGCTCCCGTGAAAATAACGGGGTGAGGTTTTGCCCTACTATTTCCAGGAAAACATTTTATTTCTCATTTTAAACACCATGTGGCAGTACCAGGATATTTTTAATGTAATTGCAGATGGTTAGTTTATTTTAAACTAGATGTCAGCACTAATCAAATACGTTTATTTGGCAAAATAGGCACTTTTATTACTGTTTTCTTAAAAATTAAACGATCGTTAGGGGGTTAAACACTGAGCCATCAATCGAAGAAATCCGAAAGCAGTTCCGAGGCTAGCAGTTCAAGGAAAGTTAGTTAGGACAGGTAAGAGGAAACCTCAATAATTGTAAATTTTCATTAAATCTATGGAAAATCCATTGTTTGCATTAACTTAAATTACATCTCCCGCAATTTTCGTGTTAAAAATTAATATTTCTGGGCTTAATGGAAAAGAAAAATGTGGAGAAAAAAAAGTTTCTCTTGTTCATGCCTTGTTTTAAGTTACATTTTTTTCTTGCGTAGTTATTTTTTAAAACATATTTTACATTTCAGGAAGTAGTTCGTCGTCCTCCAGCAATTCTGTGCCAATAGGTGCATCAATAGGTGGCATTATATTCTTCTTCCTTATTTGTTACTGCTGTTACAAGTGCTGCTGCTCACGTGGTTCAGTCTCACAAGGTGTCATTATCACACCAATGCAACCACCACCGCCACCACTACAAGAGCAACCCAACATCGTAATCCAACATTACCACACTACACCTCATATGCAACCCGCCCAACCAGGCATGGTACAGCATGTTCACCATACACATGCCCCGCCACCAATGGGACAGCCACAGTTTCAGCAACCACCCCCATATCCTCCAGCAGAATATGATAACAGACAAATGATTCAACAGGAATGGAGTCCACATGCACCAATGAATCAGCAACTGCAACAGTATCCATCACAAGATCCGTATAATCCATCAGCACCACCACCTTCTTACGGAAAATACTGATAGATATAAATGCGTGTTTAGGCATGATTTATTTTAATTGTACGGTGTTTCGAGTTTAACATGAGAAGTTATTATTTTAATTGATTTTGCTTCGATTGTATAAAAAATTATTCTTGTGATATTGTTAACGTTTTTTTAAACGAGGATTAAATTCACTCATTTAATAAATCATTCATATTTTTATAATCCACCCAGATTTGCATTATAATTCAGATTATGTATATATATATATATATATATATATTCAGTGGCGAACAGCACAATCTTCGTAAATATAAATTTTCCTGAGAGCCTAACACAGTCGAAAAGAGACCGTTGTTTTAAAAATTACACTTAACATAAAATGTGAACATCAAAATTGGCAGAAATAATGTAAATAAATATTGTACAAAAAATGTTTTACTAAGTTTTCTTTTTGTTAAAATTTTAATATTCTTTTAAATAAATAGTATAATTGAAATTTTAAAAAAAAAATTAATTTTTTTTTTATAAATATTTTTACTTCAAGAACATTGATTGGAATTCTTGAAAACCAAAACTTTTCTTTTGCTTATATATCTGCAGCTTGCTAAACAAATATTGTTAAAAACCTGAAACAAATAGTAATTAAGTTAGATAAGGAGTTAAAATAATATATTTTTTTTTGTTTCTCCTCTCAAAAACATTGTACACAGTTGGGATTGTGTTATTATATAAAAATTAAGATATTTGATTCAATAAAAAATTAAGAAAATATTTAAAATACATTTTAAATGTCTCTTGTACATGGTAAAGCTTTGAAACAATAACGATAATATCTATAAAATGAGCAAAAGCCATAAACTGTTTACGTTGTAAATTTTCGTATTAGGAAAGAGTAATAGAAAAAATTTACTTCCATACAAAGAGTTGAAAATAATTGTTTTTTAAATTCTGCTTAACTTTTTCTACTATTTCTGAACAAAATTACAACCATTTAAAATTCAAGAGTAATATCAATTGTTTATTAATAAACATGAATTCTGCTCAACTCTATGTAATGCCGAAACACAAATAATTCTATTATTTTAATTAAAAGAAACGAAATATATATGAAATATTGTTAATTGTTATGAAATATTGTACTTAAATTGCTTTAAAAATACGAAGAGTGACTGCGCAACTGCCAACTCATTTGCAGTCCTTCAAAAATGTATAAAACATATCAATAAAATTAATTACATATTTTTATATTCCTAGATTACTATCTACGTTGTAAAAACTTCTCAACATTAAATCATATTCAAATATTTTATGATAATTCAAAAGTGAACCACATAAAAATTTGTAAAAACATACACACTGAGAAAAAAATATGGTAATTATTCATGGTATGAAAAATATGATTATTTATGATAATTCAAAAGTGTCCCACATTAAAATTTGTAAAAAAATACACACTGAGAAAAAAATTTGATAATGATAATTTACAATAATTCATAGTATGATAAATATGATAGTTTCTGATAATTCAAAAGTGTGTATTTTTTTTACATATAAATTTGTAAAAAAACACACTCTGAGAAAAAAAATAAGGTCAAAAACACCAAAAAATGTACCATGTTCCGGCTTCTATGGAAACATCAAAAATCTCGGAAAATTTTACCGAAACGGATTGGTAAACTGGTATAGTGTTGGTAAAATTAAGAAAAAAATAAGGTTTTGTAATCTGCCATAAAATTTGGCAAATGGGGTAAAATGTAGGTATTTTCTCATAATACCTTAGAACATAACATAAAAATCATTTATTCGGTTAAATTTGTTTTTCAGTTGTCGTACGTTAAAAATTGCTATTTACAATTGGTTGAACTTAAATTAGTTCTCTAAGCATGTTTGCCATTAAAGTACATATATTGCCTTTAAAACTTGAGAAAATACTTTTTTTTATGGCTATTAAAAACTATAATCCATTATAGGTATCAAAAAGAAATGGTACTTGAGTTAAAATAAGGCAAAAATTTTATACAAATTTTAGTAACACCAGAGACCTTACCGTAAGGCGATCTGAGATAATTTTTTAAAACCATTTCAAATCTGTACATATTATTTAAATTTCTTGTATTCATGTGCCGTTTAAGAAATTTAAATTTCTTACAAACTATATGGGAGACATTTTAAAAATAATTGAAATTAAAAAAAATCATAAAAAATAAAGTCTTCAATTTTTGATATTTTTGGAAATATTAAGCTTTAAAATTTCATTTTTAATTTGGATAATTAAATGATTAAATTTCAGGAAATGGTCAATTTTCATTAAAATAATACAAATTTAACAACAGTTATTACATTTTTAAAAAAAGATGAAAAATTTTATTTTTCAATTTGCTTCATTCTTTATCGTTTAAAAAAAAATATTATGCATTAAAATTGAAAATAATTTTTTTTCATTTCCTGAATGCAAATTAAAGTAAAATGGCTGGATTATAATTACTCCTAATTTCAGGAAGATTTATTGCCTTAAATTTTGAAAAAAAAGTGAGAAAGAAAGATATTCTGGAAAAACAAAAATCCGAAACTTCTGCATATATTAAAGATTAATGGAACAACAAAAAAATAAACTTCTTGTTCTAATTTAGATACAAAAATAGTTTTTCATTTTTTTTAAAAAACACTAATTGCAGTATTTTTTTTTTAAAAAATAAAAAAAGAAGCCCTAAATTTTCCGAATGATCGATTCCTATAAAACTCGAAATTATAATTGTAAGTCTGAAACGCAACCAAAAGTGCATTCAAGAAACAGTTTCACTTTCACTTATATCCCACTCAAGCACTTATCACGTGATGAAATCACGTGATAAGAAAGAAAATGACGGGAATATTTTTACCCGTTTCTTCCCGTGATGTAACTAAATAAAAAGAAAAAAGAAAGAAAAAAATATTCATTTGAGAAAAAAAAAAAGACCTCTTGTAAGAATTTCATGGTTTTGTTTTCATTAGTAACTCCAGACAGGAGCGAAGAAACTATAATATTCACAAATTCTATTAATTGTCACTACAAATCTAATTTATGTCGGAAATAACGTGAGGTAAGATATTTTGTTAAATATTCACTTTTTTGGGATAATTTTTATCTTTTTAGTATAAGTTTATTTTATGATTTTAGACACTGACTGTTTGGAAAAGGATGATTAGTGTATACATGTTATTAAACTTTAAAACATGCATATTTTTATAATTTTCAACGATTTCAAACTACATTGATTATTTGATGCCAAATACATCCTTTCGAACTAATGTAATCCGTTGATTGTCATTTCCAATCTATTGAAGTATGAGATTTTGTTAAATATTTAATTTTTAAAAAATGTAATACTATTAGTAAATGTTTATTTCTTGATTTTTGACATCATAACTGCCAGAAAAAACATGTTTTTTTAAAAGTCAGGATAATTAACTGAGGTAACAGTTAGAATAAATAATTGAAGAATTAACTGAAGTAGGAGATTTTGTTGAAAATGTATTTTTGGAGAATTTTAATCATGTTAGTAATTTTTGATATTTTTATGATTTTGAACTCTAAGACTATCTGAAAAACATCTTTGTAGTAAATCTTTTTAATCTTATTAAACGTAATAGAATATATATTTTAATATAGTGTACGCATTTTAATCAACATTGTTAACTTGTTGGCAAACATATTTTTTCAAAGTAATGCTTTTTTTTTTCAATTGATCGACGTAATATCACACATATATTTCAATGAAATTCAATTTTATGTTTTTTTCGCTTAAATTATTTCAATAGTTGGTATAAGTAATTATAATTAAAAATTAATTATAAACGATAACAAAAAATTTTCAACAAATGTTAAATGAAATTGAAGGAAAAAAATTGAGGGAAAAAAGAAATTTTAATTAATAATATGATGCTATATTAAAAATATATTTTCATCTCATAGCTAAAGAATTAATAGTAAATAATTCTTAACAAATTAAATACTTATAATTTATAACTAATTATAAACAATATGATAAAGGATTTCTTAAAAAAATGGAAACACCGAAAATTAAGATAAAAAAGTAATTTCAAACGATACTATGATGTTATAATAAATACCTCTAGTCATCCCATATGCTAAAGAATTAATTACAAATGATTCCTTACAAATTAATAATTAAATAATTATGATTAGTAATTCATTACGAATGACATGATAAAGATAAGGAAAAATTAAAGATAATAACGATTTATGATAGGGATTTGGATTTATGAATTTAGAAACAATGAGAATTGAGGTAAAAAAAATACTCCAAATGATAATATGATTTTACAATAAATTTATGTCATAGCTAAACAATAAATAATAAATAGTTCTCTGCAAACTAAGTAATTTTAATCAACTATAATTTGAAATTAATAAAGAAATTTTTTAAAATTTTTTTCTTCAAATCAAATTACTCCGTCAAAACCCAACAAGTTGAGGACAAAAGAAACAAAAATTAAAAGAAAAAAATAAATTTCAAACGATAATAAGTCGACTCTAAATGCATATTTTTTGTTTAATAACTATAGAATTAAAAAATTATTTTTCCTGAAAATTACTTAATTAACTTTGCTTTAAAAAAGCTTTAAAGAGGCATTATTGTCTTTGTATATAAAGATAAATTTTCCTATTTTCATTGACAAATTTTCGAAAAGACAATAAACAATGTTTTTAAAAAAACAATAAGCTGTACGACCATATTCTATTACATCAGATGTTAATTACTCAATTCCGCGGCTTTTGTCCGTAGCGTTTTCATCAACTTATTATTTTTTTATGCACGCCAACTTTTTTTATGCAAAGTAAGCAACGTTTTTTTTTTTTTTTTTTTGAAAGTATGTTTGTAAAAGAGAATGAACATAAAAATTTATCCGCAAAAGAACATACCTGTAATTTAAAAGAAAAAAGAGTAAATTTATTTTGTACAGTGATCAAAAAATAAACGGAATACCACGAATTACTTTTGATCGAATTATAGGATCTTCACGTTCTAGAATCTTAATGGTTCGAGGACGTATCTTCAAATATGCTAATTAATAAGTGCAGACGATATTTTAAGTAACGAAATCAGACACAAAAACGTACTTCTCTGAATAAAGATACCTTTTTTTCCGACGAATTCGGATTTCTGTTCCACAAAATATAAGTGGTAGTCACAATCTGGGAAATCTAGTCCTAATAATAAGGTCAAGAGAGGGATCCAAAGTTTGGATTTTTAATGTTTATTTTATTTTTTGGGTATTTGGCCATTTGAGAAGTGAGTCGAGAAATTTTTGCTCACAAATATATAATACCCTCAGAGGGTCAGAATCCCTCAGCCATTCTGCGAACAGGGAAAGTTTTTCTTTGGTTTTCTGAGTCATGTATCGCAATTGCAGGTTAGTTCCATGAAGGCCATTTTTTCTCGACGTTTGATACAAAAGTTTTCTCGTCTTTTGGGGTGAGTTCGAATTTACGAGAATTTGGAATTGAACTCCCGAACCGAAAAATGGATTTGCTGTTCAACGTCGATTATGAAATAAATGAAATCAAAACAAAACCAATTGATTAAAATTTTCGTTTCTTTTCCTTTGTTATTGACGTATGCCTGTCAAGCCATGTTATCAGCCTGTTTATCAGTGGCGCCATCTAGGGCCAAGAATTCAACTTCTACCACACTCATATGTTAATCCCGTTTATAGGGCGGACCCATTCATACATCCATTCATTCATTCACAGATCATAATTTTGACTAGAATCAGAGAACGATTAATCTCCCATTCAGTATCCCCAGAAGCAGGGCTCGAAAAAACTCAGAAATTTTACCCGTTCCCGAGGACGGCTTGTCCAACAATGCACCCGTCCTCCATTGAAACTAACCCGTCGCTTTTAAATAAATAAAAATATAATTTTCTCCCATTTATTACAAACATTTATATAAATTGCACAATGAATTAGTCGTTACTAGGATTACATTATACAGTAATAAAAGAAATACTAGGTTACTAATAGTTACCTAGTATATTTCTTTTATGAAATAATTTAAATGACAAGGGTCAAGTTATCTGAAATGTCAAGTTATCCGAGGGTAATGCGTTTTTTAAATGAGTCAAATGTGACGTTTGCCAGTTCCACAATCAAGCTAATGATTTACAGAGGTTCCTGAACAGAAATCTGAAAGGGTTTTTCCATTTAGGTAGATGTTCATAATTGCTTTTAAAGCTTCTTGTTTAAGACCAGTACGTATTGTGTTTTTTTGTAAGTTTATTGCTGCAAAGCCCCTTTCAACCGCTGCAGTACTCCCAGACAGAGAAAACATCAATATATGCTCAGTATGTTGCTGTATTGTGGGTCATTTTGCTGCCTTGTAACTTACAAGATTCTTGTAAGATAACAAAAATTGAAAATGTATCACGAACATTAACGGGAAAATGGCCGTCCACACGGACGTCGGATTCGAGAAATTCGTTGTCCGCGGAGAATTTTTGACCGTCGAGGACGGGCGGACAAGCCCAGAGCTCTGCCCAGAAGTATTTTTTTATTTATTTTACACCCTTGTGCAAATTAATTGAAACAAACTTTTTTTTTTCGTGTTTTTTAAAGAAGATGTTTTGAGGTTGTTTCGGTTACAATGGAGTTGGACCTTTGTAGCCTATTGACGGTATGATGCGTTCTGAGCAGTACATTACTATTCTGGGTAAAAAAGTTGTTCCAGAGTTGAAGAAACGATACCCAGATGTAACAGGGATTTTTCAATAGGATTTAGCTCCTTGCCATACGTCCAAAATTGTCAAGAAATTCGTGTCTGAGAATCAAATTGAGACATTGGAATGGCCAGGGAACTCTCCGGATATCAACCCAATTGAGAATCTCTGGGCCATATGCAAGAATCGCCTATTAAATATGGACTGTACAACTATGGAGAAGCTAATCACGGCGTTATTTCATGTGTGGTACAAGGATACAAATATTATAAATGACTGTAAAAAATTAGTGGAATCCATGCCGAATCGTGTCCAAATGATAATAAAGTGTCGTGGAGATCATATTATGTACTAAAAATTTTTGAGTTTGTGTAAATTTAAATAAAATAGCATTTTCTCTTAGTTTTCTGAATTTATTGAGTTTGTTTGAATTAATTTGCACAAGGGTGTATAATCGTCGTTGAACCCAATTTTGTGGGTTTACGACTACTAACGTTCAGCTCAGTAGCCTTGTAATTTTGAACCCAATCCAGAAGACAAGGGAATTCCTGAATCGAGTACTAAGAGAAATTTGCCTACGTGGAGGACTCTTTGATGGAGCCATTTGCGTTACATGGAGAAGAAGACCACAAGAACCTCCTACGATTAGCCTGACTGCAAGGGGACTCTAACCCATGAACCCTCTATCACTGAGAATATTTCAAGTCAGCACTGTGGTCGGCGCAAGCGAGATATGGAATTCGTATCGACTGGGATTCGAACCCGGTTCGCCGCATTAGAAGTCGAGCACTCTATCCCCTGAGTCATCGCGGTTCTCCCCAGAGGTATTAATCTGTTATGGGAACATGGAGGATTTTGGGACTAGGCAGATTTAGCGTACATCAGTCACCATTTTAACACATGGGGAGTCTTTAGCCGGAGGGGTTCGAGCCAGCGCTCTACCGACCAGGCTATCCCGATCCCTTCCCTTCTTTTGCATCATTTCAATGTCCATCTTTGACACCATACCATACGTTTCTTTTCCCGCCCGTTTCTGTAGAAAAAAAAACAGCAGCGTCTAAAAAGAGCGAAAAAGAAATAGGAAAAAATAGCACGGGAAAAAGCATTTTGTTAATTATATAAATATAATGATCAATTCGTTTCGGATTAAGTCGGAATTTCATGTAATTAGATAATTTTCTGAGCCTAATTAAATATTTCTTTGAAAAAATTAATTAACATACAAGGATTCATTTAAAATTTACGGAAAGCAGCTTTCCTCACTTTTTATTATTCAACAAATTGAATAGAACTTTTTAGCAAATCAAAAACAATTCTTAATTTCAATAACTCTTATTGTACTAACATTGTTATATCGTAATAAACAAACAATGCCTTTTCAACGAGTTATTTATTTTTAAAAAATATTGTATTAAATTGAAATATTTTATTACTTACTTATTTCTACGACACTACAGCCTGCTGTAAGTCTTGTCTTGCAGAACAATATCGTTTCAGACTTTCCAATATTTATCTTTTGACTTCCTGTTTTTCTCCTTCAAGGTGTTTCGATCTTTGGTGTAATCTTATTTTTTCCGGTCCACCTATTGGTCTTGAATTTAAAGATTTACAATTTAAGGACTTTACTACGATTTCTAATATCGTTTAACCTTTCAATGAACTCTGGCCATGGCAAAAGTCTTGATTTAATAAATCAAACTGGATTTTTTTTCGCTTGATTATTGGTCAAGTTCACTAGTGTTGCTCAATATCCACAGTGTATTATATACTTTATTTAGACTGAAAATTCCTTTCAAAATTTTTCTGTGAAGATTTGTTAAATTAGATTTGTTTAGTCCAAGTTTCACTGCCATACGTAACTATTCATCTTATTTCTGAAGGTGGTTTTCTCTATTATCAACAGATGGCAGCACAAGGAACCTATTTATAACCTTCTCTGAATGATACGAATGATTTGATTTAAACTAATTTGAGTTATAAAGTTTATTTTTGAAGTATAAAAATAGTAGAGTTGTAAATTTTTGTTTTGTGTAGTTGAATTATAAAGTTTAGCATAAAGTTTTTATTTAAAGTTTAAAAAAAATTATAAATGATTCAAGTTATGGGCAATTTGCTATGAAAAGAAAAATTAAGATGGGAATGAGAATTAAGAATTAAGATGAGAATGAAAAGAAAAATAAGAATTAAGATGAGAATGAGAATGAAATAAAAGTGATACAAATTTAATCACGTATCAAACCTAATCATTCAATATTTATTCCTAGAACTATTTTGTTCATATGATTGCGACTATTAACTAAAATAAAATATAAAATAACATACTAGCAATTTACATAACGTAGATCTCAGTTCCGAGCCATAACAATATCTTTTTTTTTCTTTAATGGAACGAACAAACTATGTGATTCTCTCATTAAGAATTAAAATAAAGTGAATAACTGTTTAAAAATATTCAATATTGTTTCAATTCTATCGTTTCAACTGTTACAAACTAACGAATGAAACACACTCGCTACGTTAAAAAGGAAAAAAAATAGTTACGTCATGTTATGACGTCATGGAACAGCCCAAGACATCCGGTATTTTTTTTTTAGGGATAGATAGTGAATAGACCTAATAATTGTTATTGATGTTTACGCATGATTACGCATGATGTTTACGCATGATGTTACGCATGATGGTTACGTATGCATACCCTCCAACTTATGAGGATTTTGAAAATAATTCTTTCTAGTGGTAGCGAACCAAAGTAGAAATTTTTAAAGCAAATGGATCTCTCATAAAACTTTTATCAGAACTTAAGAATCTAGCCAATATGGCCTGCACTTTTATAAGTAATAGTGGACAAGTTACGCTAAAATTAATTTTTTTAAAATATTAAGACATTAATTTTGCTACCGTCTGAAAAGAAGATTTCTGAAACTACGGAAATTCCGTAGCAGTTGGAGGGTATGCGTATGATTAACGCATGCACTGATGGTGATGCCATAAATTTTGTTTTTTGTTCATTAATAACGAAGCTTAATTCATTTGCTGCTTTTATAAAATGACTGATAAAGAAAATTTGTGCAGTTCTAACTCTAATAATATATTTAATGTTTAACTCGTCAAAAAATTTACTCCCCGAGAGACTATTATTAATTGATAAATTTTAACAATACAATTAGGTAATATAGACTTGTTTTAGACATAAGGAAATTTTTGACATAATAGATTCATCAAGAATTCGAGAAATCATCAATTGCTTTATACTGTCGGAATCTTGGGTATGAATTCGATTTCGACAATGTTAAAATTATTTCAGTCACGTCAGCTCATCTTGATGCCCTGGAAATTTTTTTTTTATTCATTTCATTAGTTTCTCTTTAATTCTCCATAAAACGTGGAAATGCATTTAACCCTGATTCGCGCATCTGAGCCATTGTGATTTTTCATGTTCTGTATTTCATCTTTTTTCTCTTCCGGCTACTGTGGTTTATTTAGTATTGTATTTTGCTCATTTTTATTTTTCGAATTTCGTTGGTAAATTTACATGTTTTTTTTTCTTTAAATTTAATTATTATTATTTTTTTTTTAATGGTGGTCATTTGGAACTACTGCCCATCGGCCACAGAAAGTGCCAGAATTGCTAACTCTCTCTTCGTTACCCAGTGGGCACTTGTGGCGAAGCAAGACCGCCTCCAAAGAAAAAGGAGTAACTCCTCCTTCTTTCGAGGTGGCCTTGGACGGAGCCACGGAGGTGGAGCAGCGTCCCCCACGTCACCCTACCACAACCCGTTTTTAGGGCGGGTCACATTCACACACAAAGGACATAGAACACAGAAAGAAAAAAACATCCATGCCTTGCCCCCGATTCGAACCCAGAACCTTTCTGATGTAAGGACAGTTCTCTGCCCCCTACACAGGCCGATCAACGCTCGACTAATTATTTAGTGACATCGAATTCGGGTTCAACAGAGTTTGAAATTGATTTCGACTTCACATTTATACAAGAATTACTAAGGTGCTTTTTTCTTCGGTTTTTTTTCCCGCCATCACTTGTGTAGACCTCAGGAAAAAGCCTTACCTATTAGAAGATCTATACTCTGTTGCAAGTTAAGAAAAAACCATTATCTCTAAGGAGCAGTGGCGTACGCAAGGGAGGGGTTTAGGGGTTTAAACACCCCCCTTAAGCTCAGATAAAATGGCAAAAATAAAACTTTTAGTAGAAATTATGCGTGCTATTATTTTTCAAGACTATATATTTTTATTTGCCTTTTTTTCTCACGGTATTTCTCAGAATAGTGAAAAAACATTTACTATAATAGGGTTGTAGTTTTGAAACCAAATTCACGTGATACTGTTACGGACTGGTTCCTTTCTGTCCTGCCAGTATAATAGTTTTCGAGACTAGCTGTCATTCGCGAGGTCTTTACGCAATGATTACTGGAATCCTAGACGTTCTGTCGTCTTAAAGACAATTCGAGAATTTTGAAGATGCGGTGAAAAATTATATAAAAGGGGGAACGGAGTACAGTGGAGTTAGTTAGTCAGTCTAAGATCTATCTCTGCCGCTTGTCTTTCGGAGCTTGTCGTTAAATCTGTTTTGTCTTAACAAAAAGTTCATTCAATCGCTGAACCCGTCGTCGCCACTATTTCGACTAGGGAAAAAATTAGTAACAATACCATTGGAGATACTGTGCTCGTTGAAGTTATTCATTCCAGCTCGAAACTTTGAGATCCTAGCATAGCGGATATTTCTGTGCCAATATATGTATATATAGAGAGAGAGAGATATTTGCTGTTCTTGGATCTTTAGAATGTCAAAACGCAAGAATTTAACGATTTTTAATTATTTTGTGAAAAAATCACGACCTGAAATTAGTGAGGGCACAGCATCTAGTACCAATGTAAGTTTTTTTGTTGTACAGAAATGTGATACTTCAGTTGAAGAAAACGTTTCTAGCATAACAAAATCTGATGAATGTGAAAGTGGTCCTCAAAGTGTTACTTCCCACCCGTATGACATTGGACTTTTTTCAGAAGATATTACATTATGTTCCTAAACTTAAAAAAATCAAATCAAAATTTAACTAAACAATGTTGTCGAAATAAAAAGTCAAAATTGTCCAGCTGTCTAAATTAGATAAATAATAGTGCTTTATTACAGACTCGAATTTCTTTTAGCAGTTTCAGAAAATTATGAACACCCCCCTTGAAAAAATTCTGCGTACGCCACTGCTAAGGAGAGAGCCTTTTTGCATCTAAGTGTACGCCAAATGGATGCCAAGCTCCCCGCGCAAACGTATATCAACAACGCCAACTCTTGAAACGACGTTGCCTTTTTCTTTGACTGCTTTCCTTAAATGGTGTGAAATAAAGGAAAACAAAACTTATTGAATAATAAATTAACAAGTAATCAGAACTAATAAAAATGAAATCTAAAAATCGGAACAGATATGCTATTTTTCTTTTCTTTCGCATTTAAAGAAACTTAAGAAGGAATAATTGATTTCATTTCGTGCAGACTATTTTCGACCGCAATGAAATAAAAGCAAAAATTCCTTATCTCTTTGATTTGTTAAGAGCATGTCAGCACAAGACGCGCTATTTTTAGTGGTCCAATTAAATCCAGTCCTCTTGCAACGTTACATAATTGTTCCTTTTCAAACGAATGCTCGCCTTATTTATCGAAATATGTCGCCAAGTCTAGGATTCCAGTAAGACTACGAAGCTATAACTTCTTTTTTGATAATTCTATCATATATATCGTAAAAGATAGCACGAATTATATTTTTGCCCGACGTGTTTAACTTTTAAAAGCTTTTAAATTGTTTTATAGGCATATTTGTATAATTTTATAACGAAATAAAACGGAACTATATGCTGCCGCGGATGGTTACATAAATCCTATAACGCAATGGCCTTTTCTTAAGTTGCAACATCGTTCTCCATTTTTTTATGGTTATGAAAACCTAATTAATCGAGCTTCTTTTAGTGGAAATAAATCAAAATTATATAAAAAAAAAAGTTCATTTATAGCTTTGAATATACTAACAAATAAGACTGCTATTTTTTGTCGAAATATTGAATGCAAAGAAAAAATGTTTAATGAATTTGTTCTTGGTGTATCCATGTGCTGAAAATGATTAAAAAAAAATTGAATAATGGCTTTCCAAACAAAAAAAGGAAAGAAAGAAAATTTTTTATTAACAATTCTTAATTTTTGAATGTAGCTATTTTAACAAATCTAGAACATCTAATAACTGTCTTGTATTATTAGATGTCAAAGATCTAGAACTAGAACATCTTTAGTTATTTAAGATATAGAACAGCAATTAAAAAAGACTGTAATTATAAAAATCATTGTATAAAACTGCTAATAATCATTGTATAAGACTGCTAATTATTTTCAAAATATTTAATGCAATTAAAAAATAAAATATTTAATTATTATGAATTGTTCTTAGTGTCTGCATATGCTGCGAATGACTTAAACAAACTGAATTATGGTTTTCAAAAAAAAAATTATCACAGTTATCAGAAAACCAATTCTTTACTTAAGAATGTTGTTATTTTATTTTGAATTGAGTAACTCGGTGAAAAATACTTACTAAATTCTTGTATAAATGTATATCCTTTCTATAATTTATTCAACATATTATTATTTAAATAGACTTTTTTTAAAAAAATTGCTTATATCTATCGGAATTTTACACACATAGGTTCATTAAAAAAATTCAAAATATGAAATAAGTTATGGATTAGGGGTTGGAAATAAATATAATTATTTCTGGTTTTAAAAAAATCGAATCGCTTCAATAAGTCCTAGGATTGAGCAAGAAACTTTTTAGGAACCACTGATCTAAGTCCTATATTTTGGAGTTTGGGAATTGTAATATGGTATTAACTTCTATATGGAGACAAAAATCCTAATATTGTGACTACAATATCAAAAATATCATATTACAAAAAATTTGCATATTTCCTCTAACATTTTACACACATTTCCTTAAAAATGTTCAAAATATTAAATAAATTATGGATTAGGGATTGGAAATAAATATAATTATTTCTGGTTTTAAAAAAATCGAATCGCTTCAATAAGTCCTAGGATTGAGCAAGAAACTTTTTAGGAACCACTGATCTAGAGAGTCCTATATTTTGGAGTTTGGGAACTGTAATATGGTATTAACTTCTATATGGAGACAAAAATCCTAATATTGTGACTACAATATCAAAAATATCATATTACAAAAAATTTGCATATTTCCTCTAACATTTTACACACATAGATTCCTTAAAAATGTTCAAAATATTAAATAAATTATGGATTAGGGATTGGAAATAAGTATAATTATTTCTGGTTTAAAAAATCTTTCTAATGCTAATCTTTTCATGGAACCCTAAAATTCCGAAGGAAAATTTTTGGGAACAGCTGATCAAGAGAGCTCTATATTTTGGCGTTTCGGAGCTGAAATAAGGTACCGTCATGTGGGGCTACTTTCTGCAGTGCAAATTCTAATTTGACACTTTTCAAGTGCTGCTATTCAGTATTATGTTTTTTTCACGTTGAAAATGCGTAGAATTTAAAGATAGAAGTCTCCTCTATTACTACAAACATTTTTTTCGAATTTTAAAACAATCTCAGAGTGTGTTTTGTTTATCCAATGTCAACTTCTTTCCGAGAACGTCAGACGTCGAAAAGTGTGCGTGGAAACTTTAGCTGTGAAATGCAAAGACGTTGATAAAACAATTGTCGTAAGTGCAAAATTTTGTATTTATATATTAATAAACAATTATATCATGTTAGCGTTAAAAAATTTTGAAAATTAATAACAAATAAACAGAAAATGAAAAAAAATGCACTGTGGGGCTACTTCGTGCAAAGTTTCATTCGTTTTTTTTTTCGACCGAAAAATTTTCAGACGTTATAAAAAAATATCTGGAACGAGAAACTACCATGACTACACTTTCGAAAAGCTGCAACAATGTTTGCAAGCAGTTGCTGGTGGTATGTCGATTGCAGAAGCTTCTCGGAAGTACAAAATCCACAGAAATACTATCTCTAATAAAATTCACAAGAAACACGTGAAACGTGCTGGTAAACTATTATTTTTCGTCTACAAAGATTTTTCTAATGAATTAATCAAACTGTAGTGTAACGGAATATCGGCTATTTCAAATTAATTGTAAATTAGGACAAAAGTGACTAAAAGTACACTTAATAAAGAAATTTAATTAATAACCACAGATACAAACATAAATTACATTTGAACAAAAGTAAAAAGAATTAAAATTAAAGAAAACTCGGGGAAAGGGGAAAAGTCATGTTTAGGGTTTCATATCCGAACTTGAACTGAGTCTCGGTGGTGGGGACATAGGTGGCACCACAGGGTATTGGTTTGTTACAAAACGATTTAACACATAAAAATATATTTTATAGGACATCAGGTCATTTTGACAGAAACTGAAGAGCAAGTTCTGTCATGTTCATTCAAGCATGTTATGTTCAAATTTATCAGTATTATAAATGATAATGAATATGTAATAATTATTATTTTCTAAATTTCATTCATTTCAATGTTCAAAAATGTATATGGTTTCCTTTTGTTTAAACTCAAATGTTATGAAATAAACATTCTTTTCAAGAAAAAATTCTTTAAAGAAAATAGTAAAATTATTTTCAAACTAATATCTTTGCATATCTTGATGTTTTTGTTATTAAAAATGTCAACAATTAACTTTTTTAACAATTTTATATCAATATTTTACCAAAAACGTGATTATTAAACTGAATTCCAATGCTACACAAAGTAGCCCCACTTGGGGGCTACTTTGTGCAAGGCATGTTTTGACCTATTATTCGTAAATATTACATACAAATAATGCCAATATTGATCAAATTCACTCGTCTGAGTCCAGTTATGAATATAATATCGATAAATTTTATTTAAGTTTGAATTAACATAGTTTTTTACATGTCAAAGTTCAAAAACTGAGAAATCCTGCACAAAGTAGCCCCACATGACGGTATTAACTTCTATGTTAAGACAAAAAATCTCAATATTGTGATTTCGTTACAATATTTTAATTCATTTGATTAAAGTATTATTTTCATTCTAGGTCCAAGGAAGGAGAATGATTTGGGAACTACTTGAAGTTCTTATATGTATCGTAATAGTTGCTGCTTTCATATGGTGCATATGCAGATGCTGTTGTAGGGGCAGTGGAATATGTTGCTGCAAAGATAATCTCGTCGTCATTGTGTAGCAAAGGTGCTATCGAATATTTATATCGATATAATATCGATATCAATATAGTATCACTCATCTAATAAAGATAATCTCGTCGCCATTGTGTAGCAAAGGTGCTATCGAATATTTATATCGATATAATATCAATATCAATATAGTATCACTCATCTAATAAAGATAATCTCGTCGTCATTGTGTAGCAAAGGTGCTATCGAATATTTATATAGATATAATATCAATATCAATATAGTATCACTCATCTAATAAAGATAATCTCGTCGTCATTGTGTAGCAAAGGTGCTATCGAATATTTATATCGATATAATATCAATATCAATATAGTATCACTCATCTAATAAAGATAATCTCGTCGTCATTGTGTAGCAAAGGTGCTATCGAATATTTATATCGATATAATATCAATATCAATATAGTATCACTCATCTAATAAAGATAATCTCGTCGTCATTGTGTAGCAAAGGTGCTATCGAATATTTATATCGATATAATATCAATCTCAATATAGTATCACTCATCTAATAAAGATAATCTCGTCGTCATTGTGTAGCAAAGGTGCTATCGAATATTTATATCGATATAATATCAATATCAATATAGTATCACTCATCTAATAAATATATATTCACTCTTTTAAGCTATAATGCTACAGAGGAAATAATTGCTTCTGTCACCACCAACAACGTATAAGTCTTATAAAGCGCTAATAAAATATGAATTTTCGGTGTAAGTTAGATGCATTTGAGTTATAGTTAAAATGTTGCATTGGTATCCAGTCTGCGATCAAACTACTTAATTTAAAAAATTAAAATGTATCAAAAAATGGCGTTACGTGAGTTGGTGCAATTCTGACGGAGCGATGTGTAAATGCCATCAGTAATATCACAACAAGATTCAGGGTTGAGATATTCTGTGAAAACTAAAAACATGTTGTATGACTATCTTATCTGAGGCCAAACCCTTAATTATGAATTTAAAATGCATAAAAAAAATGGCGTTACATGAGTTGATGTAGTTCTGACGGAGCCATGTGTAAATATCCTTAGTGATATCACAGCAAATGCTGCAATTAGAATGATGGGCACTTCTGTAAAGAATTGGATCTCATTATTTACTTATAACTTGCAACTTTCAGAATTGGCATATTTTGCGAGAACTAGTCTGAGACAAACGTCTGAGAGAGAGTCTGAGGCAAAAGCCCTAAAAATTACGAACTTAAAATGCTCCAAAAAATGATGTTACGTGAGTTGATGTAATTCTGACGGAGCAATGTGCAATGCCAGCAGTGATATCACAACAAGTGTCACAATTAGTATGAGAGACTCTTCCGAAATGAATTGAATCTCTTCATTTGCTTAGTAACTTGCTCTTTCAGGATTGAGATATTCTATGAAAACTAAAACAATGTTGCATGGTAAGTAGTCTGAGACCAAACCCCTAAAAATTATCTACTTAAAATGCTCCAAAAAATGATGTTACGTAAGTTGATGCAATTCTGACGGACCGATGTGTAAATGCCATCAGTGATATCACAACAAGCGTTACAATTAGTATGAGAGATTCTTCCGAAATTAATTGAATCTCTTTATTTGTTTAGTAACTTGCTCTTTCAGGATTGAGATATTCTGCGAGAACTAAAAACATGTTGCATAAGTATCTTAAATGAAGGCAAACCCCTAAAATTGTGAACTTAAAATGAATCGAGGCAATTCTGATGAAGCAATGTGTTATTGCCCTCAGTGATATTACAACAAGTGTGACAGTTTTTTGAATGTTATTATTGCATTATTATTTAACACCGTTATTGTCAGAGTCTCATTCATAGCAAGTATATATACTATATTCGTGGTGCTATATTATACTATAATCATGGACACAACCCTGTAACTTTAATTAACACAACAGCCAATTGATAATGTATAAATAATTTAAATCAATGAAACTTTTCTTAAATTTTTCTGTTCCGTAATTCAGCTTGAGTTTTATTATTGAATATCTTTTAAACATTTTTGTTGAATAAGTGACATTTATTTTGATAAAATTCTAGTGTTTTTTTAATGTATTTTTTACTTTATCAAATTTGTTTAGTAAATAATGTTATTAGTTGATTGTGGATTACAATAAAAATGCATTTTCCTTTATAATATTAGTTTCAAAATCAATGCCCAATAATTTTATTATGAGTTTTCGAAAACAGTAGTTTAGTTCTTAGTATTAAAAAGAGTATTGAAATTTAAAAAAAATAGCTATCAGCATTATATAATATATACATAGCTGCAAACATGGATAGGGAAAAATCCAGTAGATTTTACGAAATAGAATAAATTTCTTGACAATTGTTACAAAATGTTTTTAATATTTTACACGTAGGGAATTTTAGGTATTTTTAGCCATCAAAATAAAAATAAAAAACTGCAATATTTTCCAGTTACAATTAACACTGAATGAACTCGATGTAATGTATTATGTTTACTCTTAATTTTGAATAGTAATAAGGATTTAATTCATTAAAGATAGTCAACTGACTTTTATAAATGTGGCTCGCTTCTTCATGCATTAGTAACACTTATTTAAATGTTCAAGCAAGCAATAATCTGCGCAAAAATTCTATTTCAATAGGGATTTTTTAAGGTAACTTTTTCAATTTTAGGGAATTTTCTAAAATGCACAGAAGCCAGGAGAATTTTTATTAAACCAGTAGACCAGGTGAATCTGGCAAAATCCAGTAGAGTTGGCAGCTATGTATATATAATCACGGTACAAAGTCGATAGCATGAATTGCTGCACAATGATAAAGAATAAACAAATCCAAATTAGTTCACACAAAAAATACTTCTAAAAAATATATTTTTGTTAATTTTACATGAAAAGAATATTTTTTTTAAGATTGTTTAAACCATCTATCAAGAATTTCATTGTTTCACCATTAACAGCTATTTCAAAGAAACTCATACAATCATAAAGGAAATTTAACTTTCATCTGTAT
This sequence comes from Parasteatoda tepidariorum, assembly GCF_982258835.1. NCBI lineage: Eukaryota > Metazoa > Arthropoda > Arachnida > Araneae > Theridiidae > Parasteatoda > Parasteatoda tepidariorum. The sequence continues at coordinate 91,055,320 of NC_141758.1, forward strand.
TTTAAAGTTTTTGTTTTCACTTTTTTAAAAAAATACTAAGTATAAACTATTTCAATCACGTAACTTGTGAGGATTATCTAATATCCCTATGTATAGACACCACTGTGCAGTCCTTAGGGGCGACTCCGAGAACTTATGAGGCAATGACTTCGGTCAATTTATTGTTGTGTCATCTTTACTTCTGTTCCTGTTCATTTATTTTTATTTTTGCCTCACCATTAGAAATAAAACTTGTGAGGATTAAAAAAAGAAACTACAAAGCTTTTGGTTGTTCATAAAACGGGGATTTCCCTTTGCTTTACGTTACCTAATTAAACTTGGTGTTTTCATTATCTAGTTTAGATACAGATTATAAAAACATTAGTCTTCTAGCCGAATTAGTCTTCATTTATATTATATTCCCAAGATTTTACACTTAAATTAAGCGAAAGAAATGCAACCATGAAGCCGCAAAAAATTAAACACCGGATTGTTTATCTTAGAAGTATCCCTTCTTGTGGCTATTATTCCCAAACATTTTTCGCCAAAAAATAGCCAATTGAGTACTTTATAATGGAATTAAAATACTTGTGAGCCATTTTCTTTAGATAGAGCTTATTCTAGGTGCTGCAGAGTTACAGGTATTATTCTGACATTTGCAAGAGTTTCTCAATGACGGTAATATACATTCAAATATTACAGTTAATTAAATATTTATAATAATTACATGTTTATTTTTAATTGCATACTTTTTTTAAATGTTTTATTCATTTCGAATCCTCAAGTTCGTTAAAATCTTTTTTGCTATAATTTAATAAATAGTCTATTTGTTTAGAGATTAAACATGTTTTTTTTTCAAATACGTGAAATTTGAAATAATTAATAACTTTTATTCCATTTAATATCTTTTTTATATTATATAATAAATATTTTAATTAATGAATCATTGTTATCGTCTGAATTTCCGAAGCCTTTATGCCTAATTAATACAGCAAATTTTAAAATGTTTTCATGTAAAGGTAGATTAAATCCATTTTTATATTCTTTGATGGATTGAAGTGAAAAAATATTTTTAAATTAATAATAACTTATTATTTTCTTTAAATATTCACTCCACAGAAAAAAGCTCATCCATTTTTTCTCACCCGTGTTCAACATAGAATTAAATAATGGAACTTTATTCTGAGCAAATTTATGTAAAATATAAATTAGGGTAAACTAATTAGTGAAGGAACACTTAAGCTTCGCTTACCTTTTAAGAAATCATATTAATTTCAAAATTCGTAATTTTAGTTAAATGACAGTGTCAACATATTTGTTACTAATTGCAAATTTTACAAATTGCTAATTTGTTACTAATTGCAAATTGTAGAGAACTTACATAATATTGTTTTAAAGTTTTGGAGGTTCAAATAACAAGTAGTAAGAAGACCAAGTGAAGAAACAGCTCTTACCAGTGAATGAACACCCAGTAAAAGAACACTTAATTTTGGTTATTTTTTAATGCTCTTTATGAATTTATAAGCCATACAATTATTTAAAAACAAGCCTATTCTTGAAATTATAACATATAAATACTTGGAAAATGTTAACTTTTTTTTGTAATCCTGAATTGAAAATGAAAGTGTCATCATATTAACACATACTGTTCATTCACTGGGAAATCTATGCCCAGTAAAGGAACATGCCTGTTCCCTCACTCGTTCGAAGTTGTTTTTCGTATTTTTAACATACTTTTGATGCGGAATATCACTAACGGTACAAGAAAATTAAAATTTATCTCTTATTTTCATTAACTTAGAAAAAAACTAAGTAAAAGAACACTTGTTCCATCACTGATTTTTTTTCGTTTGGTGATCCAGTGAATAAACACCCCCATATCTCAGTACTTTACCATGCTATGATGCTTCAAAAAAATAAAACGTAACTTCAATAACTATATTTTGAATTCTCTTTTTCACAGTGAGAAAAATAAGACTATTACATGCAATTAATTCCACTTCAAACATATAAATACAAACACTCACCTTATAATTTTTTCAAAAAACAAGGTGTTGCAGAGATAATAGAAAATTCAAAAAATTTTCCAGAGAAGTCTATGTGACCAGGTAATCCAAAACATTGTTAGATGACTTCATATTGTTTGGCAGTTAGCTATTGTTACCAATCAGTCTAAAAAAAAACTTTCAAATTCTTATTTTTAATCAATACATATGAAATGTTCCTTCACTGGGTAGTGTTCCTTCACTGGTTGGTTTACCCTATGTTTTGTTCGTTCTATGAAACATTAAAAAAATAATGATATTGTTTCTGTTTGTTTTAATTGTCTAAATTTGTTTAAAAAATTGCTTATAATTACTTATTTTTCGTGTTATTTATTGCAAAATGCATGGAAAATAAAAGGAAAACGAACGATCAAAGTTTGCACAATAAACTATTTTGCAAAATAAATTGCAAGCTTCAAGATGTGTTAATATTATTTGTTTACTATCTTTTAAACATATGTTAATATTATTTGTTTACTATCTTTTAAACATATTGTTGTTAGATTTTGTCAAAATTTCTATTTCTTTTAATAGCCTAAATTTATTTTTAAAAACATGCAGATAATAATTTATATTTTGTGTGATTTATTGCAAAATGTACGAAAAACATAAGGAAAACGAACAATTAAAAAATTATTATGCGAAACAAATTGCAAGCTTAAGGTTGTCTTAACATTATTTGCTTATTACAAAATCTTTAAAACTGATTATTGTTAGATTTTGTCAAGATTTTTATTTGTTTAAATAGCATAATTTATTTTAAAAAAGATGCACGCGATAATTTATATTTTGAGTGATTTATTGCAAAATGTGCGAAAAATATACGAAAAACAAACAATTAGAAAACTATTATGCGAAATAAATTGCAAGCTTAAAGTTGTCTTAACATTATTTGTTAACTTCAAAAACTTTTAAAACTGATTATTGTTAGATTTTGTCAAAATTTCTATTTGTTTTAATAGCCTAAATTTATTTTTAGAAAAGCATGCATATAATAATTTATATTTTGTGTGATGTATTGCAAAATGTGCGAAAAATATAAGGAAAACGAACCATTAAAAAACTATTTAACATTATTTGTTTCCCACAAAAGCTTTAAAACAGATTATTGTTAGATTTCCTAATATTTAAAGTTATTTTGATACCTTAAAATTATTACTTTTTTTTAAAAAAAAAAATATGGTGTTATTTATGTATTCTGTGGTGTATTGCAGAAAAAAATTGAAATTAAAAAAAAATGACTAATCAAATTTTTCACTAAAAAAAACTTTTCATGTAGAAAAAATTTTAACCCTTAAGGAGTCTTGACATTTAATATCCACAAAAACTGATAAAAAAATTATTGTAAGATTTTTTCACTGTTATAGTTATTTTAATAATCGAAAATTATTAGTTTTTAAAAAAGAATACAAGCAGCATTTTTTATATCTTCTGTGATTTTTTGCCTAAAATATTTAAAATACGAATAAAAAGCTATCAAATTATTCTCATAAAACTAATTTGGAACTATAAGGAAGTTTTGGCTTTATTCGTTTTCCACAAAAACTAATTAACAAAAGATTTAAGATTTTATCATATCTACAGTTAATTTATGACCCTAAAACTATTATTTTTTAAAAGAAATAAAAAATGCAGTAATTTATATCTTCTGCGTTGTATTGCAGAAAATATGGAAAATATAAAATTGAACAAAGATACTTTTTGCAAAAAACTATGTAGAATAATTTTTAACCTTTAAATGAGTATAAGAGTTATTCCAAGTCAAATCATCCCCCCTTTTAATTTCAAAAAAGAAGAAAAAAAATAAGTAAAAGTTCATATTAATATCTGATAAAAAATCTGAAGGGCGGTGATCATATCTTTCGAATAATATATATTTTTATATACATATTCCTAAAAAATAAAAATTTTGTAAATTGATAAATTTTATCTATTGATTGTTACTAAGTAGTGTAAATTTGTAAAAATAAAATAAAACAATGAATTAGGAAGTAAAAGTGGTAAAAAAGGGTGTACATGTAATTTAAAAAAAAAATTTTTTTTTTTCGTGGATTCCTGTGCATTACATTGAAAGTACCTGTAGCTGTTACTTCTGTCACTTGGTTGTTACTTCTTTTAAGTAATATATAATAAGAAATAAGCATAATAAATAATGAAGTAAAATCCTTTTTTTTTATTTCATTTTTTGAAAGAGGAAGAAGAAAACAATTCTTTCTGAAAGAGTAGAGAGTAATACCAAATAAAAAATTTCGATATATGTTCACTTTGACCTTCAAAAAAAAAGGAGGGTTAAAGAAAGTAAGAATTTAAATAACATTGTAAAGAAGTCTTAGCTCCCTTGGGTTTCAATTTCAAGCATTTTGTTTGACGGTAATTGAAGATTAAATTATGAACATTCATACTTTTTATTTTTCTCAATGATTGTATGGTAGTGCTTTTCTTCCGAACACTGATAAAAATTCCGTAGAACTCTTTTTTTATCATTAATTTTTATTATATTGAAATGAAAGGATCTCATATTCTGTAGATAATTTTTTTTAATTTCATCACATATTCTGCAGACTTTATTCGTTAAGTTTTTTTTATTATAATATAATGATGTGCATCCAGTTTTGTTTTTGCTAGTCTTAGAAAAAGAAACTGACATCATTGACATAGTCCCCACCCCCAAAAAGGTCAACTAATTAGAATTCCTCACCAAAAGATACTAGACAATTGCGCGTAGCGGGTTAAAAAGTGCCTGAAGTTGTTTTTTTATCTCTCAAAATGAGATTTTTTTTTTAGCCTTGTCCACTGTCATGCAATAGTTTACCTACATTTTGATGCGTTAAAAACATTTGTATTCACTTCATGTTAATCTGAACTCCTTTTTTAAAAACTTTAAATTATAAAATACCAATGGAGTTAATTCAGAATTTGTCAAAGAGACTTTTTACCGCGGTATAGCGCCCTTTTAAAGGGCTTCTCTATTATTTCCCCGAATTTATGCTTGCTTTAACACTGAAAGTACACTTATCTATCCAGGAATGCATATCGTTTAATATTAAAGAAAACTATAATACGAAATATTTAGGTGAAGGGGTAAGTAACAAGGAAAAATATATTTTAAAACACTGCATACAGGACAGAAGTTGCTGTTACTAAAAAAATTGAATGTGTTTGCTTTTTGCTAGAAGTAATTTTGATGACAGTTACAATTGAATATTAATGAGTTCAACTGGTGGTTATGTTAATATAGTTCAGTGATGCCCGCTAGTGTTGCTTCTGATTATTATTTTCCACAAAGGGTATTCTGTATCGTTTTTAAACAATATCCTTGTATTTCGAGCGACAATGTTAAATCCATTTTATTATTTCAGGAATTAAAAGATGCTATGTTTCATATTGTTATTCTTAACATTATTATTGATACCATTGTCGTGGGGGCATGCATCTCACTTTGTGTTGTTGGTATGTGTTGTGGCAAAATATGCTGCAACAAAGAGCAACGAGTGGACAACAGACAATTCATCGTTATTCCGACTGCAACTGCACAACTGAATGCTACAGCTGAAGTCTAACTATTTTTATTTATTTCATGTGTCAATTATGTCTTATTGTTGTTATTCATGCTAATTCATGAATCAGAATTTTGATTCCCATCTTAATTTTTTTTCTATTTCTGCCCATCCATATGCATACCTCACATTTCTTTGCAAACAATAATGAATATTCAAAGGTATTATCTAATGAAAGATAATATGGAATCTGTTAAATGAGAATAAAAACTTCAAATATCAAACCTTTCATTTTTTTCCAGAAGTTTCATTTTAATATATTTTTTTATGTGTCAATTAAGTCTTATTGTTGTTATTCATGCTAATTCATGAATCAGAATTTTGATTCCCGTCTTAATTTTTTTTTATTTCTGCCCATCCATATGCATACCTCACATTTCTTTGCAAACAATAATGAATATTCAAAGGTATTATCTAATGAAAGATAATATGGAATCTGTTAAATGTGAATAAAAACTTTAAATATCAAACCTTTCATTTTTTTCCAGAAGTTTCATTTTAATATATTTTGTATGTGTCAATTATGTCTTATTGTTGTTATTCATGCTAATTCATGAATTAGAATTTTGATTCCCATGCTAATTTTTTCTTTATCTGCCCATCCATATGCATACCTCACATTTCTTTGCAAACAATAATGATTATTCAAAGGTGTTATCTAATAAAATAAAATATTTAATCTGTTAAATGTGAATAAAAACTTTAAATATCAAACATTTCATTTTTTTCCAGAAGTTTCATTTTAAAATATTTTTTAATGTGTCAATTATGTCTTATTGTTGTTATTCATGCTAATTCATGAATCAGAAAGCTATCAAAGCTGTCAAATTATTCTCATAAAACTAATTTGGAACTATAAAGAAGTTTTGGCTTTATTCGTTTTCAACAAAAACTAATTAACAAAAGATTGTAAGATTTTATCATATCTACAGTTAATTTATTACCCTAAAATTATTATATTTTAAAAGAAATAAAATATGCAGTAATTTATATCTTCTGCGTTGTATTGCAGAAAATATGGAAAATATAAAATTGAACGAAGATACTTTTTGCAAAAAACTATGTAGAATAATTTTTAACCTTTAAATGGGTCTAAGAGTTATTCCAAGTCAAATCATACAGGACTCAGAATTACATTACTCATCTCAAATTTTGATGAAAATTTGCACACTTATTGAATTTTTGACATGGATTTCAGAAATATCAATAATATTAGAATTAGTAAAAAGCTTTATAAGTTATAATTATAAGTTATATATTTTTGCCAATGGCTCATTCGCAGGTACTTTTATTCACACAAAGGCTATCTTATACTTGTCCCAGAATAATAATTCTTCTTTTAAGGAATTAGTCATTTAAACCTAATTTTATAGAAATACGTGCCATACTTGTTGAGTAAGACGAATTTGCAGGTTTTTTTAGCAACGAAGTTGAGTAATTTCAGCTGATTTCGTGTTATTCACCCCTTTCAATTTCAAAAAAGAAGAAAAAAAATAAGTAAAAGTTCATATTAATATCTGATAAAAAAATCTGAAGGGCGGTGATCCTATCTTTCGAATAATATATATTGTTATATATTCCTAAAAAATAAAAATTTTGTAAATTGATAAATTTTATCTATTGATTGTTACTAAGTAGTGTAAATTTGTAAAAATAAAATAAAACAATGAAATAGGAAGTAAAAGTGGTAAAAAAGAGTGTACATGTAATTTAAAAAAAAAAATTTTTTTTCGAGAATTCCAGTGCATTACATTGAAAGTACCTGTAGCTGTTACTTCTGTCACTTGGTTGTTACTTCTTTTAAGTAATATAAAATAAGAAATAAGCATAATAAATAATGAAGTAAAATCCTTCTTTTTTATTTCATTTTTTGAAAGAGGAAGAAGGAAACAATTCTTTCTGAAAGAGTAGAGAGTAATACCAAATAAGTAAAAAGAGTCTATTTAAAATTTCGATATATGTCCATTTTGACCTTCAAAATAAAAAAAAGGAGGGTTAAAGAAAGTAAGAATTTAAATAACATTGTAAAGAAGTCTTAGGCCCCTTGGGTTTCAATTTCAAGCATTTTGTTTGACGGTAATTGAAGATTAAATTATGAATATTTATATTTTTTATTCTTTTATTTTTCTCAATGATTGTATGGTAATGCTTTTCTTCCGAACACTGATAAAAATTCTATAGAACACTTTTTTTATCATTAATTTTTATTATATTGAAATGAAAATATCTCATATTCTGCAGATAATTTTTTTTAATTTCATCACATAATCTGCAGACTCTATTCGTTAAGTTTTTTTTATTATAATATAATGATGTGCATCCAGTTTTGTTTTTGCTCGTCTTAGAAAAAGAAACTGACATCATTGACATAGTCCCCACCCCCAAAAAGGACAACTAATTAGAATTCCTCACCAAAAGATACTAGACAATTGTGCGTAGCGAGTTAAAAAGTGCCTGAAGTTGCTTTTTTATCTTTCAAAATGAGATTTTTTTTTAGCCTTGTCCACTGTCATGCAATAGTTTACCTACATTTTGTTGTGTTAAAAACATTTGTATTCACTTCATGTTAATCTGAACTCCCTTTTTATAAACTTTACATTATAAAATACCAATGGAGTTAAAACAGAATTTGTCAAAGAAACTTTTTACCACGGTATAGCGCCCTTTTAAAGGGCTTCTCTATTATTTCCCCGAATTTATGCTTACTTTAACACTAAAAATACACTTATCTATCCAGGAATGCATATCCTTTAATATTAAGTAAAACTATAATACGAAATATTTAGGTGAAGGGGTAAGTAACAAGGAAAAATATATTTTAAAACACTGCATACAGGACAGAAGTTGCTGTTACTCAAAAAATTGAATGTGTTTACTTTTTGCTACAAGTAATTTTGATGACAGTTACAATTAAATATTAATGAGTTCAACTGGTGGTTAAGTTCAGTGATGCCCGCTAGTGTTGCTTCTGATTATTATTTTCCACAAAGGGTATTCTGTATTGTTTTTAAACTATATGCATGTATTTCGAGCGACAATGTTAAATCTATTTTACTATTTCAGGAATTGAAAGATGCTATAATTCATATTGTTATTCTTAACATTATTATTCATTCCATTGTCGTGGGGGCATGCATCTCACTTTATGTTGTTGGTATGTGTTGTGGCAAAATATGCTGCAACAAAGAGCAACGAGTGGACAACAGACAATTCATCGTTATTCCGCCTGCAACGGAACAACTGAATGCTACAGTTGAAGTCTAACTATTTTTATTTATTTTATGTGTCAATTATGTCTTATTTTTGTTATTCATGCTAATTCATGAATCAGAATTTTGATTCCCGTCTTAATTTTGTTTTATTTCTGCCCATACATATGCATACCTCACATTTCCTTACAAACAATAATGAATATTCAAAGGTATTATCTAATGAAAGATAATATGGAATCTGTTAAATGTGAATAAAAACTTTAAATGTCAAACCTTTCACTTCTTTCCAGAAGTTTCATTTCAATATATTTTTTTTATGTGTCAATTATGTCTTATTGTTGTTATTCATGCTAATTCATGAATCAGAATTTCGATTTCCATCTTATTTTTTTTTTTATTTCGGCCCATCCATATGCATACCTCACATTTCTAGGCAAACAATAATGATTATTCAAAGGTATTATCAAATAAAAGAAAATATTTAATTTGTTAAATGTGAATAAAAACTTTAAATATCAAACCTTTCATTTTTTTCCAGAAGTTTCATTTTAAAATATTTTTTTTATGTGTCAATTATGTCTTATGGTTGTTATTTATGCTAATTCATGAATCAGAAAGCTATCAAAGCTATCAAATTATTCTCATAAAAATAATTTGGAACTATAAAGAAGTTTTGGCTTTATTTGTTTTCCACAAAATCTAATTAACAAAAGATTGTAAGATTTTATCATATCTACAGTTAATTTATGACCCTAAAATTATTATTTTCTAAAAGAAATAAAATATGCAGTAATTTATATCTTCTGCGTTGTATTGCAGAAAATATGGAAAATATAAAATTGAACAATGATACTTTTTTCAAAAAACTATGTAGAATAATTTTTAACCTTTAAATGAATCTAAGAGTTATTCCAAGTCAAATCATACAGAACTCAGAATTACATTACTCATCTCAGATTTTGATGAAAGTTTGTACACTTATTGAATTTTTGACATGGATTTCAGAAATATCAATATCACTAGAATTAGTAAAAAGCTTTATAAGTTATAATTATAAGTTATATATTTTTGCCATTGACTCATTCGCAGATACTTTTATTTACACAAAGGCTATCTTATATTTGTCCCAGAATAATAATTCTTCTTTTAAGTAATTAATCATTTAAACCTAATTTTATAGAAATACGTGCCATACTTGTTAAGTAAGACGAATTTGCAGGTTTTTTTATCAACGAAGTTGAGTAATTTAAGCTGATTTCGTGTTATTCCCCCCTTTCAATTTCAAAAAAAAAAGAAAAATAATAAGTAAAAGTTCATATTAATATCTGATAAAAATATCTGAAGGGCGGTGATCATATCTTTCGAATAATATATATTTTTATATACATATTCCTAAAAAATAAAAATTTTGTAAATTGAAATATTTTATCTATTGATTGTTACTAAGTAGTGTAAATTTGTAAAAATAAAATAAAACAATGAATTAGGAAGTAAAAGTGGTATAAAAAGGGTGTACATGTAATTTAAAAAAAAAAATTTTTTTTTCGTGAATTCCTGTGCATTACATTGAAAGTACCTGGCTGTTACTTCTGTCACTTGGTTGTTACTTCTTTTAAGTAATATATAATAAGAAATAAGCATAATAAATAATGAAGTAAAATCCTTTTTTTTTATTTCATTTTTTGAAAGAGGAAGAAGGAAACAATTCTTTCTAAAAAAGTAGAGAGTAATACCAAATAAGTAAAAAGAGTCTATTTAAAATTTCGATATATGTCCACTTTGACCTTCAAAAAAAAAAAAAAAAAAAGGACGATTAAAGAAAGTAAGAATTTAAATAACATTGTAAAGAAGTCTTAGCTCCCTTGGGTTTCAATTTCAAGCATTTTTTTTATTATAATATAATGATGTGCATCCAGTTTTGTTTTTGCTCGTCTTAGAAAAAGAAACTGACATCATTGACATAGTCCGCACCCCCAAAAAGGACAACTAATTAGAATTCCTCACCAAAAGATACTAGACAATTGTGCGTAGCGAGTTAAAAAGTGCCTGAGGTTGCTTTTTTATCTTTCAAAATGAGATTTTTTTTTAGCCTTGTCCACTGTCATGCAATAGTTTACCTACATTTTGTTGTGTTAAAAACATTTGTATTCACTTCATGTTAATCTGAACTCCCTTTTTATAAACTTTACATTATAAAATTCCAATGGAGTTATATCAGAATTTGTCAAAGAGACTTTTTACCGCGGTATAGCGCCCTTTTAAAGGGTTTCTCTATTTTTTCCCCGAATTTATGCTTACTTTAACACTAAAAATACACTTATTTATCCAGGAATGCATATCGTTTAATATTCTTTATCCTGACGATAATATTACTCCTACACGTCCACTAATTTACAGTAATAACACACCGGATCCCCCATTCACACACAATGAGTTACAACGCCTAATTAAAACTTTAGGAAAGCTATAATACGAAATATTTAGGTGAAGGGGTAAGTAACAAGGAAAAATATATTTTAAAACACTGCATACAGGACAGAAGTTGCTTTTACTCAAAAAATTTAATGTGTTTGCTTTTTGCTACAAGTAATTTTGATGACAGTTACAATTGAATATTAATGAATTCAACTGATGGTTAAGTTCAGTGATGCCCGCTAGTGTTGCTTCTGATTATTTTTTTCCACAAAGGGTATTCAGTATTGTTTTTAAACAATATCCTTGTATTTTGAGCGACAATGTTAAATCTATTTTATTATTTCAGGCATTAAAAGATGATATGTTTGAAATTGTTATTATTAACATTTTTATTCAAGCCATTGTCGTGGGGGCATGCATCTTACTTTATGTTGTTGGTATGTGTTGTGGCAAAATATGCTGCGACAAAGAGCAACGAGTGGACAACAGACAAGTCATCGTTATTCCGCCTGCAACGGAACAACTGAATGCTACAGCTGAAGTCTAACTATTTTTATTTTTTTTATGTGTCAATTATGTCTTATTGTTGTTATTCATGCTAATTCATGAATCAGAATTTTGATTCACATCTTAATTTTTTTTTATTTCTGCCCATCCATATGCATACCTCACATTTTTAGGCAAACAATAATGACTATTCAAAGGTATTATGTAATGAAAGATAATATGGAATCTGTTAAATGTGAATAAAAACTTTAAATATCAAACCTTTCATTTTTTTCCAGAAGTTTAATTTTAAAATATTTTTTTTATGTGTCAATTATGTCTTATTGTTGTTATTCATGCTAATTCATGAATCAGAATTTTGATTTCCATATTATTTTTTTTTTATTTCGGCCCATCCATATGCATACCTCACATTTCTAGGCAAACAATAATGACTATTCAAAGGTATTATGTAATGAAAGATAATATGGAATCTGTTAAATGTGAATAAAAACTTTAAATATCAAACCTTTCACTTTTTTCCAGAAGTTACATTTTAAAATTTTATTTTTTATGCGTCAATTATGTCTTATTGTTGTTATTCATGCTAATTCATGAATCAGAATTTTGATCCCCGTGTTAATTTTTTTTTATTTTTGCCCAGCTATTTGCATACCTCACATTTCTTTGCAAACAATAATGAATATTCAATGATATTATCTAATAAAAGGTAATATGGAATCTGTTAAATGTGAATAAAAACTTTAAATATCAAACCTTTCATTTTTTTCCAGAGGTTTCATATTAAAATATTTTTTTATGTGTCAATTATGTCTTATTGTTGTTATTGAAGCTAATTCATGAATCATAATTTTGATTCCCGTGTTAATTTTTTTTATTTCTGCCCATCCATATGCATACCTCACATTTCTTAGCAAGCAATAATGAATATTTAAAGGTATTATCTAATAAAAGATAATATGTATTCTGTTAAATGTGAATAAAAACTTTAAAAATCAAAGCGTTCATTTTTTTCCAAAAGTTTAGTTTTAAAATACTTTTTTTTTCAATTTATGCTTTAATTTTGCAGATTGTAGCTGCATTTTTCAATTTGAATATTGATTTTTCTACCTGTATCGGTCATAGTACATTTTAGAAATTTTTGTGCTAAGAGTATAAAATATGTTTGTCACTGAGGAAAAAAAAGATGGATTCGTTAAATTTTCCTTAAAACATAAAATATTATTTCGTAAATTATTTTTATCAAGTTTCCAGTGTTAAAACGACTGTTAAATGTCATATGTTCTAACTTTTTTTCCTGTTAATTTTTTCTAATCCTTCTATATGCAGATTTATATTTTTTTCACAAAAGAAGAAAAAAAGAACTCAACCTACTTGTAAGCATAACTGTTTATCACTGCTGTATAAAAGGACTTGAACTTCTAAAAAAAACAGATGTTTGAATTTGTTAAATTTAATTTAAAGCGTCGAAATGAGTAACTGTTGCATTTTATATTTATTTTTCTAAGGTTCTGATAAAATTATTAATATTGAGTTTCATAATTGATATTTTTCTTTTGAAATATCATCTATTTATAACATTTTATTTCGAAAACTGATATATTCAATTCTGAATTAATTTTTCCGAAATTCTAGAACATTTAATTTTTAAGCTCTTTGCTTAAACGTTTTTAAGTGATTAAAACTTTCCTGGATATTGAATATTCCACATGAATTAAAGGGATAATTTGTTAAATTTATTTTCAGTTTCAAGTTCAGTTTCAGTTATTACATAAGTGTTCTGTTGCTGTGGAAATAATTCATAATTTGCATTCTACTCCAAATGATTCAATTAAAAATTGATAAATGTAAAAGCTAAATTGAATTAATTCGATTCCGAAATTTTAATGTAAAGGTAGCATATTTTCATTTTACGTCATGAAAATTATTATAGTGTAAAAATTATTCATATTTTATTATCTATATAACAGAGTCTGTATTGTTTATTGTGTTGGATTTAGCAGTAAATAATTGCTTATCGTTCGGGGGGTAATTTTTTAGTTTATCATCGAGGGATAATTTTTTAGTTTTAGCAATGATATTTATTTTTAAATTATCTTGACAATAGGCTGTAGCCAAGTTGAATTATTAATTTTGTTCAGTCACTTATTAGAGTGAAAAATTATTGTTTCTAATAGGTAGACCTTATGTGTTAGATCAGAGGTGTCAAACTCGCGGCCCGATATGAAAATTTTTGCGGCCCTGTCAATATGTCCGACGCAAAGTAAAAATAAAATAGAAATTTTAATTAGAATAGAAACTAGCATATAAAATTATAATATACTTTTTTTACAAACTATACGCGGATCATTGTAAATTGTACGCGCGAAAATGTAAAAATCTAATTGGCTTGCGACACCTGCCATTCCAGGGAAATTGCAGCGTATCAAAAATACGCAGAAAAAATTTCTAATCTTAGAATAGAATTTGAAACAAGGTTTAAAGATTTTAATTCCTTGGAAGACAAATTTTGTTTTTTTTCATCGATTTTCTCAATAAATATAGACTCAGTACCCAGTAATATGCAAATGGAAGTGATTGAGATTCAGTGCGACTCAAATTTGAAGGCAAAATTCATTGAAGTGGATGTGCCTGAATTTTACAAATATTTACCTGCTAAGTTTGAAAATATTCGAAAATTCGCATATGAAATTAGTTCCATGTTTGGAAGTACTTATCAGTGCGAGCAATTATTTTCTGTTATGAATGGAAATAAATCTCCTGTCGGAAACCGTATTAATAACGATTACGCTGGGTCAATTTTGAAATTAGTGTCAGCCAATAAAATTTCTCCCGAAATAGGAAAGATAGTAGGAGAGAAGAGATGTCAAATATCAAATAATTTTACTTTACATATGTTTAATACAATGTACAGGGTCTTTATAATTAAAGTTCCATTTTGAAATGCCTATAAAAATAAAATTACCCGACCAAATGTCATCAAACTTGGTAAATGTCTATAAAAGGTCATGGGATTTTAGTTCCTGCAAAAAAAAATTTAAAAAAAGTCAAAAATTCACCATTAGCGGAGAATGGAGCTGTATGCAATAGTGTTAAACAAATGTGAAATATGCAAATTTGTTTTACACGTCATGTGACTTTGCAGTTATAAAAGTGAGGCGCCTCGTCTGAGCTGTCAGTGTTCTGAGTCGACAATGTTTGTTACCATGCAAGACCGTGCTTTGCTCGTGAAATGTTACTATGAATGCGACAGCAATGAACGGAAGGCTTTACAAAAGTTCCGTACTGTAAGAGGAAAACGCCGAGGTCCAATGACACCGCAAGGTTTACGGCAAATTTACGGTAAAAGCCGTGTAAAACAAATTTACATAATTCACATTTGTTTAACACTATTGCATACAGTGCCATTCTCCGCTGATGGTAAATTTTAGAATTTTTTTTTTTTTTTTTTGCGGGAACTAAAATCCCATGACCTCTTATAGACATTTACCAAGTTTGATGACATTTGTTAGGGTAGTTTTATTTTCATAGCCATTTCAAAGTGGAACTTTAATTATAAAGACCCTGTACTATTGAAAATAAAAATATTCGTTTCTATGAACACTGATTTTTTTTTCTTGCGGCCCACCTAATGTCAAGCATTGTTTATTTGGCCCAAGTTAGCTTTTGAGTTTGACACCGCTGTGTTAGATTTTAAAGAATATCTAACAAAGTTCTGAATCAAATACGATATTGCAACAACAAAAAAATGGTACATTGAGAGTAACCTAAATAATTTTTAATTCGGCTCAAATTTTTTTGGTAAATATTTGGCTATGGTAACGAATTTTTATGGGAGGATATCTAATAAAATTTTATTATAATCAGAGATCTGTTTAGAAGAAATTTGAGTCCGTTAACGGACCCTTCACAAAATATCTTTTCATAAAAACGGACCCTTCACAAAATATTTTAACTTAAAAACGGACCCTTCACAAAATAATTTATCTTTTAATCATATCCTTCACAAATTTGTTTATCTTCATTATTGTTTTGTTAATCAATAAACCCTTCCCAGGAAGGGGGGGGGGAAGAAAGAAAGATGTAAACGAACTAAATTTTGTCTTCACGCTTCTTCCTTTATTCGTCCGAGATTAATATTCTGCTTTCAGCAGTATAGGCTAAATACCAAATATGTGTATGTTGCAACGCTAATTTCGTAGCTGCAATTGCTGTTTATTTTTTAAAATTAAATTTTTTAATTATATTTTTACAGTGTTGAGCATAATCTTGTATGTCTTTGCAGTTTAAAAACTCCTTGAAAAAGTTTTTTTGCAATAACGGACCCTATTTGCACAAATTCATAAAAGCGGACCCTGGTTAAAAGAATGTGACTTAACGTTTATTTTATATTTACAAATGACGAGTAATTTTTTCCCTATTTTACAAAAAAGTACCTTTCGCAAAATGTTTGGACAGACCCCTGTACATATATCCAGGGTCCTAAATAATATTCCATTTCGCGGAAATTATTTTGGTAAGTCTTCGGCCATAGTAACAATTATGTGTGGATCGATATCAAACAAAAGTTTATCTTGATATTGCGTATTAAATACGCTTTAAATAATAATTAAAATAGGTCCACTTAGAAGGGCCTAAATAATTTTATAAATGTCTGAAATTATTTCGGTAAATATCTAGCTATTGTAACATGTTTTATGGAATATCTAACAAAAATTTATCGTGATACGCAATGTTGTGAATTAAGAACGATATTGCAACAAAAAAAATAGTACATTCTGGGTGACCTATATGATTTTTAATTCGACTCAAATTATTTTGTTAAATATTTGGCTATGGTAATGACTTATTGTTGGACGATATCTAACAAAGTTTTATCGTGGGACGATTGTTGGACGATATCTAACAAAATTTTATCGTGACACAACCCTGCAGCTTATTCAATACAATTATGCTAAAGCAAAAAAAGCTAACCATCATTTTTAACAGGGTGCGTAGCGTTTTTAAAAAGTGCTTAAAGGTGCTTATTTTTTAAAGCCCTTAAAGGTGCTTTTTTCATCGGATGTTTTTAAAAGTGCTTAATTTTCCCTTTTTCAAAATGAGAATTTTCCTTTACTATGTTGATTTTTGCTTCGAATTATGCAAAAAGGCACAGTTCACATTGTTCTATTCAACATTTTCACAAATACTTCAGCACCAATCTATTTCGGCGTATTGTCAGTCCGTAGCGTATGAAAGCGCCATTCGTTTTACATGATTAAAAATTTCATGATTTTTGACAATTGTCAAAAACAGTGCCAAAAGGTTTTTTTCTATTTATTTGTCATGACGGTTGAAACAAGATAAAACTCTCAATTGTCAAAAACTTTCCAATCCTGCCTAATTAAATATTTTTTTAAAATGATTGAAAATATTTTTGAGTGCTTAAAAGGTTCTTATGTTTCTTTGCATAATTTGGCTACGCACCCTGTTTAAAAAAGTAAATAAAATGGGGTTTCTTCAAAAAAAATAAATTCAGTTTTTTTCTCGTTAAGATGACAATTATTATTTGACAAGCAGTTATGCTTTTTCTTTTCAACATCAAAATCGTTTTGAATCCGTTTTGTTCTTTGTTAGAAAAAAATGAGAAAAAATCAAAATGCATCCCGTCAATACTAGAATTTATACATTGAGAAGACATAAATGAAATTCTGAAACGGCCATACTGCAAGAATTCTTCCGATTGAAACAAAGTGTTAAAAAAAAAGTAATACAGAATGCTGTCTTCGCTTTTCTTGATATAAAGTGACAGAGTTAAGGCAGTAGTCAACCACAAATCAAAGCTAAAAAATCATTCTTTACCTTTCGAGTTAAGTTATATATATTCTCAGATAAAAATATGAATGTTGTCATTGATTTTCAATCGAAATCTCTTTCTTTATTTGAGTTCCATGTTTGATACTTGCCATAATATATTTTTATTGCGGTACGTTTTCTGGGGAAGTTTTTGAAATAAATTCTAAAAAGATATCTGACGTCCACATGTAAGTCGTTCTTATATGTACTTCTTGAATAAGTTAATTCCACCGAAGGTGTCTCTAGAACACAAGTGAAAAATCTAGATTTCTAAATTGTAATACAATTAAAGACTTATAACTACAAATCATTATAGTAATTGCTATTGTCAGTTTGCCGATATAAGCAGGTACATTAGATATATAACGCTTAAACAACGATACGAAAAAAAGTGCTAGAGATGATTTCGGGCTTGCTTTTGACAGTCCGAGCTAAATAAAAGTTGCAGAGCTTTGTAATTTCCGAGTTGCGTTGTTTTGTACCTTATGAAATGCAGAAATTTCAGTGATTCGAATAATTAAGCAGGGTTGCCACGGGTGACTAAAATGCGACTATTTGCAACTATTTTCGGATTAAGACGCTAAGGCATTTTTGCCTGAAAAGGTTAAAAAAGCAACTATTTTCAGGAAAAGGAGACTATTGGGAGACTTTTCTGTGCTCTTAGTGATGTTTTTTAGCATAAATTGGGTTGACAAGCTGTGGCCAATGGGAGCTTCTGTACACAATGAATTTTTTTTCTCCTTAAAAATAAAAAATGAGAAGAATTTTGAAGTGCTAACTTGAGTCATCACTTTTTAATGCACTCAATTTGCAAAGATTTCATTGTAAATCTCTTCTGATCTCGATCGCCTTTTCAGCAGTTATTGCTGCGAAATTCTGCATGATTTTAAAAAACCCTAATTTTTAATACGATATTACGTTGCGTGAATTGTCTAATTTAAATAATCACTTTTCACAATATATATATATATATATATATATATTTGTTGAATCAATTATTGATAAAAGGGGGAATTTTTAGAAAAAGTAAATTTTTTTAATCAAAAAAGTATTGTTTTGAATGAATTTTAGTAATTAAAGGTATTTAATTTTTATATATAAAAATTTGGTCCCAGAACAATATAGTTTATATAAAATTCCAGGTCCAAACAAGGAGAATGATTTGGGAACTTCTTGAAGCTCTTATATGTACCACCAACAATGTCACCACCAACAATGTATAAGTCTTATAAAGAGCCAATAAAAATATGAATTTTCGGAGTAAGTCAGATGTTTTTGGGTTATAGTTAAAATGTTGCAATAGTATCCAGTCTGCGATCAAACCACTAAATTTAAAAAATTAAAATGCATCGAAAAATGGTGTTACGTGAGTTGGTGCAATTCTGACGGAGCGATTTGTAAATGTCCTTTGTTTCCTCCAATTAGAATGTTGGACACTTCTGTACTGAATTGGATCTCCTTATTTACTTAATAACTAGCAACTTTCAGAATTGAGATATTCTGTGAAGACGAAAACAATGTTGTCTGGTATTGAGTCTGAGACCAAACCCCTAAAAATTATCAACTTCAAATGCTCCAAAAAAATGATGTTGCGTGAGTTGATGCAATTCTGACGGAGCGATGTGTAAATGCTATCAGTGATATAACAACAAGTGTCACAATTAGTATGAGAGACTCTTCCGAAATGAATTGAATCTCTTCATTTGCTTAATAACTTGCAACATTCAGTATTGAGATATTCTGTGAAGACGAAAAGAATGTTGCCTGGTATTGAGTCTGAGACCAAACCCCTAAAAATTATCAACTTCAAATGCTCCAAAAAAATGATGTTGCGTGAGTTGATGCAATTCTGACGGAGCGATGTGTAAATGCTATCAGTGATATAACAACAAGTGTCACAATTAGTATGAGAGACTCTTCCGAAATGAATTGAATCTCTTCATTTGCTTAATAACTTGCAACATTCAGTATTGAGATATTCTGTGAAGACGAAAACAATGTTGTCTGGTATTGAGTCTGAGACCAAACCCCTAAAAATTATCAACTTAAAATGCTCCAAAAAAATGATGTTACGTGAGTTGATGCAATTCTGACGGAGCGCTGTGTAAATGCTATCAGTGATATAACAACAAGTGTCACAATTAGTATGAGAGACTCTTCTGAAATTAATTGAATCTCTTTATTTGTTTAGTAACTTGCTCTTTCAGGATTGAGATATTCTGCGAGAACTAAAAACATGTTGCATAAGTATCTTAAATGAAGGCAAACCCCTAAAATTGTGAACTTAAAATGAATCGAGGCAATTCTGATGAAGCAATGTGTTATTGCCCTCAGTGATATTACAACAAGTGTGACAATTTTTTGAATGTTATTATTGCATTATTATTTAACACCGTTATTGTCAGAGTCTCATTCATAGCAAGTATATATACTATATTCGCGGTGCTATATTATACTATAATCGTGGACACAACCCTGTAACTTTAATTAAAACAACAGCCAATTGATAATGTATAAATAATTTAAATCAATGAAACTTTTCTTAAATTTTTCTGTTCCGTAATTCAGCTTGAGTTTTATTATTGAATATCTTTTAAACATTTTTGTTGAATAAGTGACATTTATTTTGATAAAATTCTAGTGTTTTTTTAATGTATTTTTTACTTTATCAAATTTGTTTAGTAAATAATGTTATTAGTTGATTGTGGATTACAATAAAAATGCATTTTTCTTTATAAATTTAGTTTCAAAATCAATGCCCAATAATTTTATTATGAGTTTTCAAAAACAGTTTAGCTCTTAATATTAAAAAAGAGTATTGAAATTTTAAAAAACAGCTATCAGCATTATATAATATATACATAGCTGCAAACATGGATAGGGAAAAATCCAGTAGATTTTACGAAATAATATAAATTTCTTGACAATTGTTACAAAATGTTTTTAATATTTTACACGTAGGGAATTTTAGGTATTTTTAGCCATCAAAATAAAAATAAAAAACTGCAATATTTTCCAGTTACAATTAACACTGAATGAACTTGATGTAATGTATTATGTTTACTCTTAATTTTGAATAGTAATAAGGATTTAATTCATTAAAGATAGTTAACTGACTTTTATAAGTGTGGCTCGCTTCTTCATGCATTGGTAACACTTATTTAAATGTTCAAGCAAGCAATAATCTGCGCAAAAATTCTATTTCAATAGGGATTTTTTAAGGAAACTTTTTCAATTTTAGGGAATTTTCTAAAATGCACAGAATTCAGGAGAATTTTTATTAAATCAGTAGACCAGGAGAATCTGGCAAAATCCAGTAGAGTTGACAGCTATGTATATATAATCACGAGACAAAGTCGATAGCATGAATTGCTGCACAATGAAAAAGAATAAACAAATCCAAATTAGTTCACACAAAAAATACTTCTAAAAAATATTTTTTTGTTTATTTTACATGAAAAGAATATTTTTTTTAAAGATTGTTTAAACCATCTATCAAGAATTTCATTGTTTCACCATTAACAGCTATTTCAAAGAAACTCATACAATCATAAAGAAAATTTAACTTTAATCTGTATTTTAAAGTTTTTGTATTTACTTTCTTAAAAAAATTACTAAGTATAAACTATTTCAATCACGTAACTTGTGAGGATTATCTAATATCCCTATGTATAGACACCACTGTGCAGTCCTTAGAGGCGACTCCGAGAACTTATGAGGCAATGACTTCGGTCAATTTTTTGTTGTGTCATCTTTACTTCTGTTTCTGTTCATTTATTTTAATTTTTGCCTTACCATTAGAAATAAAACTTGTGAGGATTAAAAAAAGAATCTACAAAGCTTTTGGTAGTTTATAAAACGGGGATTTCCCTTTGCTTTACATTAATTAATTAAACTTGGTGTTTTCATTATCTAGTTTCAATACAGATTAGAAAAACATTAGTCTTTTAGCCTAATTAGTCTTCATTTATATTCCATTCCCAAAATAAGCGAAAGAAATGCAACCATAAAGCCGCAAAAAATTAAACACCGGATTGTTTATCTTAGAAGTATCCCTTCTTGTGGCTATTATTCCCAAAACTTTTTAGCCAAAAAATAGCCAATTGAGTACTTTATAATGGAATTAAAATACTTGTGAGCCATTTTCTTTAGATAGAGCTTATTCTAGGTGCTGCAGAGTTACTGGTATTGTTCTGACATTTGCAAGAGTTTCTCAAAGATGGTAATATACATTCAAATATTACAGTTAATTAAATATTTATAATAATTACATGTTTATTTTTAATTACATATTTTTTTAAAAATGTTTTACTCCTTTCGAATCCTTAAGTTTGTTAAAATCTTTTTTGCTATAATTTAATAAATAGTCTATTTGTTTAGAGTTTAAACATGTTTTTTTTCAAATACGTGAAATTTGAAATAATTAATAACTTTTATTCCATTTAATATATTTTTTATAATATATAATAAATATTTTAATCAATGAATCATTGTTATCGTGTGAATTTCCGAAATTTTTATGCCTAATTAATACAGCAAATTTTAAACTGTTTTCATGTAAAGGTAGATTAAATCCATTTTTATATTCTTTGATGGATTGAAGTGAAAAAATATTTTAAATTAATAATAACTTATTATTTTTTTTTACATATCCACTCCACAGAAAAAAGCTCATCCATTTTTTCTCACCCGTGTTCAACATAGAATTAAATAATGGAACTTCATTCTGAGCAAATTTATGTAAAATATAAATTATGTTCTGTTCGTTCTATGAAACATTAAAAAAAATTAAATATTATTATTACTAATATCAAATATTAAATATTATAAAAAAATAATTAATATTATTAAAATAATAAATATTATTATTAATATTAAATATTAAATATTAGAAAAAAATAAAAATATTATAAAATAATTATAATATTTTTATTTTTCATAATATTATAATTTTAATATTATAAAAAATAAAAATATTATAATTATTATAATAATAATTTAATAATTTAATATTATAATTTTAATAATAATAAATTTTTTTATAATATTTAATATTTAATATTAATAATAAAAAATTAAATATTATTATTATTAATATTAAATATTGAATATTATAAAAAATAATTAATATTATTAAAATAATAAATATTATTATTAATATTAAATATTATAAAAAAATAAAAATATTATTTTTTTTTACATATCCACTCCACAGAAAAAAGCTCATCCATTTTTTCTCACCCGTGTTCAACGTAGAATTAAATAATGGAACTTCATTCTGAGCAAATTTATGTAAAATATAAATTATGTTCTGTTCGTTCTATGAAACATTAAAAAAAAATAATGAGGATTATATTGATTCTGTTTGTTTTAATTGTCTATATTTATTTAAAAAATTGCTTATAATTACTTATTTTTCGTGTTATTTATTGCAAAATGCATGGAAAATAAAAGGAAAACGAACGATCAAAGTTTGCACAATAAACTATTTTGCAAAATAAATTGCAAGCTTCAAGATGTCTTAATATTATTTGTTTACCACAAAATCTTTTTAACATATTATTGTTAGATTTTGTCAAAATTTCTATTTGTTTTAATAGCCTAAATTTATTTTTAAAAACATGCATATAATAATTTATATTTTGTGTGATTTATTGCAAAATGTGCGAATAACATAAAGAAAACGAACTGTGGTGTGCCTCGGCAAACACCCAGTCCCCAAGTATATACCTCGACAACCCTCCTGACCACTCCAAAACGAACTGAAACGAGGTAAATCCAGCCAGCATAAGCGGTTGTAAACCCCCCTCATACTCACTTCCAAACTGACTCGCGTGGAGAGAGGACGCGTTCCTCAACCCGTCTTTACAATTATCTAAATTCTTTGCAATGTAAGTTTTCATTATATGTTTTTGTTGTAAATTCAATTTTTCTTTAACTTAAACTTTTTTTATTCTTATTTATTTTTGTAATTAATTTTTAATTACGCAATTTAAATATATAGCATGTTATTCTTAGCTTTAAAGCACACACATGCTATAATTGGTAGACCCGGACTTAAAATTTAAGTTGATTCTTTATTTAAACGGAACTTTCCTTGCAATATAATGAATTTCAATCTATTAGCAATATGTTTATTTTAATTTTATTCATATTATTTTTTATGTTCAAAATTTTGTATGTTGTACCCACGTGTTTGTGTCTGATTCTGTGGTAGTACTGTGCGCGTTTTTTTTATCTCTTGGATTAGTGTATATATAGCGTAGGGAATGCTTTAAAATTTATTTATAAATATTTTACCTCTATTCTATTTATTGTTTTGATTTTTTTTTGTCAAAAAATGCCGGAAAACGAACAGCCTGGAGACGTGGTGAATGAAGGAGCTTTAGTTAACATTCAACCTTCTCAAATTTCTCGCGTAGCAATTAAACCACCTCCGTTCTGGAAAAACAATCCAGTGTTATGGTTTGCACAGTTAGAATCGCAATTTTCAATTTCTCAAATTTCTACCGACGCTACCAAATTTCATCACGTTGTAGCGGCTATTGAATCTGATATACTTAACTCTGTTCAGGATTTAGTTTTAAACCCACCTGCTGCAAACAAATATACAGCTTTAAAAAATCGCTTAATTAGTATTTTTTCAGAGAGTGAAGCTTCTAAAATTAGAACACTTTTGCAAGGACTAGAGTTAGGTGATCAACGTCCTTCTTATTTGTTAGCTCGAATGCGAGAACTAGCAGGATCTCATCTTAGCGAAAACGTTCTTAAATCGCTGTGGTTAGCCAGATTGCCTCAAAATATACAAGCTATTCTTGCTGCGTCAAACGAAAATTTAACTCAATTAGCTGCAATGGCTGATAAGATTATTGAACTCGCTAGCCCTATTCAAATAAATTCTGCTGAATCAGTTGTAACTAGAGTTAATCCTACACTTTATGATCAAATTTCTGAACTTACTAAACAAATTAATGAACTAAAAACTAGTTTTCAGGAAGCTCAGCAAAACAGACAAGGACGTGAGCGAACTAATACCTATCGGGGTAATAGAAATCATAGTAGGTCCCGTTCTAGACAAAATTATTACCGTGAGCCACAGAATAACATGTGTTTTTATCATACTAACTTTGGAGATAGAGCTAGAAAATGCAAACCCCCATGTACTTTTCAAAATTCGGGAAACCAACAGGGCAGCCACTCCAGGCCATGAGTGGCGAACGCCATATTGATCGTATTTATTTGGCCGATCCCTCTACGAAATTAAAATTTTTGATAGACACAGGCGCAGATGTTTCAGTCATTCCGAAATTTTGTTCAAAAGCTAATTATCCAGAATCTTTGGTCCTATATGCTGCAAATGGTTCTAAAATCCAAACATATGGTACTCAATTAATAAATCTTAGTTTAAATTCACGCAGGAAATTTTCTTGGAACTTTATTATAGCCGATGTAACTCAGGCAATCATTGCAGTTGATTTTTAAAATCATTTTAATTTATTAGGCGATGTTCGTAACAACTGTTTAATTGATAAATTAACTAATTTAAAGTCAACTGGTTTCCCCTCAAATAAATCAACTCAATCAATCATTCTAGAAATTACTCCAGTTCTAAATAACTCACCTTTTCAGCAAATTTTAAATGAATTTCCATCGTTGACAAACCCTTCAATAGTAAATAAACTAAATTCCGAATCGCTGGTTTATCACCATATTGAGACTCTCGGACAACCCGTTTAAGCCAAACCCAGAAGACTCTCACCCGATATTCTTGAGGCAGCAAAGAAAGAATTTGAGTATTTGTTAGAACAGGGAATTATTCGCCCATCAAAAAGCCCCTGGGCTAGTCCGCTTCACATGGTAAAGAAAGCAAATGGTGATTGGAGACCATGAGGGGATTATCGTCGTGTTAATGCAGTAACCGTCCCCGACCGTCCCCGATCCACATATCCAAGATTGTACGCAACAATTCGAGGGCATGACCATATTTTCAACTCTAGATTTAACCCGAGCGTACCACCAAATTCCTGTTTTTCCTGGGGATATTCCAAAAACAGCGGTTACAACGCCATTTGGCCTCTTTGAATATGTATATATGCCCTTTGGCTTGAGAAACGCTGGTCAAACTTTTCAAAGGTATATACATCAAGCTTTGTCAGGGGTTAATTTTTGTATCCCATATTTTGACGATTTGTTTATTGCATCCAAAAGTGCAGATGAACACAGAGAACATTTAAGACAAATTTTCACAAGGCTTGAAGAACACGGGTTAAAACTTAACCCTTCAAAATGTGTTCTCGGTAAACCGCAAGTTTCATTTTTAGGGTGCTTAATTACACCATCAGGTGTTAAGCCTTTACCCGAAAAGGTAAAAACGATCACTGACTATCCCCAACCAAAAAATATTGCAGAGCTTCGCAGATTTTTAGCAATGATCAATTTTTACCGGCGATTTTTACCAAATGCAGCTCAAACCCAAGCCCCATTACACGATTTTTTGAAAAACTCCAAGAAAAATGATAAAACTTTGATCCCTTGGAACGATGTCGCAGTGGAAGCATTTAATAAATGTAAACTTAACTTAGCCAATTCTGCTACTTTGTCATATTTTTCTCCTAATCATAATTTATCAATAATGGTAGATGCATCAGATTCAGCCATAGGTTCTGTGTTGCAATCCCACACACCATCTGGCATCCGCCCAATAGCATTCCATTCCCGTAAATTAACGACAACAGAAAAAAACTACAGCACTTATGATAGGGAGTTATTAGCCATTTACTGAACAATAAAACATTTCAGATATATTTTAGAATTCCGACAGTTTATTATATTTACAGATCATCGCCCTTTAATCTTCGCCTTCAATAAAAAATCCGAATCTTGTTCTCCACGCCAACTTCGGCAGTTAGACTTTATCGCACAATTCAGCACAGATATCAGACACATTTCCGGTTCGGACAACACTGTTGCAGATGCTCTTTCTAGAATAACCGCAATTAACCTTTCCACATCTGACTTAAAAAACTTAGCCGATTGTCAAAAGACTGATGAGGAACTAAAAATTTTAATCTCTTCTAATAATAATTCAATAGATTTAAAACCTTTCAAAATGGGAAATAATATTGAAATCTTCTGCGATGTCAGTAAGGAAAAAGTTCGTCCTTATATACCCAAGAAACTTCGCCATGAAGTATTCTGCTCATTGCACAACTTGTCGCACCCTGGTATACGCGCCACCAAGCGCCTAGAGCAAGATCGATTCATCTGGGCGTCCATGTTGAAAGACGTAACAGAATGGACTCGTTCCTGCCTGAATTGCCAACGAAACAAAGTCCAAAGACACACTGTAAGTCCATTACAGCCTTTCAACCTACCTTCCGAGAGATTCCAGCACGTGCATATCGACTTAGTTGGACCCCTTCCTCCCTTTATGGTTTTAACTATTTGCTGACGTGTGTTGATCGCTACACTAGGTGGCCGGAGGCCATCCCTCTCAGTGACGTCTCAGCGGAAACAGTATCCAAGGCCTTCGTCGCTCATTGGGTATCTCGCTTTGGAGTGCCTGCTATCTTGACTACAGACCAAGGCCGACAATTTCAATCCCACCTCTTCTCCTGCCTGAAGTCTATGTTTGGAATACAGCGAATCCGCACAACCCCCTACCATCCTTCTTCAAACGGTATGGTTGAACGGTTCCACCGTTCTCTGAAGCAAGCTCTTCGGTGCCACAACACCAAATGGACTGAATCGTTACCAGTAGTTTTACTAGGATTGCGAACTTGCTTCAAGGAGGATCTCAATGCATCTTGCGTTGAGATGGTTTATGGACAAACTGTCGTCTTACCTGGAGAGTTCTTTGAACCGCCTTCCGATGCTCCAAGTGATCCTTCAACTTATCTTTCAAAACTTAGAGAAACCTTCAGAACTCTAAAACCTACACCTGCGTCCTGCCATTCAAAATCATCATGCTTCGTACATCCAGCTTTAGAAACGTGCTCCCATGTGTTCGTAAGAATCGATACCTTGAAACCTGCGCTGTCATCACCTTATGATGGACCTTTTGAAGTTCTCCATAGATCTGAAAAACATTTCACGATTAAGAAAAATGGGAAGGAATCCACCATAAGCATTGACCGGCTCAAGCCAGCCTTTCTTTTAAACATAGACTCAACAGACCCCGTACTAGAGGAAAGAGTTTCAACGCCAGCAGTTTCAACTCCACGAGTTCAATGTGAGCAAGGTGACTCTTTACCGGTTATGACTCGCTCTGGAAGAAAAGTCAAGTTTAATCCTCGATACTTGTAATCACTCTATAGATTTTTATAGACTGTTTCGTACCTTTGGTACTAAGGGGGGAGTACTGTGGTGTGCCTCGGCAAACACCCAGTCCCCAAATATGTACCTCGACAACCCTCCTGACCACTCCAAAACGAACTGAAGTGAGGTAAATCCAGCCAGCATAACCGGTTGTAAACCCCCCTCATACTCACTTCCAAACTGACTCGCGTGGAGAGAGGACGCGTTCCTCAACCAGTCTTTACAATTATCTAAATTCTTTACAATGTAAGTTTTCATTATATGTTTTTGTTGTAAATTAAATTTTTCCTTAACTTAAACTTTTTTTTATTCTTATTTATTTTTGTAATTAATTTTTAATTACGCAATTTAAATATAATATAGCATGTTATTCTTAGCTTTAAAGCACACACGTACTATACGAACAATTAAAAAATTATTATACGAAACAAATTGCAAGCTTAAAGTTGTCTTAACATTATTTGCTTATTACAAAAACTTTAAAACTGATTATTGTTAGATTTTGTCAAGATTTTTATTTGTTTAAATAGCATAAATTTATTTTTAAAAACATGCATATAATAATTTATATTTTGTGTGATTTATTACAAAATCTACGAAAAACATAAGGAAAACGAACAATTAAAAAATTATTATGCGAAACAAATTGTAAGCTTAAGGTTGTCTTAACATTATTTGCTTATTACAAAATCTTTAAAACTGATTATTGTTAGATTTTGTCAAGATTTTTATTTGCTTAAATAGCATAAATTTATTTTTAAAAAGATGCATGCGATAATTTATATTTTGAGTGATTTATTGCAAAATCTGCGAAAAATATAAGAAAACAAACAATTAAAATACTATTATGCGAAATAAATTGCAAGCTTAAAGTTGTCTTAACATTATTTGTTTACTTCAAAAACTTTAAAACTGATTATTGTTAGATTTTGTCTAAATTTCTATTTGTTTTAATAGCCTAAATTTATTTTTAGAAACGCATGCATATAATAATTTATATTTTGTGTGATGTATTGCAAAATGTGCGAAAAATATTAGGAAAACGAACCATTTAAAAACTATTTAACATTATTTGTTTCCCACAAAAGCTTTAAAACAGATTATTGTTAGATTTCCTAATATTTATAGTTATTTTGATACCTTAAGATTATTACTTTTCTTAAAAAAAAATATGCTGTTATTTATGTATTCTGTGGTGTATTGCAGAAGAAAATTGAAATTAAAAAAAAATGACTGATCAAATGTTTCACTAAAAAAAACTTTTCGTGTAGAAAAAATTTTAACCCTTAAGGAGTTTTGACACTTATTGTCCACAAAAACTGATAAAAAAATTATTGTAAAATTTTTTCACTGTTATAGTTATTTTTAAAATCGAAAATTATTAGTCTTTAAAAAATAATACAAGCAGTAATTTTTATATCTTCTGTGATTTCATGCCTAAAATATTTAAAATACAAACAAAAAGCTATCAAATTATTCACATAAAACTAATTTGCAACTATAAAGAAGTTTTGGCTTTATTTGTTTTCCACAAAAACTAATTAACAAAAGATTGTAAGATTTTATCATATCTACAGTTAATTTATTACCTCAAAATTATTATTTTTTAAAAGAAATAAAATATGCAGTAATTTATATCTTCTGTGTTGTATTGCAGAAAATATGAAAAATATAAAATTGAACAAATATACTTTTCGCAAAAAACTATGTAGAATAATTTTTAACCTTTAAGAGTCTAAGGGTCATTCCAAGTCAAATCATACAGAACTCAGAATTACATTACTCAACTAAGATATTGATGAAAATTTGTACACTTATTGAATTTTTGATATGGATTTCAAAAATATCAATAATATTAGAATTAGTAAAAAGCTTTATAAGTAATGATTATTTATATTTTTTGCCAATGGCTCATACGCAGGTACTTTTATTCACACAAAGGCTATCTAATATTTGTCCCAGAATAATAATTCTTTTTTTAAGTAATTAGTAATTGAAATTTAATTTTATATAAATACGTGGTAATTCGAATTTGCAGGTTTTTTTATCAACGAAGTCGAGTAATTTCAGCTGATTTCGTGTTATTCTTCCCCTTCAATTTCAAAGAAGAAAAAAAATAGGTAAAAGTACACATTAAAATCTGATAAAAAAATTTGAAGAGCGGTGATCATATCTTTTGAATAATTTTTTTTTTTTTTATATATATTCCTAAAAAACAAAAATTTTGTAAATTGATAAATTTTATCTATTGATTGTTACTAAGTAGTGTAAATTTGTAAAAATAAAATAAAACAATGAATTAAGTGTGTGGAAGCAAAAGTGGTGAAAAAGGGTGTACATGTATTTTTTTAAAAAAAAATATTTTTTAGTGAATTCCTGTGCATTACATTGAAAGTACTTGTAGCTGTTACTTCTGTCACTTGGTTGTTACTTCTTTTATGTATTATGAAATAAGAAAAAGGCATCATAAATAATGAAGTAAAATCTTCTTTTTTATTTTACTTTTTGAAAGAGGAAGAAGAAACAATTCTTTCTGAAAGAATAAGAAATAAGCATAATAAATAATGAAGTAAAGTCTTTTTTTTTATTTCATTTTTTGAAAGAAGAAGAAGAAACAATTCTTTATGAAAGAATAAGAAATAAGCATAATAAATAATGAAGAAAAATCTTTTTTTTTTATTTCATTTTTTGAAAGAGGAAGAAGAAACAATTCTTTCTGAAAGAGTAGAGAGTAATAGCAAATAATTAAAATGAGTCTAAAGGAGGAGGAGGTGGAGGGTTATAGAAAATCAGAATTTAAATAACATTGCAAAGAAGTCTTAGCCTCCTTTGGTTTCAATTTCAAGCATTTTGTTTGATTCGGTAATTGAAGACTAAATTATGAATATTTATAGTTTTTATTCTTTTATTTTTCTCAATGATTGTATGGTAATGCGTTTCTTCCGAACACTGATAAAAATTCAGTAGAACTCTTTTTTTTCATTAATTTTTATTATATTGAAATGAAAAGATCTCATGTTCTGTAGATAATTTTTTTTAATTTCATCACATAATCTGCAGGCTTTAATCGTTAAGTTTTTTTATTATAATATAATGATGTGCATCCAGTTTTGCGTTTGCTCGTCTTAGAAAAAGAAACTGACATCATTGACATAGTCCCCACCCCCAAAAAGGTCAATTAATTAGAATACCTCACCAAAAGATTAAAAATTATAGGACAATTGTGCGCAGCTAGTTAAAAAGTGCCTGAAGTTGTTTTTCTATCTTTCAAAATGAGATTTTTTTTAGCATTGTCCATTGTCATGCAATAGTTTACCTACATTTTGATGTGTTAAATTTTTTTTTTTCAAAATTCGTAACATTAGAATTCACTTTATGTTAATCTGAACTCCCTTTTTATAAACTTTAAATTATAAAATTCCAATGGAGTTAAAACAGAATTTGTCAAAGAGACTTTTTACCGCGGTATAGCGCCCTTTTTAAGGGTTTCTCTATTTTTTCCCCGAATTTATGCTTAATTTAACACCGAACATACACTTATTTATCCAGGAAAGCATATCGTTTAATATTACAAAAAAAACTATAATACGAAACAATTAGGTGAAGGGGTAAGTAACAAAGAAAAATATATTTTAAAACACTGCATACAGGACAGAGGTTGCTGTTACACAAAAAAGTTAATGTGTTTGCTTTTTGCTACAAGCAATTTTAATGACAGTTACAATTGAATATTAATGAGTTCAACTGGTGGTAAAATTAATATAGTTCAGTGATGACCTCTAGTATTGCTTCTGATTGTTATTTTCCACAAAGGGTATTCAGCATTGTTTTTAAACAATATCCTTGTATTTCGAGCGACAATGTTTAATCTATTTTTATTATTTCAGAATTCATCAGGAAATATGATTGAACATACTATTAATATAATTATTATTAATAACATTTTCCTGGTGGTATGCATCTTTCTTTATGCTGTTTGTAAGTGTTGTGGCAAAATATGCTGCAACAGAGAGCAACGAGTGGACAACATACAATTCACCCATATTCCGCCTGCAACTGAACAACTGAATGCTACAGCTGAACTCTAACTATTTTTATTAATTTTATGTGTCAATTATGTCTTATTGCTGTTATTCATGCTAATTCATGAATCAGAATTTTGATTCCCGTCTTAATTTTTTTTTATTTCTGCCCATACATATGCATACCTCACATTTCTTTGCAAACAATAATGAATATTCAAAGGTATTATCTAATGAAAGATAATATGGAATCTGTTAAATGAGAATAAAAACTTCAAATATCAAACCTTTCATTTTTTTCCAGAAGTTTCTTTTTAATATATTTTTTTTATGTGTCAATTATGTCTTATTGTTGCTATTCATGCTAATTCATGAATCAGAAAGCTATCAAAGCTATCAAATTATTCTCATAAAACTAATTTGGAACTATAAAGAAGTTTTAGCTTTATTTGTTTTCCACAAAAACTAATTAACAAAAGATTGTAAGATTTTATCATATCTACAGTTAATTTATGACCCTAAAATTATTATTTTTTAAAGAAAAAAAATATGCAGTAATTTATATCTTCTACGTTGCATTGCAGAAAATATGGAAAATATAAAATTGAAGGAAGATACTTTTTGCAAAAAACTATGTAGAATAATTTTTAACCTTTAAATGAGTCTAAGAGTTATTCCAAATCAAATCATACAGGACTCAGAATTACATTAGTCATCTCAAATTTTAGTGAAAATTTGCACACTTATTGAATTTTTGACATGGATTTCAGAAATATCAATAATATTAGAATTAGTTAAAAGCTTTATAAGTTATAATTATAAGTCATATATTTTTGCCAATGGCTCATTCGCAGGTACTTTTATTCACACAAAGGCTATCTTATACTTGTCCCAGAATAATAATTCTTCTTTTAAGGAATTAGTCATTTAAACCTAATTTTATAGAAATACGTGCCATACTTGTTAAGTAAGACGAATTTGTAGGTTTTTTTATCAACGAAGTTGAGTAATTTCAGCTGATTTCGTGTTATTCACCCCTTTCAATTTAAAAAAGAAGAAAAAAAATAAGTAAAAGTTCATATTAATATCTGATAAAAAAATCTGAAGGGCGGTGATCCTATCTTTCGAATAATATATATTGTTATATATACTTAAAAAATAAAAATTTTGTAAATTGATAAATTTTATCTATTGATTGTTACTAAGTAGTGTAAATTTGTAAAAATAAAATAAAACAATGAATTAGGAAGTAAAAGTGGTAAAAAAGGTTGTACATGTAATTCAAAAAAAAAATTTTTTTTTCGAGAATTCCTGTGCATTACATTGAAAGTACCTGTTGCTGTTACTTCTGTCACTTGGTTGTTACTTCTTTTAAGTAATATAAAATAAGAAATAAGCATAGTAAATAATGAAGTAAAATCCTTTTTTTTATTTCATTTTTTGAAAGAGGAAGAAGGAAACAATTCTTTCTGAAAGAGTAGAGAGTAATACTAAATAAGTAGAAAGAGTCTATTTAAAATTTCGATATATGTCCACTTTGACCTTCAAAAAAAAAAAAAGGAGGGTTAAAGAAAGTAAGAATTTAAATAACATTGTAAAGAAGTCTTAGCCCCCTTGGGTTTCAATTTCAAGCATTTTGTTTGACGGTAATTGAAGATTAAATTATGAATATTTATATTTTTTATTCTTTTATTTTTCTCAATGATTGTATGGTAATGCTTTTCTTCCGAACACTGATAAAAATTCTATAGAACTCTTTTTTTATCATTAATTTTTATTATATTGAAATGAAAAGATCTCATATTCTGTAGATAATTTTTTTTAAATTTCATCACATAATCTGCAGACTCTATTCGTTAAGTTTTTTTTATTATAATATAATGATGTGCATCCAGTTTTGTTTTTGCTCGTCTTCGAAAAAGAAACTAACATCATTGACATAGTCCCCACCCCCAAAAAGGACAACTAATTAGAATTCCTCACCAAAAGATACTAGACAATTGTAAAAGTGCCTGAAGTTGCTTTTTTATCTTTCAAAATGAGATTTTTTTTTAGCCTTGTCCACTGTCATGCAATAGTTTACCTACATTTTGTTGTGTTAAAAACATTTGTATTCACTTCATGTTAATCTGAACTCCCTTTTTATAAACTTTACATTATAAAATACCAATGGAGTTAAAACAGAATTTGTCAAAGAAACTTTTTACCACGGTATAGCGCCCTTTTAAAGGGCTTCTCTATTATTTCCCCGAATTTATGCTTACTTTAACACTAAAAATACACTTATCTATCCATGAATGCATATCGTTTAATATTAAGGAAAACTATGATACGAAATATTTAGGTGAAGGGGTAAGTAACAAGGAAAAATATATTTTAAAACACTGCATACAGGACAGTAGTTGCTGTTACTCAAAAAATTGAATGTGTTTGCTTTTTGCTACAAGTAATTTTGATGACAGTTACAATTAAATATTAATGAGTTCAACTGATGGTTAAGTTCAGTGATGCCCGCTAGTGTTGCTTCTGATTGTTATTTTCCACAAAGGGTATTCAGTATTGTTTTTAAACAATATTCTTGTATTTTGAGTGACAATGTTAAATCTATTTTATTATTTCAGGCATTAAAAGATGATATGTTTGAAATTGTTATTATTAACATTTTTATTCATGCCATTGTCGTGGGGGCATGCATCTTACTTTATGTTGTTGGTATGTGTTGTGGCAAAATATGCTGCAACAAAGAGCAACGAGTGGACAACAGACAAGTCATCGTTATGCCGACTGCAACTGAACAACTGAATGCTACAGCTGAAGTCTAACTATTTTTATTTTTTTTTATGTGTCAATTATGTCTTATTGTTGTTATTCATGCTAATTCATGAATCAGAATTTTGATTCCCATCTTAATTTTTTTTATTTCTGCCCATCCATATGCATACCTCACATTTCTAGGCAAACAATAACGACTATTCAAAGGTATTATGTAATGAAAGATAATATGGAATCTGTTAAATGTGAATAAAAACTTTAAATATCAAACCTTTCATTTTTTTCCAGAAGTTTCATTTTAAAATAATTTTTTTTATGTGTCAATTATGTCTTATTGTTGTTATTCATGCTAATTCATGAATCAGAATTTTGATTTCCATCTTATTTTTTTTTTATTTCGGCCCATCCATATGCATACCTCACATTTCTAGGCAAACAATAATGACTATTCAAAGGTATTATCTAATAAAAGATAATATGGAATCTGTTAAATGTGAAAAAAACTTTAAATATCAAACCTTTCACTTTTTTCCAGAAGTTACATTTTAAAATTTTATTTTTTATGCGTTAATTATGTCTTATTGTTGTTATTCATGCTAATTCATGAATCAGAATTTTGATCCCCGTGTTAATTTTTTTTTCTTTTTGCCCAGCTATTTGCATACCTTACATTTCTTTGCAAAAAATAATGAATATTCAATGATATTATCTAATAAAAGGTAATATGGAATCTGTTAAATGTGAATAAAAACTTTAAATATCAAACCTTTCATTTTTTCCCAGAGGTTTCATATAAAAATATTTTTTTTTATCTGTCAATTATGTCTTATTGTTGTTATTGAAGCTAATTCATGAATCATAATTTTGATTCCCGTGTTAATTTTTTTTATTTCTGCCCATCCATATGCATACCTCACATTTCTTAGCAAGCAATAATGAATATTTAAAGGTATTATCTAATAAAAGATAATATGTATTCTGTTAAATGTGAATAAAAACTTTAAAAATCAAAGCGTTCATTTTTTTCCGAAAGTTTAGTTTTAAAATACTTTTTTTTCAATTTATGCTTTGATTTTGCAGATTGTAGCTGCATTTTTCAATTTGAATATTGATTTTTCTACCTGTATCGGTCATAGTACATTTTAGAAATTTTTGTGCTAAGAGTATAAAATATGTTTGTCACTGAGGAAAAAAAAGATGGATTCGTTAAATTTTCATTAAAACTTAAAAATATTATTTCGTAAATTATTTTTATTAAGTTTCCAGTGTTAAAACGACTGTTAAATGTCATATGTTCTAACTTTTTTTCCTGTTAATTTTTTCTAATCCACCTATATGCAGATTTATATTTTTTTCACAAAAGAAGAAAAAAAGAACTCAACCTACTTGTAAGCATAACTGTTTATCACTGCTGTATAAAAGGACTTGAACTTCTAAAAAAAACAGATGTTTGAATTTGTTAAATTTAATTTAAAGCGTCAAAATGAGTAACTGTTGCATTTTATATTTATTTTTCTAAGGTTCTGATAAAATTATTAATATTGAGTTTCATAATTGATATTTTTCTTT
The DNA here is from genome assembly GCF_982258835.1 of Parasteatoda tepidariorum. Classification (NCBI taxonomy): domain Eukaryota; kingdom Metazoa; phylum Arthropoda; class Arachnida; order Araneae; family Theridiidae; genus Parasteatoda; species Parasteatoda tepidariorum. Next base: position 91,091,550 of record NC_141758.1, read on the forward strand.
TGAAATATCATCTATTTATAACATTTTATTTCGAAAACTGATATATTCAATTCTCAATTAATTGTTCCGTCATTCTAGAACATTTATAACATTTAATTTTTAAGTTCCTTGCTAAAATGTTTTTAAGTGATTAAAACTTTCCTGGATATTGAATATTCCACATGAATTAAAGGGATAATTTGTTAAATTTATTTTCAGTTTCAATTCTAATTTATTACATAAGTGTTCTGTTGCTGTGGAAATAATTCATAATTTGCATTCTACTCAAAATGATTCAATTAAAAATTGATAAATGTAAAAGCTAAATTGAATTAATTCGATTCCGAAATTTTAATGTAAAGGTAGTATATTTTCATTTTACGTCATGAAAATTATTATAGTGTAAAAATTATTCATATTTTATTATCTATATAACAGAGTCTGCATTGCTTATTGTGTTGGATTTAGCAGTAAATAATTGCTTATCGTTCGGGGGGTAATTTTTTAGTTTATCATCGAGGGGTAATTTTTTAGTTTTAGCAATGATATTTATTTTTAAATTATCTTGACAATAGGCTCTAGCCAAGTTGAATTATTTTTTTTGTTCAGTCAGTTATTAGAGTGTAAAATTATTGTTTCTAATAGGTAGACCTTATGTGTTAGATCAGAGGTGTCAAACTCGCGGCCCGATATGAAAATTTTTGCGGCCCTGTCAATATGTCCGACGCAAAGAAAAAATAAAATAGAAATTTTAATTAGAATAGAAACTAGCATATAAAATTATAATATACTTTATTTACAAACTATACGCGGATCATTGTAAATTGTACGCGCGAAAATGTAAAAATCTAATTGACTTGCGACACCTGCCATTCCAGGGAAATTGCATCGTATCAAAAATACGCAGAAAAAATTTCTAATCTTAGAATAGAATTTGAAACAAGGTTTAAAGATTTTAATTCTTTGGAGGACAAATTTTGTTTGTTTTCTTCGATTTTCTCAATAAATATAGACTCGGTACCCAGTAATATGCAAATGGAAGTGATTGAGATTCAGTGCGACTCAAAGTTGAAGGCAAAATTCATTGAAGTGGATGTGCCTGAATTTTACAAATATTTACCTGCTAGGTTTGAAAATACTCGAAAATTCGCATATGAAATTATTTCCATGTTTGGAAGTACTTATCAGTGCGAACAATTATTTTCTGTTATGAATGGAAATAAATCTCCTGTCCGAAACCGTATTAATAACGATCGCGCTGGGTCAATTTTGAAAGTAGTCTCAGCCAATAAAATTTCTCCCGAAATAGGAAAGATAGTAGGAGAGAAGAGATGTCAAATATCAAATAATTTTACTTTATATATGTTTATTACAATGTACAGGGTCTTTATAATTAAAGTTCCATTTTGAAATGGCTATAAAAATAAAATTACCCGACCAAATGTCATCAAACTTGGTAAATGTCTATAAAAGGTCATGGGATTTTAGTTCCTGCAAAAAAAAAATTAAAAAAAAGTCAAAAATTCACCACCAACGGAGAATGGCGCTGTATGCAATAGTGTTAAACAAATGTGAAATATGCAAATTTGTTTTACACGTCATGTGACTTTGCAGTTATAAAAGTGAGGCGCCTTGTCTGAGCTGTTAGTGTTCTGAGTCGACAATGTCTGTTACCATGCAAGACCGTGCTTTGCTCGTGAAATGTTACTATGAATGCGACAGCAATGAACGGAGGGCTTTACAAAAGTTCCGTACTGTAAGAGGAAAACGCCGAGGTCCAATGACACCGCAAGGTTTACGGCAAATTTACGGTAAAAGCCGTGTAAAACAAATTTACATATTTCACATTTGTTTAACACTATTGCATACAGCGCCATTCTCCGCTGGTGGTGAATTTTTGATTTTTTTTTTTTTTTTTTTGTTGCGGGAACTAAAATCCCATGACCTCTTATAGACATTTACCAAGTTTGATGACATTTGGTAGGGTAGTTTTATTTTTATAGCCATTTCAAAGTGGAACTTTAATTATAAAGACCCTGTACTATTGAAAATAAAAATATTCGTTTCCATGAACACTGATTTTTTTTCTTGCGGCCCACCTAAAGTCAAGCATTGTTTATTTGGCCCAAGTTATCTTTTGAGTTTGACACCGCTGTGTTAGATTTTATAGAATATCTAACAAAGTTCTGAATCAAATACGATATTGCAACAAAAAAATGGTACATTGAGGGTGACCTAAATAATTTTTAATTCGGCTCAAATTTTTTGGTAAATATTTGGCTATGGTAACGAATTTTTATGGGAGGATGTCTAATAAAATTTTATTATAATCAGGGACCTATTTAGAAGAAATTTGAGTCCGTTAACGTACCCTTCACAAAATATCTTTTCATAAAAACGGACCCTTCACAAAATATTTTAACTTAAAAACGGACCCTTCACAAAATAATTTATCTTTTAATCATATCCTTCACAAATTTGTTTATCTTCATTATTGTTTTGTTAATCAATAAACCCTTCCCAGGAAGGGGGGGGGGGAGAAAGACAGATGTAAACGAACTAAATTTTGTCTTCACGCTTCTTCCTTTATTCGTCCGAGATTAATATTCTGCTTTCAGCAGTATAGGCTAAATACCAAATATGTGTATGTTGCAACGCTAATTTCGTAGCTGCAATTGCTGTTTATTTTTTAAAATTAAATTTTTTAATTATATTTTTACAGTGTTGAGCATAATCTTGTATGTCTTTGCAGTTTAAAAACTCCTTGAAAATTTTTTTTTGCAATAACGGACCCTATTTGCACAAATTCATAAAAGCGGACCCTTATTGAAAGAATGTGACTTAACGTTTATTTTATATTTACAAATGACGAGTAATTTTTTCCCAATTTTACAAAAAAGGACCTTTCGCAAAATGTTTGGACATATATCCCTGTGCATATATCCAGGGTCCTCAATAATATTCCATTTCGTGGAAATTATTTTGGTAAGTCTTCGGCCATTGTAACAATTCTGTGTGGATCGATATCTAACAAAAGTTTATCTTGATATTGCGTATTAAATACGCTTTGAATAATAATTAAAATAGGTCCACTTAGAAGAGCCTAAATAATTTTATAAATGTCTGAAATTATTTCGGTAAATATCTAGCTATTGTTACATGTTTTATGGAATATCTAACAAAAATTTATCGTGATACGCAATGTTGTGAATTAAGAACGATATTGCAACAAAAAAAAAAATAGTGCATTCTGGGTGACCTATATGATTTTTAATTCGGCTCAAATTATTTTGTTAAATATTTGGCTATGGTAATGACTTATTGTTGGACGATATCTAACAAAATTTTATCGTGGGACGATTGTTGGACGATATCTAACAAAATTTTATCGAGACACAACCCTGCAGCTTATTCAATACAATTTTGCTAAAGCAAAAAAAAGCTAACCATCATTTTTTAACAGGGTGCGTAGCGTTTTTAAAAAGTGCTTAAAGGTGCTTATTTTTTTAAAGCCCTTAAAGGTGCTTTTTTCATCGGATGTTTTTGAAAGTGCTTAATTTTCCCTTTCTCAAAATGAGAATTTTCCTTTACTATGTTGATTTTCGCTTCGAATTATGCAAAAAGACACAGTTCACATTGTTCTATTCAACATTTTCACAAATACTTCAGCACCAATCTATTTCGGCGTATTGTCAGTCTGTAGCGTATGAAAACGCCATTCGTTTTACATGATTAAAAATTTCATGATTTTTGACAATTGTCAAAAACAGTGCCAAAAGGTTTTTTTCTATTTATTTGACATGACGGTTGAAACAAGATAAAACTCTCAATTGTCAGAAACTTTCCAATCCTGCCTAATTAAATATTTTTTTTAAATGATTAAAAGGTTCTTATTTTTCTTTGCATAATTTGGCTACGCACCCTGTTTAAAAAAGTAAATAAAATGGGGTTTCTTCAAAAAAATAAATTCTTTTTTTTCCGTTAAGATGACAATTATTATTTGACAAGCAGTTATGCTTTTTCTTTTCAACATCAAAATCGTTTTGAATCCGTTTTGTTCTTTGTTGGAAGAAAATGAGGAAAATCAAAATGCATCCCGTCAATACTGAAATTTATACATTGAGAAGACATAAATGAAATTCTGAAACGGCCATACAGCAGGAATTTTTCCGATTGAAACAAAGTGTTAAAAAAAAAGTAATACAGAATGCTGTCTTCGCTTTTCTTGATATAAAGTGACAGAGTTAAAGCAGTAGTCAACCACAAATCAAAGCTAAAAAATTATTCTTTACCTTTCGAGTTAAGTTTTATATATTCTCAGATAAAAATATGAATGTTGTCATTGATTTTCAATCGAAATCTTTCTTTATTTGAGTTCCATGTTTGATACTTGCCATAATATATTTTTATTGCGGTACGTTTTCTGGGGAAGTTTTTGAAATAAATTCTAAAAAGATATCTGACGTCCACATGTAAGTCGTTCTTATATGTACTTCTTGAATAAGTTAATTCCACCGAAGGTGTCTTTAGAACACAAGTGAAAAATCTAGATTTCTAAGTTGTAATACAATTAAAGACTTATAACTACAAATCATTATAGTAATTGCGATTGTCAGTTTGCCGATATAAGCAGGTACATTAGAGATATAACGCTTAAACAACGATACGAAAAAAAGTGCTAGAGATGATTTCGGGCTTGCTTTTGACATTTCGAACTAAATAGAAGTAGCAGAGCCTTGTAATTTCCGAGTTGCGTTGTTTTGTACCTTATGAAATGCAGAAATTTCAGTGATTCGAATAATTAAGCAGGGTTGCCACGGGTGACTAAAACGCAACTATTTTCAGCCTAAGACGCTACGGCAACTTTTTTGTTTTGCCTGAAAAGGCAAAAAAAGCAACTATTTTGAGGAAAAGGGAGACTTTTCTGTGCTCTTAGTGATGTTTTTATAGTTAAAATGTTGCATTGGTATCCAGTCTGCGATCAAACCACTAAATTTAAAAAATTTAAATGCATCGAAAAATGGTGTTAAGTGAGTTGATCTAATTCTGACGGAGCGATTTGTAAATGTCTTTTGTCACAACAAATGTTGCAATTAGAATGTTGGACACTTCTTTCGCTTTTCAACTTAAAGCAATTCTAATAGGGTAAATACACCTTTATTACTATTATTAGTGAATATAACCTTTTTCTCGTTTTCTTGATGGCACAGGAAAACTACTCAATAATTACCAAGGGGTAAGTAACAAAAATATATTTAAGTAGTTAACATCATCAATACGGTACAATGGTAGGCATTACTACTGCTACATTACAATGTAGATGCTCTTGCTTTTTACAAAATCTTAGTTTGCAGTTACGGTTAGAATCTAATGATAAACTCCGCCATCTATCGGTGGTTCAATAACAAGTATTTCTACAACTTCTGTACTGAATTGGATCTAATTATTTACTTAATAACTTGCAACTTTCAGGATTGAGGTATTCTGTGAGAACTAGAACAATGTTGCATGGTATGTAGTCTGAGACCAAACTCCCAAAAATTATGAACTTAAAATACTTCCAAAAATGGTGTTACGTGAGTTGATGCAATTCTGACGGAGCGATGTGTAAATGTTATCAGTGATATCACAAGTGTTACAGTTAGTGTGAGAGACTCTTCCAAAATTAATTGAATCCCTTTATTCGCTTAGTAACTTGCAACTTTCAGGATTGAGATATTATGTGAAGACGAAAACAATGTTGCATGGTAAGTAGTCTGAGACCAAACCCCTAAAAATTATCAACTTAAAATGCTTCCAAAAATGGTGTTACGTGAGTTGATGCAATTCTGATGAAGCAATGTGTTATTGCCCTCAGTGATATCACAACAAGTGTGACAATTTTTTTAATGTTATTATTGCATTATTATTTAACACCGTTATTGTCAGAGATAGCAAGTATATATACTATGTTCGTGGTACTATATTATACTATAATCACGGACACAACCCTATAACTATAATTAAAACAACAGTCAATTGATAATGTACAAATAATTTGAATCTTTGAAACTTTTTTGAAATTTTTCTGTTCCATAATTCAGTTTGAGTTTTATTATTCAGAATCTTTCAAAAATTCTTGATGAATAAGTGACATTTATTTTGATAAAATTCTAGTGTTTATTTAATGTATTTTATACTTTATCAAATTAGTTTAGTAAATAATGTTGTTAGTTGATTGTGAATTACAATAAAATGCATTTTTTTCTAATTTTAGTTTTAAAATCAATTCACAATAATTTTTTATGAGTTTTCAAAAACAGTTTAGTTCTTAATATTAAAAAAGAGTATTGAAATTTTTTAAGAAAAATAACTATCAGCATTATATAATATATATAATCACAAAACAAGGCCGAGAGCATGAATTGCTGAACAATGAACGAAAGAATAAACGAATCAAAATTAGTTCACAGAAGAAATACTTCAAAAAAATATATTCTTGTTAATTTTACATGAAAAGAATATTTTTTTAAGATTGTTTAAACCATCTATCAAGAATTTCATTGTTTCATCATTAACAGCTATTTCAAAGAAACTGATACAAGCAGTAAAAAAATTCAACTTTAACTATTATCTGTATTTTCAAGTTTTTATATTTACTTTTTTAAAAAATATAAAGTATAAACTATTTTAATCATGTAACTTATGAGAATTAAAAAAAGAAAATACAAAGCTCTTGATTGTTCAGAAAAAGGGGATTTCCCTTCACATTACATTAATCAATTAAACTTTGTGTTTACATTTTCTAGATACAGATTATAAAAACATCTGCCAATTATCACACTTTTTAAGATTTGCTTATGTTTGTGATTTAGTCTTAATTTATATTCCATTCCCAAGATTTTACGCATAAATTAAGCGAAAGAAATGCAACCATAAAGCCGCAAAAATTAAACACAGGGTTGTTTTATCATAGAAGTATCCCGTCTTATGGCTATTGTTCCCAAACATTTTACGCCAAAAAATAGCCAATTGAGAACGTTATAATGGAATTTAAATTCTTTTCAGCCATTTTCTTTAAATAGAGGTGCTAAGTGCTGCAGATTTACAGGAATTATTCTGACATTTACAAGAGTTTTTCAAAGATATCTGAAGGTAATGTACATTCAAATTTTGTAGTTAATTAAATATTTTTATTAATTACATGTTTATTTTTATATACGTATTTATTTTGAATTACATATTTTTAATTAGATGTTTTATTCCGTTCGAATCCAAAAGATCGATAAAAAAAAATTTTCAAATACGTGAAATTTGTAATAACTTTAATTCCATTTAATATCTTTTTTTATATTCTATAGTAAATATTTTAATCAATAAACCATTGTTATCGTGTAAATTTCTAAAATCTTCATGCCTAATTAATACAGCAAATTTTAAACTGTTTTATTTAACGATAGATTAAATCGGTTTTTTTTATTCTTTGAAGGATTGAAGTGTAAAAATGTTTCTTAAATTAATAATAACTTAGTATATATTTATACAAACGGTTTTTTTTTATTCTTTGATAGATTGAAATGTAAAAATATTTTTTTAAATTAATGGTAACTTAATATATTTTTTTTACATCTTCATTCGCCACAAAGAAAAGCTCATCCATTTCTTCTCCTTCGTGTTTAACATAGAATTAAATAATGGAACTTTATTCTGAGCTCATTTATGTAAAATAAAAATTATGTTCTGTTCGTTCTTTGAAAAATTAAAAAAAATATTGAGGATTTTATGGATTCTGTTTGTTTTAATTGTCTAAATTTATTTAAAAAATTGCTTATAACAACTTATTTTATGTATTATTTATTGCAAAATGTATGGAAAATATAATCATTGAAATAAGCAAATTGTAATAAGGAAAACGAAAGATCAAAGTTTGCACAAAAAACCATTTTGCAAAATACATTGCAACCTTAAAGTTGTCTTAACATTATTTGTTTACTACTAAAACTTTAAAACAAATTATTGTTAGATTTTGTAAAAATTTCCATTTGTATTAATAGCCTAAATTTGTCTTCAAAAGTATGTATGTAATAATTAATATTTTGTGTGATTTACTGCAAAATGTGCGAAAAATATAAGGAAGACAAACAGTCAAAAAACTATTATGCAAAATAAATTGCAATCTTAAAGTTGTGTTTGCATTGTTTGTTTCCCACAAAAACTTAAAAACAGATTATTGTTAGATTCCGTTATATTTATAATTATTTTGATACCTTAAAATTATTGCTTTTTTTAAAAAAAATATGCAATTATTAATTCTGTGGTGTATTGTCGAAAAAAATTGAAATGAAAAAAACGTAACTGACCAAATTTTTTGCGAAAAGAAACTTTTTATGTAGAAAAATTTGTAACCCTTGAAGAAGGAGTCTTGACATTTATTGTCCCCAAAAAACTGATAAACAAATTATTGTAAGAGTTTTTCATTATTATAGTTATTTTAATAACTGGAAATTATTAGTTTTAAAAAAGAATACATGCAGCAATTTTTATGTCTTCTTGCCTAAAATATTAAAAATAAAAGTAATCAAATTATTCACATAAAACTAATTTGTAACTATTAAGAAGTTCTGACTTTTTTTTGTTTTCCACAAAAACTAATTAACAAAAGATTGTAAGATTTCATCATGTCTACAGTTAATTTATTAAGTTATTATATTTCAAATAAAATTTAGTATGCAATAATCTATATCTTCTGCGTTGTATTGCAGAAAATATAAAATTGAACAATGAAACTTCTCGCAAATAAACTATGTAGAATGATTTGTAACCTTAAATGAGTCTATTGGTCATTCCAAGTCAAACCATGCAGGTCTTCGAATTACATTAATCATCTCAGAATTCGACGAAAATTTGTACATTTATAGAATTTTTGATGTAGAGTTCAAAAATATAAATTATATGAGAATTAGTAAAAACTTAATAAGTTATGAACATTTATATTTTTGCGAATAGTTTTTATTCTCACATCAAAGGCTATTTTATATTTGTCCCGGAATAATAATTCATTTTATAAGTAATAGACATTTAAACATAATTTTATACAAATACGTGCCATACTTGTTTAGTAAATAAGTCAAATTTGCAGTTTTTTCTTTATCAACGAAGTTAGTACTTTCAGCTGATTTCATGTTATTCGCCCCTTCAATTTCAAAAAAGAAAATAGATAGTTGAAAACGCATATTAATATCTGATAAAAAAAATCTGATGGGCCGTGATCATATCTTTTAAATAATATTTTTTTTAATATATTCCTATAAAGTAAAAATCGTATAAATTGATGAATTTTATCTATTGATTGTTACTTAAGTAGCGTAAATTTGTAACAAGAAAATAAAGCCGTAAATTAGGAAATAAAAAATGGTATAAAAAGGTGTACATGTATTTTTTTCGTGAATTCCTATGCATTACATCAGGGTTTGTTGATTTAAATCAGCTTGATTTAAATCACGATTCAAATCATGATTTAAATCACGATTTAAATCATGATTTAAATCAAATGATTTTTTTAAAAAAGTCATTGATTAAAATCAACTAATTTTTTTGATATATATTGATTATAAAAGTTAAAAAACAGTGTTGTAAATTATTGATACTTCTATTATTTTCTTTTCTTTGTTTCAAAATTTATTTTAAATAAATTGTTGCATTAATTAATTTTAGTTAACGAAATTACTTTCTTTCTTGGTGTGTGTTAAATTCCAACACATTTGAAATTACATTTTTAAAAATCTTTTGATTCTTGAAATTGAAAGTACAGATTAAAGTAAACATTTAATGCTGTCTTAATATAGACTTGCATAGCAGTAGAAAGTAATTATTAAACATGAATTTCTTCAAAAAGTAATGTAAATATTGTTAATTAAAATTCTACCCTTAGAAAGAAAAAGCGTGGAATTAAAATCTACATTATATTTTATTGGTGGAAAATGTATATTTCTGAAGCTTGAGGTTATATTAAAAAGAAATTGCCCTAATTTGCCAAAAATAGAAAGAAAAAAAAGGCCAATAAATACAGATATTTTTTTCCTGATATAGTGTCATTCTTCCCTTTCAAACTCTTTCAAAGTCTGTTTGAAGCAGTAGGGTTATTAACTGGTATTTTTTTCTCATAATATGTTTACAGTATCTTTGACATCTGATTTTCTATATAGAAATTTTGTGGAAAAAAAAATTCCTATAAGTACATAGATTTAAAAAAAAGAAATTTTATTTTAGCTTAACTTATCTATTTTGATATAGAATTAAAAATGAATATTTTAATATAAAAATATACGGATTAAATATTTATTTATTTTTTGATGAATGACTACATTTGTAAACACAATCTGTTACATTTAGTTTGTCATTTTAAAAATCAAGAGAAAGAAAAAAAAGAAATTTAAATTAAAATTATGGGTTGCTAAGTGAAACTTTGTTTTAATAGTTAATGTGGGGTCTGTCCAAGTGAAATTTACTACCGTTTACCGGTACCTTCACAAATTTAACTTTAGGAAAAACCGTAGAATAATTTCACAAAATACTTTTTTCTTAAAATTTTATTTTTGTGTCTCGTAAGAAACCATAAATCCAAATTTTTAACATATTTGTGTCGATTTTTTAGTATAATTTTTAATTTTCAAAAATTATGTCTAAATTTTCACAAAATAGTTATCTCTCAGAAAAACCTAGACAGACCCATAAAGTATTCTTTAAATTCTCTATTTCAACTAATATTATTTCAACTTTAAATCAAAAAAATCACGAACCTTGCATTACATTAAAGGTACTCGTATCCTATACAGTTCTATCGCTTAATTATTACTTTTCTTAAGTATTATAAAATAAGAAATAAGCATAATAAATAATGAAGTAAAATCTTTTTTTTTCCCATTTTTTGAAAGAAGAAAAATGAAACAATTTGACTTATATTTATTATTTCAATTAGAAACATATAGTCATATATCTACGATCAAAGAGCTATAAATCAGCTGAAACAGTAGAGTAACTGTACTGAACAATTTTGAAACAATAGAGAGTAATACCATATAGTTAAAAAGTGTTTTTTTAAAAATTTCGAACTGTGTCCACTTTGACCTTCAAAAGAAGGAGGGTTGAAAATAAAGCCAGAATTTAAATCATTGATTAACATTGCAAAGAATTCTTAGCTTCCTTGGTTTTCAGTTTCAAGCATTTCGTTTGATTTGCTAATTATTAATTTGGTAATTGAAGGCTAAATTATTAATATTTATAGTTGGTTTTATTCTTTTATTTTTCTCAATGATTGTATGGTAATGAGTTTCTTCCAAACACTAATAAAAATTCAATAGAAGGTTTTTTTAATTAATTTTTTTTTTATATTGAAATGAAAAGATCTTATGTCACATCTTCTGCAGATAATTTGTTTTTATTTCATCACATAATCTGCAGACTTATTCCGTTAAGTTTTTTTATTATAAGCATAGGTGACAAATTTGTCGCCTATGTTAAGAATTTATAAAATAGTAACGAAGAATAGTTTTTTATGAAATTTTATGCAATTAAAAATATTCTTGTAATAATTTTATTTTTGTACGAGTGAAAAATAAATAATCAAATTGATTAACTAAGCATTTAAATTTTGAAATTTCAAATTTCATGTACCAAGTTTCGCATTCATGTTGTACCAAGAATATTACATGAACATTAGTTCATCAATAAAATAAAATTTTTTTGCTTTTTTTTTAGAATTCACTTATTTTATAATTTTCAGAAAAATTTTAATGTAATTCCTTATTTATTTATTTGGTCTCTGCATTTTAATCTCTATGTTGAGAGAAGAAAAAAATTATTTTTTCAAAGATAGTTAAATGCTATTACTACAAATTATTGAATGTTTTAAGTTTACTTATTTAATCATATTAGACTGTTATCAGGGGTCTGTTTAGAAGAAATTTGGGTCCGTTAACGGACCCTTCACAAAATATTTTAACTTAAAAACGGACCCTTCACAAAATATTTTAACTAAAAAACGGACCCTTCACAACTTTGTTTATCTTCATTATTATTTTGTTAATCGAATAAACCCTTTCCAGGGCAGAAAACAAGACAGATGGATGTAAACGAATTAAGTTTTGTCTTCGGCAGACGATTCTTCCATTATTCGTCCGAAATTAATATTCTGCGTTCAGCAGTATAGGCTAAATACCAAATATTTGTATGTTGCATCTCTAATTTAGAAGCAACAATTGTTGTTTATTTTTTAAAATTTAATTTTTTTAATTATAATTTTACAGTGTTGAGCATAATCTTGTATATCTTTACAATTTAAGAACACCTTGAAATAGTTTTTTCTTTGCAATAACGGACCCTATTTGCACAAATTCATAAAAGCGGACCCTGTTTGAAAGAATGTGAGTCATTTTTTCACAATTTCACGAAAAACGGACCTTTCACAAAATGTCTGGACAGACCCCTGGTTATGACATTTAGAATTACAAAGTTTGCCAGATTTTTTACATTTGCACTTATCAGACTTTGCATTGTCCCTTACAAACACATCGTTAATATCCCTGACCTCCAGAATGAGATGCCTTTCAAATACATTCTCGAATTGATGTTACTAGATCTGGAACAACGTCAAGCAAAATAAATTTTTATTCCAATTACAATTTCTTCACAAGCCAAGTAGTTGCGCAAACTGAACGAATTTTCGTAAAGTTAGGGACTTTTATCAAATTTACCATTACGAGATGGAAATTATGCAAACAAACCGGTTGATTTGATAAATTTTTAAAAATTTATCGTATTTACCAAATTTAGAGGTGATTGTGCATAATTACAGGTTATTATATATAGTCTCAAATTTAACCACATTTCCGTAACATATATATATTTTTTTCCATAAACTTACTTTATTGGAAAAATATATTAAAAATATATCCTGCCAACTACTCTTTCTGTTTTTTGCCGTTATATTATACAAACTGCTGCTGTGTTACTGATTCGACCGACAAAAAAAAAAAAGGCCTTATCGGAGAAAAGGCTTTATAGATGCCATTTTGTTTTGCATACCTTTGGAGAAGTTAATTTCAATTGTTTATTAATTATATAATTAAAGAGCTTTTTTCAAAACTTTTTTCTTTCCATTTCATTGATTTTCTATAAAAAAAAATTTAATATGCTGATTTTATTATCCGCTAGATAGAACCCCTTTAGAGGACAAGTATTTTAAAAATTAAAGTGTAGAAAAAGTGAATTCAGGTAAAGTGTAAACCACAATGGGTAAAGTGTTTCAAATGCTGAAAAAAGCATTTTTAAAACATCAAAATACAACAAAGTTATGGCAGAATTACACACTAGGAAAATAAACAAGCAATAATTCGCCTACATTCTGATGTTTTAAAAATATTTTTTCAGAATTTGATACATTAGGATTTACTTTAAGTTAATCTGAACTCACATTTTAATCAGAACATAAAATATTTTTAAAATTTCAAAATACCACAAATTTATGGCAAAATTATGCAATAGAAAAATAGCCCTGCAATAATTTGCATGTTGTTTCAAAAATATTTTTTCAGAATTTGAAACATTTGGATTCAGTTCAGATTAATCTGAACTCCCTTTTTATAAACTTTAAACTACAAAATACCAACGAAAATAAAACAGAATTAGTCAAGGAGACTTTTTTCCGCGGTATAGCGCTATTTTAAAGGCTTTCTCTAATTTCTCCCCAATTTATGCTTAATTTAACATTTAAGATCTACTAAACTATCGGTGAAAGTACATCGTTTTCACAAAACAAAACAAAAAAACTATAATACAAAATATATTTAGATAAAGGGGTAAGTAACAAAGAAAGGGATATTTTAAAAAACATTGAATACAAGACAAAGGCAGAGGGTTCATCTTACTCAAAGAAGTGTATGCGTTTGCTTTTTGCTACAAGCATTATTGATGACGATTACAATTATAATTGAATATTAATGATTTCAAACTGGTGTTTCAGTTAACATGTTCAATAATGCCCTCTAGTGCACTTCTGATTATTATTATTTTTTTCCACAAAGAGTATTCAGCAGTTTTTAAACTTTATCCTAGTATTTCAAGCGACAATGTTTATTCTATTTTATTATTTCAGGTTTTATCAAGAAATATGATTGAAATTACTATCCCTATCATTGTTGTCCTGGTGGCATGCATCTTACTTTATGCTGTTTGTAAGTGTTGTTGTGGCAAAAGATGCTGCCACAAAGAACAGAGACGAGACAACAGTCGTGTCATTGTTATTCCGAATTAGAAAGAAATCTTGCAATGATGGTGCCACTGAATTCTAACATTTTTTTATTTTATGTGTCAATTATGTCTTATTGCTATTCATGCTAATTCATGAATCAGAATTTTGATTCCCATGTTAATTTTTTGTTTTATTTCTGGCCATCCATATGCATACCTCACATTTCTGCACAAACAATAATGAATATTCAAAGGTATTATCTAATAAGAGATAATATGGAATCTGTTAAATGTGAATAAAAACTTTAAATATCAAAGTTTTCATTTTTTTTTCTTCAGAAGTTTAATTTTAAAATGTTTTGTTTTTATTTTATGCTTCAATTTTGAAGATTGCAGCTGGATTTTTGAATTTGAATATTGATTTTTCTACCTGTATAGGTCTTTGCAAGTTTTTGATATTTTTGCGCTAGCGGTATAAAATATGTTTGTCGTTGAAGAAAAAAAAGATGGATTTGTTAAATTTTCATTAAAATATAAAAATATTATTTCGTAAATTATTTTTATTAAGTTTCCAGTATTAAAACGACTGTTAAATGTCATATGTTCTAACTTTTTTTTTACTATTTCACTCAACAATTTCATAAATTAAGTTCAAATTTTCATGTTAATTTTTTTTAATCCACCTATATGCAGATTTATATTTTCTGCACAAAAGAAGAAAAAAAAGGAATTTAAACTGCTCGTAAGCATAACTGTTTATCACTGCTGTATAAAACAGGGATGAGATTCTTCCGCGGATTCGCGGATTTCCGCTTTTTTTCAGATTTTTCCATTTTTCCCGCTAATTTCCGCTGAAATTTTTTTTTTGCCCAAGTTAAAATGTTTTATGAGGAATTTAATTTTCCGCGGAGGGAAATTGTTGAAGTCCCTTTTCCTCCCTCTGAAGTTTCTCTAAAAATCATTTCCTTGGGATAAAACTGGTTGACCTTTATACAGGGATGAGATTTTATTTGTCTCTCGAATTTCAGCCTTTTTATCAAAAACTCCGATTCTCTAAAAGTTTCGTTTTTTTAAATAAATGTCCCGTTTTTTTTAAATTCAGTCATTGAAGTAAAATAATTATATTTATTTACGATTTTCAAAGATAAACAGAAAATTCAATCTACGCCCTAGCTGCTAACCCTTCCGCATTTTTACTCATTTTAGCTATTTTCTCCGATTTCACGCACAGAAAATAAGATTTTCCGTATTTTTTATCCGTCGACTGGATAGCTCGTATTTTCGTAATTCAGATCTCGATTTTCATTCACGCGATTTTAATATCAATCATCGATTTTCGTATTTACCTGATTTAAAAGTTGCACATTGCGATTCTTATTTACGCTATTTAAATATCGTATATTATGATTCTTATTTATGACATTTAAAAATCCAATATCGTGTTTTGTATTTATGCATTTTTAAAATTTCGATTTTATTATCAAATCTCGATTTTCGTATTTACCTGATTTAAAAGTTGAACGTTGCGATTCTTATTCAGGCGATTTAAATATTGTACAGTGCGATTCTTACTTACGAGATTTAAAAAATCAATATCGCGATTTGTATTTACGAGCTTTTAAAGCCCTATGTAGCAATTCGTATTCACGTGAGCTTAAAATCCAATATCATGATTCGTTTTTGTTGTTGTAATATCGCGCGATTTAAAAATTATGCATCGTGATCAAAAAATTAAAAAATCATGATTTGTATTTTCGCATTTTTTAAATTCGATGTAGAGTTTCATATTTACGTGATTTAAAAGTCTCATATCGGGATTTATGGTTTACAAGTTTAAAAATCGCACTTTTTTGTCAAATTTTTGTTTATATATATATATATATATTTTTTTTCTTTCTTTTTTTTTCCCTTTTTGTTTGTTTTTTGGATTTCCTCTTTTTTACTTTCTGACTACTCTCATCCCTGATAAAAGGACATATTAAAAAAAAGATATTTGAATTTGTTAAATTTAATTTAAAGCGTCAAAATGAGGAACTGTTACATTTTATATTTATTTTTCTAAGGTTCTGATGAAATTATTAATATTGAGTTGCATAATTGATTTTTTCTTTTAAAATATCATCTATTTATAAAATTTCATTTCGAAAACTGATATATTAAATTCTCAATTAATTGTTCCGTCATTCTAGAACATTTATAACATTTAATTTTTAAGTTCCTTGCTAAAATGTTTTTAAGGGATTAAAACTTTCCGGCATATTGAATATTCCTCATGAATTAAAGGAGTAATTTGTTAAATTTGACTTTCAGTTTTTAGTCTAATTTATTACATAAGTTTTTCGTGATGTGAAAATGAATCATAATTTGCATTCTACTCAAAATGATTTAATTAAAAATTGGTAGATGCAAAAGCTAGATTTATTTAATTCGATAAAGAAATTTGAAAGAAAAGGTCGTATATTTTCATTTTACGTCATGAAAATTTTTGGTATAAAAAGTTATTCATATTTTATTATTTGTATATCCGTATCTTCATTGTTTATTATGTTTGATTTCACGTTTGACTAATTGATTGTCATTCTGTACATTAAGGTGTAATTTTTTAGTTTTGGCAATGACATATATAGGTCAAATTACCTTAGCAACAGGTTATAACCAAGTTAAATTATCTTTTACTATTGTTCAGTCACTTTACAAGAGTGCAAAATCATTGTTTCTAATAAGTGAACCTACTTATTGAAATAGTATTGCTTACTAATTTAGTAGCTTAGTTATAGTAATAGTGTTAATATATATAGTAATAATAGTAAAAACAAAAACTTATAAGTATAATTAGGTATTTAAATCACCTTAAAGATGCATGTCAATTTCTTTTTTAATTTTTGAGTCAAAAATAGGTACATTTAATCCATAAACATTTGTAACGAAAAAAGAGTTTTATACTAATTGGAGAAAAAAAATTGTCTAGCCAAATAAAAATTTTAATTTTAGTGTCTCCGTTAGACTTAAAAGTCCAAAACAACTTCTGCACTCCGGATTTTTAAGTCAAGAAAACTGAACAGGACCTGGCACTCCGTGAACAATCACGCCATTGCATTTAATTTTTATTTTAGTCGAAACCACATTAATTATTATTCTTTAATATTTTTTTTGAAAAAGTACAAGTAGGAAATGAATTATAGTTTTCAAATTGAAACTAAACAAAAATTGACTTAAAAAATAAGTATATTAAGTAGCAAAAAAAATTTCAAAATGCAACATTTTATTTTCAGATTATTTTTAAAAAATTTAATTTTCATTAACAATTACTTATATTTTCAGCCGATTCTTTATGATAGGATATTGAAGTTAGTTATTCAGAGTTAGATTAAGGTTTTAGGTGGATTCCTGGATATTTCTATATCGTGTCACAATACATGTACATATATCCTGGGCCCTGAATAATTTTCCATTTCGTGGAAATTATTTTGATAAATCTTTGGCCATTTTAACAATTTTGTGTGGATCGATATATAACAAAAGTTTATCTTGATATTGCGCATTAAATACGACGTTTTAAATAATAATTAAAATAGGTCAACATAATGATTAAAATTGGCCTAAATAATTTTCTAAATGTCTGAAATTATTTCGGTAAATATCTAGCTATTGTAACATGTTTTATGAAATATCTAACAAAAATTTATCGTGATACACAATGTGTTGCGAATTAAAAACGATAGCGCAAAAAAATGGTACCTTCTTTGTTACCCAAATGATTTTTCATTCGGCTCAAATTATTTTGCTAAATATTTGGCTATGGTAACGACTTATTATGGAACGATATCTAATAACGTATTGTAGTGATACCACCCTGCTGTGTATCCAATACAATTATGCAAAAACAAAAAAAAAGCCAACCATCATTTATAATGTAAAAAAAATATCGTTTCTTCAAAAAAATTAATTCTTTTTTTTTTTTTTTTTGAAGATGACAATTTTTAAGAAGATGACAATTATTATTTGACAAGCAGTTACGCTTTTTTCTTTACAACATTAAAATCGTTTTGAATTCATTTTGTTCCCTATTGAAAAAAAAAATGGGAAAAATCAAAATGCATCACGTCAGTACTGGAATTTATACATTGAGAAGACATAAATGAAATTCTGAAACGGCCATACAGCAAGAATTTTTCCGATTGAAACAAAGTGTTAAAAAAAAAAGTAATACAGAATTCTGTCTTCGCTTTTCTTGATATAAAGTGACAGAGTTAAAGCAGTAGTCAACCGCAAATCAAAGCTAAAAATCATTCTTTACTTTTCGAGTTAAGTTATCTCAGATAAAAATATGAATGTTGTCATTGATTTTCAATCGAAATCTCTTTCTTTATTTGAGTTCAGTGTTTGATGCATGTCATAAAATATTTTTATTGCGGTAAGTTTTCTGGGGGAAGTTTTAAATAAATTCTAAAAGGTATCTGACTTCCACAAGTAAGACGTTTTTATATATTTTGAATAAGTTAAATCCCCAAAAGATGTCTTTAAGACACGAGTGAAAAATATAAATTGTAATGCAATTAAAGACTGTTATAACGGATAAATCATTATAATAGATAAGATTGTTATAGTGAGTTTACCGATATAACCGAGTACATATGCAAGGTTGCCACTCCACATGGAAAATACAAGGAATTTAAAAGATCACCTGCAATAAGCAGGAACAGCGGATTTTTTTTCTTCTTATTTTTGTCTTTTAAAAAATGATGACCACTGCCGTGCTTGTTTACGGTATATTTTGCTATATTACGGTATATATATTGTATATATATTACGATATATACGGTATATATATATACAGTTAAAGGATATTCACTGTTACGAATTAAGAACAGTTAGCTGCCAGTTCGTCTTAAGCAAGAACACTGTAATTTAAAGAAGAAAATATATTTTTTTTTATTTCACTCAGATTAGAGAAGATTAATATTATTCATACAGATTAGTGTAATAAAATTTTATGCAGATTATTAATAAATAGCACATTCGTATTGACGTGTGTGATTGCAGATTTGCAAACATTATCATTAAAAGAATTTAAATAAAAGCAAAAAATATGATTGAATTTGTGCAAGAGTCGGGGAACTGGCCTTGCATCAGGAAGGCTGTGGGTTCGAATCCCGGGCAAAGTATGGATGTTCTTTTATTCTCTACACTATCTGTTCCTTACTGTGGGAGCAAAGTTGGCCCACCTAATATGGTGCTTGAATTGACGTATATCAACCCAGGTGAGCATCGGAAATATAAAATAAATATGATTGAATTAGTTTGCGTAAAAAAATATATTTATTAACTTTGCAAAATTGATGTGAAATGATATAAAAAGAATTAAGTTAGTGAGAAATATTTAAATTGCAAAAAGATAGTAATATAAAGATTATTAAACTTGAATTTGCCAGTTTTTCGAATATTACAATGCCTTTGCAATCAATAGAATTTCGATAACAAATCGATATTTTTTAATCATTTTATTATTCTTCAATCATTTATTGAACCATTTTATTACCGTGTTTGAATAAATTTTGTTGCAATTATAAGATACAAGCTTAAGAAAGTTTTTGAAATAAATACTTTTTCACATTGCACTTATACAAAATGTCCGCCATTTTGTGCTGCCACACAAAAAAGGAGTAAGTTCGTTCCTGCCAGTTAATCTCTGTTTATTGCACGCAACAATAGATAGCTGATAAAAGCAAATTAAGATAGTAAAAAAATATTTAAAGTTACTATTATCAAGTGATACCCTTTTTCCCACTACAATTTAGCCGAACAAATATTGATAAAAATGTTAATATTTTTCCAACAACACATTGCCTTTTTGATAACAAAAGCATTTCGTTAGTAAAGCGTTTTTATTTTATTTTAAAACCGTCGTTAAACAGCCGACCCTATTTTTAGGTGTACGACTTCTCATGCTCAACTCAGTAGCCTTGTAATTTTGAACCCAGTCCAGAAGACAATGGAACTCCTGGATCAAGCACTGGGAAAAATTTACCTTCGTAGAGGACTTTTTGATAGAACTAACCCTCATAGACGAGTAAAACCTCCCACGGTTTGAGTGACGGCAAGGGGACTCTAACCCATGATCCGTCTACCACTAGGGTGCTTTACGTCAGCACTGTGGTCGGTACACGCCAGATGCGGAATTCGAACCCGGTTTATATCATTGGAAGGAGAACGCTCTTATCTCCTGAGCCATCACGGGTAAATAATCAAAATTCGTAAAATACTGTTGTAGTTCATTTACGTCGCACTAGAGCTGCACAATGAGCTATTGGCGACGGTCTGGGAAACATCCCTGAGGATGATCCGAAGACATGCCATCACGATTTTGATCCTCTGCAGAGGGGATGGCACCCCCACTTCGGTGGCCCGGCGACCGGCACGCGAAGTCGAGCACTTTACGATAGCTGAGTTTAACGAGGACCAATACCGCACACCTTCGGTCCTTACGCAAACTGATCCAAGTGGTCACCCACTCGCTCACTGACCGCAGCCAGTGATGCTTGACATTGGTGATCTGTTGGGAGCCGTGTCTTAACGATCTGTCTACTGCGGGACTGTAAAATATTGTGTAATTCGAACTTAATAGCAATTTTTGAGTTTAATACACTTTTCTATTACTGCTTTGCGGGGACCAAGGGGCTTTGGCCCCCATCATATTTTTCTAAAAGAAGAGCCCCTTCTGAAATTGCAATTTTGCACTCAATATTCGTGTAATTTAATTTTCAATTTAAAAAAAATGTCTGATTCAAGTGAGATTAAACAATTCTTCGGTGAAATTGTTACCAAATAAACCCTTACTCATCCTACCACAAAGGAAATATACGTTCCTATTCCTGCCCGATCAGAAAATTATTGGTTTCATACTTAACAGTGAACAGAAAAATAAGGATATATTTTTTTGAAAAAAGTGAAACAATAAAAAATTAAATTCTGTAAAATAATATATGTATGAATAAGCATATATATATATATATATATGTATGAATATGCATATGCAAGGAGGGGGGAGAGTCCCCTCCCCCTATTCTGGAAATACTTCCGCAATTACTGCTTCTTTGTTAAGTTCCACTTCGAAACTCGAGATGGAAAAAGTAAAATCGTCATGTGCTTCATTAATTATTCGTGCATGTGAGCTATTTTATTGAACTGAGCTGAAATGAAAAATAATTCCTTATATCTTTAGAACAACGATGAATGTTATCAGGCCCCTCTTCCCCACTGGGCACTATGGGCACGTGCCCAGGGCCCCGCGATCGAATGGGGCCCCCTAGTTCCTGCCAGATTACCAAATGATAACCGATACATTATTACCGAAAAACATTAATTTTGAAAAATCTGATGATAATGACTTACTACAATACCTACGCTTATTATATTAGCTTTAGTTTGCCGCATGCGGATAGCTATACCTTGTACAACATAGCTTGAACTTTTTGACAGATGGGTCAGTGATGGGAAACAGAAAATATCTATTGGTGTAAAAAATGTGTTGGCTAAATATGTGGCTGTATGTATGTTTTAAACTATTCAAAATAAATAAATTCATTCGTCAATCAATTTTATTGCACTAGACATAAAAACATTGGGTAGGTAAGAAACCATTGTTTTCAGTTTTTCTATTTAAATTTTACCTCGAAGCAATAAAAACCACTTAAGACTTTCGGAAAATGCTTGAGTCCTTAACAGGTACTTTTATGTTGTGTGTCTATTCTTATGATTATTATCAATTTTTAATATTATTAAAATAAGAAGATATTGTTCGTCGTTGCAAAGTTATATCGATTTCAGATTTGACATCTGTCAAAAAGAAAGATCAAACTAATAAATAAACAGGGTATAATACTCCACTCTCTCTCAAAAATGAGTTTTTCCGATATTAGTATGTTTAGGTTAATTTAAATACCTATATGTAAGTATAAGAATACAATTTAAAAAAAAATTATTAAATTAAAAAAAGAATTATTTGATGCGGTGTGGTTTATGTCTTAAAGAAACCTATTCGAACGTCATTCGTAATACCAAAGACAAAAAAGGGGAATTCCCGATCGTCGTTTGACTTGACGAACGGGAATTCCCTTCAAGTATTTGTCTGCGATGTTGTGGCGTTTGTTTTGTTTGTAGTTGTTAGTTTGTTACTGACTGTGCTCGAGCTCTGATAAAAAAAATAGTATTGTTTGATTAAATCGTCGTTTTGTCTGTTTTGTGTTAGCGAATATTTTCGTTATAAAATTAATTAAATAGTGAATTATAATATAAAATGTCGAAACGGTCATATCCTAGTGGATCTGAAAAAAGGAAAAAAGCTCTACATCAGAAAGAAGTAATTGAAAAGTTACCAAAATTAACATCATATTTTACTACTACTACTGGAGAAACTTCTGTAAGTAGCAATCAACTCATAAATGTTCCACATGATGACTCAGCTCAATTACAAATTGCGGGAATTTCTAAACCTTCATGTTCCAATTTTGAAAAAGAGATTGAATCAGAAAGCGACTATTCCTACGATGAAAGTGCAACGACTTCAGTGACTTCACTAAAACCGACAACTCCAACTGTGTCAATTGAACAGCAGTTTTCCAACACAGAAGAATTAATATCGCACGATCCCGCCGATTATTTTCACGAAAAGTTTGTTGAAATAAATCGCGAAATTTTAATTCGTAAGGGACCAGTATATTTTCAAAATAAAGATTCTGACTTTTCCGAGGCATCCAGAACATACAAAGATGGTAATAAATTAGTAACGAGATATTTCAACAAAGCATTATTTATTCGCAAATTAAAGAACAATGAAAGCGTCGAAAGAAAATGGTTGCTGTATTCGCCTTCCAAATGCTCTGTATTTTGTTTTTCATGCTGCTTATTTAACCCAACTGATGTTAATCTTTGCTCTCGGAATGGATGTAATGATTGGAAGCATATTAATCACATAATTTTAACACATGAAAATAGCCCAGCGCATAAGCAATCTATGATGACTTATCTGGCACGAAGTAAAGCGGTTGGTAGAGTAGATATAGACTTATTATCTCAACATCAAAAGGAAGTGGATTACTGGAGAAACGTACTTAAACGGATTGTAGCTGTTGTAAAATTTTTGGCATCGAGAGGGCTTCCATTTCGCGGCGACAATGAAATCCTAGGATCTCCAAACAATGGAAATTATTTGGGTTGTGTGGAATTATTGAGTGAATTTGATCCATTTCTTGCAGATCACTTAAAAAAATTTGGGAATCCTGGAAAGGGTAACATTTCTTATTTATCAGCAAATATCTGTAATGAGTTTATTGAAGTAATGGGAAAACAGGTTCTAAAAAAAATTATAAATGAAGTTAAATCAGCAAAATATTTTTCCATAAGCGTTGACAGTACGCCCGATCTGTCTCATATTGACCAGCTAACTTTCATCATTCGATACGTAAAAGACTGTGTTCCTGTTGAAAGGTTTTTGAAATTTATACCTATTAAAGAACATAAATCTAAGTATTTAGCGGAGACCATCTTAAATTTTTTAGAGATGCATGATATTCCCATAAAAGATTGCAGAGGACAAAGCTACGACAATGCTTCAAATATGTCGGGAAAGTATAGTGGTCTACAAACAAGAATCAAGGAAAAATGTGAATTTGCCACCTTTATACCATGTGCAGGACATTCACTAAACTTGGTAGGTGTCCATGCTGCTGGGTGTGTACCGGAGGCATCACAGTTTTTTGAAATAGTTCAGAAAGTGTACAACTTTTTTTCGGGCTCTACCCACAGATGGAATATGTTAACAGAACATTTAGGTTCAAAAAAAGTTGTTAAGAGTCTTTCACAAACCAGATGGTCAGCCCGAGCTGATGCAGTAAGTGCTTTGCATGGGGGTTATAAAAGAATATTAGAAGCTTTAATCACCATCGCAAACGATACTGAACAGGCACGAGAAACAAGAGACGAAGCCCTTAGTATGTCTAGAAAAATGGGAAATCTAGAATTTATTATACTGACGGAAATCTGGAGCACTATATTGGAAAGAATAGACAAAACAAGTAATTATCTTCAGAAAGAAACAATAACACTGGACGTTGCAACCAATTTGTTGACTTCACTTTATGATTTTATTACTAACCTCAGGGATAAATTTGATAACTTCGAATCATCTGCCAAAGAAAATAACCCAGAATCTGACTACAAGGATCTATCTCAAAGAACAAGACGTAGAAGCTCACGGCAGAGTTTTTTTGATGGCTCTGCGCCATCAGTCCAATTGAATGGAAAAGAGCGATTCAACGTAGAAACCTTTCTCCCAATAATCGATACCTTGAGTGTTCATCTAAAACAGCGACAAAGTTCATATGAGATCGTCAGTCAACGTTTTAGTTTATTTTTTCACTTAAAAACTCTGAATTCCGAAGAGATACGACAAGGATGCAAAGAATTTTCTCAAATCTATCACGAAGATGTAAATGAAAAAGAGTTAGAAATAGAATGTCAACATTTAAAAGAATACTTAATAAATGTTCAGAGTGAAAATGAAGTATCTAACAGTGTACAGGAAGTATATAATCTATTAAAGCAAAACAAAATTGAAGACACATTTCCTAACGTAGAAATTGCATTGAGTATATTTTTAAGCATGATGGTAACTAACTGCAGCGGAGAACGCTCCTTCTCCAAATTGAAACGAATAAAAAATGAATTAAGAAGTACAATGCTTCAAGAGAGATTAAATAGTTTGTCGCTGATGTCCATAGAATGTGATATTCTCAATACCATAGATTTTGAAGAAGTGATTAACGATTTTGCTCATCTTAAATCTAGAAGGGTACCTTTGCAATCAACATAGAATTAATCTAAGGATTTTAAGTTAAGCGAGTTACTTTTGTAGATTATTTTTTATATTTCCTATTTTTTTATAGCTAGTAACTAAATAAAAATAAATTTAGAACCTTGTTTGTCTTTCTTTATCTATTGTAACTAAATAGTGTTTTCTCAAGGTCATAGGGGCCCCATGATCCTAATGTGCCCAGGGCCTCAAATAGTTTAAAGACGGCCCTGAATGTTATTGAAATGTATATGAAATTCACACACAGTTTAAGTTGTTTTTAAATTAAAGGACAATAAAACAGAATCATTCAGCCTTTAGTTAAAAGACGATCCTGGTTTCTTAGGAAAAAAACAGTTATTTTTAATTACGGTACATTTATAAATATTGAAATATATCACCTATGCTAATGAAATTTCTTTATTCAAATAAAAATTATTTTATTTCTATCGTCTTTATATATAATATAATGAAATAAAATATAATAAAATCGATATTATAAAAGCGATATAATAAAAATATTATAAATAAAAGCGATATTAAGCGATTAATATAATAAAAGCGATAGGCACAGAATTAAAATTTGAGGAAGTTAATAAAATTAAAAAAAAAACATTTAAAACTGTGAAGGTTATTCTCTATTAAATCGTTTTCATCCAATTTCTTTATCCATTATACCTTTACTTTTCTGCCTGCTATACATAGTAACAGCAGCGCAAGAACTAATTTTCTGAATAAAATATATTTAAATTCTTTCGAATTTTATTAAGTGAAAAATGAGGATTTCTTCCCACTTTAAACATGATATTTTGTACTGTTTCTAAAATAGTTTTCTACAATTTTTCGTGAGTGTTTATGATAATAGCAGGCTTGTTTTGAACTAAAGACTAAGGAAAAAGTAGAATTTAGTTTTTTAAGCTTAGTTTTTTCGCTAAGAAAAGTGCGGAAAATTAAGTTCTATATTGTGCGTAAAGATGGCGATACTAAAATGCTTATTGCATTTAGTAGACAACAATATTTCGCTTAACTCTTGTATCTCAGTGGCGCCATCTAATATGCTGATTTCAATTAAATTTGAACTGATTCAAATTTTTTTCAGCGAGCACTAGTCGCAGTTCAAGCATATTTATTTAAAACGTTGTGCTAGTAATTGTGATTTTTTTTCGAAATCTACAGTGTTTGAAAAGTAATATATGCGATTCACGTGCAAAACAATAAAACATATATTAGTAAAAGATACTTCTTTACAATTTCCTCTTATTTGGCAGATTTTTATAAGCCAAGTTCTGTTTTTTTGTTCACAAAATAATATTTTATTCATTAAATGTAACGAAATCAACACTAAAAATAAATGGACTTAGCATTCTAAATGGAAGCTTTAAAGTAATAAGACAGTAATTTTTATTTATATTATTATAAGCGATAATTATAATTTCGATATAAAAAAAAAGTCGAAAATGATCGATAATTTTTTTTTCATATTAGATTTTTATTTTATAATTAACATAAAAATTATCTATCACAAATGTTTGCGGTTCTTTTAAAGCATATCCATAATAAAAGAAAGTAAATATTACCTTAAATTATTTCATTCATAATTTTTTTTTTAAGTTACAGCATTTTTTTGTGCATTTCATAATTTTTGCATTTTCAACATTCGCGCTACAAGATGATGCCGCAAAAACCGAGAAATATCGAGATTATCTTAATAATCCAAAAATTCGTTAATCGCCTGTTACTTTTTATTTAAATAAACAAAAATAACAAGTCAATAATTAAATGGAACGTCTCTTTATCCCCAAAATCTTAGCAAATAAACACGGTGACAAAAAAGGAAAATTGGTTAATTATGTTATTTAAAAATAAAATAGTCCTTTATTTAAAACCGTACTTTAGAAAGAAACACTATACATGGTGCGTAGCGTTTTTAAAAAGTGCTTAAATGTGCTTATTTTTGATTTTCGTTTTTTATAAGCCCTTAAAGGTGAGTTTTTCATGGGGTTGGTTTTAAAAAGTGCTTAATTTTCCTTTTTCGAAAATGAGATTTTTTTCTTTATCATGTCAATTTTCGCCGCGTACTATGCAAAAGACAGCTTTTCACATTCTTCTATTCCACGCTTTCACAATTCATTCAACCACAGTTTATTTCGGCGTACCGTCGGTCCATAGCGTATGAAAGCGCCAATCATTTTACAGGTTTGATGAAATACTACTTAGTGTGAGCTGGATCCGGTGAGATAATTGCACTCTTGTGTGCAACTCTGCTGCAATTTGCAAGATATTCTAAATTTCAAGCTTCATTTTCCACCCTCTGAAATCGAACCGAAAAATCTCTCAATCCTTTCATGGTGGCTAATAGAGTCCTTTCCTTTCATGAAAAGAGTTCCTTGTCAAAAACTAATTATTTTATCATGATCATGTAAAGTCTTCGAAAATTATTCTACATTTTGTTAATGTATGTTAGTGTTTGCCAAACTTATGACTTTTGTGTACCCTTTCTAAATATTTCGTAACGCTGAGTACCACTGACAAAAAATTGAACATAATTTTACTATGAGAAAGTTGAAAATCACAACTGATTGTTGATACCATTAATTATTAACTGTTAACTCTGCAAGAAAATAACCACTAGAAAAATACGTAATTATAAATTTTCATGGCTAGCTTTATTGTTAACTAAAATTTTTTGAAATTTTCGTTTGTTGCAATATATTTCGTATAGGAACGCTTAACCCCGCTAAACTGTTCCCGTACCCCAGGGGGTACGCGTGCCACACTTTGGGAAACACTGTTGTATATGGTGCTTAAAAATATTTTTTGAGTACTTAAAAGGTGCTTATTTTTTGTTGAAAGATTTGACTATGCACCCTGCTATGTAATCATATAATTTTTGGTCTTAAACGCATTTCGTTCGAATCTTTGAAGTTAATATAGCACATCGATTTACTTGACTAAACCTAAAATATTAATTTTTATTCTCTCATCTCAATTACAGGAGAGAGAAAAAAATCATTTTTCGAAGGAATAATTAGATTTTATCTTTAACATACTGATTTCAAAACGCATCTGGCAATAAGCATTTGTTTTTATTTATGTATTTATTTATAATTATTGTTAAGAGTGCTATAACTCGCTTATTGAACAAAATAAATTTTTCCTTATTTAAATATTAATAAATTTTTTTTATAAGTCTGTAAAACATGCTGCGTATTTTAAAGTGCTTAAAAAGTTTTGTTTTATCAGAAAAGGTTAAAGTTTCTAGTTAGCATGATAATTTTTATATTTGTTTATCAAAAGTGACAAATCATGCAATATAATCATACGAAATTGATATTTCAGTCGCGTACAGTACTACTATTTTTACATAATTTACAACTTTCATTTAATGTAAGCTTGTGCTTAGATAAATTTCAAAAGTACTGTTTATTCTTTTCATTTTCAATAAAACTTGAAAGGATTGTGTCATAACATAAATCAAAGCTTCAATATTTATATAAGTAGAAAAATTCTAGTCAATTAGTAAAAAGACATTTAACTTTTTTTATTGTTATTATATATTAATTATTTTTATGTATAATTTAATTATTTACTATTCTTTACTTGATAATTAACTGGTAAACATTTAATTAATTAAATTAAATATTTTTTTAATAATTAATAGATTTTGATTAGCACTAAGTGTTAATTAGTCATTTTTATGAATTTACTATCACTACTGTAGAATAAAATTGTAAACTAATTTCAATTAGTGTTAGTTTTTCAACGACATTGTAATATTTTTTAAATATTCGGGAGGGGGGGGGAGTCATGTTATTATTCGAATGCTCATACAATTCCTGTTTAACTTATTTTCCTTAAACAATAATGGAACGGACAATGGTCTTCCACACTTGGATGAAACTTGAAACAATCAACAAATATATGAAATGGAATGATTTAAAAATATTTCGTAAAACATAGTCGACAAAATCACATCCAAAATCTTATCTATTAATAATAAATGTATTCTTTAACTTTAACACAGTTCTTATCCAATGTGAATTTATTCAAATATACCGCGAATAAGGCTAAACAATGTAAATGAGTTTGATGTCCAGGCAAGCAAAAAAAAGTGTACAGATAAATTTTGGTGTTCTTAGCATGTAAGGATGTATTTAGAGGTCACAATGTCTTGTATAGATGAGCAACCATGCCGTCTGGCGTAAAAAAAAAATTCGTGTTGCCATTGGGAAAAAAATTTTTTCGCATCACCGCTATATTAAATTATTTAAGAGTAATAATGACCTACACGTCTTTTATACAAATATTCGAAATGGAAAAATTATACACACAAGGGTTGAGTTGAAGTGTCGAAACTACTTCTTCCAAGCATCAGGTGTAAGGAATTGCTTCTAAATTTTACTCATAAATAATTCTACACGACAGTTATATTATACTTTCTATGGTATATTGGAAAATGTTCTATAGTTAATTTTAGGGAATATATCGTATTTCAGTTACATTACAGAATGTATATATGCAGTGAGCAAAAAAAGAAAAAAAAAACGCTTTTTTAAAAATACGCTTTTTTTAAATTTGTATTTGATTTCCCTCAAATTTCGTAGTTTGCAATTTACAAATGCATTCTTTAAAATGATGTATAAATTTCTATGCTTTATTTTTCGACTATTATTAAATAAAACAAAAAAAAAAATATTAAATACTTCCCAAAAGTTATATTTTCATGGAATTATCTTTGGACTATATTTTATAATTCTGTGCAATTCTTCCTGTTGTTGTTTTAATCCGCTTAAATAGTTCTTAAAATAAGGCGAAATACGCAGAAAGTAAAATTTGCATCAAGGGGTTCAAACTTGGGATCGCTCTCCTGACTGAACTATTTTTAGACTATACTTCTCAGATTGCGGCTATATTTTGGGGCTCAATATTCCAAATCCGGTAAAAAGGTATGTTTATTCAGAGAAAGAACATTTTTTTTTGGTCTGATTTAGTAACTTAATGTCGCCTGTCAAATTAATTAGCATATTTGATGTCACCCCTTTGAACCATTAAGATTGAGTCCTGAAACAAAGGATCCGATCAAAAGTTATACCTGGTAGTCCATTTTTTATTTTGCGCACTGTACAATTTCATTCGAAAAGATGTGTTCAATCTTTCGAATAAATATACGCTATTTGCAAGTGATAATTTCGAGAAATTTGAAGCTAAATATTTTGTTTTTTATCTGTTGAATAGAAATTAAATTTGTGATAAAGCTGTGAAATAAAAAGTGAGAGATCGTACGCTGAGTCCTTTATTCAGAGAAAGTAAAAATCGTGAATATCATAAATATTACTGAAAGTAAATATCGTGGCATAATTTACTGACAAATATTTTAATTAAATGCTTGTAAGATTTTTATTTTTTTCAAATATCGGACGATATTTTTGTACTGTGCGTATTTCTTTACTTTTGGGCGTAAACCAAGATTTACAAGTCTCGATTAATATAATATTTATACATCATAAACTGTCCAAAATTTAATTTACCTATAAATCAAAGAAATGTAAAACATATCTCTCTGCGACTGATGATCGATAGTTTAAATATATAGTCATTCACTAAAAGATTACTAAAAGATTTTGAAGAATTGTGACATGATTTTCTACTAATTTTCTTAGATTTACACCTTTTTTGCCACGCCATCTGTCTAAATAGTTTTAAACTAAAACTAGAAACTTTAATAGGGAAAAAAATAGGTCTCGATGCATCAGTTAGCAGAATTTTTTTCCCCTCTCATATAAAATTTTGAAAATCATCAGTCTAATTTAGAGTACCTTTCGTCAACTATTATTATGCTATGAAATATTTTCTTTAAAAGTAACTTCATTTAGTAAGTGATCCAAACGAAAAAAAAATTATCATTGTTTGAAAAAGAACAAAATCTACAGTTAAAAGAATATTCTCATTACTTGCACTCTCTAGGGGTGTTCTCTTTGTTTAAATAAGGATTGCACAAACACTTTAGTCTTATTGCAAAGTATCCCTTATACTTAAAAATTTTTAAATTTTACGAGAGTTTATTTCTACATATAAGAATAACAATTATTTATATGGGGACGAAATAATTGTAAATAAATTTTAGTTGTAAAATTAGACAGAGACGTTACTTAGGTTTCCATTGTCATGAACAAAATGTTGAACTTCATGTGCCGCTGTGGAAAAAAGTAAATTATTTGATCATTTTAATACATATCTTGCTTTAGATCTCCAATCTTGTAGGTTAAATCTAAACGATTCCTGTTGGTCTACTGTCTTGTACAGAGTGCTTAGAATGTAAAAACTTAAACACAATTTTGATTTTTTTTTGGAAGCAAACCAAGTGAGTTCTAAAGTATGTTTACAATAAATTTTTAAAAAAAAATGGTATGGCCTACTTTTACAATATTAAGTTACGATTTACGTAAAAAGTAAATTAAATAGTTCTAGAAATTTTATCTGTGAAGCAACATTAAACGAGAAAAAAAATCGAGAAGACGGACAAAAAAAAAAAGTATTGTAACAAGCTTTAGTACTTGAATGAGGCTAGGGCCGTCAAAATTAAAAATTTCGAAACAGAAATTAGAGAAAACAACATTTTTATGACATTTACAAAAGTAATTACATGAACAATTTCACTTCTGGAAAATTAAATTTTATAACCTAAATATAAAACATGCAGTAGAAAAGAAAGTAAAATAATTAAATACGCTGAAATGAGCCTTTGTTCCTCAGTGTTACTTAATTTTTTTTTTAATAAGTTATAATTAATTTGCTTTCATTTAACATAAAAAGGTTGTAAGGAATAAGGTTTGAACCTACAAAGCACCTCGACAAGTTCTGAAAAGCAGAGATAATTATTTTGCTTTATCGGTATTCAAGATATGAGAAAAATAGAAATATCTGACATTTTGATTTTTCTTATTAAGGATTTAAAGCCTGCTTTCAAGATTGTTTTTTCTCGAGGTTATGGTGTTTTAACCTGTTTCTTTGGACGATTCCTCGCGCGTTGGCCCCAATATTAAAAGATAAATAAATAAATCGGAAAAAAAATTCAGATTTAAAAGTTGTATAAAAATATATCGATTTAGAAGTAAGAAATTTCAATAATAAAAATATACTATGACTGCTAAAAATTCAAGTTATTGTAAGAGTTTGGGGTTTGATCCACGATGCACCGCGATCAGACTATTAGCCAATGATTAGTGTATTTTGTTTTAGAGAACAGGTTATCAAGTTTAAAAGCTTATTTTCGGGTTTGGTACTCTGAGAGTTGTATATAATAAAACTTGACAAGTTGATCACACTTATAAATAACATTCTTGTTAATAGCATTTGTAATAACACTTGTAAATAGCATTGTATAATAGCATTCTTCTCCCTTAATCTTCATATGTTGATCTCAAACCTTGTATGAAAGTATTCTTCTCCCTTGATCTTCATATGTTGATCTCATACCTTGTATAAAAGTATTCTTTTCCCTTGATCTTCATATGTTGATCTCATACCTTGTATAAATGTATTCCTCTCCCTTGATCTTCATATGTTGATCTCATACCTTGTATAAAAGTATTCTTTTCCCTTGATCTTCATATGTTGATCTCATACCTTGTATAAAAGTATTCTTCTCCCTTGATCTTCATATGTTGATCTCATACCTTGTATAAAAGTATTCTTTTCCCTTGATCTTCATATGTTGATCTCATACCTTGCATAATATTATACTTTTCCCTAGATCTTCATATGCTAAAATATGTCAAAGTCGTCTATGAATGTTATTTTATTGAATGCCATGCTGAGTCCTTCATTAGTTGACCGAAGAGATAAAAAATATCTTGGAAATTGTATATGTTATTGTGTTATGCATAAAAATTTCACTGAATTGGGGAAATAGTATTGAAAGCTAGCGTAAAGTTCTTAGAGAGTGAATCATATGGGAAAAGTATTAAAGGCTTTTGTAATGTAAGAAATTGTAATTCATCTTCTAATTGATATCATTTTGAAACATGAGAATAGGAAAAGCAGTTAAGTTCACAATATCTGTAAGTTGTCATTTGTCTCAGCTAATTTTAATTATTAATTACCAAAGTAGCAAAACAATTGATTTCTACCATTATAGGTTGACCACTTGTCAAAGTTAAACACCAAATTGTTGTTCTTCAAGTGTTTAAATTATACAGGCTACCTGGCAATTTTTAAATAGAATTTGAAAATAATGTCCAAAACATTTATTAACATTTATCTCTAGTTTGGTTCGAAATATATAAAAATTATGCATGAATCACATAAGCAAATATATAAACAAGACACATAATTATAATGTAACATAAGACTTTACATAAAAACTAAGAAAAACCATTGATTAATTTCCTTCTATAAGTTGACCACTTAGCAATAACATAAACAACTATAAAAACAAGATACGTAATAATAATGTATTATGAGATATTATACATATAAAAAAGGACGAAAAAACATTGATTACTATAACTCTGTATATTGAAATCTTATCAATAATATGAGCAACTGATACATAAAACTGATAAGCAAGATGCATAATTATGTTTTACAAGAAAAGAAGAAAAATTATTGATCAACATCCCTCAATAACTTGACCATTAATCAATTACACAAACAACTAAAAAGAAATGCATAAGAATGATGTAATTAAGAAGTATTAGTAAAAGGAAAAAAATATATTGATTTATTTCCCTCTATAAGTTGACCACTTATTAATAATATTATCAACTGAGGAAACAAGGTACATAAGAATAATGTAATATAAAGAATTGTATATAAAAATGGAAACAAAATCTCGATCTGTAAGTTGACAACTTATTAATAGTGTGATCAAACATAAAAACAAGTTACATAATTATAATGTAATATAAGACAGTACATAAAAACTATGAAAAAATATTGATTAATCTGGCTCTATATTTTGACCAATATGGGAAATTATATAAAAAGGAGGAAAATATATTGATCAATCTTCCTTTATTAGTTAGTGACTTATCAATAGCATAAACAGGTATAAAAACAAGATGCATAAGAACAATGAAATGTAAGAAATTATATTAAAAAAATGAAGCAAAAAAATCATCGATTAATCATTCTCTATAATTTGACCACTTATCAAGCAATTCTTTTTTTCTTTCAAAATTTGAATTTAATAAATAGCTATATTCTTGAACAATAATATTCGTTATCATAAAACATTTATGCTTTTTTGTTTTAAATTTGTAATTTTCTTCCATTTTTTATTTCTATTTATAGATAAAGTATAGAATTACGATAGCATGCTTCTTTCCAGTGTATAATCAATTGGAGCTTGTTACAAATTCGAACAGACATGCCATCCTTGTCTTTCCCTAATCTTTATTTAATTCTGGATTAGAAATTCTACAAGAACAAATAAATGGTATTTACTCATGCGGAAATAGAAAGTGAGATAAAGGAAGGCACGGAAGATGTTTCACAACCCGCAATTTTTGGAACAGATTAAATTACATCAGTTGCCATGATGTAACGGATAGCTGTTGAATTTTGCAACAGTTATTACGTACGCGTAGCTCGAGGCTGTCACCAATAGATGGCGCTAAGATCGTTTAAGTTTAAAATCTTTTAGCAAGAATGATTGTAATAGGATAAATGAAGGAGAGAGATTAAGTAATTAAACATATGAGAAGCGACAATAATTATGTAAGAAAGGAAGGACAATATACCCGGATGATTTAAATCCTTTACGACAAAAATTAATTAGAAAACATATATAAAGTTAACGTAATTTGAGAAATTCACACAACATTGTTGTAGCCGCAAGAGCTAACTTGTTTCTAGATGTTTCTAAAATCATTTCAATCCAAAATCAAACTATTTATGAAATACCTTAATTTCTAGAATTTAGAAAAACGTAGTGGAAACTAATAGGATACTGATTAATTTCAAGAAGTTTCAAAATCTATTTAGTTAGAAACTCGAGGGGGAAAAAATAATAAATACGACAAAATGCAAAAAAAAAAAAAAAAAAAAATAGTATTCTTTTAATTTTGTTACCCAACCCAGAAGATAAGAAAACTCCTATATTAAGCATCGGAGAGCCTTCATGGATAAATTTTTGACGGAACTAAACCGCATTTGCGTTACTTGGAGTAGAAAACTACGAGAACCTTCCACGGTCTGCCCGACGGCGAGTAGATTCTAACCCATGATCTGTCTGATGTAAAATATCATGATCTGATATTTTACTAGCCGGAAGCATAACTCGTATCAATCAACCACAGCCGGGATTTAAACTTGGATCATCTCCTTGGGAGGCGAACACTCTATTATTCCCTGAGCCACCACGACTCAAGGTGGGTCGGGGATTCTTTTCCATTTAGATGCTTTTTGCGTCAAATGAAATTCCTGGTGTGTATATAGTGCCTGGTTCTTGTACTTAAAAATTTTGTTTTAATAATCCCAAGATTGGCTATGAATTAGTCCAATTTCTGATGATTTCTTTTAGATTCTTTGAATTGTTTGGCTGCCACCATAACTATGTGACTATTTTAGCGCAAGTAATCTTCCAATTCGGTTTATTTTTTACGGAAGTCATCCAGTTCGGCTAACATAGGTTTCACGATCCAAAGGTATAATAACATAGGTTTCACGATCCAAAGGTATAATCCACGTTTAATATAGTTTAATTTCTGCGCAGTAATACCCAATTCGTACCCAATACCCAATTGTGTTTATTATTTCAAATCCATATTTCCTTTAATTAAACAATCCATGCTTTTATGTACTGAGGTTAATGTTTATATTAAAATAGTAGTAACAGTGAAAAATCATTTTTATGTAAATAAACACGTATTTTAGATCTAGCTGAAACTGATTCATACCACTTATTTTGTATGGAATTAGTAGAAAAAACTCGGACGGTTTTTAGCCAGTTTTTTTCTTTTTTTTCAATTTTGTAATCAGTTTATTCGTATTATTACAAAATTAAATTTAAAAAAAAATAATAAAATAACTTGTAAATACTATTTTGAAATATTATTACTTCATTGAATTTTATTGTTTATCTTCGTTTTAACTATATATTTTTTCTTAAAAATTAATTATTGAAAAGTTCATAAAATTTTTAAATCTTGTTTTTAGCGAGAATCATTTAAGCAAGTTCAAGGGGAAAAAAAAAGAAATACTCTTGAAGGACTAACAGTTGGTATAAAATGATGCATAAGTCGTTAGAATAGAAAAAAAAAAGATCATGCAGTTCTGTTGTAGTTCATAAGATAGCACAAAATACAATAAGATAGCAAAGAATTGCACTTCAAACTTTTTTTGTTGTTGAGATTGATCATGGATTTGATCAAATCCATTAAATTTGAAAACCTTGTTAAACTTTAATCTTTTTGAACGTACACCCCCCTTTGTGTTGCAGAAAAACATGAGATTTCCGCGTTTTTTCTCTCTCCACAGGGGGGTATAACTCCTTCAGACCTGACAAGTACTGCAGTTCTTTTCAATCAGAGGAATTTTCTAGGGTGTTTTTTTCTTAAAAACGTTTCGTTTCGCCTACTTGCTGACAAGGGTTGAATTTTTTTAAATGTTGTTTATACTAGCTTTTTTTCCCTTGAACACTATAGAAAAGATTTTTTTTAATTTTATTATTATTTTTATTTTGCTCGTAGTAAACGAATTCACCTTTACCACAAAACTTTTTTTTCTCCTTTTTTGTATTTATTTTTAAATTTATTTTTTAAACTGATATTTTCTTTCCATTCTCTAAGAGCACCGTATATGACAGGATTAATTTTCAAGATGAAAAACAAATAGGATTTTTTATCTGTTCGATTGTTTTTTGCTGTATTCTAAAGTATGTCCTAAATACGTCAAAATGTAAGAGAGCGTTTCTAACAACCGTAGAAAATTTTGTGAGCCTAGCTTTGAAATTATTTTTATACCCCGGGGTACTTAGAAAATGCCCTTTGTTTACTCCTGACAAGAAAAGAAGTAATCAACATAGGGCAAGTCGAGTAAGAATTGTAGGTCAATCAGGAATATTACACACAAATTTATATTTTTCCTATAATTTTTAAGTTTCGAATCTGCGTCGAATTAAAAAAGCATAAATACTTTCATTAAAAAAAAATACTTTATTCCTGTTTATTAACTTCATCGCTTTTTCTAGCTGTATGAAATCGTTTGCTGTTTTAAATTATTTATTACTCAATTTCTCTCTTTGATCACCTGGTAACACAACCTTTTTATTTCGTATACATGTGAAAAAAATATAAATGGACAATATTTATAGTTAAAGTAATTGAAAAAAAAAGATTCCCTTTTTGGACTACTATTAGACGCCTAAATTTTTAAGATAAAATAATAAAGTTATTAAAAGAGTATTAATTAAAGCAAATTAATCAAAAAATAATAAAATTATCTCTTATTTTACACTATGATACACCATCTTCATTTTTTAATAAAAAAATAAAACAATTATTAATCGTATATATAGTTTATAGACGGCCTTGGTCGTTAACCGGCTATAGTGCATATGAAGAAGAAGATATAAGTAGTAAAAAATTTAGACTACTATGATGTAACATTTTTTTTTAACTTGTTAAATACCATTGGTGTATCATAGAGTATTAATTAAAGCAAATTAATCAAAAAATAATAAAATTATCTCTTATTTTACACTATGATACACCATCTTCATTTTTTAATAAAAAAATAAAACAATTATTAATCGTATATATAGTTTATAGACGGCCTTGGTCGTTAACCGGCTATAGTGCATATGAAGAAGAAGATATAAGTAGTAAAAAATTTAGACTACTATGATGTAACATTTTTTTTTAACTTGTTAAATACCATTGGTGTATCATAGGGTATTAATTAAAGCAAATTAATCAAAAAATAATTAAATTATCTCTTATTTTACACTATGTTACACCATCTTCATTTTTTAATAAAAAAATAAAACAATTATTAATCGTATATATAGTTTATAGACGGCCTTGGTCGTTAACCGGCTATAGTGCCTATGAAGAAGAAGATATAAGTAGTAAAGAATTTAGACTACTATGATGCAAAATTTTTTTTACCTTGTTAAATACCTGTTCCTAGTAAAAATAAATAAATAAGGAATAAGTAAAAAACAAATCAGTAATACTCCACAATACGCCATGAGGCACAAAACTGAAAGACACATACGACTGAAATGATTCCAAAACTAGCTATAATAATTCCAATATTTTTTTTAATCGTTACTTGTTGCCATTCCCAGAAGCTTTATGTCAGTAGACTAAACAAGGTTTGCAGAAATTTCAATACAGCAAAACACAGATTTTCTATAACCTCCACTAAGTATGATACGATTTATCTCAACCGAAATATGACTGCAAAATTTATCACAAAAAAGTAATTCTCTCAATTAATTTTACACCAATTTTCTTTAATTAATTAATCTCAACAAATTTTCTTTAATTTGATTTACTCTTGATTTTAAATTATTTATGTTTATAGAGCCACGTTTAAAAAACGTAACCACGAAAAAAAGTAGTTTTAAATGAATTTTTAGACCGGTAAGGTTGCGAATATCACAGCTATTTTTTAAAATATTTGAAGAAAGAAAAAACAGAATCGTCTGCAGTTTAATTTATAACAATGTCAGTTTTTAAAACATTGAGGAAAATATTTCTTTCTCTTAACTTCCCTGCCGAATTAAGTAAAAACTAAGAAAAATTTTTGGATCGAAGTCTTAGGATTGAAGACTGAAACTACCAGGCAGTTTCAGATCTGGATCCGAAAAATTGTCCTAATGTCTCCCCGAGTGCAAAAGCTGTCTGACTTTCAGGGCTAACGTTGCTAAGAGGCTCTGAAATTAATAAGAGAGATCCACAGATAAACTGACACAGCACACAAGCTCTTCATTAATTACATTATCGTTACATTTACGTATCTTCATTAGTTACATTATACAAGCTCTTCATTAGGTATTAGTTACATTGCTTATTAGTAACATTAGTATGTATTCTGTCTAATGTTTTAGATGATAAAAAATAAACAAATGAACCTAAATAAAATGTTAAAATTGTGTATCCTATTGGACAAGTATGAAAAACCTTAATTTTCAAACGAGAAAAAAATAAAACAACAACAAAAAAAATTTATAAACAAAATGTATATAAAAAAAGAGCATTTGTGTCTTACAATTTAACTTTTTATAAAACAGAAATATTTTGAATCACAAAAAAGAATAATAATTAGACTCCTTTCAGACTTTCGTGAGACTTTTATTTTTAAACGATATAATCATTAAACTTTATGTTTATTGTTTTATCAACAAAACTTTAATTCTTTTTAAAATTTATTTTTCCCCAATTAAGAAAATGCCTTATGAGTCCTCATTCGAAAACGCAGATTTCAAATCTGAGTTTCATAAAGAAACCCAGAAATTCTAGTATATTTCATAATTTCAATTATTCATCATTTATGGCATGGTAGCAAAGGGTGAGCCAAAGCCTTCTGTCGCCAGCCACTCTAATTATCAGTTATACTCTTCCAATTTTTAGCCTTAAGAATCAAACAATCCTGCTCCACTGCTTCTAAGTTCTGGTTTTCTTCTTCGGAAAAGTTTTTTCTAGAGCAATTCTATCGTTCTTACGGATTAATAATTTTAAATTAACTTTCGTTAAAGTTTCTCAACCCTAGAATTAGTTTCATTTGACTGTAAAATTATTTTACAGTCAAATTATTATTTTAGTTTCAATATACTGTAAAA
Organism: Parasteatoda tepidariorum; assembly: GCF_982258835.1. Taxonomy (NCBI): domain Eukaryota; kingdom Metazoa; phylum Arthropoda; class Arachnida; order Araneae; family Theridiidae; genus Parasteatoda; species Parasteatoda tepidariorum. The sequence goes on from NC_141758.1 coordinate 91,131,395, forward strand.
CTAAGCTGATCAACTTTCTAAGAAAACTAAAAAAACTGGTAATAGAGTTTCCGAACGGATATTTCGAAAAACAATGCTTTACTTTTCCAATTTAATATTCTGTGAATAGAAATTCCTGTCGAAGATTCTTTAACAAAAATATTTTTAAAAAAATATATTGGAAAGGAAAGGAAGTGAGTTTACGAACGTTCATTAAGACATTTTACCACTTTTTTAGTTTTCTGTGGACACCAGTCAGGTTATGTTGAACTACACTGGTTATCATAAATTAAGGAAAAATCACAAAAATAGCGATAACTCTTTCAAAAGTAAGCCAAACCGTGCAAAATTTGCATATGTTGTCCACTAAGAGTAGCTGAGTAAAATTGCAATATGCAAATTAGTGGCGCTGCACTCGGCTTACGTCATCTGCCTGGAGCATAAAAGTCCAAGTTTGAGAGAAAGCACACAAATTTTACTGTGATTGCGACATTGAAAATCTGAGATAGCCAATTCGTAATAATGACCTCTAGGCATCATTTGCCTGAAGAACTACGATGGAGAGCCATCGGGAGACTAGAGGCAGGGCAGAGTCAATCAGAAGTGGCCAGATGGCTAAATGTGAGTCCATCTGTGGTTCATAGACTTTGGAGGCAATTTCAAACCACAGATTCGGCATCTAGGAGGTTCAGTCAAGGACGGCCAACTGTTACGACCAGTGCCGATGACCGATATTTGACATTAAGTGCACGCAGGAATAGAACCGCTACTCCGACACATCTTAGATCCTCTCTTGCTGCAGCCACCGGAAGGTTGGTGTCAACGTCAACTGTGCGCAGAAGGCTCCACGAAGGTGGTCTGTATGCGAGACGACCAGCCATTTGCGTGCCGCTCACATCACGCCATAGGAGAGACCGTTTGCAGTGGGCCCGACAACATGTCCACTGGACGTCAGATCAATGGAGGCCTGTTCTCTTTACGGATGAGTCCAGGTTTAGTCTAGAAAGTGACAGTAGACGTTATTTGATATGGAGAGAACCTGGGACCCGTTATCATCCATCAAACATCCGTGAAAGAGATGCATACGGAAGAGGCAGTGTCTGTGTTTGGGGAGGCATATCCTTAGGAGGGCGCACATACCTCCATGTCTTTCCAAGGGGAACCGTGAATGCTCAGGTTTATCGAGACAACATCCTTGATGCTTATGTGCGCCCATATGCCGGGGCAATTGGTGATTGCTTCCTGTTACAGGACGATAATGCAAGACCACACAGAGCTCGCATTGTTGATGATTATCTTCAACAGGAAACAATTACTCGCATGGAGTGGCCAGCTCGATCCCCGGACTTGAATCCTATCGAGCACGTTTGGGATGCTCTAGGGAGGCGTGTATCTGCCATCAATCCGCCCCCTCAGACCCTTGCCACGCTTGCAACTGCTTTATAAGAGCAATGGCTCTCACTTCCTATTGAACTGATAGACCGCATAATTGAAAGCATCACACATCGCTGTTTGTGCTGTATTGCTTCTAGAGGCAATCATATTCCATATTAAAGGTACTTTTTCTATTGCAAACCGATACTTCCAATTTGTTTATTTTATACATGTGCTAATTTCTATACTACTATTAATGTCTGATAATTTCTTTTTATGTTGTTTAATACCTTACTATGTGTTGTATATTGTGGGTAAGTTTCATAAAATTCCATGTGTAATTTCTTGAGTTATCGCGATTTTTGTGAATTTTCCTTAATTTATGATAACCAGTGTATTTTTTCTGAAAGTAATTTTTAGTTTAAACGTATGAGACATTTTACCGGGCAGTTAGACATATATATATATTTTACTTCTGTAAGAACGTTTTATTATGAACGCCAAACATTATATCAAAAGAATTAAATTTATCTTTTTTTATTAAATCTGTTTATTATTCCAGTTTATTTAATTAACCAAGTTTTTTTCTTTATCGTTTTTTTAAGCAGTATGAAATCGTTTGCTCTTTTCATTTTTTCACATTCATTTATTACTCAATTTCTCTCTCTAATCACCTGGCAACGTAACCTCAAGTAACGGTACAAAAGCATCCAATCACAAAGGTCACGTGCTAACGGCATTCTGTTGTCCGTTCTCTCTTCAATTGACTCAAAAGAATTTTTTCGTCTGACCTAAGGTCAGGTTTACCGTCTGCGTTTATCGCTTCAAAGGTATTTATTTGTTTATTAGGATAGCGATTACTTTGGTATTAGGTATTTTCAATAAAAATAAGTTAAAAAATTAGAGGTTTCATACATAAAGAGGAAAATGAGCTGGATTTCGAATTAAATATCCTTTTTTCTAGTCATTCAATGTGTTTATTACGAATGAATACGATTGGTGTTATTAACCTGAAAAATTATAATTGCTTTCTTAAATAAAATAAAAATAATAAAACATAAGCGAACGATAAAATAAATTTTTTTTAAATAAAATATGTAGCAAGCATGCATAGAACCTGTTTCTAAAATTAGAGTTTTACAATCTTGAGAAAGAAAAGACATGTAATAGTTTAAATATTTCTAAAAAAAATTGAATTGAAGAAAAATTACGAGGAGAGAAAAACATTATTTATTGTATATTTTGGATTCTAATATTTCGTGATAGTATGCTCTGGTATTTCTAATTGTAGTAGAAAAAACATGAAAGGACAGAAATGCGATTTTTACTTAGAAATATTTAGCATCGAAAAAAGTAAACTCATAAATGAAACATAATATTTTGAAAAAAAATTTAATTAAACTAATTTTTAATCTCACAAGTGCTAACTCATGAATGCAACATATTATTTTTTAAAAAAAAATAATTGAATTTAATAAATTTTTCGATTACACAAAAAATACGCTGATAGATTCTATTGTTTAGCATTCTTTGCATATATGTAAGTTATTTTATGGTGAATTTCTTTATTTTGTTCGTGAAGCGAAACCTATTAGATTAAAATAATAAGATATTTCATTAAATTGACTAAAATGTTATTTGAATTAACTTTCTTAGTTTTCTCTTGATTTTTTTATTGCATATACAAACTGATTAATGAGACAAATATAACTAGATTTTTACATTGAAAATCACTTTGTTAAGCCTATATATCAATAATGTTAGAACTGATATACAGGTGTATATTTTTAAAACAGAGAACAGAAGAGTTTGATGAAAAGTATGAATTCGAAAAACTACATTTTAAGCATTAGTATAAAGTGAAAAGGCTGATTTATAGGCGACTTTTAACAATACCCGCAATGAATCTTAAAGAGTAAAATGAAATATCTGATTGATTGGTGTATATTTCGAAAATCTACAAGTTAACCCTGCATTAAAAATGAGAGCACTGGCATATAGGGGTATGAAAATCTACGTGTTAACTATGAGAGTTGTTCGAAAGTCAACATGTTAAGCTTGGATGTAAAACGAGAAGGTTGATTGATAGGCGTATGTTTCGAAAATCAACATGTTAAGTCTTCTAGTAGGATAAGAGAGCGGTAAAAAACAGTGACCTTTTTCTTTTTTCCCCGTTTACCCGTATTTCTTTCATTTTTAATTTTTGTGTCAGACTTAGTTTTCGTTACCATCCTATTTGTTAGCAAAAGTGTGTATTTTTGCCGATTTAAATAATGAGTTTAGTCCTATATAGAAGTCCTATGGTAGAACTTATTTGGATGCTACATTTTTCAAAGGCTAATGACTAGAGTCGTGGTGGCTCAGGAGATGGAGCGTTCACCTCCTTTTGATGTGAATCAGGTACGAATCTCAGCTGTAGCTCGTTAATTGAATTCTGAGGGGTAGACGGATCATGGGTTAGAATACCCTTGCCGTCAAGCCAAGGGAGATTTTAGCGGTTTTCCTCTCCATGTAAGACAAATAAGCTTTAGTCTTATTAAAGAGTCTCTACGAATGCTAGTTTGTCCCAGTACTTGATCCAGGAATTTCCTTGCCTTCTGGGTAGGGTTCAAAATTACAATGATAGGGAGTTGAACATTGATAGTCGTAAACACATATTTGGGTCAGCTGTTCTACACCAGTTATAAAATAAAATAAAATATTATCAATTAAATGATTAATGAAGACACATTATGCGCGTCTTCATCAATAGTTATAATTAGGTTGTTACTTATTATTTACTCTTTATCATTAGAAAAACGTCGCTAATTTTTTTTTAAATTTTACTTTATAATCGTCGTTGAACAGCCGAACCAATTTTGGAATTACTAATGTTCAACTCCGTAGACTTGTTATTTTGAACCAATCCAGAAGACGAAGAAAGTTCTGGATCAGTATCCCCAGAGGAATGATTTGTAACGGGAACATGGGGGACTTTGTGACTCGACAGATTTAACGTGCATCAGTCACAACTTACTACACTGCACGGAGAGTCTTCGACCAGAGGGGACATGGGGCCAGTGCCCTAACAACCAAGCTATCCCGGCCCTCAAGGAACAATTTATATATTTTTTTATAACCGTCGTTGAACAGCCGACCCCATTTTTGTAAATATAACGTAGCCATGTAATTTTGAACCCAATCCAGAAGACAATGGAACTCCTGGATCGAGTATCGGGAGAAATTTGCCTTCGTGGAGTACTTTTGTTTTTGATGGAGCTAACCCGCATTTGCGTTACACGGAGAGGAAGACCACGAGGACATCCCACGGTTAGCTTGACGGCAAGGGGACTCTAACCCATGATCCGTCTACCACAGAGGATATTTCACGTCAGCACTGTGTTTGGTGAAAGCCGGATGCGGAATTCGTATCGACTGTGATTCGAACCAGGTTCGCGTCATCGGAAGGCGAACGCTCTGTCCCCTGAGTCATCGATGCTCTCAGTAAACAATTTGAAAAATACAAATGCTCGAAATTTAAAATAATGCATGTGTAACCCTTCTCGTGTAAAGCAATGAAACATCAGATCCGTTGTTTGCGCATTAGAGACCTAATACATCAGAAAATGACTGTAAAAAAATATAGTTGCTGTTATTCGTACACAGTAATACAATACCCCCCACACAATATCTGCATTCGAATTAACAGCGCGTTATATGGCTCGAACAAGTTCAGTAACAATAGCAGGCTTTTTTAACTACAGTAAAATTGTTCATAGAAAAAAATCGTAAAAACTCTTTTAACAACCAAGAAGTATTTTCTTTCTAACAAATTGCAATAGCTTACAGTGCTTAACTCAAAAAAAACACAAAAGCTTTTCTCGGGCGTTGCTCTTTTTTTTTTCTCCCCCAAAACAAGTTCACTTCGCCAAGGTTTGGCGAGATCCAGACAAGACAGATTCCGAAACTATTTTTCAATGGATGTTCGGTTCTTACTACTCGATTGGTTCGAGTAGAGACAGGTAGTGAATTTCTTGGAAGCTATAAAAAGAGAAAATTGTGTTGTTTTTGTGTTTGTTTTTTATATGTGTGTTTACGGAAGGCGGTGTGGGGATTCTAAAATAACGTTGTTTTATATGAATGGGGATATTAGAAAGGATTTCATTCGAATTTACATGAGGTATGTTTGATTTTATTATTGCATTAATTTGAATGTAGAAAGTGAGAATTTTAATAAACAAAAGAATTAACTAAAAATATATATATGTATATATATATATTTTTAAATCATCTACTGAAATACAAATTTATTGATATTATTTCTAGCTTAGAAACAAATTTGTATTTAAGTTGATGAGAAAAATAGATGTTCTATTGGCTTGAATTAGTGTAGTGAATTTCTTGGGAGCTATTATAGGAGAAATTGTGTTGTTTTAGTGTTTGTTTTTATGTGTGTGTTTACGGAAGGCAATGTAAGATTCTAATATAGCGCTGTTTTAGATGAATGGGTTATTAAAAAGGATTTTATTCGAATTTGCTGGATGTATCTTTTTCTTTTTTATGCATTAATTTGAATGTAGAAGTGAGATTTTTAATAAACAAAAGAATTACAAAATGTTTTTGTTATTAAAAACGTATTGGTTTTTAGCTTAGAAAAAATTAATTTTAATAAAATTGCCTTTGAGTTGAAGAGAAAAATAGATGTTTCATCGGCTTCAAACAATTTTGACATGACATTGTTTATTTTTTTTTTATTAGAAACTTATAAGAAACTTAGAAATAAATAGTTTTAATAAATTTGGATTTGAGTTTATGAGAAAAATAGATTTTCTATCTGCTATAAACGATTTTGACTTGGCATTGTTTATATTTTTTATTAGAAACTTATTGATTTCTGGCATAAAAGTGAAAAAAAAATCATTGTGAAGAAATTTGTACCAACAACTACGATTTTTGACAAGAAAATTATTTTTAACTTATGTTACTTTTGAAACTCAAGTTTGAACAAGTTTACAAAACTTATGAACTAATTTGATACTTGATCATGATAATTTGATTGAACAAGGTGAATATCATTCTTGATTGAAAAGTATTTAAATTTAAAAAAAAAATCACTGCGAAGAAATTTGTACCAACAACTACGATTTTTGACAAGAAACTTACTTTTAACTTATGTTACTTTTGAAACTCAAGTTTGAACAAGTTTACATAAACTGATACGATTTGCAATTTTAAATTTCTATTAACAAAAAAATCAATAAAAATTCTTAAATTATTATTATTTTATTAATATTATTATTATATAATTATTATTGTATTATTATTATTTTATTTTATTATCATTATCATTTATTCCTATCATAATATGGAACATGTTTATTAAGAACTAAACAAGACTTACTACTAAAGACTTATGACTAGACTTATGACTAAACAAGATTGAAATAAAATATTTAAAATAAAAAATAAAAGAAAATTACATTGTTAAACTTTTTAAAGCTAGAAAAAATTTCTAAAATTTTAAACACGTCTATTAAATTTTTAAAACTTCTATGTTAGCGTAAGTAGGAAAAGTTAGTGGATTTCTAAAAAAAACTAATAAATCGAGAAATTGTTTTGTAGTTGCCTTCTTTGTTTTATTTGTGATTACATACTTTAGAGTTTGTTTAAGGAATAACTCAATTAATTTTATATGAGCCGGATATTGGAAAAAAATCTTATTGATTTTTTTTATGAAGTATGTTTATTTATTTTTTATGTTTCAGCTATAATTGTAGAAATGGAATTTTCAATTTACTTTACAAGGAGATCAATAACAAAATATAGTGTGTGTTTTTGCTACTAGGACTAATTGATTTGTTTTAAGTTAGATAATATTGTTGAAATTTTTTTTTGATTGGAAAAGAAAACATTTTTGACATGAACTATCAGCTACATTTAGAGAAATTTTCAACGCTTGAAACATTTGCGAAATTGCAAAAAGTTAGAACACGTTTGCTGAAATTCAAAGGGAAATTTAAAATTAATTTATTGGAATTTAATTGATCTGGGATTTCTAATTTCTTATAGCAAGTTAAGGAATCAAATTATCATTATTATTTTTGGTTTGAAATTTATTTTTAATGAATTTAAGAAGATATTCTCAAAAACGAAAAATTTTTGCTGTAAACATTTTTGCCGGAACATTTATATTTTTTAATTTCAATAACTTCCTAACACTTGAACTCATTTGTGAAAACCTAAAGCATTTGAACAAATTTTTGCTAAAATTAAGAACCTTTGAACATATTAGTTTAAATTTTGAATGTATATATTTAATGACATTTGACAAAATTTTTGAAGCACTAACAAGTTAAAACAACTATATTTGCAAAATAAAAATTTGAAACATGCTTAAGTTTGGAAGAAAATTAATTGCCCTAAAAATAGCCTGAGCAACGTAATTAGAATTTTTGAAGCTGTTCGCTGATTAAACTGAAATTTAATCAGCGTTGATTAATTTCAATTTTAATTTCAATTTTAATTTCAATTTTAATTTGAATTCTACTTTAAAACTTATTGCGTACATTTGAACACTGCTCGATTTACCAAGCTTCAGTTTATGTACAAAAAAAAAAAAAATTAATTTACCAAAAGTGAAATAGCGTCATAAAGTCTTTGAAAACTTTTGTTGAGATTTAAGGTACTTATTATTATTATTAAGAATCTTGCGCTGGCGACTGTTTTCTCAAATTGTCGCCAACACGTACATTGGTCTTAGTAAACAAAAAGTACCAATTGAAAATAATAAAAATACTTGAAAAATATAATGCGATTAGCTTAATGAGGTGACACCAGGTTCGAGTTCCAGCGGTAGCTGGTTGATACGATTTCTGCTCCTGTCTCGCACAGACCACAGTGCTGACGTAAAATGTCCTTAGTGGTAGACGGATCATGGTTTAGAATTCCCTATCTGTCGGGCTAACCGTAAGAGGTTTTTGTGTTTTTCTTCTCCATGTAGGTTAGTTACACCAAAAAGTCCTCCACGAATGCAAGTTTAACCCATTGCTTGATACAGTAGTTCCCTCGTCTTCTGGATTTAGTTCAAAAATACTAGGCCGCGAAGTTGAACATTATTGATAGTAAACTAAGCATTGGGTTGGCTGTTCAACGCCGATTATTACATTTATCGCGATATTTTTCAAATTTAACTAATTTATATTATTTTATATTGTTTAATATTTTCATCACATCAACACTCATTATATCAACATCTCGTCATATCAGCACTCACAATATCGTAATCAATAATTTTCTTCATGTATATTATTCTCTATATTATCTTTTTGATTTGTTATTGAGATTAATCGCGATATTACCGCTTTCAGTTATTATAGTTATTATTAAAGTTCGCGATATTACTGTATTCGATACGTATTATTATCGTTTCCTGTATGTACTGAGTACTTCAACTTTATTCTAATATGAGCTCCCACTATTGCATAAGATTCAAAATCATTAGTTACTAACTAATCTAAGAAATGCTTATTTATAATGTATAAAAATCCCCAAATGCATATCTAATAGAATAATTACTTATTATTATAACATATTTTTTAATAATAATAACTTATTATTATAATGCAAATTTTTTAATAATAATAACTTATTATTATAATATAAATCATTAATAAAAATAAATAATATCATGGCATAAAAACTAGAAAACTATTACAACATCCTATTATTAAATTAATAATGGTATTAAGAAATTAATTCCAGACAAATCAGTTTCAGTTTTTTTCTTATCTTTATAAAAATATAACTAATATTAAATACAAAGACAAGGAAAAACTATATGATAATTATAATAAGAATAAAATTTAATGTCTCAATTGATTAAGTAATGAAATTAAAATTTGAATAAATATCAATCATATTAAATTTATTACATAATTTTTATTACGAAATCTATTTTGAATTTTTTATTCTTGCCAACATAAAATAAATCATGCAATACTTAGATTGTTAAAATAATATAAACTAAAAGGTTTTATAATAATTGTTTTAAAGTGTCTGCTATACTTAGTTTATTGCTTTTTTTTAATTTTTCCATTTAGGGGATTATTATCTATTAAGCGATTTTATTTTCATCATTGTAATTTAACTAAAATTTAACTAATTTGCAAAAAAATTCAATATTATTTTCTAATTAAACTTTGATTTACTCGAATTTTATATTTTACATGTTGCAATGCGCAGTTATTTATTTTAATTTTCATGTTTTTTTTAATTAATAGTAGTTTTCCTTGGCGCTTTTGTGACACTATATTAAGTAATTATGTAAACAGTGTAAAATTCCTATTATTAATATTATACAAAATGCAAAATAAGAAAAAATCAAATCAAGGTAAGCCATATTTTTTAAACTACTATTACATAGCCCTATTTATTAAACTTAACTATAGTGGCTGTATTTTCCTGATTGCGATTACTTCCTGATTTTGATAGTCATAATTTCAAATCCAGCGAAATAAAAAAAGTATGTTTATTCAGAAACGGTACGATTTTGTGTCTGTTTTCGTAAATTAAAATATGGTTTTCACTAATTAATTCGCGTAATTAATTCGGTCCATCTGTTGAACCATTTAGACATAAGCTATTAAAGGTGTAAGCTTCTTTTATTTTGTCCTCTGTACATCAATTGTTTGCATTCTGTGAAAATTTTCTTTAAAAAAAATAGGTACATTTCTTACAGAAAATATGAATGCCGAATTTTTTTTTATTTGCTAAATTTCGGTGGCAACAGCTTAAGAGCGAAGCGACAAGAAAAAGTATCTGTTACTTTATGCCATGCCTTTGTTTTGTTTCGATTTGATTACTTGATTTCAGCTGTTTGCGCAAAGGAAATGAAGTAGTACACTATATAACTTTTCATTGAAAAAGAAACAAGCAAAAATAACGTTATAAACAAAAAAAGAAAGAAAACGATCGGGCATTGGATGTTGTCACGCGAGAAACACCTGTTGAACTGAGAAGAACAAAAAACTTGCGAAGAAATTAATGGTTATTGTACAAATACAAATCGTTTGGTGCAGATTTTAATTCTGGAATTCGATTTTCATTTCTCAGTTTTCTTACAATGTTATAACTTTTATATATAATTTTTATTTATTTATTTATAGTTCTTTTAAAGAAATGTTTTCCTGTGCGTGTTTAGTTCAAATGATGAAGCTTCGGATTTTGTTTTTCTTTTGAAGGTTTAATGGTTGTTCATAAAACGATATTTTAGTTTATTTATTGTGGAATTTTAGTTTGAAATTTGTAAATGGTATGTGGAATTTAGCTATTATGTGTGGTAAATGGTCATTTTTTTAGTACCGTAACATTATTAAAATGATTTAATGCTTCCTACTCTTTTACTTTGTTAAAGAGTTAGTATTTTCTCCATGAAAATTATCTAATTTTGTTTTATATTTCTTCTTATTTCAGTTCTGCTAACATCAAAAAAATGAATTGTTTAAAAAATTGGATTATTTATTATATTAAATGGGCCTTAAGCCGAAGTCCTTATTTGTTCAAATTCGTTTTGATGAAAAATGTATTATTTGTTTTTAAATTTATCTTAAACAGAATTATAATAGGACTTTAAACAAAGTTTAAGGTTCGATAAGATTAAGGTTTATACGTTAAATATAAAGTTCAATATCTTTAATGACTAATTATACTATGAAACTAATTCTTTAATCCACACTTATGAAATGACTAATCAAGAGGCTTTTTTCTTAAAATTACCGTTTTAAGTTTGATAACAAGTATACCAAATGACCATTTTGTTTTCTTTCTTTCTTGGTTTAAAAAATTAATTTTAAATATTTATTAGCAATAAGGTGTTTACGTAGTTTGTACTGCTATATTGCGGAAATTCGGAAAGTCTGTAACGCGAACACTTTAATACACGTATCTTCTTTTAAAAAAATGTGGCTTGTCATTAGGTTTCTCTAATTTTTTCATACATAATTGATTCTTGGTGCAACGCTGACTCTGTTTAAAAAGAATATGATGATCTCTTCCTTTAGAACTAAGACGTCAGGATAGGTGTGGTAGAAAAAAAAAGCATCACGGTAGCAGTAACTGTCCAGCGCATCAGTCGCTCTGGATAATTACTGCAACTGCAGATTAGCTTTCATCTAATTCTAAGTTTTCTTTTTATTCTTAAAAAAGCAAATAAAAAAATGGCACAAAATTGTTGAGACTCATTTTTTAAAGAACTCTGAAGTTGATTTAAATAAAAATTAAAAATCAGAATTGGGTATTTGAAACTCGAGAAGAAGTGAAGTGATTATGAGATGACTAAACATGTGATTTAAATCTGATTTAATTGGATACCTGCAAGTGACGTCACGCGTGTGTGCCAAATCTGATTGGCTTCTGTATCAACAAATGCCACGATTTACCTACGATGACGTCACTTGCAGGTATCCAATTGAGAGAACGCATCAAATGATAAAGATTTTACTTTGATTAATTGATTACAAACTTCTCTGAGTTTGGATTTTTTCTCTCATTTTTTTAGTATCATTCTATAAAATTCATATTAAAGTTAAAGAGCATAATTTTTTTTATGTAAAAGGACTACATATTTGTTAGATGAGGCTGAATTTTGCTCAGTAATAATCTCCGCCTAACTGCCTTGAGGTCGCGGACAAATTTGGATTTTCGAAGATGGTGCCTGATTTGGTGCCATTTCTGGTGCCTTATTTCCTCCGTTAATTATTTTTACCAGGAAAGACAGTAATATTAAGAACGTTTTTAATCATTCATTTTATTAAAATTTTGACAAGAAAATAGATGTTGGATATCTATGATCAATTATTTGTCTATAAGATCAATTGGTTATATGATCAATTTATTAGTGAAAATATCATTCTGTTGTATCGAAAAATATTGCGAAAAACCCAAGAATAGGAGCAATTCAGAGAAAGAGATTTGGAGGAAAGATCGGACATATCTTAATGATTGACATTACATAGCATTTCTTTTCCAAAAATGTCATCGGTCTGTATGAGTACTTACTGTATAAGAAAAATTATATTGTAGTGTACTTACTGTATAAGAATAATGGACTCACTGTAAGTGCTCATTTGACCTGGTACTTTTTACATAAACAATCTTAATTTTATGCTGATTCTGTGTTTTATAATGATAATTAACGAAAGGTTGTTTTTCAAAAGCACTGGCCTTACATCAAATATTACTTTCCAGTGAATAATGAGCTATTTTCATAATTGCTGTGAGTTTTCAAAATTCATTCATGACTGATCCGTTAAATTTCCAATGTGGTAATTCTTAAAATGGCGCAAAACGTCGATATGATAAAAAGCCGCAGTTTTATGAAAATGAAAAAAAAAAGTTTGCGAACTAATTTTTAATATCCATAAAGCTACTCTAACGCTGTATTTGTGTTCATAAAAATTTTCAAAAATGGCGAAGCATTCATTGATTTTAATAGCTTTCGCAAAGGAAAAAAATCTGGCCAAATTGGCGATTTTTAAAAATGTGTAATAACTTTTAAATTCATCAATTTGTTCTTTCTAAAGCCCAGATAATTTTTTTTGACAAGATGGTAGATATGTTTTAGAATTATAGATTTGCATTAAGAGTACGGCAATTAAATTATGGCTTTTTTTTTATTTTGCTTGGAAAAAAATTTAAAAAAAATTATGTTTTCAAAATCGTTTAATTGGCAAGTACTTGCAAAACACGCAAATTTAGGTAGGCAAAACAGTATATGGTTTTATTTGAATACATTTGAGAATAATAATTGAAAGTAAAATTAACATGGAATTAACATAATTCTATAACCAGCATTAAACAGCCGACCCAATTCTGAGTTTCAGACTTTCAGTGTTAAAATCCATAGCCTTGTAATTTTGAACCCAACCCTAGAAGACAAGGGAACTCCTGAATCAAAAAATAGAACAAGCTGACCTTCGTGGAGAACTCCTTGATGGAACTAATCCGTATTTGCGTTACAAAGAGAAAAAAATCACGGAAACCTCTCACAGTAAGCCGGTAAGGAGTCAAATTTTTAAAAATATCGTGAGGTACCGTGGTGAGGAGCCATGGGGATAGAGGACTCACCTCCCATTGAGGTGTTCCTTATTCGAATCCCAGGGATGGCTGGTCGATACGAATTCCTCATCCTGCTCGCACCGACCACAGTGCTGACGTAAAATATCCTCAATGGTAGTCGGATCATTGGTTAGAGTTAGCCTTGCCATCAGGCTAGTCGTGTGAGATTTTCATAATTTTTCCCTTGCATGTAACGCAAATGCATGTAAGTTCCATCAAAATGTCTTCCACGAAGGCAAATTTCTCTCAATATTTGATCCAGGAGTTCCCTTTTCTTCTGAGTGGGGTTCAAAATTACAAGGCTACGGAGTTGAACATTGGATGTCGTAAACCCTAAATTGGGTTTTCTGTTCAACGATTGTTATAAGATAAAATATCATCTATCAATCTTGAGCGAACGCGTGGAACTGGAGTAAGATTCCAAGCTGGCGTGAGATATGCGTGGAACTTTTAAACCGATAAATGCATTTCAGATAATTAAAATCAGTGCCTTAATCTCCGTTTTTGCTAATTATGAGCCCAGATAGTGCAGATTTGGAATAAATGTTTAAATATTAAAAAATTAAACCAAAAACGTTTTTATTTTCGCAAAATTTTGATTTTTCTCCTTATTGAAGTTTTGCGCCATTTTGAGAATTGGTACTGAATGCGATGATAAAAGATAGGTAAAACTGCAGCCAACAGTTATGAGTAACTGTTGCAAATCTCCCGCTTGTTACGGAAATAGCGTAATCGTGAAGCAGTATCTTTTCTAGAGACGATGCAGTCTTCGAAAAACAGTCTTAAATTGGTGAAACATTCCACACGTATTAAGCAACAGTCATTTACTGAAGTAGAATTTTGCAAGATATATACTCCAAAGTATATATCAAAAGTTCTCCAAAGTATATATCAAGATATATACTTTGGAGAACCAAAACTCTACTTGAAACAATTTTCATAAAATTTATTACCAACTTAGGCTATTAGGCTATTATTACAAATTAGACTTTCCGTTCCTTCAAAACTTTTTTTTTAATTGTTCCATTATTTATTCAAGTGTATAATAATTACGGTTGACATAGGGGGGACTTTGAGTAAAAATAGAAAAATAATCCATTACTTATTTTCTTACGTTATAAGTAACACAAGGTGGTCTAACACACCATATGGCAAAAAGTAAAAATGAAAACAAGGCGTAGAAGGTTGTGCTTCCAAACCCTGTAAACAACCGAAACCTTGAATCTGCAATTCCTTCTTACTAATCTACTGGAAATGAATTCATACTGATAGTGAATCTGCTCTACTGTTTATTAATTAAAATGTCATCAAAATCCTTGACAATTGACAGCTTTCTTTACAATGGGCGTTTATCATTACCTCAAATGACAGATTGAGATCGGAGTTATATCCTTTTAAACACCGCAGAAAAAATCATGAATTGTTTCTAGAGTCAAAATGAAGGCATGTTGGATTTTGTTTGAAGTTTGTAAATTGTTGACGAACTAAAGAAGACCAAAGGTCATTTAGAAGTACTTTAGTTGGTAAACTAGGTTAAAAATAAGTAAATATAGGAAGTATAGAGCCCTCGTTCTTTTTTCATTTTCTTAAAATTTTATTTCTAATGTTTAAAAATATAATTAAAATTAATAAATGTAGATACTTTAAAAATAATTTGCATAATTTAACTTTATTGCATAGCTTTATTTACACTGATGGTATTGTTTATGCAACATATTTTACTTGTAATATTCATTAAAACTGATTGCATTTAGTCTTAGCTTAGTATTATTATTGCAATCTTGATTCCAGGCAATCATAATTTACAAAGAATAGTAAATGTAATCGTTATTTAATCATCATTTCCAATTTGAAATCATTTGTACAATTTAATCAATTGTTCAATTATTTTACAATTTATTTACAATCAAAAATCGTATTAAAAGCAATCGTAGGTAATCATGATTTACAATCAGATTATTCGTGATTTCAGGTAACCACAATTCTTAATTACCATTTTAATTGTGAATTCACGTAATCATAATTCAATATTAACGTGGTTATATCATATATTGTCAATTATAATGTGTAACTTTTATTCTAATTTTGATTCTAAATAATCACTATTAAGAATCGAAAATTTTAACTCCAACTAAATCATATGACCTAAATTTTTAAAATACATAAGATTGCAAATAACCATTAGTCACGTTTGCAATTGCATTAACTTGTTCGATTACAAATAACAATAATGAATATGATTTAATTTAAAATAATTGAATTTATCAAGCATAATTTTAAATTTGATTTTACAGTTTTAATTTTAAATGTTAGACGGTTACAAAATAAAAGTGTTTTGGCTTTTTTTTATAGTTTTCTGTGTCGACTATTTTATTCCTTTGCATTTTTTTTAATATTTCTATTTTGATTGTTGTTGTGTTTGAACACTGTTTTTTTTAAAAAAAAAGATTTCTATGTCGACTTTTTTCACCATGCGATTTTTTCTAAAAAAATTCATTTGTCTACTTTTTTGAAGCATTTTTTTTAAAAAAAAGATCATTGGTCTTCCTTTTAAAAAAATATTACTATGTCAACTTTTTTTCGGTGTAATTTTTTTTTTAATTTTCCTATAATGACTATTTAAAAAAATCCTCTGTCACCTTTTTTACTATGTTTTTTTTTAAATCCCAGTGTCGACTTACGTCAACAATCCCAATGACGATGAAATTTTTTTAAATTTTCCTACGTAGACTATTTTTATATGCATTTCCTTTTTAACTTGATTTTTTTTAATGCATTTTTTTCAAATTTTCTACAACGATCAATTTTCAATGCTTTTTTTTAAAATTTAAAATAAAGGACCTATTACAAACTTTAAAACGTTTGAAATATTTGACCAGTTATCACAGAAATTTTTTTTTATTTGAATATAGTAAATAAATGTACTTGATGTAGTTGGTGTATACACTTCATGTGGAGCTATAATTTGTATGAACTAATTTTGAATAAACTAATTTTGTATACGTTTTGTGTTTCCGTAATCACGGTGTTGCATACGCTTGCGTATTGCAGAATTTTTTGTTTTGCCTATCAGAGTAATTTATTACATATAATGGTTACACATTACTCAGTTACTGTTTTTGTCGTTATCGTCGGGCATTAAGGCTGAGGGGGTGCGATTGTTCTTTTTATTCCAGTGGCGCCATCTATGGTCAAGAGTTCGACTTCTGCGACACCCATACGTCACACTCGTTTATAGGACGGACCGATTCGTACACCCATTCATTTATCCACAGATCTTAGAACCAGAGAACGATTAATCTCCAGATCAGTACTCCCTGAGGTATTGATTTGTTATGAGAACATGGAAGACTTTGTGACCCAACAGATTTAACAGCACCAATCATCATTTACTTCGCGGGGAGTCTTTTGACATTTGGAATCGAACTCCCGTTCTCACAGACGTGAGTCCAGCACCCTGTCAATCAGGCTATCCCGAGCCCTGATGGCTCAGGGGTTCGAGCTTTCGCCTTCCAATGAGGTGAACTGGGTTCAAATCCCAGTGACAGTTGGTTGATGCGAATTTCGCGTCCGACTTGCACCCTCTACAGTGCAGGTGTAAAATATCCTCAATGGTAGACAGATCATGGATTAGAGTCCTCTAGCCGTCAGGCTAACCGTGGGAGGTTTTCGTGCTTTTCCTCTTCATGTAACGCAAATGCGATTGAGTTCCATCAAAAAGTCCTCAACGGAAGCAAATTTCTCCCAATACTTGATTCAGGAGTTCCCTTGTCTTCTGGATTGGGTTCAAAATTACAAGGCTATGGAGTTAAACGCTAAAAGTCATAAACCCAGAAATTATGTCAGCTGTTCAACGGGGGTTGTAAAATAAAATAAAAATCGGGCTATTCCGGCCCGATTCAGTTAATCGTGAATACCAGTAATTATAATTTGCATTTACTACATCGTGATTGCAAATAAATGCTGTTGTTACTATGATTACGATTAATATTGACCAATATAAGAAATCGTGATTACAGACATACTTTCTAGAATAATAAGCTAAAATATGCATTGATATTATTAATTCTTACCAAAATATTTTCTTTTGCACAGCATTCTTCACCTTTTAACGTGTTTCAACTTGTTTTACTACTTATGTATGTGACTTAAATTTAAAAAACAGTATTTATAAGCGCATTTTAATTTTCAATGTTATATTTGCAGTGTTATATATTAAATCTGACCTGATCAGAATATATAATTAACTCGATGAGCGTGTTTTAAAGAAAAATTCGTCTACCCGGAAAATCTTTCGTAATAGCAATATTATTGAAAGATGCATTAAAATAGTTGCACGCATTTTAAGTGCCATTAAAATAAAATAAGTAAAAAAAAAGCGTTTTATATTAAAGAAAAAAACCTTTAATAGTAAGTGTAGAATATATTGTAATAGAATTTACTGTTTGAAGTATAAAATATTTCTTTTAATAAAATATAATTACTCTTTTGAATTTCCATTAAAATATAAATTTTTTCTGAAAAATCAATTCTTTGTTATACTGAATGATATAATGAAATATAGAAGTAGAAATATTCGATTTTTATAAGAATAAAATACAAAGAGGAGTTCAGATTTTATTTTTTCAAAAATAAAAATGACACATTCTAAATTAATGTGCATCTGTGGAAATTGATTATCTGTCTGGCAATAATAGGTAACATCTTTTTATGGACTATAAAAAGAAAAGAAGTGAAAAGTTTTTGAATCGAATTCAAACTTTTTGTGAGGAATTTTATTTTCTTCTGTAACGTAATATTTCATGTAATTGGTCGGAATAAGCACGAAAAATTAATAAAGTTCTATTTTTGGTAATAAAAGAAAGAAATTGTAGGCGATAACTCCAATAGTGGAAGGATGTGATTGACTATTGTGATATCTGTAATTGTATCGTAACTAAATTTATATTCATATATAACTTATTAAATTAGGTTATTATTTTAGCTCAACTGTTTATTTATAATTGCTTTTTTTTGTATTTAAATTAGAAAGTTAAGATTAAATGGATTAAGGAAACGATAATAACTTCAAATCAGATGGTTTCCTTCATTAATGTTTACTTTTTTTGTATGAGTTTTTCGTATCGTATGATCTTTAAAATATATGATAATATCAATTATGTATTTGAAATTATATTTTTCAATTAAAACAAAATGAGTAATGAAATTATTTGAAAATCCATTTTTAATTTATTTTTCCGTGCATGAGAACTTGGCCGCCCGGAAAAATCATCCTCATGCCCTTTCGTTATAAATTGGCTGTTCTTTTTTTTTTCCTTCCAATGCCCGCCTTTGAATTGGCTGTTTGTGCACACTTAAAACGGAACTTTTATTTACCTAAATAATATTAATTTTACATTTAGGTAATTTCCTAAATATTATGGTCGTCGGGCTACCGAAGCGGGGGTGCCATCCCCTCCACAGAGGATCAAGTCTCGCAGTGGACTGATCGTTAAGACACGGTTCCCAGCAGATCACCGAAGTCAAGCATCACTGGCTACTGTCAGTGTGCGGGTGGGTGACCACTTGGATCAGTCTGCGTAGGGACCGAGGGTGTACGGTATTGGTCCTCGATAAACTGTGCTACCGTAAAGTGCTCGACTTCGCGCGCAGGCCGTCGGGCTACCGAAGCGGGGGTGCCATCCCTTCCGCAGAGGATCAAAATTGTGATGGCATGTCTTCGGATCATCCTCCGGGATGTTTCCCAGACAATCGCCAATAGCCCATTGTGCAGTTCTAGTGCGACGTAAAGTAACAACAACCACAGAGGATCAAAATTGTGATGGCATGTCTTCGGATCATCCTCCGGGATGTTTCCCAGACAATCGCCAATAGCCCATTGTGCAGTTCTAGTGCGACGTAAAGTAACAACAACCACAGAGGATCAAAATTGTGATGGCATGTCTTCGGATCATCCTCCGGGATGTTTCCCAGACCGTCGCCAATAACCCATTGTGCAGCTCTAGTGCGACGTAAATTAACAGCAACCTAAATATTACTGTCCGAAATTACATTTAAATAGGCACAGATTCATTTAATTTAATAACCGTCGTTGAATAGCAGACCCAATTGTTTGAGTTTATGACTACCAATGTTCAAATCCGTGGCCTTGTAATTTTGACCCCAATACAGAAGACAAGGGAATGTCTGGATCATATAGTGGGAGAAATTCGCCTTCGTGGAAGACTTTTTGACGAAACTAACCTGCATTTGCGTTACATGGAGAGGAAAAAAAAAACTCCTACGGTTAGCCTAATGGCAAGAGAACTGTAACCCATGATTCGTCTACCACTGGGGATATTTAACGTCGGCACTGTGGTTGGTGCAAGCCGAATACGGAATTCGTATCGACCAACCACGCTGGGATTCAACCCCGGTTCACATCATTGGAAGGCAAGCGCTCTATCCCTTGATCCACCACGACTCTCAGTGCTTCGTTGTAAATGAAAGATTTAGTGACAAAACTTGGCTAGCTTGACAAGTCAGTTTCCAAGTCATTAATTTATGTTAACTGATATTTCTGCGCCTATTTAAACACAATTTTCGCCATAATTAATAGAAAACGTAAAATTAAGGTGATTCAGAAATTTTAAAGTACCGTTTCTAATGCGCATGAACAGGCAGGTTGTTGTGCAAAAACGAACGGTGGACAAAGGAATTTCTGGACATGGGGTGATGCTACATCTTTTCGAAGTTTATAATTACTCTACTGCGGCACCTTATATAGATTATATTAGTAATTCCTGTTTGATTTTAAAAATAGTAAATAACATAAAATAGTTATTAAAATAAAACGTAAAAACATAAAAAGCCGCACATACTGTTTAGTTAATATGTTCTATTTTATATTTAATGTCATATTTAATGTTAGAAACTTATAATTTAAAAAAAAATAATCAATCTTTAAATTTGCAATTGTTACGTATGTTTTTTTAAAAAATCTTAACCATTATTTAAGAATCAGCTGTTTCAAGTGGTAAAACATCAAAATTAATAAATTGATCGAAATATTCTTACACTTCTTGATCAAGTGCCTTTGAAGTAAAAATTCTTTCATCTCGTGCGTTTCTGATAATAATCCATAAGCTTGAAAAAAAATATTTAAAAATCAACTATTTAAATGCTAATACTGATACAAATATTCTTACACTTCATGCCTTTGGAGTTAAAAGTTTTTCCTTTTTGCGTTTCTAAAATCTATAAGTTGAAAAAAATCTTTTCTTTACCATTTTTTTTAAAACAGATATTTTAAGTTGTAAAACAGCAGAATTTATGAACACTGATAGAAATATTCTTACATTTCCTGTTAAAATGCCTTTAAAGTTATTTTTTAAAATATTTTTGTTAAGCTTTTGAAATGAAAATATCCATTTTTTACCAATATTTAAAACCCAATTTTAAGTTGTGAAACATCGTAAATACATTTCTCTACATTATTCTTAAAATATTCTTTTGCAACTTCACATTTTACAGTTTTTGAAATGAAGACAATTAGTGGTCAAAACCCACATAGAAATGTCTCTTTCTGGTTGACCTTAATTTTTCGTGTAACATATAGACGCAAAGAAATAAAGAAATGTCAAACAAGTCAACACCCACCCGTATTTCGAAATAAGATGTTTGTTGTTTTATTTTATTTACCTCGCTTACACACCTGAGTAAGGGCATCTTATCTTCTAAAAATTCTTCTACTATTATTCAATTCTCTTTGGCAATGAATGACTTGTCACGATAATAAATCTCCCCAGAGGAATTAATTTTTTTTAATCAGATTAAAAAAGGCACTTTATATGTTTTTACCATGTTTACATGTTTTAAGAGTAATGATTGTCTTTAACGTTCTGTATTGTTAAACAAGAACTATTCATTTAGTTCGAAAATCTTATTAACGAGTTCGCAAAATTGAAAAAAAATTACCTTGAATATTTTTTTTAATGATGGGATGTCAGTGTTGTTAAAATACTTATATTTTATAATTCAAAATATTTCCGACCCTTATTAAGCAAAATAATAAAGAATAATAAAAAAATACTATTAAAATTATTTTTACTTGGAATTTTTGCATAAACTAACTTTATAATTGTGTGGTGTTTTTTGAATGCTTAAAAAATTATAAAGCTGCTATCATATCATGGATGATATCATAGAGCTGATGATGATATCTTAGATGATATATTATATCATAAATGACAGATGATGTCATAGATGATAGATGATATTATAAATGATTGATGATATCATAGAGCTGCAAAACCACTGCTATATTTCCCAATATGTCTTCGTCCTAACCACTCCTGTATAATAATTTATTAAACTAACTTTATAATTGTGTGTTGTTTTTTAAATGCTTAAAAAATTATAAAGCTGCTATCATATCATGGATGATATCATAGAGCTGATGATGATATCATAGATGATAGATGATATCATAGAACTGCAAAACTACTGCTATATTTCCCAATATGTCTTCGTCCTATCCACTCCTGTATAATAATTTATTTACTGATTTATCGAGATAAAAAATGCTTTAATTTAATATAAATTTTGCAATAGTTCTGCACCTTGTTTCTGGTATTTGGAATATTTAAAACGTTTACAAGAAATACTTTTACGCGTGTCAATGAGAGTAAAAATAAAATTAAAATTGGGAATAAGAAAAACTTGCATCAAATTGAAAAATTAAAAGAAAAATTCTGCTTAACTCATTTAAACTTTCCAATTTTATTTAAACTTTACACCTGAGATGGTAATATTAACCAGCTACCACTCAGAGTTGGCCAAAAATGTAATCGATTACATTTTTTTATTACAGTAATCAATTACTTGTAATCATGATTACAATTTTCAAAAATTTTGATTACAGCTGTAATCATGATTACAATATTGATTACAGTAATCAATTACTTGTAATCGTGATTACAAAGTTTGATTACAGCTGTAATCATGATTACATAGTCGATTACAGTAATCAATTACTTGTAATCATGATTACAATTTTCAAAAAATTTTGATTACAGCTGTAATCATGATTACAATTTTGATTACAGTAATCAATTACTTGTAATCATGATTCCAAGTAATTGCGATTACAAGTAATCACAACAAAAACGATTACAAGTAATTATGATTACAAGTAATCAAAATATATGATTACATGTAATTTGATTACATGTAATTTGATTACATGTAATCATGATTACATGTAATCTAATTACACGATTACAAGACTATTGTATTCTTATAAATGATTATATTTTACAGTAGATAGTAGAATGTATTTTATAATGATACATTTTGCACGTATTAACATGTACTGCATTTTGTACGTATTTGTATACGTACAAAGGAATGTAACTGAAATGTATGTACATATGATTTTATCTAGTGCATATGTTCAGACATTTTAGTATCACACACATGTACATACACTTATATTGTAGGTATAAAATATATGTACGTATGTATATAGATAATAATTACGTATGTATGTGCAAACAATGTAGGCATGTACATTTATACACAATGAATATATGCATTTTATGCAAATATTTGTGTATGTAAAATGTATATCTATGTTCATGTACGCATGTATATACAAGTACTTGTGTTTGTACGAACATACATACATTGTCTGTACAATGTATGTCCCATGCATGTATGTGCAATTTATTTATGAACAGTACAATATATGTATGCATATACAATATAGGTATATCTGTAGGATGTACAATGTATGTATGTATACATGTACATGATATGCATGTCCAGTGTATTTATGTATATGTACATAATATGTTCATGCTCAATGTAAGTATCCAAATATGCATAATACATTTGTGAACTATTGTACGTACATTGGGCGTATTTATATTTCACATATATTCATACATGCATTCGACATGCATAACGTACGTACACACATTTGAGATGCATATATTGTACAGATGTATATACATATAGCGTACAGATGTATATTCATATAATGTACATATGATGAAATGAACATATAATGTTCATATAATGTACATATGTGTGTACATATACAGTACGTATGTGCATAAATATATTGGGCATAATTCCTTCGTACAAATTTTACATGTGTACATGCATGCTATCCCTATCTATGCATATGGTGCAATGTATATATGTACAATGAATGTATCCACACATGTACAATACACGTATGTTCCATGTATGCATATCCATATGTACTATATATGCACGTACAATACATGAATGTATGTAAATACATTGTACATGCGTACATACATTACACGTATACATATGTACATTACATTTATGTCTAAATATGTGTACAATGCAATAAATAAAATGCATGTAAGTTAACTTTTAAATGACTCAAGCAAGTTAAATGACAAAATCAAACGATATTTAAATTTAGTTTTCAGCTTTAATTGTTCTATATCATTTTGAAATTCTCTGAATAAAAAATTATTTTCGGGTATTTTCATGAAATGTTTGACAATACAGATTTAATTTTTTATAACATAATGCATGATTCATAGAAATTTTTTAAATGGTAAGAAAAACGGTAAATTTTATGTGTGGAATTAATATTTAGAAATTCCAAATAAAATTATCGTTTGCTTTCTAAAAAATATGAGGTCGAGTTTCACATACCTTAGAATAATTTTAAAACAAATTTTAATAACTTTACTCATATAAATTTTTTTAATGTATGCACAATGTATGTGTATATTGTAATTACATATATTTAAATGTACGCACGTATTTGTACATTACTTGTAATTATGTACATGTATACGTTGTATGCACATGCATACATTGTGCATATAACTATTTTTTGTACATCCATGCATTACATGCGCATAAGTATTAATAAAGTATGTAGTTATATAAGTACATACGTAAGTTGTACATAAGTACATACTTTGCGTGCACATATATCGATGTACATATAAATATGCATGTATACATGTACGCATTTTATTTACGCAACTATGTGCATATATTGTACCTTTAAATAACATTTTTACATATTGTACGCAAATACGTACAATTTTATATACAAACGTACATTGTATATACGTGCTATTATCGTAAATTTATACAATATATGCACTTAAGTACATAAAAGCATGCAAACGCATAAACATTATTTTCATATACGTTCATACATACATAGTCTATGTATACAAAGATACAAAACATTGCCTTTTTGTACAAACTAACATACATGAGTACATGTATCATAAATGAATAATTATATGTACTAAGCATATGCGCATTGCATTAAGTATATTGCAATATAATTATGAATATTGTACGTACAAACAACGTTTGTGCATACATTGTATGTATAGGAATCGCAAATTGTACGTTCATGCGTGCGTACATTCTATGTACATAAAAATATGTAAACACATGAATACTTACATAAAAAATTTGACTATAGTATACAATCGTAATAACTTGTAATCGTATAGTTTGATTACAAGTAATCACAATTACATGTAATCAAATTACATGTAATCATGATTACATGTAATCATGATTACATGTAATCATATATTTTGATTACTTGTAATCATAATTACTTGTAATCGTTTTTGTTGTGATTACTTGTAATCGCAATTACTTGTAATCATGATTACAAGTAATTGATTACTGTAATCAAAATTGTAATCATGATTACAGCTGTAATCAAATTTTTTTGAAAGTTGTAATCACGATTACAAGTAATTGATTACTTGTAATCGTGATTACAAGTAATTGATTACTGTAATCAAAATTGTAATCATGATTACAGCTGTAATCAAAATTTTTTGAAAGTTGTAATCACGATTATAAGTAATTGATTACTTGTAATCGTGATTACAAGTAATTGATTACATAGCTGTAATTATCTGTAATCAATTACAGTTGTAATCGATTACTGTAATCAACGGCCAACTCTGCCACTGCTAGCATTCTGGTTTTTTTCATGTTTTATTGCAATTAAGAAAGAGAAAACGATTTCAATTTCAAATTAGACATAATATTCAGACGATTATTTTCAAAGAAAGAACTTATAATTGTTAAAAAACAACTTCTTCCTATTTAATGGAATAGATAATCTGAAGAGCGGTAGTTTTTAATCTTTCAAATCATATAAAATTAAATAAAAACTAAGGAAATTGAATAACATTTTTGATATCACTATACAATATAAAACGATAATTTTATAAAATTTATTTTTATTGTTGCTTTCTTATTGTAGAAAAAAAATCGTTTGATGTTATAGATAATTAACAAATAGGACCCAGAAATAAATGTATCTCATTAAAATCAATAATAAAAGTACGGTATTTTCCTGTAAATTATTCATCTTGTATTTAACCATATTTTTATTCTGTTTTATTTTGATTACAAAGATATTTAATGTATTTTAACACTAGTTTTAACCATTATTGAATTTATCTTTTAGATTTACTTTTTGCCATTTTGCTTTTTTTTAATAGTTTAGTTAAAATGGAGAGCAAGCATGGTGATTATCTTATTCAAAGTTAAAAATTTAAAAATGAAAGTGATCTTTCTTTAATACGTAATAAAGTTTAATTTTGAGACATGTTCTTATTGTGTAATATTTTATGTTAAACACATTGAATCACCGTGTTAATATCATTAAATGGGGAAAAAGTCGCATTTATTTTTATAACATATTTTATAAAAAACTGTTTATTGGCAACATAAGTAATTAAAATAGTTATTTCAAAATAATTATTTAAAATTTTAAAAGAATTCTATGTGTTGACTTTTTGCACTATTGCTAAACACGTATCGTTGGCGTAAAATATCTAACGCATTTTTAGTTTAACTGAAAATTAAATACTTATTTTAAAAACAAAACTTTTGTAGATAAAGTTGCTCTGATAATCGAGAAAAATATGTTTTAAATCTTATTCCAATGAAATTAAGTACTTTATCAGTTGCACCAAGTTTGCGTTGATACAATAAAATATTTTGGGACATTTTAATTTCCAAACCACCCTGTCTAAAATATTTGCTTTTTAAATAAGTACGAAATAAGTGTCGAATGCGACGTAACTTTTAAGGTGAATATAAATTTGCATTTTTTAATTAATGTTTTATGATCTTATGGTGGTTTATGGTTGTTTTATG
The DNA here is from genome assembly GCF_982258835.1 of Parasteatoda tepidariorum. Lineage (NCBI taxonomy): Eukaryota > Metazoa > Arthropoda > Arachnida > Araneae > Theridiidae > Parasteatoda > Parasteatoda tepidariorum. The sequence goes on from NC_141758.1 coordinate 91,158,023, forward strand.
ATGAATGACATCTTGCGAAAGATAATTTCGTAAGATGTGCGGTTACTAAATATGTACACCGAAACGATAACAGTAATTGCTGTGTCGTAAAACGTATAATTTTAATTTAATTCCGACATTTTTGTTTTATTTTTAATATTTAAGAAATGTTATAATCTGAACAATAGAAATAAATAAAAAAAAGAAAAGAAAATGATCACGAGAGTTTATCGTTCTAAGAAATAAGGTTAATGAGTATTTTCTATTAAAGTAAAAATTGGAAAAAACGCGCTCACCTACGGAAAGCTTTGACAATTTAAAACCAATTATAAGTTCAAAAAAGCCAAGCAATTAACAGTTCAAAAGGTCTTTTATAGATAAGTTCTTCATTCAAAGTATTTGTCTTCAAATTAATATTTTTTCATTTTAATTTGATATCTTATCGCCTCATCTTTTTACTTTAATTTCAAAGGAAATCTAGATTGAAATCATACAGGAATTTTTAAATGATAGTTTTTAAATACTTATAATACGAAAACAATAAGAATAAAGAACAAAACAACTCTAGCAGAAAATTAATGCAACTGGGCATATACTTTTTATCTTCCAGTTTCTAGTTCTAGTACAATTTCTTTTCAACAAATGGCATGGCAAATAGTCAACGTGTACATCGGAGAAAAATAAGGGAAAACCACAACACAATTTTTAGAATTATTTTAATAAATAAAATTCACTTAGCAATATTTTCGAAATATCCATCATCAGGTACACTTACATACATTCATGAAAAAAAAATGCGTTACTTTGCGTTGCTGGCAAAGAAAGTATAAAAAAAAATGGGCAGATGTTGTAACGATATTGTTTTTTTTATTTTTATAAACACATGAAAAATATTATTTCTTTACATTGAGAAAAAAAGTATAGTAAAAAACTATCAGAATATGGTAAAATTTACCGTGTTTCTGGCTGTAATGGAGCATCAAAAACCTCAGTAATTTTTACCCAAACACTTTGGTAAAATTAACAATGAAATATTGTTTTATAATGTGCGTTAAACATTGCCAATTTTATTCTGATACTTTAGAGGAAAGCATAAAAATAATTTTTTCGCTTAAAATTACTTTTTAGTTTTGTATTTTTTACTAAATGTGTGATAATAAGAAATATAATTTTGAGAACCAAAATTTCTAGCAAACCGTTACTGTATGAAAGGAACAATTACCAAATGAATGGTTTAAATATTGTATATTTTACTAAATGTGCTATAATAAGAACTATAATTTTGAAAACCAAAATTTCCAGCTAACCGTTACTAGATGAATGGAGCAATTATCAAATAAATGGTTTAAATACCGTATATTTTGGTTTTTACCTATGATTTTTTTTTACCAGAAATTCCGTTAGAATACAGTACGGAAAATTTACCAGAATTTTTTCCACCGTGTTCCAAAAAATATGTTTCTGTGAACTGTTGATCTTTATATTATTATCTACAGATTTTTCCAAAAAAAAAAAAAAAAAGAGCCATTGATTTCCGATTAACTGGTAAAATATTGCTGAAACGTTATTTTAACCGATAAGTAAGGTAATTATAGTGTGATCCTTCATTCACGATTCCGAAACGTGATCGAAGGATAATGAATTTTAATCTTTCCCCAACTGTTTTTGATCAGCTGTTAGAAATTTCACGAAAGGAGTAGCTTCCACTACTTTTACCAAGTGTCGCCAAAAAATAGTGGTTAATCAGTGTGTGCCATTTTGAAAAATGAACTTTTTTTTCTGATATAAACGTGGAAGTTTAATTGCGCCATTTTAAAACTCGTGACTTATGAAACTTCGTATGGCAAAGTATATAATTATTTTTGAAATATTTTAGAGTTATTTGTTTTGATTAATATAGCATGGGAACTGCAAAAAGAATTTTTTTATTATAATTGTATGAAATTATTTTTAATAACATTCAGGTTAAGAATTAGTGTTTCTTAATCAATAAGATATTAGTTCGGCCTTTTTGATTTCTATCAATAATTGTTAAAATAAAATAAAAATATTATTCGCTTTTTTTTAAACTTTCTGTGTTTATGTAAGATGTGATGTTTTATTATACTCTAGATAATAAATTAAAATACGTAATCGGGGACAAAAACACTTTTTTTTAAACAAATAGTCAGTTTAATGGAGACACAAAATTTTTAGGCTTACGAGAGGGTGATATAGTCAATTGTGAGATTTTTACAGATTTTAGAAAAACGTAATTTTTTATTATAAATTCCATCTATATTGAGCAGCATAACTTGAAAAGTTTTTTTTAATTATGAAAAAACAAAACCAACTTATAAAAAAAAATTAAAAACAGCAAAATAAAAATAATAAACTGATAATTACTCGAAATGATATTCTGAATTCAATTTTCTAAAGGCTAACAAATTTTATGAAATGCGTGCAAAAATATTTTGCTTTATTCATTTATTTGATCTTCAGTAGATATGACAAGTATACAAAAACTAAGTATAATATTAAGAGGTCATTCTTTCTGACATGTTACTTTTCTGTCATCACACCTTCTAGAATGCTGCCACCCCTCCTATCTAAATAATCTGTACAGTATCCTCGAAGTACTTTTGAAAGTGACAATAAGATATTCTCTAAAACATCAGCAACTCTAAAGTTAACATAATGGCATTTAAATGTCATTATGTTAACTTAAGCGTTGCGATTAAAAATAAATAAAAATAAATAATTATTTGTTAAATAATTATAGCTCTATAATTATTATATTAATATTTAATATAGTAATTATAGCGTTAAAATAAATAATTATTTATTTTTAAATATCTTAAAAATGAAGTTTACTACCATCGAGCAATTAACTTATTAATTTATAGAATCAATCAAAAATCCCTTTAAAAACTATATCACAAAGAATCAAACGTTTTAAAATATAATTACAATTAAGGAAATTAGCATAATGATATTTACTTTTCTGCAAATATCTAAAGAATCAAGTCAATAGTTACAATCAAACCAATTAATTGATAGAATAAAAAAAAACATACTTTTGAAGTTGAACGTTACAAAAGTCGTTAATGTACACATCACGTAGGCAAGTTGCAGAAAATTTTTGATTCTGCACTTAAACGATTAATTTGCAGATTGGTTAGGCGTTGCACTTATTATCGACTTTCGAACATTAGATAAACTAGTTTGGTATGCTAAACGAGCGATTGAAATTTTTTGAACAAAATTATTCAGGTTTTATCGCAAGCTATTAAATACACTGAAAAATTACGAGTAAAATTACAATGAAAAGTGGTGGAACTCAGGTCGCCAATACCTTATACTTTAAAATCCTTATTTACTGTAAAAGTTTACAACACAAAAAATCAGACATACCATCCTTTTTTAAGGAATATTTACTGTAAAATCACTGAATCACTGTAATTAAATAAATATTACTGTAAAAATTACGGTATATAATTTTACGGAGCAAAATATCTGATATGCCGTGATTTTTAAAGTAATATTTACTGTAAAATCTCTGAATCAGTGTAATTAAATAAATATTACTGCAAAACTTATAGAGTATAATTTTACGGTAAAAACAGATTTTACGTCAAAATGGATTCTAAGGATGCTTATCTCAGGGTGCCACGCTTTTTACCTTGAAATTCCTATTTACCGTAATTATGAGGTACAAAGAAAATCTAATATGCCGTGATTTTTAAAGTAATATTTACTGCAAAATCTCTGAATCACTGTAATTAAATAAATATTACTGTTAAAATTAGGTTGTAAAATTTTATCATGAAAATAGATTTCACGGTAAAGGGGATTATAAAGATTCTGCACTCAGGGTGGCAGTACTCTTTACCGTAGAAAACATTTTTATTGCAAAATTTTCCGAAAAAAAAATGTGATATACTATAATTTTTATAAGGTAATATTACTATAAAACCACTCACTCACTGTAATTAAAGAATTATTACTGTGAAAATTATGATATGTAATTTTACGGTTAAAATAGATTTTACTTAAAAAATAATTTTAAAGATGCTGTACTGAGGGTGCCATCACTCTTTACCGTAAAATAAATTTTTCTGTAAAATTTTACGAAACAAAAAAATCTGATTTACTGTAATTTTTAAGGTAATATTTATTGTAAAATCACTGACTCACTGTACTTAAAGAATTATTACTGTGAAAATTATGATATATAATTTTACGGTAAAAATAGATTTTACTTAAAAATTATTTTTAAAGATGCTGTACTGAGGGTGAAATTCACTCTTTACCGTAAGATTCATTTTTCTGTAAAATTTTACGAAACAAAGAAAATCTGATGTTCAGTAATTGTTAAGGTAATATTTATTGTTAAATCACTGACTCACTGTAAGTAAATAAATAGTACTGTAAAAATTACGGTGCATAATTTTACGGTAAAAATAGATTTAAGCAAAAATGAATTTTAAGGATGCTCCGCTCAGGGATGCTTTTCATCATAATTTGATTCGGAATTTTTAACAGAGTAGCTTAATTATCCAGAAGCAGTTCTAAAATATTACGCAAGTCTTGCCCTAGCACTCAAAACACTATTGACAATTCTAGTGAAGATCAACTAACGGAAGAACAAACAAGAGAACAAACGTTGTTGATTTGTGACTAATTTATCATTGAATCCTTTTGCAAAAAAAACAAGGTAAAGTTTTATAGCTAACGCATTTTAAACACTTATTTAACGAAAGTTCATAGTGTTTTACCAGACACTTCATTTGTTTTATTTTCGTGTCTGCCATTGTTCTCATGATAGCCTTGTCGTTATTTTATTGTTCGAACAATTTTCTCGCCTAACATACCTCATATGTCTGTGTCGTCAACAAATTTTTCCTGTTGTGTGACACTAACAAACTTTGGAGGTTCCTTGTCTGGGACCTAAGGCACGAAAATATGCAAATTTTCGTGTATTTAACTTCCGAGATTTAACTTATTACTGAGAGGGTTATGAAATAAATTTTAAATTCCATTTCTCGAGGAAAAACTAGTTTTTTATGATTTATAAGGTTGACGTAGAGGAGAGATTTGTACGAAAAGCATTAAAAAGTAATTTTGAAATGTTATCAAGAAATTTTATTAGTAATTTTATTAATAAAATTAAAATAAAAATATGACGACATTTCTTTAAAAAAAACATGTTCATATAGTGGACTGAAAAACGACTATCATTTTATTTTTGGAAAATCTAAAAATGAGCATGTTAGGATATTAGATTTAAAATGATTATAGAAGTTTATTGCAAACGTAATGCTTATTTTTTTTTTTCATTTTAGATCTGCTAAGTTTAAAAAAATTCTCTTCTTCGTTGTTTCAATTTTTTTTTAAAAATTTAAATTTTTTTTTTATTTGGATGATTTTTATTTTATTTTCATCTTCATTTTAACTTCGTGTTTATTGATGTCCAAAAAGTATTGAAATTTTGATTGAGATTTTTAGATTGTTTTTCTTAAATAGTTTATGCATTGCAAAGCTATGAAAATTATTTTTAGTACAAAATTTTGTAACTACAATTTTTTTTAAATTTTTTTTTCTTTCCCTTTCAACAATTAGTGAAAGTTAAACAAAAATAATTCCTTAAACACTAGATACTTATTTTAGGTAAAACAAAAGTTTGAATTTCTTTTTTATATAAACATTTAGAAACGACTTTAAAAAAAAAACGCATTTAATGCTTAATTCAGTATTACCAAACCATTTTGTAAAGTCATCAATATCATCACATTTTCAGATATTTTTAAAAAATATTTTAAATTTAAATTTTAATGCATGTCAAACCGTAGGAAATGGAATATGAAATTGATATCCCCTTTTAAATATTTTTATATTCATATTTTGCTTGAATAAAAAATTGCTGATAGAGATTAATACAAAACTAATAGCTCCATACTAATACCATGCTAACAGAATTTAAATTTTAAAAACATGTTTTTGAAAAACTTTGGCACATTATTTTTTTATACATTACAGTTGTACTCATTAGGCTTATAAATTAGTGTCAGAAATATGAAAACAATGAATAATTATAATTCCGTTTATTGATCAACAGGAAAGTAATTAATTGATTTATTACTTTCAATGAAATTGGACCAGTAACTTACTAAGAATGACTAATGATGTGAAAAGATATGCCTTATGATAACATCTACTATGTAATTAATAATTATTCTAATTCGTGAATCGTGATACTCGTTTAGCTAGGGGAGGAATTGACCAGGGACATACATTTTAAATTCCAGTTAAACTATTCAGTTTTTAAAAACGAGTTTTTTCTGTTCTATATTAATCCAAAATATTCTATGGTCGCTCCGTGCTTTTTTCGTTTAAATCGTTTAATTTAAATATGAATAACTTAAAACTCATTTTACAAAAGATATTTTTCCATGTATCATTAAAATTTTGTAAAGAAATGCAAAATTTATAGTTTTGTGTACAACATTTTTTTTTAAAATTTGTACCTAAATTCAGGGAATTGAATATAAATTTCCTATTTCAGGTATTTTTAAAACTTTAATAAATATGGAAATTATTTCTATGCTTTTAAAACATTTTTCTGAAATTAAGTCATATTTTAATGAAATATGTGTTTATTTCTAAGTAAATTATAATTTTACTTCATTCATAAATATGTGAACTTCTTATTTGCTGGAATAAAATTGTTCATAGTTTGGTATTTTCGTACAACGTAAGATCATGCTCATCATTTTGGAAAGATAATATTTTTAAAAATCTAAAAGATTATAGGGAATAATAAAAAATAAGATTTAAAAACATCAGATATTAAAATATCGATTTCTCCTGAATTATTCCACCGAATTTGCTCAAACTTTGTATTTAGCCATGTAAAATTATATTCTTGAAAATGACGTAGAAATTGTTTACTTTACAATTCAAAATTTTTCGATTATTATTTAGTAAAATAGTAAAAATCATAAATATTTAATAAGAGTTATTTTTTGCATGGAATTATCTGTGGATAATACCATGCAAATGTTTACCATTTAACATGTTTATTAAGTTTAAAATTTAATTAGTCAAGAATTTAACAAGTTAAAAAAATTCCCGAGATATGGTAAAATACACAAAAAAAAAGTTAACAAAATTCCGAATCCATCGAAAGAAAGTTATACTTATTCAGAGAAAGTACGTTTTTGTGATTGATTTCGTAACTTAAAATATCGGGAATAATCAAGTAATATAGGGGAGAGTGGGGTCAATTGGTGTATTTAATAAATCTACATGTACACCCCTGCTGGCAACCATTTTTAAGTACTTTTGAAAGAGTTACATCACAAAATATATTTTCACTCTACGTAAGTACTTTTTTTGGTATTAGAATATTATATTGTAACAAAGTAATTTTGTTTAAACAAATAAAAATTATTAACCGAATATGTAAGTGGACACCTTAATTAACATTTCAATAAAAAATATTAGTTCTGTAAATTAACTAGCATTGTTTTTAACAAATGAAGCTGAACTGGCGTCTTGGGGACGATTGTAACAATAAGTAAAGGGACGACTGTAACAGCTGAAAATAAATAATCTTATGCTTACAAACCATTACTTAACTCTTTAAGAACCACCAATAGTTTCCTATAGCATTTATATTATGTTCCATGTGCATTATTTTATTTGTCACCTTTCACAGCATAAATTAAAATTTTTAACCCCTTAAAGTTAAAAGTTTAACCCTTTAGGTCTCTGCTCATTATTATTTTTACTCCTAAAATATCACTACTATTTTGATCAATAAAAAAATATACCACAACTATGATAATATGTATAATTAACTATGCTTTTGTTAAATTTATGAACTGTTACAATTGACCCCGTTAAGTGGAGACAATTGTAACAAGTGCACGACTGCCAAAAATTGTTAATAACTAATATAATAACATTTAAAATAAGGTATTTTTTTCTGGAAGAGGATAGTCTACTTTACTCGTCTGTCAATTAATACTAATAATGTATTGGATTTTTTGTTAGTTAAAAATAGTTAAGTAAAAAATGTTACAATTGACCCCACTCTCCTCTACTAATCAAATATACGAATCAAATATACTAACTAATTAGCATATTTGAGGTTACCCCCTCGAATCATTTAGATTGAGTCCACAAACAGGAAAATCAGATTATTAAATCAAAAGTTTATCTGGATGGTCCATTTATTTTATTTTATTTTACTTTATTATTTATTTATTTATTTATTTATTGCGCACTGTACATCCATACTCTTGTTTACTAAGTAAGAAAATTTTATTTCTAAACGAAAAGAAAAACATTTTTTTTAAAAATTTTAATACAGAAATGATTATTACAAATTTTATACATTTAGTGCGTAGAAAACTTATAGTGAGAAATGCAACCAAAGTAGCCAAAATAAATGTGCAAATCAAGCATGCAAAATAAATAAATAAATAAAAATATGCGTAGGAAGAAGGGCTTTCAAAACACCATTTGGTGCTGTTAGAGAGGGTTAGAAATTATTCAGAATATGCAAGGACAACAAACAAAATCGTTCTGTATACCTACGTAATTACCGAAAATAACATATGATGCTTTTAAGTTGCACTGTTAGCAACATGAAATCTTTCCATGAAATATCAATAGGAATTTGGATATTGAGCATGTTACAACAAGTTTAACATGAAATTTTCAAGCTAATTATCACTTAACGTGAAAAGAAACAGGATACAGCACAGATAATAAATAATTAGAATAATACTTGACCGAGTTATTGTATTATTGTGAATGATGAATAAAATCCCTCTCATTCATTTTGAGGAATGCTATTTCCATTTTCTTCCTTTGTCAGAATAAGCAGATAGGCAAATAAATAAAATAGTTAAAATAAAGTAGTTTTAACTTTAAAGCTTATTTTAATTTGTTTAGTTCATAATAGAATTGTGTGCATACATTAATATAGTACATAACATGTATTAATAGTAAGAAATAAATTATTTTCATGATGTATCGGATAAAGAAAAAATCGGTTAACACGAATTAATTATGAGGGTCCCCCCAATTTCGCGTTAACTAGGTTCAACTGTACTAGGGTTTTACTCAGTATCTAGTAATTATTCGGTACTCCGGCAGATTTTCCTTACTCTGTTATTTCCTGGACCGGACGGACGAAATTCAGTACTTTAATGCTAACTTATGGGCACTTGAATTTACTTAGAACCGTTGATGGTGTTTTTAAAGCTAGGGAACGCTGCAAGCTCTTTACTGTTTATATTTCCAGGTTACTGTATGCAGTGTAATGTGAGACCCTTTGGCTCAAAACCATTGAGTCAATTTTAAGACCATTTTCCCGTGTTCATCCCCATTTGTTCGCTATTCTGAATGATAATTTCCTAAACAAACCTAGACTTGTTATTTTAAGTAAATGCTAACACTAACTTAAGCACGGTGAACAGCTTGCTGTAAGAACATAGAGTAATAAACTAGTTAAAAGAAGCCAAATTCGGACTGCCAAAAAAGCGAGTTCTTTCTATTTAAAGCAACCATGTCGCCTTTTTTTTTAAACAATATATATGTAAATAACTAAAACAAATTTTCACTTCAAATTCACTAGAATCATCTAATAACATTCATGAAATGCGACAGATTTAAGCTCGGAAATTGTTTTTCTTTTATTTTTGTTAAAAATTAAAATTATCTGTTTGAAAACATCGTTTGGAAATATTGCTGAAGTAAGCAGTTGTAAACTACCTAACCGGAAGTTGTGAAGGTAAAGAACTCGGGATTTGATTACATTTGTGTTGAAAACCTGATCGATATCTCGTAAACTATTTGTTCAATAGAAAGTTATCATAATTTTATATTGCAGTGCATAAAGCTTTAATACCTAGCTGGCCAATAAATCTAATCCTTTCTCAGTGCTTGGAACAAGCCCAGTATTAAATAAAAATTTTGACAGATTCCAAAAAAAAAATATTTTTTAAGTAACGATAACATCCCAATTCAGAAAAAATATATACAGTCGGAGATCTATTTAACGAATTTTCATTTTGCGATTTTCTCCATTTTGCGATTTTTTTTCGAGGAACCAAGAACATTTTGGATATTTCTTCGTAAAAATAACTTCCAGATAGCGAAGTGAATTTTCTATTTAACGAACTTTTCTTTGAGATCAATTTTCCCTATTTCCCAAAATATTTCAGAACATTTCCAACTTCTTAGCGCATCTTTTGGGGGAAATGACCTCTAACAAATTTTCGAAGCCACTTAACTTTTAGAGAAAGCAGTAAAATCCCTTTCCCTTTTTGTTTGCATTTCGAACGAAAAACTCTGACAAAATTAACGGATTTTATCAGTAAGCAATTAAACTTAAAAACGCATGTGGTAATGTATGTTTAAAATTACTTTTATAATAAATGCAGCTATAATTTCGTACATAAATTTAGCTTTTTTAAGTTGAATATGTGTGTAGCATGATAGGGTAACACTGGATAATGTTTTCAGGGGTCTGTCTAGGTTTTTCTGAGAGGTACCTATTTTGTGAAAATTTAGACATAATTTGTGAAAAATTAAAAATTATATTAAAAAATCAACACTAAAATATGGATTTATCGTTTCTTAAGGGATACAAAAATAAAATTTTAAGAGAAAGTATTTTGTGAAACGACCGTTTTTCCTAAAATTGAATTTGTGAAACTACCGTTTTTCCTAAAGTTGAATTTGTGAAGGTACTGCTAAACGGTAGTAAATTCGGCCTGGACAGACCCCTGGTTTTGCTCTATTCTTGCTTTCCATGCAGATTTCCTTTATGGTTGAGATTTATAAAATAAATAGTAGATACTAGTTAATAGCTATTTTAATAATGTCTAGTGTTTATGAATTTAAAACCTGTTTTGTAACTGATAAAATCCGTTAACAAAATTAACGGATTTTATCATTCGCTTTTAACCTATGAACGCAGGTGGTAATGTATGTTTAAAATTACTTTTATAATAAATGCAGCTGTAATTTTATACATAAATTGAGCTTTTTTAAGTTGAATATGTTTGTAGCATGATAGTGTAACACTGGATAATGTTTTGCTCTATTCTTACTTTCCATGCAGATTTCTTTTACGGTTAAGATTTATAAAATAAACAGTAGATACTAGTTAACATGATAATTGCTATTTTAATAATGTCTAGTGTTTATGAATTTAAAACCTGTGTTTTGCGTTGTTTAAATATTTCATGAGAGGATTTTCTATTTAACGAATTTTCCATTTAACGAACTTATTATAGAAATTCAGCGTCTTCGTTAAATAGAGGTCCGACTTTGCAATATTGGTGGAATAACGCTTCTCGGTGTTGAATTCATGTTGACAAGATCCAAGCACAGTTTGTATGCCTCATTTCATGTCACTCAATCACATTTATATGCATATAATTTCACGCTTCGTGTTCTCCAATCCATCACTACAGCCTTCGAATGGTAGGGTTTGGCAAACTATTTACTCACGACCTACGGAATCAAGAACTCGAAATGCGGAGAATTAAGTCCTTTCAAGGACAAACGCCCTGTGGTGGACAAAATCCTTTGTACAAGAGCTCCTCTCAAGATTTTTGAACCAATGAATTAAAATCTTGACCTTGATTGTGAATGATGACTTCTAAGCGGGTTTAAGCAACCTGGGAATAGATGTTTTTTTTTTTTAAATTGATTAATTGATTGATTCCTATGTAGATTTCCATAGATTGGATCAGATGGTCAATGTGCGGTTGTTGTTAATGATTTAATGACCTTGAGAGGACAAGTATTGTATTAGCAAAACAATTCGTTTTGTTTATTTTCGTTTGTAGATAAGTTTCCATGCCTATGAATATGGATTCATGGATGATAATGCTTATTTATTTTAATGCCAGTATAGAACGAAATTTTCTTTGAAAATTATTTTAGTTGAATATAATTAAGATACGTTTAAATGAAACGAAAATCCTCTTCGCCTTGATATCTAATATTTTGAGCAAATTGAGAATGTTACCTCCAGGATTGGATTTAAGGAACAATTCGTTTTCTTTATTTTCCTTTATAGGTAAGTTTCCATGCTAATGAATAAGGCCCGGATTTTGATGACATTTGCATTTTTTTGCATTTTTTGCATTTTTGGACATTTTTTGAGATTTATAGGGCATTTTCTTTAAAATTTTGAGGCGTATTTTGCATTTTGAAGCATTTTTTAAATTTTTTGTTAAATTTTTCTAATTTTTCTAATTTTTTTATAATTTTTTATTATTACACTGGCTTCCAAACAATGAAGAAAATTTCTAGAATATTAACATCTTTTCAAATTGAAGAAGAATTGTCAGTAAGTGTGACCGTCCTTTTCAAGTACGCACCAATAACATCAGTAGACGTTGAAAGAAGCTTCTCCTGGTATAAAAATTTGCCTTCAGACAAGAGACGCTCGTTTACATTTCAAAATATTAAAAAAAAATAATTAATAATCCACTGTAATTCTGATATTTAGTAATATTATGAGATGGAAGTTGTTATATTCATTTAAGTTTCTATACAAAATGAAAATGTTTTGGAGTCAATATATTTTCCTTTTTTTTGTTATTTTTGGATATAAAGCATATTTGTCAAACTTTAATGAACGTAGAACAAGTATTGCATTGCTTTATATTTTTTGAAACGACTCATAATAATTTTAAAGAGTAAAACATTGTTTTAGTTCAATATTTTTACTTCTATTTAAGTCATGTCATAAGGCATTTTTAGCGCAATTTTCGCATTTTAATGGCATTTTTTGCAGTTCATAAGGGCATTTTTTGCACTTTTTAAGGCCATTAATTGAGATTTTTTAGGTCATCAAAATCCGGGCTCTACTAATGAATATGAATTTCTGAATTCATGAATGATATTGCTTAATTATTTTAAAGTCAATATAAAATAAAATTTGCCTTAAAATTTATTTTGATATAATTTAATTAAGATAAGTTTAAATGTAACGAAAATCATGTAGGTTCTGATATTTAATATTTTGAGCATATTGAGAATGTAACCTTCATGTTATAAGTCAATGATAATGAGAAGATTAAGAATAAAAATAATGCATTTTCGCCCCTTCTTATTTTTAAAAAGATCATCCTACATGTCTGCATATTGGAACTAATTTTGTGTTTTTGTTATTAAGATTATTTCTAATCGAAATTGTAAAATAAAATAAGATTAATTATTAAAGCACAAAATTTATACTTAAAATTTTCTGTAAAAACGCATAGGAAAGCACCATAAGTATTGATTTATAAATTTTGTTACATTATTCACCTAACAAATAAGTTTTTGATCTAAACATTCTAAATATGATTAAGCCTAATACTATAGCTAATGAAATTAGATAATATTTTAATTCAACATCAATGTGCGCAACTATTGAAATTATTTCCGTCAATTCATGACAGCGTTTTTCTTGTATATAAATATTCTGACTATATTATGTTACAGTAGGGAACCGATTATCCGGAACGATTGGGACCATCGCTATTCCGGATAACTGATTTTTCCGGTTTTCTGAATCGCTACAAAAAGCCGTTTTTTTATTGTTAAACACAACTAAAAAAAATTTTTTTTTTTGGAAATAATCTTAAAAAGAAGAAAAAACGATGAAGTAATACACTAATGATTATTTCCAAAATGATGGTAAGGTGAACATCTTTCAAAAAAGAAAGACAAATCCTAAAATCTTATGAGGAAAAAAAATTTTTTTTTTAAAATGGCGGGAAAATTTATCGAATTTCGTTCCGGTTTTTTGGTCTTCCGGTTTTCGTATTTCCGGATAACGGGTTCTGTACTGTATTTAGTATAACATTATATGGAATGCAATTCGATGTCAATCCTAATCCAAATTCAATGTACACAACTAATGCAATCATTTTTTATCAATTCTCGATAACATTTTAGTTGGAATTGGATATAAATGATCTGAATTGAGAACGTTATTTATCATCAGACTATATCGAATTCTCTTAGATATTAATCCTTATGCGAAATTAATGTGTACAATTAATAAAAAAATCTCCATCTGGACTACGTTTTAGTTGGAATTGGATATAAACATTCTGAATCCATCATAATATCTCACTATATCGAATGCAATTCGATATCGAAATTAATCCAAATTTACTGTTCACAATTAATGGAATTATTTCCATGTATATAACGTTTACTTTTAGAATTACATATAAACATTCTTCGTAGTATATTTGGATCAGAATCATATTATATCGAACCCTAATAGATATCGTTTTAAATGCAAATTCGTAATGCTTAATAATTGGAATAATATCCATGAGTTCTCGATAATATTTTAGTTACACATGGGCAGAAGCATTCTTAATATGGTACGTATTTCAGCAAAATTCATTTAAATATCAGTATTTATCCAATTTTATTTTACGTAATTTTTGGCTTAATCTTCAGTTCTCAATGAGGTTTTAGTTGGAATTGGATATAAACATTCGTAATGTATCTAAGCAATTGGATATTAATGTTGATCCAAATTCTATATGCACGATTATTGGAATAACTTCCAACAACTCTCGATAATGGTCAGTTGGATTTTTTTCACGAAATGCAATTATTTCCCACGCTTCACAAACCGCGTAGTTTTTTCAACTTTCAGTAAACAACCTAATGCATAATTTATTTTGACCTCTCTTTTACTCCAGAAGTTTGAACGAATCTTTAATTCACCGAATCCGCGTCTCCGTTTCCAAGAAGGAAAAAAAACCCAACAAACCTTTGCGTTATTATCTTCGGCAAGTCTGTAAAGAAAATACTCTTATAAATATATAAATGTTGTCACTGGTAGATAACTGAATTAATTGTGGGGTTATGGGGAATAAAAAGAAATGTAAAATGGTAATCCAATACAGCCTTGGCCTAAAACAATAAGTACACAAAACAATTTTTTCTTACTTTATTACGGGCGGTTTTGTATTTTGCTGCATTGTATGCAAAATTTTGTTCCATGTTGTGCTTTCAAAAAACGTTAATTAACTGTTTTGTTTTGCCCACGTTGTTATTAACTTTCACTTAGTTACAATTCCTTAGTTAGTAAAGTTAATAAATTATTACACTACTTGGACATATTTCATTACAAAATTATTAAATATAATTTATTAAAATATGAACATTTCGACAAATATTACACTATCAAATGTCTTAAAAACGGGATTCTAAGGCGATGATTCTTCTATTTAAATTTGAGGGCATAATATTAGTATTTATATAAATAAAGATAAATTTTTAATTTCTTTCTTGCATTATTTCTGTTTTTCGATGATTGCAAATTGATTTTCAGCTGTTGATTGTTATTTAGCGATATCAAGTAAGGGACATTTACCTTAATTGACATAGTATAAAGTTAGCAAAAATGATAAATAGTGTGACGTTTTTTTTCAAACTGGGACGGATTGTGTTTTATTTCTATTTGTTATTATTATTATAAAATAAATTTTTCAAACAATTATTATCTTAAATAAAATTTTCAGTGTACAAAAAGTCAATTTTATTGAAAAATTAGATTTTCATATTTAATTGATATTTATTTAACGCATTTATCTTCAAATTTATAGTATCTTATTAAACATATTTTAGGTCAATCGAAATTAAAACATATCCAACTTATGTACAAACACGTTTCAAAAATTGTGCAAATATGGCGATTTGTATTTCGATGGTAGATATGTTTTTTCCTGCAATTAAAATAATTATATATTAGTGATTTTTTGAAAAATATATCTTTGCATTATCTTTTATTTTCAAAGGTAAACAAAAATTTTCAAACTATTCGTTTTTGTAAATTAAAATGGAATAGAATTGAGTAATTGTTTTTAAATAGTGATAACAATCTCATAATTGCTGGTGCGTTATTCGAATTCTTAGAAAGATTTTAAATCTATGGCTGAACTTCTAGCACAAAATTAACAGTTGGCATCATTTGATGGCGATCAATTGGCATCATTTTATGGCAGAAATAAAACAATAACTTTTCAATAAAGGAAATCGATTCATTTTCAGCTGTTTCTTATTAACTTTTAACTTGCATCGAATTTGGATATCAGACGATTTTCGGTTATCAGACGATTTTTGTTTATCAAATGATCAGAAGATTTTTATAATTTGGTAAGAAAAAGTTAGTAATTGCGTTTGAATTGGCAAAAAAGTAAACGTTGGAAATTTGATGATTGATTTAACGATTATTCCCGGCTACAGCCCTATAATTTTAAGATCCTAATTCGAGTTAGTTAAAGGAAATATTAAATTTAAATCTTTTGTCTACCTCACTCATTTAACTAATTAATAAAAAAGAAAATTGGCAGTATTTGATTTCTATGTCTTTGTACCAGAGCTCGGAGAATGAATTTAAGAGCTTTGACATGAATAAAATTGGATTTTGTTCATGTTGTTTTCCTTCCTTTGTATATTATTCATACAGTTTTGCCATAAAAAGATGATAATAATTTTTTAGAAAGGAAAGTTATATAATGATAGCATTTAAGTTGGAAGAAAGGAAAGATTGATTGAAAATATGATAATGGTTCTAAAACTCTAAAAAACAATTTTTAACTAAAATAAAAAAAATTTCTTGGTCAATAGTTTTACAAAATATCTTTAGCTTATAATTTAAAATGTGCTTTCACAATAAGCACATCAAAAGTTTAATGGCAATACTAAAAGTTTTAACCGAAAATTTATAAAGAATAAAGATAATAGCATTTTAAAAGATAAGTTTTTTCACTAGTTTAATGAGAACAATGATCTTTCTTATTATAGATTTGTTTAAACGAAATTAGAGTTTAACTTGATTGAAAATATTCCTTTTTCATTCATATTTTAAATAACCCTTTACTTTTGATTATATGATATTTAAAATAATTTTATATCAAAGGGATAATAATACATGCTTTGTTACGATTTTTTCGATGCTATATAGGATCACGTAGAAAAGGAATCTGGTAAAATTATCGTAGTGTATGGTGTAATGACTTTTTAAATGAAAAAAGGTCATAATTCCGGTTTTAAAGCTTTGATATTCGTGAAAGAATGGTATTCGTTTGTCTTCAAAAATCTTGTAAAATGAACACGTTTTGATATTCGAGACAGAAAGGAACATTTCAACATAACACTTAAAGTTTGTCTTTCAAAATTTCACATCCTTTGTTATTCACGAAAGAGAAAGACACAATACCCAAAGTTTTGTCTTCTAAAATCTGGTAAAATTTACACATTTTGGTAATCGAGAAAGAGGGCGACATTTTCTACATTTACTGATAGCATTTCTTATGATGAATTAACTTTTTATAGCCGTAGATTATTTGTAATGTGAGTTTTTTTAAATTTTTTTTTTGTAAAAATATAATTTAATCTCAACAGAAAAAAAAGTATGCAAAAGGGAGTTTTTTAATGAAAAGGACCTAGCGATATCGGTCACAGAATATTTTTTTTTATTTATTTAATAACCGTCGTTGAACAGCAGACCAAATTTTTATGTTTACGACTACTAATGTTCAACTCGGTAGACTTGCAATTTTGAACCCAATCCAGAAGACAAGGGAACTCTTGGATCAAGTACTGGGGGAAATTTGATTTCGTGGACGACTTTCTGATGGAACTAACCCGCATTTGTGCTACATGAAAAGGAAAACCACTAAAACATTCCACGGTTAGCCTGACGGCCAGGGGACTCTAACCCATTATCCGTCTACCACTGAGGATATTTTACGTCAGCATTGTGGTCGGTGCAAGCCGGATGTGGAATTCATATCGACCAGCTATCTCTGGGATTCGAACCCAGTTCACCTCTTTAGAAGGCGAACTCTCTATCCCCTGAGCCATCACGGCTCGACTATTAGATTTGAGGAAAAAGTGGCTACTAAGTTATTAGAATCTACCGGCCACTGGGCTACGAGCTGGAAATTCAAATTATCAGGTATATTATTCACACTGTTTAACATAAATTAGATTTATTATACCTCTCTTAGGAAAATATCACAATTTTTATGTAATACAATTTTCTAGCAAAAAATTTTAAATTTTTTCAAATTTATTAACTAGTAGTTTCTTCATTAAATAGTAATTATGTTATATATTTTTAGTTGCTTATCTTTCATAAAATATGAAATATTAAATGTGAATATCATTAAATGTGAAATAGTTATAAATATGTTTGCAGTTTTTTGTTTTGTTTGACATAATTTCTGAATTAGATTTTTTTACCGATAGTGACATACTTCATTCTCATAAAAAATATTCCACACATGCAAAAAGTATTATAGCTCTGAATATAACTATTGTTTAACTCAAACCTTGATCTGACCTTGAAAAAAATAGTAAACAAACGCCCGTCAAATTCACATAAAATTTATTACAAACAAAGCATCTAACTCTAAAATTCATCATTTTTAGACAGCTTTACAAATCACTCTTTATGTTCCACTTTTTTTTTTCATGTATTTTCAAGATTCAAAATAAAGAATCTATGCGAAAACAAGAGTGTTCTTGACATAGAAAACTTGACCTGAAAACTTCGAATCTTCTTAAATAATCTATCGATACATTTTTGATTATCTGTTCTTTTAAATAAATGTTTAATTCAGGGAAGGAAGAAAAAATTATCTTTTTGCGAACGTTATCACCAATTCACTAAACCCCATTTATTGAAAATCCGTGAAAGATGAGCTATCTCTTTTGTTTTGACTCACGAGTTCAAAATCTTGAGATGTTAATTGCTATTGACGAGTTTCTTGCTCATTTTTGAGACAAAGCAAGCGAGCAATAATTGTTGATAATCGCTAAGCAATTAATCGAATAATTCATTGTTTCGCAAAATCAGTGCGGTAGGGCTGACTTATCGATAGAGGTTATCGATTGTTATCGATGAATCTGAGATTTGGTTTTGTTATGGAAACTGAAAATTATAGACTTTGATACCGGATGCGTATGGTGTCGATTTGACCAATAGAATGATCCAGTTTGACAGTCCTTAATTTAATGTTTGTTTACGAAAATTTCAGTGATATATTTATTTAATTTTTTTTTCAATGCCACCCAATTAATATTCGTCATTCAGGTACCAGTTGGGCAGATTAGTTGGCCACTCTTACAAAGGCACTATATTAGGTGAGCCATCGTTGTTACCACAGTAAGGACAGATAATACAGAGAAAAAAAGAATATTCCTGCCTTGTCTGGGATTCGAAACCAGTACCTTTCTGATGTGAGGTCACCTACCTGGCCACTACTCTGTCCGGTCAGCTATTTATATAATCTTATTGATTCAATACGTCGATTTATACAATAAAAGCTCGATACAACGAGTACGATATATTTCGAGAAGTCGGTTATTAGGAAGAATTTCTGACTCGCCGTCAAGAGGCCAATATCGAAGATATTAGCATTTAGCCGGAAGATACTAAAATAGTATCGACTCGTACAGCTAGTTAAAAATTTTCAGTCCTCCGCTATTGCGACAAAAAACGTTTTCAGAGAAAAAAATTTTTTTTTACAATTTAAGTGAGTAGCATTATAGGTAAAAAGGTTAACAGTTTAATTTATTTTGAATATGCTAAAATTGTATGTTTATAACGAATTAAAAATTACTAGCCATCCACTATCACGGTAAATATTGTTTTCGGGGAAATACATTTTTCTGTAGTTTAAGTCAGCAATATTATAGGAAAAAGGTTAAAATGCAAGGCATTTTTATTTACTTTTGGTATCTATACAGAAAAGCGAACATTTTTTTTTGTAATTAAAGCACCTTTTTTCTCAAAGCAATGTGTGTTTGACCACCGGATAAGTTGTATTGTTCCTAACGAAAAATGTTCTTTAACTATTTTTAGAAACTGAACCACGTACTTCGAACGTATACTATTGTTGTCCTTATAGCTACCGTATTAATTTCTGGAAGTCTTACTACTAAAATCAACATTTTCTATTAGATCAAATGAAATTGAAATTTATCTCTTGTTTTGCATAAATCTTTTATGATTCTGAAATTTGTTCTAACATGCCTGTTTTTCTAACAATAAAATACAGATTTGTTCTAACAATAAAATGCAAATTCATAAAATACAAAGCTACGTAATTTAGTTTACAATCAAATGTCTCAAATGCATTCTACAATGCATCTATATGAAGTCAAAATAGTTGCTTAAATTAAAAGAAAAATAGTTAAATAAGTCTTATTTCATTTTTTAGTCTTTTTTTTTATTGCATGCATAACATTGAATATGCGTATTTTTAATTTTTTTATTTTTTTTTTATAACGACGCGTTCGCTATGATGAAAATTTCACCCACTTTTATGAATTGTCATTACTACGGACTTTTACTGTAAATATTCCATTCAAATTTAACTGAAACATGATAAATTTTTTAATTTATTTTATTGGTTGCAAAAAATTAATGCAAAGTTAAAGTTCAACGTTGCTCTGGTTAGGAGAAGCAGTTTCAGAGAGTGGAGGATATTTTTGGTTAAAGACGTGAAAACTCTTCAAAGTTAAAAATAAATTGTCACTTTCCTATAGAGATCCCATGTGATATGTAAAATAACATCTTTCTTACAGACAAACTTTTACGAAGTCTTCTTATCCTTATCTCTCTCATGCTTAAACATGAAGTGGAAGATTAAGAATTTCTTAATACAGACAACAGCAGTATATACGTCAGAAAAAGAGCTTAAAAATTGCTAGTAAATGCCACCTTTCTTAGTGACGTGGTTATTGCTTTTATTGCTTTTATTTTTTTTTACGCAGGTATTGCTTTTCTTTATAAATTTATTAGAGGGCTTAGTTCCATACTCGCTTTGCTCATCAATCCCCATGATTGAACAGTATTTTTTTGACAATAAACTAAACTGTTAATTAAATTAAAAAGCATTCAGTTAAAATTACAGAATGGGTTATTGTTTTATATTAAAACAGATTTAGAGTTCGATTCTGTAGGGCTAATTTAAACCCGATCGTTTTCGTAATTATCATTGTAGCTTGGGTGTTTGAATTCTTAATATGTTACAATATAAACTTGCCAAATGTTTCTCGGTAATTGCTTTCGTTTTTTGATTTCCTCCATTAGTAGAGAAAGTATAGTTTTTCTTTATAAATTTACTAAAGAACTCAGTCTCATTCTCGCTTTGCTCATCAACCCCCATGATAGCTACAAATTTTTTTTCGGTAGAATCTTACTAGGAAATTAAGATGTATCTGATTGAAAGATTACAGAATGTGTTATTCTCTTGTATTAAAATAGATTTAGTTCCAGATTCTGTAAAGATAATTCAGACCCGACCGTTTTACGCAGTTATCATTGTAGCTTACGCGTTTGAATTCCTAATATCTTACAATGAAAATTCGCCAAAGAGATTATTTTTACAAGAGTGCAAGAAGTTGTTGTAGTTGTAGTTCATTTACGACGCACTAGAGCTGCACAATGGGCTATTGACGACGGTCTGGGAAGCATCCATGAGAATTATCCGAAGACATGCCATCAAAATTTTGATCCTCTGCAGAGGGGATGGAACCCCCGCTTCTCCGTTTAACGACCTGCTCGCAAAATCGGACACTTTACGGTAGAACAGTTTAACGACGACCAATACCGCACGCCCTCGGTCCCTACTCAGACTGATCCAAGTGGTCATCCACCCGCACACTGACCGCAGCCGGTGATGCTTGACTTCGGTGATCTGCTGGAAACCGTGTCGTAACGATCAGTTCACTGCGGGACTGGTGCAATAAGTTAATTTCAAATAGTGTTTTACATTTTTTTAATCATTATTTTTTTTGTATCTATATTGACAGATTTGACAGTCAACGCAAAGCCTATCTATTAAAAGTATCTGCATCTTATGTATACAGTCAAATAAATAAGTGTACACATTTTTAAAACGTGAAGATCCGATCATTATATCAAAAGTCATTCAGGGTGGTCCGTTTTATTCTGTACATACACAAACATACATATTCCTCTTTTACTCTGATTTTGATTTTATCATAGCTCTCCATCTCACTGAATTTGGGGGCCATAAGTTTTGCCTTTCTCCATGTCTTTACCATTGTTTTAAATTCACTTATAATAGTCCTTCCCCAAGTATTTTTTAGGTATTCCTCTTTTTCTATTGCCCTGAGGGTTCTAATCAAAAACTTGTATTACTATAAATATATTAGGTTTACTTAAACCACGACCAATCCATTTTCTATCTAATTTTTTTTAGTTTCCTGTTCAATTGGTTTTGCTTTTCTAAGGATTCCAGCATTAAAAATTTTATGGACAAATTTTATTTTTAAGCTTTGCAAATTTCAAGGATCTCTTGAGACTAAGATTATTCTTAATATTTTGCTACTAAATATTTTGAGTTTTTTCGTGTTATCTGTAACGCATTGTCTTGTCTCAGATCCATAGAATAGGACAGATTTAACATTAGTATTAAAAATTATAATTTTTGTTGTGATTTTTGTCAGCAAATATTAAACAAGTGTATGCACGCCATTAGATATTTTAATAACCCTAGCAACAATTTTACCTTGGTCCCATTGGGCTCAAAATTGGCTCAATATAGGTCCTATATGAACGCGCATCGGGGGACCAATATTGGGATGTCTAGATTTTTTAATATTTGTCCTACATAGGTCCAATATCGATCTTTATGGGGTCAATATAGGGCCTATATTGACTGAATACTGAATATAATATATCGGGTGAACCTGACAATGCTATTTTGGACCTATATTGATTGTTAAATGGTTGTAAAATATCAGGTGAATTGGACAATTCTATATAGGGGCCAATATCTGAAAATAACGGCCCTTTGAACCATTATTGAGCCAAGATTCGAGAATATTGGTTCAGTGAGGGCCCGAGTTATTTTGATGTTAGGGATGGTACACCACTGGATATTTTAATATGCTTTCTTTGGTTGTTTTTCACCAGAATACTTGGAATCTTTTTCAGCTATGAAAATAACTCTTCAGTATTATCACTTAATACCTTTATGTTCTTAATAACCTGGCAAAAACAGTCATTGCTGTACATTTAAATATGACTAAAATATGATCTTTTATTTTACCAAAATGCTTCTAGAACCTACTGTAGCTAATTTCCTCATATATCAGTTTATTTTATCTAAAAAATATAAGAAAACTTCAATTAATCATATTTATTTCCAGTATCAGTACTCCATCAATCTTTTTCGTCCTTAACAAGGTGCATAATCTTTGTTTATCCAAAAGCAATTTCGCGGTGCATAATGGACGGAAATAATTCCACCTCCGCTTTGTAGAATTTTTAAAACGCAAACGATTTCTTCCCAGTGATGCAGACGATCCTAAAAATGAAAGATAAAACGATATTTTACTTCTTCCAGTTGATGTACCTTGAAAAAAGAAGTGAAATAAATCAAAACTACCATCGTAATCCATTCACGTAAATAATATTTAACAAACCATGACCGCAACGGAAGGGAATTAGAGTAAAGACACGATAAAGAACGATAACTAAAAAAATTTTATGAATGTAGGTGCGGGAGTACGTAAGTGTACTTCATTACCTTTAACCTTGAGGTTATTTCTGATAAGCAAGTTCACTTTTTCTAATCCTTTGTAAAGTTTATTATCTTTTCTCCAAGATATTCGCCATTTGTTTTCCTTGCGATTACGTAAAAATGAAACTCTACTTTATGTGCGGGTAACTATTCTGTGAGGAATCTTTCGATTCGCTGAGAAACTAGCGTTGCTCAGTGAATTTGAGAGAATCAGTTTTTCATTGTAAAGGAGCGTTATGAAATTATTTAGGCATCTTTTCTCCATTGAAAGCAGATTTAATTGAACATATTTCTTTTCAAATAAATTATTCCATAACCGCAATATGTTTTTAAACCCGGAACTTTGAATGTTTTCATAGTCATTTAACATGTTCTTTTCACTACTTTTTCTTCGGTTATGTATGTTCTTTACTAATGTCTTCATCAAAGAATTCATGACACGCAAAAATGTTAATACACTCCTCACTTGCTATGGAGTAAGATCTCCATTTTTTTTACTTATTATTATTATTATAATTTTTTTTTGGTCTTAGAAACACATAAAGTCTGCCATTAAATCTTAAAATATATGACCTGGCCTGCAAAGATGTAGCAATTTAATAATGTTCCAACTACTATTAAATAGAATAATAAATAATTATTAAAAATTATTTTCTAAATGGAAATGTTTTTCGATTAACATATTTTATAATTATGTGCAAAATGTTTTGATTACTTTTAAATAAAATAACAAAAAGTAATAAATAATTATTAAAAGTTATTTATTTGTAAGGAATTATCTTCATATGAATAAATTGTATAATTGTGTTGAAAAATTTTTTGCAATCGGTTGAATTACTTCTAAATTAGAAAATTTCAAGGAAGCCGTATATTATAAAATTCGATCGATTTTGAACTATTCGATCGATTTCGTTTAAATTTTGCATTTCGCCATATTAAATTAGTTCCTTTAAAATGATGTAAAGTTTGTATATAGTTGACAATTAAAAAATTTTTCGACAATTGTTAAATGAAATCATTAAAACTTATAAATCATTATAAAAAATTTTTTTTGCATGGAATTATCTTTTGGATGAAATTAATTTAATAATAATATGTAAAAATGTTTCGATTCGGTTAAAAAAAACTCTCAAGATATGACGAAATACTCAAGAAGTGAATTAACAAGGAGTCAAAACTTTCAGTGGCTCTCCTGCCTAAACTATTGGAACTATATTTTGTAATAGTTTAGGTAGAATATTGGTTGCAATAGTTTATATTCGACTACCTATTACATTTTGAGGGCCAGAAATACAAATCCCTTTCACCGAAAAGGCAAGTCTATATAGAGAAAGTCCATTTTTGTGTTTGGTTTTGTAACATCGTCTGCACAAATTAATTAGTGCATTCAAGGTTAGGGTCAAGAACCAGTACTTTTGAGTCATTATACTTGAAAAATCCGATTATTAGATCAAAAGTTATAAATAAATGTTTGCTTTGTTTTAAATTTTGCGCACTGTATATTTAAATGACTACTATGACAATGCTAACATTCACAATAGTCTGTCGACAACTAAATAATTTCGGGTTTCCTTAACATATCTATGCAAGTCAACTTAAATTAACCAAAAAAAAATTATTACATATCTATATTATGAAAAGTTAAGCCATTCATTAATATAATATTGATTTTCATACATTATACATAATACAATTATATATTAATATAATATTGATACATTAATATAACATTGATTTTCGTATAAAATCAAATAAATCATTTTCGAACTTTAACATATCGTGTGCATGATATCCACCTCACCATCAGAGACTACCAGATCAACAACCTACGCAGTTAAAGGGTGTAACCGTGAAGAAAACAAATCTTGTCAAAATCCACCGTGAAGACCTAACTGGGATGGACTAATAACAGATTACAAAAGAAAGCGTTTAACTATCTTTAACGGTTTCTGGTAGCCCTCTTCTTCCAAATAAACGACCAGCCCTTAAATGGTTGTAGAAATGTATATTTAGGTTTGGGTGTGGAAGGTGCTCCCAAATAATTTCACTTTCATTAAGCGGTAAGAAAAGTAATTCTTTCTCTAGGTAATAATCGACTTAATTAGGCGATTTTAGCGGTAGGTGGATTAAATTTAGAAGCAAAACGCTGAATTTAGTTTTAATGAAGCTTTGTTAGTGTTGTATATTTACTGTATATAAGGATATAATGTGCGTTGTTGTGTTAGAAGCAGAAATTGCTAAAATTATTTTACCTCATGCAGATATTTATTTAGAGGAAGATAGATATATTAGTTCGGAACTGTAAGGCATGGCTAAAAATAATCGGTTTAGCTTTAAAATAAGATTGCTTTCGATGCAAACTATTTTATAAAGTGGCGTATGGCTTATGGTGCTTGAGATCTTATCATCGTTTCCTGCACTGCCATCATTGTTTTGAGAAACTTGTACAATATTGCAGAGGGAAATCTTAATTGAAATCCTTCAATTACCTTCGAATAAATAGGCAAGCAAGAATAACTTTTCAACCACAGTTTTTTTTAATTGCTTTGTTTTTTAAATTGAGTCGTGTTGACTCATCGGATAGAGCGTTCGCCTTCCAATGAGATGAATCGGGTTCGAATCCTAGCGATGGATGGCAGTGCTGACGTGAAATATCCTAAATGGTAGACGGATCATGGGTTAGAGTCCCCTTGCC
Source organism: Parasteatoda tepidariorum (assembly GCF_982258835.1). NCBI lineage: Eukaryota > Metazoa > Arthropoda > Arachnida > Araneae > Theridiidae > Parasteatoda > Parasteatoda tepidariorum. The sequence goes on from NC_141758.1 coordinate 91,184,291, forward strand.
GTCAGGCTAACCGTGGTAGGTTTCCGTGGTTTTTTCTTCTCAATGTATCGCAAACGCTGATTAATTCCATAAAAAAAGTCCTCCAAGAAGGCAAAATTTCTCCCAATACTTCATCCAAAAGTTCTCTTGTCTTCTGGATTGGGTTCACAATTACAAGGCTACGGAGTTGAACATAAGTAGCCTTAAACTAAAGAAATTGGACCGGCTGTTCAACGATGGTTATAAAATATAAATAAAATTAAATGGACAGTGATTAGAATTTTTCAGCTTATAGGTCCAGGTGTAAGTTGGAGTTTCGAGAATATAGATCACCAAATCTTCACGAAAAATTAAATTTGATCATCATTAGATGCTGTGAATTTTCGAATTTATCAAGTCGTAAAAAAATAAAACATTCATCTTTAGCTTCATTATTGCGTATTTAGTTTAATATGAGGAACCATTTCCTGGTGTATGCTCCAAGCGAAAATTTCGTCATATGACGGAGAAACACTATCGTCACTTATCATCAAAAACTATCGTCACTCATCATCAAAAGCTGTCGTCACCTATCGTCAAAAACTATCGTCACCTATCATCAAAAACTATCGTGACTTATCATCAAAAACTATCGTCACTTATCGTCAAAAACTATCGTCACTTATCATCATAATTATCAATATTGCATAGTCAATATATATATTGTTGTTGTTGACATATGCCATTTGAGCAGATGAGGTGCGATTGTTCTTGTTTTCCAGTGGCGCCATCTATGAATAAGAATTCGACTTTTGACGCACCCATACGCCACACACGTTTATAGGGTGTGACCCATTCATACATCCATTTATTCATCCACAGATCGTAATTTTGACCTGAATCAGAGAACGATCAATCTCCAATTCAGTACTCCCAGAGGTATTGATTTGTTATGGGAACGTGGAGGACTTTGAGACTCGACAGATTTAACGTGCATCAGTCACCATTTGCTACACGGGGAGTCTTCGGCCGGCAGGGATCGGACCCACGACCTCTTGGACATGGGCCCAGTGCCAACCATGCTATCAATATATATAATCACCAAACGGCATATGTTATTATTATGACTGGTTTGTTTTTAGTTCTCAAAAAATATTTACTCTAATTTTTATAATTATTTATTATTAATAAGCACTAGTTATTCTTAGTGAGTGCGAAATCCTCAAATTAACGAATCTTTTTAACGATAAAGATTATATTTCAGTGTTAAATATAAATAGTATTTAAATTATCAAATTAATGCGTTGATTAAGTTGAATCAAAATATAATGTATTTCGATTTCGTCTTGCCTGGAAAAAAAGAAGAAAAAAAATCAATTTAAAAAAAAATATTTTAATGTTTTCTATATATAAGGTTTAAATGTTAAATTTCATAGACCATGTTCTTTTTCTAAAATAAATAATAAGAAATTTATAAAGTATAGAACAAAAATGGGAGTTGTGTGTAAATAATGTTAATGTAATGGCATGCATCCGTTCATTAATGTCGTACCCGTTCGTAAAATATCAATAAATCAAATACTGTTAACGCCCTAAGTCATCTCATTTATTGACGAGTTTCACTGTGCGCGTGAATGTTCAGTCCTTTCTGTATCAATCGATTAGTCATCACCTTTGGGCAATTCTCGATCATTTCCCTCACCTTTTGATAACAGTAATTTAGTTGATGGAAAACAAAATTGCTTTTGCTCGAATGCATTACCTTAAAAGTTTTTTTCATCTTCACTTGTGATAAAAGATTGTATAATAAAAAATGCTACATCTATATAAAAAAAAAAAACAATTTTGTTTTCAGTAGAGTTTTTATTCTGTGTGTGAGTTCAAAGGGGTGAAAATAAAATATGAGCATGCATTTTGGGTGCTTTTGACAGCAATGAAAATTGCAATGATAGCAAAAAGTCTTAATTACGAATTTTTAGTTGGTTGAGATAGTGCATGAATAGATAAATTATAAATGAATAAAAAAGTTTGTTTTATAATTCATTATAATTCTATAATATTTATGTGTATAAGAAATTTGATAGTATATAAATTATATTGTAAAATTTATTAAATTTATTAATCATTAAAATTAATTAAAAATGAATAATAATAAAACAATATTACATTCATAACATGCAATAATAATACAATTAAAGCTTTTGAAGCAGTATAATAAGCCACATTTTCAAATTGTTTCTGGGAACATTTTTGATAAAAAAGAACTTAGATTTTTATATTGGAAATAAGATATTTTGTGTAGCGTTTTTAACCACAATATTGGTAAATCGAACCATAATATGGGACAAAGTGGTTGATGAGTTTGACATTAAACCATGTTTTTGTTTAAGTTGAACATAGCATATGGTACAACTTTGCAACAAATTAAGGTTACAATAAATTTAAACAATGTGCTATGCTTAAAAATGCTACTTGCTACAATGTCTTATTCTATTTTATTTTATAACCTTCATTGAACAGCTGTTTGTTTACAACTACCATAGTTCAACTCCATAGCCTTGTAATTTTGAACCCAATCCAGAAGACAAGAGAACTCCTGGATCAAGGATTAGGAGAAATTAACCTTTGTTGAGGACTATTTTTGATGGAACTAACCCACATTTGCGTTACCTGGGGAGGAAAACAACAAAACCCTCTCATGGTTAGCCTGACAGTAAAATCTCTCTAATCCATGTTCCGTCTACCAATGAGGATATTTTACGTCAGCACTGTGGTCAGTGCGAGCCGAGTGCGGAATTTGTATTGGCCAGCTATCGTTGGGATTCGAGCCCGGTCACCTCATTGGGAGGTGAGTGCTCCATAACTTTAACCATCACGGTTTAAAATGCCTTATTGTGTAGATTGAGTAAGAATTACGGAGACGATAATTTAATTAAAAATTTCGATTTCTTAACCGCCTCTAACGAATTTGCAATCAAAATTGACAGCAAAACTCAGGAAAGTATCAAGATATTATTACTAAGTGAATATTGGTATCAAATTTCGCGTCTCTCCTTTTTATTTACGATTAGAGTAAAAAGTACTTGGTATTGTTTCATTATGCTACCTACCTTAGTTAATTATTTAGTTATCTAACAGAAAATTAGATGGTTCCATTAAAATTTTTATAAAATAATTTTTAAAAAATATAATTAATGACAAATGAAATAATAAATTTAATAAAAAATTGAATGTAAATAATAATTAAAAGATTATTAAACAATTAATACATAAAATATAATTTTATTAAAAATATAATTAGTTAATAAAACTGTAATAAATTTAATAAAATTAAATGTAAACAATGTATTACAAAATCTAGAAAGAAAAAATGTGTGAAAAAAAACTTCTAGTGATTTCACCTATCTATCCCTTTAGTTACTACAGAGTTATGTAAAGTAGATTGAATAATGGGATAATTGTGTACAATTGTCTGTAAATTGTATATAATTACTATTTAGTTTAAGATTTAAATTTAAAAAATATTATTTCTACAAAATATTGAAATAGGGCAAAACCATTAAAAGAAAGATGATACGTGAAAATATCTCACGCAGACACTTCCTTATAAACGTTTTAAACCAAGAAATTGTATAGTGAATATTCATGAACTTATCTTTTTTTGAAGCAATGATTTAGCTAAATAAACCTGGATTCGAAATTTATAAAATAATCGACAACTTAATAATAATCAATTTATTCTCATCAAATTTAAGTTTAATAATTGTGTTTAAATTAATTTAAATAATTTTCTGCTTACTTTTTCGATAGTGAAGTCTAACATGGGCTCAAAAATGATCAACTGTGATTCATTCGATTTGCGATAAGTTAGAATTTTAATAAATGTCATAATATTATGCATAGCTTTTTTTTTTTATTTTACGTAATGATAAATATTTGCCTATATAATTTTGATAAGATTTTTTTTATCTTTATACCTACTGAGCCTAAATTTTAACGGACTGGTCAGAGTACAGTTAATTTTTCCGACTGCAACTTAAACTCTTGCAAACATTTTTTCGACACAGACTCCACAGCTTTGGATTAAATTTGGGAAACTTGTAAATTAAATAATACTTTCTCTAAATTAAATCATAATTTAGAAGAAGTATTATTCACTATACAATCATAATTTTCTTTTGTCGAAAAAATATCCCGAATGTGGTTTATCACCATATTGTCCTACGTCATTTAATTATGTTAATTTATTAAAAAACATTAAAATAATATATTGATAATTAAAGGGGTTTTTTAGCTTGTAAATTTTTAAAAAAAAAATCGATTTTTTTATTGATATTTCGATGGCTATGCTATGGGGTATATCTCACCCCGGCAAGAACAGTGTCATAACTCTTAAATGCAGCATTTAAAAAAAATCAACTTGAAGAATACTGTAAGATTTATTCTGAAATCGATGCAAAACTTACACAACTGCCCTCAACTGGATAAATTGCGAGTTAGAGATGGGACGCTTTTTGAGCTTGATGGAGCATTTTATACCTTTTTATTGACATAATCTCAAAATGGCTTTTTTTTTTACTTACGTCACTTTTCTTGACAGGGTGATCTAGGTGGACGAAGCCATTTCCCCCGGAAACTATTTGATTTATTTAAAAAAAAAAAGCAAACATCGGATGGGCGTTCTGCGACGTCAAACTCTCACTTAAGGAGCAGGAGGCAATCAGGCCTATATTTGAAAACCTGTCAAATGACAATAGAAATATGTGTTTGGCGCTAATAGTCAAAACAATGACTTATCACTTAATTTGATTATTTGCACGTTTTCTCCAAAACACATCTACTACGGTAAAGATATGGTTGAAGTTGCCAACTGTTTGGCTAGGATGATCTTTAATGACGGTTTCATTAGTATTCGAATTGGCAACACGACGTTTGAGTGTTGCAAAAGGCGGAACACAGATCGCCTTAAACATTCCGAACACTGCGCGTCTACCTCAAGCAAAAAAGCCTAATCTACGGCCCGCGAGGCAGCAACGCACATCCAGATACTGTATGAGTTCCATGAAGACATGCAGTATGAACTACGTATCACCTATTTATGGTAAGTTCCAAAAAACTGAAGAGGAACGTTATACAGGGCCCTTGCTAAGGATTTCAAATTATTTGGCAGTAAATTGGCCAAATATTAAATGTATTCACCAATTTTCGAAAGTCTTCGCCAAATGAAAACCTTAATAATTTTTTTATCTACAGTTTTCAATCTGGCGGAAAAGAAATCATTCGCCAATACTTTCTCCAAAACACAATTTAATTCGCCAAGTTTTATCGAATTTGGCGAGGTGAAGAATACCCTGTGCGGGAAAAAGCTGGTTGTAAAAGCTTTAAACGTAATTTTCCAAAAATCTTGTGTTTTTTTTCTTCTTTTTGTGCTCGGATTACAGAAAAACTAATGAATCGATTTAAATGTTGCTTTGAAAATTTATTTGAAACCAACCATGGTTGAAACCAACAAAATTAAATCTTTTCCAAAATTTAATTTTTTTTATGTACGTTTAAGGCCAAAAAAGTTGATTCTTGTTTATTTTTAATAAACGCCATTTTGTTTAAAAAAATGACATTTTTCAGATTTTTTTTGTTGGTTCTAACCATAGTTTCAGTTATCGTTAATATTGGGTCGGTTTTATATTATCGAGTAGGAGATCGAACAACGATTGATCATCAGTACTCGGCGTGAACTACCATCACTTTTATATTTTAATTTATAATTTTATCAGGCTAGGGGAGAATTCAAAATTTAACTGAAAGGTAGCGAAATAAAACGAAGAAATCATACAACTTATCCTTCCATTTTAATAAAAAATAATAGTAAAAATGGGACTTAAACCTCTAGATCAGAAAAAACCCTAAGCAAAAAGACAATATTAATTAATGAATCATTCTTCAAAGTTTCAATAACAATGCAAATATGACCATTACTTCAAATTCCCAGGAATAATTCCGCATTCACAAAACGCCAACATCCCTTATCCGTTATTTTCATCAATCAATTCCTTATCTGTTTCGAAAAAAAAAAGATTTAATGATTGCTTCGCTTTAAATCTAAACTGAATGAAAGGAAAATTTATATTTAGTCTTTTCATCTGGAGAAAAAAAAAAGTTTTTTTCCCCTCAGAGGAAAACGATCATGAAACTTAATACCTTTATCTCTTGGGCATTCTATGAAAGCTTTTAGAATGGAACTACGAATTACTACCCGGCTTGTCATCAAAAAGAAAGGCTATTCATGTTCGCTGCTATTTTCTATTTTTATTCTATGAATAGAGAATACCTGTTATATCATAATTAGACTGAAGTATTTTTCTCACCATTTACACTTTCCCTTTTTAAGACACTCTATGAATTTATGTATCCAAATCTTGTTTTTATTTACCAATTTATTCCAAATTTGGTGTAGTTGATTTTAAGAGCAATAAAAGAGTACATCACATTTCTCAATGGAATAAAGGGAATCATATATTTTTATTCCTGTTTGGCCTATTACTATGAATGTTAACTTCATTGTGAAATACCACTAAATGGGTTATTATAAATAAAATGTATTTTAATAAGGTTATACAAAAGTTTTCATATAAATAGATCTTTTTTCGACTCTTATTATTTTTTATAAATATTCAAATGTCAGTTTCAGATTCAAAAAAAATAAAAATTCTTAAAAAAAGACATTGTAATCGGGTGACAGAAAAGTATAAATTACAATTGTAATTATTCTAATAAGTAATTATTACAATCTATAATCACAAATAGTTATGGTTAAATGTATCCAGCCAAAATAAGCTTAATATTTTTTCACTCATTTAAAAATTGGTATTTGATTTAATCTCCTTTTTAATTAATACAATGCATTAAATTTTCTTCAGTATAAACGTATTCTTGCATACTTCTATTAATCGATATTTTTTTACCTTTCTATGAAATATCAGAAAATATCAGAAATAAAAGGATCGCTGCAGGATTTGGATTCAATTAAATAATCGTTATTAGCCCTCTGATGTAGAATTTTTATTAAACATATTTTTTATATATTTTTTCATTATTTTGCATTAATTTATGTCAAAATAAGTTAAAAATATTACATATTTAGAATTTTAATAATTTATGATTATGAAATATAGCATAAAATATCGATTTATTTTTCTCCGTTAAAAGGTAAAATCTCCCAAACAATAATTTTTCAAATTTACACTTATTTGCAATTATTTAGTTGTGCAATTATATATATTAAGTTATATTATTCAATATAAGATCACAGGCAATTTTTGAGCAAGTCTTCAAACTCGAGGAAATGAAAATATTTATGCCTAATTCATTTGCAGGAATTTACATCCTACGATATTATAATATCACTATTTTTTTAAAAACTAGGAATGCAGATAATTTCTGTAATATTTGGAGTCAACAATATGAAACAAGAAATAAGTCTTAAAATTGATATGATTTTCTCCTTTTTATTTTATTATACAGTTGCCATTCAGAAAGTATCAAAGAATGCGAAAAGAAGATAAAGTTTTGTAAATTATAATAACCTATTTTTTTCTAAATACTTCAGTTAAAAATCCTTTTGGATATCGCATTTTGATCAATATGCCTCTAGTAACCCAAAATCCAGAAACTCACTTCTTAGATATTGCATACAGAATCTCACTTTTTGGATATCGCGTTCTGATCAATATGCCTCTAGTAACTCAAAATCCAGAAACTCCCTTCTCAGATATTGCTAATAATAGCTCATTTCTCGAATATCGTATCCTGAGCAATTTATTTCTAAAACTGAGATCCTCTTTGAATACCGTTCTTTCAGGAACCAGCTTTTTTATTTATTTGCACCCACGAACACACGTTTGAAAGATTTGGATAAATGAATAGCCTTTCATTAATGCGTATAAGGCCATATAGTGGACCTTTCATTATTTATTCTGTCATTCTTGATTATTAATTTTTTCTTGTACCGTAAATTTTGTTCAACCAATTTGGTATTTAATTATATCAATGTATTCTACCCAATCCCAAATTCAACCCTATTTTAAACTGCCCTATCTTCTAAGTTTGGTTCTTAATTATAAATTTTAATAGCATAGGAACATATGATCAAAAAGGATTTCAATGAAAAAAGTATTAGTTTAATATTATTGTATAAAATAATATTATACTAATAATATAGTATATATAGCATTGTAAAATATAGTATTGTGTAAAATTTATTTTAATAAAACAGCTTTCCGAACAAGTTTTTCAATTAAAATGTTTATTCTTTTAGCAGCTATGTGATACATAAAATAAAAAATCATAGTATCATTTATATTTATATCTGTATCTAAAATCTAAGACAGATATCTCATAAAGCTTAATTATCGTCACTTACCGCCAAGCGACAATAACCTACTTCTGTAACTGGCAACAGCTTTCAAACTTCATTTACGACAACTTTTTTAACTTTCTTTAATTTTTTCTTCATTGTAAGAGTGCAATAAATCGCATCGAGAGTCTAACATAATCAATTTTCACGCAACGCACTTCAAAATAAAAATAACACCCATCATTACTTAAACAGAAAGAAATAGAAACAAATAGAAACTAAACAATAGATTTAAAGGGTATACAAAACAATTTCTTGAGGAAGTATTTAAATAAGCTTGAAGTTTATTGAGAGTAGTCTGCTAATATTAGCTGCACTTGAGTGATTTGTTTTGGGAATAGAATGTGTTATTCGTTTTTAATTAAATACCAATAAAATTATATGCAGTTCGAGTTTTAAATTTAACTATCACAAAGAAATTAGCATTTTCAAGTATTAATTATTAAATTTATTTGCTTCTTTTTTTCTTATTTTAAAACGGTTACATAAGAAACAACGTCCGTTATGAAGAATTCAAAACATCTGAAATTGCTGCACATTGTTAGAATCGTGGTCATAAATGTAATTCAACATTGCCAAAATTATTTCCACCCCAGTCGCATCAGCTCATCTTGATACCCTGGAATCTTGTTTCATTCACATGAATGCTGAATCCCTTGTTAGCGACGTTAATTCCTTACTACCTCTCCATAGCTCGTGGAAATGCATTTTACCCTGATTTGGCCCTCTTGGTCACTCTGGTTTTTCTTTTTATATTTTTAATCTTTTTTTTTTCTCTCTCGGCTACAAGGTTTTTTCTAGTTTTGTTTCTCATCTTTATTTTTTTTCCATTTTTCGTTGGCAACATTACTCATTATATTTCACATCCTATTTGTTCTTATGCACGCCTGTTAAATCTTGAAAAAAACATGTAATTAACAAAAAGAGTAAGTTAAAAAGTTTTTTTTTAATCTTTAGTTTGTGGTTTAATTTAATTTAAGTTTCTCTCTAACATAATTGAATCTTTTATAGATAATATTTAAAACTTTCTAAATATTTACATTTTAATAAATGTAATTAATTTTTAAAGCAATCAAATATTTATACAGAATATGTTTACAGTTTCTAACCTGAGACTTTCTTAATGTGATTAAATTTATCTAAACATTACTTTAAATTTTTTTATGGAGAACGTTTATAATTTATTTTAATTAAAATGTTGTAGAAATGGTTAATTTTGCCACCTAAAATTAATATTTTAATGTTATTAATTTTTTTAATAAAATTTCGTGATTCCATAATTTTGATCCTCAGCCGAGGGAATGGCTTGTCCACTTTGGTAGCCGGACGACATTCGCGCAAAATTAAGCACTTTGGAGGAACAGTTTAACAAGAACCGATACACCGCACCCTCGGTCCCTACTCAGGCTGATCAAAGCAGTCACCCATCCTATTACTGACCGCAGTACTTTACTTCGATGGGGATTATTGGGGACGGTGTCTTTACAATCAGTCCCTTGCCTGACTGTGCAACTCTATATAAAAAGTATTAAGCATTTCTGAACACTGAAACATTGTGTGGACATTACTAAATACCTTTTAAATTGAAATAAACACGTCTAGTTCATTGTAATTTTTTTTGTCTTTAGTGCTCTTAAGAAGTGCTTAAAGGTGCTTATTTTTGTTTTTTAAAAGCCCTTTTTCATTGGGTGTATTTTAAAGGTGCTTAATTTTCACATCACAAAAATGAGAGTGTTTTCTTTACCATGTCGATTTTCCCCACGGATTATGCAAAAACGTGTTTTTCACGTTGTTCTATTCAACGTTTTCACGATTCATTCAGCTGCAATCCATTTCGGCGTACCGTCGGTCCATAGCGTATAAAAGAGCCGATCATTTAACATGTTTGATGAACGTCTTGCATGTACGTCTACTGACCTGAGTTCGGTGAGATTCTTGTACTCTCATCTGCAACTCTTCTGCATTTTGCAAGATATTCTCAATTCTACCCCCTGATATCGAACCGAAAAACCTCTTGATCTCATTATAATGGCCAAAATAAGAAAAAAAAAAGAGTTCTTTGTCAGAAACTAGTTGCTTTATCATGAATATATAAAGTTTTTGAAAATTATTTTGCATTTTGTTAAATGTATATAGTGCTTAAAAGATGCTTATTTTTTATTGAGAGATTTATCTACGCACCCTGAAGTCAACGACAATAAGATTTTTAAAATTGCCGTAAGAAAATAAACACTTTTAAATTAAAGAATATTTACCGCCTTAAAGACGAACAATAAATAACTAGATCAGAAATTATATGACCTTAGTAATATTTTTGGAACATTGCCACAGTTATTTTTTCCCCAAATATTTATTTAGATTATTTATTTGATTGAACTATTCCCTAAAGATACAGATTATCGAAATGCTTTTACTTAATTAAGGATTTGCAACGAAACCAATACCATTGTGATTTTCCCTAGGTAGTTATTAACTTTGTCAACTTGGCTATTCGTGTTTTGTCATCAGAATAGGTGTCGCTTGAAATACTTATTGTCTATTTCTTGCTATTTAAATCGAGAACGGCCTAAGGTTCGATAACCTAATAACAACGTTAGCATTGAAATCATTTTTATGTTGTTAAAATTTGAATAATCCCATAATAAATTATGAATTTACGTTGATAAAAGGTTTCTTTTTAATAAATGGTTTCGTTTTAATATAACAATTTATTAATAATATTAAAATAAAATAAAATATAAAAGAGGGAAAGTACCTTACCTTATAGTTCAAATTATTAATAATCTTATAATACTTATTGTGAGTGTTTGAATAGCTTATGTTTCAAAATCATAGGTCAGTATAGTTGATTGTTTTTATTTCAAAACTTGCATTCCATATGATCTAATATCATAAGTCATCAATATATTTTTATATATATATTATTGTATTATACAATATATTTATTACATCAATATATAATTATTATTGTATTATTGTTTGTATTCGTTATTATTTAAAATTATCGTATTTTAATTAATTATCCATTTTGTAAAAATTTCATACCTTATGATACAAAATAAGCCCTTGTTCTATTTAATTATTCTTATTGTAGTATATTGTTTTGTTGATTTAAAATTCATACATTTAATACACTATGATTACGCGTGGAACCTTTGTATGTCGATTTAAAGAACGCAACGCCGTTAACCAGTTACCGGCATTTTTGGCAGCTTATGATTCAAAATCATAGGTCAGTATTATAGTTGATTGTTTTTATTTCAAAACTTGCATTCCATATGATCTAATATCATATAAGTCATCAATATATTTAATTATTATTGTATTATTGTATGTATTCGTTATAATTCAAAATTATCGTATTTTAATTAATTATCCATTTTGCAAAAATTACATACCTTATGATACAAAATAAGCCCTTGATCTATTTAATTATTCTTATTGTGGTATATTGTTTTGTTGATTTAAAATTCATACATTTAATGCACTATGATTACGCGTGGAACCTTTGTATGTGGATTTAAGGAACGCAACGCCGTTGACCAGTTACCGGCATTTTTGGTTAATTATTTAGTGCAATATACAAATATTATATAATATATATAACCGTCATTGAACAGTCGACTCAATTTTGCGTTTCGAAAAAAGTTCAACTCCATGGAATTGTAATTTTGAATCCAATTTTTATATTATAGCGATCCCAGTGTTCTTATACACCTTAAAGGATGTAATTAAATCTTAACGCCAATAATCGATAAACCTTATACCAAGCTAAAGTTTTTTTTTGCGATATTCATGGTTTGCAACACTATGAGGATGCATTGTTGTCGTTTTTTTGTGCTCCGTAAATTTTAAAAGTTTAAGGTAACTTGTAATTTTGTTTACGTTAAAAGTTATTATCGATTTCTGAAGACTTTAGCTATGCATGATTAGTAAGTTTACTTAATTATAATTTTTTTCCTGAAGATATGAACCTTTTTAATTTTTATTCTATGATGGCGGACATCAAAGTCTCACTAATCTCAATCATCGACTCCAGCAGTCACCGGTAAAACAAGATCATAGTCGATTATTTGTTGAGTAATTTCAATTTTCTTTTCGAACTGATTTGAGAATCTACTAAATGTTAACTGTTATAAAAGAAACGTAGGTTTTTAGATTTGTACTAAATATATTTATGTTTTCATAAAATTTACGTAAATCTGTCAATTGTATTAAATAATTTTATAATAACTCCCATTCACTTCGGCTTCATTAAACCTAGTTCGAATTTATACTAATATTCTCTCTGTACGCTGTTTGATTGACAAACTAGTTTTATTTTATAAAATATTAAACAGTGCCTCCCTAAAAAAACAAAAATCACAGTGAATTACTTTTGATAAATAATGATCAGATTTTCACTTACTAGGATTCAATCTTAGTTGTTTCTGAGGGTGACTTCAAGTTTGCTTACACAGTTGGTATTTTAAATTGAGAAATCTATCACAAAAACATAATTTCTCTGTATAAACATGTCTTTTTATTGTTGTTGAAGGATTTGGATTTCTAACCTTCAAAATATAAGTAGTGGTCACAATTCGGTAAATATGGTTTTAATAATTTGGGCAAAGGAACGGTCTCCAAAGTTTGGACTCCTTAATATTTAATTTATTTTTGCGCATTTTACCACATCTTGAGAATTTTTTAAGCGAATTATTTTTATTAGTTTATGTAATAATTGTCAAAAATTTTCTGACTAGCATCGTATGCAAATTTTTACATTAATTTAAATTATGTAATTTTATAAGGCAAGATACGGAATTTAAACGAAATCAATTTGAACTTGAACAAAATCGGTCTGATAGTTCATTAGAAATTGAATTTCGAAGAGGTATAATAGTTTAAGTTCTAACTTATTGCAATTTTAAATATCATCCGCACTAATTAGTTAGCGTACCCCTTTATTTATTGAGAACCGACCATTCAATGAAAGTTATTCTAAGTGATTCGTTTTTTTTTCCGCACTGTAGATGTGCATTATAAGTTAATGATTCTTACTTTATATTGTATCCTAAAAGTAAATTTACAGACTCTAATGCGTATCATTACACCAGAAAATATCCTTGGTTCTTAATGTAGTGGAACACTAGACCTGAAAAGTTAAATTTTCATTAAGTAGCCAGTGGCCAGTAGACTCGAATAATTTAGTAGCCACTTTTTCTTCAAGCCTAATAAGTTAGTGATTGATATCAATCGTTCCCTCTCATTAAATAGCCACGTTTTGCAAATTTTTTTTTACTTGGATTGAATTATATTTTAAGAAAAAAATTATATTAGAAACCACAGCTATAAAAAGTTAATAACAATAAAAATTACAGAAATGTGTGGAAAAATTAGTTACTTTGAAATATACTGACTTTAATGAACTCTATTTGAAAAAGTTTGAAAAGGCGGAATATAACTAATGTATACATTACAGTTTTGAATAATGCGAATTATTAAAGAACTCTTTTTATACATGAATATTTCCTTCACAAATTGCTGGATTGACATTTTGAATAATTTTGAATAGAGGTATTAGACATTTCAGTGAAAATTCTATTTTGTCGAGTCTTTCTAGCTTGATGTACTTTTAATCATTAAATGATTTTTAAGAAGATGTGAAAAAATACTTTTTTCTTATTTAATTCAAGTCGCCATTGTTTTTCCTTGTTGACTCGCCACGTTGCTAGTAGCAACTGGTTACTTTTAGATCTATGAAACAGCACTTTGATGTTTAGTTTCCGCCATTTTTAGTGTTCAGATACTCTATACTCTGTTGCAAGTTACGAAAAAACCATTGTCTCTATAGAGATAGCTGTTTGCATCTAAGTCCGCGCTAAATGGATGCCAATCTCCAAGCGCGAACGAATATCAACATTGCCAACTCATTACACCAGAATATATTGTTTACCAGAATATATCGCCATTGTTTTTCCTTGTTAACTCGCCACCCGGCGAGCAGCAACTGGTTACTTTTAGATCTATGAAACAGCACTTTGATGTTTAGTTTCCGCCATTTTCAGTGTTCAGATACTCTATACTCTGTTGCAAGTTACGAAAAAACCATTATCTTTATAGAGTTAGCTGTTTGCATCTAACTCCACGCTAAATGGATGCCAAGCTCCAAGCGCGAACGAATATCAACATTGCCAACTCTTGAAACGAGGTAGCACGGACCTTCTTTTTGCTTATAAAAGATAACCCGAATTTAATTTCTGTCCCACGAGTTTAACTTATAAAAGCTTTTATATTGTTTTGAAAGTATATTTGTACAATTTGATAATAAAATGAAACGGAACTATATGTAGTAGCGGATGATTACCTAAATCCTATACCGCAATGGTCCTTTCTTAACTTGCAACATAGTAAAAGAATTTTTTACTTTTTAGAGACGTTTGTGTAGAATACACTATCAAATTCGAACATTCATGCATATTCATATATTTAACTCAGAATTTATATGAGTTTCAACCTTGTTTTTCAGGAAAGAAAAAACAATTTTATAGCTTTCCACCTGAAGAAAACAAGCATTTTTATTTATTTATTTATATATTTGCTAAAATTAACCTTGAGTGATAAGACGTTTCTTTTTCTTTCTGTTTTTTTTCCGCAGAATATTTTTACATGCTTTCGATTTCTACAACAAATTCGGGAAAATAAAAACCAGTAGCGTTAACCTTGGTTAAATATAATTTATTGTCGCAATTAAGTATTAATTGTGTGGGAGTAAAACCGTTAAATACAGTGAAGAAAATGCTAATTATTGTAATAATTATGCTACATGCAATTATTAGAATGTTTGAAACCTACATTAAAAACACTTGGAAGATGACCTTGCTTCTTAAAACTCCATTCATTAATTTCTCTGCTAGGCCGAAAAATGAAACTTCATTTTCAATTTAGTATCAGTAATATAAAAATAATGTAAAAACCATTCTAAAATAATGTAAAAATATAATAATGTAATAATGTAAAATAATGTAATAATGTAAAAATATAATAATGTAACAATGTAAAATGTAAAATAATGTAATAATGTAAAAATATAATAATGTAATAATTTAAAAACCATTTTAAAAGTTAAGTTATTTTGTTTTAACCAAAAAATTGAATTTTAACCCTTTGTAGCAGAATTTTTATTAAGCATGTTTTTCATATTTTTTCATTATTTTGCAACTACTTAAATCAAAATAAGTGGAAAATATTATATTCAGCATTTTAATAATTTATGGTTATGAAATACAACATGAAACACCGGTGTCTTTTTCCGCTTTAACATGTTAAATGCCATGGGGGTCACCGGTGACCGGCACTGAGTTTGTTCGTAACGCCACGGGGGCTTTAATTTAATAATGCTTTTAATTTTTTTATCTAATTATCGTTACTAAAAGGGTTTTAAGAAATTAATGCAATACATAATTAGAAAATTATTTTGACCAGACTGTCAAGCCATGTAGAATTAGTGTGGCATTCAACGTGTTAAAGGTAAAATTTTCCAATCACGACTAACTTCCACACAATATTTTTTTTCTTCAAATTTGTACTTATTTAGATCTAAGAGAAACAGTTATTCATCATTGAAATTTCTTCAATTTACTAAATCAATTATTGATAAGTTTTTGATAATGAATGAAAACTAAAATTTTTCAAACTGCTTTTGTTTTATTTTTATATTTTAATACAAATACAATTCCGATAATTTAACAGATTTTAGTAACTTATTAGACTATTTTTAATGATTAAAAATATAATTTTCCGAAGTTTATTTTTTCTTGTAATTTGAGCGTCAGAAAACTAAATAAATAAAAGGGACACCTGTCTCCCCATCTTCGTCAGAGGGTTAAAAATGTTTAAATCTTAGAACAATTAAAAAAATATAAATTGGGGCTGAACTGAAACAAAAATTTAAAATTTTTACTTTTACTTTTTAACAGCTGAATCAGAGACAAAATAAAAAGTGCTGTTTAGTTCACGATTTTTGCGTTACGTATCAGATATTTGTAACAATTTTATGTGATAATTTCTTTTAAAAAAATATTTTAAATCGTAATTTATATTTGCCCCAATGATTGTGGCTTGGAAACTTCTACGGTCTTAATAGACGCACCATTATTTTGAACTTACTGTAAAAGTCCGTTATAACGACAATTCAGTAGGTGGTATATTCGTTATATCGAACTTTTCGTAATAAAAAACTGCTCTTACTTAATTTTAAAATTGCAACATAAAAAGGACTCTAGTGTAATAGTGTGCTGAAGCTTTAAATATCTTATTAACACTGACCGTTGATTTTATTAGAAACGGTCAAGAATAAAAAAGGGGGACATTGTAGATATAAGTGGTCAACATAAGGCTGTGCAAGAAGATTGCTGAAATGAGGTGGAAGATTAACTTAACTGCTATTCGCCCTCACAATGCTTTAAAATTAATAAGGGTTAACATTGTAAGAAAGAAGAAATGTGATATTATGCTCGCTTTGTTTATGTTTTGGTACCAGAAATAAATCAAAACGTTCATTTGTCTCTTTTAAATAATATTGTTTTTTTTAATGAAACAAAAAATCACAATAGCGAAAAACCGGCTACCTCGTTTTAAGCAAACAATAAATATAATATCTAAATTATTTCTTAAAACAAACTATAAGACATTATTATTTCTTATTAGTTAAACATGGATTTTTTCTATAAAGTAAGATGCATCAAGTTAAATAAGCATTTTGTAAAGTATAAAAATAAAACGAAAAAATGTATATTTCGTTCATATAAACAAATAATAGGTTATTTATGCTTTCTTTTATCTATAATAAATACGGATTATTTTTGTGTAAAATGATGAAAAGAGTTTTAAACTATTTGTTTCGTGCAATTGAAGAAGAATGCAAATTAAATTTATCCAATTACTTTTGTCTTATTGCCAATTAAATTTGTTATGAATAAGAAATTTTGTTTTAAAAAATATACGTTTGTTTTCCAACAAAATTCCACTTATTTAATTCAATAATGTTTATTTTTATCTTTTTTTTTAATTCAAAACAATTTAAAAAAGAGACATATTTATATCTTAGACATATTTATATCTTAGATTATTTATATCTTAGATATTTATATCTTAAGTCATAACAAATATTATTCAACGAACCATCAGATGACATCATCAGCTATACTAAAAAATAATTACAATCCATGCAGATACAAATCAGCACAAATTTAATATCACCCAAATCCTTTGTGTTATTTATTGAAGCCTAATAAATTTCACAAATATTTATTTTAAGATAATTTACAATCAAAATATACAGAAATTCTGTTTTAGCGTATAAAACATTAGACCTGGTCTTAATCAAAGCTTATCAAGTCCAGGTCACAGTCCGAAACCCTATCTTATCCTAAATCCTCGTTTTTTATTCAATCTTAACCTAAATCCTTTTTTATCCAATCTTATCCTGGATCTTTTTTTAAAAATTCAAAACATATATTAAAAAAAACATATTTATATTTAAGATTCCGAAGTCATAACAAATATTATTCAACGATATATTAAATATATTATTCAAAATATACAACGATTTTTTTTTAGTGTTAAAAACGCTCTATAGATTGTCTCGATCAAAGCTTATCAAGTCCAGGTCTCAGTCCGGAACCAAATCTTATCTTAAATCCTTTTTTTATGCAATCGTATCCCAAATCCTTTTTTTATCCAATCTTATCCTTAATATTTTTTTTAAAATTCAATGCATTAATTTAAAGGAAACACACAAATATATCTAACATTCTGAAGTCCTAACAAATATTATTCAACAAACCATCAGATGACATCATTAGTTATAATGAAAAATAATTACAATCCTTGTAGATGTAAATCAGCACGAATTGAATAACACCTAAATTATTTGTGTTATTTTATAATACATTTCTCAAATATTTATTTTAAGATAATTTACTATTAAAATAAACTGAGATTCTATCTTAGTGTTTAAAACGCTCTATTGATTGTCTTGATCAAAGTTTATCAAGTCTAGGTCTCAGCTGCCAATGTTATCCTAAATCATTTTTTTATCAAATCTTATCCTTATTATTTTTTTTAAAATTCAAATCGTTAATTTAAAAAACACATTTATATCTAAGATTATGAAGCCGTAACAAATATTATTCAACGAACCCATCATATTACATCATCAGCTATTATAAAAATTAATTACAATCCATGCAGATACAAATCAGCACGAATCAGATATCCTAAATCCGTTTTTTATTCAATCTTATCCTAAATCCTTTTTTATCCAATCTTATCCTGAATCTTTTTTTCAAATTCAAAACATAAATTTAAAGAAAAATATATTTATATCTAAGATTCTGAAGTCATAAAAAATATTACTCAACGATATATTAAATATAAACTGCTGTTTGTAGAAAATGCAACACCATGAAGGAATCATCAGAATCAAATGAAATTCGCAGCAAATGTCAATTATAGGATATTATGCAAATTAATAAAGTTTCAGAGCCATCGCGCGTGCGTGGCGCGCGCAGCGCCCTCTGAATTGATGCTGAAAGCGTATAAATAAAGTGCTGTAGCGGGACGTTGAAAATAGTCTATGATTATTTGTTAGTGGCAAACGTTTAGTGAGACCTGAGTATGCCTCCACGACGGAAGAATAAGAAATTCAAGCAACTTACGGAGTTTGAACGAGGGAGGATAATCGGCCTTCGAGAAGGAGGATTTTCCTATCGCGCAATAGCAGCTCGTATGCAGCGGAACAGTTCCACAGTGATGCGAGTTTGGAAGCAGTGGACCGACGAGCACCGAACAACTCGAAAAACAGGCACTGGACGACAGAAGGTGACGTCAGAGCGCGATGATCGACACCTCCGCATGGCGGTGAATGATCGCACAGCTTCCTCCAGGCAGCTGGCAGCACATTGGTCTACTGCTACAGGTCTACAATTGTCGGCTTCGTCAATTCGTCGTCGTCTGCTGCGCCGTGGATTGCGTGCAAGGGTGCCATTATACAGGATTCCCCTCACGGCGGATCATCGACGGCTGCGTCGGCAGTGGGCTCTTGAGCACAGAGACTGGCGAGCTGATTGGCACCAAGTTGTCTTTTCAGATGAATCACGCTTCAATTTGTGGACCCATGATGGCCGTGTTCGTGTTAGACGTTATGCCGGTCAACGCTGCCTTCCTGAGTGTATTATTGAACGACATAGTGGTCGAACACCCGGAGTTATGGTCTGGGGTGCGATTTCGTATCATGGACGATCCAATTTGATACGAATTGAGGGTAATCTCAATAGCAACAGATACGTCCGTGAAGTGCTACAGCCCGAAGTCGTTCCTTTCCTTCAAGGCATCCCTGGAGCTATCTTTCAGCAGGATAATGCACGCCCACATGTTGCGCGGACTGTTAGAGACTTCTGTTCAGCACAACGCATGCAACTTCTTCCTTGGCCTGCTTATTCGTCGGATATGTCGCCTATTGAGCACGTGTGGGATATGGTTGGTCGGCGTCTCACTCGTGATCCGCGTCCTGCAGTTTCCAAAGACGAACTTTGGTTGCGCATACAAGCGATATGGAATTCTCTTCCTCAAGCAGATATTCAACATCTGTTTGACTCCATGCCACGTCGTATAGCAGCACTTATTGCAGCGCGTGGTGGCTGCACCAAATACTGATTTCGGACGCTTAATTTGTTTCTTTTGTTTTGAAAATTTCATCATTTATTTGTATCAGTACAAGTCGTTTCTGCATTAAATTTCATTTGATTCTGATGATTCTTTCATGGTGTTGCATTTTCTACAAACAGCAGTTTATTATTCAAAATATACAACGATTTTGTCTTAGTGTTTAAAACGCTCTGTTGATTGTCTCGATCAAAGTTTTTCTAGTCCAGGTTTCTGTCCGAAACCCAATCTTATCCTAGATCCTTTTTTCATTCAATCTTATCCTAAATCCTTTTTTTATTCAATCTTATCCTAAATCATTTTTTTTATTCAATCTCATCCTAAATCCTTTTTTTTATCCAATCTTATCCTTAATATTTTTTTTAAAAACTCAAAACATTAATTTTAGAAAAATATTTATATCTAAGATTCTAAGGTCATAACAACTATTATTCAACGAACCATCATATTACATCATCACGTATTATAAAAAATAATTATAATCCTTGATACAAATCAGCACGAATTTAATAACACCCAAATCCTTTGTGTTATTTATTGCATCCTAATAAATTTCTCAAATATTTATTTTAAGATAATTTACAATCAAAATATGCAGAGATTTTGTCTTAGTGTTTAAAACGCTCTATTGATTGTCCCGATCAAAGTTTATCAAGTCCAGGTCTCCCCAATCTTATCCTAAATCCATAAGCCACCGGTAGATAGATAAACAAGATAAGATCCAGTTAAGAAATCGAGGTGGCAAATATAAATCACGAAATATCTTTTATGGGACGTCTCTGGGATATTTCCTAGAAGTATTCCTTAGTCATGTCACGTAAATACAGCACGAAATTAGATTCTTATCCTGGATAAAACTCAAATGAAGGATCGGTCATAGAAACGGGAGTAAACAATAGAAGTGAGAATATAATATCGCATTGAATCATTAGATGTGTCTATATTGATGTTATACACGACTATAATATCATTTTTAAAAATAAAATAGATATTGGTTATCTACGTCTGAATCCGAGAGACTGTTTTATATTTTAATGTTTGTGTGCAAGCATTTGTGCAATAAATATTGATGTACTATTTCGATGTACCCATTGCTGCATTTTGAGATCATTGAAACAGTTTGGCAAGGAGCATTGAACATGACTTTCTTTGGATGTTATCAATGTAATTTAATATGTTTTATTATAAGCATTTAATACTGGAAATGATAATCACCAACTGTTATGAAAAGAGAGTCATTCGCTAGGGAATTGTTGGTGTCATTGGCAGTCAATGAGCTAAATACAGAAATTTACCATCAGATATAAATATTAATAATTAAAAAATGTTTTATTTTGAGATTTACGCTTGCTATAATTATATGCATTACAGTTTAAATGTTCGTTTAAATTTGTGCAACAAATATTGATGTACTATTTCGATGTACCGTTTCCTACATTTTGAGATCATTGAAATAGTTTGGCATGTGGCATTAAACATGACTTTCTTCGGATGTTATCAATATAATTTCACATGTTTTATTATACGCATTTAATACTAGAAATGATAATCACCAACTATTACGAAAACAAAGTCATTCACTTGGGAATTGTTTCTGGTTTTGGCAGCCAATGAGCTAAATGTAAAAACTCTCCGTTAGATATAAATATTTACATTTAAAAAATTTTTTATTATGAGATTTAAGTTTGTTATAATTATATGTATTACAATTTAAATGTTCGGTAAGTTTAAATTTTTTGAGTTATCAATAATTCATAAGGTGTCGTTAGTTATATTTTAATGTTTATGTGCAAGTATTTGTACAATAAATATTGGTGTACTATTTCGATGTATCTATTCACATTTAAGATCATTGAAATATTTTGGCTAGGGGACATTTAAATGACTTTCTTTGGATGTTATCAGTACTTACTATTTAATACGTTTTATTATAAGCATAGCTTTTAATATTGGAAATGATTATTACCATGATGAAAAGGAACTCAAAATAATTAGCATGGTTATTATTTGGGCTTGGCAATCATTACCTAAATATAAAAACTTTCTCAGATTTAAATATTTGCATTTAAAAATGTTTTATTTGGACTCGTTGTAAATACATAAATTATAATTTAAATGTTCTTTACGTATAAATTTTGCCAGATATCAATAATCCATAAGATACTATTAGTTTTTAATGTGCATGTGGAAGCACTTGTACTATAAATATTATAAAGATTGGCCTTTGGTATATTGAGCCAAAATTAAGGGCACGCATGTGAGAATAATAAACTTTAATAATAAAAATGAACAAATTTGAGAAAAGTTTTAAGAATGACTGCTCCGTCTGAACTCTAAAATGGTTCTGCGGTTAGAGGTGGCGCTGCTGTTGGGCACAGATGTGTATTCCTACGATTATTGATGTACTATTTTGATGTACCCATTTCTTCATTTTGAGATCATTGAAGAAATTTGCTGAGGGACATTGAACATGATTATCTTTGGATGTTATCAATATAATTTAATATGTTTTATTATAAGCATAGCATTTAATATTGTTACGAAAGTACAAAATTATAGTATTGATCTCCAATTTCGCACTCATTAGTGCTATATTTTTGGCTTATATAACAATTTGGATTGAAACTAGGATAATACCTAGCTTATTGTAATGTGTTTATTTATTACAGTAGAAATTAATGCAGCAAATTTTGATTAAACAAAATTGCAAACTAAATTGTATATAAAAATAAACCATTTTAATTATTAAAGCTGCTAATTTATTTATAAAAAACCTATATGTTTTTAAAATCTGATGAGTATAAAATAAATATTCTAGGTTTCTTCTGTGGGTAATAACAGCATGAAAAGTTAACTCTACCGTTAGGGTAAATGTTTTCGGTAAGCATGTTAGGTAAATACACACTTTCGACTTTTTCTCATAGTGTTTTTTTTTCATATATGACTATAATATTTTTTTCCATAAACGCATACTCTTATTTCCATACTTATTTATGAAACATGAAATTCGAAAATGAATTCACTCTTTACGGTACATTTATTTTAACTTGCAAAAACTAAAAGACTTAACCTATACGCCATCCTAATTTCAAGTTTTTATTTTTTTCAAGTACAAATGTTTACTTTATAAATCCAGGTAATCGTTCATTTTGTTATTGTCCTCATATGGACGAAATGTTCTTACTTAAAACAATAATAACTATACACTGTAAAAAAAGTATAGTCGATACTACACGAATATGGTAAAATTTTATCCTATTTCTGGTTCTATGGGAACATCATAAAGCTCAGAAATTTTTACTTTTGATAAGGATTTACTATAATTAACAATGAAATATAATTTTATAATCTGTGATAAAATGTGGAAAAATTTAGTAATTTTATTATGGTACCTTAATGAAGTGTTTCCCAAACTTATAACTTTTGTGTTCCCTTTCTAAATTTTACCACTGACAAAAAAATTAATCCACCAATAAAAAAAATAATGTATTTTTTACTAGAAAAAAAATTACACAAAAGTTAAAAATCACAACTGGCTGTTGACACCACTAATTATTAACTGTGAACTGTGCAAAAAAATAACCAATAGAAAAATACGTAATCGTAAATTTTCATGCCTTGCTTTATTTTTAAATAATTTTTTGAAATTTTCGTTTGTTGCAAGATATTTCGCATAAGAACGTGTACCCCCGCTAAACTGTTCCCGTACCCCTGGGGGTACGCGTACCACATTTTGGGAAACACTGCCTTAATGCATAGCATAAAAACTATTTATTCTGTCAAATTTATTATTCAGTTTTGTAATTTTTACTAAATGTATGGAAAAATTGGAATATAATTTTAAAACAAGAACTTCCGGTTAATCGTTATTCCATTAATAAAAAAAAAATACTAAATGAATGATAACCGTGTAATTTGTCTTTCATTATATGGTTTATTTTTCACCAGAATGCCATTATTATGGAATGCGGTAATTTTTACAATTTTTTTCGGTGTATAATTGTTTAAAAAAATATTTTTTTTAATAGAAATATTGAATTTTAAGAAAAAACAATGATAGATGAGAAGCAATTACGGGAATGGGTGAGTGGTCCAAAAAAGAATTTACTTTTTAAAATGTTTTAACCCCACTATAATTTACCAATATAAAAATGACATTTTCCACTAAAAGAACTCGGAAATAAATTATCTTATAACCTCGGAAATGGATTCCTAACCCTCCCTTTATTGCTTTTTATGTCTACCCACAGAATTCAAAACTGCACCTATAGCTATTTCATCGCCCTTTTTGCCACAAAGGAAGAAATCACAGTTCATAACCTCTAATGATTTATTTTTTTCTTCAACATTTAGAAAGTTCGTCGACGAGTTCAGAAACAATCTCAAAATGATATGCTTTGTGTGCCGCGTCTTTCTATTATTGCAGTTGAGATTAAAGCGTATGTTTACAGCTGATATGTATCTTGTCTCAAAACCACAATAAGCGTGTAATGGTTTTGTCTCTCCTTAAAATTCATTTTGTCAAGATCTTGTTTATATTAGAGGTTTTTGGCTTTATCATTTTGAGCAGGAAGTTCAATCGCAAAGTACCATTTCCTAGTTGAGGTGGTCCACCGCGATGTGAATGCGTTTTTTTCTTTTGAGATTTGATGTGACCCACTAGTGATTACGTAATTAGTCATTGCATGATTTACCCGCTACTTGCGCATGTTTATCATTAACTAGTTTACCGTGAACGTTATTTTGTTTTCGTATTTAAGTGCTTTTATTTGAATAAAACAGTAAAAATACCACCATGAATGTTATTCCTACGGAATCATTCCATAGGAATAATTCCAGAAGAATAATGTCAATCTCAATCAGATAGAAAACAAATAGAATCTTTCCAAAAAATTAAAATAGTCAATCTTATAACATCAAGATTAACTATTTTAGTTGTAGAATAATGTTATGTAAAATCCTAATATTATTGAAATATTATGAATGAAATCGTTATATATATATGTGTGTGTGTGTGTGTGTGCGCGTGTACCCACTCTTAGGCCGACGGCGAAGGGATTCTAATCCATGATCTGTCAACCACTAAAGATATTTCACCGTAAACATCTTATTTTTTCGTAACCGTCGTTGAACAGCTGACCCACTTTTTGGGTTTGCGACTAACTTTTAACTCCGTGGCCTTGTAATTTTGAATCCAATCCAGAAAACAAGTGAACGCCTGGATCGAGTATTGGGAGAAATTTGCCTTCGTGGAGGACTTTTTGATGGAGCTAACCGCATTTGCGTTACATGAATAGGAAGACCACGAGAACCTTCCACGGTTAACCTGACGACAAGGGGACTCTAACCCATGATCCGTCTACCACTGAGGATATTTCACGTCAGCACTGTGATCGGTGCAAGCCGGATGCGGATTTCGTATCGACTGGGATTCGAACCCGGTTTGCCTCATTGGAATGCGAACTCTCTATCCCATGAGAAATCGCGGCTCTCACCGTTGTGGTTCGTGCGAGCCGGGTGCTGAATTCGCCGCCAAAAGCCGCCGCTGGGATTACCTCATTGTTACGTTACCTCATTGGGAGGCAAACGCTCTATTGCCTGAACCACCGCAGCTCCAATGACATTGTTTATAGTTAGTCCTTCAGGAGGCAGAAAAAATGCAATCAAAAATCTTAGTCAATGACGCCCAAAAGAATTGCAGTCATCGGATTTCTAATCACAATAAAACAATTTGAATTATATTTATAAAAATTTAAAAATGCAGATGTGACATTAGGTCACAGCCTAATTTATAAATATCCTGTTTTTTTTAATCAATAATACTAATTCTTTTAATTTTGTAATACATTCTTTTATTTCATCATCTTTCTTTAGCCCCTTAAGCGATAGCGCAATTTGGACATTCTCCCCCTAAAATTCCTTACCAGCTCCTTAAAAGAGCCCCTTTATTTCGAGAAATTTCCACCCTTTTTTTTCTGAGAATTCCACTGGTCGTCGGCATTCTTTCATCTCCGCGTGTTTGTTGTGTTTCTCAACCGTAACTTTTAACGCTTAATCATTTTTTTCATCTCAACTCGTGATTTTTAGGTAATTTAACTTTAACTTTTACAACATGCACTACAACTTCAATTTTAAGTTTTTGTATCTTATAAAAAGGATGAGCGCGAAAGACGATTAGCTTTCGATAATTTGATGTCATATAAGTTGCTGCACTCCGCTTAACGGAGTTTTTAACATTTTTTTGCTCCCACCTCCCTAAGGTGGAGAAGCTTTTTTTTCGAAGGATGGCCTCTCTGCGCCATCTTCTTTTGATGTCGGGATTTGTTCACTGAAAATAACTCCCCGATCGCCATGATGTCCTTTTTCATTACCTCTGATGAATTGCTTACTAAAGAATTTTCCTTTTCCTGACAAATTGGAGTAATGTTTCATAAAGAATTTTCCTGACAAATTGGATTAATGTTTCATAAAGAATTTTCCTGACAAATTGGATTAATGTTTCATAAAGAATTTTCCTGACAAATTGGATTAATGCTTCATAAAGAATTTTCCTGATAAATCGGTTTTAAATGCTTACTAAAGAACTCTCCAGATAAAATCTCCAGTTTTGTTTGAAGGATGATCCGCTGACCAACTACCGTCCGGGATGGAAATCCCCCACAGTCCGTTTGAACTCCTGTTTTTCCAGTCATCACTAATTCCACATCCTTGGCATGAGCCATTCCTAAAATGATGTAGTGCCTCAACACAACGATTTTTCTAGTTTGTTTTTCCTCCAATAAAACAATAGTGATTTTTTTAAAAAGAACTGGACTGACTCCTTTTTCAATACCCAAAAAGTTTTTGTTTGTTTCATCATAAACTCATCTCCGATCCAGGACTGGATATCTTTTTATGGATAAAAAAAAGGTACGTGCTTTAAATATACTTGGTATCTTCTAGAACTGTTTTTTGAAGAAGAAGAATTACTATTTTTTGGGTTAGCCAAACTTCGTAAAATGTACAACTAACTATGTTTCACCCGGCCATTATTAATTTTTAGCTTTTTTTATTTTTCTAAATGGTTATTCTTTTTGCAACTTTTTCATACTTTCTATACCCAACCTTAATAGGGCATCTGGTGCCGTTCCGCTTTTCGGTTGGTGTATATAGTTTTTAATTATATTTATTTTGACCAGGGAATGTGTATTATTTCAAATTAAATTTTTTTACTATGAGTAAAGTAAGATATTATTATTCAATGTTTAATACATTTAATTTCAATAAATTTCTTTAAGTTTGGAGTAGGAAATGAATTGTTTATTTCAATAGTTTTTGATATTAGCCAAATAAACAATAATAAATTATGCAATGTAATCAAAATTTTTTTAATACACTTCATGTTTTGATTAGTTCATTAATATCTTGTTTTGGTTATTTACTAATTTGTTTCATACAATAACCAAATAGATAATTTTTAAGTTGAGATAATAATAATTATTTGTCATAATTTCTGTAATTGAATATTACAATTGTTTTATAATAGTGATTAAAAATAACGATTTTGATCAGGATGATTAATATAAATATTTTTGATTAAATAATAAGTAGTAATTGGATAAGATTTGGTAAATAATTTTTCATATAACAATTTAAAAATAAGAATCCTTTTAATTTATAAAATTGATGATTACATAAATTATTTGAAAAATAAAATTTTTTCACAGCAATTGGTTAAAATAATAATCATTACTTAATATTGGTAAATTCTATGTGTACTAAAAGGTTTGCTTATTATGCTTTTGAATCAGGTCATGTTTAATAATTTAATTGATTATTTTGTTGAAAGGTTATTGAATTGATTTTTAATATGTATTGCCAATGTCTTACTCTCCTATATTGCTAAATTATTAGTGTTCTAATATATTATACTACAATTGATTGGTTTTTTAAAATGTTTGGGTATTTATTTGCACTTTGAAATAATTAATGACAATATTTTTTTCTAATGGTTGATATTTCTTGTTTATGCAAGTATATCGTTATATGATTAATTTGAAGGGTTACCTAATTTTTAATTGTGTTTTTCTTGATACTAAAATTTATTATATTTCAATATATTATTTTCATGAGGTTATCAAAAGGTTACAATTAGTAATAATACCTGTGTAATTGATACTTTTATTAGTTAAATTTTTTTTTTCTCATTAGATGACCCCAATTCAAACCCGTAATAGAACGTATTCTAATCCAATAATTATGCCTGACAACGTAAATAACATAGAGGCCAATAGGCAAACCCCTAAATTCAATTTCAATAGTCCAGAATTTTCTGGAAACTCTCAGAATGTAGAGTGGTTCCTGAACCAAATTAAAGATCTAGTAAAATTAAATCAATTTGATAATTCGGCTGCTTTATACTTATTAAAATCAAAATTGTCTGGGGCTGCTCTCACTTTTTTTCAGAATTCACCTGAATGTAGGGTGGTCACAAAGTTCGAGGATGCATGTCAGCTGCTTCAAAATTTTTTCAAACAAGAAGATTCTTCCTCGGCTGACTTGGCAAAATTTCAGGCAATCAGCCTTTTGCCCTCTGAAACTATCAAAAATTTAGAATATAGGATAGATTCTCTTGCCCATAAGGCATATAACTTTATAAATGACCAAACTGCTTTGTCTCGGATAAAAGCCATGCAGTTCTTATCTGCAATCCCTTTGCACCTTAAGGAGACTATTCTCATTGAGGGAATACAAGATTACCGCGAGATGGTCAAAAGGGCCAATCATATTGTGACAATTCAACAATCCTTAGCTGGATCGGCTACTCCTTTAGTCGCAGCTCATGCGGTGACTCAGTGTGCTTCTGCTGCACCTGATCAGCTCACCTTAATTTCAAAACAACTTGAAATGTTGGCAACAAAAATTGAGACTATGCAGTCTAATTGTAATATATGTTCGAAACCCCACAGCACTAAATTATGTCCCCTTTTACTTCACCCTGTACAGAACCAGGATCGGGTTGGACATGAACAACCTCGACCAACTCCAAACCTTCACTGTGTTTTCTGTAATAGGTCTGGGCATATCATGAGTGTGTGTCGAACGTATCTCAGACATTTAAGACAAAATTCATTCGGGCCATTGGCGATGCATTCTTTTCCGCCACAGTTCCCCATGGTTTCTCCCAGGTTCACTGCACCGCAGTATCCACCACCACCGATTCCTAGTCAAAATGAACAATTTAGACCGAGGGTTAATAATAATACTAATTATAGAGGTAACAATCCTTTAAAACTCTCGCAGGAGGCAGTAGGGGATGGCCCTGTCTTCTCATCCACCAAACCATCCAAAATCTTTGATATAAATGAGTTTATGTCAGAATCTATGTATAATTCAAATGTTACTATTAGGGAGTTTTTGACTAACTGTAAATATAAAGAAAATGTTGAACACATA
This sequence comes from Parasteatoda tepidariorum, assembly GCF_982258835.1. Taxonomy (NCBI): domain Eukaryota; kingdom Metazoa; phylum Arthropoda; class Arachnida; order Araneae; family Theridiidae; genus Parasteatoda; species Parasteatoda tepidariorum. The sequence goes on from NC_141758.1 coordinate 91,213,803, forward strand.
AATATTGTTTCACATGAAATTAATCTTCCTACAATTGCTTCTAGCTTTAAAAATGTTAATGTAAATTTTCTACTCGATAGTGGGTCGTCAGTCTCATTATTGACATTAGATACTTTCAATGCAATTAGGGCTCATAATAAAGTAAAATTCTTATCAAGAAAAGTCCAAATAAGAACAGTTAATTCTCAGCTTCAATTTTCGGCGTGTGCGGAAATTTCCTTTAAAATCCATAATAATTTTTTTCGACATCAATTTTTTATTGCAGATATTAAGAGTGATACTTTTCAGGGAATTCTAGGTTTTGATTTTCTAAGAACACATAATGTTCTTATTAAATTCCAAGACGAGTTGGTGCAATTTAGTAATTTTTGTATTCCTTTAAATAATTTTGATAAGTTAGCTTCTAATCATACCAATAATGAACAGATTGATGTAGTTTTAAAAAATAAACTCACAATTGAGCCAGGCGAGACTGCCATTGCCCATTTAAGAATTAATTCTTTTGCTAATCAAACAAATAAAGAAGTGTATTTCACACCTACTTATAATTCAAAAATTAATATTCATCCTTCTCTTAATGTTGTTGACAATAATGTGTTTACTACAATAATCCAAAATAATTCTGATAACACTGTTCATTTAAATAAAGGCTTGAATATAGGTTATATTATTTGTAATTTTGTTGTCCAAAATAGTAATGATGGTAATAATGTAGATTTAAATGATTGTACTAATCTAGAACAGTGTAATTTAATTACTGCTTCTCAGGATATTTTAAATTTAAGAAAAGATGAACTAAAATCTACTGATTTTGATTTAGAACATTTAGACACTGATCAAAAATTAATTCTTCAAAACATTTTATTGGAAAATTTTGCTGCATTTTCTAAAACCATAAAAACTTTAGGATGTACTGATCGTGTAGTTCCCTCTTTAACATTGAAAAATGACAATGCAATAAAAACCTTACCATTTGAAATTCCATATGCTTTAAGGGATGACATTAAACAAGAATTAGATGAATTAGTGGAAGCCGGGATTATTCATAGGCATGTTAGCCATTGGGCTGCTCCACTAGTCTTAGTCAAAAAGAAAAACTCAGAGAATAGTCAAGGAAAACCTAAGTATCGTTTAGCTTTGGACTTAAGATTACTTAATGCAGTGGTAGAAAGCTCCACTTACCCTTTGCCTAAAATAAGCACGATAATTAATGAAATTTCTGCTTATAAATTTTTCACTAAGTGTGATATTCGAGAAGCCTATAGGCAGGTTATGCTTCCTGAACACCTACAGGACATACTAACTTTCACTACTCCTTTTGGATCCTTCGCTAATAGACGACTCGTTTTTGGCCTCAAAACGGCAGCGAGTACTTTCCAGGCTTTAGTAGACCTAATTATTGAGGAATTAAATACTGAGGGTATTAAAGGTATACATGCTTATCAAGACGATTTCCTAATCGGAGCAAATTCCTTTGAAGAAATGACTAATAGAATATCAGCGTTACTTAAAATTTTAACTAAATATAACTTAACTTTAGCTCCTAATAAATGTTCTTTCTTTAAAGATTCTGTTGAATATCTCGGTTTTGTAATTTCCCATAAGTGTATAACCCCTACTTCATCCAATATAGCCAAAATTACTTCATTTGCTACCCCTCGTAATGCCAAACAGGTTAAAAAGTTTATAGGTGTGTGTGGCTTTTATCGCCATTTAATTCCAAATTTCGCCCAATTAATTGCTGTGTTGACTAAAGTTGCTACAAAGCAATCTAAATTTAAATGGAGTGACGAACAACAGCGGGCATTTGATGCATTACAGAATGCATTTTTTTCGAAACCTTTTGTTCAATTACCAGATTTCAGTAAACCGTTTTTCCTAAATACTGATGCGAGCAAATTAGGCATTTCAGCAGTTTTGATGCAGGAGCATGAAGGATCTCTTCGCCCTGTCTCTTTTTTTAGTAAGGCTTTGTCCAAGTCTGAGAAAAACTATCCCGCCATCAAATTGGAGCTATATGCAATTTTTAAGGGTGTTACAGCATTTAAATCTTACCTCTATAATAGAAATTTTACAATTCTGAGTGATAGTAAACCCCTAAAACATTATCGCAAGGTTACATCACCTGCTGATATTATCACACGTTGGTTGCTTGCTTTAAGTGAATATACTTTTGAGTTTATACATATACCTGGTCAGGAGAATGTGTTAGCCGACTGGTTTAGTCGTTCTCCTGATCCTAATTTTTGTCAACCTGCTTTAAATAGTAATGATTCTGAACTAATTTTACCTTTTACTGATATCAATGAAGACCATGTAATTCATGCTTTAACTAATAATGACTCCCCTCTTGAAATTTCTTTAGACACATTTAAATCTGAACAATGTAAAGATCAAAATATTCAGGAAATTATTTCTCTTTTAAACAATCCCACGTTAATTAATCAATCTAAGACTGAACATTTCTTTTTAAATGATGGTATATTAATGTATGCCACTGAGGTTTTTCCTCATAAACACAGAATTGTAGTCCCAAATTCATTAAAATCTAAAGTGTTAAATATTTGTCATGTTTCCCATTCTGGTATTCAAAAGACGTATGAGCTTGTGTCTAAAAGATATTTTTGGAAAAGTTGTTACAGTGATACCTGTAATTATGTTAAGTCTTGTGAATTATGTATTAAACATAAACAGTCTGCGAGCAAGCCTGCTCCTTTAAAATCAATGTGGCTACCTCAGAGGCCTGGACAATTTGTCTCAATGGACATTGTAGGACCCATTAAGAATTGTGGATATATTTTAACTTTCATAGATCATTTCTCTAGACATTTAATTTTAAACCAACTAGTCAATTTAACCACTGAGACTGTTTCTAAACATTTAATGAATTATATTACTCATTATGGTAGAATGTTATACCTATTAACAGATCTAGGCACTCAGTTTAAAGCTGAGGTTTTTGAATTAATCAAAAAGTTAGGCATAAAATTAGCCCATAGCAGTGCTGCTCATCCTCAAAGTAATGGAATGAGTGAACGCATTAATCAAGCTATTAAGTCTTCTGTTTTAACTTTACATGAGAAAGGTGTTTCATTTGCAACCAGCTTATTAATTCACCAAAATATATACAATGGTTCAATTCACTCTTCAACTAAATTCACCCCTAACTTACTTCATTTTGGTCGTAATTTGGCCTTAATTTTTGATTGTTTTGAAACTAGTGTTGAACCAATACATTTGGATAAATCTCACTATTTATTGGAGACCTTAAATGAGCTCAATATTGCATATGAAAATGCTTACCATAATTCTGAACGAGCACAAGTCAAACAAAATTCGAGACAAGGTGCGAAAGCAAAATTAAGATCACTAAATATTGGTGATATTGTCTATTTAAAACATACTAATGTGTTTAAACCTAAATTTGATGGTCCGTTTACTATTTTGTCAAAATTTAATGATGTGGATTATGTAATCCAACTTTTGGACAATACGAAGGCACCTAAACTAACTGTTCATATAGACCGTTTACGTCTATGTCCTCATAGGAGGCAAAATTTGCTTTTTCATCCCTCTTTGGATACCTCCCCTAGTGTAATTGATAGTGATATGACTCTCCCTAAGGCTTGTCCTTACAATTTAAGAAGTAAATAATTTTTCTAAATAAATTTGTTTGAATGTAACATTGATATGTGTGATGGGTGTTATTTGGGTATCGGTGTATATGATGCTGGCCGTCATATCCGCGGAACATCGGGAACCTGTAGTACTTGTCAGGCAATACCAGTGATTTTTTTTGGTTAAATTTTTTTTGATATACAGTTCTTGTAACTAATTTTGTCAATAGTTCTAACATCTTTTAATTGAATGAGGTATTCAAATTGTGATATGGTTTGTATGGTGGATGATGAGCAGTGCCCTCCTTTTTGCGACTCTACAAACTTTATAAGTATGGGTACGTGTTTGTGGTTGTTCATGTCTAACTGATTGCAATTTTTTTAACAAATATTTCATGTTAATATTTGTATTTTTTAAATTACGTAAACACATAATTGTAATTAATTAATGACGTCTGATTATCGAATGCCAATTTTTTTGTTTTTCGACCCTGTAGTTCTGTACAGTATATTTTTTTCCTTTTCTAGTATGTCATAAGTCACTATTATTACATACAAATTTTTTTTGGATTTTTGCAGAGTGTGAATTCTCTTTGCATTAGTAATGTATACATGTACACCTCATTGTACATCTCAAGGTGTCACAACGGTTGTTATGATTTTTTTTATTGTTTTGTGTTATGTTGTTTCATACAAAATTGTTGATGCTGAGTTCATTAATTGTATATTGTTCAGCAATTTTTGTTAGGTAATGCTTTTTGTAAGCAATGTGTCAAGGCCTTGTTTTTGTGTTTGTTTTGTTTTTAGCAGTTTTTTTTGGTCAAAGTTCTGTGAGTCAATTTGTTGTTTTTTAAGTGTTAAAATTCCTTGCAGTTTTTGTTAAGTTTAATGTTTTGCCTAGGCTTTTCCTGTTACAACTAGTAAATTTAATTGCAAATTTTTTTAAAATTTTTTTTCAAGTCTAAAAATAATAATGTTAATGCACTTATTGCTCTCACTAATGACTTTGATTTGTTTCAGGTATACAGTTTGATGTGTACTAAATTTTTTTGTCGTTTTAACTCGGATTACTACTTATCAATCTTGTTTGATTGGTTTCAATTTTTTTCTCAAAATTCACTTAATGGATTGATGTACAAAATGTTGTACAAAGTTTTTTTTCGTTTAAGCTCGGAATATTGTCAGTCTACAATGGTAGCCTGATTTTTTTTCGTTTGTTTGCAATTTCTCAATTTTTTTGTTCATACTAATTTCCAGCAAACAAATCAATTTCTTTTCAATTCCTTCTTACAAGGAATAATTTGAGTTAATGTCCTTTACCTCAAAACATTTGCTTTTCCACTATTACTAAGTGAGATTTTCTTTTTTGAATAATCAATTATCCATTTTACCTCCTTAATGTTATTTTATTTGAGGAAGATTTTCTCAGTCTACTTAATGTAGCCTGAATTTTTTTATACGGGTGTTATTGCACTTATAGGCATTCACATGCATCAAGGCATATGTTGTTTAAGTTTAATTGATAGTACAAGTGTTGACGATTCTGTGTTCAAATGTTTGTTTTCATTTAGCAAACAATTAAGATTGTTTTGTGTTTTTTTTTCGTCCATTTATCAAACAATTTACATTGTTTGCCTTTTCACTAATCAAGATGCAGCCATGTAAAGCTGCTTATATGTATGTGTTGTTATGTGTTACTAATTCTTTGTATGTCTTATGTTTGAGACACAGCTTTTCTCATTTCAGACTCTTACTATCAAAAGTTTTGATATAGATTGTTATGTAAACATCTGACTATTTGTAAGTGGAGTAGTGGTGAACTGGAGTTGCAGGCTGTTAGAACTTAATTTCATTTATAAATTTTTTTGGATTTCATTTTTTGGCAAAAAAAAAAAAAAAACAAAAAAAAAAAAAAAATTTTTCTTCAAAAATTTTTTTTCTGCAGTGGGGGGTATAATGTGACATTAGGTCACAGCCTAATTTATAAATATCCTGTTTTTTTTAATCAATAATACTAATTCTTTTAATTTTGTAATACATTCTTTTATTTCATCATCTTTCTTTAGCCCCTTAAGCGATAGCGCAATTTGGACATTCTCCCCCTAAAATTCCTTACCAGCTCCTTAAAAGAGCCCCTTTATTTCGAGAAATTTCCACCCTTTTTTTTCTGAGAATTCCACTGGTCGTCGGCATTCTTTCATCTCCGCGTGTTTGTTGTGTTTCTCAACCGTAACTTTTAACGCTTAATCATTTTTTTCATCTCAACTCGTGATTTTTAGGTAATTTAACTTTAACTTTTACAACATGCACTACAACTTCAATTTTAAGTTTTTGTATCTTATAAAAAGGATGAGCGCGAAAGACGATTAGCTTTCGATAATTTGATGTCATATAAGTTGCTGCACTCCGCTTAACGGAGTTTTTAACATTTTTTTGCTCCCACCTCCCTAAGGTGGAGAAGCTTTTTTTTCGAAGGATGGCCTCTCTGCGCCATCTTCTTTTGATGTCGGGATTTGTTCACTGAAAATAACTCCCCGATCGCCATGATGTCCTTTTTCATTACCTCTGATGAATTGCTTACTAAAGAATTTTCCTTTTCCTGACAAATTGGAGTAATGTTTCATAAAGAATTTTCCTGACAAATTGGATTAATGTTTCATAAAGAATTTTCCTGACAAATTGGATTAATGTTTCATAAAGAATTTTCCTGACAAATTGGATTAATGCTTCATAAAGAATTTTCCTGATAAATCGGTTTTAAATGCTTACTAAAGAACTCTCCAGATAAAATCTCCAGTTTTGTTTGAAGGATGATCCGCTGACCAACTACCGTCCGGGATGGAAATCCCCCACAGTCCGTTTGAACTCCTGTTTTTCCAGTCATCACTAATTCCACATCCTTGGCATGAGCCATTCCTAAAATGATGTAGTGCCTCAACACAACGATTTTTCTAGTTTGTTTTTCCTCCAATAAAACAATAGTGATTTTTTTAAAAAGAACTGGACTGACTCCTTTTTCAATACCCAAAAAGTTTTTGTTTGTTTCATCATAAACTCATCTCCGATCCAGGACTGGATATCTTTTTATGGATAAAAAAAAGGTACGTGCTTTAAATATACTTGGTATCTTCTAGAACTGTTTTTTGAAGAAGAAGAATTACTATTTTTTGGGTTAGCCAAACTTCGTAAAATGTACAACTAACTATGTTTCACCCGGCCATTATTAATTTTTAGCTTTTTTTATTTTTCTAAATGGTTATTCTTTTTGCAACTTTTTCATACTTTCTATACCCAACCTTAATAGGGCAGCAGATTTAAATCAGCGTATACTGTAAAAAGTTTTCGTGCTTAATAACACCAAAAATGGTGTTAACTATTTTATTCCAAAGTGGTACAAAGTAGTTGACTACAAAGTGTTCCACTAGAAGGCCGGGATAGCCTGGTCCGGGATAGCCTAGTTCTTTGATTGACCATTTTCCAGGAAGATGGATTGGGCGAGGAGGTCCAATTCCTTGGCCACCCAGATCACCTGATATACCGCCGCTGAACTTTTTTATTTGGGGATTTATAAAGGACAATGTTTACGGGAGGATCGTGTCGAACATTGATGACCTAAAAGCCAGAATTACAACCGCAATAGCCTCTGTGGTTGCCGACTTGCTTGCCGCTACCTGGCGTGAAATTGACTATCGACTTGATATTCTCCGTGTGAGGAAGGGGGCTCACGTGGAAGTTCTTTGACAAGGGTCATGAAACTTTTTGAGTCTATCTAACCATTTATGTTATTAATTTTTATCTATCTTTATTATTTTATGAGTTATTAAGCATCAAAACGGGTCCGGGACTTTATAAACACCCTGTATTTACTTTTATAATTGTACCTATAGTGATCTAGATATTTATAGAGAATAAAATAAGAAAAACACTATCAATTGGGGTTTTTGAAGTAATATTTACTTTTATAATTGTGCCTGTAGTGGTCTAGATATTTATAGAGAATAAATTAAGAAAAAAATTATTAATTGTTTTTAACTAATATTAATAATAGTACATAAAATAGGCAAGATATTGATGAAGATTAAAAAAAATTAATCTATCCATTGGAGTTTGTTTAATATTTACTCCAATAGTAATCATAATTTAATATTAATTGACCTTTTGACGCAAATGCAGACATCGGTGTCTCATTTATATATTTTTTTCTGGCGTTCTTATTACTAACAAAAATATGCTTTGTTTTTTAATTATAAAAAAAACAATATAATAATTTCTAAAAAATATATTAGATTATCGGAATTACAGTTGTACTATAATTCCATATACTATATAGAATCCAAAACAAAAGTTATTTGTAATTTTTCTTCATATTTATTTTCAAAAATTTATCAGTAATTTATATTTTAAACTAAAGAAACTTTAAGGATGAATGACTTCTCTCAGATCTATTATCTTCTATAAAATCTATTAGATTACTGGAATTATAGTTGTATTATATAAAATCCAAAAAAAAGTTTGTAATTTTTCTTTATATTCATTTTCAAAAATTTATCAGTAATTGATTTTTTAAACTGAAGAAACTTTAAAGATGAATAACTTCTCTCAGATCTAAATAACGCCAAATAAGAGCACATTTTAAAAATTATTGTTTGGAAGAGAGCCGTGTCTGGTAGATTTAACTTTTAAAGCAAAAAAGTAAGACACTGGTATTTTATAATGTACTTCATAACCATAAATTATTAAATTGCAAAATATAATATTTTTCATTTATTTTCATTTAAAATAATACAGAATAATACAAAAGTATGAAAAGTATGTTTTTAAAAACAATTTATGCTTAAGGGGTAAGGCAAATAATAGAAGATAGTGGTATTTATTTAATCACTTTAAAACATTGTTCTAACTGGATATATATTAAGATAATGTTTTAATATAATTATCCCATATGCTTTGAGAATTTTTTCGAGAATTCAACCGAAGATCTAGGAGTCTACATTTTTTCCGAATACGGAATTGCAGATTTTAATTGGAAATAAAGACTGAATACCTTCTTAATAGGGAATACTTTTTATATAAATTATCAATTGTTTAGATTTAATATTGATAAAATCTTTTGGGGGTTATCTTAAGATATCAAATACAATCGCATTATATTACTTCCGTTATAATATTAAAGATAAAATAATTGTTTCTATGAAACTGAAGCAATTCTTGGGGTCATTTTGAAACTGGTTGGTTTGAAACTTATTTCAAGATTAATAGCTTGAAATCGAAGAAAAAAAATACTCCGTTTAATGAGGTTTATAAAGAACAATATGATACGATGTGAATTCAACAAAAAATTTACAACTATTCTTAAACCATTATTTTTATTTTAAAAATGTTTAAATTTTTAAAAATTGTTTCGAATATATCTGCTTGACACGCAAATTTTATCAAATAATAATTGACTCTTTTTAAAGAATGAGAAAATGGTAAAGAATGGCTTTTAATATTTAATGATCGTTTCACCCTATTTCAAATGCCAAGAATATTTTTTATATACTTTTTCTTCGCGGATGTAATTTTGCTTTACGAATATTAATTATGTTTTTTTATAAATTCATTATCTTTATTGAGAAACACGTATAAGTTTTAAAAAATTTTAGATTTGAATTTCCAAACTATCAGGTTGAACAATTCGGTGAACTAGAAGATTTCAAACTATCAGGTTGAACAATTAGTTAAACTAAAAGGTTTCAAACTATCAGGTTGAACAATTTGGTAAACTATAAGGCTTTAAACTATCAGGTTGAACAATTAGGTAAACTATAAGGTTTTAAACTATCAGTTTGAACAATTCGTTAAACTATAAGGTAGATCCCGGGTAAGTAATTATCAGGTTGAAGGGAAATAACTATTAAGACCTATATTTACAATATGAATAAGCTGAAAATATATCTTAGCTTCTTTTCTTGTTATTAAATACTTATTAAAAATCTTTACATTATTTATTGCCAATTAGTTTCAATACACATTTTTTTCTTTCCATTTTTCAAAAAAATGCACTAATTACTGATAAATTATTTCCGATTTGATCTCCATGTCAGCAGCAAATCCTGCTACAATTTTTTTGATATTTTGCTCTTTCCATAACAATTGCTAATCTTGTCATAATTTGTTTGCGTTTTAATATTTTATCCTCGCCATAACTGCTAGAAAATCTACCATAATTTGCTTACAATTTGATGTTTTGACAATTTATTCGCACCGTAAAAACAGTTATTCTGGTCATAATTTGCTTACAATTTGATATTTTGCTAATTTATTCTCACCGTAAGAGCAGCTACTCTGGTCATAATTTGTTTACAATTTGATGTTTTAATAATTTATTCTCACCGTAAAAACAGTTATTCTGGTCATAATTTGCTTACAATTTGGTATTTTGCAAATTTATTCTCCTCGTAAGAGCAGCTATTCTGGTCATAATTTGTTTACAATTTAAGATTGTGATAAGTATTTTTCCTTTCTATAACAACATGTCATACTGACATAATTAATTTGCAATTTATTATTGCCAAAAAACGAATTCATTATCTGAAAATTCGTAGTTTAGTCATGAGTTCTTTTATCTGAACTTTTTTTTTAAATTCATTAAATTATTAATATACGCTGTAAAAAATCCCGAATCAAATTTCGATATAAAGTAAAATATATTTTACCACAAAATATTATACCCCAGTTTTTACAGTTATTTTTATTTAAATAGAGGGATTGATTGATTTTATGGCAATTTTCTGTAAAAATCACAATATATCAGACTTTTTTAGTTCCGTTCCGTGTAAAAATGGATTTAACGGTAAAAATTACCGATGCAGTGAGTGCCGGTACTTTTTAACCATTACAACAACATCATAAGTACAAAAAGAAATCTCGAGCAAACGAAAATAAAAAGTTAACCTTAAATCCAATATGGCGAAGAGGAAAATGTTCTTAAGCACTTTATATTTCTTTATTTTAAAAGCATTTATAATTTTATATTAACATTTATTATTTTCTATATAACGAGTTTCCATATCAATGTAATATTTAAAAAATAAAACAGGTTTACGTTCTTTAATTGTTCTTGTCCACATCTGATTGATGTATGCCGAACAATAAACTAATTTTTTCCCCACATGTCACGAGGTTCAGCTTTTAACTTTTTTATTTACTACGGAATAAGAGTTGTGAAAGGAAAATATTCAATCTAAGAAACCGGATCCTCCGGAAACGGTATTTTACCCTTTATACTCTACAGTCAACAAACGTTATATAGCTCTTTTTGTACCTTAGAATTACATCTTTTCATGGAGTACGAAATTAATTTCTTACAAATGACAATAAATTAGAACTGTAAAAAAAAAGAGGAGCTATTTTTTTATTTTATGAATTGAACTTGGTGATTTATCATTTTAACAGTTGTTCCGTGGGAACAGTTATAAAAAAAGTACTCCTTCATTAAAGTCTTCCATTCAAATAAATGCTTTTACGAACCGGTTTATGAGAAAACTTCAGAGGATGTTGCCACAGCTATTTTCTAAAGTAAATGTGGCATTTATTGATATTATTTTTCTATTGTGGAAATCAAAGGTTATTGTTCGATTTCATTTTTCAAAATTCTCTGTTAGGTTAAGGAAATAAATCAGAAAAAAGTTTTTTTGTAGCGTTTTATGCTTTAATTTTATCTATACACATAATTAAATAAAGAATTTGTTTGGGCCTGCATACCGGATTGCTGGAATACCGTAAACTCTAAAAATACGACATTCATCATAAAGTCAACTGAGTACAATATTAAAATTACGAAGAAAAAACCCGATTTTGTTTTTTTAGTTATATTTTTAACAAAAAGACATTTAAGAAATGAAATTTTCTCACAAGCTTAGCGGAAGTCGTATCTTTAAAATAAATTATAGACGATTTAGTTTTTTTCAAATATTTTAAAGATAACGTCCAATGATATTTGCTAGCTTAGAACTCAAATAAAAAAAAGTTGTTTATTTTAACTATTGTAATATTCAAGAATCTGTTATTCGTTCTGCAGGTTTTCTAAAGGATCAACGTGATCGTGGTGGCGTATGCGGCTTATGCCACTAAATTAGTTATTTGAAACCACGTGTTTATTTTGTTTGTAGTTATGCTTTTAAAACGGTTACTATGCAACTAACTAATCTAAAATTAACGGTAATTGAAATAAAATTTTGTACTGAAAAAAAAATTAATGGAGAAATGGAACTTATCCTTTGAGAATAAATATAAAAAACACCAATATTTTTATTGCTGACAATAATAATTAATATTGGTAATAATTACTAACTGAAGTAAAATAATGCACTTTGTACTAAGAGGCAAAATTAATGGAAAAATCCTACTAATTCGTTTATGACAGCTTAAAAAGTTAGCTAACTATTATTGTCGTCAATAATGCTTAATTAATCTTGGTACTACTAATTTAAAAAATAGTGCGTGGAGTCCCTCCGCGCGTAAGAAGTGAAACTTCGTAATGTGGAAATGAAAATAGGAAGGGGTAGAAATTGATTTTTAGTGAAATCATATTGTTTCTTTAAGACAAACTTTGTTAACATTGCTTACAATTCACAATTGATCGCATCTTTTAATTATCATTTTCGCGTGGAGAAATATCCAAATCTATAACATTTACAATGGGATTATGATAACTAAAGTAAGATACGAAATGTTTGAGTTCTATTTTTTCAATATTTCTTGCAAAAACTGCATCAATGGTAATTCCCCCTTTTGTTGTTGGATCATTCCTACCATTTATCATTTCCAATCCAAATTTGTCTTTAAGGAAGGTTAATAATGTTTCAGCTTCAGGTAACGAGAAATTCACATTAAAATCTCCTGCAAGGATCACAGGCCGCTCACAATAATCAATTTCTTCACCAGTAACGTCTGCCAGAGCTTGTGAACCTGCAGTGGATAGTGACAATAAAGATTTTGCAATAAATAATTTAATATCCCTCATGGGTTCATTTGGTGAAATATAAATGGCAATTAGAAAAGAGAAAACCTAACAATCAATTGATATTCACAAGAGACGTACCTTGACATAACCTTAAATCCGTCGCATTGTCCGTGGGATTGTTTTCACTCATTTTTTACAATTGTTATCCACTAAGCTTGAAAATAAAAAATACTACCCTATTAAATTATATGTGTATCTAATCAAACACATTATAATCAAAAATATGTATAGAAAAACAATACTTTTATTATTTTTATGCTAGTGAGAACCGAAACAATATGGAAATGAATGAGGGAAAACTGGATCCTACCACGTGATTTCCCGGCCAATAAAAATGTAGCGTTAAACGTTTAACTCAACCTTGTTGGAAGTCGCATAAGAAGTATCACTTCAAAAAAAATTATGCTACAAACTAAAACGAAAATTTAATAGATGAAAAGTTTCTAATCTTTATGAGAAACTTTAAAAAGTCGTCATACAGTAATTGGCATCAAATGATGCTTACTTTTGGTAATAGGCACTACCAGCATCATGGTAACAGGTGCAGTTTTGATAGGTATCAAATATACTTTTATTTCAAAGTATTTTACTAGCACATTTGATGCTGATTATAGTTGCACCAATACTGTACATTTTAATGATAGGTTTTTTACGCCCCCTCGAAGATATAATACAGTAGAAAGTAGCTTGATTGCGGTAAATTTTAAATATCATGAGTTGCCTCAAGCAAGAGCATTGTGCCAGCTATTACTGAATACATTAAATTTTTTTAATGGAATGAAATACTATATGCTGTGTTTTGTTTAATCTAATGATCTTAATGATTTGAGGCTTGCCTCAAGTATGCTAATTAATCAGTGTAGACGATATTTTAAGCTACGAAATCAGACACAAAAACGTATTTTCGCTGAATAAACATACTTTTTTTTTAACGGATTCGGATTTCTGACCACCAAAAATATAGCGAGTTGCCTCAATCTGGGAAATGTGGCTTCCATAGTTTGGTTAGGATCGCGCAACTAAGTTTGGACCCTCTTTAATGTTAATTTTACTCATTACGTATTTCGCCATATCTCGAGAACTTTTAAGCGAATTGAAAAAATGTTGCACACAATTTTAAAATTAGTTTATCTAAAGATGATTCCACGCAGAAAATTTATTTTAATAAATATTTATTATTTTATTTTATAATAGTCAAAAATTTTCATAAGTAAACTATACACTTTTTACACAATTTTCAAGTGAGCAATTTTACATGGCAAAGTAGAAAATTTAATAAATTGAATTTTAAATATTCGACTTCTTTAAAATTCGATTTCTCAGAAACTATTAGTCCGATTTCGCTTCTCTCAAATTTTGTAGTTTACCTTATAAATGCACATACCTTAAATTCACGTCAAAAAAATGCATATCTTACAGTTCAAATTAAAAATAAAATTGTAAACCTTACAATTCAAAATATTCTCGATTTTTATTAGAAATTTGAAGTTATGAAAATTGTACTGCATCTGCAATCTGTAAATTCTGCTAAATGGCCAACAAATATCATTACAATCAAACTTGATTACATGTAATCATGATTACACACAAACTTAATCACAGAATAATTGATTACTGCAATTAAATACCATTTTCCCAACGCCATTATTGATTCATGATCTATCAAAAAATGCAAATCGGAAATCACGCCATTTAAAATTTACTAATTCATATTTTATTTGAAACTTTGAATTATTACATTATTATCAGATGCAATTTTTATAACAAAAGGTAATAGAGTCGTGACGGCCTCTTAAAGAGCTAGTCCGGATTCGAATCCCAGAGATGACTTGGTGACTGCTTTCAGCTCGCATTGATCGCAGTGCTGGCGTGAAATACCCTCGGTGGTGGACAGATCATGGGTTAGAATCCCCCTTCCTTCGTGTTAACCGTTGAAGGATTTCGTGGTTTTCCTCCCCATCTAATGCAACGGTGGGTGAGATTTTTTCTTCCTTGTAGGTTAGCTTCTCCCAATGCTTGATGAAGACGTTATTTGTCTTCTGGATCGAACTCAAAATTACAAGGCTACGGAGTTTATAGTATTGTGCTAAACCTATGGTAAATCATAAACACGACATAAAACTATAATAAATTATAGCACTTCCTTTAATTCCTTTCTTACAAATTAATTTCCAAAAGTTTTTTTTAAAAACAGAAACGTAAAGAAAACCAAAATTATAAAATATTTCTTCGTAAACGGAACAAAATGATGTATTGTAGATAGAAAAAAATAAGATGTATTTTTATAGAAAAGAATGTAGCATAGAAAAAAGATAATTTACGTCATTTATTTTAACAGCCTCTAAAGTAGAATTCCATAACATAAAGAACATATCTGATACTCCAGAATATTTTCTTAAATGTTATTATCTGTGATAGTATTTGCAATAAAAAGCCAATATACGCATTGATAATATATCATTTTAGATACTCGTAAAAATGAACCAATTAAAATCTTTCTTGGACACTAAAAACACTAATTTGAAATTTAATAAATCTTTCTTAAAGTATAGTTTTACCTATCCATATTTTAGTTCAGAAAAAGAAAGTAATGTACTTAATTCGTTCTTAAAAGGTCACATTCATTTTTATCCTGTTCTGGAAATATGGGAAAGGTATTAACATGCTATTTTCTAACTAAATCTACTTTTTCTGGAACGAACATTATTAATAACTATACATCTTTATTTATCATTATTTTACAAGATTTATAATTTTATTTTTATTTTTTAGTGAATGTAGGGTAAGATTTGATCTTATAGTCAACAGGTATTTAGTAATAAAAAATGATATTAAATAAATGATTTAGAAGCAAACAAAAATAGTTATTTTTTTAATAACTTTGTTTTCTGATACTTAGTATATCTTCATTTTATGATTATTAGAAATTACAGAGCTGATTACAGAATAAATGATTTAGAAGTAACCAAAAATAGTTATTTTTTTAATAACTTAGTTTTCTGATGCTTAGTATATCTTCATTTTATGACTATTAGAAATTACAGAGCTTGTGATAAGAGGAAATAAGTTTTTATTGGCTAAAATTGGAACGTTTGTTAATGAAATAAATAAACTTACGAAATTAGAATTCTCTTTAAAATACGTGACATAAGCGCAAAATGTAATTAAACAAATAAAAAGATGTGACATACGAGTGCAAGAAATATGAATTAAAAAATGAAATATTGTGTACGATTGTAGAATATAAAGAACGGCATGATAAATGAAAGTAAAATACTTAAAATGAATGCTCTAGGTAAGGAGTTTCCAACTTACATAAGGAAGGGGGCCACAATTAAAAACACAAATCAAATGGCGGGCCGCAACATTATCAAAATCTCATGTAGGACTCTTTTATGTTAGAAGGAACATTAAATATTACTGTCAGATTTTTACCAAGTTGTACAAAACAAAAGTATTGAATTACAAATTAAAATAAGAAGTAGATTTTTAAAAATATTTAATTGCATATTAAAAAATTCGGGGTACAATAACTTTAATGTGCACCTATGTATTAAACAATTAATGTGCAAAAGATATCTCTTTGTTAAGATATAAAACTTTAAAAAGGTTGGTATTAAAACTTACATAGTAACACACAAAATGTTCAATGAGAAAATTGAGGTTTGTCTGTTGCAACCACCAGAGAATAGATATTTACATTTTAAATTTAAAATTTACAAATGTGTGTGTAAATATTGTCGCTCAAAATTAGTGGTTTCAAAAAGTTAAATCGGGGAATTTCTTTGAGAAAATTTCTGATACACGCATGCTAAATTATATTCACGAAATACAAAAAAATGAAATAAAAAAGAGCAACATACACGATTATTTTTGTATTTGAATAAATATTTTCCTGGATGCAAAACCTGAGAAATAAATATTTTTGCACCGTTGGTATGTTAAATTTCACAGAAACGAAGAAATTAGGTTTTTATTAACGAGAAAAGTATTTTAAACCCATACTGATTTTTTACGAAAATTGTCCGCAAAAAAATGACAACTATATATTTTAGTTCGCGGGCCACAAAAAAAAAGCGGCCCCCGGGCGGCCAGTTGGAAAACACTGCTCTAGATTTATTTCTCGATATTAAAAAATCATAGGTACTGCCGCAGATGTGTCTTAAATTTAATGTTACATTTTATTTTACTACGCAAAACTATAAAGATTAGAAACTTCAAATAACAAAAATCTGTGAAATATGTACACGGAGTTGAATGAAAAAAATTAACTTTCGATAATTAATTTAAGAATTGTTAAATGTTAAACTCGTTAGAAAAATACAATGTGGCCCGCTCTACATACTGTGGGAATGGAACTACAGAAATTTACGTGCCCTGCTTAATTATGAAACTTAACTCTAGATTTTATTTGGAAAATCCAATTTGTTCGAAAGTTACGGCAATTTTAAATAGATGCATAATCTGTTATGGGAACATGGAGGACTTTGTGACCCGACTAATTTAACTTGCACCAGTCACCATTTACTAAACGGACAGTCTTCGGCTGCCCCCCGGCACGACAGTGTTAGTTAATAATACAAGTTGTTCAACTTGCTGATATTTCGCAGATATATGATATATCCTATTTTTTTACCATTAGGGAACTACGCACCCTTAAGAAACGAGCTTAACTTACTGCATTTCGTAGATTTTCGGTACACTAAACGATTTTTACGACAGTTATCGTAATAAATAACTCAAAAACATTGAAACACATTACTTGTCGTACTCTAATTAATAACCGAACATAAAGTTGTTAATTTCGACGCCTTGTAATTATCATTTCGTCACTTCCTGATGTCGGCAGCTTTGTTAACGAAACAATGAAGCTAGAGACCTGTTGAGTCTCCAGTTTCGTCCCACTCACCTGGACGACTTCCAAGCATTGATTTTCTTTTTTCTTCTTTTCTTTTTCTTTTTTTTCTTTCTATTTTGCTGTAATCCTTTCGTATCACGGTTCAAAAATTTGCACTTGCTTCTGGTATTAGTTTTTGATGCATAAGCGAAAGCTAATTTCAAGGCTCTTTATCGGAAGTCGTAGATGTACACCATTTTTTTTTGTTTTGTTTTTGTCTTTGACCTAGATATTTTAATTAAGCTTATTTTCTCCCCTGATGTTTCAGAGAATCTTATATTTTATTTATATTTAACAATTAAAGCAGTTAGCAGGTGACAATATTAAGTAAAATTACAAGATGTGGCAAAAAAAAATCATGAAGTTATTGCGTTATAGAATAAAAGTCAACTAATTTTTTTTAAAATTTGTGTGTTCATTTCTTTTTGCCTAGTACTTAAATTATAAAATATTTTAAACTATACTTTTTAATTTAAGTATTGTTGTTTGACTTTTCTTACAATGCCAAGCAAAATATCTGCTATTTTATAATTGTTTAACCATCTGACGCATATGGGATACCTGTGTCCTTTTTATATATTTTTTCTGACGCTTTAATTTTAGTAGCAAAAAAATAGTTTGGTATATTTTTAATTAAAAAAAGCAGTCTAATAGTTACTAAAAAATCTGTTAAATTATCTGAATTATATTTGTACTAAAATATATAATCCAAAAAAAAGTAGTTTGTTTTTTATATATTCAAAAATGTATCAATAATTGATTTTTAATCTTTAACTGATTTTAATTGATTAAAAAACCTGTTTGATTATCTGAATTATATTTGTACTAAAATATGAAATCAATAAGAGTTTGTAAGTTAAAGACATTTCAATGGTGAATAACTATTTCTCTTAGATCTATTTAATAGTAAATTTAAAAAAAATATCGTTTGGAAGTGAGCCATGTTTGGAAGATTTTGCCTTTTAACGCAGAAAAAGAAACCGGCGTTTCATGCTGTATTTCATAACCACTAGGAGGCTCCGCCCCCTGCTCGCTAACGCTCGCCAACCCCCGAGAATTGCTACGCAATCCTATGTGGTTCACGCAGTGAACCATGGCTCGCTGCGCCAATGAACACGATGTTCTAGCACAAAGACATAATATATTATCATCAAAGACATAGTATTTTATCATCAAAGACACAGTATTGTACTTATGTAGAAGAATTCTACCAATGTTCTTATTGGCTTTTAAAAAAGTATATTAGCTATTTAGATTGTACATGGTGAAAAAATCAAAACATTAGCTAAATAAGAAACATATTAGCAAAATAAATTATCAAATATTGCTTCACTAATATTCTGCATTTTAAAGCGTGAAAATTCAATGCATAAATAAACGCGAAATATAAGAAAATTCAATGCAATCAATACAAACACTTAAACGTTTTTTAGACGTTTAGGTAGCGCCCAGTAGAAAAATATCAATTCAACAGCTGCCTTTTAAAGCATTCTCACTTCAATTAATTAATTAATTCCTAATTGAGTTTAAATTAAATATTGTCATGTTTTTAGTGCATGAATCTGAATTGAACAACCTGATAATGCTCACTCTGGTTATTGTTATCTGGTTGCTCACTACGTGCTCTTGCGCGCCGAATCCAATCAATTAAAAATGAAAACTGTTGCCAGCGCGAGAAAAGAAATATCATCGGTTTTATTGATACATACATACATACGTACGTATTAGCGTTTTATATAATATAGATAATTTATTAAAATGCTAAATACAACGTTTTTATCTTATTCTGACCTAAATTAATATAAAACACTGCAAAAATTATGATATGTTTAGAAAAAATATTTATGTTTGATAAAAATTCTGTGTCAAAGGGTTGAGCAAGGAAAACGACTATGTGAAATCGTTTATTTGCTCTGTACACATAAGTCTAAAGTAATTGACTGGGCTTGACTATTGGGATAGATTAAATGTAGCAGACTAGCGAAGATTGCTGGAAATTTTAATAAACGTCTGCGCTTAATCGCTTTATATATTTATTCGTTATTTTCATAATCGTTGCGCAGTAAGAAAGGCCATTTTGAAACATATTAAATTCATTTATAACTAAAAGTTACCCTTATTTGTTATTTTTAATTAATTTATTTATTTTTAATAAAGTTATATTGGAGTCGTGGTGGCTCAGGGGATAGTTTGCCTCTCGGTGAGATGACGCGGGTTCAAATCCCAGCAGTTGCTGATCGAAACAATACTCACGGCTCGTAATGACAACAGTGCCGACGTCAGATATATTCAAAAGTACACTGACCACGGGCTAACCGTAGGAAATTTTCGTGGTTTTCCTCTCCATGTAACGCAAATTCGGCTTAGTTCCATCAAGAAGCCTTCCACTAAGGTAAATTTGGCCTAATGCTTGATCCAAGAGTTCCCTTGTCCTCTGGATTGGGTTTAAAACTATAAAACTACGGAGTTTAACGTTGATTGTCGGAAACTCAGAATTGGGTCAGCTGTTAAACACCGGTTGTAATATAAAATAAAATAATATAAAATAAAATAATATAAAATAAAATAATATAAAATAAAATAATATAAAATGAAATAATAAGAAATAAAATAAAATAAAAGAATATAAAATAAAATAATATAAAATAATATAAAATAAAATAATATAAAATAAAATGATATAAAATAAAATAATATAAAATAAAATAATATAAAATAAAATAATATAAAATAAAATAATATAAAATAAAATAAAATAATATAAAATAAAATAATATGAAATCAAGTTATACTGAAAATTCTTTACCCTGGTTTTTTTTGTCAATCCCTGTAATTAATAACAAATATGTATTTATTACTGATTTTATCCGTTAATATATTGTTTTAATGCAGACAAATTACAATAGTAAATAGGCCAAAAAACTATTCATAAAATTATATAATACGGATGTTTTGTAAATGTGTTATTATTCCGTTTTATTATATTGTTTTCATACAGATAAGTTATAATCTTTTTTCAATTAATCTGCTTTTTTAAATATTTCTCGTGAACTTCTTCCAATTCCCAAATAATTCTAAAAACAGCATTATTAATTAATATATAATAGATCGCTCCTCATGTATGCGTTGTAGTAATTGTGTCAATGTCAATATAGAAGACATGCCATAGTCATAATTGCCAATTACGTCTTCAAACTTGAAAATTTAAAATGACAGTTTCCCATTACTGTCAATTAAAACTTAGAATGTAGAGTTTAGTATTTCTTTTTTTTATTTTTACTTTGGAAAAATTCTGTAACACTTCCTAAAATAAATAACGTACCTTTTGTAGTCGAAAGAGTTAACAAAGTATACACTTTGCTGGTTCGTTAACTAAATTGAGATCTTCTTCGTTTGAAGGTTAATAGCTGCTGTTTGAGTCTAAATTACTTTACGCGAGTTTTAAAAGTTTTTACAGTCGTAATGATTTATCTTTGTCTGAGTCCGGAATCAGTGCCTTTTGAAAATAAAATGGAGGAGGAAAAACTGAAAAGGTTGCCCATTAAGCGATGTGCTGTCTTATAGAAAATGAACTTCGTTTTTCTTTTTTCCAATATGGCCTTAAAATGATAATAACTAAAGAAAAATATAATAAGAGAGGCAAGAAAAATAAAATAAAATTAAAATAAAGAAAAATAGAAGAATAGAGTGAAGAAAGGCAAGGTACACATTTGAATTTTTTTACTTTGAGCGAAACTCATATTACACGTTTAAGTAATTGGACATGCTTGAAATGTGCGCTTAAAAAAGTGGGCATAGCATATGATTCCATCATTATCTTAAGTATGTTCATCGATTTAATAGTATATAAAAATTTGAAAACGTTAAAAAGATGAAAAAAAATCTTTCTAAAAATTCAGAACAATCTGTATGTTTGTGGTGCTTTTTTACTCATATGTTACGATAAATCAATAAAACAAGATTTTACATTTGTAAAATATTAGTCCAAATGTACAAGAAAGTTGTAGACATCTCTGGAATCGGGAGACCACAAAGGCAAAACCTACCTCATTTCGAAGTTGCTTTGGCGACATTTTTGTTTGGCGCGAAACACGCACTATTGGCAATTGCCAAAAAACTAATGTCCTTGTTTCTATTTTATTTTATTGTTTCTTCCCTTTATCACTCAAGAAGTTCAAAATATATCTTTCTACCCTTGAATATATATATATTCATTCATTCATTTCGGCCCTCTAATAACAAGCAAAAATGCTTTGGTATTATTTAATTATAAATAACAGTCTAATAAGTACTAAAAAAATTATTCGAATAATATTTGTATTAAAATATAAAAACCAAAAAAAGTAGTTAGAAAAGACAATTTATTCGAATTTTAAAAAAAATCACTATTTGATTTTGTAAATTAAAGAAATTTTAATGATGAATGACTGTTTCTCTTATATCTAAATAACTGCAAATTTGAAAAATTATTGCTTGAAGTTGACACGTGTTTCAATAATGTTACACTTAACGCAAAAAAAAGACACAGGTTTTTCATGCTAT
This sequence comes from Parasteatoda tepidariorum, assembly GCF_982258835.1. Taxonomy (NCBI): domain Eukaryota; kingdom Metazoa; phylum Arthropoda; class Arachnida; order Araneae; family Theridiidae; genus Parasteatoda; species Parasteatoda tepidariorum. Next base: position 91,235,866 of record NC_141758.1, read on the forward strand.
ATTTCGAAACTAACATAATAAATCAAATTAACTAATTTTGACCAAATTTATACGAAATAATGAAGAAAGTATATGAAAAATATATTTCATAAGCATGCTAAATTACATATGTTTCTTTGCTTTTTAATTGAAATGCTGATAACTCGAATAAAAAATAAAACTAATTGATGCTCACTTCTTAAACGTCTTGAATATATTTTTAAGATTGCATTTCTCATAGTGTAATAAAAAGAAGCTGGTGGATTTGAATAATACATTTTTATTATTCCATTGAAAATATGAAATCAACATTTTTATCTACTTTAACATAAGGACAAAATACCCATTCTCTTGTAATAACACCCCTTGTGGTTCTAACGAATGATTTAACTGTTTTTTTTTTAGATTTTGTAGCTGAAATAGCACAAACGCTGCTCTTTATTTGGATCTTGTTCCAAATTTTCACTCATGTTTTTTTAAAATAAATGAAATTCAGGAAATTGCTAGAAAAAGTAAATGCAAATTGCGAACGCCACGCCAATATGCAAATATTTAAGTGTGATAATCGTTACTCTTATATGTATGCGTTATGATTCAACGTTAATGATAAAAATAGAACTCAAAGCTTTTGTATTCCATTTAATAATTCATATTATTACTCCTTTTTTTAATCACAATCATACAAAATTTTGGAATTGCTTGTTGACATCTAATTATCGTAGATTAAGGTAAGCGCAGTTTAAATCTAAACGCTATTGTTCTGAGCGCAATTATTGATGTAATAAGTGCATTTATCATCGCGTGTTCGGAAGTTTAAAACAAGTGAAAATTTCTTTTTTGAAATCATAAATATATATCTTTGGTTTTTCCTTCTTAATGTAAAAATTAGTTCGTTGGCATATTTAAAATGAATGTAATTTATTAAAAAAAATATAGATGATATCAGTTTCGTAAAAAATTGCTCGCGTAGGGAAGAAATATTATTGACTTGCATAATTTTTACTTTCCGTATTCTAAATATTTTGATCTACATTTAAAACAGTTCAATAAATAAAAAATAATATTCTCTGATGTTTATGAAGTATTTCTCTGGTCGGTGGATTGAAAGTAGGTTTAACTGACATAAGAGAAAGAAGCGGCTATACAGCGCGAATTGGGTTTTATGTATATAAACGATAGCAAGAGCAGTTACTTTAAGACTTAGGTATGAATGCTTACGAAAGGATACGTGACACTGAGAAATCTCCCTTATTAATACTGCTATTTTTGCTCATGTAAGTATGCTTTTTAAAAATTAAAAAAAAATATCCGAAAATAAATGGTTTTTTCACTTATTAGTTTTTAACAATTTCGGTTCAAAGAGACTGCAATATACGCTGGATGAGGATATTCAGTTCTCTAATAAGAAAAAAAAATACTGAGAGTTCTTTAATCAGAAAAAAATACCGAGTTCTTTAAGCAGGAAAAAATACTGAGAGTTCTTTAATCTGAAAAAAATACTGAGAGTTCTTTAATCGGAAAAAATACTGAAAGTTCTCTAATCAGGAAAAAATACAGAGAGTTCTTTAATCAGCAAAAAATACTGACAGTTCTTAAATCAGAAAAAATACTGACAGTTCTTTAATCTGAAAAAAATACCGTGAGTTCTTTAATCAGCAAAAAATACTGACAGCTCTTAAATCAGAAAAAATACTGACAGTTCTTTAATCAGAAAAAAATACTGAGAGTTCTTTATTTAGAAAAAAATACTGAGAGTTCTTTAATCAGAAAAAATACTGACAGTTCTTTAATCAGAAAAAAATACTGAGAGTTCTTTAATTAGAAAAAAATACTGAGAGTTCTTTAATCAGAAAAAAATAACGAGAGTTCTTTAATCAGAAAAAAAAATACTGAGAGTTCTTTAATTAGAAAAAATACTGAGAGTTCTTAAATCGGAAAAAAAATACTGAGAGTTCTTCAAACAGGAAAAATACTGAGAGTTCTTTATTTATAAAAAAATACTGAGAGTTCTTTAATCAGAAAAAAATACTGAGAGTTCTTTAATCAGAAAAAAATACTGAGAGTTCTTTAATTAGAAAAAAATACTGAGAGTTCTTTAATCAGAAAAAATACTGAGAGTTCTTTAATCAGAAAAAAAATACTGAGAGTTCTTTAATTAGAAAAAATACTGAGAGTTCTTAAATCGGAAAAAAAATACTGAGAGTTCTTTAATTAGAAAAAATACTGAGAGTTCTTAAGTCGGAAAAAAAAATACTGAGAGTTCTTCAAACAGGAAAAATACTGAGAGTTCTTTAATCAGAAAAAAGTACTGAGCGAGCTGGATTTTATGCAGTAAAAATTCGAGCATGCGCAATTGCTTCAAAACAATGTTAAGAAAGCTTACGGGATGATACGTAATACTGAGAAATCTCCCTATTAATTAGGTTATTTCTGCTTACGTGGGTGTGCTTATAGAAATTAAAGAGAGAGAAAAAATCAAAAATCACATAGAGACAAAAAAAATTTTCCCTACTTATTAGATTTTACAACTTTGTACAAAGAGACTGCAATGACATTGTTTTTAATAAGATAACATTAAAAACTTATTATAAGCGTAATTTAATTTTTTAAAAAAATTTGCAGTATTGCTTAATTTTGTCTAGTCATTATTTCCCTCATTGAAATTTATTTTTTTAATTCTAGAAAGAAAAATGTGGCAAAAAATAAACCGTCATTGTCGCATGATATTAACATCCTATACATACCAAGATATCGCATTAAGTAAAAAATCCTTATTTGCATTTTCTCTTAATGCAGTTGAATAAGGATACAATATCAAATTGAAGCATAAAAAATCCCTCCAAATCAGTGGAGGTAATGGGCCTCTGAATTGGATACCCCCGGGGTGTTCGAAATAGGCGGTAATTTAAGAGGGAAAATGGGGAACAAACCTCAAAATTCTTTCTTTTGTTCACCCCTCTATATTCATAGAATCATTACTAGCTTAATCCGCCTGTCATTTGAGAAAATATTCCATGTTCTAAACAGCACTTTGATGCTAGAATTGAGTTAAGAAGAATTTTTTTTCCTTATAAAAGAATATAACTGTAATCCATTAGCAACTCCCCCCCCCCCCTCTACAAAATTCTATAGTCCTATGAGAATTTGGATTCAAGAAAATTTTCTGGTTTTTCAATGTTTTTGGTCTTTATGATATTCTAAAAGAATATAGGAGATTAGATAATAAAGAAGGTTAGATCCCTTATGATATTAAATATTATTATAGCTACTGAAAGATTATAATAGCTAATAAATTAAAATAGATTTATTATAACAGTCATTAAAAATGTATCAATATTTTTGATATCTTTTACTTCTTAACGAACCAACGCCGTCAAATAAAGGCATATCACCTGTTCTTATGGGTTCAATTCTGCGTATATGGCAAGTAAAATTGTATTCTATTACAATTTTACCGCCATAAGTTGTAGTTATTATAAATATGATTAAATATATTTAATTTTAACTATCAATATAATTATATTTACAATAACATATTAATTATTATAATTACTACTGCTATAAATGTAATTATAGTAAGTATAATTATATTTATAATATGTATAAATATATTTATTTTAGTTATGATTATTATAAATATAATTAATTATAAATATAATTCTAATTATTTCTGTCATTCTTATTATTTCTATGTTTAAAATTAATTAAATTATAATTCATTATTTATTCACAATTAATATTTTAGTTGATGTTATAATTATACCTGGAGGTAAGTGAATTTGTAATACAATAAAAAAATGCTTTTGTGAATTTAGCTGCAACGTAAGTTATTATTTAGGTTTTAGTTAATAGTTTCAAATATAATTACGCGCGATTATAGGTGTTCAGATTCACGAAATTTCGTTTACTTTGTACAGATATTATGTGCAGTGTATATGCATAAAAAATGCTTTTGTGAATTATCTGCGACTTATTAATTAAGTTTTAGTTAATAGAGTTTTAAAAATAATCGCAAAAGTTAACAGGTGTTCAGATTCACGAATTTTTTTTACAGTGCGCTTATGTTAGATGTACAGTGTATACAGTGTATAAAAATTCTTTTGTGAATTTATCTGCTGCATAATTTATTATTTAAGCTTTGTAAAAAAATTTGAAAGCAAATACGCAAGATTACATAGTCAAGTGCACTTGATTTCTAAAAAAAATGAGAAAACTTTTATTATAACAAAAATTATTTAATCGCTGTAGATGTATGAATTTTAAATAATAAAAATTCATTACACAAACTTCTCATTGGTCAAGAAAATTCTTAATTGTTGTTTCCGTTTTCTTGACCACTATTTTTTGTATTTTAGTTATGCTTTGATGAACTTGATGCTATTGTTTATAATGAATAATTGTCAATAGTGTATTGATTTAAAATTTTTTTCATTCCAAAGAATGGTTTGTTTTTTATTCTTCTAAAATTATTATTTTTTTTGCAGGTTATATCCAGAACATGCGTAGAATTAAATAAACGATTTGGTTACTATCGTTTGAATCAGTAAGTTTATTTTTAATGTAGGTTTTTTATAAACAGAAAATAAGCTATATCGATCTATATCCGTTTTTAAATTTATTTTTATCTAGGTTTAGGAATAAAATAAGAAAGTACAATTAAAATTTCGAATAAAGAATATTACACAATTGTGAAATAAAAGAAAACAATTTGCTTATTTACAATTCGTTATAGGTCAGTGAATTTTAAAAGACTGATGTTCATCTCTTCCAGCTATGTTGTTAGTATTTAGCACGCCATGCCGTTGCATGAAATTACCTGAAAAAATAAAGAAAAAAATATTTAAAAGAGAAATTTCAGCACGTTATTATGATATCAATAATTTGGGAATTGAATAAAAAAAACATTAAATTAAAATGTAGTTTATCACTCATAACAAATTACCCTTAGCTTTACTTGCTTAAAAACTTTCATTTCCTTGAAAATATACAAAATGGAAATAACAGTCTACATAAGCACTCAAAAACAGACGCCCATTTTCAAGACTTGCCATCAGGCGTGAGTTAGCTAAAAACGTCATTTGAAGTATAAAAAAAAGTTAACAACAAAAAATCCTAAGTTAAAAGTGAGAAATAAAGCTAGAATAATCACAGTAGCCGAGAGAGAAATATGATGAAAAACAGAACAAGGAAAAAAAATCAAAAACAAAAACCACAGTAGGTATCAAGATGAGCTGATTTGAATGGAGTGGAAATAATTTTGGCATTCTCAAAATTGACCAAGATACTACCAATTTGCAGCAAATGATTTTTCGAATTCTTGATAACGGACATATCTATCATGTTCCCTAAATCTAACTTTTAAAGTGCCTCTAGTTTTTTCCGATGCCTACAAGCTCGCACTGACAAGGAATGTGGTAAATTCTCCAACTATTATCAAAACTAATAATTTTAAAACACAAGAAATGTGCCAACTGTTATTTCCATTTCGTATATTTCTGAAGCGAATGAAGTTTTTAATCAAGTACGTAGGGAACCGATTATCCGGAACGATCGGGACCATCGATATTCCGGATAACTGATTTTTCCGGTTTTCTGAATCGCTACAAAAAGCCGTTTTTTTTATAGTTAAACCCAACTAAAAAAAAAAATTGGAAATAATCTTAAAAATAAGAAAAAACGATGAAGTAATACACTAATGATTATTTCCAAAATGATGGTAAGGTAAACATCTTTCAAAAAAGGACTTAAAATCCTAAAATCTTATGAGGAAAAAAATTTTTTTTTTTTTAAAAAATGACGGGAAAACTAATCGAATTTCTTTCTGGTTTTTTGGTTTTCCGGTTTTCTGATTTCCGGATAACGGGTTCTGTACTGTAGTATATTTCCACTTCAGTTTCGTGGGATTATTTATTTAAAGCTCTTTGCTTTATTGTTTATTTTTATAAAATCAATCATTTAATATTATTATGTAAGGAATAATTGTTTAATTTATGTTTAGATATTCTACGGTTTCATAAAAAACGAGTTTTTAAAATTCAGAAAAAATGTTTTCGGGACTTAGTCAACACCTCCTACAAGAAACTTCACACGGACCAATTTAGTACTCGGACATAACGAACGTGAACTGAGCAGTGGAGGACCAGATAAAAAAGATGTCATAATCCGCGAAATAGTATTTAGGATTAAAAACCCGGCCTAAAGTAAAAAATATTTCAACAAAAGACGCCAAATTTTCCTTTAGAATTCTAAATATTGTATTATAAATTAACTTCGAAATCTGCCTGGAAGTCACGTGCTTACAGTACAGGTAGTCATAATCCTCGAAGAAAGCGCAAATCATTGTTTTCGATACGATCTAATTTCAACTCTTTTGCAATTTGGATTTTGAACTTTTTTTTTATGGGTATTTGAGACGACTTAGCAATGCTCCGGGATTCTCAGGGTATGTACTTAATTTAATGTCAAAATACATTTGATTCTTTTAAAAAAAATATTTATAATTATCAGGCATCAATGACTTTACACTAAATATAAGTATTTATTATGAAATTATTCTGATTAAGGTTGTTTTTGATGTAGTTCTAGGTATCATGAGGCAAAAAAAATTTTTAAACTAATTATATGTCTTGATTATACTATACAACAAAAAAAAATTCCTCTCTTGCCACCATTTTTTTATATGGTTTATATTTTACCAGTATTTTTTCCCCAGTAAAATTTAAAAAAAAAATTCTGAAAATTTAATAACTGAAATAATTAACAATTCTCTATTACATTTATTCTCTTCTCTATGCTCGTTCTTTTTCTTTTTTTTTTTTTTTTTTTTTTTTTTTTTAAGGAAATAGGGGTAAATTTGAAGAAAAAAATTTAATTTCTTCTGAACAGGCAAGTGAGTATTTTTTCAGACTGAATTGAATTAAACCATTTCTGACAAGATCGAACTGTTAGTTTAGAAGTGGTAAGGGTTTTATGTACAAAAAAGTATAAATTTGAAATTGCACTTTTTTAAACGTCTTAGCTATACGGTATAGTGAAGTATTGTTTATTGTGTCTTTTTTCCACTTAATGGAATAAAACGAAACACGAGTTAAGGGGCAAATATTTCAAAAGTTTCAATGGATCTCTTTTAAAAGTACTATTTTAGTACTATATTAGTACTTTTAAAAGTACTTGTAAAAAGTACTATTTTTAAATTGTACTTATTATGAAAACACACGAAATAACTTAAAATATTTATGCTATTGAATCAAATTTTATGTTATTCCATGCAGCAAAACTTCACTTATTCTTATTTCGCGCCATATCTCGAGACCTTTTTAAACGAATTTCAAAATTATTATACATGATTATAAAATTCATTTATCCTAAGATAATTCCATTGAAAAAAGTATATGTTTGTAAACATTTATTATTTTTTTATTATTGTATTAAATAATAGTTAAAATTTTTTTTAAATGTAAGGTAGGGTAAACCAACCAGTGAAGGAACACTACCAAGTGAAGGAACATTTCATATATATTGATTAAAAATAAGAATTTGAAAGTTTTTCTTTAGATTGATTGGTAACAATAGCTTACTGCCAAACAATAGGAAGTCATCTAGCAATGTTTTGAATTACCTGGTCAAATAGACTTCTCTGGAAAAATTTTTGAATTTGTTATTATCTCTGCTACGCTTTGTTTCTTTGAAAAAATTATAAGGTGAGTGTTTGTATTTATATGTTTGAAGTGGAATTAATTGCATGTAATAGTTTTATTTTTCTCACTGTGAAAAACAGAATTCAAAATATAGTTATTGAAGTTACGTTCTATTTTTTTAAGCATCATAGTATAATAAAGTACTGAGATAAGGGAGTGTTTATTCACTGGATCACCAAACGATGAAAAGCCAGTGAAGGAACAAGTGTTCCTTTACTGGTTTTTTTTCCAAGTTAATGAAAATAAAAGATAAACTTTAATTTTCTTGTACCTTTAGTGATGTTCCGCATTAAAAGTATGTTAAAAATACGAAAAACAACTTCTAACCAGTGAGAGAACAGGCATGTTCCTTTACTGGATCATAGATTTCCCAGTGAATGAACAGTATGTGTTAATATGTTGACACAATTTTCAATTGATGATTACAAAAAAAAAAGTTTTTCCAAGCATTTGTAAGATATAATTAAAGAATAGGCTTGTTTTTAGATATTTGTATGGCATATAAATTCATAAAGAGCATTAAAAAATAACCAAAATTAAGTGTTCCTTTTCTGGGCAATTTTGTGTTCCTTCACTGGTAAGAGCTGTTTCTTCACTTGGTCTTCTTACTACTTGTTATTTGAACCTCCAAAACTTTAAATCAATATTATGTAAGTTCTCTACAATTTTTTTACATAATTTGCAATTAGTAACAAATGTGTTGACACTGTCATTTAACTAAAATTACGAATTTTGAAATTGATATGATTTTTTAAAGAGCAAGCGAAGCTTAAGTGTACTTTCACTGGTTAGTTTACCCTATACAATTTTTTGCATAATTTTAAAGTACATAATTTTACATTGCAAAATACAAAATTTGAGTGAAATCGGTTGAACAGTTCCTGGGAAATCGAATTTTATTGAAAAAATTATATGGCCTCCTCGGTCACCCGACCTATCATGTCTTGATTTCTGGGGTCATATGAAAACACTGGTTTATGACACCCCTGTTGACAATGCCGAGGAGCTGGTTGCAAGAATCGCAGTAGCTGCCGGAGAAATTTGAGATATGCCTGGAGTATTGCAGAATGTTCGGATGTCCATGCACTGAGGTGTGCATTGTAGCCGGTGGCAGAAACTTCGAACACTTTTAGTTTGACCCATGTGCCTTATGCTTTTTTCTATGTATTATTAAAACGATGTTTCACTTATGGTCTCTTTTCTTTATGGTGCTTCTGTGTACGTCACCGCTTCAGGGAAGCATTTCCGACCCCACATTGCTATACGATTTCGAGTCGTCAGGATGCCCCCTACCCCTCTTAGAAGTTCTGAAACGCTTAACTGAGACACCCTGTATAGGGGAAAGTTGGACAAAACGGGATACCATTATTGTTTTTATTTACTATGAAAAATCTGTTAAAGAGAACCACACATTATTTTTTTATAGCTACATCACTTATTGAAGCACAGAAAAAACATATTTTAGACTAATTTTAATGACTGTGAAATAAACAAAAATCATTTTCCAAACTCTTACATATCTCGTTTTAGCATACCTGGGTTGGACAAAACGGGATAGGGTTTACAATGTTTGATTTTTTGTGTTAAACTAGCTGAAAAAACATAATAACTTACAGCAAACTGTAAAGCAAAATTTCTAAAAATTGTATTTTTTGAATTTTATTGCTTCTAACATGTTTATATGGACTGTTGTTTTATAATTAAGTGCGCAAAAATTATGATGCTACATATGTTTTGAAAGGTTTTATAAGTTTTCAAACATGAACGCTTATTCCATAATTTTCACTGTCGAGATGTGTCTGGTGCCCTTAAGAGAGATTTCTTAGCAGTCCTTTCTTCAATTCGCTCTTGATTCATTCTTGTAGTTTAATCATTCTTTCTTTTTCTTCCATTTATAATTCACTTTTAAATGGATATGATGTTATTACTACAGTTTTCTTCTATCTCTTATCAGCCACTTTTTCTGGGAACGGTCCTTTTACTTGATCCTTGTTCAGCATTGAATACTGTCATATATCTGTCCAACTTTTTCACTGCTGCCAATTCAGAGGTCAATGCATTTGTACGAGCCTTTTTTGCCTTTCTTTCAATATAGTAATAATAATATAGAAGAAGTTTTAGGCCATCAAATAAATAGGTGGATAAAACGGGACATAAAAAAACTCTATCCCGTTTTATCCAACTCATAAGTGTCCCGTTTTGTCAAACTCAGAGACTTTTCAAAACAAACATGGCTGCTGCCCAAACGTGAAGGAAAAATTAGATTGACTAGACATGAGAATACTCGTTAATAAATGCCTCATCAAATGTAATACTCACCGGAATTGTAATTCCAAATATATAGGCAGTATAATGTGAAAAACAACGCGCGTAAATGTAGAAAATGGAGTAAAAAAGTTCTGAGACCTACAGCTTTCCATCAACTAGTGATCTCGAGACGGGACGCACTGAAAATGATATAATCACAGTCAAATAACAAGTTTCTGTCGTCGTCCGCTAGATAGCTGCAATAGTCTGGTCCCTAGGCGAGATATCCCGTTTTGTCCGACTATCCCGTTTTATCCAACTCTCCCCTACTTTAAAATGATATAAAATATTGAATACCTTACAATTCAAAAACTTTTCATCTATTATTAAATAAAATAATAAAAAATAAGTATTTGATAAAATTTATTTTATTGTATGGAATTATCTTTTGAATAAACAAATTTTATAATTGTGTGCAAAATTTTTTCAATATTCTGAACAAGTTTTCGAGATATGGAGTAATACGCAAAAAATAAAACTAACATTTATGGTGTCTAAACTTCGGATCGTTCTCCTGACCAAACTAAGGGACCAATATTTCCCAGATTTTGGGTACTTCGCATATTTAGGGGGTCAGAAATCCGAACCCGTCAAAAAAGGTACGTTTATTGACGTAAGTACGTATTTTTGTCTGATTTCTTTGTTTGAAATATCGTCTGCACTAATTAATATGTATATTTGAAGTCACCGTCTCCACCGTCTGAAGATTGATTTAGTCCTAGAGCGTGCAGATCCGATCATTAAATCAAAAGTTATTCAGGGTGGTCCGTTTTTTTTTGGCGCTTTGTCACTGAAAAAACAGTACTTTTTTACATGAAAATCTTAGAAAATTTTAAACAATTCGTTCTACTGATTCGTAAATAGTTTCTTTTGAGTAACAATGCTTACTTGTTTAGGTAGCTGATGCGTAAATAGGTACAAGTACAAAATTGTACTTTTTGCATAGAAAACCTTTATAACATTTAAACTACTTAACCGATCGTCTCGGAAATGGTCTCATTCAGTTAAGATAGAAAAAATACTTTGTAAACTACCTATCTAGAAGACACTAAATGTTCAATTCTCCCCTCAACTCACCCATGTTTGCCTGAGAAAAGGAGAAAGCATAAAAAGGAAAATAGAAGATATAACATTTATAATTTGTAATGTACTAGCTAAATACCCGTCCTTTGTACATGTGAATAAAAAAAAAATAATTAATCAGTACTGAACAACGCTACAAAATCATGTTCAAAAATGAAAAGTCCATGCAGACATAATTGAAGAATTTAGTGGAAGAACCATGCAAGTGACATTTTAGGAGTAGTTATGTATCAGCGAAAATAATATAAAGTGATTGCATGAATATGGATGTGTAACAGAATTGTTTTTACTTTCACTTTAATCTTGGCATAACTTATCCACGTAAGTTTTTAGTATAATGCATGATTTTTATTTTCAAACTAGGCTGTGGTAAATTAACTAAGACAAAGAATTATTAATCCCACCCTCTAATTAATCGGTAATAAAATAGATCGGAAACCACTTTTTTTTCTTCTTACCCCGATTATAGCCTCTCTGAAAAGGTCACTTACTTGGTTTTTCCACTAAACTCTTTAATAAATAAATCTAAAATAATTTTTTAACGATTATCAATTAGTAAAATTTAATCTTTTAAATATTAAGTAATTTGAATGAACAGTTTTTATATTTCTTTGTTATACTGACAATAGCCATTAAAATGTATAAATTCTACAAATTAAATATTTTCTATGACATGCCTTTTGTTTCTTAACTGCTAGCATATGTTTATGGAGTGAAGTAAGATATGTGACAAGGAGTCACTTATCATACAGCGGGGACACTTTGTGACAGATAGGAATAGGGGGCTCAAAAATATTTTTAAAAAAAGTAACATTTATGACAGCCCCTTTGGAAATTGAAACAAAACATTTGCTCACTTAACAAAACAAGGATTTGAATTCCAGAAAAAGCAGCGGGATTAAAAAAATCCTTTATTTACTTTGGCTTCTTAAAGGGCTTCCTTGGTGTTTTACACAAAAACCTATGTTAAGTTACCTATCTTAAGCTCTTCTGAAAAATAAATAAAGACTTCTATTCTCCGTTGCTAGACGATCGCGGTAAAGGATTTAAATAATCGTTCGCAACTGCCTATAGTTCCATTTTATTTAGTAAGCAAATTATGCAAATACGCTTTCAAAGCAAAAAGAAAGAAACAAAAAGAAGGAAAAAAAGCGCATCTCCAAAGGCAAAGAAAGTTTCCCGTGTCAGCATTTATTATAATAAATAAATAAAAAATTTAATAATATTAGAATATAATAAAACCATGAATCCGAACTTAGTGGTTGTGTTTGTTTATTGATACATTAATGTTTTGTGTTTTCTTTTTTTTTCTTTTGGGATGGTGTTCAATTTTGTGCTAAAATTATTAAATTATATTTAACTTTAATTTTCAGAAGATATTTTTAACAAAACCTAACCACGATGCATGGAATAGTTATTGCGCCAGTAACTGGATAGTAATAAATACGAGCATTATTAAAGAATCTTGCCTATTCTTTACTTTCCATTGATTAAAAATTTTCTTTCAAAAGAATAAGACTTTCAATATATATATTTGAACGATTAACATTATTTGAATAATTTAAATGTTAGAATTTCCTATTAAACTTTTTTCTATTTTACAATTCCTATTTTTACCCGATAGCATCCTTAATATTTTTTTTATTATTAGAGGATGTTTACGAGTTTGTTTACAATTGCTAATTTTTACCAGTAACCATTTTTTTAATTTTTTTAATGTAGATAATTTTAACCGAATACTCTCTATCATTAATTATTTTTACATCTTTTAATTTTTTACAGAATATATTTTATATTTTTCATGTGCCTAATTTTTACTTGATACCCAACTTTTTTTTTTTTTTAAGTAAGTTGAGTTTTTTACGGAAAAACCTCTACGTCCCCTATTTTTCTTTCGCAATTACTTACTTTCACCAGATAACCTCGGTATTACTGTTATTCTTTACTATCTTTATCTTTTAAATTTTTTCATTTTTATAGGGTACCCCCATCAGCATTTGATTATTATTATTTTCTTACAATTTTTAATTTTTCCGGGAAAACATCTCAGATGTTTATATTTCTTTTTTTTAGATTTTCTGATTTTTTCCTCAAGCCTACTCCAATCTGTTAAAATGTTTTTTGATAAAAATCTTGCAATGACAAAATTTGTTCAAATAGATCAGTAATTACAATTATATTCGTAGAAACACATTTTTTCTTTCCACGTGAAAATTACTTCGGGTGAATCGTTCTGAAGTTTTGTCAAACAAAACCAAATAAATTTTTCTCTCGAAAAAGTTTATACTTAAACCAATTTAAGCAGCAAATGATATATTGCGTTTGGTAACAATCTGCTTAAAAAACAATTTAGTTATAAAAATAACACAAATACTTCTCGTAATTATAAATTGCAATTACTAAATATATTTCTCCGAAAAAGGTAAAACTGATAAAATTATACATGTTCAAAGAAATATTTCGTATTTCAAATTGTTATTTTGTTGAAAAACACAGATAACAATTTAAATTTGCAATATCTTTGCATTGTTCTAATTGAAGTATTTTTGACGTTGAAAGTTAATTTGAATGCAATAGAATTTTGTTTACAAAAACTCATATTTTTATAGCAAAATATTAAATATTATTTCAAAAATCATTTAAAAAAATTTCTTTAAATATTTATATTTCATATTAAGGATTGAGTTTTTTTTTAAAAAAATACTTAAATCTATAAAAAATCTTTGCTTATTATTAAATAAATATACTTTTAAAAATTAGACTTTATTTTATAATAAATTTTTTATACATCTATTTTTTAAAAATATTTAGATTTTATGTAATAGTTAATTCAAATGAGTTAGTAATTTTTTTTAACAATTAATTTAATATGTAATATATGAGTTGGTAATTAATTTAATATATAATATATGAGTTGGTAATTAATTTAATATAAAATATACAAGATATGTATATAGAAGAAGTGCAAATAGTTTTTTTTAAATTTTTTAACTTCATAAATGTTAGAACACCCGGAGAAATATAAAATACTTTCATTTTTTAAAAGGATCAAGAAATATTTTTTTCTAGTTCTATGGTCAATATGTTTATAATTGTCTTTATTTATAAAATCGGGGCAACGTCAAAAGTAGGACGATAATTTAGGGTTCTATAGCTTAAAAAATGGGAATCGTTAGCATTATAGAAAAAAATTGACGCATAAATTAGAATAAACTATAATTTTTATCAAATATTTTCCCTTTTATATTAATAATAGAGCACGAAAAAACTCTCATAAAAGAAGTATCGTACGCAGTTACATATAATCTAAAACAATTTTACCTTTCTCAATTATATGACAGAACAACCTAATAAATAATACTTTATTATATAGTTTAATATCATGAAAATTGATAACGCTAAAGTTACACCACGGAAACTGTATGATAAAACATTTTTTACACCCATTACTTGCTATGATTTGTGGATTTACGAACAATGAAATTATGCAATAAATATATATACGTCTTGGACAAATCGGGTGGAAATCTATTTTTTGAAACTAGTTGAACTCGTTAATTTTCCAATTTTCTAATAAATGATTGAGACGTGGTTTAAAAGTGCGCTTAATGGGATTTGTTTTACTAGGTCAAGTATTTTTTTGAGAAGTTTAATCTTAAGCGATAATTTAGTATAATTTTTTTACACATGTTATCATTGTACAATTATGTATCGAAACAATTTTTTTTCATGTGTTTTCTTATTATTTTACCGTGTTCAAATTAAAATCAGGATGAAATTTTGAGGACAAGAATTTAATATTCTACATAATTTTATTTTATTTTATAACCAGTGTTGAGCATCCGACCTACTTTTTTCAGTTTACAACTATCTATGTTTAACGCCGTAACTTTGAACCCAATCCAAAAGACAAGGGAACTCCTGGATAATGCATTAGGACAAATTAGCCTTCGTAGATTGAAAAAAACCCGCATTAGCCGTATATGCAGAGGACTAAAACCTGCTGTCTTGACGGCAAAGGGATTTTAACCCATAATCGATCCCATAATCGGTCCATAACCTATAACCCACAATCGATAACCATAATAAACCATAATAAAAAACGCATAATCGATCTCTCTACCCCTAAGTATACCTTTAGTCATCACCTTATTAAAAACTTCTTACGTTTCTGAAATGTATTTAAATAATAGAAAATAACAAACGGCTTCTAGTGCGTAAAAATAAGCGACCATTTTCAAACTGTGCCAAACGTGAATGAGAAGAAATCAAAGTAATTTGAAATATAAAACGTAAAGTTACCAAAGGAAAATGGAAAAATAAAGGTAAGAAACAAAACTAGAAAAACCGCAGTAGCCAAGAGTGACAAAAAGATGCTGTAGTTGTTGTTGTTAATTTACGTCGCACTAGAGCTGCACAATGGGCTATTGGCGACGGTCTGGGAAACATCCCGGAGGATGATCCGAAAACATGCCATCACAATTTTGATCCTCTGCGGAGGGGATGGCACCCCCGCTTCGGTAGCCCGACGACCTGCGAGCGAAATCGAGCACTTTACGGTAGCACAGTTTAACGAGGACCAATACCGCACACCCTCGGTCCCTGCGCAGACTGATCCAAGTGGTCACCCACCCGCACACTGATGCCAGCCAGTGATGCTTGACTTCGGTGATCTGCTGGGAACCGTGTCTTAACGATCAGTCCACTGTGGGACACAAAAAGATGCAAAACAGAACAAGAAAAACCACAGTAGCTGAAAGGGGCAAATCAGAGGGACAGAAAGCCATCTCTTTTATTCGAATTTCTTGGGAGAGAAACTCTCTACCCCCTGATTTTCTACAACCCCTCAAAATGAATTGAAATAATACAATCTAAGGAATTTCCTTGAATTTCTAAGAGGTGTTCATAAATGCTACGGCCAGCTCCCTTTTTTCTGGAAAAATCCCAGTACCCATAATTGTAGCAAACATCAGAAAGATTAGTAGTTTAGACGATTATTTCATGCTGCAAGTTTTTTGGGGGGCGGGGGAATAAAGCTCGATGCCCGTAATTTTAAAGTTTGTAGTGTTACTGTTAATTTATACGATTTTTAATTAAAGCCTCCTAAATCAATCTGGGGGTGTACCACCCTTTTCTATGGGGTTGCAATATCAGACTAAAAACACGAAAGAAGCGGGTTGGAACCCGACCGGAGCAAAAGAACATTTACCTTCTCGCACCATCTAAATTGAACACACAACATTCTCATTCCTCGTCAAGTCTCGTCCTCTGAGTCTCAAACAATCGTCTGAGTTTGAAACAACGTCTAAACTCGTGCTGGAGATAACTGCAACTCATGCTCAATGACCATAATCTTGTAGTGAAACTTTTTAGAGAGATAGCTTATTTAATTTCGATTTTATTTTATTTTATAACCATTGTTGAACAGCCGACCTGACTACTTGTTGTTGATGCGGGATAACAAAAGGGGGGGGGGTAATTTATTCGTGAATATTCCCTTCTAATTAATGTGGACTGTAATATCGCTGGTAAGACCTAAAATTAGTTATTTCTTTGAATCTGGTAAATACTAGCATTGGAATACCACAAGAGAGAGAGCACCACTACAACCTTATGACAGCTTGTTCATTGCTACTCTGACTGGTTACAAAAACGTTACGGTAGATGGCGCTGGAGTAAAGATGCAACACTACTAATGTTCAACTCCGTAGTCTTGCAGTTTTAAACCCAATCCGGAAGACAAGGAAACTCGTGGATCATGCATCGGGAGAAATTGCCTTAGTGGAGTACGTTTTGACGGAACTAACCCGTATTTGCGTTGCATGGAGAGGAAAACTGCATGAAAACTGCACTGTTGCATGGAGAGGAAAACCTACACTGTTATCCTGACGGCAAGGGGAGTCTAACCCACTTCCGTCTACCTCTGAGGATTATTAATGTCAGCACTGTGGTCGGGTTGAGCCGGATGCGGGACTGGTATTGCCCTGACATCTCTGGGACGTAAAATATACATAGGTAAAAAAAGCTAGTATTCATGGATGTTCGGTCTGAGGCGGGTGAGGAATTCATTTCGTCCAGCCATCGCTGGGATTCGAACCCAGGGGACCTCATTTTAAAGCCAGTATTCTCTCCCCTCAACCAACACAACTTATTCCATTTGATGACTTAAATGTTAGTGTCTAAACCAAGCATTTCACCTTAATTGTTCAACCAATAAAACTGTTGATTGACAGCGCCGTGGTAGCCCAGTGGTTAGAGCATCGAACTTCGGTCCAGAAGGATTGGGATCAAAGCTGCTAAGACCCACCAATCACATGAGATATACATGCTCGTAAAATCTGTGGAATCGAAAAACTTTTGTCGTTTGGTGAGCAGTACTATGGGTACAGGGATCAGGCGAAATTTTTCTTCCCCTTCAGAACTATGTCTAAATTGTCGATGTGACATTTATCTGGGTGGCAGTTCTGGGCTACGTCAACCCTTCACCCTAGCAGTGACCTGTTGCCCAACGTAAGACGCTCCTTTCTGACTTAATTCGCAAGGTCAATGGCTTGTAGTATTGACATGTCCAAGCGTTGTTAGAAATAAGAACAACAACAACGGTTGATTTGCAAAATGAAATTCCCACTTATAATTAGTATATTACTCAAAGTGAGTGTTTTTTATGTTCAGCTATCACACAATATCATGTTACACTTTTAAAAAGAACAATTAAATTGCCGAATAAAAAGTTATAAAATTTAAACAGTTTATTTATTTCAAATTAGATTCTACTGTTTTATTTTTCGGTTTGTGAAAAACGAAATTGAATCAAATGAATAAGATTTAGAACAATTCGAATCGGTATTTTTCATGAATAAAGTCTATCATTTCACTATTTGTAAAAATCGGTGTGTATAACAGTTTGTACTTAATTAATAGTAGGTATATTCAAATTAAAACCGAAAAATACGAAATACAGCTGGTTATTATTTTTAATGAATAAATTTAATTCTTTAAATCGAATGATATCGATTATTCGACTTCGTCATTCGATCATTTCTATTTACGTCATTCGTTATTACTAATTCGAATAAATAAATCGTTTAATTTTTAAATCGAATTCTTTATTTAGAATTCAAATTGTTTTATTTATTGGTTTGTAAAAATCTTCTTTAATAATAAATTAATTACTAACGAATTCGGATTAATATGGATTGAATTTAATTAATTTCGAACTCACCTCCCCCAAATTCAAATCAATTGTTATTAATTATTCGAATAAATCCATAGTTTAATTATTAAATCGAATTCTTCATTGCGAATGATGTTGTGATAATTTTATTCCTCTATTTGTTTGATAACGGATTGCTCAAACAAATAATAACAACAAATGAGCAAATCTATAACAAATGAATAACAAATTCAAATTAATAACAACTGAGTTTATTTTGGTATTATAATTTATTACTTCAAATAGACTCTTATAAAGGATTCGAATAAACAAATCGTCAAATTATTAAATCAAATTCTTGATTTTTAATTAATTTTAATTGTTTTATTTTTAAATTAGCAAAACGTAACATTTATGGCAGTTTGAGTTTAACTAATGAAACGTCTTTTTACAACTAATGGTTCCTCTAATTAAGTTTTTTTTTCTTTAAGCGGTCACCATTAGTGACATTGATTTGTTTGATGATTTCATTAGAATCGGTATATTCTTTTGAAAAGAGATTGCTCTTCAAGTTGAAATTTGAAGGACAGTTCTCATTTGGTAAATAATGAAGATGACTTATTGAATTCCATTTTCTAACCTAAATGTTAGTGTCCAAACCAAACATGTCATCCAAATAATTATTAAACACCAAACTAATAAAACGATCACTTTGTGTAAATGAAATTTCCCACATCAAGATATACCCCCAAGGTTTGAAAAAAAAATGACATTCCTCTCAAATCAACGCATGTATCGTTCAAGTCTCTGTTCCAAATGGAGACTAAATAAACGATGTTGTGATCAATCAACTTTAAAAACTAGGTCAATAAAAATACGTTCGCAAACTCCCCCTACAACATCAAGATTGAATAAAGAATAGCGCTAAACCGCTGTTAATTTGGTTTAACTTTGAATGATCTGCGTTCGCAAACAGCTTGTTCTGCTTCAGCTAATCTTGTTTTCGAGTTTTGATTCAGCACTTTCTTTTGAAGATGCTTCAACAAAAAAAAATTGCTTTTGACGTTGCCCAAATAAATTTATATAACGAAGTTAATCAGAATAAATATTAGTTTGGATAAAGTTTCGAATCTCATTGTTCGAACGTATAATGAACTTGGAATGCTAGTTCTGATTAATGAACAGTTGGATTCGCTGCTTTGATATGGATGATACCCGAAAAGATATTTAAAGGGGTTGAGCCCCATTATAATAATCCTTCAAAGTTTTTGGATTGAAATAGATTGCCTGTTGTTTTCTTTTGTTCGTTTTACGGTATCTTTCAAAAAGTGCTACACAAAACGGGTTATTAACATTAAAAGTTTGTTGCCTCGCCCATGAAATTTATGAAGGGATTATTGTGAAGAGATCTAGTTTTCCCCAAGCTGTCTCTCATATCTGAGGCAGTCCCTTTATTCTGTACATTCATTGGTAATTCGTTTGTGCGAATTTGTATTATCCATTACTATCCTTATAGTGAAAAGCAAGCTCTGTTTCCATTAACAGAACTATTTACAGGTGTTTTTCGAAGCTATTCGCTTGAAAAAAATTAGGCCTAGTGTGATTAGTGTGAGAAACCACATTGAATCAGATAAATAATATTTAAAAAGATTCGAATTAGAATCGGTATTTTTAATGAATAAAGTCTATATTTCATTTAATTAAAAGTTTATAGCTCTGTTTCCATTATAGAACTATTTACAGGTGTTTTTCTAAGATATTCGCTTTATAAAAAAAGTAGGCTTAGTGTAAATGTCTTAAACTGAAAACTTTGATTTTATACTACATTATCTTGCAAAAACGAATCAATTAAATTTTAAAGCTAGGAATGAGACTTTAATTTTATACTATATTAGCATGAAAAGAATAAAATTAAATTAAAATTGGAATGGAAAAATTTATTTTTTATTCTCTACTATATTGCTGAAAGAAATTCATTGATCTTTAAAGAGATCTACTATACCTAACCTAACAGCCATGAATAACTCTTGTGAACTCACAACAGTTGCAAGAGAGTCGTGGTAGCTCAGGAGATAGAGAGTTCAATTCTCTATGAGGTGAACCGGATTCGAATCTCAACGATGGCTGGTCGATACGAATTCCGCACCCGACTCGCATCGAATACAGTGCTAACGTAAAATATCCTCAGGCGTAGACGGATCATGGGTTAGAGTCCCCTTGCATTCAGACTAACCATGGGAGGTTTTCCTATCCATGTAAGGCAAATACGGTTTAGCTACATGAAGTCCTCCACGAAGACAAAATTTCTCTCAATACTTGATCCAAGAGTTCCCTTGCCTTCTGGAAAGGGTTAAAAATTACAAGGCTACGAACCACCCTCATTAACTTTTGATAAGATAAGACTCAATTTTAAAGGTTCGAGAGGATGACCTCAAATATACTAATTTGAGATATCGTATAATCAAGTATCGTATTGTAAGTAATAGTATTATATAATCAAGCTTAAGAAGTGCATATATCGACTTCAACTCAGTTCCGTATTAACCCTTTAACGCAGAATTTGTATTAAACCTATCTTTCATACTTTTTTTTAATTATTTTGTATTAATTTAGGTCAAAATAAGCAAAACATATTATATTTAGCATTTTAATAATTTATGGTTTTGAAATAAAGCATGAAACACGGGTGTTTTTTTTCTGCGTTAAAGGTAAAACCTTCCAAATCCTAACAAAAATTTGAACTTATTTAAATTTAAGAGAAACACGTATTCATAATTGAAATATCTTTAATTAAAAAACTCAATTATTGATAAGTTTTTGATAATGAATGAAAAAAAAATCAAACTTTTTCAGAATTTTATATTTTAGTACAAATATAATTCCGATATCTAACGGATAATCTAATCATTTAAAAAAAACTATTTAACTGTTTTTTTTTTTATAATTTAGAAGTACCAAAATATATTTTTGTTTGTAAATAGAGCGCGTCAGAAAAAAATATATAAAAATGACACCGGTGTCCCCATCTCCGTCAAAGTGTTAAAACTGTAGCAAATTAAAATAATAAGTGATGCAATGCTCTTCAAAATGTTTTGGTGCGCAGTAACAGAAAAAAATTAAATAAAATAAATAACATATAAATAAAAATAAATAAATTTTGATGAGGATATGATAAGAAACACAATGGAACGTATTAGTAGCAATTATTTTAAGAAACTTGCGAATGTTATCAAGTGTGGCCGGTTTAGCCATTAATAAAAGATAAACTTAGGCTGATTTTAAACTCCAAAGCCTATGCTAATACGTGCTTTGAGACACGAGATTATCATTTTTGTCATGTATTTAGCTGGTAATTTGTCATGTTAGCGATTTTAATATATTGATTATTGTTGTCTGTAGTAAAAGTAATTTGTCAACACGCATCTATTTTAAAATGATAATTATGCTTATCATTCTTCGAAGAATGTTTGAAAAATGGTTGTAAGTTGATTAATAGCTATTGATGATATTTATTGTGTAGGAACTATTGAAAATTTATAAGATAAGATTATTATCCGATTTTTTTAAGTTGTTCGATTTTTAGAGCAATTTGGTGAAGGAGTTAAAAGTTAAAGAATAATTTGGAGCGGCTATTAAGCAATTTTGAAGTAACAGCTTTATAATTAAGATCATTTTGAGCAATATTTTTACCCACCTAGATTTGGTGACATAAAATTGGTCTGTCTCCTTAGTTGCGGTTTTCTAAAATATTGATGTTTGTTTTATTAACCTCTTGCTTACGGTTGACACAACATGTGGACCACATGTGCTGGAACAACAAGGTAAACCGTAAGTAAAGGGTTAAATTGCATATAAATTACATTATGTGCAATGTATTACTTATTAACAAAAGCATTACAATTTTTTTACTTATTTTATCATTGTCTTTTTGTTACAAAATCTAACAGCATGAAAACCGGAGTGTTTTTTTTTTTATGATTGGGAGTAAAATAGTTAATAGTTGTTGCCAACTGAAACTTATAAATACAACACGTAAAAGAAGATTGCACATAAAAGAAGAAGTGCCACGTAAAAGAAGATTGCTATAAGATTATTCTAAGATGTAAGCGTAATAAGGAAGCAATTTTTCTACTTTTGCGCCAAATATTTAAAATTATTATTTTTAAGAAAAATTAAAACGCCAATGTCATGTCAATGCTAGAATTTTCAATCAAAGAAGTTGCAGACCATTGTATTTCAAAATTTTACTTTCTGAAAAGTTATATAGCTGAAGTTATATATTTTAGCTGTGTATTAGAATATCTATGTTGAATATTCATTGGAATATAGAATTTTCAAAAGGAGAGTTTGCGAAATCCGCTTTTCCAATACTATGGTTGATGCTTCATTCTTTCTTACTAATGAGAAATTTAAGTAAGCGACCACGTGTGCACTATTATATATACACCGAAGAGCCATTACATTATCTATAACAATCTTACCACCCTCCATCTATAACAATGGGCTCGCCCAGGTTTTCATGGTTTCACGCCCAGGAACAATGTTTTCATGGGGCACATTAGGACCCATAATCTTCATAGAACAATCCCTAACGTCTGTAAGCTACTTGAGCATAGTTGCAGACCAGGTTCACGCATTCATGACAACAGTTTTTCCTGCGGGGGATAGTGTTTACCAACAGGATAATGCACCATGTCATAAAGGTCGAATCGTCATGGATTGGTTCGAGGAACATTCCAGTGACTTTCAAGTCATGTCTTGGCCCCCAAATTCACCTGACCTTAATCCAATAGAGCATTTGTGGTCCTACTTGGAAAACCAAATTCATGATAATCTAATAAGATTGATGATTTTCGTGATTTTCTAAATAAGATTGAGGGAATTGCAGGACCAGTTGGTGAGCGCTTGGTACCAGATACCTCAGACTACCTATCAGCACCTTGCGGAATCAATGCCAAGCGTGGGTGCTAGCAGTTTTGAGGGCTAAAGGTGGTCCTACATGTTATTAGCAGGGTGGTCATAATGCAATGGCTCTTCGGTGTATATATATCTATACACTTGAGTTATTCCGATACTCAGCTCAAGAATTCTGTTCTCTTCTAAATAGAAATTGGTTAAAAACTAAAATATTATGAATCTATACAGGTGTATGAATCAACTGCTAAACCATAGAGCAAATTGGGGGTTGCGTATTAGTTGCATAACTTAAGTTTGAGTGCATACCCGTTAGAAATACTATACGTGTGAGATTGCACTTAATGAAATCATCTGCAGTACGCAGAAAAATAAACGCACCACTCTGAATAACTTCACATTCTAGGACTTCAATCTTAATTTTGCAAAGATGTGACTAATTAGTGCGAGCTGTGATTGCGCAGGTTATAGAGCGTTCGCCTTCCAATGAGGTGTACCGGGTTCGAATCATAACGCATCCAGCTCTTACCGAACACGGTGCAGATGTAAAATATCCTCAGTGGTAGACTGATCATAGCTCAGGGGATAGAGCGTTCGCCTCTCCATAAGGTGAACCGGGTTCGTATTCCAACGATGGCTGATCGATTTGAGTTGCACACCCGGATAACACCGACCACAGTGCTGACATAAAATATCCTCAGTGGTAGACGGACCATAGGTTAGAGTACCATTGCTGTTAGGTAAACTGTGGGAGGTTTTCTTGGTTTTCCGCTCCATGTAACGCAAATTAGGGTAAGTTCCATCAAAAAGTCCTCCACGAAGGTAAATTTCTCCCAATACTTGATCCATGAATTCTTTTTTCTTCTGGATTGGGCCCAAAATTTCAAGGCTACGGAGCTAAACATTAGTAGTCGTAAACCCAAAATTGGGTCGGCTGTTAAATGACGGTTATAAAATTAATTAGTGCAATCGGCCGCAGTGCTGACATAAAATATCCTCAGTGGTAGATGGATCATGGGTTAAAGACCCCTTGCCGTTAGGCTTACCGTGGGAGGTTTTCATGGTTTTCCTCTCTATGCAATACGCAAATACGGGTTAGTTCCATGAAAAATTCCGCCACGACGGCAACTTTCTCCCAATACATGATCCAGCAGTTTTCTTGCCTTCTGGATTGGGTTCAAAATTACAAGGCTACGAAATCGAACATTAATTAGTCGCAAGTTTAAAATTCTGTCGGCTGTTCAACGACGGTTATGAAATAAAATGAATTAGTGCAGACGATATTTTAAATAACAAAATCTGACACAAAAATGTACATTTTCTAAATAAACATCTTTTTTCGACGGAACCGAATTTTTGATGTCCTAAATATAGGAAGTAGCTGCAATCTTGTCAGGAGAGCAGTCCAAAGCTTGGACCTGTTATTATTAATTATACTTTTTGCATAGGGCTCAATATTTCGATAATTTTTTTAGCAAAGTAAAAACGTTTTGCACACAATGATAAAATTCGTTTAGCAAAAGATAATTAAGAGTCAAAAAAATTTGAATTGTAGGGTGCACAAGTTTTTATATTATTTTGAAAAATGTAATTTTATAAATCAAAATACAACATTAGAACGAAATCAATTAAAAAATTCCAGTAAAATCAAATTTTTTAAAAAAGTCATAGATTTAAAATTTCATTTCTCAGTAACAATTCGAATGATTAAGAAACATTTATCTTAAAATTAACCGTAATTATTTGACAAGAAAGGGCCTGAACTTAGAATAGCTTTCCTGACGAAACTATGGTAATCATATTTCCCAGATTATGGCTACCTCCTATATTTTGGGGGTCAGTAATCCAAATCAGTCAAGAAAAAGAAGTGTTTATTCTAAGGAAGTACGCTTTTGTGACTCATTTTGTAACTAAAAATATCATCTGTAGCATATTTCAAGTCACCCCTTCAAACCATTAAGCTCCGATCATTAGATCAAAAGTTATTCAGGATGGTCCATTTTTTTTCAAACTGTACAATTATTTTGATAATACTAAATTTGATAATAATATAATATAAAATAATAATAATAATTTAGTAATAATAATTTAATGATAATAATAATTTAATAATGATAATTAAATAATAATAATAATTTAATAATGATAATTAAATAATAGTAATAATTGAATAATGTAATAATAATTTAATAAAGATAATTAAATAATAATAGTAATTGAATAATGTAATAATAATTTAATAATGATAATTAAATAATAATAATAATTGAATAATGTAATAATAATTTAATAATGATAATTAAATAATAATAATAATAATAATTTAATAATGTAATAATAATTTAATAATGAAGTACGTTAATAATAATTTAATAATAATTATAATTTAATAATAATGTAACGTTAAGTTTGATGGCGAATGTGTGTGAAAAAAGGTTTGTATCTCGAATGATGAAAACATTATTATTTATTGAATATTTATTAATATCTACAAGCCGAAGAATCAGATGACTCATATTTCCCAGTGACCTATATATTAAACAATATAAATAATGAAATGTAAATAATAATAAAATAAAATCGTCTGCCTTATCTTATCTCGATTAAAATATGCCCGAAGCGTCACCTCCAAAACAAAATAGATAAGACACGCAATAATAATAGTAAAAATAACGCTCCCACTATTTCATTTTTCCGGTACGCAAATATAAACAAAGCACAACAAGAAATAGATTGCCATAAATTGTAACTATGCATTTTATATTTATTGTAATTTATTAGGAAAAATAATTAGGAAAATAAGAAGGAAGTGGGCTCGCTCAGAACATAAAAACTCGATACACGAATCGAAAAAATTCTTTTCACACCCAAAGGTTGTGATCTTTCCTCCAATGCTTACTCTAAAACGATCAACAAGGGTTCGTAAAGCATGTAAATTTGTGTTTTAGGATCTGAAATAAGTGTGGGAAAATAAACTGAGTTTATTTTATTTAAACTTTGTTGACTTGGTTTTGATTTGATACTGGTTTTGTAATTACGGAAGGTTTCCTTAATAAAAACTAAGCGATATATGAGTTTTTATTGAACGGGACCGAAAACCGTATTGTCTGCGTTTGAATTGAAAATTATATTAATAGCTCTAAATGATTGAAAATGCAATTTCAATTATTTATTTTTGAACTAAATAAAAATATAGAATTTAGCCTATTTTCCTGATTGAAACGAGAAACTGGCTCAGGTATTTTTTAACTGGCATGTTAAGGGGTGGAATTATGCCAAAATACACCAAAACGTCGTTTCAATTAAGAGTTTGAGATTTTTGAGAAAGAATGTTATTTCGGTTTAAGAGGATACATGTTTCTTGAAATAAAAATAAAAAAGCGCATAAAAATTATCGACTACTACCATTAATTATAAATTAAAAATTATCGAAAAATAATAAAAAATAATATTTAGAAAGTCTAGGAGAAAATTGTATCTGATAGAAATATGGGATGTAATTGTGCTTTAATGTTAATACTTATTCTTTAATAATCAAAGTATTTTTTTTATTTATTTTATTTAAGTAGACAGTAAGCATAAAAATATTAAGGCCAATGCCTTAATATTTTTATATAGATATTATTTTGTATAGAGAAAATATGCATAATATGCCATTAATCCTTACATGCAGCATCTCTATTTTGTTTTATAACCGCGTTGAACAGCCAACCCAATTTTGAGTTTACGACTAGCAATGTTCAACTCCTTAACCTTGTTAACTTTGAACCTATTTCAGGTGACAAAAAAAACTCCTTTATCAAGTATTAGGAGAAATTTGCCTTCATGGAGGACTTATAGATGGAACTTACCCTCATTTGCGTTGTATGGAGAGGAAAACCACGAAAATCTTTCACTATTATCTTAACAGCAAGGGGAAATATGTATGCCAATAAACCGATTAAAAATATATATGGTTTGAGTTTTTTTTTTCTTTTTGAAAGGAGCCAGCCAGGTGGCCGAGTGGTCAGCGTGCCTGACTGTGAAGCCCATGGTTGTGGGTTCGAATCCCGCTCAGGGCATGGATGTTTCTCTTTGTGTGTTGTTCTCTATTGTCTGATGTGTGTATGTGGCCCACCCTATTAACGGGTATCTGTGGCAGTGTGGCGTGGTCAATGTTGCTCTTTTCCGTGACTTAGGTTCACAGGTGCCCACTGGGTAACGTTAAATGACCAACACTTCCGGAATTTTCCGAGGTGAAGAACGAATGTTTAGTGCCAGTTAAAAAAAAAAAAAAAAGAAAGAAAGAAAAGACAATAATTGAAAGGAGGAAGGGAATGAGCTTTTGGCAATTGTGAAAAGAGGAAATTGAAAAAAAAAGTTAGGAAACACTGCACTAAACTTAAATTAACTAATGTGATACTAACATTAGTTCTGGAAAAATGTATTACATGGGAACGTTATTACTACAATTGTAATTGCATGACTTTATTTATTTTGTTTTTGAGGTGACGCGTCTGGCATATTTTAATAAAGATAAGATAAGGCAGGCCATTTAGTTTTATTGTTATAAACATTTCATTATTTATATTGTTTAATATATAGGTCACTGGGAAATATGAGTTATCTTATTCTTCGACAAAGTCATGGATATTAATAAATATTCAATTATTAATCAATTTTTTTTCATAATTTTTTTACCAAACCTTTTTTTTAAATTCGCAATTTAAATTAACTCTTAAAATTATTATTATTTTATTATTATTATATCGGTTATTTTTTCAAGTTTGATATTCCAAGATTTCTCCGTCATCAAAATTTTCTTTAATTTTTTAAACGCATTAATATATCATTTTAAATGGAATTTAAAATATGTACGTTTTGAGTTTTTGAAAGGAAAGAATGAGCTTAGCGAGTAGTGAAAAGTATGAATTGAAAAACAATAATGACAGGAAACGCTGATTTATGCTTAGCGTTTTTTTTTTTAATAAGAAGTACTTAACAAGTAGAATACTACCCATTTTATTCTGCAGTTTGAATGAGGGAATATTAAAATTAATCAAAAGAAGAAGAAAAAAATGCTTCAACAAACTTCAAAAAGTAAATTAATAAGTCGTGCTTCATAACAATTGGATAATTTTCTTAGTCCAATAAACTCATTAAGAGGTCAAAGTTGACTTTAGGTTGGAGGGAAGATTATTAAAACTTGATAATATATTCTGCGTCTGCTGAAACAAGTTTGTAAAACACTGTCAATTTCATTCAAAAAGCATTCACGATAAAATTTTTTATAAATTTTTGTAACATTTTCACTGATTAAAAAAAAATTTAACTTTAAAAAAAATAAGTGCACAAATGGGTAGTTTAACTGTATGTTTTAAGAGAATTTTAAAAATACCTATAAAGGGTGAAGTTAAAGAACTTAACTATTTTGAACTATATTTCTGCGCATCAAATTTGGACGTTATCACACTTTTCAACAGTGTTGAAGAATAATAGCAAACAGTGCGCATGCGTCGTCATTGCATGCGTTGCTATGGCGACCGCTGCTGTTTGATAATTTTTTTCAGAATTCTTTTTTTCACTTTTAATTTTGTTATGCATTAAGTTGGTGAGTTTATTTTTGAGATATGGGACCAGAGAGATCCCATAAATACTTCTTGAGTTGTGAATTAAAAAGAATTTCATCATTTGAACGTTATTTTTCTTTTTACCGTTTAAATTAAGAATCAAAAATGCTAACTTACAGTTCAAACTGGATAGTATTCAGGTGAATGTCACAAATAAAGAGGGTTCCAAACTGATTGACATGGTCCCAAAGGTAAGAGTTGAAGCAAGAAAAAAAACGATGCCAAGGCCTAAACTTTACCGAGGCTGAAAATGCCAAAGAACGTAGATGGGAATACCTTAAGCTTTACACACAAACGAAAAAATTAAAGGATTCCGTTCGCAAACGCAAACATGAAGCCC
This sequence comes from Parasteatoda tepidariorum, assembly GCF_982258835.1. Lineage (NCBI taxonomy): Eukaryota > Metazoa > Arthropoda > Arachnida > Araneae > Theridiidae > Parasteatoda > Parasteatoda tepidariorum. Next base: position 91,264,948 of record NC_141758.1, read on the forward strand.
GTTCCTCACAAAAGTACCAAAGTGGTTGACAGAATCGAACCCTACCAAAGAGCGAATGGTGGCTCTCTAAACCCCTTTCATGCAAATATGAGAACAGGGTGTTGATTACCAGTTAGGGATAAAAGGATCCATTGACAACGTACCGAATCACGCACAAGACCGTAGACTGTCTTCCAACCAATATAAATTATTCATTCACTATTCTTTTAAATTGAAAAAAAGCCTAGCTTTCAAATCCCATTTCATGTATGAATTTGTGAATCCGAAACGGGTGTATGATGCAGCTTAAAATCTCCATCAAACACCATTGTACCAATCCGAAAATATTAATATTGATCTCGATTGGCTGTTCAATGCCTGTTCACTCATCAAAAGAAATTTCACAGAATCTGTCTTAGCTGCATTCAAATATGTCTGCGAAATTATGTAGCGAACAGTTCACGATTAACAGTTGAAGTCCAAGATGAAAGCAAAAGTCCGAGATGTTCCAAGATAAAGTCCAAGAAGAAAACACGATAAAACTGCTTTTCTAAAAAAAAATTAGACAACAACCATTTTGCCAATGGGTAACCTGTGATTGTCTTGCGGCTATCACAATTTTTATTTATTTTCTGGAAAACTATTAATTTTTTTTTAATTTGGATATAAAAACACGTTTATTAATGTGTAATAGAAATTAAAAGGCGATTGCATTGCAATCCTGGGAGTTAAAGAGCGAACAGTTCAGGGAACAGATCTTCTAGATCCCTCTCTTCCAACTCAAAATCTTCCCATGTCAGCTGCCTGGACTACAGCCGTTGAAGTTAAACTATTTCTAGTAGGCCTATGGGATAAACCTTTAGATTAAGTTTTTGTGAAGGCCAGTGCGAAAAGTAAGCCCCTCTGCTAAAAATGTGTCTTTTCTAGTTGGCATACCAGCAGACAATTCTAGATTACGTGACAAGAGGAGTTCTCATGTTAGACAGACAGTAAATAAACTAGTTGTCGTAAGTTTTTTTTTTTTCAAGAAATATAAATTTGGTATAAATGGGTTAATGCCTGATATCAATCGAGACCATCCAAAACACAGCATATTTATACGCGTTTTTTTCTCTTACTTTATTTCCGAAACATTCACTATATAACAATTGATATACTAATTTATCCGGATAATAAAGTGTCAGATTTAAATTGTGTTTCTAACAAAGAGTAATACATCAGATTTCCTGTTTCTTCCACGAATTATAATGACATTTAACATAACAATTAAACTGAGATGTTCTTTAGTTTTGGCAATAAAATTCTTTTTTAAAAAAATTGCAGAACTGAGGTTTAATTACCTTACTGATAGAAAAGTGCTATACTAAAGAATACGATCTTTCCCATATATGAATACAATTCCATTTTATGTCCTGTTAAAACATCGAACTAAATCGTATTATTGTATTCTATCATCATCGACGATGATAGAATAGTAGACTTCCGCAATTTACTCATCATTTATTTTTTTCTTCTAATTTCGAGGATTATTTCTTATAGAGTGGGTAACGATAGCATTTTTAAAGATATGTGATTAAAGTAAGTATTAGGGAGGCGAATATATTTCTAATGGAACAAAAAGAGTTGTTCTATTTCTTATATTTTTCTTGCAGGTCATGTCATTTCTCAATTGAACTCTTCCGCGTTGAATGTTGCCAACACGGTTTGCGAATGTTTTCATTTTTGTTAAATCAAAACAACTCCAAGAGAGAGAAAAATTTTCTAATTATTTTCGAACATATAGCGGATAATATATCCAACATTCATGTTGGGATAATATTTTTATTTCAATCGTGTTGTTTGTTGAAATTGACTCCAAATTATACTACAATTTTATCAAATTCTTAGAAAGTACTTTTTTAAATAATATAGTAGTACCATTTTTATTTCAATGGAGTCACTTGTTGAAATTGATGACTCTGATTTTGAATTATACTAAATTTTTATAGAATTCTTAAAAAGTACTATTTCAAACATTGTAGTAATACTATTTTTATATCAATAGAGTCGATTGCTTAAATCTATAACTCTGACTTAGAATTAAAGCAAATTTTTATAGAATTCTTAAAAAGTACTATTTCAAACATTGTTGTAGTATTATTTTTATTTCAATGGAGTCGATTGCTTAAATCTATAACTCTGATTTAGATTTAAAGCAAATTTTTATAGAATTCTTAAAAAGTACTATTTCAGACATTGTAGTAGTACTATATTTATTTCAATGGAGTCGATTGTTTAAATCCATATTATACTAAATCGAATTATACTAAATTCTTAACGAATTTTTAAAAAGTACTATTTCAAACATTGTAGTAATACTATTTTTATATCAATGGAGTCGATTGTTTAAATCTATAACTCTGATTTAGAATTAAAGCAAATTTTTATAGAATTCTTAAAAAGTACTTTTTCAAACATTGTTGTAGTACTATTTTTATTTCAATGGAGTCGATTGCTTAAATCTATAACTCTGATTTAGAATTAAAGCAAATTTTTATAGAATTCTTAAAAAGTACTATTTCAAACATTGTTTTAGTACTATTTTTATTTCAATGGCGTCGCTTGTTAAAAATTATAACTTGGACTCCGATTATACCAAATTTTTTCTCAATGATTGCTGTTAAAAATAAATTCCACAACAATATTAATAAAATTTATTCAAATTATCCTATAAAGGTAAGCATATTTTTAGTACAGCTATACTATGCACTAGTCCAATAATAATTAGAAGTACTCAATTCACTGTGTAAAAATTAATATATTTTTTGAAAACATTGTTCTGTTTTTATGGTAATAGCTCTGAGATATTTGTATACTTATACATTAAACAAATACATATATTTGACCTGAATTATGTGATATTATTTACAAAAGTAACAGGTATTTTATGTTCAAAAAGTACACTCATCGAGTTAAAACAAAATCACGTTTCCTAATAAATCATTTGCGTGATTATAAATAGCAGTTGGAACATGTTACAACTGTGTAAAATTACAAATTCAGAACGGTTATACAGAAATTAATAAACGTTTAGTTTAAAGATATTTTTCCTTTTAAAATATGGTTTTAACTCAGAAAATGAAACCCTATAGATGTTATGCGCGTTGTTTATACAACACCACTTCCCTGTAGTGTCATTATTTTTTATAACTTCCTTAAAGTTAATTGGAAATAGTAAAAGTTGATTTTATTGCTAATTGGTTGGTAGAAACGTCCTAAAAATGAGATTTTGTTGCAAAAGTTTACTAAACGGGTTGTCCTAAAAGGGCAGATCAATTTTCTGATAAGAAGAAATAATGTATCGTGAAGGAGCATTAATTGTATATTTACTTATTAGAAATAAAAAACGAAGTTAGTGATTCTTGTATAGAAATAGCAAATTTAGTTCACGAATAACTTTTTTAAAAAATTACAAAAACTAACTTTCGAAAAAAGTAATAATTAAACTACGTTTTTATCAGCTTCATTGAAGGCGAAACTACTTTTTTGTTGTGTATAAATCTTAAGAATATGCTAATCTATATATTTATTTATCTTACGTGGCACCAAAAAAGGGGTATATTTCTAGCTATAATGGCAACACTATAGTCATGTATAATAATTAATTCTGTTAGGTTATCTTAATAATAATTTACGTACTGTGAACTAATTAGCCATGCGTTAAATATTTGTTCAGATTCATTTTGTTAGGTTGTCTTAAATCATAATTAAATAGTGTAAAATTATTAGCCATCATTAAATATTTGTTTAGATTCGTTCTGTTAGGTTAAATAACAATTTAAGTAATGTAAAATAATTAGACTTCCGTTAAGTATTTTATTAGTTTCATTCTGTTAGGTTGTCTTAAATAATAATTTAAAGTAATGGGAAATAATTAACCATGCGTTAAATATTTATTTAAATTCATTCTGGTAAGTTAAATAATAATTTAAGTAGTGTGAAATAATTAGACATCCGTTATGTATTTTAAAATACTTATCGCATAGCTAATTATTTAAAGTAATTTGAAATAATTAGCTATGCGATAAGTATTTGGTTAAACTCCTTTTGTTAGGTTGTCTTAAATAATAATTTAAGTAATCTATACATATAATAAAAATAAAATAAAGAATTCGTGTGGTGTGTGTCTGTACACTGGATTGCGGGTATACCGTAAGCTTGAAAAATACAACATTTAACGTAAAGTTAACTAAGTACAATTGTAAACAAATTACAAAGTCTAATTTTTTTCCTTTTAATTCAGAGACATTTAAGAAATCACTGTCTTAGCGGAAGCCATTGCTTTTAAAATGAACTATAGACGATTCAGTTTTGTCTCATATTTAAAAGATAACATTTTTGACCCCAATGATAATTAATTTTGGTAAGTATTATTAATTGGAATAAAATAATAAGTTATATATTTAAAGGCATCATTAGAAATGTTACTAATTCGTTTAAGGGAGCTTAAGAAATTGCAAACTACTACCGATGTCAATTATTTTTAACTAATTTTGGTAATGGTTACTGATTGAAATTAAAAAAAACTATGAAGTAAAAAGTAAAACTAATGGAGATAATGTACTTACTCGTTTCTGGGAACCATAAATGATGCTTAATTTGGGTAATAGGCACTACTGGCATCATGGTAATTGGGGCAGATTAAGAGGTACCAAATATACTTTTATTTTAAAGTATTTCATTAGCAACTTTCATACTGATTATAGTAACACCAATGTTGTACATTTTTGTAATAGATTTTTTACGGCCCCCTCGCAGATATAAGTACAGAAAAAAGTTGCTTGATTGTGGTAAATGTTAAAAATCATGAGTTGCCTCGAGCAAGAGCTTTATGCCAGATAATATTGAACACAGTTAATCTTTATTTTGATTGGATAAACTACTAAATACGTGTTTTGATATATCTATTAACACAAAGCAACCGATAAGTGCAACAAACAGTTATAAGCAAATCAATAAGCATTAGAATTATTTTAGCTTTATTGTTTGTGTCGGTACTTGTTTGAAAATTTTGTGCACGATTTTGGTATGTTTTTCAATACTGATTAATTTATGCTTACTCTTTCACCCCTTCCGAAGAACTGGTGGTCAAATACTAACTAATAAACACACGATAATTTGCACTCAAAAAATAGCAGATGTTTCAACGGTGAAAATTATAAGGCCAATAAAAGAGCGATAATGCTTAAATTCTGAATATCTTATATTTCAAACACTTCCCAGTTTTTTCCCAACATGAACTTCTTTAATTTACAAGCCTGAAGCATTAGATTAGCAATTCAATATAGAGATCAAAGGCAATTACACACATACTTATTAAGTCTAAAATTAAAACATACAGACTGTTTAATTTTCATGTGAATTAAATATTGGTTGCTTTACGATACAGCATATTGCTGTTAATCATGAGAAATTATTAAATTATGGAGAAATAAAAAGTTCTTTACATCAATGTCCCTTTTAACCAACAATGGTTGGTAGTTAGAAAAATCAGGTTAATATTTATTAATCCCATTCGAAATAATAGGTAATAAATACAGCACGGGACTAGTAATTCCGCATTTTAATTTTTTATTCAATAACTTATCAACTTTCCCATGGTATCTTTATTATGTATCATTATAATTTTAATCACGATTTCTAAGGGAACTTAACTCTTTGACGCAAAAACGAAATTTCAAAAAAATTATGATGTTCTGTGAGCTTAAGCCTTTGATGCAGAATTTTTATTAAACATATTTTTCAATATTTTGTGTTAATGCAGGTCAAAATAAGGTGAAAATATTATGGTTATCATTTTAATAATTTACGGTTATGAAATGCAACATGGAACACCGGTGACTTTTTCTGCATTAAATGTAAAAATTTTCCAAACACGGCTAACTTTCAAACAATAATCTACTCGTATCTATATATATATTTCTCTTACACGGCGATAAAAAAAGCCTCATTACAACTCTCCGAATGGCAACGTTAGAAAATCAACCAATAATTGCCGCAAAAAATGTCACATGCCAAATCTAGGTTGGGTGGCTCAACATATAGCGCTTCTAAAAACGGAAACTGAAATAACCAGAGTGTAAAATATTATGTGCTTATGCGCATCGTATTTTTTGTTAAATAATTTATTTATTATATATCAGTTTATAGATGTTAACGAGAAGAGTTTTGTGGTTGCTATGGTGACTAATTAGAAGGTAAATTGTTTTTTTGAGTGAGTGTGAGATTTGTTTTTTGAAACTGCGATGCTGTAATTTTATTGTTTAGTTAATAAACCTTCCTTTTATATTAAACGTGTTAGTAGTTTCCTTAATTATTTGATTCGAAGTCCTTGGAGTTTTATTTGAGGACAGTTTATTTTGTATTTTTTGACAAGAGAGAGCATTCTCACCAAACGAGATTTCTTCCGAAATTCAATGTTTTGTTTATGCAGGGTTTTTCCATTGCAATTTCTCTTATTTAAATTTTTAATATACTTAATTATAGCCAAAATTTTAACCTTTTTAAAGAGATATCAGTTTTAGAAATTTTATCTTAAGATTTTATACTATAGCACATTTCTAATAGGTTTAACGAATTACATGTCATTTATTTGAATTCAAATTTATTTTAATGACTTAGTATTTACTAAAAAGATGTAATTTTTTTTAAAAAAAAAAGTTGTTATATGGATTTGAATGATTGTTTTGAATTCTTAGAATTTTGTGCATTTGCAATGTACCTAAGTTAGTAGCGAGCGAAGCGAGCTTGGTTTGCGAAGCAAACCATATAAGATTGCGCAGCAACTTTCGGGGGTTGGCGAGCGTTAGCGAGCAGGGGGCACAGCCCACTAGTATTATATAAAACGCTAATACGTATGTATCAATAAAACCGATGATATTTCTTTTCTCGCGTTGGCAACAGTTTTCATTTTTAATTGATAGGATTCGGCGCGCAAGAGCACGTAGTGAGCATCATATGGCTAATCTATATTATATAAAACGCTAATACGTTTTAATTGATAGACTTCGGCGCACAAGAGCACGTAGTGAGCATCATATGTCTAATCGGGTGAATTCTCACCGAATTATCAAAAAAATTCTCACAAAATTATCTTCATCGAAGCCGATGCTTTACATCCGGCGTTCAGTACTATTTCATATTGTTTTACAACACATGGTTTAGCCCTCTGGTGGGAAGGACTTTAAAACAAAACTTAAAACAGTTACTTTTCTCAACAACTGAAATTTAGAATAGCGTGATTAAGAAAAATATGCGAACTGTTTGCAATTTCAAATTAATATTGAAATGCACAGGTTTAGAATTTTCTACATTGAAAAGTTTTCGGAACTTCAGTGTTCAGAAAAGTATACAAAAGCTAGACGTTAAGAACGTATACAATGAGCGAGCATCGGATTGCGAAGCAATCCGAAATGAACTGCGAAAGCAGTTTCGGGGGTTGGCGAGCGCCAGCGAGCAGGGGGCGAAGCCTCCTAGTTGTTTTAAATTTGCAGTTATTTAGATCTAAGAGAGACAGTTATTTACCATTGAAATTTCTTTAGTTTACAAAATCAATTTTTGATACCTTTTTGAATATGAATGAAAAAAAAATTCAAACTACTTTTTTTTTATTTTATATTTTAGTACAAATATAGTTCTAATAATCTGACCGATATTTTTTAGTGACTATTAAACTGTTTTTATAATTAAAAGTACCAAATTATATATTTGCTTGTAATTCAAGCGTCAAAAAAAAATATACGAAAGAGACACCTGTTTGGCAAGAAAATATCGCAACTTTATAACCTGCAAGATCAGACAGAACTTCTTCCTCAATTATGAAAGTTTGTGCTGCAATTTTGACAGTTTTATGCAATTTAAAGTAAACGTATGCTTTTTAAAATAATTATTAAGCTTAGACTCAAAGAATATAGCATTCAGACACTGCTACTTTTATTTTGCTCAAATAAAAATTGGGACACAGTATATTGGGATTAGGCGTGAGAAATTATTAAATTATGGTGAAATAAAAAGCGCTTTGCATAAATGTCCTTGGTAACTAACAATGCTTGATAGTTAGAGGAATCAGGTTAATATATATAAACTCCATTCGAAATAATTGACGATAAATCCAGCACTTACACAAAAACTAGTTAATTCCTGTGGTTTAATTTTTTATTTAAGAACTTTCCACCGCTTCCCACCATATCTTTGCTATATCTTCCCATGGTTTAAATCACGCTTCTTAACTGAACTTAAAGAAAAGATAATTTTGATAAAACTGAATATTCTAGATTGGCAAGAAAATGTCGTAACCTTTTAATCTTTGGTGTCAGCTAGCACCAAATGCGGGCTGCTTGTGGTATAATTTTGACAAATAATTTTCACCCTGCACACAAAAGGTATTAAATCATTTTGTTGCTTTCTGCGATGAAAAAAATAAAACAACAACAAAAACACTCTCACCTTCAAGTTCAGTGGGATTTTAGCACGATTGCGATAATGGTCAAGTTCTTTAAGGGAATGTATATGAATTATGAATTTCTATGACTTCCATAGTGCGTAGCGTTTTTAAAAAGTGATTGAAGGCGCTTATTTTCGATTTTCGTTATTTAAAAGCCCTTAAAGGTGCTTTTTTCCATTGGGTGTTTTTAAAAAGTGCTTAATTTTCCCTTTTCGAAAAATAGATTTTTTTCTTTACCATGTCGATTTTCGCCGCGTGTCATGCAAAAGCGTGCTTTTCACATTGTTCTATTCAACGTTTTCACAATTCATTCAACCACAATCCATTTCGGCGTACCATCGGTCCATAGCGTATGAAAGCGCCAATCATTTTACATGTTTGATAAAATACAGTACACTCTCGATTATCCGTGCATGGATTATCCGGTTTGCGGATTATCCGTGCTCATTCCAGAGTCACACAAAAAATATAAAGAGAAACATTTTCAGGATTAAGAAAATTTGATTCGTAAAGTTATAACACTACCAAAATTTTGGAAGCAATATTCGTTATTGGATTGCGGTATGTGGAATATCAGCAGCATGGTCAAAGGTAAAATCGTCTACATTATCACGATCTTGGAGAAAGATCATATCGCTTGATGAACAATCTTCCTCAGATGTTCAAGAAAAATATGATAACAGTATTCCAGAACAATCAAAAAAAGTTTAAGGTTTCGAAATTCTTGATGAAGAAAATTTCAAAGATTGGTTTCAAACTGATGCATGTGAGCCAGACTTCCAGTATTTAACAAATGAAGACATCGTTATGTTGTTAAATCAAATAATGATGATAGTAACTGATGCAGAAGATATAGTAATCGAGGGAAATACAGTTTCTCATTCTGCTGCTGTGTAAAAACTCTATTAGATTATATGGGAGGATTTGATTACGGTGACATTACTGCGGTTCGTAAAATACGTGTATCGATATATGGCGAAGACGCATTACACACTTTTTTAAAAGGAAACATTCATAATTTGATGTTATACAGCATGCAAATGTCAGTAATTTTTATATTTTTTTGTACTGATATTGATTTTTTTTTAATAAAAGGAGTTTTCGGATTATCCGTGTTTTTCGATTGTCCGTGTGACCTGTCTCGGTGATTAACCCGGATAATCGGGAGTGCACTGTACTTGGGAGTCAGCATATGCGTCGACTTAGCTTGTTTGGATGAGATTATTGCACTCTCATGTGCAACTCTGCTGCATTTTACAAGCCGGTTTCGATTAGATTATTGCACTCTCATGTGCATTTCTGTTGCATTTTACAAGCTGGGTTCAATTAGATTAATGCACTCTCATGTGCAATTCTGCTGCATTTTACTAGCTGGGTTCGATTTGTTCATAGCACTCTCATGCGCAACTCTGCTGCATTTTACAAGCTGGGTTCGATTAGATTATTGCACTTTGTGTGCAACTCTTCTGCATTTTACAAGCTGGGTTCGATTAGATTATTGCACTATCATGTGCATTTCTGCTGCATTTTACAAGCTGGGTTCGATTAGATTAATGCACTCTCATGGGCAACTCTGCTGCATTTTACAAGCTGGGCTCGATTAGATTAATGCACTCTCATGGGCAACTCTGCTGCATTTTGCAAGATATTCTCAGTCTCAGACTTCATTTTCCATCCTCTGATATCGAACCGAAAAATCTCTCGATCATTTTACAATGGCTAATATAAACAAGAAAAGAGTTCTTTGTCAGAAACTAGTCATTTTATCATGATCATGTAAAGTCATTGAAAATTATTTTGCATTTTGTTAATGTATATTGTGCTTTAAAATGTTTTTTGAGTGCTTAAAAGGTGCTTATTTTTTGTTGAAAGATTTGGCTACGCACCCTGACATCGTAAATTTACTTATTTCACTCTTAACCAATCGGAATAAAACGGAATTAATCTCAAAAGAATGTAAATTAGTAATGAATAATTTAATGACCTGTTTATAAATATGTATTTATTTCACTTCTTTGTTTGTTAATGAATAAATTGGAATCGGAATGAGTTGATCGCAAAACAATATTAATAAGTAACGGAACATTTCCAAATGTAAGTCACGTTTGTTTAGAGGAATGTATAATAAGTGCAATTCTTTCGCTTCTTAATTTGACTATAAACGAATTGAAATTAAAAGAATTAATCGCGAAGTAATGTTTAACTGCTTTCTTATCCTACTTCGTGCCTTGTAGTTGATTTAAGAAGCTATTTATAGCAGATGTGAAGTTGATGGTTTTTGAATAACAATAACAAATTCTAATCAACTACGGAACTTTCTATCTTCTCTCTTTAAAAATTTTATTTGAAATTCTTGTTACACATTTTAAGATAAACTTCATATAAAATCAAACATAATAATTAGTGCTGTGACTATATAAACTTAATATTTACACTAGTACTTAATATATGCACGCAATATTTTACTTATTATTGTATCGTGCGTTGTTTTTTTAATTTTATTTATGTATATCGTTGTTTTAAATTTTAACTGCTTTTAATTGGCATACAAAAGTATCATATCATATTTTTCATACACTGTATCATATATAGTATGATATTATCAAATTTTCCATATTGTATCATAATATGATACAATAGTATCATATTTTTCATATTGTGTCATAATATGATACAATAGTATCATATCATGATACAATAATACCATATGTTCATGAAATATAAAATGCATATAGCCTGAGTATCAGTAGGAGTGAAAAATAAATATCAGATATAAACGTAATTTTTTACTCCCATAAAAAATTTTTAGCCATTGTTTTAAAAAATAGTTAAACAATACTCTAAATTTTTAGCGTATCTGTAAATCTCAGTTTCCTTAGTCCAAACAAAATATTTTTCTATCCTTTTTTTTTGCTGGAACTAAATTTAAAATAATATCATATAAATAAAATTTATTTACTAATTTTATAAAAAAAATTTTTTTTTTCAACTTTTGAATTTTTGAACCCCAAATAAATTTACGAAAACATTCAGTATTGTTTTCTTTAAAAAAAAAACAACGTTATTTAATCTATTTGAAATAGTTTAAGTTGGAAAAATTTTACCTACTATGTGATCCCTAAGTTATAAAACTATAAAATGTGTAATTTTTGTTTACTTTTCTTACATGTTTTGGTAAAAAGTACGCTTAGTATTTTTCCTTTTTTCAAAAATTGCAATTTTTTTGCGTACTTCGATGTCTATGTCTTCTATACTTCAATGGCTAAAATTTATATATTTTTCTTTTCTGAACTTTTTTAGTAACGTTCCTTATTATTTCATCGTAGACCAAACTTTTATTTCTTAAAATGAGACAATGAAAAAAAAATATTTTCAAAACACGTCTTTAGTTTCATATGATAATGCAAAATGTGCCTTTGGGAGAAAAAAAAAACAAATAAATTCTTTTTTATTTTTTACTGTTCATGATCTTAATAACATTCAATTAACGCCACGCACCCAAACAAACAAAAGCATACATCAAAAAGCGAAAAAATAACAGTAATTAGAATTCTATATATGTTATTATTACTCACAATTTCTCAATTACTTTGCTTCAGGTTTAGTTTCCATATTGCCGCGTTATCTGACGTATTATAGCACTTTCCGTTTCTTGACTTTAAACAATTCATTCAGTCCATTTCTGAAATTCGGGAACATTGACGAAAAATTAACATTTTGCGGACTGCAATTTAGAAATTCTGCAAAAAAAAAATATGGAAGAATTACTTTTAAAAAAAATTCCCCAGCACCGTTATTTTTGTTAAAAGAAACATGACTTGTTTCCTCTAAATCAATAACAAAAAAAATTTTCAATTAGATTCATACGGGTTATCAATTATATACCCGCCAGTGACGTCATTGTAGGTAAATCGTGGCATTTGTCGATTCAGAAACCAATCAGGTTCGAACACGCGCGTGACGTCGCTTATAGGCGTCCAATTAAACCTGATTTAAATCGCGTGGTTAGGCCTAATCACTTTTCTTCTTTTCGTGTTTCAAGCATTCAATTGTAAATAACAGTATTAAATTTCAAAAGGTAATAAAATACAATTAAAACTAGTGAATTTTAAAATCTAAACTCCAAAGGGTCGTAAAACACAAATAAAAGTACTAAAGTTTTACATCATAACAAATTACTAGTAAAAGTGTGTATATTTTGTACTTGTAGCATTACTGTCTTTAAAAAACATTAACAGTTAAAATTAACTACAACCGTTACACGTTTAATGTTGACTGATATTCTCATCAGATGGAACTTTTTTCATTAATGCCATATTTGCATATCCCCTAAACAACCAGCAGTCACTAACATTGCATTTTAAGGATAAGGTCAAGTTTTCGAAAATTCTTTTTCGTGTCTGTTTATAAAACGGAGAAAGAATATGAAAAGGAGGTTCTTTAGTTTGGCGACCAGGGTGGTCTAAAATAACTAAACTGGTAGAGAGAGATTATTGGCTTGGGATCTCTTTTGGGTTTCTTTCGGCTTTGTTGCATATCCCGGATTTGGATCATTACTGGTAAAATATATATTTCTAAGCGAAAAGCAAATAAAACTTAAAAATCGTAAGAATTCAATTATTTTCAAATTATTATTTTATTTGCATGGGGAAAATATATGTATGAGGTCTTTATTACAGTATAGCTGCTTCGGGTAAACAAATTGATTGAGCTCGATTCAAAACTTCCCCTTTCGTGCAAATTTCTTTGAATCTTATATAGGGTTATTTTGATTTCAAAAATATATAATTTTCTATGATCAAACGCGGCGTACTTTCAATTCAAAATTGGTGAAATTGAAATTAAAGAGCGGAGAAGTTTACAGTTGACTGAATTTTCAAAACGTAAATAAATAAATAAAATAAATCATAAAATTAACTCACATTTATCACAATAATAAAATAAACTCAAGCATAATATTTTTTTTCCTTTTTAAAAATCGTATAAACTTAATGAGTATAGATGATTTCCGAAAAATTTAGAAATCTGTACAATAAAAAAGAAACATAATTTTCTTTTGCTTTTATAACCTAATTTACTTTAATTGAATTAATAAATAATTCTTTATGTTTTTTATATCTTGCGTAAGAATTATTTAAAAACAGCGTCAAATTGTTTAATTAAAAAATAAAATGAAAATTTGAATAACATATTCATATCCAAAGAGTACTGTCCAGGAGATAAATTATATACGAAATAATATACTGTATACGAAATAGCGTATTATGTACGACATAATATATTATATACTAAATGTATTATGTACAAAATAATATATTATATACTAAATAATGTATTTTGTTCGAAATAATATATTATATACTAAATAATGTATTATGTACGAAATAATACATTATATACTAAATAATGTATTATATACGATATAATATATTATATACGAAGTAATATATTTTATACGAAATAACATATTACATACGAAATGATATATTATATATGAAATAATATCTTATATACAAAATAATGTACTAATAATATATAAAAAATAATATATAAAAAATAATATATAATAAAATTATGTATACAGAGTAAAATGACATACTGCAATAATATATTATATATAAAATAAAGTATATTATATACGAAATAATATATTATATACGAATACTTTCTTGAAATTTACAGAAAAGAATTTAAGAAAAATGAAATATGTACTTAAGGCAATATATTTATTCATTATTATACTTAAGACAGTATATTTATTCATAAATACAATATTAATACAGATACTTACTCTCTATTAAGAGTAAGAAAAATCACAATTGCATTAAAAACACAAGAAATTTCATACTTTATGAACTGTCAATTTCAAATTTTTTCCAGTCGTAAGTTTTATACTTTTACCTTCATCCTAACATCACATAGATAATATTAATATTTCATCATACAAGTTATAAATTTAATCTAAATAGGCATTGGAGATTGTAGGGATTTTTTTATAGATATAGTACAGAAATATTTGGGAGTCTAAGCACTCTAAAAGTTATTCCCGTTAAGGTATATAAGTCGACGCATGTGTTTTACTGTTAAAACTTTTGGCTTGATATTAATTTAATTTTTTGCATGATATTGAACAGCAATATAATGCAAATTTTCTGCAACCTCAATTCAGTGCTAAGTTGAAACATTTTATCGCACAAATTTACTGCAACCCCGATGCGGTACTATGTTGAGCGATTTTATCACGCAAATTGTACTGCAACCTTAATACAGTGTTAAGTTGAATCCTTTTTATCTTTCAAACATGTTGCATAAATAAATTTACCGAATTTTCCTGCATTCTATAGTATTATGCAATTACGGTGATTTTGCACTATTTTATCAAATTAACCATTTTTTTAACTTCGATTGCGCACTACTATAATTTAACTTGAAGGAAAGCAATGTTTAGTTCAATGCACTGTTAAAAGAGCGCTGAACAGAGGAAAAACCTTTTACAATCAATTATGTTTCGCTCAAATTAGCGAGTTAAGGTTTCAAGTGTAGAAAAATGTGAATTCAGATAAACTAAAACTAAACCGTCAAGCTTCAAATGCCGAAATTTTTCTTGCCATAATTTTTTTACATTTTGGAGAAACAAATCAGTGTGTGAAGCTACATGGTTTACTTTTAGTTTTAATGAATTTTTCTATCGTGCAAATTGTACTGCAACCTTAATACGGTGGTGCTAAGTTGAACCATTTTATCGTGCAAATCGAACTGTAACCATAAAACGGTTCTAAAATGGTACCATTTTATCGTGCAAATCGAACTGAAACCATAAAATGGTGCTAAGATAATAACATTTTATCGTGCAAATCAAATTGAAACTATAAAATGGTGCTAAAATGGTACCTTTTTATAGTGCAAATCGAACGGCAACCTTAAAACGATGCTAGGATGGTACCATTCTATCGTGCAAATCGAACTGCAACCTTAAAACGGTGCTAAGTTGAACCATTTTATCGTGCAAATCGAACTGAAATAGTAAAACGGTGCTAAGATACCATTTTATCGTGCAAATCGTACTGTGACCTTAATACTGTGCTCGGTAGAATCCTTTCATCTTATCTATCCGTAAACTTTAATTTACGAATTGAGTTGAAACAAAATTTATTAAGGAAGATTTTAGTACAGTATAGCGTCGTCTAAAGGATGCAGAATTTCTATTTTCTGATATTAAGTTTCAAAGCAACGATATTATGGTTCAACAAGAACTAATTTTTCTGAAAGTGTACTGTGTAATATACATTCAAATGCAAAAAAAAAGTCTATTTAAAAAAAATATATTACAGTGTTTTTATCTTTTAAATAAAATCCGCTCAAAGGTTATTGCACATCTTGACTGAGAGATTTCCTAGAACAGTGGGATTTAATAACAGGTATTTAATCCCATAAATAGCTCCAAAATTTAGAGCTAACTCCAAAACTTCCCCGCTAATCACAAACCATTTAAAACAATAAAAATTACCTATAACTTCTATACAAAACTTCGCGTGCGTTCTTTGAAATGTTTCTTGATTTCAAAACTACAAATTGCGTCCACAAAATTATATCTTTTTTTATTATTTTAATAGATTGTACTAATAAACCCGCACTTTTTCAGGTTATCGTGTCTTAAGTGATTTCCATAGTCCACGACTCCATGTTTCTTATGGCTTCTGCGTACAGGTAATTAAAACACGTTCTTTTTGATCTTTAACCGTAGGTTGATGTACCCTTTAACCTTTTGTACGTGATGTTGGTTTTCTTAAGTTCAATACACCATTAGATTCACGATTTGTGTAATAAATCCCTTTATTCACCATTTAATAATCTTCTATTTGGCAAATTGAGGTAACGCGATTAGTAGTTCCTTATTTGTATGATTTTTTACTGCTTTTTTATAGAGAGTGGATTTTTTTATGAATTGGGAAAATAATAAAAAAAAAAGGGTGCCCGATTTATAGATTCTATTACGAATAGATCACGTTTGTGCTGTATGAATCTTTGTATCTTTTTTTTTTTTTTTTAGAAAAAAGGCGGATATATTAGTGTTAATTAGAATGCTTAAAATTGTTCTTACGAACCAGATATAGCT
Source organism: Parasteatoda tepidariorum (assembly GCF_982258835.1). Taxonomy (NCBI): domain Eukaryota; kingdom Metazoa; phylum Arthropoda; class Arachnida; order Araneae; family Theridiidae; genus Parasteatoda; species Parasteatoda tepidariorum. Next base: position 91,281,525 of record NC_141758.1, read on the forward strand.
TTTAATTACTGTTTTTTGACGATATATTTTCTTTTTTGACTTATCAAATAATACAAATTGAAACCGGATTTCATAAAACTAGAACTTCCAAATAATTACTGCTGATTAACATTTAATTTACGAAATCAGCCAAATAAAACCTACTTTCTCTATAAACATATTTTTTAACACGTGCACATCTTTTATGAATAAACTTTTTTCAACAGACTTAGATTCAGTTTGAGCTAAATATAAAAAGTAGTAGTATTATGAAAAATTTACCTCGATAGTTTAGTCAAGAAACCTGTTGAAAGTGTAGTCTATATATTGTTTATCTTATTTCCAACGTATATCGGTATGTTTCTGGAACTTTTTAAGCGGATTGAAAACTTTTTACAAACAAGTTTAATCAAGAAACCTGTTGAAAGTTTAGTCTATTTATTCTTTATCTAATTTCCAACGTATATCGGTATGTTTCTGGAACTTTTTAAGCGGATTGAAAACTTTTTACAAACAAGTTTAGTCAAGAAACCTGTTGAAAGTTTAGTCTATTTATTGTTTATTGTTATTGTCGTATATCGGTATATTTCTGGAACTTTTTAAACGGACTGAAAACTTCCTACAAGCATTATGAATTTCATTTATCCAATGATAATAATAAAGAAAAATATTCATTAACTATTGTGTGTGATTTCATTTAATAAAGTTTTGAATTTGAACAATTGGATCATCTTTTTATATATATAAAGGTTTTTGTATTTGAAAATCTCAAAAAAGTTTAATTTTTAAAAGAAGTGGTTAAAAACATTAACCCTTTAATGGGCCCTTTATTTCTAGTAAAGGTAAATTAAAGTATTTTTGGAATTGAAATTGTTTTAAGAACAGTAACTGATATAAAAAAATAACTAATTTAGTTTATAAAAATGCCATTTTTTTGGTGGTAAATATATTTAACATGACCTATTAGGAACTTACTGACTTTTATTTTTCTTTATTTATAAAATAAATTCCTTAAATGCTACAAACTTCAAAAGGAATTATGTATTTTGTAACTTTTATACGTTTTTTAAAAGTGACAAATGGCTACGAATTTTATTCAAACTCACTTCAAGAAAGCGGAAGTTATTGAAAAATGGAAACCTAAATTAAAAGTGGTAAAACGTGGTGGTAAGTATGCTTACCACGACCTTGAAAAGGGTTAAAAAGCCGAAAAGAAAATAATGAAAAGATATAATCTCTTTATCAGCTCATACGATTACATATTTATTTTTTAAAAATGTTAATTTTCCAAAATCATTAAAATTGTATTATTAAATATCAGCCTTATCAATTATAAACTTTAAACTATCCAGTATATCATTACTACCTTGCGCACATCCATTTTCGGGCCAATCCATAGTAATTAGCAAAGTAAACGCGCTTCAGTACTGCAGTGAAAATGCGCCATAAAATATCCCTCTATTAACGCTTCTAAACCTCTTTGCGCTTCTGTTTTCATATTTTGTAATCTAGAAATTTTTTTACGAAAATACTTTAAATCATTCTTGAAAGATTCCGGTGCGTAAAAGTTCGTTTGAATTCGCTACTTACTTTATAGATTTCGTTTTGTGTTTTGTTTGTACTTTCTTCACATTTAATCTTTTTTGCTGGATATATTTTTTACTTAATGTGCTCGATTTTCTTTTCAATTTTTTGAGTGCTCCTGTCAATATTTTGTTGATATATTTCGATTAGTCTACATTGATACAATATTAGAAAGCACTCCTTTTTGCGGATATAATCGTGTGAGCTGATGCAGAGATTTTATATTTTCATTTTTTTTTTTTTAACATTTCTTAAATGTATTTTTAAAAAATATTTTATTTTAATGATTTTTCTTCTTCTCTTTTCATTAAATCTTTATTATTTTTTATGTTTTCTCTATATTTTTAACTTATTTTATGAGTTCTATATACTTGCAGCTTATGCGCAGTAAATAAAGCATTCTAATTTTCTTCATTTTTCACTTTTTATCCTTCTTGTCTTTATAATATATATATATATATATACCTCCACCACCACCCTCCATCTATAACAATGGGCTCGCCTAGGGTTTCATGGTTTCTCACCCAGGAACAATGTTTTCATGGGGCACATTAGGACCCATAATCCTCATAGAACAATCCCTGACGTCTGTAAGCTACTTGAACATAGTTGCAGACCAGATTCACCCATTCATGGCAACAGTTTTTCCAGTGGGGGATGGTGTTTACCAACAGGATAATGCATTATGTCATAAGGGTCGAATCGGCGTAGATTGGTTCGATGAACATTCCAGTGACTTTCAAGTCATGTCTTGGCTCCCAAATTCACCTGACCTTAATCCAATCGAGCATTTGTGGTCCTTCTTCAAAAATCAAATTCGTGCTGCCACGCTACTCAGGGATTGCAGGACCAGTTGGTGAGCGCTTGGTATCAGATACCTCAGACTACCTATCAGCACCTTGTGGAATCAACGCGGCGGGTGCTAGCAGATTTGAGGGCTAAAGGTTGTCCTACATGTTATTAGTAGGGTGGTCATAATGTAATGGCTCTTCGGTATATATATATATGTGTGTGTGTGTGTGTGTGTATATATATATATATATATATATATATATATATATATATATATATATATATATATATATATATATATATATATATATGTATATATGTATATAAATATATATGTATATAAATATATAAATATATATATAATATATATATAATATGCATCATCATGTAACAATTTCAATAAATATTTTTCTAAAACTTTCACCTGCTTTCCTACCTTGCTCGGTAGCTAAAACTAGAATTAAAAGAAACTTAGATATCGATTTTCAAAGCTTTTTAAATTACCTCTGCAGAAATAACATCAAAAAACCAAATTTCCAGTTTTTTGCAGGCTAATTTATCTCATTTATATGCATTTTGCTACACCCAACCCTACTAAGGAGCAATAGCATCACAAAGGATGTTCTAAACATGGATCCGAACTGGAACAATTAATCTTCAAATGAACAATACGTCAGTCATACAGATCTTTTTCTTTACCGCATCTTCTATTTTTCCTAGAAACTTCTCTTAGAATTTTATAGTTTCCTTTATGGATAACGTTTATTTATAAAATTTAAATGGAACACCTATAATTTGAAGATAGGGTCAGTTACCTCGGTAGAAATATATACTATAGTTTTTAAAATTATAAAATTTGAAAAGCTTTTTTCAATATTTACTATTTTTGTAAACGTTAATCATTGTTAATTCTGTGATGAAAGTAAGTTAAATAGCTATTGACACACATTCAACAGAATACTAGGGATTACATTTTCAATTGTTGAAACAGAAAACTATTTAAACGGTTCTGAATAAAATATTTATGTGATGTTTCATATAGTTTTTACGACATACTTACGAGAAAGTAATAGTTTTAAATCTGAATAATTAAATTTGATTTAGGGCTGCGCTGTCATTTAACTCGCATTTTATAAGTTATAGACAACTTTATAATTTAATTTCAATAAAAAGCTTCGTTCATAACTTACACTTCATTCAACGTTGTTTTTCTTATTCCTCAGAAGTCAATATTTTTTATTTATAAATATTGCCGCAAAGAATAATTCGTTACAAATTATTATACAGTTATTTTAGTTATGTGTAAGAACATTATGTAAATATGTGAATCTTAAAATCTGCGATTACCTGAATTTAAGGAATAATTATCCCTACTAGAAAAAAAATTAACCTATAGAAATATGGATTTTGTAACTTGGCAAAAAAATAATAAATAAGAAGTAATTTTACTCGATAACAAGATTGATAACAGTTCAAATAAGAAACGATTTTTTTAAAAGAAAAAATAAATATATGTGCAAAGAATTATATCTGGCAGCATCTAGCTAATAAAATAAAGAATTCGTGAAAGAAAAAAGTTTTATACATCATTGAATAAATATATATTTTTTTTTACATTTTAGTACAAGTATAATTTCGATTATTCAACAGATTTTTGTTAGTAACTATTAGACTGTTTTTCATAATTTGAAAATATTAAGATATGTTTTTGCTTATACTTAAAGCGTCAAAAATTGTATATAAAAAAGACACCGGTGTCCAATCTTCGTTAAAAGAGGTTAATAATTCATTGTAAATAATGCCTAACTCTTTTTTTTTAACTTAATACTTCGTATTTAAACTTAAAATAAATGTGTTGATGTAAGTTAATAATATTATTTTTTCATCAGATTATTGACAAGAACATCCATTTTTTTAATGACATGAATTCCAAAAAGATATTTGGGCATGTATAATGTCGATTAACATGCCATAAATTTTGAAATTTCTCGAGTCTTGTTATAAATGTAATGTTTCTAAAAAAAAATTTTTTTTTAAGCCCGCTACCAGATAAGAGAGCACTAAAAGTAATTGTAAAAATATTTCTAAGCTTGTGAGTTCTCTGGTATGAGGGGTGACTTGAATAAACTTAAAGGAGGAAAAAGTCTTTTGAAAAGAACAGGTGAGATTACTATGTGTCCTCTAAGTATTGGAGATAAATGGTTAAACGCTTTTAGCACAATAGTGGTGTCACACCAAGTACCATGAAATATGCGCATCATTGTACTGCAGCGGATTAGGTACCTGATCTGAAGCAGCTTACGCGTATTTTTTGGATGAATAGTTGAGTTTTTTTTAAAAAAAAAAAATATTTTTTATAACTCTTAACGAATAGCAATAAAAAGTCTTTTTTCGGAAGTATTTGTCACTTAATTTAATAAATATGCTTTTTTATTATTCATCTTCATTTTGTCCAATTCTTAAAAGAAAGACAATGCTCTAATTCATATTATGTAACAGTGCGCCAAAAAAATACCCGACCACCCTGAATAGTTTTTGATCTAATAATCGGATCTGCATGTTGTAAAGTTCAATCTTAATGGTTTGAAAGCGTGACCTCAAATATGCTAATTAATTAGTGCAGACAATATTATAAGTTACGAAATCAGACGCAAAAACGTACTTTCTTTGGATAAACGTACCTTTTTATTCAACGAATTCAAAATGTTGACACCCAAACTATAGGGGGTAACTGCGATCTGTGAAATATGGTCAAAAAAGCGATCCAAATTTTGGACCCCTTAATGTTAATCTTACTTTTTGCATATTCAGCCATATCTCGAGAACCTTTTAAGCGAATTGAAAAAATTTCATACACAGTTATGAAATATATTTGTTTAAAGATAATTCCGTGTAAAAAATAAATTTTAATAATTAATTATTTATTGTCGAAATAATTTTAAATTGTAAGGTATGCAATTTTTTACATTATTTGAAAGTAAGTAATTTCGCATGGAAAAGTAGAAAAATTGCACGAAGTCGGTCGAATATTTGCTGAGAAATCGATTTTTTAAAAATGTCGCATATTCAAAATTCGATTTAGGTAGAATCAATCATTAGATCAAAAGTTACTTAAGGTGGTCTGTTTTTGTACAATGAGGAAAAGCTACCCTCTAAATGTTATATAATATCGTACTAAATAATTAACTAGTGCAGACTTTAAGTTACGTGGGCAATCACAAAAACGTAATTAGTGGGGCAATTCTATCATAAATGATTATATTATTTTTCTTAAATCGAAACAGTATTACTAAGAATAGAGATACAAGTAATGTTTATGTTTATTTCAAGCTCTCTTGATTAACTCTACCTATTTTGAGCAAAAAATAATGGAATATTGAAAACAAAATTTGAAAAATAAGATGTTTGAAATTAAAGAAATGGCCGTTACTCTTTAATATCGAGAGGCGATAGCCGTCCAATACAGTAAAGGAAAAGTGAAAATAAACTATGGAAAATAACGCGTCATGCAGTTAACAATGAAAGACTGTGGAAAATAGCGCGTCATACAGTTAACAATGAAAGACTATGGAAAATAACGCGTCATACAGTTAACAATGAAAGACTATGAAAAATAACGCGTCATACAGTTAACAATGAAAGACTATGAAAAATAACGCGTCATACAGTTAACAATGAAAGACTATGGAAAATAGCGCGTCATACAGTTAACAATGAAAGACTATAGAAAATAACGCGTCATACAGTTAACAATGAAAAACTATGGAAAATAACGCGTCATACAGTTAACAATGAAAGACTATGGAAAATAGCGCGTCATACAGTTAACAATGAAAAACTATAGAAAATAACACGTCATACAGTTAACAATGAAAAACTATGGAAAATAACGCGTTATACAGTTAACAATGAAAAACTTACAATAAACTGTTAAGGAGCGGCGATGGCTGAGGGGATAGAACGTTCGCCTTTTAAATTCTGGTAGATACAAAATCTGCATCCGGCTTACACCGACCACAGTGACATGAAATATCCTTAGTAGTAGACCGATCATGGGTTTGAGTCCCTTTGCCGTCAAGCTAACCGTGGAAGGTTCTCGTGGTCTACCTCTCCATGTAACGCATATTAGGGTTAGTTTCATCAAAAAGTCTTCCACGAAGGCAAATTTTTCCCACTACTTGATCGTTGTCTTCTGGAATGGGTTCGAAATTACAAGGCTTCGGAGTTCAACATTAGTAGTTGTAAACCGAAAAATTGGGTCAGCTGTTCAACGACGGTTATAAAATAAGTTATAAAATAAACTGTTAGAAGAGAATTTTATCTTAAAAAATAAATTAAAAAAATATTCTTCAAAGTTTGATCTTGTTTTGTTGAGGAATTGCATGCACCTTTCACATCTCATCCAGTCATTGATATTAGTTGTGGTACTGTATTCTACACCACAGCTGATGTTCATCGAATTTTTAGTGTGTAGCGTGGAATAATGTGTAAGATTCTATCGTGTGGGTTACAGGGTTCCATTGGATAATATGCTAGGTCTGTGAAATCGGACAGTAACATGCCAGATTTATATACCGTTCTCGAAAATTAAATTTCAATCTTAGGCTTTCCTCTTAGAATTACGAAGCAAAAGGAAAACAAACTGAAAATTATCTAACCAAAAGATTTCATAAATAGAATTAATTTGGAGACATTTGGCGTGGTAATGTCGACTTTTTACTTTTGATATTCATTTTTATATTTTTTAAAGATCCTAAATTCTTTAATAAACTGCTGTTTGTAGAAAATGCAACACCATGAAAGAATCATCAGAATCAAATGAAATTTAATGCAGAAACGACTTGTACTGATACAAATAAATGATGAAATTTTCAAAACAAAAGAAACAAATTAAGCGTCCGAAATCAGTATTTGGTGCAGCCACCACGCGCTGCAATAAGTGCTGCTATACGACGTGGCATGGAGTCAAACAGATGTTGAATATCTGCTTGAGGAAGAGAATTCCATATCGCTTGTATGCGCAACCAAAGTTCGTCTTTGGAAACTGCAGGACGCGGATCACGAGTGAGACGCCGACCAACCATATCCCACACGTGCTCAATAGGCGACATATCCGGCGAATAAGCAGGCCAAGGAAGAAGTTGCATGCGTTGTGCTGAACAGAAGTCTCTAACAGTCCGCGCAACATGTGGGCGTGCATTATCCTGCTGAAAGATAGCTCCAGGGATGCCTTGAAGGAAAGGAACGACTTCGGGCTGTAGCACTTCACGGACGTATCTGTTGCTATTGAGATTGCCCTCAATTCGTATCAAATTGGATCGTCCATGATACGAAATCGCACCCCAGACCATAACTCCGGGTGTTCGACCACTATGTCGTTCAATAATACACTCAGGAAGGCAGCGTTGACCGGCATAACGTCTAACACGAACACGGCCATCATGGGTCCACAAATTGAAGCGTGATTCATCTGAAAAGACAACTTGGTGCCAATCAGCTCGCCAGTCTCTGTGCTCAAGAGCCCACTGCCGACGCAGCCGTCGATGATCCGCCGTGAGGGGAATCCTGTATAATGGCACCCTTGCACGCAATCCACGGCGCAGCAGACGACGACGAATTGACGAAGCCGACAATTGTACACCTGTAGCAGTAGACCAATGTGCTGCCAGCTGCCTGGAGGAAGCTGTGCGATCATTCACCGCCATGCGGAGCAGGTGTCGATCATCGCGCTCTGACGTCACCTTCTGTCGTCCAGTGCCTGTTTTTCGAGTTGTTCGGTGCTCGTCGGTCCACTGCTTCCAAACTCGCATCACTGTGGAACTGTTCCGCTGCATACGAGCTGCTATTGCGCGATAGGAAAATCCTCCTTCTCGAAGGCCGATTATCCTCCCTCGTTCAAACTCCGTAAGTTGCTTGAATTTCTTATTCTTCCGTCGTGGAGGCATACTCAGGTCTCACTAAACGTTTGCCACTAACAAATAATCATAGACTATTTTCAACGTCCCGCTACAGCACTTTATTTATACGCTTTCAGCATCAATTCAGAGGGCGCTGCGCGCGCCACGCACGCGCGATGGCTCTGAAACTTTATTAATTTGCATAATATCCTATAATTGACATATGCTGCGAATTTCATTTGATTCTGATGATTCCTTCATGGTGTTGCATTTTCTACAAACAGCAGTTTATGTCAATACGTCTTAACAAAAAGTGGCCACCTCTCCTCGATTATATGTGGCCACCCAAAATTGGTGATGAAATGGTCATCGAATTTATAGCGTAATTCCACTATATTTCTCTAATTTTTACTCAATAACTAAGATTGGACTATGCACGTGCTTTCACACGTTGACTGCCGCACGCGTTTACGGTGAAATCTCTTTCAAACCACGAGTACCACTGTACGAAGCGTACTCTGCTAAGTACTCCCACCGATATTTCAATGATGCGAGTCTCTGGTGGTCACAAGAATAATATCCCGTTCCCTTAGTTTCCATGTCTGTTCATTTGTGTCCGTTGCTTCGTATCTCTCTCTCATCTCACCTCTTTTTACGATCAGTTTGAATCTTTGCCGAGTAAAGAGGAGTATAACTTTAAACCTTTACCCTAATTTGTTGAAATTTCGAAACGAAAAATCGAAAACTTATTTCTAAGTGAGTCAAATAGCAGTGAACAAGAAAGATTTTACGAGGCTCGCTATAATTTTCTTAATAAATAATTTTTGTATTACTTTTTAACAATTCCATAGTTTTGTTACTTCCTGAGAAATATCTTTTCAAATACATACAATTATCCTTCGCAAGTAGTCAAATAAGCGTCACCCCAATACGGGTGACCCAGCCCGAACAGAAACTTTGCTGTCCCCCGAATATGGCAGTCAACGTTTTAAAGGTCCAGCTAGTTGGAAAATAATATAACTTACGCATTAAAAAATTAAAGAATTCTTAATTTATTAAAGATATTTAACCCTTAAATTAAATTAAGTAAACATTAAATTTTATATACTTTTTGCTGTCACGAAAAGCGATGCTTTGTCCAAATTAGAAAACAAGTTAAACTGCTGCCTGCGAAATTTCATCTGTTGCAATATTTTTTTTAAAGAAATATTTAAACTGGCTATCTCTTCTCTATTGTCATTTAACCTAGAATTACCTTATAAATAAATATTACTTTTACCGACGAATTATTTAGTGCAAACGTAGTTTTAACGAAATCAGTTACAAAAATGAATTTCGTATAACCAAGCATATATTTTTCCCAACTGTTGCAGATTTTTTAACCACAATTTGAAAAATATGATTCCAATAGTTTAATACGAAGACCGATTGAATATTTATATCCCTTTTCACAAAGGGAAGTAAAAAATCGATATTTGAATAAATCTTTTTGATCAAATTGACTCTTTAAGCTTTTTTACAGATAGTTTCTCTGCAAAATTTAAGAGAAAAACTTCATTCCATTTTTTTCCGTAAATTTTTTCTGTCAGTCAATCATTGGACGTTATCCATAAACTTCTAATTGGCAATCTGCAAATAATCACATGGTTGTGTCTAATCACGTGATTATGCATAGCGTATTATAACGTTACAAGTTTAAAGCTTGAGTTTATTATTACTCTGAATCGAATTTCGCCTCAGATTTAATTGGATATCTGCAAGCAACGTCACATGTGTCTGTTGAACGTGATTGGCTGACCCACACGTGACATCACTAGTAAGTATCCAATTACGTTAGATACAGAAAATTTAGTACTGACTTACAGAAGATATTTTATTTTTATTTTATTTGATATTCGCGATCGCAACGCTCGAGTACGCCCTCTATCGGGAGCCTGTAAATATCAGACATTAATTTATCACGTTTTCATTTAGTTCCATCAAAATCATTGACCATGACTGACGCCATTTTCTTAGCAGCAAAAAAAAAAAAAAATTTCCCTAAGGAAAAGCTGAAGAACTTGAAAAAACTAACCAGAACATGCCAAACATTGAAGCAGAACATGCCAAGCATTTGAAGATCAATTTCTAAATAATTTTTACCTTTCTATTACCGAAAAAACTAACCAGAACATGCCAAACATTGAAGCAGAACATGCCAAGCATTTGAAGATCAATTTCTAAATAATTTTTACCTTTCTATTACCAACAACATAATTTACAATTTCATGATCACTTGCTGTTACAGATGTGTATATTACGGTAAAATAATTTTTTCTGTCTTCAATTCATTACAAATTAAAATGAAGTCAACATTGCTTTCGTCATTCTAATAAATAAATGTGAATTCAGAACGTCAAGAACTGCAATAGTTATAGAATATTCTTCTTTGTTACAGAACAGTATATATTTCTGTATCTATATAATTCGGAAAACAACAATAAAAATCAACCAAATTACTTGAAATAGTGTCATTTGTGCTGATGATTAATAAATTTTTTATCGTTTTCTTGGCAAGTATTTTTTAGTTTTGAAGGAATAGATAATTTCAACTAGAATTCAGCTGTTCTGTTTTTAAGCTACATATTCAAATTCATATCGAAATCTTACAATTATAAAATTATGATGTGTGGTACGTTATCTAAAAGTAATAAAGGGATAATCTATGTACATATTATTTGAAAATAAAACTTTCAAACGAAGAACATTTCATTTGGAACTCTGCGGATTTATATAGAAGGTAAGGGTTATGATTTTTATAATAAAAAATTTGCTTGTAAATATTTTTTTTTTAATTTGATGATAGTTCTCTACAGAATGGTTTTATACGTCTGATTAAAAGCTATAAGAATAATAAGAAAAGAAACTATATGAAAGTTTTTATTTCAATGTAAAGAATTCTTAAAATCGTTTTTTATCCAAAGAATTCTTTATTTTCCGTTTTATAGTTTATAATTTTTTGATAAAAATTGTTGTCAAAATACTTTTTTTGAAAACATAAATGGTATAATATTACGTGTTTATGTATACTTCTTGCACATTCTAATGTTTCAAGTAATATGATTCAGAAAAGTATGAATAAAAATTCGGTACTTATGTATTAACGCCTCAGCAGCTACAGATTTGGCGGTATTTAAGTGCCGCCAATCTACACCTAAAATTTTTGTGACAAATCATAAAATGAAACACTTTATTTAAAATCAAAGTAGCTTATGGGATTTCGGTGGACAATGGGCAAAATATTTCACTCCTGAAAAAATAAAATTGCATCTTGTTCTATTTTTGGCAAATCCCAAACACGCATTTTCGTAGCACTAAAAAATGGTAACAAAAATCGAAGAACAAATCATTTTTGAATTCTTCTGATTTATAAAGCAGGTAAGTGTTAATTTTTATAAAATAAAAAATTTTACTTTTAAGTACTTTTTTTCTTATTTGATGATAGTTTTCTATAGAATGGTTTTCTGCTTCCGATTATGAATCAAAAAAGAAAAAAACATGAAAGTTGTTTATTTTAATGTAAGGAATTTTTAGAATTGGTTTCTTTTTTCCTTCGTATCGTAAGCATTCTTTATTTTACGTTTTTTAGTTTCTAAATAATGATTTTTATTGAAACTTGAAATTTTTTGATAAAAATTGTTGTCAAAAAACCTTTTTTACTAAATTAAATTTCATAAAATTATGAGGCTTATGTATACTTTTTGTTCATTTTAATTTTGGAAGTAATATGATTCTTAAAACTATGGAATGTAAAGTCTAAATAGGCCTTTTTTAATGTAATATCATTAAATTTAGAAAAACTATTTCTCGGGCATTAGGTTTTAACTCTTTTAAGAATATACATATTTTTTTCTGTTTGTGTGCAAATATTTTTCCGATGTGTTTTGGATGTTCCTTCTCTTAAAAAGGGAGATACCATTTTGTTTTCGTTTGCATAAGATAGGATATTAAACATTTTCCTTTTTTAAATTTAATTAGCCACGATAAAGAAGGAACGTTGCAATGCTACACGCTACATTAAAGACGTCTCTAGAGTAAATGAATGACTGTTCATATAGAAATCGCAGGTATTAGTCTCCTACAACAACGCCCCCTTATAGTTCATTGCGATCGCGAATTGATAAAAACAGGAAATGAAAAATATTTATTAAAATTTATGAATAGGTCACAAGTACACAGAAAAAGTAAAATGAATGAAACAGAAACGAAACTATCGAAAAAGAGTCGAAAAATAATCGGGTATAAAGAGCATATATGGCAGTACTTTTACTTTCGTTACTTGTACCGCCGGTACAAGTAAAAAGTACGTACTTTTACTTGTACTTCGTTACTTTTTAAATTTAGTACTTTTACTTGTACTTTCGTTACTTTTTTAGGGAAAAGGTACAAGTATTTGTAACGGAAATATCGAATGAAATCGTTACTTTTTTCTAAAACTCGATAAGCTTTCTAAAAAAAAAAAGAAATTAAATTAGAAAAAAATGTTTATGTTCTTTTAATTTATAAAATTAATGTGCAATATCTATGCATTCACAGCTAACTTCGTGTTTAAATACCTTCTGTTTCAACTTATACTGCACATTCAATTATTTTTTACTAGCTCAAAGTTCACAAAGCTATCTGAAACCCCGTGTTTGCTTTGTTTATGTTTGTGCTTTTAAAACGCTCTTCTAAAGAGTAAAACAATTTTAAATCAATGGTAATTTAAATAAATAAAAATAATAAACTAAAAATTAAAATCAATAGATAAAATTTCTTTTTCGTGCAAATCCGTAAAAAGTTTGATATTAAAATTATATTTGATTTCAAAATTACATTATACGATTATATTATAAAATTACATTATAATATTCTTCCGAATTTAAAAATAAATTAAATTAATAATAAATTAAATTAAATATCCATAACTTTCAAAATTAAAAATAATTAAATAAATAACAATTTTGCAAAAACATTAAAGAGCATAAGAATATTATTCAATAAAAGTTTAGGTTACTTTGAGTTTTCGATTTCCTAGAAATGTACTTTTAAATCGTTACTTTTTTTGTTTAGTACTTGTACTTTTACTTGTACTTTTTACTCGTTACTTTTTAAAATAAGAACTTTTTACTCGTTAATTGTACTGTTAACTCATCTTTAAATCTCATAAAAAGAAATCAGCCAAATAACAATGAATTCGCCAAGCATTCGATGAGCCAAGCTGCAAGTTGTTTGGTAAGCGTAATTATTTTGACCTTCCATTGATGTGCAATGCAATCTAATCAATATACTAAAAGAAAATTAAAGCAATTGTTTCATTAAACTTTAATTTGTATAATCGAAGTTAAGATGCCATTTATTTTATGGATTGGTACTTAACTGAATCAAGTATGATTTCAATAACAATTAATCAAAATTTACTGTCATTTATCTGTCATAAAATGACGAGTGTTTCTCTCTTATTATTCCAGTTCCATTTGCTTTAGGGTCCTGAAATTAGAATAATCAGTGCAAGGGACAATTTTAACCCCCAATCTTAAAAATCGTTCAAAGATTTCAGCTAGATCTATCAACGTTTAAGAAACGGAATTGCTTCATTGGTTTAAAACAAGTCATTGATAAAAATTAAACTGCACAGGATTGTATTTTGTTTTTCAAATATTTTATTTTATAACCGTCGTTGAACAGTCAACTCAATTTCCGGGTTTACGATTATTAATGTTCAACTACGTAGCCTTGTAATTTTGAACCCAATACAGAAGACAAGGGAACTCCTGGATCAGGTATTGGGAGAAATTCACCGTCATGGCGGACTTTTTGATGGAACTAACTCGCATTTACGTTGCATGGAGAGGAAGACCACGAGAACCTCTTACGGTTATCCTGACGGTAAGGGGACTCTAACCCATGATCTGTCTACCACTAAGGATATTTCACGTCAGTACTGTGGTTGCTGCAAGCCGGATGCGGAATTAATTCCGACCAGTCATTGCTGGGATTCGAACCCAGTTCACCTCTGTCAGTATTCTGATTCCTCTCATAAGCATTTGATTGACCCCTGACCAGAGGGTGTGGGACACGGGAAGTGTCGTTCCCCTCGAGTGGGGATGGAAAGATGAAAGCAAAAGACTTTTTCGTGAGACAGGATTTTTAGTATAAACTGGATGCGGAGAGAGTTTCGATGCAGAAGGGAGCAATGGAATATTCCGGAAAACTCCGGAATATTTATGTTATTTAGCATATGTATATTTTGTTATTTAATTTTTAGCATATATAATCCAGAACCCTAAAATAAATATATATTATGAAAAGTATATTTATATCATTCCCCTATATCCCTAAAGTAAATTCATATATCCCTTATATCCCTAAAATAAATATATATTATATCATTCGAAGTGATCTAAACGAAGCGACAATAAAACCATCTCACAAAGGATGGAAGTCACAACCTCATTGGAAGGCGAATGCTCTATCACCTGAGCCATTGCAGCTCTTTTCCAAATATTGTATAGATAACTTTAATAATGTTTTTTATAGGGATGTAACGAATGGTGATTTGGCCGAATACTGATTATTAGGCCAAAAAAATCGGCCGAATAAGCGACATTTTTTCTAACAAAATCATTAATATAAATATTATTTTTATGTAGAAATAAGTTTAGTCATTATTGAAAAATAATGAAACTTATCTGTATTATTGATATATCCCATCTCAATAGAACATACAGGGAAAAACACTTTAATAGAATAATTTAAGATAATAAAGATATAATAAGATATTAGTATAATTAGAAATATTTTAGGATAACAAAAACTAACTAACAGCTATTAAAAAACTAAAGTTGTAAAGTGTTGAAAAAAATAAATAGAAAAAATTCCTCTTCATCTTTAAAACGAAACTTTAAATCTAAAAATAATGTTTTACTGAAAAAAATTATTCATAAAACATTAAAAGAGATAATGTCGATCAGAAACGCTTTTAAAAATGCAGCGCTATCATAATAATGCCTAAAAGAAACAAAGATACAATAACGAAACAGAAAAAATAAAAATCGATCTTACTTTTTGAAAAAAAATGTTAAAGGTAAGCATTTCAGTTTTTCAATTACCGTATTTTCAAGAAAAAGTGAAGATTGAAATCTAATAGAAACCCTTTTAATTGCCGCATCATACTTTTTTTTTCTTTCCTCCAGACGTGGACACATATCTAGGTTTGCAAAACCCTTACCCGTATAGTCCACGTCTGGCTACCAGTCCAGCTCGCCACAACCCGACGAGCTAGTCAGTGGGAATTTAATTTAAAAAAAATTGCATATTACATAATACATATAAAATTTTTACAATAAAAAAACAACATTGAAAGTCTTGCAGAAAACAATGAAATGCAACACATTTGCTTCAGAAAAAACAATGACTGAAACAATAAATGAAGAAAAAAGAACATGAACAATAAAAAAAAAAATTGTTATATACATAAAAATTTTAAAAAAGAGAATTAAAAAGAAAAAGAAAGTGTGCATAAATGTAATGTATCATGTTAGACAAAAAAAATATTTTAAATATATGAATATATATATTTTTTATGTAAGACAATTTTTTTTTTTTGTAGCAGACCATAATCTTAATGAGGTTAACATTAAAATTTTATTAATTTATCATTAATGGATAAAAAATGCATTGTGTTTTTAAGTTTAGTATTTAAAGTCTTGTTAGTTAGGAAGTTTTTCTGCCATTTGTACAGGTTAGATTGATTTGGCGGACGGGTATTGCCGCATAATACTCAAAACGTCTTTTGAAAAAGAAAAACTGAATGGAAATAGAAACCAAAACATAATTTGTTCCTAATTTTTAAACGAAAGATTTAACGCCGTAAAGAATAACGTTAATTAGATACTCTCTTTAAAAAAGGTTGTCTTAATCATTAGAAAAGTTAATGAAAAGAAAAGGAAAAGTTAATAAAAAAATCAAAAGAGAAACAGAATAAAAAATGTTCTTAGCTCTAGAATATAACTTTAACTATGAGAATCATAGTTTTCTATGTTACTAGTTATCAATCTTACCGAGAGAAAAAAGTGACAATAAAAAAATTAAGTCTATTAGCGACGCTCCGTTAACGTACTTTGATTTAGTTGAAACAGAAAAAGAAGCAAAAAAGAAACAGAAAAAGGTTTTCAGATTTAAAAACATTGTTGAAAAAACGATGATTTGACTTGCCTAAATATAATTAAAAAATAAAAAAAAACCTCATTACAAAACTTGTGGTTTAGTATAAAGTAATCTAAAGTTTTAATTCTTCGAATTTCGCTTTTTCATGTGTCTTTCAGGAGATAAATTAACTAATTCTAGAACTTAAGAATTATGTGTAAAAGTTATTTCTAATAATGTGTAGTAAAAAATACGATTTTGTATTTTTATTTATTTATTCTACAATTTCCCCCCAAAAAAACTTTATCGAAAAAACAATGTTCCGAATAATACTTTGCCATATTCGGCCGAATACTAGTTACATTACTAGTTTTTTAGTTTATAACTCTCATGAAAAAAGGGAGTTAATTGCACATTCTTAGTTTAATTATTTTTTTGTTTGTTAATATTTTTTTGTTTTGTCGTACTATGTAAGCGAATTAGTATTTCTATACTTATCCGAGGCTCCTTATTAATTTTGTTTATAGTTATGTCTTAAAAAGTGCTACATTAAAATAAATGCTTAAAGAGCGGGAGGAAATAAGATATGCACTGAAAAGCAAAATTAATGGATAAATAGTAATAATTCGTTTAGAAGAAACATAAATCTCAATCAAAATTTTCAATAATGTTTAATACTCAATTGTAGTACATCTTAATTATTTATGAGTTTATTCAATAACAGCTGTACCAAAGGATGTGCATATTTTCGTAATGGAGTAGAATATTAATCTTTGGAATTTCTTTCAAAAAATTTTGTGTAATTCAAAAAAAACATTTTTATGACGTTTTGCTCCTAGCGCAATTAAATCTACTCCACAAATTGGAGTTAAAATAGGTTTATATTTTCGTAGCAGCTTCAAGCAAAGCATTTCCTGCATTAACGTAGCTTTGCTTGCAAACGTCAAGCATTGTGAAAGTCATTCTCTATAACGTTGTCATAAAATCATGTGACATTTGCGTACATGTTTTTCTTTCCACACAATTAATAAGCGTTCTCTTGTCTTCAGGGTTAAGTTTCTAGTTACAAATTTACGGCGAGCGATAGTGTCTTAATTACACAGTCCTTAGAGACAAATTAAAATAAAATTTAAAGGAAAGTTCCAAAAACATTCAACCATATCTTTATAATCATTTTTTTCTTCTTATTTTGACAAATTCGTAATAATTTGCTCCACTTTTACTTCCAATAAATATTTCAGAGTTCAGAAAAAAACAAATCTGATGGAGAGTATAAAAGTTTTTCACTAGTAAAAAGTGGAGCAATGGGTTAAGTGAGAAAAAGGATAATTCCCAACGTGATAATCGTAACCTTCTCTCCATTGTTTTGGCAACTTTTTTAGCCCACCGAAACCTCGAGATGAGTAATAACGCTTTTACTGGTAACAATGTAAAATCGCCAACATAAATCGAATTCATTTTAATTTTGATATGTTGCCTATTCTCGTATCTGGTACGTCTGCTTATTGTTTTTAATATCTGAGAAGCATTTAATTTATACTCCAGCGAATTGTGGGAAAACCAATTTGAGGTTACAAAAATGCGTCTAACTTAGTGGCAAAGAATTTGGTTACGAGGGCAATTACATTTCAACGAATTAAATTTCGTAATTTTTTTCATTTTCTTTCTTAGTTAATTAATATTTGTAGTCACAAGACTACATGCTTTTTAGATTTTTTTTCAGGTAATTATATTTGTTCTACAATTCGTCTATCTCTTTTTTTGAAGGGAATATAAATTTAGCAATTGCCAAACATTAAATTTAATTAAAAAAATTGGAACAATTGAAAGCTGTTGCTTACGATGAGACAATGAAAATTAATCTTGAATATAATTATATTTTTTTAAATTCATCTGTTTTATTTTACTTTATTTGCTTACTTTTCTTCAAATTTTAAAATTCTAAATCATTGTTCTAATTTTGGTAAAGGTTATTTATTTCAATAGCGTGTGACTTTTATTCTTTGCTCCATTTATGCTATCTAGCCTTTGGGTGGAGGTTGTAATCGAAATTCTGGTCACTTTGACTGCACTAGAGCACAATAATCTTCATTGAAGCACAGCTCATGATGATAATGCAAATTATATCACTAACTTAATCTTTGGTTCGGTTTTGCAATTAAAATTCTGGTCACTTTGACTGTATTGGAGCACTCTAATTTTCACGGAAGCACAGATCATGATGATAATGCAAATTATATCACTTACCTAGCCTTGTGTCGGTGTTGCAATCGAAATTCAGGTCACTTTGACTGCACTAGAGCACTCTAATCTTCACTGAAGCACAGCTCATGATAATAATGCATATTATATCACTTACCTAGCCTTGTGTCGGTGTTGCAATCGAAATTCAGGTCATTTTGACTGCACTAGAGCACTCTAATCTTCACTGAAGCACAGCTCATGATAATAATGCATATTATATCCCTAACTTAACCTTTGTGTCGGTGTTACAATTAAAATTCTGGTCACTTTGACTGTATTGGAGCACTCTAATTTTCACGGAAGCACAGATCATGATGATAATGCAAATTATATCACTTACCTAGCCTTGTGTCGGTGTTGCAATCGAAATTCAGGTCACTTTGACTGCACTAGAGCACTCTAATCTTCACTGAAGCACAGCTCATGATAATAATGCATATTATATCCCTAACTTAACCTTTGTGTCGGTGTTACAATTAAAATTCTGGTCACTCTGACTGTATTGGAGCACTCTAATCCTCACGGAAGCACAGATCATGATGATAATGCAAATTATATCACTTACCTAGCCTTGTGTCGGTGTTGCAATCGAAATTCAGGTCACTTTGACTGCACTAGAGCACAATAATCTTCACTGAAGCACAGCTCATGATGATAATGCAAATTATATCACTAACTTAACCTTTGTGTCGGTGTTACAATTAAAATTCTGGTCACTTTGACTGTATTGGAGCACTCTAATTTTCACGGAAGCACAGATCATGATGATAATGCAAATTATATCACTTACCTAGCCTTGTGTCGGTGTTGCAATCGAAATTCAGGTCACTTTGACTGCACTAGAGCACTCTAATCTTCACTGAAGCACAGCTCATGATAATAATGCATATTATATCCCTAACTTAACCTTTGTGTCGGTGTTACAATTAAAATTCTGGTCACTTTGACTGTATTGGAGCACTCTAATCCTCACGGAAGCACAGATCATGATGATAATGCAAATTATATCACTTACCTAGCCTTGTGTCGGTGTTGCAATCGAAATTCAGGTCACTTTGACTGCACTAGAGCACTCTAATCTTCACTGAAGCACAGCTCATGATAATAATGCATATTATGTCCCTAACTTAACCTTTGTGTCGGTGTTACAATTAAAATTCTGGTCACTTTGACTGTATTGGAGCACTCTAATCCTCACGGAAGCACAGATCATGATGATAATGCAAATTATATCACTTACCTAGCCTTGTGTCAGTGTTGCAATCGAAATTCAGGTCACTTTGACTGCACTAGAGCACTCTAATCTTCACTGAAGCACAGCTCATGATAATAATGCAAATTATATCCCTAACTTAACCTTTGTGTCGGTGTTACAATTAAAATTCTGGTCACTTTGACTGTATTGGAGCACTCTAATCCTCACGGAAGCACAGATCATGATGATAATGCAAATTATATCACTTACCTAGCCTTGTGTCGGTGTTGCAATCGAAATTCAGGTCACTTTGACTGCACTAGAGCACTCTAATCTTCACTGAAGCACAGCTCATGATAATAATGCAAATTATATCCCTAACTTAACCTTTGTGTTGGTGTTACAATTAAAATTCTGGTCACTTTGACTGTATTGGAGCACTCTAATCCTCACGGAAGCACAGATCATGATGATAATGCAAATTATATCACTTACCTAGCCTTGTGTCGGTGTTGCAATCGAAATTCAGGTCACTTTGACTGCACTAGAGTACTCTAATCTTCACTGAAGCACAGCAACTGATGATAATGCAAATTATATCACTTATCTATCTTTTTTGTCGGTGTAGCAATCGATTTTCTGCTCACTTATACTTGGCTAGAGCACTCACATATCTACTGCACACGGAGCCTGATAATTTTTAATTGCTTTCTGAACATTACTAATAGAATTTTCCCTTATTTTATCGAGAAAAAAGCATTTATCGTTAATAAAAATTCCGACCACTGCCCGTCTAGCTAGATGGATCTAATGACCACTTGAATCTTGTACTGGATGGCAGTACAAGTTTCGGACGTTTCCTTATCTCAATTAGCAGAAGTTTAGTTTCTCTAGAAGGGATTTATCAATCCGAATTCCGATATAAACTAAAAAGAAGGAAATAAACATTTTAAAAATTGCTTTTTCCAATTTGGTCAAAAAGATGAAATTATTATAACAGTATCAATGTTATTACTTGAAAATGCAAAGTTTGGAGTGCTTGACCCTCGGGTGCACAAGCCCATAACTTGGACAATATTCTAATTAAAAGTCTTAAAATTGGTGTAATAATTTGTTTCATTACAGGTTTTCATTGCTCAAGATTACATTAAAATCAAAGAGTGGTGGGTTTAAAACCCGATTTTAATGACTGGGAATGACTTTTTAATGTGTCTATTTATTTAGATTCATGTTCTATTCTTCTTTTTTGAACCATGTGTGGTTAGTGATGCAGATTTCGTTGTTTGAGGTAGTATAGCAGATTTTAATAAAACTCATTAAACGATTTGATATTCTTATGTTTAATTTAATATAAGTGACCTAACATCGACAAAAATCGTTAGGATCTATCATAAAAATAAAAAAAAACTTAAATCACCATCGAAAATTGTCGAAAGTGATGCGCCTTACTTTTTTCGTTTTGAATCTTAAAAAAATAAAATTAGTTTCTCTTATAAATTTCTATAATATTCTATAATTCTCCTAATTCTGTAAAATAAGATCTCAAAAAAATGCTTTTCCAGTAGATAAAAAAAATCTGCTTGAAAAGCATTTCTTTTTTCTTTTATCAAAATTTTATTTATTTGAATTGGTTATCCTGTTTAATTGAAATTTCATTCTGAATTTAATTACGTAAATATTTTTTTATATAAGAAAAACAATACAATTTAAAATACATAAAAAAAAATACAAATATTGCAAAACTTAACTCGATACACAACTTTTTGAGGTAGTTGCGCAATGATTCAAAGATAAAAAGTTCGAAATCCCATTTTACGTAGCCTTGGAAAAAAAGATGTTCTCTTAAAATTTTGTTATTTTTAAATTTAAAAAAATGTGTAATAAAATTGTTCCTGTACAATTTTTTTCTCTCTTCTTCTTTTATGCAATGGGATACAATGCAAGTAACGTAGTGTGGCTATCTCCATCCTGATTGTTTGTGGAACGTGGCATTTGTTTGCATTAGCAACTGTTCTTTTTATTCTATTTTGAGTAAACCAAGCCGTTCAAGTATCGATTCTCTTAAGTGATACATTCGATATTTTTCCCAAACATTTCAATTCTTTCACTATATTACCGCACAATTAAAAAAAAAATACGTGAGAATTTCACAATTAATTCCCAGAAAATTGCCTCGATAACTATTTTCCTATTAGTTGCTAATGTAATGTTCATAGCGTTGAATTTGATAGAGCTATAAACGCTAAAATCGAATTTCAAAAAACTGTCAAAACAAATTTTATTTTTGAAAAAAAAATTTTCAATATGTCAATATTACCATACGAAGATGACAAATATATAAAAATCTCTATTTTAAATTTTTTGTCGCTTTCATAGATTTTTTAATTGTACGGCAGTATATCTTTACACAAAGACTTAAAACAAAGGCAGGCATGAAGCCACGTATAGCATAAACAAACTTATTATCCATCGAAGTTGCCAGGTACATAAAAGAAAATATATCACTGTTACAATAAAGTACAAAAACAAATAATATATATAAGTTAAGTAAAAGAACTAGACGAAAAAGAACTATATTTCAACAAATTCGTTGCGCGATACGGCGCTGTTATTAATTAATTTCACTTTAATTAACATTCTAATATATGAGGCGAAACTTAGCTCAACTTTAACATCCCATTTGGCTGATAAACAATCAACTGGCGCTAACGTCATAGGTCACAAGTGTGGGTATCCGTGATATTCTTCTTCAAGTGCAGGTACCCAATTGAAAATCTGTAACAATAATAATAACGAACCAGTTACCATAATCTTCGGTAACATTATTCTGATTTTGCAACTGAAATATTTACGCTCTAGTTACCGTAACATACACACATAAATTAATTTATTTCTGTGTTATAGAATTATTTTAAAATGATGTTACCTCAGAAAACCATTATTTTATAATTTCATGATTATAATGCAGCAACATGCTATTAACAAAAGCATTTCTGTTTCTAAAATTTAGATTACGAAAGTTTTACCATTAAAATAACTAAATGGATTTTTAGTTCTTACGTTACCCTTTGCTCTAAAAGGTTTCTTTTATCAACATCTCTCATAGAGCTCTCCCAAAAGCATCTCATCAATACGAACGAGTTCATAACTAATGTTTTAAATCAATCATTCCAACCTTCTTTTTCATTCATAAAATCTTGTGTTTAAGAACTGAGACTGCGTGACCTGATTAAACCGAAGAAAGCAAAGAATAAAGAGTAACAATTTATGCAGAAAAAGAAACAAATGTTCTGATTCAAAATGGCAGAACAACTTTTAATGTCTTCTATTTTACTAAAACGGGAAAGCGTGCAACAAATCAACCAATCATCGCCAAATCGTCGGCGTTCTTTTGGCAAGTTTTTGTCAGCTGGCGGCTCTGTTTCGGTTACAAGAAGTAATCTTTCTTGTTGATGGAAATAATTTAAGGCATGGAATAAAAGATAGGATATCAGAAAAGTAAGAATACTTGGCTAGAAAAACAATAGAGAAATCGGCACTCGTTTTAATGATTAATATATTAGATTCTTAGTCTCCGATAAATGGGTCAAATGATTTAATTATTCGAATGATTTAGTAAAACGGTAAGAAAAAATACTTGTAAATTGATGCATAAAACGGATTGTTATTTTATTTTTTAGAGCATTATCTAATAAATATTGTTTTCTAAGTAGGAAATGTAGCTATTCGAATTAACATGAGATAAAAGCGTGTTTAGTACTTGACATTTTAGCAGCATGTTAATAATATGTTAGTTATTTGAGATAAGTTTTTTCTTCTTTTTTTTTTTGCAGTTTTAATTTTAGATCACATAATTTGTTTTTTATCTTACCCAGATAAACACAACATGGATTATTTTACTTAATATTTATTTTTTATTTTGTTCCAGATAAAAACAAAATCAAATTTTAAATTTTTGTTTTTTGCTCATTTTTTCATGCTTACCCTCATTAAAAAAAGGAATGAAGAAAAATTAATAAATCCCTAAAAATAATTCAACAGCGTGAACTCTTTTAGCTATATTTTTAGAGCATTTTTTTTTTTAAAGTTTTCATCGAAAAATAATAAATATATATTTTATTGTGATGTTCTGTTCACTATTTGGAATAATATTTGTTATATTCTTTGTAGTTTAGTTCACAAATATTACAAAAACACAGTTTAATTATGTTTAGTTATAAAAAAAATTTCATTTTCATTTTTCAAATTAAATTACTATTTAATACAATCAAATCTCGTTATGACAAACTTTTCAATATTGCGAAAAAAAATGAGAATACCTTGCTATTTAAGTAATAGAGAAAGCCTCATTTCAACAATCACATTTTTCAATGTCTCCTGATTTAACAAAATACTAAAAAAAAAATTTATTCAAAATTATTTTTTATTCATTTCTGAAATATGAATAAATTTATTATTCTTATTGATACTCCTAATAGTACTGCAAATGGGTGAAACAATCGCATCTTTAATGATAAAAGCATAAAACTTGGTACACATGGTTAATGTGGTATATCGGAACAGATAGCTTCCTTATTCCACACATATGAAACATTAATTTTGGATGGAGGCCCGTAACAATAAAGGCAGGTGTTCAAAATGGTGGCTTCTGAAAATTTTTGAAGTGCTCTTTTTAATTATTTTGACAATGTGTGCTACTTTTAATATATCATTAATAATATATTTAATTAAGACAAATTTTATTGATTAATAATGGTAAAGTTTTTGCAAATATTTTGTCATATATTTTTTGTATATTGGATAGTCTATATTGCATTGAATATATAAAAATATTATAGATTAGATTTTCATGATATATTAAATTCGAATTAGTTAATACCGGGTGCAACGGGAACTGCAAGCTGAAAGAGCAGTCCACTAAAAGAGAGCTTTCATACATTGGCATTGTCGTGTAAAGCCATTCTTGCAACCATATTGTTACAAATTTGAAGATATTGGTATAATTTTGGGAATATCCTTTTCGTATGTGGCTAAATATCTCAGACGGGCCCTATATAACAGTTTAATTAAAAAAACTTGCAAGAAATTTGCATAATTCTAACATAATTTAGAGAGAAAAATAGCGTCTAATATATATCTAATGGAAGACTCGTTTTAGTGAAGTTTTTTGCCGACTCGGCTAGACTTAGCGATGAAATGGTTGTTCTGAAAATTTCGATTTTCAAAGATATATGACCAATATTTACGGAGTTATACGAGAATTGTATAGAATCATGTTGAAAACTCGGGGTTTCCTCTCAAAGCCTATATAAATAGGAGTGTGCCTTTTCAGAGAGATTATTTGTCTGCTTGAAACTGTAATTGTGTTCTGATCTGCAAGTTCGTTGAACCATCTGGGTTTTCAAAGCATGTGTTTTGATGTATAATACGCTTTTTTGATGATGTAATACGCTGTTATTTGAGCTGTAATTGAGAGCTAGAAAAAGCTGTATTTTCTGAAAAATTCTGCTAATAAATTATTTTAGTTTTAAGGACTGTTTTATTCATCCCCAATCAAAATGAACCTCTATTCTCGGTGAGATATCATAAAAACTCAATGCATGACTGCAAAGTTAATCCAAGATATTTCCCATACATCTTAAACTTTCTTTCTTTGTCCCCAATCAGGGGACACTGACGCTTGGACCATGATCTGATCCCTGCATTAGCCAGTCTGATAAATAGCTGTCTTTGAATGTTGAAGGAGAGCATCTTGCGAAGGATTTGGTTTGAAAATGGCTCTTTTCTTGCATCATTGATGCATTCAAGACTGCTGCTATAGCAAAACTATAAATCTCTCTAATGGTTTCAACATATCTTGCATAATCTGCTGAGTAATTCCATCATCCAATACACTGCCTTCACGTCCATATAACATACCCTCCAACTGCTACGGAATTTCCGTAGTTTCAGAAATCTTCTTTTCAGACGGTAGCAAAATTAATGTCTTAATATTTAAAAAAAATTAATTTTAGCGTAACTTGTCCACTATTACTTATAAAAGCGCAGGCCATATGGCTAGATTCTTAAGTTCTGATAAAAGTTTTATGAGAGATCCATTTGCTTTAAAAATTTCTACTTTGGTTCGCTACAACTAGAAAGAATTATTTTCAAAATCCTCATAAGTTGGAGGGTATGATATAACAAAACTATAAAGCTCTCCAATAGTTTCAGCATATCTTGCACAGTCTGCTGAGTAATTCTATCATCCAATACACTGCTTGTACGGCCATGTGTTTTATTTTTACTTTTTTATAACCTTCGTTAAACAGCGGACCCAATTTTTGGGTTTACGACTACTAATGTTTAACTCCGTAGCCTTGCAATTTTTAACCAATCCAGAAGACAAGTAAACTCCTGGAACAGTTACCCTCAGAGGTATGTTTTGTTATGGCAGCATGGACTACTTTGTGATGCGACATATTTAACCTGCATCAGTCACCATTTACTACACGGGGAGTCTTCGGCCAGCGGGGATTGCGCCCAGGACCTCTTGGACATGGGCCCAGTGCCCGACCAACCAGACTATCCCGACCCTGTACGGCCATGTAGCAAAACTATAAAACTCTCCAATAGTTTCAGCACACCTTGCACAGTCTGCTGAGTAATTCTATCATCTAATATACAAAAATTAGCAGTAATATCTTTGCTATGTACTTCTGTAGTTTTATCAAGACATGTTAGATTTATTATCTTTTTTAAACACTCTGCATTTCTAAACTCCATAAGTAAATCAGAAATTCCTTTACAACCAGTTCCCCTTTTTACGCGTTTAATGTCTACAGGACATCGAATAACTTTAGCCTGGTCTTCTTAACAGATAAAACATTAGTTCCACACAGTTTCTTTTAGCTGTTCAGATTTAACAATAACGGAAGGATTCGACAGTTTATGCGCTACAGTTGTTTTTTTTAAATCTTATTTTCCTTCTTATCCCGTGACTTAAAAAGGAAATATGAATAGTAGTACATTAATGACAATTCTGTACAAAAAATAAGTATTTTTCAATTTTTTTTCTTCCATTTCTTTTGTTATAATGATCGTTATATAAGCTGCAGCTGTAGAAGGAAATAGATGAATTGAATCTATTAAATTTCTGTTCATGATATTGTCGTAGTATATGGTGATAGGGAAAAACCAAAAACATTAATAGAAATTGCAACATCTTGATGATATAGTAAAACCTGTCAAATTGACCAGTTTTATAAGCTAACCAACTGCCTAAGTTGGCCTCTTTTATCTTGAATCTAATTTATCCTACATATTAAACGGGATAAAAGTCTTTGTAACATGACCAGTTGTCTCTAATAGTATAAAAAAAAATAACTCACACCCGTTTATAAGTTGATTACCTAAGTTGCAAATAAAAGCAATGACTATATCGCAAGTGGTTACACAGGATCAATGTATATCAGAAGAGGATGATGACAAAACCAAAGAATTCCAACAAAACATAAACGCAAATGAAGAAGCTAAGGCAGAGACAGTGTTTGAAGTAACTGTTTGAGAGGGTTTAATCAGGTTGAAAAAAACCTTAGGATTATTAAATTCTAGAATTGGAAAAAAGGGCGTTGTGCGAAGGTGCAGTTGGAGTCTGTAGTACAGAAAGCCAAGACTCGCCAAAGTCTGAATGGAATGTTAATATCACGTTAGTGAAATAAAATAAATCCTATTCCGCATTTGTCGAAGTAATTAAGAGAACTCTTCAAGTCATATAATTTTCAAATTATATTTCCTTTCAAAAATAGGGTTTTTAACAGTTCATTTTGGTCCAGCAAACACAAAAATGAAAGCGGACCTTTGTCCAGCAAACACAAGTGTTCCGCCTCCATTGATTTGATACGGCAGCTGCCACAACATGTTTCAGTCAAAATGCAGATGCATTCTCCAAGCAAACTATTTATAAACACCTGCATTTGAAATTGATTAAGACGTTTTCGAATATAAAATCATGTTAATGAATGTTGAAGTAAAAAAAATTGAGTCACGAGTTCGTAAATGACCTTGAAAAGTATGGCATTTACCTCGTGATGTATCTTAATTGTTCGGTTTTGAAATTTTAATACGTCAACTTTAAAATAGGCTTCACTCCAGTTTTCACAAGTAGGGTAAGCTTTATTTTCGAGCGCTTGTTCGTTTTTTTTTTCTTTCTTTTTGCTTTATGTCTGCCTGGGTGTGTAACTTTACGTGCTTTTAAAATTTTATTTCGTTGCAATTTTTAAATGCATTTTGATTTTTTATTAAGTCAGAATTATTTTATTTTGTTAATAAGTGAAGGGTGGAAAAGGAACGAGCGAAAAAAAGAACACATTTTGTTTTTGAAATTCAACCATCAATTTAATAAAATTTCAAACCTTTTTCTGTGCATTTACATAATTAATTCAATTACTTTTTATTGCATTGTTTCCTACGGTTTTAACTACCACTAAGCTAATTGATATCTCACCGCAAATGAATAATAAATTTGCTATTTACCAAAAACTTAGCGAAACATATCATTAATAAATAGTTTGTATATTGCAGATTTTAATTTATAGTTTGTTTATAATTTATATGATATTATTTTTTTTCTAGAATTAAAACTATATCTGTATCGATTTAAACCTATTTTCACATAAAAAAATTAAAAGACTGTATACTTTTAAAACTATACGCACTGTAATTTCGTCCTGCAGTACACCTGTACAGACTGCAACATACAAATCACCCACTAGTAAAATTCGAGTTCTAAGTTAATAAAATGAGGTCAAAATTATTTCAATTTGCACTTTCTTTTCAGGATTTTTTTTTTTTTTTAAATTGAAAACAATTTTGTTGTCAGTATTCTACTGTCAATTCTTATTTTTATACTTTGTTTTTTAATTGCCGCAATAACCATTTTACCTAATAAAATCAAACCATATTTTAAATACGTTAACAAATGTCAATTTTATCGCCACAAAGTTTTTGCAGAAATTTGTTTAACAGCCCAAGATTTTACTTAATTCTGGAATGTCAAGAATTGATTGCACTGGGTGACATTTTTAGTCTATTTTTTGTCGTAATGTACAAGTTTATTATATATGTTTATTATACAAGTTTATTATATATGACAAGAGGGCACGTAAATGTACACCAAACGTATAGGGAAGTTAGGTCACATCACCAGGATTGAAATTACATAGAAACCCGTGCCCGGAAAAAACATCACACTCCGATAGGGGTGCCTGCCTATTATGAACTGTTTTTTCGCGTACCTCTAAATGGGTTTATTAGGCAAGATCCAATATTTGTATAAATGCAGCAAACAATTTCCTCTTTAGTGTTATTCGTGTAGCCGCGAAATAGAAAAATCAGTGCAAGCAAAAAAAATAAATAAATAAAAAAATTCAAAATTGCGATTTTTATAGATTTGGTATTTTTTATCATAAGCTACATATTAAAACATACAATTTTCAAAATTTGCTTCAATTTTCCTTGATTTTTGCTATAATTTTCAAATTTCAATTTTTTCATCAATTTTCTGAAATTCTATATTAGTGCTGATAGCATTAGCAAGGGAAAAAAGTAATTATCAAGATGCTATACTCAAAATCTGCTGAAGTTCTTGGATTTTTTTCTTACGTTTCTTCAGTTGCTCGTCCGTATACTGTTCTTTTGCTCTGTCAGTGCTGGCATTAAATATGCCTAAAAAATATTAGTTTACTTGTCATTGGGCTAACCATAATAGGTTTTTACGTTAAACGAATTTGAATATTCTCATTCTCAAAAATCTTCCCCGTTGAGGGAGGTTTTTTTTTTTCAATATTTTATCTAGAAGTTTCCTTTCCATCTAAGTTAGAATCATAAGTAAAAAACTGTGTAGTTGAATATTAAATGCCGCACATTCAATGTGAATAGCACATTCGACAACGGAAACATAATTTTAAAAAATCTATTTTTAAATGTTATTTTTAAACTCCCATTATTGTCACCTGAATTCATTTGTTTAAAATCTATTAAAGACAGAACATTATTTGATTTAACGAAGATGAAATAATGTATCATATTTTTTTTTTTTAACGAAGGTAATAAAACAAAATAAAATTACGTGTCCTTTTAAAACTTGCAACATTTCGCCCCTTGAATTCTAAGTACCAACACTGAAAAACAAAAACATTATTAGTTTTAGATTTAAATCTCAATAAACACTGTTATTTGTCGGATAAACAATAACAGAGGTCAAAACTCTTCGAGTAAACAATTCCTTCCCTGTCAAAATATTTCTAAATATAGAGGGTTGTTTAGTTGATAAACAGATTACATTTTAAAATCTAATCTGATGAGATTAATCATTGTGATATTTTATATCTTTTATATTAGTCTTAGATGTATTATTAGTCATCGCCTAGCTTATTCTTTACAAAAGAATGTCACTTTAAAGAATACTCGGTAGTTTGTTTGTTTGTTTTTCTTCTTCCAAAGTTTGTGATTTAAAACGTGGACATATTTAAAATCAGTCAAATTTATTTGTGTTGTCCCAAATATCAAGTTTGCCAAGTAGACGGCCCTCTGACAAACTGTTTAGACTAGGGTTGGGAAAACTTTTTTGGGCGAGGGCAAAAAATCGAGAGAAAAAAGTTTGGTGGGCCAAGTAAAAACTTCTAAAATATAAAAAAACGATATACAAGTTTTAATTTAATATTTAATGAGATGAATGAAATTGCGATTTCATATTTAAAAGTTCCTTATATTGAGGTTCCAAGTGAGATGTCTTTATTTTAAGGTACGAGGCCAAATGTTTGTCTATTAGTCTACTTCTAAAATGATATTTTCTAAGGTTCATAGTTGAAAACACTTGTTCACATATATAAGATGAAGCAAACATAGCTCTGACTTTCTGGACATGAAATATTAAATTTGGGAAACTAGCTTTTAGTAATAATTTGTAAAACTCATACGTTGCCATACTTAGAAACAACTGCTTCAGGTGGTGCCAATCTACGGCTACTCTATAAAGAACTTCTGCATTCAACATTTTACCAATTGAAGCTGTTTGAGCTAACTATTTTCATCAATTTATGTTTTGTGGAACAAAAATAGAGGAAATAAAAGGTCATCAGTTCTTTGATAAAAAAGAAATAACAAAAATAGCTTTAAACAAAGTAGACAAGAAAATGGATGCATATTGTTTATATTCTCCACGAATTGGCAAGTTAAAATTCTATCCGCGGGACGGATAAAACTTTCTGGCTGGCCACAGTTAGCCCGCGGGCCGTAGTTTGCCCATCCCTGGCTTAGACCATCGATACGTCAACTTGTGGTATCGATAATTTCAACAGTTATCGATAATTTTGATTTTTGTAAAGAATCGAGTTCGACGTGAAATGGATAAAAAATCCAAAAAAAAAAAAAAAGGATGAAAATTATAATTAATTTCTTATTAATTGACAAAACTAAATACGATAAATCTGCCAAAAGGTTTTTTATTTTTTTATTTATTAACAATCTGTAATTTTTCCAACTTTTTTGTGTTTGAATAAATGGTCTGTCCTTGTTGCAAAACGCTATCTTGAATCTTTTATAACTCCACAGTCGTTGTTGAATGTTAGCCAGTGTTATAAATAAAATTGTAAACGATTCTGTTTGAAATTTTATCGCAGCTTCTTTAATGTTCAATAATTTTTTTTAGAAGTTCAGTCATCAACTTGAACTGCATGTTGATTGGAGCTACGTCAACGAATTAGCATAAAGTTCATTGAAACTACGTGCTTATTTTATTCATTGAAACTACGTGTTTATTATTTATTTAAAACGTGCTCCTGAGAAGCAAAATATAAAATGAAATTTTTTTTCTTCAGAAATTTAAAAAAATAGTAATAAAAGTAAAAGTAATAAAAAAGTTCTGTTTATACATTATTTATTTTATATACAGAAATAAAAAGAAGTACCTTTTATGTCCTTGCAATAAGAATACATTGTGCCATTAGTTCAATTAAATAAATAAAAGTGTCGTAACATTTTTTTCCTTGTAAGACTTTATTAAATATCAAAGGAAATATTTTTAATTATTATGGAATGAAATTTTTATTTTGCTTGCCTCAAGTCCTCTTGAAAATTTGTTGCAAGGTATTGTCTTAAATTAGTATAAATGAGATATAAAATATATTAATTCGTTACAAAATTGGTAATTTTTATTATTAGTATTATTATTATTTCAATAAGCAAGTGTTTTATGATATTATTAATTTTCCTTTCATCCCTTCATTTTTTATTCGTTCCGATTTCATTTTTATCACAGTTACTTTTATTTATAATTTTATTATCACTATTTTTAAATGTATTATTAAGCTAATTAAAAAAAATTTTTAGTTCATTATTATTTCTAATTCTATTTTCTAGTTAGTCAGGTTTTATCTATACATAAATGTTTCGATATTACTTATTTTAGCTTTGAGGTGGCCATCTAGTGTCAATAAAACAAAACGAAAATGCTTTCATATATGTACTATGAATTCTACAGTTTCTTAGCAACATTAAAGTGAAGCATTATTCTTTTGTCTGAAAAGCAAGAAATTATGTCTCCTTCTTCTCATTGCTCTGTGTAATTACATAATTTTTTTTTTTTTAAAAAGGGTTTCGTTCAAAATTTATTTCCTTGTTTTGACTAAAATCATTTTTGTATAGTGCTGCCATCTACATTTATAAACTAATATTTTATGTGAAATATAAATCATTTTAAAAATAAGGTAACTTGACTGTTAAAAGAAATTATATTCGAAATTGAAATTAAAATCTTATGTAAAAAAATAATGTAAGCTAAATTAGAAAATTCCTAGCTGTGTGATTTAAGTGCAGAACAATTTTTTTTATTGTATATTAGTTACACAATAAGTAAGAAATAAATTAATTAAAAGCTTGATTTAAAAAAACATATATTAAAAACTAGTTTCATACGTAATGTTGTGTTTTACATTGACATTAACATAAAAATGTATCATTATATTGATGAATTCTAAAATAATAATTATAATATACTATTAAAGTACAGTTTTATAGTTATAATATAAAAATATTATAAAAATTTGTAATATATATTACTATTGTGATTTATGTGAAATTATATTTGTTTCATTAAACATTAATGATACTGTGAATAATAAGCAATGCATCTTTACTTACATATGTTTTTATTTAGTTTATTAATCAAACACTTGAACTTCGAACAGTTGAATCTATAATCGATACTTTACATTAAATCTACGAATAGTCCGATTCGTGAATTGGAACATATAAACATTAACGAATCACTCAATGGATGTTTTTGGGAATAGATGAATCAGTGAATCGATAAATCGATTTTTGAAGAAACATGTTTTCTTAACTTATAATTTTTGGTACCAACTATTGTAATTATTTATTCATGCATTAAGTTTTATAATATTACTTGCTTTAAAATTTGCCTATTAGCATAAAATAACATGTATATAATAGGATTCATAAATTTTCCATATCTTTTTTAACAAGTTTCTGACAAGTGTCCTTTTCCATAGGACAACTTGTTTTTCCACTATAAAAATAAATCAAGGTAAAACTTGAGTGAAAAATTTAAGTTTACTCATATTAATTAAAGAAAATATATTCATAATTAAATAGTTCTTAAAATATATTTTGATAAAAATCCCTGTATTTATTTATTTATAAATATTATTCCTATAAATGCGAAATTAAAGAAAAAAACGAGTCTTGTTTTAATGAGAGTTGAGTTGCAACCCAAAAAAGCTTATGCTTTAATCCAGCCTTCTCTGAAACATTGGGTTCCCAGCTTTTTTGTTTCCTTTCCCACTTTGCAAGACAATTTTTTTTTTCAAAACCCCCCTTTTCCAATTTTTTTAACAAGCTGCTTTTAAAGTAACTTTTCAAATTTTAAATTTTTATTGTTTTTTTTTTTTTTTTTTTTTCAAAAAAAAAAAAAAAAAAAAAACTTTTTTATAGTTATTGTTTTCGAAATATTACACTTGTCACTCTGTTAACTTACTAAAAATTACTGTTAATTACTGTAAATAACTGTTAATTTAAATATACTGTTTATTTATTGAAATTTTTTATTGGCTCATGATTTTATATTTGAACTTTTCATAGCAATTTTTTTATGAAACTTGTCATTTCGTAAAAAAGAAATGTGCGCACGAACTTCTAAGTAGAGTCTGAAATAACTTTTAAACAAAAATTTTTTAAAATAACCAATTATTTTTACATCATGTCCATAATGAACTAAAAAACACTATCAATATTTTGTTAAAAAAAAATAGTTTGAGTTCTGAAAAGAAAAAGAAAATGTCGGTTTTATCGTGTCAAAAAATGTTTAAAACAATATAATTTTAACTACAAAATTAGTTAGTAATTTTTTTTCAATAAACTTTAACAACCTGTAATTTATGCAGTGTTAACTATGGATTGGTTTTTCAAATCAGAATAAAATATTAATTCTAAAGTGTACTTGATATTTATAAAAAAAATTCTTTCTGTATGTAAGCCCCTTAAAAGTTTTCAACTTGCCCACGTTGGGAACCTATATGTTAGAGCAGTGATTCTCAACCACTGTGCCGCGGCACTTTTGTGTGCCACCAAATTCTAAAAATGTGCCGCCAAATATTAGAAATGATGCAATAAAAATTATAATGCTTTTTTTATTACGAGTAAAGTTTAAATTAAAGAAAAGTGTATATATATATATATATATATATATATATATATATATATATATATATATATATATATATATATATATATATATATATATATATATATATATATATATATATATATATATATATATATATATACACACATTTTATAATTTTTCCGTGCTTTAACCGTGTGAACATCTTTGTCGGTAATTGTCTTGTCTCTGACAATCTTAAAATAAGAAGGAAGTGTTTAAATTGTCTTTGACAATTTTAAAAAATGTTGAAATAAGTATAAAATTTAATGATTATTAAAATTATTAATTAACAAAGGAAAGCAAGCTAAATATTTTCTTTCAAACTTAAATAAAAGCTAATCATTAAAGTAAGCTATGAAATTAAAAGTGCATTGTGAAATTAAAAACAAAGGATAACTAACAAAAAAATAAGCTAACAATTATTAATCAGCTAAAAAACTAGTTGACAAGAAGTCACAAAAAATAACAGTTAATAGCTATAGAAAGCAAGCTAACAATTAATAACTAGCAAAAAAAAAAAAATAACTGTTACTAACTAATAAAAAATTTGTGGAAAGAAATAATTAATCCCTTAATAAACGTGCTTTTGTAGTACATATTATATTATTTCACATTCAAAATTATTATCACAAACTACTTAACACAGTGTATTACAGATATGTAAACAACTTGTGAACTAATTTTTTTTCATTGGGTACCGTCAAGTTTCGAAATTGTTAAAATTGTGCCGCCCCAAAAAAAGGTTGAGAATCACTGTGTTAGAGTTTTAATTTCTGACAAGGTATTAGTTTCGAAACAGTTAATGCAAGAAAAAGAAATCAGAAAGGAAAAAAAAATTTCTTCCTTCTTCGGATTTTCCTTCTGTTAAAGTTGAAATCTCTGCTTTTATTTGTCGATAATCTATCTATGGTGACACAGCAGATGGTCGCTTTGTTTTACAGCTTAAGTGCGGACTATCCTACACTATCCTAAAAAAACATACACTATCCTAAAAAAACATATATTTGACCAGCTCAATACGGAAATAATTAGAAGAAAACTGAAAGTTATTTTAGAAGTTGTGGTTTGGGACCAATGCATATACTTAGTTTGTTCCTTCTAAAATCGAAAATGAGTTTTGCTTACTGTGTCGGTCACTGGAAAAGGCAGACAGACATACATTCCCTACCTTTACTAGAGCCCCTGAATTGATAGTATAGGAGCCTTAACCTTTACCCGTCAACAAAATAAAATAAATAAAAATAAATCAGTTAATAAATAAAATACAAAATCAAAGACAAAGAAAAAATTATTTATTTTGAAATTCCGTTACTTGATTTGCAAAAAAAAGTTTTAGAATTTTCGATTGTTTGTTTACTATTTTGCTAGTCCTTTACTCCCGAAGTACGAGGGATATGTTGGGAAATATAGAACGAGACCTGTTGATTTCAATCGGTCTTTTAAAGTCAAGTTGTCTTTACCAGTTTTGACAAATCAGCTTTTTCCAGTTGGTGTGAGATTTAGTTACGTCTCATTATAATAACCATTAGCATATATTTTGTGGGCAAACCAAAATATGAAGGTTTCCGCGTAATTCGTGAAAATTTGATCGCTTAATCTAAACTCGAGGATAGAACGTTTTCTTAACCCTATAATATTTTTAAAAAAATAGTTTATTATGTAATTTGTTCGTGCTACATTTTTTTTAAGTAAAACACAAAAAATAATAATAATTGGAAATTTATTAAATTATGTACTAGATTATTTTACTTTCTAGAATAGATTTTTTTATTATTATTTATTTTGTAAAGGATTTATTTCGTATTTTTTTTTCACTATTATTTATTTTAAATACAAAAGTTTTTCGCTTAACTTTAGTTTACAGTGAGTGACACCAATAATGTACCAATGGAAATCTACAATCCATGCTAGCGTGCAGGACACAACGCGCCGCGACATTCACCTAGTCGCTCTCTATAAACTCACCCTTCTCTTGAAAATCGACTCGGAATAGACATTTCTATTGTTCAATCTAAATTACTGATCTAGTTCAACTTTTTATTTAAGCTTTGCGTTTTAAAATGGAATTAAAAATTTCAATCAAAGTATCAGTAATATTTATTTATCCACTTTTCAGATTATCGTTTCTTATCCTCGCATATTTTCATAATTGCATAAACGATCCATATATTTAAAAATCAAGAAAAAAAAAAAAAAAAAAAGCAGACGATTTTTTTTAGAGCTTTCGTAAGCATTATTTTTTTTAAATAATATTAACATAAATTGAAAACGATATTAAAGTTTTGTTTTCTTCAATCTTTTTTTCAGGACATTATAAAACATTTAAACAAATCTATATATGAATCATTCAAATTGTGCAATATTTATTAACCAAACATTTCAATTTGCTCAAATGAACCAGTTTACAAATAATTTTCCTTTTTATAATAAATAAGATTTTTATTTGAAATTAAATTAAAATCTATGAATCGACAATGTATGTTACATCTTTTAAATAAACTACGATCTAGTTTCGATTATTTACGATAATCTAAAAATTTTTATTTTTTACTAATAATCTAAACCTCAAACGATTTTAATTAATTTATTGTTTCAGACGATTGAAGTTATCAATTTTGACCGATTTTTGTTCTTTTTATTTCCTAACTGAATTCATTTATTTATTTATCATAATTTCAGCCATTTTTAAAAGAGTTCTATTGGGTAAGTTTATAGTTATGTTTAGTCCAAATTGTTTTTTTCTTTTCTTATTAGTGTTGTGTGAATATGTAAGATAGGCAGATAATGGAATCTGCATTACGTTAAATGTTTCTAGCTAAATACAAAACATTCTCTCGACAATAAAGTAATCAAATTATTTGCTTTTCCAGTTTCGTTTTCTGTGAGGAGATCTTCAGAATCTCAAAAATAACCTACCCTTATGATTTCACGGAGATTTCACCAATGGAAAGACAACTGTCAAGATGAAGCTCTTGTAGATTTTTGGTATAATAGCATAGATGCTGAAAATATAATTGACGAGTATGGAATCTTAAATTTAAAAAGTTTCTTGGAACAATGTGCCAAAATTATTTGTAAAAGAATAATAATGGATAAATGCTTTTCAACTTTATCGCTACCTCAAAGTAAGTATAATCTCATTACTTTAAATTTTTTTTAAACATAAGTACAGAACGTATAAATATATATTGAATGTTTACAAATCGAAAATATTAGTTGAAAAAAAAAACAATTAATTATTTCAAAAAGCACAAATTTGTAAGTTTTAGTTTTATGATTGAGTTTTATTAATTTTATGATTGATTATTTAAATACATTAAATCAAATATGTTTCGCCAAGCTAAAACAAAATTGAATCAGACTGTTATAATTTTTATTTGAATTTTTTTTTCTGCTAAGAAATAAATTTCGTGAGGGCAATTTCATACATTAACTTTGTAAAAATATTGAGATTATTTCTGTAGATTTTCTAAAGCAATTATAGAGCAAATCTTATTTATTAGCATATTAAAAAATGCTATCAAAGAATAGTGTATAGTTCGTTTGGCGCATTTTTTGGCAACAAACCATTTTATTACAACGAGCGCTAATATTGTTTTATAACTTTTTGTGAATAATTATTTTATCGTACTTTTCAATTCTGTTGATGCAAAAAAATTCAGCGATTTATTTATTTATTTATTTTTTTTAAAAAATCCTTCAGTTTTTTAAAAAAAATGAAGAAATTTTATTTGTGCTTAGCGACTTAATCGCCAACACCAGTGAAATAGAAAAGTACCCATTTTTTGTCATAGTTTAATATTATTTATTTATTTTGAATGCTTTTTAACTGTTATTTCATCTAAGCATTTATTGCACTGAAATCATTACTAAAATGGGGTACATATAGTTTATCAACCGTATTATTATTATTTATTTTATCAAGTTAATTATTATGTTCATTTGATTTATCAATTCTATTATTATAGTAAATACCATACAGAGCTGCACAAAATTATACCCTCACCCAAAATTTTTAACAAATTATCTACGTCTTGATATTTTCTTTAAATTTTTACACAGAATCTACTTAAATCTCTTTGACAAAAATTTCTCTCGATCAGATCTAACTATAGGTGATGTTAATCAAATTAAGTATATTTTGCGGAAAAAACAATAAAAATGTTAAATAAGTAGCAAGCAAGGTCAAATATTCCAGCCACATAATTATAAATTCAAACAATAGATAATTTTTTAGGGTGAAAAGTTAAAATTATGACGCAGATTATTACTCTGGTTCTGATTAAAGGCAAAATTATAATCTAAATTTATATAAACTGAATTTCTCTGCTTTTGTCCAACGGAGAAAAGAATACGAGGATTAGGAATTAGGTACTCTCAAGTGACTGAATGACATTGAATCTGCTAATATGGTAGAAAGAAAAAACATCTCACAGATGAGTTTATCCTATCCCTAAATTTGTGTAGTGATTTTTTTTTTCAAATAGTATTATTGCATTATTATTTAAAATTTTAAAATATACAAAACAGCTTTTCACTTTAAATGAAATACTGATTTTTTTTTTTTTTTATCTCTCTAAGCAAGTGCCATTTCAATTTATTAGTTAAATATATAGTAACTATACCTAAAAATTAGCATGCTAAATAGAACTGATTGCTAAAAAAATTTCCTGTGTGGCTATGATTTTTTGGCATAGCAATTTATGATTTGCATTTTAATCAATAGTAATCAATTTAAACACGAAAAGAAAGTTATTAGGGAATTCTCCTCGTTTTTGCTTTAAATTTTAACTAAAAGTTTAAAAGAATCTTTTTTTTTTTAAATTCACTTAAAAAAAATTAAATAATTTTTTAGATTATGAATTATTTTATATGAGAATTTACCTTTTTTTTTTTAAACCTCTAACAACAAATAACCTTTCTTTCCTTTTTTTTTTTCTTTTGCTTTAACCGTCTATCGTAATTTAATAATTTTTTATTCTCTGGTTTTTCTCATTTATGAAACCCATTTTTTTGAAATCTTATTTTGGTAATGAAGATCTTGAAAACAAAGTGACATAAGTAAGTCCTTGCGAATAGAAGCAAATCTTACCATTCATTTTGGGCTGCTTTAACAACTAAAAAAATTGAAAGAAATTGTTTACTTCAAATATTTAACATACTTTTAAAGGTACACCACTTATAACTTATAATATTTTTTTTTTTACCTCTTAATTTTGTTTTTTAGTTGTGATTCGACCTGCCAAACGTACACTAGTCAAAACAACGAAAAGTGACGGAGAAACTAATTTTAATGATCATCAAATTTTCGAGGATTATTTTTTTAAACCTAAAAAGCTACGACTCAACCAATTTACGTTCTCATATGAAGATTTTGGTGAAAGCTATGTGCTGTCGCCATCTACCGGAGAGGATGAGAGAAAAAAACCAGTGGATGTATCCAGTCAAGATGATTTGTGGACAACAATTGAATCCAGCTATAAAGCGCTCATGGCCCGTGATTTGATAAAAGAATGCAATGTAAGTTTGCAAATTTTTTTTTTTTCATCTTGTTTATTAATTTATATTTTTTCTGAAATAAAAAAACAAGGGAAAAGTGTATGGAATGCAATATTTCATGTGGGAAATAGGCAATGAAAAACAATAATTAGTTTATAATTTAAAAATGAGTAAAGAAAATAAAGTTTTTCTGCATATAGTTTGCTTTTTTTCGAAAAAAATTTGCATGTAACAAAAATGTAAGAGATACATAGAATTTGAAATAAAAATAAACAAATTAATAAATGAATAAGAAAAAAATAATTAATAAAATTTAAAATTATAATAGTTAAATAAAATAAATGTTAAATACATGATTAATTTAAAGTAAAATGTGGAAAAATTTATTTTCAATTCATAAATTTATTTATTTTTATTTTATATTGATTCAATTTATTTTATAAATGTATTTTTTACATTTTATTATCACTTTTGCTTTGTGGATTTTTTCTTTACAAGAGAAATATATTCAGTTATAGTTGATTATACTTTCAGTATTTCAGTTTCATTTAAAATTGAAGATTTCTTAGAAAAAATAATTTATTTTGACGTTTTGTTTGAGGAAATTTTCTCATAAATAATTAAGATACAACGTATTTTTTACAAATGTATATGAAGTACAATAAGTTTCCATAAACTTTTAAACGATATTTTTCAATGCAACATTCACCTGAAATAGTTAGGCTGATTTTGTCTTCAGTTTTCTTTATGCTGTTGTAGCAAATCGAATTTTTACAAAAACATTATTTTCATGTTTAGCAACACATATTCTTTGACGAAATACTCAAAAACTTATTTCTTATATAACTTTTTTTTTCTCTTTCATTTTGCTGATTTTTGAAATCATCTTCAATTTTAGGGATGTAATTTCCGTTGCACCTAACAGTTTTTGGGAATGCTAATATTTTTTGATTGGTTAAATGTTAAAATAAGATTTTTATGACATGACTTAAAAATTTGAGCTCATCATTTTACTTAGATTAAACTGTGATAGAAAGAAATCAACGAGCTCTACGTGCGACGAAAATTCCATTAAACTAAAATGCATGTTGAATGTGATGTATTTAAAAAATGCAACGCTCTGTTGTACGTAAAATGTAGATTTTGAGCCTCTTTTTTATTATTTATGTAATTTTTGATATTTTTTTTAAAGAAATAAACTTAGTGTTCCTATAATACAGTGAAACCTCTCGGGAGCGACCATTCTCTGTTTAACAGAAAATGGTCGTTAATGGAGATTGCTCGTTTTTCGGGGTTACCTTCATTGACTTCAAAATGAGATCAAAGGTGCATGATTTTTCGCAAGCAATTTTCCTGGAGAGTTCACTGTACATGTTCTCAAACATGCATTATGACGAATCATGTCCAAATAGTTTTAAAAATTTCACATTAATTTAACTTACAAAATTTCACACATAGCAGACATCTCAGACGCTATTAAATTACTTTATTTAATGACTCAGATAACAATGGCTTTTTTTAGGTACTGCACCTTTCAAAATTATCATTCAAGTCAACGTTTAAAATTATTTTACAGTATATAAACTTTAATGGCAAACCGAATGCACAGCACAAATGTATTTAAATGTTCTAATTCTTTAACCCCTCTTCAAATCCTAACACCCTAATTAGTATTGAACAATATATTAATTAAATTTGATGCGAGCGATATTGTGCAAATTCTTTATATATTGAATTTTAGCCACAGTAAGTATGAGTACAGGAAGTATTTAAGCATAGTAGACAGCACTTGTATTAAAATTATTTTCATCTCTATCATGAAGTACTACTTCCTTACGCAACTTTCGAGCCATACCTTTAGACTTGAGTATCGTAGTTTGTATAGATTTATATATCCCTCAAAAAAGGCAAACCATAGCACCGTTTCTGTTTACAAATTTTATGGCCATTTTTGAAAGAATCCAGAATAAATCTAAATAACTCGTAACAAAGTTTTTATTTCTATAAAAATACAAAATTATTTTAAATATGCACTTAACTACATTCAACGCTACTTAAATTATTACGTAAGGCAACCTAACAAATCGAATAATAACTATATTTCCAATGGAAGGTTTTTCATGATTGCATTTGGTTTTCATGATTGCATGCACTTAACTACATTCAACGCTACTTAAATTATTACGTAAGGCAACCTAACAAATCGAATAATAACTATATTTCCAATGGAAGGTTTTTCATGATTGCATTTGGTGCCACATAAGAGAAATATGTATATTATGAACCTGAGGAAGTTTTGTAATTTTTAAATAATTTACTGGTGTCAGATATAGTTTATAACACCATATTGTTGTTATTTTGAGGACTTATGGTCATCTAGGTTTGGCATAATGTAACTGATTCTGTTATGATAACATTTTAAACCATATATGATAGTTCTGGCTGTTTTCGTAGCCTTTGTCGCCACATGACATGACGCTTTTTTCTGAATATTCTGTTTTCATAGTTTATAACAGCTCTTCACGACTCTTAGATCAAGTTTAAACTATATTTTGCACCCATTATTCTAATTCTGAAAATGACGCATCAGTTTGAAGAAAAGCTACAGTTTTGCAAAAATGAAAAGTGATCTAAACTTTGTGATCTGATATTTAAAAATTAATCAAAAAGTCACCGAAACATCAATATGATTTAAAAAATTACGACAATGCTGCTTTATCTGGGCTCATAGATTTTAATAAAAATTTAGAATTATACATAGGTTTTTATAATTTTCAACTGGGTGGAAAAATCTCGTAAAATTGGATTTTTTTAGAAATTTTTTTTATTGCTTTAAAGATTACGTAAATCCTTACGGTAAGATAGTAAATTATATAATTTAAAAATATAGCTTTACTTCATGTATAAGGCATTTAAACTGTAGCTTTTCAAAAAAAAGTTTTGTGATTTTTATTGGTATTAATCGTGTAAAATACTGGTGAATGTTAATTTTGTTTGTATATTAACAGACTAATGAGAAGTAAATTGGGGATTAAGTTATGGCTTGAAATTCTTTTCGTGTTCTTTTTGTGTTTAGTATAAGCTTTATAGGTGTGATTTCTAAAGTCGAAGTGATCCAAGGGTCAAAATCGTATCAAAACTAAGGATATAATTCTAAATAATTTTGTTTTTGATACTACTTTATCATCCTATTTATGGATAGAATATAAATATTTAAAAAATAATTTTATATCTTTTTAAATAATCATCTGGAAGTGTATAAATAAAATCAATGCAAACGTAAATTATAGTAAATAACAGTAATTTATTTTGTATTTTGTATTTTATATTTAATTCTAGTTAAGAT
Source organism: Parasteatoda tepidariorum (assembly GCF_982258835.1). Taxonomy (NCBI): domain Eukaryota; kingdom Metazoa; phylum Arthropoda; class Arachnida; order Araneae; family Theridiidae; genus Parasteatoda; species Parasteatoda tepidariorum. Next base: position 91,324,949 of record NC_141758.1, read on the forward strand.
TCGTGAATTCACATTGCAGTCATTAAGACAATTAAGACTTAAAGGAGAATAAATAAACCTAAAAATTTAAACTTTAACTACAACTTTTAAAAATAATTTAAATATTCCTCAACATGCTCTCTTTTTATATATCAAGTATTAGAGACATTCTTAAATATTGCGATTTTTAGAATTTTTGTTTCTAAAAAATGCATCGTATAGTTAAAAAAATGCCAACAAGAATTAATATAAAACAGAGATTTACCCTATATTTAATTACATTTAATTTTAATTTAGATACGTGATTTCACATTGCAATTATGGAGACATTTATGACCTAAAGAAAAATAATTATAAGCAAAAAAAATATTTATAGACTAACATTCTTAATCTAATTAAAATATTCCAGAACATATTTTGAAACTACTCTAATTATTACTACTGTAATTAATTCTAAAGCAGACAAAAGCAGACAAAAACAAAAACCAAATTAGTTTTTCTACACTGTGATAAAAGCTTGTTTTTTTAAATCTTGTTTTATTTTATTCTGAGGTAAATGACATGTTTTATCAGCAACTGAAGATATTATTGAACTTTTAACAAAGCAATTTTTTAAGCTTTGCAAATAAAATTAGTAACCATTTCTCTATTGAATATATTATTTTTTCTTTTTAAGTTGAATAAACTATTTACCTGCTAATTAATATTTTTATAACGTAAGAAAAAATAATTGTATGTCATTAAAATATTTTAGAATTCTTTTAGTTTTTGATGATAGTCAAAGTGTATGTAAGTACTCTTTAATATCTTTCAAGTTGCTTCAAGTAGGTCACAAAAAATGTTTTACTTTTTATAAAATAATCTGATTGCTGTTAGTATAATTGGAGCAAAAAATTAAATGATGTTTCTTCTTTCACAGGAAACAAAAGAAGAGATACATAACTGTAGTTTGCTGACCATCAGTTCCTGTTCCAAGTCACCACGTCACTCAATTTTGAGTGTGTCTGAATTCAAGCAAAAATTCAATCAGCTTCATGACAGGCTTCACTCCATTCACATTGCTCCTAATGACGAGTTAACTGATGTAAGTACATTGAATAAAATATTTTTTTTCAAATATTTAATACGTTCTCAGATTTTATGTTAGTAGATTTTGGAAAGAAAGATAAGCAGCTAAGATATTTATCTTTAATTTCTTAGTTTTCTAATCGTTTCCGATTTTAACAATATTTTTCAAGTAGCAAGCATAAGCAAATTTACTTATTTTTTATTTTTTTAAATGAATTAAAATAAAAAATATAGTTAAGTTTACTTGTGCTATGCTAACCGAAAAGTAGAATTTTAATTTAAAACCCTAGCCTAGTATTAATATATTTATAATTAAAACTAAATATTAAAAGTATTATTTGGTTCCAAGCCCACATGGCGACAGTTGTCGGCATAAAATCATACGCATGGTTAAAAAAATAAAAAATAAATAAATAAACAGACGCATGAGCGACGAATTTGTTTCCTTGAAATATCTTCGGAATTTACAAAATAGTAACGAAAAATAGTTTTTGCATCGAATTCCATGTATTTAAAAAATGTGTTGTACTAATTATATATTTTTTCAAATATTTAATGCTTTCTCAGATTTAATGTGAGTAGATTTTAGAAAGAAAGGCAGAAAGCTAAGATATTTTTCTTTAATTTCTTAGTTTTCTAATTGTTATAGACTTTAACGATATTTTTCAAGTATCAAGCATAAGCATATTTAATTACTTTTTAATTTTTTAAAGGGGATTTTAGTTCAATTTTTTAAATGAATTGAAATAAAAAATATAGTTGAATTTACTTGTGCTATGCTAACCGAAATGTAGAATTTTAATTTAAAACCCTAGCCTAGTATTAACATATCTATAATTAAAACTTAGTATTAAAATACATATTTGGTTTCACGCCCACATGGCGGCAGTTGTCGGCATAAAATCATACGCATGAGCGACGAATTTGTCTCCTTGAACTATCTTCGGAATTTACAAAATAATAACGAAAAACAGTTTTGGCATCGAATTCCATGTATTTAAAAATGTGTTGTACTAATTATATATGTGTTACAGTATGTTTATGATACAAGACATTTTTAATTTAAATGTTAAAATTTCACATTTTCATGTTGTGCTGTGCTTTGCATTAATGTACTGACAGTACAATTGTTCATCAATAAAATAAAATGTTATCCTTTTTTAGAATTGACTTTATTTATGATTTTTAGCATAAATATTTTCTTATGTAATATTTTAGGAACTTATACTTTCTCTGTTTTCTCATTTATTTATTTATTTAATCTTGGTGTTTTAATCACTATATTGAATCAATTTATTAATATTATTTTAGGTTGTTTTTAACTTAATTTCAATAACTACTAATACGCAATTATTATGGGATATTGAACTTAACTAGTTTTAGTTTGTTATAGATGATTGATAATTTTGGTTGTGTGCTATAACATGAACTATGTAATTGTAAAGTTAAATTTTTTTTATCAGGTTTATCTACCATATTAAGTTTTCGGACCACTAAAGGAATACATTAGGTAGTCCTATTGAACCACTAAATTTTTATTGCTGTTGTAAAATTTAATAATTTTTTTTTTCTAATTTACATTTGAGAGGTTTCGAGTTTGAAGTACTGGAATAAAATTGATTCATCCAAAAATTGAAACCCGTTCTTTATTTAAAGGAGATATCTCTGCGTAAATTATTGTGTTGCAATTCCTTATCAAATAAAATTTTTAATTAACACCACTTCTTAAAAACATATGTTTTTTTGAGAATGAAACAATATTCACATTTTAGTATAGAAATAAGTTTCTTTATTCATCAAATATAATTAAGTTACATGTTTTAGTGCATTTATGTTACAAGAAAGACACCTGAAAGGAATTGTTTTTAACAGTATTTTAGGGTCTGAATATATATATATCAATTTTGAATCTGTCGCCAAGTTTAAATCGTTATGCAGACGAAGAGCGTTGTTATCAGCAATGTTAAGTTGCTTTAATTTAAAACTTTTCTCCTTAATCGGAGGCTTTAATAAATGCGTTTTTTAAAAATTTCAAATCTAATGTAAGAATTAAAATTCTATTGATTTCAGTTATGAATTCTATAGTTCCTGAATAAGCTCTAAATTTACAGGTTTATTTTTATGATAACATTTTATTGGCAAAATAGAACTTAAACCAGAAATTGTTTGAAATTTTTTTTATTTGTATCGTTATTTTTAAAACGGTATTATTTATCACGCATTTGACAAAATTTCTACAACATTTAAATATTTTTTTTTTGCCCAAAGCTCCCTGCAGCCAATGCGAAGTAGTAATGTGACGATCCCTTAGGAGCTTTATGCTTCATAAAAGCGCTTGTAGCTCTCATGGATTAATAGAGATGAAATTGGAAACTCGATGTTTAGAAGCGTTTAGTATATAGCAACAAAAGACATTAGATGTGATGATTTTTTAGATATGATGATTTTTTTTCAGTTGTGTCCAAATGCCAGAAGAATGACAAAGCCCCTGGAAATAAACAAAATGTTTTATACCTATTATTTCATTACAAAAAAAAAAAAAAAGTTTTGATTTACGAGTAACTTTTCAAGTCTTTCCTTAACACCCATTAATCTAATACATCATAAAATATTTATAAATAAATATTACAAACTTTAGTTTTATCAAATATTAATATTAAGTCTTACCTGTGTTGTAATAAATCTAGACCACAATTGTTTTGAATATGATTGATTATGCAAAAACTTCATTACTTTAAAACTTTCTGTATAACTACTATAAAAATTTATCCACCCTCATTTTTGAAGATAATGAAGTTTTTTACACTATCAAATCTTTCTTTTTGTTTCAGTTTTTTTGAGATTATTCATTTCTTGCATTCTGAAAGTTCAAAATATACCATCATAAGAATGTTTCTGCTAACTCAATCTGTTTATAAGAAATATTATTACAAATTGTTTTGCTGAACTGCTTAATGTCTGAACTGCTTGAATTTATGTGTTTCTTACAACATTTTGAGTTTTCGTTAGAGTATTCGTTAGATTAAACACGTTGCCGCTACTGACGATTATATCCGTCCTGCACATTTTAATGAATAAAAAAGCATCACGATTAGCACGAAGTGTACTGTTGGATTTATTTGCTAGTTATTTCATACTGTACCGCAAAAAGATGTAATATTCCGTATTTTGCTCTGGGTAGGGGAAAAACGTGATGACGATAACAACTGAGGAGAGTTGTCATGGAAACATTGTGACAAAACGTGATAATTTTCACATCCAATCATACGATTGACGCTCATTTTTATATAGCTGTCATAAACAACTGAACAAAATGTGTTTCTGAGCTTGATAATCAGATTAAAAGAGTATGGAAGCTTGCTAAGAAGTACTGTTTTATTTTTTTTATTTTTTGCGATTTTCAAATAATTAGTAATATAACGTTAGTGAATGCTTACAAAGAACCAGAATATTTTTCAATCTCTCTTATAAGCTGATTTTTATGTATAAGTAAACTAATATTAGGAAGAATTTTGATTTTATAATCCTCCGATTTGTATCTGAATTAACCACGAACGTGTATACATTGGATATTTGGTTGTAATAGAGAAAAGTTTACTAATCAAAAATTATAAATATGTTTTATAGAATAATATAATTTTCCCAATGTATTACGCAGCCAGAACTATTTCCTCTGAAATATATTTAAGGAAAAAACAGATATTACAGGTTTGAAATGATCCTATATGCTTTTTTTTTTAATCAGCTGAAGGAAATATTTCAAGAAAACAATACTATGAAACACTCCAGACATTGTTTTAAAGTCAAAGGTTTTGTTATCTAAGGTCAAAAACGTTTTTAAAATAACGCCCAATTCAAAAGTATGTTGTTGTTTTTTTTAAATGTTTCTTAATAATAAAGAAATGTTTGAGTTATACCTATTGAGTTTTAATTTAAATAAAATAATTTACAAAAGGTGCAAAAATGTGAAAGCTAATAACACCATATGTAATGTTTATCAATGAAAAATATTACCGAACTTAAGCAACATTTACCTTACAGCCTTACTGTTTGCTTATTTCAAAGAGGAAAGCTATAATAGCAATTGGTGGCTTATTTCAGATATAAAAACTGATATTTTACGAAATATTGTTTCATTTTATTTCTTTACTTTAGTTCTATTTGCATTAGAAATTTCAAATTGATAATCGCACTTTAATAAAGATTATTTCTTTATTGTAAAACTAGCTGGTAGATTTTTTTACAACAGCTTTATGTATTTAAATGGAATTGTGAATAAACCAGTGAAATATATTGAAAAGAAAATTAGTTTGTAATGAAAAAAAAAAGGTTACTGTAGTTTGGTGTTTGGTCTAATTTTGTTTTTCCTGTTAAATCTCTGTGGTAACATTATTATTTTCTGTTCTCTAAACTAAAGCTTTTTACTTGTTGATGTTTATGTAATCAAATAGTTTATTTGTACTATATTTATCGTGATGATTTATCGTAATGATGTTCATATCTAATTCTTTTCTGTAACACATGATTCTGTTCAGTTCTATTTGCATTAGAAATTTCAAATTGATAATCGCACTTTAATAAAGATTATTTCTTTATTGTAAAACTAGCTGGTAGATTTTTTTACAACAGCTTTATGTATTTAAATGGAATTGTGAATAAACCAGTGAAATATATTGAAAAGAAAATTAGTTTGTAATGAAAAAAAAAGGTTACTGTAGTTTGGTGTTTGGTCTAATTTTGTTTTTCCTGTTAAATCTCTGTGGTAACATTATTATTTTCTGTTCTCTAAACTAAAGCTTTTTACTTGTTGATGTTTATGTAATCAAATAGTTTATTTGTACTATATTTATCGTGATGATTTATCGTAATGATGTTCATATCTAATTCTTTTCTGTAAACAGCTCAACTTCTATATTTTTTTGAAATCAGGTTAATTTCTTATTTGTTCTGATTTATAACTGTTTTTATTTAAATAATTCGTATCTACCTTATTTAATCTATTCTTTCAATCCAAATCCACTTGTTTCTATTTTGCACTAAACCACTGAATATGTTGAGGTTGGAAATTATAATAATTTTTGTTATTGTAGAAAGAAAAAGAAATTTAATACTCATTTTTTTATAATATCAAGCTGTTATTATAAATACCAATACATAAACATCATATTGTTGAGTTTTTTTTAAAAAAAAAAGATAAAGGTATATAAATATTTTTTGACTGACTAGTTTTATGTAATTTTAATACTGTTCTTTAATGCAAAACTCAAGAGTTCTTTACAAAAATGGGTTTATTTATAAATCACATGCTAAAAGTTGAAAATGTATAAAAAGTTGTAATATCCATGTTTATGAAAATAATTATTCAAGACTGGAAACACAAAATATAAAAAATTTAACAAATTTAAATCAAGCACGAATCTTTAAACATCAAAACTTCTGTTATTATTTATTGGAACTATTTATTGAAAAACAATTGTCCTTTTATTGTATTATTTTAATAATTATTTTTGTCAGTTCTTATTTAATCTGTTCCAGCAATCCAAATCCTTTTGTATTTTGTTTTGCGCTAATCACCAAAATATTTAGTAGTTTTAATTGAACTTTAATATAAAGAGTAGGAAATAGAGTACCACAGATATTCAACGGAAAAGAAGTTAAACAAAATTGAACTTAAACTTTTTATTCACTACAAACTAATTTTTTTTTCTATATGTTTCACTGTTTTACCCTTTTCAATGGGATGGCAGTGATCAACTGGCAATTTTTATTGAATATTTAACAATTAACGAACTTATAGGGTTTATCATCGTAGTGAATGTAGACAATAAAATTGCATTTGAATTTCATCTGTAGATGAAACAGGTGATTTGAAGTTAATAAAACATTCCCTAAATATTGTGTACCATATTAAAAATATAACAACTTTAAATTAAGAAATTTATTATGTTGATTACAAAAGTTTCAAAATTTTTTTATAGGAATGTCAGACTCAAGATATATCGTCTGAACTTGTCATGCTTAAAGAGCAGGCGGAGGTGCTGAAACTTATGAATCCAGAATTATCGGAAGACATCAGTAAATGGATTAATATTTTAAGCAATAAATGGGACTTGGTGGAAAAGATTTTACATCCACAGAAAACTTCAGAACGAGATAATGCAATTAAAAGTAAGGAAACTCTTTTTGTACATTTATTTTTAATTTCCCGTTGTAAAAATTATCTCATGTTCTTTCCCCACCCCCTCCAAATAAGGAACTGTTCTGACTTAAGAAATACTTTTCTTTTTTACACATGAATGTTACCAGCAAAAGTAGAAAATGCCGGCATCGTCTACAATGCCTGGAAATATTTTAATAAAATATAGAATATTAGAACTCTTATTTAATTTATCTAGGCATTGTATTCAATAAAGTATGTGATTTAGTAAAATTATGAAAATCACATAGAAAGCTTGAATGCATTCATTTGTTTCTTCGCTTACTTGAGTAATGAAAAACGATATTTAATTAATTTATTAAATTTTTTTTTTTATGAATCAAAATTTTCACTTTTGCCGCTAACGTGGTAATTGTTGGCAACATCAGTGAAGGGAATATTGGGCAATGCCAATATCGGAGTAAAAATTGCCAGAAAAATTCATATTGGGCAATGGCCATTTATTTCAAATACATCAATACATGGAATACCAAACAATAGCACGCGTACTCTAGCCGGGTCATTATCCCATTTAATTCAATTGTTTTTTAGTAATAAATGGCGATAACTAAATATTTTAGATTTCTCACATTTCATTTTCGACATTTTCTCTTGTTTACTGCGATATTTCTTTTCATTATTTCATGATTTAGAACAGAGTCGGAACCTTCTTTTCTTTTTACTAAATACTAAGTTGTTCTTTTATCTTTTACCCTTATTTCTGCAAAGAATAAATAAATAAAACTTTCATTCTTACAATTTATAGTGATGTTTTAAATTCATAATTTTAATTTTTACTTTTTCTGTTAAATCAGTTACAAAATCTATCTAATTTTAAATGATTTATTTTTATGTGAATGGGTACATGCGCTTTTATAACGCTCATTTTCGAAATGTTAGTACGTTATATTTGTACTTCAGAACAGATTTATCTTAAAGTAAAAATATTGAAGCCCTTTTTTTATTTAAAAAATAATATAAAATCAGTAGCTTGCAGAGAAGGGAGGAGGAGGTAGGAGATATGACCCAAGGCATCTAACCAGAGGAAGCATCCAATTGATAACTAAATGACACCTAAACTATAAATTTGTATCTTTTTTTTGTGATAGTATAATTAAGACTAAATATTTGACTCGAGCAAAATAGTTTGTGAAGAACAAAATGTCATTTTCTCATACAATAATTTTAATAATGAAGACTTAGATCATTAAAATTTAAGTGGCCTTTACATTTAAAAATTTAAATTTCTTATAAATTTTTAAATTAAAATTCTTTTTTTTTCTACCTTGGAACTATATGCACTTCCTTACAAAAGAAATTTAAAGCATATATTTAAATTTTTTCCCAACATTTCTTTTCTTTTCGTTCTTCATTCTTTTTTTGAAAAATAAATTGTCTTCTTTTCTTTTTCTCTTTTACAATGATTGCACTTTCTTGAGGCGATCTTACGTAACTTCTAAACAAAAACTTTGCCCATGCATCTAAAGGCCTCTATCTGCAATGTTCACTGCATTTAAAAAAGTGTCTAGGAGTAAGTATTGATTTGTAATCTCGTATTTAAAATGCGATTTAATCCGTGATTAAATTGCAAAAATTTGAATATTTTCTTCAATTTAAACATGTTATTAGACCATTTTATGTAGATTTAAAAATAAAGCTAGTCATTTATTTTAAAGATTTAAAAATAAAGTTCACGCAGTTCAGTATTTTTTAAAATTTAGAAACGATTTTGTGACAATAATTTTTTTGACTTAATATATATAAAATATATAATATATATAAGTGAGACTTAATATATATAAAATTAGCTGATAAATTGTGTATAATTCCAATGCCATGATTGTATTAACACATTTTGAATTAAAAATGTTATAATTATTTAGAAAAAAAACTTTGCATCAAAAAATCTTAAGAAGATTAAAAAAAATGACCATAATTGATTTTTATGAGTTTCCTGCGTTTTATTCTACTTTGTTTGATAATCAGACTTATAATTTATGTCTTTTCATTGTAACTTTGAGGCTATTTCTGAACATTTTTAAACATTTAAAGAAACGCGTAAAGAGTAAATAAAATATTGGAGTAACGGAAACATTTCTAACCTACGAACAAATTATCGCGATTTTTTTAAGAAAAAAATATTGTATTGAATACATGTTCCAGAACTTTTTATTTGTAGTATAGGTGTTAAGGTGTGGTGACTCCTAACCATAGAGTTGAAATAGTAGGTAGAGGAACCAAGTTCGCTTTATTCCTTCTGAAAAGACACGCCACAGATAGCAAGCAAAGAGTTACAGTCACGTGATGGAAAGAGTGCAATACTTGGCGCAGTATCACAAATGTTGGCGCACGAAGTTTTTAAACAGCTTTATTTCGATATTACCGATGCGCAAATAATCGGGGCATTTGAAAGAGAGAGAAAAAAATATTTTCGTTAATCACATTTCTTTAATATTATTAAATGGGTTTTTAAAACATGAGGAGTTTTTTTTCTTCTTAACAAAGAATTTTTAATTAAAGTACTGCCTTTATTTAAAAAAATTCAGCAGTTCTCGTCTGTACCCTTAACACTATTCCTTAAAATTTATTCATTATATAAAAATAAAAAACGATATTCTGCATCACTTATATTTATTACTATATTCAGAAAAATTTTTTTTAAGTGTTTTTATTGCAAAGACCTATTTTAAAAAAAAATTAACAATATATATTGTAATAACTATTATTACATTTAACTATTGTTATTTTTAAAAAAATAATAATAACTTCGATACAAAAGTCAGGATTTTTTTTAAATCTACCAGGGCTTAAAATGTGAATTTGAAGATGTTGCCTTTCTTTTTTAATGAAACATAAATTCGTTTAAAAAATAAATTTAATCTTTACGTTTTAGAAGTTTTATCACTGTTAGATAAAACAAATTGTAAAATTAAACAGATTGTCTGAAAAAAGTTCGATGCTTAGAAATAACGTTAATGTTGCAACACTTTTATCATTTTTATTTATGCTCACCAAAAGACTGCTCGAGAGGTAATATCAAATTTCGGGAAAAATAGCTTCGGGGAAAATACAACCCGTTTTTGGTAGAATAGATTAGTTAGAAAACATATTTTTGATTAAATTTAATTACGTTTAGAATTTTATTTATATATTGAATACATTAAATTATTTATACAATAAAGATTATTTACATTATTAATTTAGAATTTTGACTTCTTTTTTTCCTGACACTTAAAATAGATATTTTCAAAAATAAACTGCTGTTGCATTTTAACTTAATACTCAACAATTTGTCTAAATATGAAATAAAATATTTATTCTAATATAAAAGTTTTCAGCTCCGAATAGAGAAAAATATAAGATTAAAAGCATTAAAATAATAAAAGAGTTTAATTAGAAATTTTACTTTGTATTTCATGTACAATCTAATTCCATAAATTACTGGGAAGTTTGAATTGTACACACAAAGAGACTAGTAGAAAAGCTTTCGAAATTTAAACAAAAAATACTTAAATAAAAGAGAAAGCAATTAGAATTTTTACTTTGTACTAAATGTACATTGAAACTAATGACGAACTTATAATTAAAATATCTTACTTTTATTTGTGATAGAAATTGCAATTTATGCAACTTCTTATGAGGTAAATTTATGCAACTATTATAGGTCAATGTATATTTTAATAATTTTTATACAGAAAACCAGTAACTTAAAAAGTAACAGTTAAAAATATTTTATTTTACAAATAAAAGAACCATAATCATTTTATGGACATTAAGAAAATTACAATGCCCATCCATAGAAAATGTAAGTGCATTTAAAACTATATCTTTTAGCCAGCTGCAAATTAAATATATACAATCTATATAAAGGTAAAAACAGTTGAAATTTTACAAGAAAGGTTCACGATGTTAAATCTTTGCACCACAGCCAACTGTTAGCCTTGACCGTCTGAGCAGTTTATTACATACCAATGCATAACATGCGCTAATTTACTGCACTAATTTACTCCTTTACAACTTAGCCACTTCTATGTTATGTTTTCTAAATTTGTTGCACTAAATCAAACTAATTCTACGCTTTAATATACTAGTAAAATAAAGTATTTCCAATACAGCAACTATTTTTAAATAAAAAGAAGATAAACAAGTACTTAATGATTATATTAAATATACCTTAATTTATTTTCTAAATAGTACATAATTTGTATTCATTTTATGTATAGTAACAGAATTATATAATTTTATTAAAAATTGACACTAAAACTACTTTACACTATTTTATATTTAAATACTAAAAATATTTCATAGAATTTAATTATTCATCAAACATATAAGAATATACAAATAATTTGGTTTTCAAGCATTCCTATGTAATTTAAAAAACACAACTTCTTATGTACCATATTTTTTATTTAAATATATATATTTAAATATATATATTTAAAGGAAACATTTTAGAACAAGATAAATATTGGGTTTTAGTAATCAAGAGGTAAAGATATACAAAATCTTCAGAATATGCAGAAATGATATCGACATTTAAAGAGAACTAAAACAAAACCGAAAGTTTACTCTAATGTTCCTTGGCGCTTAAGTATCTCGCCAAGGAAGCCAACAAAGCTTTGCAACTATTTCAGCTAAAAATAGAGTATATATTGAAATATACTTAAACATTATAAGTTTAAAGTTTAAGAAACAATAAAAACTTATGTTAAATGCAAAAAAAGTGAGCAAAAACGAGCGAAATTGATTATTAAAGCAAATAAAACATGATTATCAGAGCATGACTGAGTATCGGAAAAATTTTAAAATCAATTTTAAAATAGAAAAAGTGAAAAAAAATGTCGCCCTTTCTTGTAAAAAGTTATCAGACAGTCCCTAGAAATCTTCTCCGTGCAGCAAAATGCTGAGGACTTTTGTATCATTCTTATTTCTGAATTAAAAAGACAGACAGTTAATTGCATCAGACGATCGCAATGCTAAACGAATGAACGGGAATCGAAGCGGTCTCAGTGAACGGCAAGTTTGGGCTACAGTCACGTGACTTTATCTTGTCCACGGGTCGGGGGTTATTCTACTCTCTCTACCCAGTATTTCAACTCTATGCTCCTAACAGCTTAAATTACACAACTTTAGTTTCAAGATTATTAAAAGAGATGGCAGCACCTCTGTTATTCAAACTGGTGGTATTTTCTTGAAAGTATGTCAGGATAACAAAGGAATGATACGTATCCTATTAATGAAATAAAAACAGATGGCAATACCATTGTTTTACAATAGAATGAATGGTCTTTCTCTCTTTTTTAAAATAAAACTGTAAGCGTCATTGCGGTAAATAATATCAGGGATAAAAACCGTTTCCAGTATAAGGACACATAGTTAGCTGTTTTCTGCTTGATTAATTTTTGCTCCCGGATCACACTGCTGGCGAAAAATACATCCAGTGGTAGATGTGTTAGTTCATTTGCTGTTGAGTTAAACGCATGAGGTTTTTGTGGTTTTCCCCTCCATGTATTTCAGGTGCAAGTTGATTTCCCCCAAGAATTTCACTATATCAAAATGCCAAGTCCAAGAGTTTTGTTGTCTACATGGTCGGGTTCAAACTTACAAGGCTACAGTGTTGAACATCGATATCGACGCAAATTCTGTATAAATCGACAGTCGAGATAAATATATATCGCATGAAACACTAACTAGTTTTTTATCCGAAATATCACATGTTTAAGACTTAATTTCTCTCATTCTTCATATTATGTTATAGAGCCAAACGTCAATAATTTTTGAAGAAAAACGTTCTTTTATTATTATTATTATTTAAAAAACCATTTTGTTTAAAAATATGCATGTAGCGTAAACCTTCCGAACATTTTCTTATATTACCTCTCTAACTTTGAATCTTACCCAAATAAATTTTCTAGTATTAAGCTTTTTCAAAACAAAATGCTTAGAATAATTGTTATTACCGATTCAATAACACCCGAGAGACAAGTATGTTATTTTTTTAAAAATATTATTGTTTTTTCTCCTTTTTCTGTGTTAGTCACGGTATTTTTAAGTGATATAGTCTAACTCCGCCTATAAAAGGTTCAGGAATATCTACTGAGAAGGAAATGTACTATTTAATCTTATATTTTATTTAACTTAACTGCTAAATATAATGGTTAATGTCAATACATAGCTACTTTTATAATTTTGTTATTTGGAACTGTGGGGAAAAAAAAACTTTTTCAGACAAGTCTTTTTTTCAAGAAATTTAAAAAAAAAGTTCTACTTTGTGTATTATGTTAGTTTAGGAGTTACTCTTCATAATTAATTTTCGCTCTAATCATTCTATTTTTGCCTCAAAATCATTTGTATCAAAGATAGTGCTGTCTTTTCGTATACTATTTAAATCAGACCCTCTGATAAAAAAATATCAATTTTATTTGAAAAATTTGAAATTAAATATTCAAAAAATATTTTTAATATTCTCCATTTAAAGGAAAGCCCAAACTCGCAATTAAATTAGATTTCTTTACTTATTGATTCGATAGAATTTGTAGTAAATTTCCATTAAAACGTTGTATACAAAATTTTCTGGACAAATATTATTTTAAATTACCTAACGTTTTTGTTACTCTACGATTATTTTTTAAAGTTACGATATTAAATAGTGATTTGATTCAAATAAACACTGTCCGACAATTGTAATATAAGTCAGTGAACCCATTCGCAGTGTCTTATTTCATCTAGCTTTTTTATTGAATTAGTTCATTTTGCTTAAAAATTACTTTAACCTCTGACAAGAAAATCTCTTTAATGACAACGCTAAGACACGCTCACAGGAATTCCCTTGCATGGAAAAATATTTGTTTAAAGCCTTCTGCTTAAAATTGAAAAACAAATTGAAATAGTAATTCTATTTTTTATCACATCTAAGTTCCAGAAGAGATTTTCATAATTTACCCTTTCTTTATACAAGAATTTCAGCACATAAAATTGGCAAAACAAATTGTTTGTCAGCACAGAGTCCAGCTTTGATCCGTAATCAAATTCTTAATTTTTTTTTTTTTTTTTACTTCTTATTCTTTTTCAATTCTTTTTTACTTAATTTTTCATAATTTTCAAGAAACATCTAAGAAAATAAAAGGAAAACACTTTGATGTTTTAAATTTAACTATACACGCATTTTTAAATTTAAAGGTCGAGTTCTTCGACAGAAAAAAGAAGAAAGAAAAAAAAAGCTGGTAAAGAAACGAAAAAAAGAAGTAGTGAAATTTGCTTCCAAATATAATTTTCATCAACGAGTGAGACTCCTGGTTGCCCCGATCTTTATTTTAAAATCCAATAAGTAATTTTTCACAAAGTCATTTCAAACAATATAATCTTTATCTCCTCTGTGCTGTCAGAACTAAACATTCTCGAAACAATTTTTTAAAAATTATGAAATATTTTGGATTTTTGTATTATTTCATCATGTAATAAGTATAAAGAAATGTTTGAAAATCTCCATTAGGACACTAAAAAATTAGTATTTTTAAAAAAAAGAAAAGAAAATGGAGATTCTAATTTTTAAGGTAATTAGAAATATTGGGTAAACATCTAAGTTATTTTCAAAATAAAATTAATTAATTCAGTTTATTGTACTATTCTTTCATATTTAAATTTTTATAGATTTTGTCCTTATTATCCATATTTTCAAAATTAGATTCAGAAATCATGTATTTGCAACTCGAGAAGAGGCGAAATAATTACCGTAAACCGGGGCGAGTCTACCCATTTTTTCAGTTTGTCAATTTTCAAGCGGTCAAACTTTTGTAAATATTAAAGAAAAAAGGCTTTTAATAGGTGTTTCGGAATCGTCATTTATCCCTCTTTAAAGCTGTGAAATCGATTTTAGAAAATATTAACAGTTGCGCTGTTACTGTATATTTTTATAGAACTGCTGACAAATCTCTCGTATGGGGCGAGTCTACCCATTCTACTAAAATGAATGTTAACATTGTAAATAATCAAATTTTACTATTAAATTGTTATTTTAGTTACTATATAGGATATTTATGAAGTAAAATTCATAACTTTATTATATATTCCATTTTTTTATTCATAAAATAACACAAATTGAGTATTTGATCGATTATCCCATTTTGATCACAGTTTTGTTTTTATAATCATTAACATTATAAAATAACATTTTTTTCTGATTATTGTTGATAAAAATAAATTTAAATTAATATAAATTTTACAATTAAATAATTAATTAATAATAATAATTAAAGATTATTAACAAAATCGAAATTCAAACATTGGGAATCATGAAAAATCCTTTTCCCATTCTTTTGGGAGGTGTGATTTTTCTTACAATGTTTTCTCGTTAAAATATAATATTAAATAAAAAAAGTTAATTTTGTGATATAAAAATTGAAAAAATAGGTAAAATAAACATATTTTATATTTACATTTATATTTAACCTATAAATTTTCTTATTAATGATAAATTTATCAATGCAGAATTAAAATATATATACTCAAATTCATTTAAAATGACTTAATTTTAATATAAACAAAGTTCTAAATTATATTATTATGCTTTATTAAAACTAAATACGAATGGGTAGACTCGCCCCGCGAATTCTGGCTTTTTGTTTACAACAGCAAAACTTACATTCTTTTTGTTTTTTTTTTTCATATAAAATTAATGTAATCTTAGTCTTAAATAAGTTTATCACTTAACCAAAGTGAAAATAGTAAGAATAATAATATACTTACGGAGCACCAACTAAAAGTTTGCTGATTTTCAATGCAAATCTCTCAAAAGACGTTTGAACAGGTCGGTTAAAATGACACCAAATAAATAAAAACGGATCAAACTACTACAGCGCCATCTTCCTTAGAGTCTGAACTAAGTCCTCCGTCGGTAAAATTTTTTTTATTTGCAATTTAAAATAGTGAAAATTAGATAAAACTAAAATGGGTAGACTCGCCCCGGTTTACGGTATGTCTAACCATGTGATTTAAAAGTGATTTAATTGGCTACCTGTAAGCCACGTCACGCGCGTTTGTCGAACTTGATTGGCATCTAAGACAAAAGCTATGATTTACCTACGATGACGTCCTTGCCGGCACCCAATTGTAGAGAAAAAAAAATAAGAATGACTTTTAATGAAAAAAATATTATTTGTTTACTTTGTTTATTTATTTGACTTATTTGCATTCGTTGTTCGCCCTTTCCGCCCGAACTTTAGTATTCTTTAAAAATAATACTTATATAAGGTAAGAATTGGTATGATCTAGAAATTTTTGTACCTCAAATGATATCAAAAAGTTGAAACACTATTCAAAAGATTGAAACGTGAGCATATTTCCTTAATTTTATACTCGAATCGTATTGCTGAGTTTAAATCAGTCGATATAAATAGTATTTTAATCCAGAGAATCATTTTTGGTGTCAATTGCGAATTGTTTAATCTTTCTGATTAAAAAAAATGTAATCCTACTTCGAAGCTATTATCTAAGCATATTCCGATAATAGAAAAAAACAAAACAAAAAAGGTAAACACGCTACAAAGAAAACAAATACATTATTTAATTAATTATTTTTTATTTAAACTTAAGCATCTCGAATAAGCCTTTGGTGAAAATAGAATAATAATCGTTTACCTATTTTAGATATTTAGGTAAAACGTGTATAATTTATTTCTCAAGTGTCAAAAGGCATTTTTTGTAACCTTCTATGTGACTCCGTGGATGATGTTTCCTCCTGTCCTGTTTAATTGATGGTGTTTTAGCTATTGCTTCTTCCTTTTTTCAATATCCTCTTTAAGAAATCGAATATTTTTTTTTCTCATATCCGTTTAAATTAAGTAATTATCCTTATTATGAATGTTTTTAAAGTATGGAGAATAAAAACACTTCGGGATAACCACAAGTTCAAATGTATTTTTTTCTTTTTCTACAAATAGAAACTAGAGATATATAGGATACTAAATAGTTGTGATAGCCTCAATTTTAAATTCGTAAATGGGAAAAGATTGAGAACAGATGTTATATAACAGTGGTTACTAACTGGGGGCCCGCGGGCTGCATCCGGCCAGCAAAGCCTTTTTTTGTGGCTCGCGAACTAAAATATGTTAGTCGTTATATTTTTGTGGACAATTTCCGTAAAAAATCTATATGTGTTTAAAATACTTTTCTTCCATTCCAAAAAATTTAAAAAAGTTTGTTCCAAAAAGTTTGTGAAATTTAACATACCAACTGCGCAAAAAAAATTATTTCTCAGGTTTTGCATCTAAGCAAATATTTATTCAAATACAAAAATTTATTCAAATACAATAACTGTGTATGTTGCTCATTTTTATTTCGTTTATTTTCGTATTTTGTGAAGATAATTTAGCGTGTGCGTATCAGAAATTTTCCCAAAGAAATTTAACTTTTTGAAACTACTAATTTTGAACGAAATTATTTACATTTGTAAATTTTAAAGAGCATAAAGGAGGTAATGAATATCATGTTTTATTTAAATTATTTTAATTGAATATGGCATGATGCTCGAGGATCTTTGTTGTTGCTATAATTACTAATAAGTCGGGATATTTTTTTTTTGCTGCTAAAGTTGCCGCACTATATTTGATTGGTGTTTTTAATTGTAGTCCCCGAACTCATGTAAGTTGTAAAACCATGTTATATAAGATATATTTCTGAATTGTTGACTGAACAAAAGGCATACTACACTTTTAGAAAAGTGTAATTTTAAAATAAAAATATCGAAAGAAAACAAAGTTAAAAAATAGCAATATTTATTTAAATCGTGTTTTTAGTTATGTATGATTATGTTTATTATTTTTCAGTTATGAATTTTGTCTAATAAAGTATCTTCTTGTTTCCATTCCGAGCTATGGATTTAGATGCACAATTATAAATAATGAAATATGCCCCATAAATTTTAGAATAATGATTAGGCTTTTAATAATTATTTAAGTGTTAAAATTAGAATCTTTAAAAGCTGAAACACAATCAAGAATTTGTGAGAATATTGTATAATTCATGCTTTATGCATTTTTTTGAAGCTATTATCTTGGCAAGGAAATATTTTTTTTAAAATTATAGATTGATTAAACTGATTTATCTGAACCTAACTCTAATTTTCCTCTGTTTAATTTTGAAGGACTTTATACCCGTATTTTTAATAGAAACAATAATTTAATTTCAATCATTTATATATCTTGGAAACATTTATCTGAAAACATAACTTTTTTGTTTCATAAATTTAAAAAAAATGGAAAGACTCATAACCCTTGTGCTTTATTAGAAAATATTTTTCCTTAAATTAAATAGAAAAAAATATAAACTATGTTTCAAAAGGCCATTGTACACTATGTATTAATAGAAACTATAAAATAATTGGAAATGATATTTATAGATAACTAAATTCTTTAAATTATAGCTTAACTTTAAGTTAAAAGTTTAAATTGACATTAATAATATAAGAATAAAATAATAAATTGTGCTTATTGTAAAATAGTATTACCTATATATTTATGAAAAACATGTATTTATTACTGTATGATGAATTGTGATACAAATCAAAACACTTTTGTTATTCTTTATATCAGAATCAGATATAGCAGTGAAACATCTTTTTGCCATTTAGGATTTAACAGATATCTTTCTGAATATAATCACTATTTTCATGTTTTTTTTTTATAATGCTTGTGTACCAATATTAAAACATTATATAAATAAAAATATTAATGGAATTATTTATATAAATAGAATTATTTACATAGATAAATATAATTCTATTTTATCAAAATTAGAACAAAA
Organism: Parasteatoda tepidariorum; assembly: GCF_982258835.1. Taxonomy (NCBI): domain Eukaryota; kingdom Metazoa; phylum Arthropoda; class Arachnida; order Araneae; family Theridiidae; genus Parasteatoda; species Parasteatoda tepidariorum. The sequence goes on from NC_141758.1 coordinate 91,343,994, forward strand.
CTAAAAGAATTGTTTTAATTATAATTTAGTATGATTTTGATCAAAATTATGCAAGAGTATTGTAATTAATGTTTTTTTTTCAATTTTCTGATTATTTTTAAGAGAAATTTAATTCTTGGCGATAAAAGGTATTTAAAAAATATTGATAATAAAAATATTAAACATGATTTGGACATTGGTTTTCCTCTAACTAATTTAATTTTTTTTGGTTAGAACATTAGTTTTAGTTCAATTATTTGTATACCTTGAAATTTTTATTTCTGAAAACATGACTTTTTTATTTATTAGTATATATAAATTGTAATAACGTTCGAACAAAACATTGTTCCGAATTAGATACATTTACCCGAAATTTAAATTTAAAAAAATTATAAGCACTTTTTATTAATAACTTATGTACCAGAATATGCTAAAAAACAGAAAATTTTGATTAACTTTAATTTTACGTACCAGAATTATATTTAAATGTATTCTAAAAAGTATTTTCTACATGGAAAGGTACGATTCAAAATTTTTTTAAAAATAGTATGCGTTTTTAAATTTTTATCAGCGTGATTCAATTATTACAGAACTTTTTCATACTTAAATAATAGGTCATTTTCTACATAAATCAGTATAGAAGATATGTGTGATGGTCAAATTCACCCCAGTAAAATGTTATATTTTAGAAATATTTTTTATAAATGTTTTTCACCGATTTTATTTCAAATAAATGAATGCTTTTCATATTACATCATATCCTCTTTTTTATGTAAAAATTATTTTAAAAAGGAACATATTACTTTATTCAACTAAAAACGCTAACTATATATACTTCATAGACCCAACGCTAAAATTTTACGAGTATTTTAAAAAGGAAATATCGATTACTGTGCTAATGTCTATGATTAAAAATAAATGCAATTTCTATGTGTGTTCTATATTATAATTTAGGACTAATGTAACCCACTTTTACCTTAGCTTTCTGTTTTTCTCTTCATTTAATGTGCTGAACAAATAGAGAGTAAATTCATTTTTACTTATTTTAATGCCTTAAAATATATAAAACTACAACCCTCAAGATATAAATTTACATATATAATAGCTGAAATTGAGATATATATGTATATATAAACAGTGATTGATATACTGATAATCTTAAGCATTGTATGCTAATATCAGATGAAAGTAAATTTCTAATTAAACAAGAAGTCTGTAAACAAGTTTATTTACGGTTTAATAATTGCGTGCATTTCAAGTTTTAAAAAGAAACATCAAGCCAACAAAGATGATAAGAATTTTTTCTTCTTCTTTTGAACACATGTCATGATTCAATTTATAATAATTTAAAAATCCTCATTTAATCACTATATTTCCATGTTTACAAAGATAAATCAGTTTTATCAGTTTTCACTGCTGGTGTTCCTAAAATAGCGTTTAATATCTATCACTTGATTATCAATATATTATCATATTTTTGTTAATCTTTGATGGATGAAACAGAAAGAAAGCCTCAAAGCCCTTTGGTAGTTTTTGTTTTTAATGACAGCTATTGAACATGCGTTATTAGTAATTGATAGTGCCTGAACAAGTATCATTTCCACGCAAAGCCGACGTGATCAGAAATTCATATTATTAAATAAGGGAAAAGCCCTTGACACTATGAATAGTGTCCTCTTTCTATTAATTTTTCTGCTTGTCGGGTTACATGTAGGTTAAGTCTTTCTGTAATTGAGACTTTATGGATAAGATTTGATTGTTTCGAAACTTATTTATGGACGTCATCGGGATCGATGTATTGAAAAGAAAGAATAGTCTTTGATTAAGCTGTTGTATAGGTTGTTTACTTTCTTACTTAAATGTTTAGCCGATTAACGGACATATGTTTCCTTCTCTGAGATGTTTCTTGTGTTTAAAAGTTATTTTAAGAATGCAGCTTACATTAATACACTGAATAAAACGCAGAGTAAAAGTAGTTGAATGTTTACTTAGTCTAACAATTAAATCGTTATCAGTATTAAATATTAGAGACACTTTGTTTAGAAAAATGGCCCAATCTGTTTCCTGAAATTTTATGAGATACACTGTTAGGAACAAGGTTTTGGAACAAGTCGAACCATGGATATTATTATTTAATAAATAATATTCTTGTTCAAATTCGTATTTCTTGTCCAAATTCGAGTAAAAAAAGCCTTTTTTTTTATACGAGTACATAAAATAAAACTATGAACTTTCTTTTAAAACCGTTTAAGTTTTGCTTCTACTCTTAATCGAAAAAAAGTTATGATTATTTAAAAAATCCTTTTATTTTGGTTATTTCATTGATAACTGTGTTCTATTGTCCTTTTCTTCAGAAAGAATTTTCCGGTTATTTTCCTCTATTTTACATGCAATATCTCAAAATATTTTACTTCAAACCCCTTGAAACTTTGCTTGCATATTTCATATACCTATGTCTAGGGAATAGACTCCGAACTAGTTGATTAAACTATTATTTTATATTTTACAGCTAAAACTAAGATAACTAATTGCAGTGTTTTGGCCTTTGTTGCCAAATAAGTTTCGATATTTGTTGTGAAATATCAAAATATTAATAATATGTCTAATGCGTGGAATATTCCCTAAGTTAAGTTTTTTGAGTTTTATAAAACAAGAATAATTAAAAAATAATGAATTTCAAAGTTATTTTATTTTGAAAAGATCTAAATTATTGGTCTTTTTTTATCAGTTTTCCCCTCTTCCCATATTTTCTGAATAAGAGTCATATTTTTGTTGTATTCATACCTTGTTTTAGTGTACAATGCAAACATAAATCTACATAAAAATTTTCTAAATTAAAAATTTCTAAATTTTGCTTCCGAAGGTATTTGGGTATTTTAAGTTCGACAATAATAACATTCACGTTCATAATTTTTAAGTAACTCGGAGTCATCATTTAGTGTTTACGTATACATGATTCAACTTAACACTTTATTAAGGATAAAAATACTGCACTATTAGTTGAAAAGCCAGTTCAATTGGTTTTCAGACATTTTAGAAAATACTGTTTAGAGCATGTTAAACCATAAATATATTTTCTTTATAATTTGCTTCAACCGTGTTGCGGTGTCAAATTTTACAATTTTAACATTCATATCTATTCTTCCTAAATATGATTAAGTAATACTTTAGTTTAACTTGGACCTGAACATCATTCAATTTAAGATGTTATTAAGGTTGAATATGCTATACATTAAGTGTAAAGCCAATATAACCTATTTTCTGAAATTTTACGAGTTGTTAACATTATGTACCATATTTAGTATCGTTCAATAAGAAATAGTGTAGTTAAAATTTGTTCCGATGTTAAATTGGATAATATTAACGTGCAATTTTATCCTTCTTAAGAATTCATTGTGCTAAACTATAGCTTAACTTAGATAGATGGTTCCACTCTACGCCTAATTAAGGTTGTAGAATATTTACGCAGCGTTATTTTACAAGGTATCAGTACAAACTAGTATGTCCAACTATGAGCCAATTCTTTTGATTATGCAGACAAAAGTATAACATGGTTCAAGTTATACTTTTGACATTAAAACGGCACCATTTTTTAAAAAAATTAAAATTTTATGACTTTTTTAAACTTTTTTGCAGGATATTGCAATGTAAAAACAACTATTGAAAAACTTTTCAGTAAAACCTATCCCCTTTTTTAAATAAATAAATGAGTAAATCTAAATATGCATTAATTACTTTTTTCTCAAAAAGCAATTATTTTGTCAAATAGATCCAAAATATTAAATTAAAGGAAAATGCGTAAAAACTGAACTTCTTTTTAAAGAACGAAACGATTTCTATTTAAGGCTTTCCCCCAGCTTAATGCCTATAAGAATGCCAGATTTACGCCAGATTCTTAGGTAGTTAAATAAAATTAGAAATACAACTTTAACACTATACATTTTAAAAAATGGTTCTAGTTAATAAATCATGATAGTGGTTCATAATTTCGGAGCAATAGTTCTAGATGACCAGCCTCACGAGACTTTTGAAATCGAATATACAAAAAATGATTACAAATTCGTTTCTCCTGAAAGTTGTATTCATTTTAATAATTTTAACTATCACATTTTGATAAAATGTGATAGTTCTACTTTTGATAGACGTGATAATGCTAATTTTGAAAGACGCAAAAAGATATGACGTCACCTAAAAGTAAGGCAACATTTGTAACGAAAAAATAATTGAATAAGTGTGGTATATTGGTTTTCCTCTTATAGTCATTATTATAATTGGTTGAAATAAAATAGAATCGATCGTGATGGTTCCATTGGAAATAAAACCGTATGGTTTTCGTTTTATTTTTAATGCGAAATTATTCCGGCATAGAACTTACGAATATCGCATTTGGGTGATGACTTTTTTGAGCTCTCGATTAGCTCTCATTCGTTTGTGAATCTTTGTAGTTTTTAAATCGCTTTTTTGGCAGTTATTATTACGAAGTTTCATATAGTTTTTAAAATTTCGATATTTTTTAATACGATGTTATATTTATTAAACATTTGAGTAATTTTTTTTTTTTTTGACTTACTTATTCTGAGCCAACTTCATTGTGAATTCAGATGATTTTCCCACAGTTTTTTTCCTCAGTTCTAAGACACAAGAAATTCTTCGTGATTTTTAATAGCTTTATATTTTCAATACTATTATAAAAGTACCAATTGGGTATAATGTAAAAAAAACACAACTACTTCCACTTAGTAGGAATAACATTTACCATGACGCAATGCTAAATTCTATGCCACTATCCACATAAATCAATTATTAATCAAAAATCGAATATCAATTACTTTTTTTTATAATGCAATAAAATCTGGCGAGCAGCTATTTAAACGATCAAACACTTCGTTTGTTTATTTGTGGCTTGAAGTTAGGCTCGCAGAAAATGCCGTTCATGGGTCAAATTTAGTAGGAATAACACAACCTGTGACGTAGGCTATAGTATACCCAATTGTGCAGTGGTGTGTGTGCCCGAGGCAAACTCCTCGATTAGATACCATTGAGAAAAGAATTGAAACCATTGTAGGGGGTAAAAAAAGGTAATATTATTGATCCATTAAAAGAAATCTAGATGTATATTTTAAATTTATTTTTATTTATTATAAGATTTGTTTTTATTTATTATAAAATTTATTATTACTCTAAACTCAGTGGGGTGACAGCCCAAAGAGGGTCAAAGAAGGCCTACTGTGCCCATCTCAGTTTTCTTGACCTTTGGGCTCTGAGGTACAGATAGAGTAGATGTTTCAATTGGGTGGTCAGCCTAATGCGGAACCCCCAGTGTTTAGTTCCCAAGCATGCTTGGTACTCATTTTATTGACCCACTGAAGGGATGAAAGGCTAAGTCAACCTTGTCCAACCCAAGGATCGAACCAGGGACCATTGGCACGACAGCGCGAAGCTCTACCGCTCAGCTAAATTTATTATTACCAACTATTCGTAATTTTTCAATTAAATGTAAGGTTGGCATGAATTTTAATGACCTGAAACTTCAATGCTACAATTCTTTGAAAGTGATATTTTATTCTTCATAAAGTATTTTGATTTAGCCTACTGTCTTCCTGCTAAAAAATTTAACTTCATAGTAAAAATAATAGTAATAGATTGAAGATTCTATCATTAACCGGACAGCCCTTTATTCGCTGGATGCCTGAGGCTGTTGTCCCCTTTTTGCATGCCATTGGTTTAAAATTGGTCTATGTACTTCTTGCAGGGGGTAGCTGGAAAATAATAGATTTAAATTCATAACATCAGATATCTGCAATAATGGACAGTGCCCATGTTGGTAACCTATAGCTAATATTTGTGAGCTTGGCACCCAATATGAGTACTATTTAATATTATGCAAAAAAAAAAATTATATCAACGTAAAATTGAATTCAAAGCCGTCACGAGATGGAGAGACAAGAATATATATTTTTTATTTCGTCTCATGCCACAACACTCTTCTTAAAACCAGAAATGACGTGCATTATACTGTATTATACTGTGTCTGTTTTTCTTTATAACATAATACACAATACCAGGACTCTCTTGAGCTGTATAGACAACTGTTGAGCTGCAACAGTTGTTCTCAATTTTGTCATGGGTTAGTGCTGTTTTTGACTGGGCAGCGTTTTTCTTGCAGTGGTTGCACCCTTTTTATAGCTCATTGTAGGCCTCATGACCATTTTTAATTTATTTAAAATAGACGGTCTCAGTGATTAAAGCAAGATATCTTTAAACAATATACGCTTAAGTATCACAGTTATAAAAACAATTTTCGATCGATGCAATATCGCTTCGTTGCATTAAATTGCAAAAGTTGAAGACTTATCACTTCACTTCATTTACATTGTTTTATGCTTATATATTGCCATCTACATTCAATATTATGAATTAAATATTTTTGTAGCAGTGTCTAAATTAAGCGTAGTGCTCATATTTGGGACTTTTATAATTACAACACGCTAATTTAGAATCACTCATTTGAGTTTAATCACTTTTTGACTCTCTCGATTTGCGATTTATTCCAGCGTAAATCCCTGTAGTTTTACAATTACCTCTTACGAGAGTTGCTGATGTAGATTTTTATATGGTTCTTCAAATAATGCTTTTATTTTTAGTAGGATGTTACTTTGATGACGTTCTCGCAAAATTCGAAAAACAGAAATCTCGCAATAATATAATTTTTCAATTTAAGATACTTCTTTTTTTTTTTTTAAAAAAAATGTTTATTCATATTTTCCTGTTTAATGGGTCCTTTAAAATCAGAGTAATGATTGTTCACCGCCAAAATTCTTTTTTTAATTTTATTTTATTTTATTTTTTTTACTTCGCTTTTCTGCGTTTTTATTTTAGTCTTTAGACTATCGTCTGAAAAGAAAATTTATTTCGTTTATGGGAAACTTTGTAATCTCTGATGATTTAAAATTCTTTAAACTTTTTAATTTTGTTATTTAGGTGTTCGATAACTTTTTGTAAGCATTATTTTTTTCATTTTAATGTTTATTATTTAAATAAATAAGAAAACGAAGTCGCAATTATTTATGTATTTTAATTTTAGTATATAATTTTTACTAAACCAATAAATTTCAAACTGAAAAAGTTACATTTAATAAACTTTGAATAATTTTCTTTAATAATGCAACGTTTTTTGTCGTATTTGTCATTCCTACTTTTCTAAATTTGCGAACCTGCAAAGAGTAACAACTAAAAACAAAAATTTTACCCCCACCCTCTTAAATAAATTTTAGGCTTTTCATACTTATTGCAGATTAATATAGCGTTTCCCACTACTGGATTGTTCACTGATAAAAAAAAATAAGATAAACCACCATAATTATAGTATAAGGTATAAAAACAAGAATAGGAAGAACGAGAAACTATTATAAGATAAGAGTGTGGATTATATAAAAAAAAAAAAGCTCCTTGATTGAAGCTATTTTCTGAAATTCAAGGTAGAATTAAATCTTTTGTTAAGCGCTGCTTTGAACTATATTTTCTATTATAAAAGAATAAGTGAGATTCTTAAACATTCTAGATCTGCAGAAAAACTAATTTTTTTCTTCTTCATGAAGAAAATAAAAAAGATGATTTATGGCAAAATGACTTAACTAGTCGAAGAAAATCACTTAGTTGTCGAACTATTGTACAAACACTCTGTAGAGAAAACTGTAATGACGGAGAAAGTTATGGCTTTGTCCTTAATTCTTCTCTTAAACTTCCGTCACTTTACCTTAAAAAAATACTTTAAGGCTCATCCTAAATGTATAGGTGAATTCTGAAAGCGCTAATGAGCTCGTTGTTATGTAAAAGAGAAAAAAAAATCCGGTTTTAAAGATGTAATCAGCCTCAATCTCTAAACAACGGTTTTATAATGACTATTTTGCACGTAAAGTGAAAAGAAATAAATAACAATATTTTGACACATGTTAGCTGTCTTCGTGATTTTACTCGTTGTACTACATTGTATATATAATGGAAAAAGATAATACACTTATTTTCTGTTTACTAAAGACTGGTTTTGATAAAGAAAATTATAACAGGTTATTAAGTTATTGAATTTTAGTCTCTTAGGTGGCAATTTATATGAGACGTAAATTAGAAGAGAATTACATTTATTCGCCACATTTATTTCCTGAATTGCATTCCATTTATAAATAATATTGCACAATCTACATTCCTGTAGTTAAAAATTAATGGAAATTTAGGTTCAATAACACTTAATATTTTGTTTCATGTGACAAAGTACTTTTGATTGTTTTTTAAAATCTTGAATCAAACCATAACAGCTTATCAATCAACAGGAATTTTAGATAACAATTTATAAGAGTAAATAATAAGAATTTTTTTCAGTATCACATTTACTTCCTGAACTGCCTTTCAATACAATAATATTGAACAATCTACATTCCTCTAGTTAAAAAAAGTTTAATAGCGGTTTTTCTTGAAAAATACATTAGAATTCACTCTTATTCCTTCGTAAATGTTTATGTTGTTAATTATTCAATTTCTAGAATTTTCGGGTTCTGGAATGCTCTGTTCGAGAAAGTTCGACACCTGTATATAAGGTCATTCAACATTCAGATAGTTGAATAAAGTCTCAAATTGAGATTAATACTCTTTGTGTTTTCTCGCCTTGAGTAATCTGTAACTTATGTAATTTACGCGACAATATTTTGATCCATGTGGCACAATAGTTTTATTTGTTTTTTAAAATCTTTACTTAACCTGCAACAGTTTATTAAATGGTATGAACTTTACGTGACAATTTGCAAAAGTAAAAATCATAAGATATCGTCCAGTGCCATATTATGGGCGTGTGAATCTTCCGCTAATTCGCGGATTTCCGAAAATCAGTACTGATTTTTGCCTATTTTCGCAATAATATTTATTACAACGCGTGAATCTCAAAACGTACGCTTAAGCAACCCTTTTTTGACACGTTCGAGATTTCGGCATCAATACCCATAGTTTTATCAGTATTTTCAGTATTTGCCTTAAATTTTTTTATTTTTTAATATTTTTTTTTATTTAATGTTATATTTTTCATTTCTATAGTTTTTGGTGCTAGAACGACTTGAAAAGGGTGAAAAAAGCGGAAAATTTAGTATTTTTTGTTATATATATATTCTTTTATTTGTTGATAAGAAAAAACTTAATTAGATTTAAAAAAAAATCTGTCTTTAAATTTACTTTTGAACAAGAAAATGAAGAAAGAGAAAAGAAAAGAAAAAAAAGTATTAAGAAAAGAAGAGAAATTAAGTACAAAAAAAAAACTGCATGTTGAGGAAAAAAATTCAGATAATTTCATTTACCTGCATATTTAATTTCTGATTTACATTTGTTTTTCAAATTACAATTCATACTGTACATTTTGCTTATTTAATGAAATAAAATTCTAGAATTAAGGTTCGATAACACTTTATATTTTGTTCCTGGTAAAACAACAGCTTTACTTGATTTTAATTAACTTTTCTTAAGCTATTATAGCTTTAATAATACTTAAACTAAATCCATAAGTTTAAGATAACAATTTATAAGAGTAAATTGTATAATAATTTTCAGCGCCGCATGTTTTCCCTGATTTATATTTCATTTACATGTAACACGGCACAATCTGAGTTTTTCTGGTTGAAAGAAAATAGTTTGAGAATTAGTATTTTGTAAATCCAGTATTTATGTAAAACTGAAAAGAAAAGTAAAACGAGATTTATATGCTACTTTTTCAATGAGTATTTCGAAAGTATCTTCCATACCACTTGAATGAGGAAGATAAATCCTTAGTGCAAAATATATACTTAATGTAAAGTACTAAATTTAAAAGGTGCATGTAAAATATGTATCTTAATATCACTTTTTACTATTTTTCTTTAATGTTTTAGGTCTTGGAATCCAGATGAAAGACATACGTGGATGGTTAAGAGAAGTTGAAGATAAACTTAGAAAGCTTCACGTGTATCCTGAAAGCAATTTGTCAGAAATCCATGATATCCTGAAGCAGCAAAAGGTAAGACTATATATATTTTTATTCAAAGGATTTTCTTTTTTGTTTGCGCATTTTTAATTTTTTACGCTCTAAATGCAAATAGTTAACTGCACGTTAAAATTTTATTGTACCATCTTTGAATCTGGTGTTCAACATACCGGACATGAGCTATTCACTTTTATGATTGATAAATAATCAACCATGAGTCTATATATTTTAACCATGAGTCTATATAAAGAGAATCCCTATTAAGATAATTAACAATCATTTTAATCACAAAAATCAGCAAGTTTTAGTTTTTAATTCTTTACCACTTTTTAAAACCTTTTTACTGAAAGCGGCATCACTGATTTGAAAATAATTTATCTTTATCATTTTTTAAAAGTCATATGTTTGAAAAGGATTTTTTTATTGTTAGATTTGCCTCTTGTAAAAGCTTCAATGTTCATCCCAGTTGAGCCCTTTCGCTGTATAACATGATAGTAATGTCTGAAACCACTTCTCTTTGCTGTCGGAGCAATCTTATTGGAATTCACATGATTTGGTTACTCAATAAAGAGATAAGATCCAAATTTCTTGAGTTGACATCAGAAAAAACTTATAAAGATTTTTTTATAAGTGGAATATTTTTTTTAAACTTTATTTAAAAATATTTAATTGAAGTATTTATTTGTCCTATTTTCTCAGTACTATTCTGCATTAATTTTATACTTTTAATATTTTTTAATTTACGCTTTTAGTATTTTTTAATAATTTGCGTAAATGCCTTCTAAATGTATTGTAAATGCCTTGGTTTAAGGATCTTAGTGTTAATTTTTAAATTTAGTATGTTTTAAAATAAATAAGAAATTCGGCTCTCTACCATTGTGCGACTGTGATGCATTTTTAAATGTGCAATTACTAATAAGAAAGCTTTCTTATTACTAAACATACACAAATTAGAAATTGTAAGATACGAAACAGCTTCATAACATACATTTACACTTAATGCATGCCAACAAATATGTAATTTTTTTCAGATACAAGCGCAGGCCTGAAAGCGGGACGGAAAAGAGAAAATACTGGTAGAAGAACTATTTCAATATTAGATAATATTCGGGAGGAGTTAATCTATTCTCAACAATAACAATTCACTGTAAGGAAATTTATCAATTAAGAAGCAATTCAATTTAAAAATTGCATCCGTTAAAAACAATTGGTAGTTATGAGTTTTTATTATTCCCGGAAAAAAACTAAAAAATGAAATTTATTTGTTACCAGTTTTTACTCTTTTCCGTCTCGATACATATGGACTTTCAGCCCTGTAGAAGAGTTATGTGGATAGCGGATAAATTTAAATAGGCTCCCATATAATTTAACCAGTAGAATGGGCGAATATTTTGGCTCTAATGTTATTTTTATCACTGACACATTTAGAATACATTACATTTAGAATACATTACAATTAGAATAGTTTTCTTTATTTGAATTACGCGAGTTAAATATTTTTGCACTCATTTATTTGCCTAAAGGGCATTTACTCGCAAAAAGTTTTTAACGATTATTTATTATTCCTTTGTTATTTACTTTAATAATTTTCATTCATAAATAGTTTTTTTTTGTTTTTAACTTTGCGTGATAATGTAGGAAATTTTTCACTCATTATTTTGTCATCTAATTTTTTATACATTTTGAAATCTGTATATGTACGTTTAAAATCTTAAGTTTAATCGAAATCGGTAAATTGCTTTCAGGAAAAAAACTACAAAAGAAGAAATTTTTTTTTATACAAATCAAACTCTTTTAATAATCTTTTAATTGAATAACAATTTAATTATGTCCTGGATTTTCGAATAATTAAAATATCTTAGGTAATTTTCACAAAATATGTAAATTGACTCTTAGGATGCTGGATTATAATTTAAAAAGTTATGCCGGATGTAGGAATTTTTTTAAAATTTGAGTTATAAAAAATAAATATCTTTAATGCATCAATATTGTATGAAGATTAAATTTTTCATTATATATTTCCTTCTCAAAAAATGTGTGTACAGTCTTGTAAACATAAATTTATAAAAAGTTAAATAATAAAAGCATTCTTAAAATATGAATAAAAGATGAAAAACATTTTTTATGCATAAAGAATTCTGCTCAATAATTTCCTATTATTATATTTTTTGCTTGTTCAGATGTTTTCATGGCAAATAAACTTAAAAACTCCTTAGCTTTATCAAAATCGAATTTAATATACCTAATAATCATTTTACAAACACTACGCAAGAAAATGAGTTTCTAGATTTTGTTATTCATATATTCTATTCTATCTTCATGAGCTACTGTTTTGTTAGCAGCAAATCATTTTTTTAAAAAAGAGTTCCGTAATGATGTATTCGAGATAAATGCGTTTTATTATTGAAAGGCTTTAATTTTCGTGTCATTACATTGCACAACATATTGAGTTCATAATAATATCCAAACCCAGGAAGTTAACCTTGCTTTTGCGTTTCATGAGTTACACCGCCCAAATTCGACCGTTATCCCCTCCCATTGTTTCTTTTTCAAAGTTGCTTAGCATCAATAAATGAAAAAGCAATATACCTTAAAACAAAATATTTAAAGTGTGAGACACAAAGCTGAATGGTTTACCAAAATATCGCGAAATCTCGATATTTTTTTAATGTTGCGACTGTTTATAAAAGTGCATTTCAAGATGTATCATGAATTGTATGCCTTACGATATATGTATTGAATGCTATATTATCGCTATCCTTATAGATATCGATAATTATAGAGTACAATAATATCACAATAATTATTAACAACGCTGTTATAGTGATTTTTCCAGTTTCTTTCAACAAAAATTAGAGTTGTTTAAGGAAATTGAAAAAAAATTCTTTTCATGGAAAAAGGAAAGCATTTGTCTGTCTGTATTTGAAAATATTGCGATCTATCACATTGAATTGATTAACATTATAGCTCAAAATTTTTTGCATATTATAATCATTGTTATGCGTATTATTTATTTTTCTTTTTGAACCAGTTTTCATTTGTCATTTCTGTTGCAATCTTTACAGTTGTTTGGATTTTGGATCGATCAATTATAATTTTTTTTTCAAAAAGAGTTAGAATATTCTGCAGTGCTTCTTATATCTTTTTTTTTCTATAACTTACTAACTGTAAATTTGTGGCTTTGACAATATGTAAATGCGTATGTTATGTGATTTAGTAAGCACTTGTTTGATTTTATTATACATAATTTTTTTATGAAATATATTTTTTTTAAAAATGTGTTACAATCCAAGAAACATACAACTATTTATCAATTGAATAAAAGAATATGTAATTTATATTACAACTGTGGAAGATATTCTTCCAGAAAAAAGTCATTTTAGTAGATCCTCGTAGTATTCTTTGCGCTTTGTTATTCTTTGCAAACTTCTAACGTTTTTTTGGAGAAAGCTTTTTTGACCTAAAAACCTATAAATGTAATGTATAAACAAGCTAAGCATGGATCATTTCAGGTAAAAGTAAAATTCATGCTTTTAGACTCCATTTAATTTGCTTTGATTGCGTAACATTGCAGTTAGCAATATTCTAACACTCATTAAGTAGTTTATTTTCATAAATTAACTCTGTTGTATAAAGCTCTTTCACTAAGAAAAAAAACCAATAGTTTACTTGCCTTAGACTCAGGGAAAACTTACGATTTTAAGTAATTGCTTGTTTAACTCATTTTCTGGATTTTATATTTTATTTCGATTACAATGCCGATAATTTAACAAGTTTTTTTACTTACTCTTAAATTGTTTTTTATAATTAAAAAATAAAAAAAACTATTTTTACTTGTAGTCAGAGCGTCTGAAAAATATACCCAAAAGACCTACGTCAAAAGGTTAAAACAGGCAGATATCTTAATTATTTGCTAAATTTGGAAACTTTAAAAAACTTTCAATGAATTTTTGGGTTACCACTACTTTGCTACACTATTACGTTATCCAGTAATAGTTAGTGATTGGAGCCTCGATGGAACTAAAAAGAAAAAGGATGACTTGCCCTGTCGTCGCCGGCGAGTTTTTTCTAGGCATGTTATCATCTTAAAAACATAAGCATAAGTTAGCATTTAGTAGTATTTCAAATGCATTTTTTAGCGTAATTATCTACTCAAAAATAGCCTAATTATCTTCTCAATTTTTAAGAAACGTTGATTTAAAAAGATTAAAAAACGCTCAAAGGCTCAATGAAGGTCATTATAATGCTCTAAATACTTTTTTGTAAACACGCTTTGTAAATAACAAGAATTTTGTAAATAACAAGAGAAAATATGCTTGTAAGAAAAGTTATCTTCACGAAAATTATTATTATCTTCTAAGATTATTAATGTCATTGTTATCTCAAGAGTATCAGCAATTTAAAATTGTAAATGATTATAAATTGTCAATTTGGTTTCCGAAGAATTTTGTTTGAATTCATTTTAAATTATTTTTCAAAAATAAAAGATTATTGAATTGGGAAAAAAATTAATAACCGTATTTATTTCTTGAAATATTTTTAAATAGTAATCGATATTATAAGAAAAGAGAAAAAATAAACAAGCTCATTTTTTGTTATATTTTAGGCTTTTGTTATATAAAAGACTTTTTATAAATTAAAATTCAAATTAAATTTTTCCTACAAGTTCATTAAAATAATTTACCCCAATTAGTGTATCAGTCGCATAAAATAGCTCAAACACATTTATCCCTGCTATTGATTTTTTTTTTACCTCAGTTAAATGATATCTTATCCTAATCAGTTTCTTTATTTCAAAATATCGTGCATTTTAGATTTATACCAACCAATATATTAAATTCAAAATATAATTTAGAGTTACTCTACTATATTTATAAAGTAAACCTTTATGTTTTATTCAAAAGAAGGTGTTTTAAAAGTATAGTTTTCATCAAATAATACTTATCCATTTTCTATTCACTTTCCTTCGAAACAAATTAAACATCAGTGATAGTTTTTGTTTTTTGTGTGTTTTTTAAACTATAATTTATAATAAATGCATGATCCGAGTCATCACATACGTAAAATAATCATCTAATCAAGTCGAGATCTGATATTTTTACAGTTTAGATAGTTCATAATGTTTATAAATTTAACTGTTTTAATCTAAAATTATCTTTTATTCATGTTAATGAGAATTTCAAATGATATGGAGTACTATCTGATCGTGTCATTGCATTTATTTACACTTTATTCTCTTTTTTTCCATTATGCTTCGATTTTTTTTGAGAGAATGGCAAAAATTAACAAAGGATCACAGAAAGCGTAGATAAGATGTAATGACTTTTGTCACGTATTTGTATTCAAAGGACCATGAAGCGTGGGAGTGTCCATTAGGAAGTTTTTTTCATACTGCATTGTCCAAAAAAAGTGTCCATCAGAAATAAATGAGGCAACACTGATGTAGTGGTTATTTTGCGCTTCTGAATTTTTTTTCGTTTTTAAGTTTCAGGTTTTGTTGCATGTTTTAGGCTGAGTGCACAGAGCTGTTTAAGCTAAAAATGTGCTAAAGCAGAACTATGAAAAAGTATTTAAAAGCGAAAACAATTTAAAAAAAAACTAAATCTGATAAGAAAAATTAATTTGATAATGATAAAATCAACATATGTTCGATCATCTCGAGTTAGGCCTTATCTGATTAGGAAAATGGTATTTAAGTGTTGTATTTTTACATTAATTCAAAACTCCATCGGGGTTTTTAAAGTGAACTTTTGTGTTTATTCTACAATGTTTTTTTAATGATTCTATTTTTGCAAAATTCGCTTAAAGATTTTGTATAATTAAGGTCATTTAAGCGGAAAAATCTTAAGAAAAATATAGAACTGCCATTCTTTCAAAATTCAGCTTTGTTTTCAAAGTAAATATTTGCTTTTATTCTACAATGTTTTTTTTTTAAAAATATGAATACATTTTAGTGAAATGCTCTAAAATATCTCAATTAATTTATTGAGGTCATTTGGACCAAAAATCTTAAAGAAAAATACTGAAAACAGCAATATTAACTTTGACTATAACGTTTAAAATCACATTTTGTGCTACAGTAATTGCCCGAAGTGTTTATTTAATGCAATCCATTTTATTTAAAATAACATATCTGTAACTGAATGTGAAAACTTCCAATGTATACGCTTTAGGAAACTTTTCATGCCTGATCTCTCGTTGGTTTTCAATTAAAAAGTAACCGTACTTTTATTTTTAAGATCAACCAGTTCAAACCTCAAAGAGAAAAACAATTCTGGTTAATAAAATTACCTTACTGTATGATTACTGTACTGCTTAATAAAAAAAATAAATGGTATTTAAACCCTATTCATTTGTTAATTTTTCGTTCGTATCGTAACCGTTTGCTGGAAATTCTGGTTTAAAAATTATGGTTCTTATTACCATACATTTAGAAAAAAAACTGAGATATAAATTTTACCGAGTAAATGGTTTTTACGCCATGCTCTAAGGTATCATGATAAAATGTTCAAATTTTATCACCTTTAGACAATTTTATCACATATTATAAAATCATATTTTATTGTTAATTTTACTAAAATCCTTACCAAAGCACTTGATAAAAATTACCGAACTTTTTAATGTTCTCACAGAATCACTATAAACTTTGCGGATAATTTCTAAAGTGAACTATACTTTAAGAAATTAGAGAATAACTCCAGAAATTTACTATTTTACGACTTATTTAAATAAAATAATTATCGTTGAATGGACTCAGTAAAATCTGAAAGTAGAGTGCAATTATTACTTTTAAATAATTAAGACTTTTATAGGAAACTTGAAATTTTTATTTTAAATAAAATATTATTCAAATTTAAGAGCATCGAGGGAAAAAAATCTTTTTCGTTTGTCTGAAATGCGACACTTTGACGGAAAAGTGGCGTCCATGCTTCTTCTTTCAGAATTAATAAAGAAATCAGGGAATGTTACAATAATGGTAAAAAACTACCGTGAAAGAAATCTTACTAATGCTCTATGTTAAGCCTTTTATACAACTTCAATAGTCACAGAGTATTATATACAAAATGATAGTGAATTTATACTAGACAATAAACTTAAATACAATAAATAAATTTACAATATTTTTTACAATAGGAGCCACGAAAAGATCTCCACTGCAGTATTTAAATTTTAAATTAAACATATTTTGGAGTTCAGCTAATGCAAAGTTATATTCCTTTTTAAAAACAATGAAGTAGTAGTAATGTGGAGGAAAGGTTTTATACTCCATTGCAAATTAAGAAAACACCATTGCATTATGGGACCTAAGTAATCATCCGCGACTGCATATAGTTCACTTTTATTTCGAAATCAAATTATACAAATATTCTTTTAGAACAAAACAAATGCTTTTAAAAGTTAAACACGTCAGACAGAAGCTATCTTTTACGGTATATATCATAGAACTATCCAAAATCGGTTATAGTTTCGTAGCCTTGTTGGAATCCTAGACTTAGTGACATAATTTTATAAATAAGGAGAACATTCGTTTTTGAAAAAGAAACAATTATATGACAATGCAAGATCCTTGGATTTGATTGGACCACTAAAAATGGGGTATTTTCTGTTGACAAGCCGTGAAGAAATTAAATGCGAGATAAAGAATTTTTACTTTTGTTAGGCTGTAGAAGAAAATCATCTTCAAGAAACAATATTTATTATTCTCTCATTAATTTCCTTAAATGCGAACAGAAAGGCGTTGTTACGATTGTTGGATATCATTTTTATTATTTCTTATTACTTGTTAGTTGATTATTCAACAAGTTTTGTTTTCCTCATTTTGCAGCGACGTTGTTTCAAGAGTTGGCGATGTTGATATTCGTTCATGCTGGGAGCATGGCATCCATTTGGCGTGCTCTTAGGTGCTAGCAGGCTCTTTCCATAGGGATAATTGTTGTTTCTTAACTTGTAACAGAGTATAGTTAAAAAAATTGTTCTTCTTCAGAAACCTATGTAAGGAAACAACCTGCTGTGCATAATTTTGAGGTCAAGTGTGTAGGACTGGTTATAAGAAGGATTTGACTTAAAAAAATTTTTGTTCCAAATCTGATACAGCAATAATTAGTTCTTCCGAGAAAAATTAAGAAAATGTTTCTGTTTCTAACGCTAACTCTTTTCCTTTTGATACACGCTTCGGATTTCACTTTATACATAAAAACATACTGATTTTGACATTAATAGGTGTATATTTTCTCATTTCATTAAAAAAACCGAATGAATTAAAAAAAAAACGAATGATTATTTTAGAATCACATATTAGTTAAAATTGCAAGCTCCGAACAAACAAAAAAAATCAGGAATATCAGAATAAAACGCTAAAAATATGGATAAATAAGGACATAATATTTTTAATCAGGAAAACTACAAAACATGGAGCATTAACAACTTCCGTATCATTAAAGTTCAAAAGTTTGTTTTTTATCTTTCTATCATTTTATTTGTTGATTGTTATTACCAATTAATTAGTTGATTGTTTTGACTTAATTTTTCGATATCAAAAACCAAATCGATGACACCATGTCAATTCTATTAATTGTCATAATATTTTAAACCATTTGGTGCTTAGTATTATGGTTTTTAAAATTATTCATGATTCTCTGAACTAAATTGTTGATTGCTTGATAGCAGTAACTTTATTTTTTAGATGGAAAAAAAATAAACAGCAAGTTAATTCAAGCTTACAAAACATTGCTGTTGTTTCAGTAAAGATCTTATTTTCACTTTAACTAGTGCCCAGTTGGAAAAAATAGTTTGCAGATTGATTAGGTATTTTAATAAATTAAACAATTTTTAACCTTTTTACATATTACCCTAGCTAATTAACACTTCAGCTGTATAATCTGCAGAATTACTGATTTATGCGCGTTAGTGGTAACATATGTAATTTTATTTACATTTAACTGGGTATATATTTTTTCTTTCTTGTTCCATAACATTCAATCCAATTTTTAAGACAAAAGAGGAATATCAATTGTTCTCAGCAAATTATTATTAATAGTGACTAGGAATTTTAATCCATAAAATCATTTGATGGAAATACGTTGATCCTAAATCAAAAAACTGGATTAGAAATCAGTTCAGCTGTAAGCATTCATTTGAAATAGAAAGAGAAAAATATAAACTAATTTTTCTCCTTTTTTTAATTAGTATGTTTGTTATCTTTGAATAAACCGCACAAAATTTTAGAGGAAAAAATAACTCATATTTCTCATCTATAATAACTCATCTCATCTATAATCACTCATGTATAATAAAGTATTAAAAGCAAAATTAACTAAAAGTGTATAGATTTTTCGGAAGTAGAAAAATAAACTTAATATTTTTTTCTATAAGAAATATAGTTTTCTTACCATTGCGTAATATGAAATGAATTGCGTTAATGAAATTTGTTTTCAGCAATCAGTAATTTTCTTCTGCTTAAATAAACTTAATATAATAATTATGCAATATTGTAAAATCTAAATAGTCTAACTAATGTTAATATTATTTTGCACTTTATCACCGTAATTACGAATAAAGAGAAATGTTTAATATTTGGAATAAATGTTAGAGTACAATAACGTTTACTTTTATTTTAATTTGTAGGATATTAGATATTTATTACTTAATTTATTTCTTATCGACACCTAAACAGCATTTAAAATTCTACGTATAATTAAATTAATAATAAATAACTCAAACTTTGCTTCAAAATTGATTTTGCACTTTCATATCATAATATAATTATCCCTACTCCACAATTGCTTAAGTTATGAATTTATTCAAATCTATTTGTGTTTGACATTTGTCACAGGTGGGGAAACAGACGCTATTTCGCGTGATGCATTCGTTTTTATCACCGTATGATTAAAACGTTGACAAGAAACGTTTTAAAGAGACAGAATCAACGAGTTGCGTTGTTATGGCAACAACCATCGTCCAGATGTTTTGGAAGAAAAAAATCATGTCAGTTCCATTCAGCGGAAACCTATAATAATTTTCATGTGGAAATTTAATTAAAAACGCAGATGTTTTATCATTAGAACAAAAGTGTATCTGTTCTACAAATTACCTATTAGAAACATTGAATAGATAAAAGGAAATAACATTTTCTCTTGTTTTTTTTAATAAACATATTTATCCTATTAGAATTTATAAATAGGAATAAATTAACATAAATTATAAATAATGCTCAAGCATATATATATATATATATATATATATATATATATATATATATATATATATATATATATATATATATATATATATATATATATATATATATATATATATAATAAACTTTGCACATTAATAATGTAAATGTGTAATTGATGTCTTTACTTTAATAGGTTTTCGGAATTTGAAATCAACTAATTATTTATTTATGAGTTAGCAACCTACGGATTGCATCGTAAACTAGTGTCAAGGGATCTTTCTTCTGTAAATGCAAATGTCTCTCAGAAAAATAAAATTTTAAAAAGCTAAAGTTTTGTAGTAAAAAAATATAGTAAAATAAAAAAAAAACACTTTCAAATAAGAAACAAAATTTTTATCAAAAACCTTCACTTCAGCGTATGACGTAAGAAATAAAATCATTCCGTTACATTAAAAGTGCTTGGAAATTATTTATTTTGGGATAAATAGTTTACAGACAGGAACCATATAATTTGATATAAATGCATTACGTTTACTTTCAAAGAAAAAAAATATTGAAGGAAAAGGCGGGCATACCTTACAATAATTCTTCTTCAAAAAGCAATTACGCCTCTTACTAACTTTTGTCTCTTTTGTCGTCTCTGAGATTTTTTAAAGCGTGTAATTGAGGTTTTCTGTATGTAAATAGTAAGTTTTCGGTTTTTCCAAAATAATACCTTTAAGTCTAATGAAATTTTTTTTAACAAATATGTTTTTTCTTGTTTTTCTAAAACTACTTCCTGTATTTTCGCCTCAATAAGCTAACAAAAAAAGTGACGATTCTTTAGCAGCAACTTTTTTTTCCTATTTGAAATAACTCTTTGAGGATATTCAGAATGTTTGTTTTTGCATTATTTTGTACCACACTCTAATTCTTTTGTCTAAACTGTTATTTTGCTTCGATGTAATAACAATGAAAAAAAAGAGAGTTGGATTACAATAAAAAATTTGTCAATTTTTGTTATTGTAGAAGTTTCAAAATTTTTTTTTCATTGAAAGCGCAGTCCCACCTATATTTATTACGACTTTTAAAACAATATAAATTCGGTTTGTTTATAAGACGAATATTCAATGAGCCTTAAGAATTAGCAGCAACAATGCTTCAACAGCTATTTCAATCAAGGAAAGAATTTCACTCGAATTTCGAAGCTATTTTATCACGTTAAAATTAATTTTAAATACAATAATGTTTACTTAGAATGAAAATTTGGATTAGATGGCTTATCAAGAGAAACAATGTTCTCTACTTCATAATTTCCAATTTTGGGAAAATTTGGTTTAGTGGTGTCTAGATTAGCCAAACAATGTTCGGCAAAATTTTGTGACTCAAAAACTTACTGATACTACTGTTTGGTTTTAAAAACGAACGAATTCAAGAAAAGAAGAAATAAACAGAAATAAACTTTGAAAAGGAGAAAATTTTCTTTTAATATTATTCATACACGTTAACTCCAAAAACATTTCTTTGAAGAATCTAAAATTTTCAGAACCCTTAACTATTGCAGAGTAATGAAAAGCTACAGCTGAGAAAAACTGTTTCTTGTTTAATCTTGTGTCTCTCCTTTAATTGTTATCAGTAGTAACAAATAAATATATTGTAATAATAAGGTGCTGATAGATTTTCCATTTGTCAAGGGAGGAGGCAAATATTGTACCAGTTGACAATTAAAATTTTTTACAAATATTTTTAAAAAATTTCCTTTTTTTTGGAATTTTCAATTATATGTCAAAAATTAAAAATTTCTATTTAGTCTTTTTTGATGTCATAGTTTGTTTTTATTGTTTTTTTCCTTTTTATTAAAAAAAATCTTACAAATTCTTCAATATTCATTCTTTGTCTCGAAGTTGACTGCGGAGATGGCAACACTCCTTTTTTTGGTTTCTTATGAAACAGTTAAAGTGTTTGTTTTTTTTTAAACTCAAAACTCAAAAAATAGGAATAATAAATTTGTGTATAAATAAGTGAATGTGACAAAAACAAGTATTTCAATAATTCACTATTTCATGGAGAACTGTTAAGTTATAAAACATAATTTTTACTGATAAACTATTTATCATAATTTATAAATATCAGACAATTTGAGTTTAGGAAAATGATTTTATTCTAGCTCAAACATTTTTCTAAAAATTTTAACCCCTTTAAAAAATTATATCCTAACAACTTTTTGATTTTTTATACGTTATTAAAAACGACCCAATGTTCCGTAGCATGGTAATCCTAAAGATGAAATTGTTTGTGACATCGTAAATATGAAATCGACAAAAAATTTTAGTTTTATACTATACCATGATTAATTTTCTATTTAATAAAGTTCTATTTACTCAATAAAAATGTAACATTCTCGAGTCTATAATACTTTCAAAATCTGTTGGATAATCTAACATTTTTTATTTTAGTGCAAAATAACTAACAAATTCAATGTTCGATTTTATTCAAATGGAATTATTTTTAATTAATTAAGTGGAAAGGATTTATTATTAATCAAATCATTTGTATATGAATTTAAAAATATAAATCCTATTAAGATAAAATGGTGAGCTTTTAACAGGAAGTAAACTATTGACGGTTTAACTTTCATTTATAACATCGGTACTTTTTTCTCTTCTGTCTGTTAAACAGGTCAAGATAAGGGCTGGCCCGAACAGATGTCATTGTTTAATGACCAAACCATTGTTTCCTCTCAAATCTTATTTCAGGGCAAATAGCTCCACTTAGCTCATTTTAAGAACAAACAATAACAATCGACAAATTTATAATGACGACTTCCTGTATATGAAAATCATAAAATAAAAAATCTGTCAAAATAATAGTATTTTACTAAAAAAATAAAGACATTCTGGATTAGTGAATAAAATATTTGAGTTTCTTTTAAGAACTTGAACTTTCTTCTTTGAAGAGGACCTAAAAATATTTTGTGCTTTTTCAATATAATAAAAACTAAATTATTAATCCAATTTAATTATTTCTTTTTGAATAACTGGAGAAATGAACTAACACTATTAATAGGTGCATTTTTAATTTTTCGATATGTTTTAAAATTTGATAATTGTTACTTCATATTTTATTAAACTTAATTTTTGATTGTATTTATTGACAGCATATGATTTTAAAGGTACTTAACTGGATATAAAGATAATAACATAGAATAGTGGTTGGGAAACCATGGTTGACGTGTCAAATGTTACTTTTTGGTTTTTTTAGTGCGACTCTTATTATGGATTCGGTGATTAAGATTATCTACTCCATCATAACTAAAGCCCTTAACTAATCGCTAGTAAAAAGAATTTTAGTTGAAATGGAGAGTGAGTATCTTCTGCTGTGCAACAAAGTACTTTGGTTATCAGGAGAAAACATTTTGGCTTTTTTAGTGTGACTCTTATTATGGATTCGGTGATTAAGATTATCTTCTCCATCATAACTAAAGCCCTTAATTAATCGCCAGTAAAAGGAATTTTAGTTGAAATGGAGAGTGAGTATCTCTCAACAAAGTACTTTGGTTATCAGGAGAAAACATTTTGGCTTTTTTAGTGTGGCTCTTATTATGGATTCGGTGAATAAGATTATCTTCTCCATCATAACTAAAGCCCTTAATTAATCGCCAGTAAAAGGAATTTTAGTTGAAATGGAGAGTGAGTATCTCTCAACAAAGTACTTTGGTTATCAGGAGAAAACATTTTGGCTTTTTTAGTGTGGCTCTTATTATGTATTCGGTGATTAAGATTATCTTCTCCATCATAACTAAAGCCCTTAATTAATCGCAAGTAAAAGGAATTTTAGTTGAAATGGAGAGTGAGTATCTCTCAACAAAGTACTTTGGTTATCAGGAGAAAATATTTTGGCTTTTTTAGTGTGGCTCTTATTATGTATTCGGTGATTAACATTATCTTCTCCATCATAACTAAAGCCCTTAATTAATCGCAAGTAAAAGGAATTTTAGTTGAAATGGAGAGTGAGTATCTCTCAACAAAGTACTTTGGTTATCAGGAGAAAACATTTTGGCTTTTTTAGTGTGGCTCTTATTATGTATTCGGTGATTAAGATTATCTTCTCCATCATAACTAAAGCCCTTAATTAATCGCAAGTAAAAGGAATTTTAGTTGAAATGGAGAGTGAGTATCTCTCAACAAAGTACTTTGGTTATCAGGAGAAAATATTTTGGCTTTTTTAGTGTGGCTCTTATTATGTATTCGGTGATTAACATTATCTTCTCCATCATAACTAAAGTCCTTAATTAATCGCAAGTAAAAGGAATTTTAGTTGAAATGGAGAGTGAGTATCTCTCAACAAAGTACTTTGGTTATCAGGAGAAAATATTTTGGCTTTTTTAGTGTGGCTTTTATTATGTATTCGGTGATTAACATTATCTTCTCCATCATAACTAAAGCCCTTAATTAATCGCCAGTAAAAGGAATTTTAGTTGAAATGGAGAGTGAGTATCTCTCAACAAAGTACTTTGGTTATCAGGAGAAAACATTTTGGCTTTTTTAGTGTGGCTCTTATTATGGATTTGGTGAATAAGATTATCTTCTCCATCATAACTAAAGCCCTTAATTAATCGCCAGTAAAAGGAATTTTAGTTGAAATGGAGAGTGAGTATCTCTCAACAAAGTACTTTGGTTATCAGGAGAAAACATTTTGGCTTTTTTAGTGTGGCTCTTATTATGTATTCGGTGATTAAGATTATCTTCTCCATCATAACTAAAGCACTTAATTAATCGCCAGTGTAAAGAATTTTAGTTGAAATAGAGAGTGCGCACGCATATTATCTGCTGTGCAACAAAGTGCTTTGGTTATCAAGAGAAAAAATTTTGCGTTCTCATTAACGTAAACTGAAGCATTTCTCATTGAAAAGGGTTTTTATTATCAAAAACGAAAGAACAAGCTGAGGATTTAAAAATTTTATTTTATGGTTGACGTGACGTCTCATCTAAATCAGCTTGATCAGAAACTACAGGGGAAAGGACATTTTTTTTCTATGTTAGCAGAAGTTAATTCATTAGAAAACAAATAATATTTTTGCGCATCATTTTCAAAAAGAATCTTTGATTCACTTTTCAAGCCTTTGAAACATTGTAAAAAAATAATTGTGATTTATCAAAACAACAGTTTTAAATATGAGAGAAATTTTCTCACCTTGTTTCAGAAATTCAGAAATAACAAAGCGGAGTTAGCCTTCATTGGAAAAACAGTTTAATACTCTTGTAACAGAATTAAATGTTTCACTCTTTGATATTGACATTAACTACTTTGAAATCCAATTGCTGGATTTAAATAACGAAGAATTGTGGAACTCGAAATTGCTTTTTCTAATGACACTTGGACAAACCAAGCTCACTAGCCACTCTCCTTTTGCGAATTAAATCAGAAAGGTGCAACCTTCGTTTTGCTAGAAAGCACTGCACGGGCAATAGTACACCTTAGCTCAGAACCCCCAGATAGACGGCAGCACTACTCATTTGTAAGGCCACTTCCTCAATTTAGATATAGATCTATAGGGGAAGGAAATTTCCCACGAAATCCCTGTACCCTTGGTATTGTTCTGCAACCGACCGCAGGACTTTCGATTCCTCAGATTTTACGAGACACAGATATCGCATGTACTGAGTGAATCTTAGTTGAGTCGAGGACTGAAGCCCAGCCTCTCCGAACTGGAGTTCGATTCTCTCACCACTGGTCTGCCACGGCATGGAACTCGAAATTTGATCATCTTAGCGCTAATATGGTAACAATGGAGCAAAACAAATGTGAAATTTTCTCACAGCACAAGTGATCTGCCATGAAAAACGTGAAGTTGGTTTTAACCGCATGCAGTAGTAGCATTTTTGACCTGCGCTGAAAAAATAACTCAGCGGAGAGCTAGTTTTTTGTTAGGTAGTTTATACAACTCAATCAACTGAAAAAAAAAAGTATTTTCTCGGAAGAAAGTGTTTAAATTATAATTTATTTAATTGTTATTTTACCAAATTCAAACAAACCAGTCAAATAACCATAAGTAAGATGGTATTCAAACTGTTAATTAAGAGAAATACCGTTTATTAACTGCTTTCACTTAATACAATTAAACAAGCGGAATTTTATCTCACCAAGTAGTCCACCTTATGAAGCCTTTTAGTTCTTCTCCAATTTGCGACCCTGAACTAGTAGAATTCGATACTCTCATGCATGCATAGGTAACAACACCATAAAGTTGCTTAACACAAGAAATTCTAGTATTCCCCATCTTTTAAGCAACCAGATTAAATTAATGACCACATTCCAAGATTCTATTGATAAAAAACAACTCAACCTCAACCTTACTCCAATGCCCATTACCTAACGACGAAAAGCTTAGCTGCCATGAAATGTCCTGTTAAATTTCTAATTGTTAAAATGGTTGAAAAAAATCCCTATAGTTTTGTATTCAGGTCTTTTTAACCGTACTAGTTGTAAACTGTTTTAAAATCGTAAAGGTAAAAAAATGTTCATTACCGTAAACTTTAACGATTAATTGGATGGTCAGTCTGCTGCTGTTTATTTTACCATAATTTTGGAATGAAATTTCTAACAGTGCGCGAACAGTGCCTAACAGTATACATTATAAGTGTGGGTGGGATAGTTAGAAGACGGTCGACCTCGACGAAAGTACGTTGATCAATTGAGAACGTTCTTAGTAAAAATTTCCGTAAGAGTACCCTAATTAGTAAACAACATTTTACCTCCCAAAATAATTTTAAGTTTAAAAAAATTTTACTCTCAAAAGACATTTCAATCGTTTAACTGTTGGTAATTGGTCTGTTGACTAATGAGTTTGCCAACCACTGACCTACATAGTATAAATATATAGTATTATATTATTTGTAAGTGATCAGAGAGAAGAAAAAAAAGTTACTCATAACAGTTTTAAACTTCTTCTCTAAAATAACAGGAAGTGATAAATTCTGATTTATTTTACTAATTATATTTTTAATGTTGGAATTTATGTTTTGACATAATATTGCACATCCTGCTGTGTTTTAAATATAACGGAAATAATTTACTCGCAATCGCAGTCCTCTTTTTATCTTCATAACATGTTAATTTAATTTAAAATACTTTTTCATTTTAACTCGGTTAAATTTTCATTTAAGTTCAAATGTCACCTTTTTATGTAGTAACATTAAAACATTATTAAATATTTCGCTTTCTATGGGAGCAATTTATATTTCGTCCTGTATTCAACAATGTTGTTCTGAGGTGACTGAACTACAACAATTTGCGGTCAACGTTCCAGCATTATTTTCTTTACGTGTGTCCACTTCCGAAAAACGGTATAACGTAACTAGCTTTTTACTTATTTTTAAAGAAAACATATTTGCTTAGTGTTTGAAACACTTTGAAAAAGAAATGATTATTCTTAGATGAGTTGCAAAATGAAAAAAATTTAAAACATTAGGCTATTTTGAGTTTAAAATATAAGTAAGATTAAAAGAAGTATTATGTCATTTAAGCAACGTTTATTTTTAATAAAATTTTACCTTATTAAATAATTTTCCTTTTTTATTTTTAAACGTGACTTTCATTTTATAACATAAATAGTCATAGCCTTTTTAAATTACTTAAAAGTACATATTTTATTCAACATATATCTTTAAAATTTAATATAGTAATATTCAAACACATAGTTTTTTATGTGAAATGTTTTCTGTGAAGATTTTTTTCAAGATTAAAGGAATTATTATTTCATTAAGCATTATCAAACTTTGCTAAAATAAATGTGTGTGATTTTGACTTTAAATTAAAACTTTAATTTTCATTTTAACTTTGTATTTTGGTTTTAAAAATTGACTTTTATTCAGTACTTAAATAGTTGTAGCTTTTTTAGTAATTTTAGAGAAATATTATATTACGTTATTCAATGTATATTTTTAAAATTAAAAATAATAATATTCAAATGTGTAAAAAATTAACTTTTTCCCTGTATTTTGCTTTGCTGCTGTGATTTACTATCAACTTGCAAATACTATTATTATTATTATTATTATTAGGGCATCTAAAACGATAAATTCTGAAAAAAAGTATTTATTGCATTAGGATCGACACTATAAAAAAATTTTTACGCATAAAGGAAACTTGGAATAAAATAAAATATTACATTTAATAACACTATTTTTATTTTAATTGAATTAAGAAGCATTAACTTGGACATAACTAAATTTTAAAAATATTTGACTAATTTTTCAAATAAGGTTAAAAGGTATTAAAAACATTTCATTTTATATGCAAAAAATTGAAGCTTTATTTTCATTGTTATATTGTCTAGATTGATCTTTTAAGAAAATTAAACGATTGTAAGTTACTACAAATTTTGAATATAGTTCGTAAGTATTAAAAAACGGTAAAAGAAAAGTACTATTTTTTTAATAACGGAAGTAAGGTATTTGTCGTATTTCAGTTGCGATTCCACTCTAGAAGAATTGGACCATAATGTTTTTATGAAAGAATCAGATGGCAAATAAAATTATAAAACGCACTTTAAAATGAATTATTATTAAACGTATGAATAACTATTCGGCATTAAAATAAGTAAATTTTACTTTAGTAGTTGACTTTTACTTTAGTAGTTAACTTTTATTTTAATAATTAACTATAACTTAAAAAATAAGCTTTAATTTTGATAATTAATTTAAATAATAACTTGGTAAATTAACTTTCTCTTTAATATAAACTTTAAATTTAAAAATGAATTTGATCTTTCCATGAACTTTAAATCAGATGCTTGGATGAGTAACTTTTAAATCATTAATTAATTTTAATAAACAATTTAAGATTTTTAACTCCAACAATTAATTAAATTAAGTATTTGAGATGAGCGGTTTTTTCCTCTAGTGATTAAAATTGTGATATTTTATTGTAGCTTTAATGATAAATTTTATAAACTATCTTAAAAAAGTAATCTTAAAGTAACAATTATTTAAATATTTCAGTTTTTTATGCGAACAATGTAGATGCCATCTAGTATTTTTCATTGTTATTTTAAGGTGACTGAACTACACCAACTTGCGATCAACTTATGAGCATTATTTTTTTGTCCGGATCCAAAAAACGGTAAAAGATAACTACCTTTTTTAATCACGAAAAAAAAAATGCTTTTGTTGCGTTTTAGTTTCGATGGAACATACACCATAAGAAAGAAGCTATTATTGCTAGATGAGAGATAGAATGAAACTATAGCTTAAAATTTTGCATGTGTGGGATCAATAAAGGGTTGATGGAGAATTTTGAATATACACATAGAGAGCAATTACGCTTCAGACAATGCATCGTTGGAAATACTGTGTACAAATGGAAAAGCTACATGGCGCCCCCGCGACGATTTGGGCGTTTTTTATTATGGCTCGTATGATCGTTGTGGGCGTATGCTTTGACCAGGTTTCTAGACGCTCAAATGTCGTTATGATCCATAGCTGGCACTGAAATTTCCTAGAATATGAAAAATCGATGGAACGTATTGACGGACGTTATGACAGTTTGGCTTTTGTTAATAAAAGGGTTTGGGTACTTTTTGTTTTTGTGATAAAGACTAAGCGTATGAGAAATCCTATTTAATTTCGAAGGAGAGGAAGAAAAAATATAACCTATGTTTTTACTTATTTTGTTTTAAATAAAAAAACAATGTTTTTTTTTTATTTATTAGTAAACAGATGATAAACCTCAAAAGGTCCGCAAGTTATCCATAAATACTAGCTACTAGAACCAAGTTGTTCACTATACATATAGAAACTGTGTTATTTTTTATGTCAAGTATAGCATATAATGCCAATGATGTAACTAATTATAATTGAATTAATTTTATTTTATTTTGTAACCGTCGCTGAGCAACCGAACAAATTTTGAGTTTCGACTACCAATGTTCAACTCCGTAGCCTTGGGATTTCAAACCCAATCCAGGGGACAAGGGAATCCCTGGATCAAGCATTAAAATACATTTGCCTTCGAGGAGGACTTTTTGACGGAACTAATGCGCATTTGCTCTGCATGAAGAGAAAAACATCCTACCGTTAACCTCACGGCAAGAGGACTCAAACCTATGATTCGTCTACCACTGAGATTATTTTACGTCAGCACTGTGTGAGTCGGTTGCGAAATTCGCATGGACTATCCATCTCTGGGATTTGAACCCCGGGTGACCTAATTGGGAAGCTATACCTGATATATCTTATAACTTCTATCTCAATCAATTTTTAACAGGCCACGGAGTGTTTGGAGAACACCAATATAAATTATTCCACAAAACTCCAGAATGCAATTACTGTGGTGAATATCAATCTATTGATCACTTGTTAATGAATTGTTCTCAATTCCAGACAATCCGGGGCAATAACTTTAATAATATTGGTCAACATCAATGCTATGCTAACCTGACTTGTAGAAATATCATAAAAAAGATTATTAAACAAACTTTAGAGGATGTATTGGGGGACGGTCTATAATGTCTCGGAGCCTGTTCCTTCCAGCTTGGGTGTCTCATTTTTTTTTACTATGTCTTTTATAAACTATTCTTCTTTTACTTGCTCCAATTTTATTGATATTTACTTTTGTACTATTTAATTGGTTTTAAAAGTACTGTTTTTAAATGTTTTACATTATTGTTCTTTTGTAAATTTTGCACGTTTATCTTTTAAATTGTTCTTTTAAATTATTCTTTTAATTGACACTTTTAATATATTGCTGTTTTAATGTTTATCACCTTACATGATTTTAGCTGCTCTACGCCCGCCATGTTCATGGGCTGTTGCCATGTCTGATGTGTATTTTATGTTTGTACTGTTTTCTGGATTTTTTTTTTAAATTTTTAATAATCATTTACCCGTATGCTCTAATTAAGGGCGGGTCGGGGTAAATTCTTCCATACCTGATATATCTATACCCTGAGCCACCGCTGCTCAATTTGTTTAAGGTGACAAGGGACTTTCAAAGAAGCAAAAATTTGTCAAAAATCGATATTTTACATTTTATATTTTTGAAATTTAGGCATTTAACTGAACATTTTTAAAAAAAAATTTCTGGAATAAGAGCAAAATTGATGAAGTTATGGCCATTTCAGTTTTGACCACGTCCCTTTTTTTACCTTTTTTTGTCTGCAGGTAACTGTTAAAATTAGTTCAGTTTAAAATTAATTTAAAATTAGATGAATATTTTGTTAATTTTTTTAAAAAAATTTAAAGTATATAATTATTAAACTAGTTCATTAGACAATATTTATAGGTATTTATATTAAAAACAAGAAATATTTGTTCAGATGTAAAATTTGCAATGAAAAAGTACTAAAAGTCATTTTTCTCAAAATGTCTTTTTTGAGAAATTTACAATTTTCAAACTGTTCCCCAGCGTAATGAATTTTCATTCTATTGACCTGAGAATTTAATGCTATATATTTATGAATATTATTAACATTTTGTTGGAAAAGTTTTTTGAATTAAGTGAATAGTATTTTTTTTATACATGATATTTTATTGAGGTATCATGATTTTTTCCTAAAAATGTAGGTTTTTTACTTTTTTTTTAATGTTATTTGTTTCTATAGTAAAAAATAAGAAAAGTACTTCCAACAATTTTTTCAATATTACCTAATATGTAATATTTTAAAAGAATTTTGACATTTTGACAAAATTTCAGACGCGAGATAAAAAAAACATAAAAAATTGAAAAATTTAAATTTTTTAATTTCTTAAATTTTGAAATATTTTTTTGAAATTTTGTGTAAAAGTTGTTTTTAGCAATATAAATGTATCCTGAAAATTTCAAGCAAATCCCTTTATAATTTCAAAAAAAAAATTTAAAGCCCTTTGTCGCCTTAAATGTAAATATGACATCAATAATATTTCCAAAAATAATATATTTTTTTGCAAGGTATCGGACCTAGTAAGTAAAAGTTTCAAGCCGCTTTCTTGAGGGCATTGGTCTGTAAAAGATTAAAAATTTGCAAAATTAACTAAAACTAAAAAGAATTTATTCTAATAATACATAAATAAATTGAAAGAAACAAATCATTGCAATTATATTTATTTCCGTTATAACTATATTTAGAAAATTTACCCGAGAGGCAAAAACATCAATTATTTATAATGAGTCGGATGTGGAACTAAAAGGTTTATTTTCTTCAAATAAATACATTATGATTAGCATTAACTCGGTAGATTTTTTCTTTTGAATATATTTCCTTTCATAACTGTCTATGAACAATTTACTTTCTTAAATGGATTCCATGGAATAAAGTTTATCCCAATAATTATGATCACGATTTATAAGAGAAGAGCAAATAAAAAGACCAACTCGATTTTGTGCAGATTTTTTTCCAGTGGATTTGCGATTATTAAACTGCAACACAACCACCCAGTCCAATGATCCACCTATGCCTGAGGCGTAATGTCTAAGGATTTAAAATGAGAACTGCTCTGTCAACCGATGATATCTAGGACCATTGAGTTAACCTGGGCCACCTTTTAAGTCCAGATGCTTTGGCCTGTTGGAATGTATCAAAGTACTATTGTCTGCCACACAAGAGCAAATAAAAAGACTTTTGGAACTTTCAGCACTGCTGATAATGAATAATAAACTAAACAACTAGCAATTATATGATATTATTAGAAAATTTTGCGAATACTGAGCATTTAATATGATTCGAATTCGCTGCGACCTCAAAAGCATAAATCAAGTATAGAAATGGACATATAGTTTTAGTTCCCAAGGCAAGAGCATTTCCCAGTGTCTAAACACCAAACAATATTAGAAAAGTAAAGAGATAATTGCGTGTGAAGTGGTTTAACGAATCAGTACGAAAGGAAAAGCTTGATCAAGAATATAAAGAGAAGGGTGTTAAGAAACTGGTATGACGGGGTTTTGGCAGGAATCCCAGGAAGCAAAAGATTAAAATAAGATTTCCATACATTGGAAAAGGGTCGAAAGATAGAGAGATCATTAACTGAATTATTAGAATTTTTTTTAAAAATATGGAGTGGTTTTCAGAATTCAAGTTCGGTAGTTTATGAGCAATGATGGTTGGTTTTAGTAGAAGAAAACGCAGACCTATGATTAGAATTCAAACTATGTAGGGGAATGGCAGATTGTTTAATTTTCTGATTTTGGACATATCTTTCATGTTGTTTATGTTAAAATTTAAGGTTACGTTTTGTTAGTTCAATATATGATCAGCCGACCCAATTTTGAGTGAACATTGGTAGTCTTAAACCTGAAATTGGGTGAGCTGTTCAACGACGGTTATAAAATAAAAATATACGATACACTGACAAGAAATTTCATAAATGCCCTAACTATTAATACGAGATATAGGGTCTTCTTTTTATTATCTTGTTCTTACTTGTTCCTCTTTTCTGATTGGTTAAAACACTTTGCACATGTTTATCTATTTACTTTTCTAATGTCATTTGGTGTTTAGACACTCAGAAAGGTTCTTCCCTAGAGAATCAAAATTATATGATGCTCATTTCTGTACTTTCATTTGTGCCTTATTATTGCTTTCCTCTTTAGTCTACGTAGCACTAAGTATACCCTATACTTTTGGATAGTATGTTTTTGTTCTTTGTTTTAATGATACGTACAAGTATTAAATAAAAGAACAAAGCAGTAGTAAACAAGCATCAGATTTTTATATAAATATCAAGTTGCTTGCAGCTTTCTTTCCGCAACAAACTTGAATTGCACGATATAATGGTTAAAATTGAACGAAAACATCAATCGATTTAACATCTTTGTAGAAACATTTGTACGTGACTCAAACTTCCGATATTATGTTTCAACTGTGTCTCGATATTTTTGAAAGTATGAGATTCGAAATTCGTAAAAGTAGTATTAGTTAAAGTTCTGTTAATTTGTCATGTTGCGTAATGTTGTCATTATTATGTAAACTTAATAAAGTCGCTAATACTATAATATTCTAGACTGGCTAATGTTAGACAACCTCTTCTATACAATATTTCCGGTAATTGTTAAGTCCATTGATTGTGATCATAGGTGTTGAAACATTGTTTCTAAAAGGTCATTTATCTCAAACTCGTGTGCCAGGAACGTGGCGACACCACATTTTCAAATAAAAAAAGAGAGGTTTTTTCTTAAGGTGTAGGTGGGATTATTGAGTCACGCATCTCGTGTCTTCCTCAACATAACTATTAACGCCCTTTGTTGTTTTTAAGACCCCTGTCGTAAAAAAAGTGATCACTCCTTATTCTTAAAAGAAACACTCATTCTTTAAAAAAAAACTCTTTAAGTGGGGCAAATCATTTAAAAAAAGTAAAGAGAGCAGTAAAGATAGAAACCATTTTATATGACTCTTATTTCCTCAAATAAACCAAACGAAAGGGCCTTTTTTCGTGAAATACTTATTTTATGAATCAATTTTATCAAATACTCCGACACGCGCGAGGCATAAAAATCATTATGAAACAATAGGAACTCCTATTCTTTGCTTTAAGTTCAATCGTAATATTTTTAATAAAATGAGAGTAAAATTGCCGTCTTTAAGCTATAAATTTTAATTTAAAAAGAACGTTTAGAGTTATAACGGCATATTGGCTTCGGGCTGTTTTTTTAATAAGATATTTTTTTGTGAGTTGAAAAGATTTAACTTACATTTACGTAGAACCAGAAGAATCTATGTAATTCGTTTGTTAAATAGTTTCTTACGTCAGCCTTTGTTATTCTATGAAAAGATTTTTTTTATTCAGGATATAAAACTATGGGAAGGATATTTTTAGACTTTTTTAGTTAATTTTCTTATTTTTTCAAAATAGGGATTGAGGTTATTTTCTTATTTTAACATATTTTTAATAGATAAACGTAATTTACAGATTACATATTTGCGCTTTATGTAAGGATGTCAGAAGCAAAATGTGGTGCAATTTATTCCCAAAGTTTTGTTTTAGCTTTTAACTGTTTTAATTAGATAAGGCAGAATGATGGTGTAGTATTAAGTTTTAATAACTAAGTCTCTTTTAAGGAAGTGGCACTATTTTATATCATAAAGTCTTGATGCTGAACGAAATATTTTATATAGATCTTGGGGTATTGAATTTAACCATATAGTTTATTTTTAGGCCATTAGAATGTTTCCTCAGTTATTCTTTAAATTTATTTAATGTTGCGTAAAGAAATAAAAATTATACTCTCTTGCAAGTTAAGAATAAAACATTATCCTTATGGAGAGTTTGTATCTAAGTGCATGCCGAATGGATGCTAAGCTCCCAGAGTGTATAAAACATGATATCTAAAAATTATATCAAATTACGTCTTTCTGTTCCCATTTAAAGAAAGTGATGAAAGAATATTAAATAATGTTTCTTGCAACAGATTTTCTTCTGCAACGTTACAGAAGTTTTAAAAAAAATTATTTATTTCGCATTTGATTTGTTAAGCGTGTGTCAGCTCAAGACGCGTCATTTTTAGTGGTTCAATCAAATCTAATGCTATTGCAACGTCATATAGTTGTTTCTTTTTCAAGAACGAATGTTTTTTTTTAATCGAAAAATTTCGCCAAGTCAAGGATTCCAGTAATACTACGAAACTATAACTAACCTTTTTCAATAATTATATTACATATATCGTAAAAAATAGCATGATTTAAATTTCTGACGGGCGAGTTTAACTTTTAAAAGCTTTTATATTGTTTTAAAAACTCGTGTTGCCATTCAAAACTCGTGTTTCTCTTAAGTACTTTGTTAATATAAATTTTTAAATTCCATATTATTTTATGAAAATAAATAAGTCTAAACTAATAAAGTATATCTATTACTAGGGGGCTAAGCCCCCTGTTCGCTGACGCTCACCTTCCCCGATTATTACTTTGCAATATTTCTTCGCAATAATTGTCTTTTCTTGGCAGAAAACAATTTTTCTATTAAAGTTAAAATTATTCACTTAACATATATGTACTAAAAGGAATTCTGTTTACTTACTCTTGTGCCTCTACTTCTCACGTCCAAATATTACTTTACCCAAATATTAGATCTCTTGGTGAACGGAAGTGATTTTTCGAAGTAATCATTTTTTAAAATAACATTTATATTCTTATAGCATTGTATTGTTCAAACAAATTTGATGAGTTCACAACCATAATTTAATACTCTCGCTAATAGTAGCAGTACTGGAAAATAAGTTCAAATTAGGGATACAAAAATATTTAAAGAAAAACAATACCTTTACGACTATTGTTACTTTTGTGCTGATGACAACCAAAACAATATGGAAATGAATGAGGGAAAACTGGATCCTACGACGTGATTTTCCGGCCAATAAAAATGCGCCG
Organism: Parasteatoda tepidariorum; assembly: GCF_982258835.1. Classification (NCBI taxonomy): domain Eukaryota; kingdom Metazoa; phylum Arthropoda; class Arachnida; order Araneae; family Theridiidae; genus Parasteatoda; species Parasteatoda tepidariorum. The sequence goes on from NC_141758.1 coordinate 91,380,462, forward strand.
ACAACAATGGAAAACTGCGACACCATCATTAGAATTTTATATATAGTAAGATATATAATTCTCTTACGTGGCTCCCAAATTTTGGCTGTATTTCTTCTCCGCCGGTGGCAACGTTTGCTTTGTTTTGAAAACACCAAAGCATTCTGCCTTTTAATGATGTGTTTCTGATCTAATATATATAATTCTCTTACGTGGCTCCCAAATTTTGGCTGAAGTACTTTGTACAACTAAATAAGATTCTTTTCACAACAGTTAAACATTTACTTTATTTTCTTCATTCATAGAGAAAACAGTCGGCAAAAAGAATTCTGTTAGGTTAAAAAAACATTTCGCTAAAAAAATAACGAATTCTAAAAGAAATAAAAATAAACAACTTAAAAAATAAAAATGCTGTTGCCAGTCACAGAATTTTTTGAAAGTTAACTTAGCAACATAAATCAAAACGACATAGAAGCGCAACTAGATCAAAATTATGATACCTGAGCGCTTGACGTAACAAATCATTCAATTCTAAAAGTGTTGTATCTCCAAATGCCCAAATTAACAATTGTGTTCTTAAAGAAATTCTATAAAAAGTTTTCAATAAACAACCTACTTCTACAACTGCTTCTTGAAGAAATTGGCTCATTGATTAAAAATATTGTTTTAATTTTACAGTACTAACTTTACTTCTACTTTCATTATTGCTATGACCCTCTTTCATTACATTTTACAACTTCATGCGAAATTTGAGGACTTTAAGTTGTTTTGTGGTTGAATACCGACATTTAGAAATGTGTACATAAAAAAAATAATATTTAGAGGTTAAGATTTGGCTCAGAAAAATTTTAATTGTTAACATTGAACTTAACAATGGAAACAATCGTTTTTGTGAAAAATTTAATTGTATTGTTGACATCAAAACTACAAATATTGTGTTTCAACTTAACAATACTACCTTAATTTATACTTTACAATTGCCTCGGAGAAATTTGAATTGTTAGCAATGACTTAAGCAGAAAGTTTTATTTTAACTAACAAATACTATATTATAATTTTAACCTTTTCTATGACTATACTCATTTTCTTACTCTTTTCTTTGTTTTTTATACATTTTATATTTTTGTGATAAAATAAAAAATTTATAGTTTTTCTGCTTCTGAACACTGATGAAAACACAAAATGATGGGCTTTATCAACAATCAAAAATATACATTTATTTTACAAATTCCATATTATTAAGGTGGCGCCCTTCAGAGAATTAAAAATACAAAATTATCTTCATCAAAGCCGATGCTTTACATCTGGCGTTCAGTGGCAGACTACTATTTCATATTGTTTTACAACACATGGCTTTAGCCCTCTGGTGGGAAAGACTTTAAAACAAAACTTACAACAGTTACTTTTCTCAACAACTGAAATTTAGAATAGTGTGATGAAACAAAATATGTGAACTGTTCGCAATTTCAAATTAATATTGAAATGTACAGGTTTAGAATTTTCTACAGTGAAAAGTTTCGGAACTTCAGTATTCAAAAGAGTATTCAAAAACTAGACGTTAAGAACGTATCCAATGAGCGAGCAAAGCGAGCATTGGATTGCGAAGCAATTCGAAATGAACTGCGATAGCAATTCCGGGGATTGGTGAGCGCCAGCGAGCAGGGGGCGAAGCCTTTTAGTTTGTAATAATTGATTAAGATTCTGATGCCATTTTTACTTTATCTTTTCTATTAGCTTATACGGAATCACTTTAAAATAAGAGGTTTTCAAAAAGGAGACTATAAATAAACAACAAAAAATTGGGTGAAATAATTTTGTATCAATGAATATGCATAAAAACATGAATAATTGCTCTTTTTGATTAAAAAAATGCTTTATGATATCATTTTCATGTCTTTTGAAAATTGAGAATTTTATTGCAAATTTATTTTTAAGAAATTAAGCTTTTGAAACCAGTGTTTCTCGACTAAAAAATGGATATTGTTGTTTAGATGTAAAGTATTTATGTAAAACATTTAAAAGTATTTATGGCGTAACTATTTAATAAGCGTTTTTGATCAACAAAACATGATGGTATTGTTGATACCTCTTTATCTCTGTCACAAGTTTGTCTTCTGAACTGCCACGTTTTTCACTTATTATTATTTTTCCGTTGTCTATATAACATGCTTACAAAAGTCAATAATTACTAAGGTATTTTAATTAGTTTTTCATCGTTATAGAGATTATTTCTCTTTATTTGCACTTAGCACTATTATTAGCTTTTGCCCTTACCAGTAACTCAACAATATTAAGGTTATATCTCTTTAATACCATTGTTTAGCTCTACTTTTAGTTATCCGACTGTATTAGTACTTAGAATTCGCCAATAATGTTGTCATTCCCTTTTACAATATATTATCAAATTTATGAAAACATAATGTGGAAGATTTATTATTATTAAAAAAAATACTTGATTTCTCAAAGCATTCAATGCCCTAATCCATAACACAGTTTTTTTAAGAGGGCCCAGTTACAATAAAAAACAATTGCTTTTAAGAAATAAAGACGTATAATTTATTCATTATTAAAAATGTTCTCAAATATTGTTTCAAAGCTTAATTAAACACGGATACATAAATCGTTCTGAAGGACATTCCATATCCATAAAAAAAGACACAATTATTTAAGGTACTCTTAAAACTTCCCATAATTCCCTATTCGACTGCAAGTGTTCAAGGGCATGAGTATCATAAGTGAACCAACTTCAGAATGATTTCATTGTATTTTATAATAACAGTCATTCGGGGGAATGATCAAAGTAAAAGATTAAAAAGTTCCGTTCTCCATACACCTTCATCTGACCTTCAGTAAGATCAAGGTACGGCTGTTCGTTTTTGCTTGGGCTCTGTCATTACGGAGTCCCTCGCCCAACGACACAGAGGAAGTGCTACGATATTTATTTGAGTAAGACAAAGTAATTACCGTGTTTGTTTCTGATTTTATAGAAGATGGTAAAAAAAAAAAAAGAGTTTTTATATCTTGGTTACCTTGAATATTATAATGTTATGTTTGTAGTTCTCATCAACACTTTAAATCCGTTGAATCTGTTTTGTCTTTATTCGCTTTTCTTTTGTGCCATAAAGTGGGATGGAATTAAAAAACTGGTTCTTGAATGCGTTGAAATATAATAAAGTTTTATCACTTCTATTGTGTTAAAATGCAAAATAAAAGAGCCATGAGTATAAAATGTTGCTTATTACGAAATTGTGTACCATAAAGGTAAAAGTAAAGGATTTCTGCTATAACCCATTAATGGCCAGAGGGTGGGGGGGGTCAATTCTTGACCAACGTCATGATTGGGGCAATGTGGTTCACACTGCGCATAGACCTCCTTTACTTCCCAGACAAGCTGACCATAAAGGTACTTACTTTAAATAAGCATTTTTTTTCGACGAATATTGATTTAAAATTCTTAAAGTAGGAAGGACATTTTTAAAATACTGTTTTAGTAGTTTAGTCAAGAAAGGGGTCAAAATTATGGGTATTTTTAAATTGTTTTTATGTTAATCGTTTTCTCTCAAATCTATAAGGCTATTTTAGAATATCAATAATCCCGATCATTTATATGAAACTTACCCGAATAATTTTAAACAAAATATTTAAAAAAATTATTTAAATGAGAAATATTAAAGAAATTATTGAAATGATATGTAAATTTCAACATCTCATTAACATTGTAATTTTTAATGAAAATAAGTTGGTAAAGAAATTTCCATGGAAATATAAAATATAAAAGCCACATTTTGAAATTTCTTTTTTAAAAATAATAAGTATTCAATAAATATTATTTCGTAGCATCAAAATAATGTTTAATAAATATCGATTTCTTCCTAGGAATAGAAAAGGGCAGTGAGCTTCCTCACAGAAAAAGGCAGTTTTAATTTTGAAAGGACATTAACTTAACACCGTAAAAATTTATCAAAATGGGTAATGTGTGATAACTGAATTTGAAATTCAGCAATTTTTAAGTTACTGTCTTATATTATTTAATGTTTATATTTTCACTCATTATCTAAGTAGGAAAAAAAATTGTAGTTTAAAAATAAAAATTAAAGCCATGCTAAGAGACAATCTCTGTGCATACATTTTTTTCAGAAGAAAGTAAACTAAAAAAATTATTTTTTAATAAACAGTTTAAAAGATTTTTTTTTAAATTGAAAATCATTAGAAAATGGACATTTGTGGGTCCATTTAAAAAAAACTATACTTATTTCAAAAATAGTTTTAAAATTTAAAATAACTTAAAAATTTATAAATGTACCTCCTTGAAAAAATAGAAACGGATATAAAATTGTAACCAGTTGAGAATAATCCTAACAAAATAAATATTTGCGTTAGTAATTAGAATTAAACCTATAAACACAGATAATTTTGGTGTGTAATTATTATGTTAACAATTAATAAATTTTTCTCACAAATAGATCAGAATAAAATGTCTAGTGCTTTTTTAGGGGATGGCGACTTATTTTTACAAAAAGGGCAAATAGGGCTCATTTATGGGGATCAAAGAGAAAACAGAAAGCGTTTTTAAAAGGGCTGCTCGCCCTTTAAAAAACGTTTAGTGAAAACACTGATGAAAACATATTTGAATGAAAAAAATTTCAAAACTGTATTTGGTACTTCTCCTAACTCGATATGCTTTTTTGTTTTTCGTAAGTTAGGTGTTTTCAATTCGTGTCCTCCTGCAATTAAAATTGATAAAAGATGAAGATATGTAAAATGTCGTGATTTTCACAAATTTTATGATAACGTTAAACATTTAGAAAGAAATTTAGAACAAAAATAAATTATAGGGAAGAAGAAAAAAATATACTTTTTAATTTATAATTTTTTTTTCTCTATCCAACCCAGAATTGTATATAACGCCGTTTGAGTCGAAACAATTTTTTTTTCTAAATCTATCAACGAAGCAGGTTTACCATGTTCAGCCAGGGCTTATGTTCATCAACCAGCATGTAGAATATACTAATTGGGAAAAAAAAACAAGTGAAAGCTTTTCGCTAACCAGTTAAGGGAGCTAGGTCTCGATATTTAAATTAAATTAAAAATATTGCCTTTTTAGATTTTACAATATTTTTGGAAACAAATGTAAACTGTTTTTTTTTTCTCAATATTTTTTCTTTTATTATTTTTGTTATTCTTTTAACGGAAAAAAAATTAGAGTTTAAGAAAAAAAATTAGAATTTTTTTAAATGTTTTATAAATTAATAATGCCCCAAATTCCTTAAGCAGTGATCACATTCAGATCATTGCGGGGCACTAGTTATAAACCATATTTCTATGGTGATAACGTAAAAGTATTTAAAACTCAAAAGGATCTTAACCTACAAAATTTTCCAATTCCTTAAGATTATAAATACTGTCGTTTAACGCTTTGATACAGAATTTTTGCTAAACATATTTTTCATATTTTGTTTCATTATTTTATATTAATTCAGGTTAAAATTGTGAAAAATATTATTTTTAGAATTTTAAGGATTTATGGTTATTAAAAAGAGCATGAAACATCAAGCTTTTCAATGTTTAAATTAAAATCTTCCAAGCACGCTAACTTCCAAACAATAATTTTTCAAATCTGCCTTAATTTGCAATTGTTTAGATATAAGAGAAACAGTTATTCATTATTGAAATTTCTTTAATTTAGTAAATCAGTTATTGATAATTTTTTGAATATGAGTAGGAAAAAAATTTGAGCTACATTTTTTGTATTTTATATTTTTGTACAAATATAATTCCGCTAATTTAACAAAGTGTTTTCAGTAATTATTAGACTGTCTTTGATAAACAAAAAATATCAAAATTTATTATGCTTGTAAGTAGAACGACAGAAAAAAATATATAAAAGGTACACCGGTGTCCCATCTGCTTCAAAGGGGTGAGTTCTTTTTATATTTAACTTCAAAGCCACAGATTTTTTTAAAGTTAAGTCAATCAATAAACAACTCAAGATGAAAGCCAAACTTATGTTTTTATTGTTCCTGTGGTGTGTAATTTATTTGAACTTAAGAATTAATATCATACATCCAAAAACTACTACTTATATATTTTGTAGTTGTTCTTGGATAGTAGAATGAATAAAAAGAATGCATAACGTAGAATGCATAAAATATTGAATAGTCCTTCTGGCGGAATTACTAAAAATCAAATTATATATTTGTAATTTTATGGGAAGAATGGATTATAATTACTAAGTTAGTAAAGTATTTTGATTAAAAATTATTTTAGATAAAACTTGTAAGAAATATGTGAATTATAACAATGAATATCGTCTGTCCAATTATTCAATTATTTAAAACAGTGTTTCCCAAAGTGTGGTATGCGTACCCCCAGGGGTACGGGAACAGTTTAGCGGGGGAACGCGTTCTTATGCGAAATATCTTGCAACAAACGAAAATTTCAAAATTTTTTATTTGAGAACAAAGACCGCCATAAAAAATTTAAGATTACGTATTTTTATATTGGCTATTTTTTGCAGAGATAATCGTTTATAATTAGTGGTGTCAACAACCAGTTATGATTTTTAATTTTTGTGCAATTTTTTTTTGTCACAGCAAAAACAATATCCTCCTTCTCACTGATGCAAATTAACTTATTAACAAAACTTTGTGCCAAAAAAGAAAAATAAACATGTTTTTAAAAAAAATACATTCATTTTTTTATTAGTGGTACACAGTGTTACGAAAAATTCAGAAAGGGTACACAAAAGTCATAAGTTGTAGCAAAAAGTCATAAGTCATAAGTGTAACAAAAGTCATAAGTCATAAAGGTAACATTTTAACAAGGCTGGCCGGCCTGTGTAGAGGTCAGGGAACTGCCCCTGCATCAGAAAGGTTCTGGGTTCGAATCCTGGGCAAGGCATTGATGTTTTTTCATTCTAGGTACTATCTGTCCTAGGTACTATGGGAGCAACGTTGGTCCACCTACTATGATGCAACTGAAAGAGTGGCCAACAAATCTGCCCTCCAGATGCCTGCACGTCGAAAGGTCATTCTCCATTTGGACATAGGGCATAAAAAAATTTTTAACAATGCCTAAAGATATTACAGATCTGCTTTCATTTTATTCTTCAAAAGTAAAGTTTGGGACTTTATTTCATTTCCTTGAGTTTTAATAAACTTTTATCTTAGATATAATAGACATTTAAGAAAACAGCGAGAAACGTAGATGCCTTTGATTAAGTGTGGTTTGTAGTTCCACGAGTGCGTGAGTTCAGCTGTCAAAAAACCCTTTCAGATAAATCTTATGTTATTTTTTATTTAATGAGGAGAAAAGTACTATTGTGTTTGCGGCGAAATAGGGGAAAGTCAATTTATCATATAGCGAAAATAAATAAATGAAATAAACTAATAATAATAGTAATAATATATACTTTAAATTAGAATAAAATTTTGCATTTTTTTTCTTCCTTTCTTTAAGTTAAAGGAATTTTGAAATTCTTCATTTATTTACATATCAGTGAAGGGACATTTTAGTGAAAGGGATTAGATTTATATACAGTTATTTATATATTTTCCAATCTCTTTGCCTTGTATTAGTCTTGAATTTTCGTAATTTTTTATTGTTATTTTTACTATAGTTTAAGAGAAAGTTGGAATTTTGATAGTTTTATTGCTCATTGCAGCTTTGTCTACAGTTGAAAAACAAATCCTGTTTGTAATTCAACTGGAATAATATAAATAGTTAGCAGGTTTTTTTGTTATTTTCAAGTCAATCAAAAATCAAAATTGCACTTTTTTATTGACATGAATGTAAAAGCATTTTATCATTTTGGCATCTAGAAAACGCATTTTAGTGAATGCAATTTGAAAAAAAAAATATACAAAAAAATTAAAATCTAATTTCTCCTTTGCTTTGTATTAGTTTCGCATTTTAGTCTAATAAACTTGTAATAAATCTATTAAATTAATATGTAAGAAAAAGGTTTACATATATTTATGTAATTTTAATACTTATTTTACCTGTAATTGCAGATTAGACTACTAGCTAAGTGGCTAACTACAGTTGAAACTTAACTGGAATTTCTTTAATAATTAACAGCTGGAAAGCTATTTCTAAGATAATGGGATTTAAAATCATTTATTTGTTAAAGAAGTGTTTTCTAAAATTGCATTATAGTGAAGCGTTTAGAAAAATGTTAAATAACTAAGGATATTATAGAAAATAAATTTAGTTTGTTTACAGATACTTCATAAAATAGTTTTCCGATAAAGAGACACCACAAAAAAAATTTCTGTCTCACAAATGGACTTTTTGAAATATTTTTCATTTTAAAAACGGATAATGTATAAAATTCAAAGTCATCTTTATTAAAAATTTTTTTAACTATGATGTATTTAATTGATAATTTAAAACTATAACCTCTTTAAAGTCATGTTTTTGTTTTTAAAAAAATAAATTAATTAAATACAATCTATTGAAAAGAACTTAATTGTAAAGTAGTTTTGAATTTAGGAATTGATTAATAAGGATCCGATTTGATCTTTTTTTGAAAACAAATTTGCTAAATTATGAATGCATTTCTCTCAATTTTATAAAGATGAACTTAGCGCAAATAGCCGGAAATAGCCATATATTTGGAATTAAAGATGTAACCGTACTGTTATTTTTCTTTCTCCATTTCTCTACCTCCCCAACATTAGTCCCTTTTCGCTTAGTGAGGCAGTAGGTAATAGGGAAAGTAAACAGCTTTCGAAACGTTCAGATGAGCAGAACAGGAAAATGTTGGATCATTTTTCGATAAGATTTTGCTATATTAAAAATTATTTTCGGATTCTAGTTTTTATGTTTTGTACCTTTTGACATCCACTTATGGGTACTTTTTAAATTTTGAAAGGTTTAAAATGAAATTGTATGTTAATTATAAGAATGTTAATAATGAGTTGAAGAATTGTATGTTAATAATAATGTAAGAATTGAACTTAAATTATATAGTAATGTAATTTTATTATTAAGAGTTGAATAATACGAATAGAATAATTTAATTAAGTTTATAGAATAATTTAATTAATAAAGTATTCTATGTTTCCTTTAGTTTATTATATTTTTATGCAATATTTAATTTATGTTTCATCTTCCTCGAAGAGAAAATCTATTGTATTACTTCTTACTCATATCTAGAAAAATATAATTTTTAGCATTTATTTGGAGTAGATTAATATTCAACAAATGTACCTTTTTTCTTGTTTTAGCCATAAGAATGCAAACAGGGTGGTAAAAATCATGAATCTTAGAAAAAAAATAAAAAATATGGCATTTTTGTAAAATACAGATGTTTTTGAAATTGTTTTTAATACCAAATTGTGTTTAATAATAGCTCAATGCTTCAAACTAAAATTGAGATTTTTATTATTTAATTATTACAAACTAATAACTGAATCAATGAAAGCATAGTTATTCCAATGCCCTCTTGATGTAAAGCAAACGAGATGTCAAGCTAAAGACCTAACTTTTCAGTTAGTTATCAAATAAGGAATAAATTGGTTAAAATCAGAATTACTCTTAGCAGAGCAAGTTTTTAATTTTTGCTTAAATAATCATAAAATTGAAGGGCGTTATTGAAATATTTATTTGATTGTAAATCAGATAAACTATCTTACACAGCTAATACCATGTTATAACTAAAAGTAATCTTCAATTCTTAAATGCGTTTAGATGTAGAATGCTATATAGAAATATATTTGGCCTAAATCAATGGATGTAAGCTATTTAATATAAAAGGATTGAAATCGGTGTTTCTTTTTAAAACAAATTAGTTGATTTAAAATTGCGATTTAAATTTTAATTTAAATTAAATGATTTAAATCTTACCAATCCTGGATACTAATACACAAAATTTATGATCATAATTTACTTTATAGCAATATGAAAAGTTATTTATTTTATTCTCGTTATAGCTCCTTGATTTTACTTTGCTTACTAGATAGTCATTTTTACCAATTAATTTCGTTTAGGAATACTTTATAAAAATATGCTTGGCCTAGATCAGTGGTTAAAATAAAATGATTGAAATCGATGTTCATTTTTAAAAAAAAAAATTATATGAAATGGCGATTTAAATCTAATTTAAATTAAATGATTGAAATCTTACGAACCTTGGATACTAATGCATCAAATATATAAGTACTATTTACTTAATCAAATCAATATGAAAAGTTATTTATTTTACTTCCGTTATAGCTTCCTGATTTTATTTAACTAAATAGGCAGTCATTTTTTTCTCCTCTAAGATTGCATGCCAGTATTTTCTATATTCACTTCTGACCTGAAAGTAGGGCATATGCTCACTCATAATACGTATATGTTGTTTGAAAGAATTTACTTTTAAGTTATCTTCAGTAATAGCAAACAATACAAGCCCCATAATTACTTGTGTGTATATGGCAAACATAATCTAATGGAGTTCTGCAGTTCTTATTATCACCCATTGTTTCACCTTTACTTCAGACACCATTTTTGTTCAAAAGTAATATCCAATGTTTTGTTCATGCCCACATCAAAAAAACATGTTCTTTCGTTTAAGAGAGTCAAAAATAGTTTTTTTAAATAGTTTTATGGAAAGATTAAAATCATGATTTCTCGATTTAGTGTTTGTGAATTGAAAGAGAACAACGAATAAATTTACTTGCTTTGCGAAGAGCAATTCTTTTTTTTTTTTTTTTGAATTACTTGTAATGTGGAAAAGATATTCTTTTTATGGATGCATTATAGTTCACTAGTTCAATATGTAATTGAAAACTTGCAGCTTCAAAAATAAAACGTGTTACTAAATGTGATTCCTTAAACCTCAGGTGTTTTTTGGAGCATTGAAAATTAATAATGAATCTTTTATCTCTTTCACGTTATAATAGATTGAAATTATATGAGTATCAACTTTGAAATTATATACATTGAAAATTAATAATGAATCATTTAAATTAATAATGAATCATTTAAATTAATAATGAATCATTTAAATTAATAATGAATCATTTAAATTAATAATGAATCATTTAAATTAATAATGAATCTGAATAATGAACAATGAATCATTTAAATTATTCATATCTATATATATTAATCTGAATAATGAATAATGATAATCTGAATAATGAATCATTTAAATTAATAATGAATCTGAATAATGAATAATGAATCATTTAAATTATTCATATCTATATATATTAATCTGAATAATGAATAATAATTAATCTGAATAATGAACATTTAAATTAATAATGAATCATTGAAAATTAATAATGAATCTTTTATCTCTTTCACGTTATAATATATTGAAATTATATGAGTATCGACTTTGAAATTATATACATTGAAAATCTATATATATATTTCTCTTACACGGCACCAAAAAAAAAGCCTCATTACAACTCCTCGAATGGCAACGTTAGAAAATCGACCAATGATTGCTGCTAAAAATGTCACATGGCAAATCTAGTTGAGGTGGCTCAACATATAGCGCTTTTAAAAAAGGAAACAATAACCAGAGTGAGCATTATCAGGTTGTTCAATTCAGCTGCGGCAATCTCATACAATTAGGCTAGGCAGAAGTAAGTAGTAGATCTCTATTTTAGTATTTTGTCGAAAGCGCTTTTCTGAAGTACTTTGTACAACACTTCACAACACTTCACTTTTTCACAACACTTAAATATTTACTTTATTTTCCTCATTTATAGAGAAAACAGTCGGCAAAGAATTCTGTAGGGTTAAAAAACATTTCGCTAAAAAATGAACGAATTCTAAAAGAAATAAAAATAAACAACTTAAAAAATAAAAATGCTGTTGCCAGCCATAGAATTTATTGAAAGTTAACTTAGCAACATAAATCAAAATGACATAGAAGCGCAACTAGATCAAAATTATGATACCTGAGCGCTTGACGTAACAAATCTTTCAATTCTGTAAGTGTTGTATCGCCAAATGCCCAAATTAACAATTGCAATTTCAAATTAATATTGAAATGTACAGGTTTAGAATTTTCTACAGTGAAATGTTTTCGGAACTTCAGTATTCAAAAAAGTATACAAAAGCTAGACGTTAAGAACGTATCCAATGAGCGAGCATAGCAAGCATTGGATTGCGAAGCAATCCGAAATGAACTGCGAAGGCAGTTCCGGGAGTTGGCGAGCGCCAGCGAGTAGGGGGCGAAGCTTCCTAGTTAATAATGAATCATTTATCTCTTTGACGCAGATGGGGCATCGGTGTCTCTTTTATGTGTTTTTTCTGACTCTCTAATTTTAAGCAAAAATGTATTTTTGTATTTTTTAATTTTCAAAAACAAACAGTCTAGTAGTTACTAAAAAATCTGTAAGATTATCAGAATTATATTTATACTAAATTATATAATCCAAAAAAGTAGTTTTAAATTTTTTTTTCCATCCGTATTCAAAATTTCATTAATAATTTATTTTTTAAATTACAGACATTTAAATGACAAATAACTTTTTTTAGACTTAAATAATTGCAAATTTAAAAAAATATTGTTTGGAAGATTTTTTCCTTTAAATCAAAAAAAGACACTGGTATTTCATGCTGTATTAACCGTAAATTATTAAAATGGTAAATATAATATTTTACATATTTTGTCCTAAATTAATATAAAATAATAAAAAATAAAGCTTCTGCATCAGACAAGGAACTAATTGTATTTGAAAATTTATACAATAGTCTCGATTCTTTAAAGACTGATAGTGAATTTTATCATTAGATGCATTTCTATGTTTACTAGACAACAGATTTCATCAAATTTGTTTTCAAATGAAAACTAAACTTTAATATAAAAATACAGCGACCTATAAATTACTCCCTCTAGTGTTATTTCAATATTTTGATTTTAAAAGTGGATTTTTTTCACCATTTTTTAAAAAATACTTTTGAATTTTTTCTACTCGATACAAAATTGTTGCTTACGTGGAAAAAATTGTTGCGGCATAACATTTGGAAAACTATTTTCTTTCTATTAATGTAAAATAAACTCTAAATGCTAATTTTTATCTCAGAGATTGTTTGAGGGAAAATAAAGCAAAGAAGCAGTGTATACTGGTTTTGTAAAAACCAAGAAATGCATTTTAAAACAAAAATGAATAATTTGTAATTAAAATGTATTTTCATTAAACTCAATCTCTCAAAAACAAAAAGAAGAAAATTTGTGCTTAAAAACCAATATTTTCTCTTTTTTTATTCTTTATTCTTCTGGTCAGAATTTTTTTTCTTAATATAAATATGCTACATAACTGAATGTATAAATAAATCTTTATTAGCCTTTAGCTTTTACGCTTACATTCACACCTTTTCACAAGGAAATTTGCTTCTCACATTCTATTCTTCTTCGAATTGAGGGCAAAGTCGTTTATAGTCCCCATACCCTCAGTTTGTTAGTGGTTCAGAATTCATCTCAGAAATCAAAGCATTGCGTAGGATGTAAAATATGAGCTTTAACCTCACCTTCCACTTCGCAACCTCTCTACGTTATTGTGTCCGGAATCCCCAAACGTTTTGCTTTGATTACGGATGAGTGAGTGAATAAGATGTCTGATTCGGCATCTTTGCCTTTTTAACCTATCACCTTTGGTGTGATTTATCGATAAATTTCCTGTAAAAGGCCCTCTTTTGTAGTTGTATGTCGTCTGATCAGATTGAAAGAAGAGCAGCATGATGACTTATTTTTTTCTTAAAAAAAGGTGGAGATTGAAATTAAAAATATTTTTTTCTTATTAATACCTATTGTATATTTTCAATAGTAAATGATTTTCACTTCAGAATTTAAAATAATGCGGGATTTTAATAGTTTTTAAACATAGGTGACTAAAAAATAATTTAAGGAGAGTTTAATTTACAAATTAAGTCAAAAAATGTTTTAGATGTTTGAATTTCAAAAAAAAAAAAAAAAATTAATGCAATCATACAAATTTACAAATGTAAACTTCAGAAAGCTTCATAAAAATCTTTATAACAATTATATTAATTTTAGTAGAATGCATTTTTACATTGGAATGCAAACTTAATTTGCCATACTCTTTTTTTAACCTTAATTCAATCGCGCATAAGTTTTTCTACTCGTTTCAATTAAACACTCTAATTAATATAAACTGTATTTTAAGCAACATATTTTTTATAATAAAGTTGTAAACTCAACTTCAGAAAAATTCCTAAAAGAATTACGAAAGTTGTGATAACATTGACAATTCGTGCACCTTGCTTTACATGTCGGTGTCTAAAGGAATTAATATTTTAAACAATCCAAAATGATTTCCCTCTTTACTTCTCGGATATAGTATTTCAGCCTGATGATTATCTGGCATGTCAAATAATTTGTTCAGATTGATAGTTCAGACTTAGCAATCGACACTTGTGTAAGTTGTATAGAGATTAATACTTAGAACAATACACATTGATTTTCTTTTTTTGCTTCTCGAGTATAAGTATCTTAGCCTGATGGCTATCTCTAATGTCAAATAATTGATTGAAATTGATACTTCAGAATTAACAATCAGCACTTGTGTAAGTAGTAGAGATCTTAATTTTTTTACTCATCATTGAGCAATTTACTTTTAACATTTTAACTGTATTAGCATTTCAAATGTTTGAAAAAAATTGTCGGCTTGTAGTAATTTCACGATAGGTAAAAGTTTTCTGTATGTTTTCATTACTTGCTATGTTCTATTCACCGTGAAAATTAAAGATGACGATTAGGGAATTACAAATTAAGTATATAGTGCCTTTTCTTGTCAAAAAGTCATAAAAACAAATCATCTTTTCCTAGCAAGAAAATTTCAATTTAGTTTATTATGGTTTACATAATTTAGAATTCAACTATTTTATTTCAATGAATATTTGGATAGCAACCATATTTAATAAGCGTGTGAAGAAATGTAAAAACATTGATTTTGTTTCTGTCGTATATTTAATCGGTAAACGTCATTCTGTATTTCAAAAAAGTAAATACTGTTAAATTTTTAAAAAAAAAGCCTGACAACATTTTTTGATAGGTATTATTTTACATTTTGCATTGCTAGTGTTTTATTTGAATAATAAAATCTAGTATGCTAATATTGTTATAAATAGAAGAACCGCTTGAAACGAATGAGCGTATGTCATATTCTTTCAGGAAATTATTGCAAAAACGTCTTTACCTTCATATAAAAATTCTCATTTTCAAAAAATCCCTAATAAAAATGAGTTTATTTTTATCAGTGATGAATAAATTAGATAACTTTTGTTTGTGTTCTCAAATACTCATGTTATATCTCTGGCAGGGAGATGAAAGAAAAAAAAAGTAGATTTGATCTAATCCCTACGCTAGATCATCAATTTAAGCAAGATGTTAAAATAATAACTCTGTATGGTGATTTCACCAAAGAAAGTAAATGACTTGATACAATCCGTTTAACTGCTTTAGTGAAAAGATGAAATAAAAAAGTCAAGACTGGCGCAACTATATGTTTCGCTTGTTACCACACCCCATAATCTCACCGCTCCCTTCGAATTAATGAAAATTTTATTGTACGGAATGCGGCCATTGTTAATAATCACTGTTTATTATGTTTAATTAATCGGATTAATCAAGAGAAATAAGTGTCATTGCCCGGTTTACACTACACTGATGTTTTGCAAGGTTAAATGTTCCTTATCGGCACATAGTTGTCCTTACTTTTACAGATTGGTATGCCCTACATTAACGTTTTTTTAACGTTAGGTGCCACAGCAAAGCATAACTAAAAATTTATGTTTATGTAATGTTAAGTGCTACTGTACGGTACACATTTGCCCTGTATATCCTAGACTGATGTTTTTAAGATTTAAAGTCTCAGTGCCGGGTATACTTTTACCTCCTACACCTTACGCTGACATTTTTTTCAAGATTGTGTTCCGCTGCCAGATATTCACATCCATGCATACTTTAGCCAACTTACTTGGCTATTAATATTACATTACATTGACCGCAACATCTAAGGAATATTATTTTATCTTCTTGCTAATACAGCAAACTCACCCTACAGAATTTTTGTTTTAACATTTTGCGAGAATTGCTAGCTTAGGGATTTGCTCAAATCTTCGTTTTTATTCATCGATCTGTGGCATATCCACTATCGAGCAGATTGAATACTATACACGACGCGTATGAATATTACACACACTAATAATATTAATTATAACTATAACACTCAGCCCTGAATTTCATCCTTTCCGCCCCTACCAGTTAACAGCCGATGCCAGAAATTTTATTGGAAATGGAAAAATTACAATGCAGGTTTATTACGGTTCTACATACAGCATAGGATATGAAAGAAAAATATTGTTTCTACGGTATAAATACATTGAAATTAAATTTAAAAATCATTATACGACAATCCTACATGCAACATAGATCTGTGAACTTTGAAGCAGATGCATAACAATGATTGATTTGTTATTATGATCGACATTAAGCTGTTCTTTCATGATAGTAATATATAAAATGTTTCGCTTGTCGTAATTACATGGTAAAATGCGTGTTTATAAGTTTGATACTAACATCATTAAATTTTCAACGCCAATAATACAAAAGTGCTGTCGGTTTTCTTTGAATTTTAAGAATTGAAGGCAAAAACTGAAATATTGTCTGATAATGTATGATAATACTTTATAAACATAAGGAAATAAAAATATACTGAACGTAATACATAAAAATATATCAATACATAATGTGAAATATGTACATAAAGATAAAATAGAGCAGATCTGTTGGAAAAATTTTTAAACTTATCTATGAAATCAACATACTAGCATGTAAAATTAAAAAAGTTTTTTTGATAAATATTGTTAAGTTTACTTATAAAATGTTTATGCAAATGTTAATGCAAATGTTTACATAACTGATACAGTAAAAAAGTTTAACATATTCAATTTCACACGAATGATTATAAAATGGAGGCTTTTCACTATACTTTAATTGCTAAAAATTTAAGAGCACGCGCATTCATATCATGATGTTATTAATTCAAGGAAAAAGACATCATAATGCTATTAAATCAAACTTCATTATGAGTTAAATCCAAAATAGCCACCATTTGCAGTTTAAAATACATTACGCTAGCCAAATTTAATATTATGTATTATTTATAGAATTCAATTTTAAAAACTTGATTTGATCCAATAACACAGTAATTATTTTCTTTCCTTGTAAATCAGATTTAAGAAGTGTTTAAGAAAGTGAAGAAAAAAAACAACATATTATGAAATATCATTTCTATGATTCGCTTTTAAAGATGGCGTCATTTGCGAGTTAATTGTAATCAACACTTTTGCTTTCTCTTACATTACGAACTTTTTTGTTGAATGATATACCTGGCGAAATTGAAAGGAAGTTTCGAGTCGTGATGGTGGAAAAAGCTTTTGTCTCGATTAATTATTTTCCGTATTTTAGCACTCTCTTTTTTGTGTGCTTTATTTATCTATTTTTTTCTCGCTATAAATAGGTTTAGAGATCGGTCATATATTAACCCAGTGACTTTAGAAGGTCAGTAAAATAAAAATAAGAGTATCTAATTCATTTCATGAGATTTTCACTTCGAGGGATTGTTTATATAGTATGGGAGAAAAAAAAGAGTTTTGAATATTTTAGGTTTTTTGTTAATTTCGAGATAATTATTTACGAAAACAGGTTTCAAACAACACCTTTGCGATTGTTTCCAAAAACAAAGGCTCGTTTTTCGATGTAAATTTAGTAATTACATTATTATCAAAAACTATCATACCTATAAACACGTTTAACTATTCTCTTCGCTGTAATCTTTTTTTAAATAGTTTATAAGAGAAATTTTGCGAGACACTATCTGTTTCTTCGATTTTTATCTGATTTATTTAATTATCTGTTAGCGGGTGTATTATTTACTAAGTTTTCGCCAGGCTCAGTATTCAATATTCAAACAAATGTTCAGCTAAAAATTAGAAATTATTGCTCAATAAAGCTTCATCTGAATGGCTGACGATTTTAGCAAATCTTGTTTAGTCAGGGTGTTGTTAACATGTTCATTGATTGCCAACATTAAATTGCATTCCTTATCTATATTTTAATAAATATTTAAGAATATTCTACTTTAAGTCAATTTTTTATAAAAAATTAAAGGGAACTAAGAAAAAAAATAAGCGAACTTTTAATTCGTGGTCTCTGACTCGAATTATTAGTTACAGAATATATTAAAGTGTTACTTGCTTGAAAGATAAAGTTTTGAAAAGTAGCTATTCTCAAAAAATAAAATCTTAAATTCTGTGGGACTTCCTCTATGGGTCAAACATTACTAGACAGTGCCATTATTTTTAATGACAAAACTGATAAAAGACTTCTTCGCTATAAGAAGCATTAATTGCATCGCCAAGCAATAGAAACATAACTTAAGCTGCTATAGAACCTACACTTAAAAAAAACAATTAAATTTCTAAGTTTAGCATTATACAGAAATCACTGTCTTTACTCTTGTATCTATTGTATATATATATTAATTTTATTTTCTCCAGCTTTTCTAACTCAATTGTATAGTTGACAATAATCTTCATGAATTGGATTAACATTTTAAATCATCAATCATTTTTTTTCTATTAATTTTTTATCAAATACATAGTAAAAAAATTAATATTTTCTTAGTTTTAATAAAATCAATTGTCCATAGTTAAAATAAAATAAAAATAATGAAGCAGAGGGGAAAGCAAGAGTAGCCATCTAAGAGTTTTTGAAAAAAAAAATGTTTTTTTTTTGTCTCACAGAAATATTAATTTTTAGGTGTTAGACACTTGCTCACACATTATCACCATTTAAGATACAGGAAAGGAATCACCATTTAAGATAAGGCTGTAATAAAATTTATAAAAAGGCTCATTCAGGGCTAAGAAAAAATTATTTATTTTAACGAAAAAGCATTTATCAAACGAACTGCAGCAGTAAAACCAGCTTACTAAGATGCTTCTAAAGAACTTTAAATTACACAAATCGAAAAGAAAACGAAATCTGTTCGATTTAATTTAAAATTTATTATTTAAATCACAATTAAAGTAATAAAAACAATTTGTTGAAATCTATTTTTTATTTATATGTAAATTTTCAAAGCGTCATATTGTGATTGAACTTTTATTTGGTTAAAGATTTTTTTAATGCACCATTTTATTACGATTGTAAGACTGACTACAAACTAGATAAATAATGTAGTTCTAAATTCCTTTGTTATTTTTTTAAAAAAATATACTCCTCTAAATGTTGGAACATAGCAATATTCATGATTATATTGTTATCAGAATGATGTAATATCATATTTTTGCGGCCACTAACGATAGTAAACGAAATATCATGTACACTATCTACCAATAAGTATTTGGACACACGTGATTGAAAAGAAAAACAAACTTCATCCATAATCAATAGCTGGTAGAGCCTCCTCGAGAGGCAATTACAGCGTGAACCCCCCATGGCGTACTTTCCTCGAGTCCTTGTGTGACGACTACGACTAGTGGTATTTTCTTCCCCTCGGTTTGAAGAAGACATGTAAGTTCCCTCACCGATTTTGGACGGCTAGTACTCTCCTTAATTCGGCGATCCAACTCGTCCCAGAGGTTCTCGATAGGGTTCAGGTCTGGACTCTGGACAGGCCAATCCTTTCGATTAACCTCATTGTCACCATATCAAGCCTTGGGAGCCGCAATGGCTCAGGGGATAGAGCGTTCGCCTTCCAATAAGATGAACCGGGGTTCGATCCCGGCGATGGCTGGTCGATACGAATTCCGCATCCGGCTTGCACCAACCACAGTGCTGACATGAAAATATCCTCAGTGGTAGATGGATCATGGGTTAGAATCCCCTTGCCGTCAGACTAACCGTGGGAGATTCCCGTGGTCTTCCTCTCCACGTAACGCAAATGCGGGTTAGTTCCATCGAAAAGTCCTCCAAGAAGGCTTATTTCTCCCAATACTTGATCCAGCTGTTTCCTTGTCTTCCGGATTGGGTTCAAAATTACAAGGCTACGGAGTTGAACATTAGTAGTCGTAAACCCAAACTTGGGTCGGCTGTTCAACGACGGTTGTAAAATAAAAATAAAATACCAAATCTTGATGACCCTCGCAACATGACAGCTGGCATTGCGTCCTGGAAGTAACAGGGGTCCACCCCGTAAAACTGACACACAACGTAGGAAGCACATTGTCATACAAAATAGTGCAGTAGACATCAGTGCATGGGACTAATGCCGATGTTGTTCCCTACACGATATAAACCGGCGGAGGGCGTGACGTATCTCAAGACGGCAGATATAGTCATTTGCATAGTTGTCCAAATACTTATTGGTAGATAGTGTTTTTTTAATGGCGGGCACTTGGAACTATTGTCCATTGGCCAAAGAAAGTGCCAGAACTGCTACCTCTCTTTTCGTTACCTAGTGGGGCACCTGTGGCGAAGCCACGGCGGTGGACCAGCGTCGCCCACGTCGCACTACCACAACCCGTTTATAGGGCGGGTCACATTCACACACAAAGGAGAAAGGACATACAACACAGATAGAGAGAAAGAAACATCCATGCCTTACCCAGGATTCGAACCCGGAACCTTTCTGATACAAGGACAGTTCCCTGCCCCCTACATAGGTCGGTCGGCTGGTAGATAGTGTTTAAACATCTTTTTAGATTTCAATCCATCATCTATTACATTAGAAATAACAACAGAAAAATTAATTGCCGAGAATTTATATTTTGTTTCGACATTTTTTTTTTTTTTTGAAATAACATTTTGCTTTTCAAACAAACATTATAAAAATAGGTTATTTAAATATTTTCCATTTGAAGGGAGTTAGAGACTATGCATAACAAAGTAATATACAATAAAAGACGTAAATTTCCTGCATTCCATTTGTTTTCCAACTAATATCGCTCTTAAAAAACGCTAAAAACTACTCAGGAATGTTATGAAAAAAATTTAATCTCCACGTATTTTTCTGCAAACTTTACATTCGGAGACAAGTGTTTATTTTTTATATAGCGATCTAATGAATCTGTTTACTGATTATAAAAGGAAATATTATCTAAGAGCAGCCGCGTGGAACCAAATATCCTCGATCCAAATGTGGGACCTCTTTAAACGAGAATGAAATTCAAAATATTTCTCATGATTTTCTTGAGAGCATAGTATTTAACCCTTCCTATCTGTTACAAATCGCTCAAGCATATCATTTATCAAACTTAGTGAGCGTAAAATCACGATCAGATAAAATCACAAGTTTTGTGTTTCAGTATTCACGACTTAAAAGGGATCTATAGATAATAAATTGGCTTATGGAAGCATCAATTAAACCACCGTTTTTTACGTTAATATCTAATTAAAATGCTAACAATAAATCACTGCATACAACTGTACCTCTGAGAGGTCAAACAATGTCTAAACATATGCGTTAGTTGCATATTTTATCATATACCAAATACAATGAATAATAATAATTAGTATGTGATGTTTTAATTATGTCCAATGTGCATTTCAAGTCATCGTTTATAATAAAGTTTGAAAGAAATATTTTAAACTGTAATCTAATCACCATTAAATTACATTAAATGGTACATTAAATGCAACGCTATTAAATATTGTTACATTATTAATAATATTACATCATTAAATGCTCCATTAAATTTTTTCCAAAAAATGAGAATATCAAAAAATAAATGAATTGAAACGTTTTGCAATTGTGTAGTTTTATTGATTTTTATACTGCTTTTGATGTACACAGAATACAATACAATAAAAAATACTTCGACAACTACGATTACTCTACCTTAACCATGTGAAGGTTCTTAAGAGAGTTTTGTTCATGTAGCGCAAATTCTGGTTAGTTTTACTCGAAAAATCTTCCATGAAAGCTGTTAGGTTTTGATATTTTCTTTGGATCTGATGCCTCAACTCAATAAAGGATGGGAAAGGGCACTGGGCCCATGTTCTAGAGTTCGTGGGTTCGATCTCAGCCCGGCCGAAGACTCCTCGTCTAGTAAATGGTGACTGATACATGTTAAATCTGTCGAGTCACAAAGTCCTCCATGTTCCCATAACAAATCAATACCTGTGTGGGTACTGATCGAGGAGTTTCCCTGTCTTCTGGATTGGGTTCAAAATTACAAGACTACGGATTTGAACATTAGTAGCCGTAAACCCATGAAATTGGGTCAGCTGTTCAATGACGGTTATAAAATAAAAATATAAAATAAAGGATGGGAGATGATTTTGAAAATTAATAAATCTCTAGAATTGCAGTGTTTTCTATTTGGGATTAAATGTACAAAACTACAGACATGAATGTTGTTTGCTAAAATCAAAATGCATGGAAAACTACGTAAATAGATTATTAACTAAGTAGTAGATTGTTTGTTGATTTTGATAAAAAAAATTAAAACAAATAGTTTTTATCATGTATAAAATAAAAACTTTTTTATTTCTTTTTCACGACGCTCATACTTTTTTGATATTATGTTTAAATAGCTAATTAGTAGACTTGAGACTCGAATTATTAAAAAATGTGTATGATAAAATTAGTTAAAACAATAATTTTTACACTAATACAGGCAAACAAGGTATAAGTTGTAGTAATTCCATCTTGTTGAGTAAGCTTGCTGTAGTTTATTTGTTGCAGTTCCCTCCTTGAGCTTGTTATAGTTGCTTAGAAACGCTTGTTGTAGTTGCTGCTTGAGATTGTTATGGTTTCCTAGCTGCGCTTGTTACATTTGCACTAGTTACATCTATTGTAGTGTTCTTACGAGTTTTAATTCTATTTTTTACCGGTTTTTAAAGAAATTCACACTTATTATACTTTGAATTACTGTTCACACGATTTTAAATTTTAAGAAAATTCTATTTCTAGTGTTTTTAACTAATATAATGACAATGATGTGTGAAAAGTAAGAAGAAAAGATCTCTCCTTTAAGGAACAATTCTTAATTTGTTAATGACCCCGTGATCCAAATCTAGGGTGTGGATTATATTAAAGGAGTATCCAGGCAATAGAATCTAATTCGTGCTTAATACACCCAGCACCTACTATCCTTCCCACATTTTGCCTACAGGAAGACCAGTTACATACGATATCACCCTAAGTTGATGCTATTGTTAAAGCTTAAACATGCCAAGAGTTCAGGGCGTATGGTGATGGTAAAAGTATGAATTAAAAGAAATACAATTTTGGGTGTATTTATTTAATAAGAAAAATAAAACATTCATGACTTTCACTGGAATTTTATTTTATTAAGATACAATAATTTCCGTTAATTCATGTCATGACATTTTCTAAAGGTTGTATCAATGAAATTATCTATGCATATTTTGTAATAATTTTATTATCCTTTATACTGAGCTTGTTATTGCCATTATGTAAACAACACATAAAGGTTTTATAGATGTTTTTCAACAATTATGGAATGTTATCAATCAGAATTTTTGCGTAATACTTTTATATACATTAAAATGATGTAAATGGAGAAATTGTAGAAATCAGATACAAAGCCTAGAGTTGGCCTACATTTTCAATGATTATGTGTAAATTTGATATGATTATAACCATTAATGATTTAAATGTAAGATTCATAAATTGACTAATTTTATGAATTGATAGAATTTGTAATTGCTATAAGTTTTTGCAAAAAAAACATGTATTTTTTTATTCTTAGAATATTTTAGTGCTATTTTTCTTTTTATGCTATTGTTTCATTGTGACTTAAGATAAAGCACTTATTTGAAAGTTAGAATTTTGCGTATAATTTTTGTAGATTAATTCTAATATAAACGGGTAATATTACTAGGTAGAATTAATTTAAAAAAAAAATTCTTTTATTTGTTTGAAGTGAAATAATGGTACAACTAAAGTACCATTAAATTAGATTTTGGAATAAAAATTTTAAAATAATCATTTTAAAACATATATAATACTATTAATAGATAATATTTGTGAGCTGTATAAATTGATATGAATTTTTAAGTTTTCTAGATAGGATTTTCTGACCCTGGGCATTTGTCTTAAAAAATCAATACATATAAAAAATATTTCGAGTGGGTAATAAAATACTGAACAAAAAGGCGCTTGATCAAAGAGTAATTCGAATACATATATCATTTTTAATTTATTCGTGTAATCCGTAAAGTTTATCTATAAGTTATAGGTTGTCTGTAAAGTTTATAGTTTTATATATGTTTCCGTTCTCATTATTCTACAGTTTTGTGCTTCAAAACCGCCAATAAAAACACTATGATTTATAAAATCACGAAAGGTTGATTCTAGTTTTGTAATACTTAGACTTTTAGGTATTTTAAATGGTAGAACACATCTCATCATTTCTATAGCAAAACAACTTTAAATTAAGCGGACTGAGCAAAATCTCGTTTGAATCAAATAACACCAGTCTTGTTTAAATCAAATATCCGGTTCAAATTCTAGATATGGCATAATATTGCTGGGCGAAAATATAGCGCAGATAAACTTGTACTGTTATTGGCGTATAATAATATATAATATGCCGTGATAATATGGCGTATAATAATATATAATATGCC
Organism: Parasteatoda tepidariorum; assembly: GCF_982258835.1. Classification (NCBI taxonomy): domain Eukaryota; kingdom Metazoa; phylum Arthropoda; class Arachnida; order Araneae; family Theridiidae; genus Parasteatoda; species Parasteatoda tepidariorum. The sequence goes on from NC_141758.1 coordinate 91,405,015, forward strand.
CTATGTCAGTGTTAAAAATTTCATAGGACAAATTTCTCTGTTCATTATACTATTAATGTGTCATATGAAATTACTACGTGCGATATCTCGCGTAGAAAATACTCATATCAAGTATATTAAATTAGTAATCTTCTATCTATCTATCTATATATATATTTCTCTTACACGGCGATAAAAAAAAGCCTCATTACAACTCCCCGAATTGCAACGCTAGAAAATAGACCAATCATTGCTGCTAAAAATGTCACATGCTAAATCCAGCTAAGATGGCTCAACATGTAGCGCTTTTAAAAACGGAAACTGAAATAACCAGGGAGAGCATAAGCTAGGCAGAAGTCTTTGTCGATAGATCTCTATTTTAGTTTTTTGTCGAAAGCGTTTTTTTCACGAATTTAAGTATTACGAATTTATTTTACAATTTTTTATTTATGTCACGAATTTATTTGTTTTACTAGAATTTATTTGCTTATGCAGGTTTTTCCATTGCAATTCACTTATTTCAATTTTTAATAGACGTAAGTATAGCCGAAATTTTAACCTTTTTAAAGAGATATCAGTTTTAGAAATTTTATCTTAAGATTTTATACTATAGCACATTTCTAATAGATTTAATGAATTACATGTCATTTATTTGAATTCAAATTTATTTTAAGGACTCAGTATTTACTAAAAAGATGTAATTTTTTTTAGAAAAAAAAGTTGTTGATTGTTTTGAATTCTTAGAATTTTGTGCATTTGCAATGTACCTAAGTTAGTAGCGAGCAAAGGGAGCTTGGTTTGCGAAGCAAACCATATAACATTGCGTAGCAATTTTCGGGGGTTGGTGAGCGTTAGCGAGCAGGGGGCGCAGCCCACTAGTATTATATAAAACGCTTATTCGTACGTATGTATGTATCAATAAAACCGATGATATTTCTTTTCTCGCTCTGGCAACAGTTTTCATTTTTAATTGATTGGATTCGGCGCGCAAGAGCACGTAGTGAGCAACCAGATAACAATAACCAGAGTGAGCATTATCAGGTTGTTCATTTCAGATTCCTGCACTAAAAACATGACAATATTTAATTTAAACTCAATTAGGAATTAATTAATTAATTGGGTATAATATAGCCTACGTCACAGGTTGTGTTGTTCCTACTAAATTTAACCCATGAACGGCATTTTCTGCGAGCCTAACTTCAAGCCACAAATAAACAAACGAAGTGTTCGATCGTTTAAATAGCTGCTCGCCAGATTTTATTGCATTATAAAGAAAAGTTATTGAAACTAAATACAACTAAATAAACAACAACAACTAAAACAAATAACAACAACTACTAATAACAACAACTAAATAAACAACAACTCAATTCCATTCGTTTAGCATTGCGTCATATGTTGTTCCTACTAAATCGAAGTAGTTGTGTTTTTTTCATATTATACCCAATTGAAGTGAGAATGCTTTAAAAAGCCGCTGTTGAATTGATATTTTTCAACTGGGAGCTACCTAAACGTCTAAAAACCGTTTAAGTGTTTGTATTGAATGCATTGAATTTTTTTATATTTCGCGTTTATTTATGCATTGAATTTTCACGCTTTAAAATGCAGAATATTAGTGAAGCAATATTTGATAATTTATTTTGCTAATATGTTTCTTATTTAGCTAATGTTTTGATTTTTTCACCGTGTACAATCTAAATAGCTAATATACTTTTTTAAAAGCCAATAAGAACATTGGTAGAATTCTTCTACATAAGTACAATACTATGTCTTTGATGATAAAATACTATGTCTTTGATGATAATATATTATGTCTTTGTGCTAGAACATTGTGTTCATTGGCGAGCGAGAGCAGCGAGCCATGGTTCACGGCGTGAACCACATAGGATTGCGTAGCAATTCTCGGGGGTTGGCGAGCGTTAGCGAGCAGGGCGCGAAGCCTCCTAGTATTATATAAAACGCTAATACGTACGTATGTATGTATCAATAAAACCGATGATATTTCTTTTCTCGCGCTGGCAACAGTTTTCATTTTTAATTGATTGGATTCGGCGCGCAAGAGCACGTAGTGAGCATCATATGGCTAATCCATGTTATATAAAATGCTAATACGTTTTAATTGATAGGCTTCGGCGCGCAAGAGCACGTAGTGAGCATCATATGTTTATCTATCTCCGATTGTCACCGAGAAAAGAACGGTTGGTTGGTTATGAGTACTGAAATAGTTCCTTTTCGTTGGCAGAAATGAGAAGTGTTATGCTATTGCTATTTTATTTTGAATTGAGCGCTTTACTATTCCACGTTTTGTTACATTATCTTTACATCCGGCGTTCAGTGGCAGACTACTATTTCATATTGTTTTACAACACATGGCTTTAGCCCTTTTGTGGGAAAGACTTTAAAACAAAACTTACAACAGTTACTTTTCTCAACAACTGAAATTTAGAATAGTGTGATTAAGAAAAATATGTGAACTGTTTGCAATTTCAAATTAATATTGAAATGTACAGGTTTAGAATTTTCTACAGTGAAAAGTTTTCGGAACTTCAGTGTTCAAAAAAGTATACAAAAGCTAGACGTTAAGAACGTATCCAATGAGCGAGTAAAGCGAGCATCGGATTGCGAAGCAATCCGAAATGAACTGCGAAAGCAGTTCCGGGGGTTGGCGAGCACCAGCGAGCAGAGGGCGAAGCCTCCTAGTACTGTGAAATTGAAATTTTGTCAGCCTCGGGAAGAATGGGAAATTTCTGAATGTGTAATAAAAATTTCTGTGGTAGTAGTTAGTTCTATGATTAATAATACTAAGTTTTCTATTTCAAATAATAAAAGTTCGCTATTTTAAATAGAGCAAACCTTATAAAATGAATACATTCTGTTTCAATTTAATGTGTCCAATTTTATTGAATAATTAGCTGAATTACCGTTCTTGGAGCTGGGTAAAAAAGTAAATAGTGAAATTATCAGTATGAAATAATACTTAATCATGTACAAAATAGAAAGACATGTAACAACACAATAAATAAAGCTAAAATAATTTCAATTTTATTTATTTATCATTTGTCACCCTTTCTTAAAATTTGGTAACTATTAAAACTACACCAATTGAAATGGTAATGCTGATAAGAAAATTTTCTTGCTTTTCTCCTAAACGAACTACTGCCATTTCTCCATTAATTTTTCTTTTTAACACGTATCTTATTTTTTTTATCTCCTTAGTACCTATTACCAAATTTAATATTTATTATATATTTTATATATTTTACATTTACCTTAAACGAATTAGTACTATTTCTTCATCAATTTTTCTTTTCCGTACATTCCTTTTTTTAAATGTTAATAAACATCTATTTTTAATTATTTAGTTCAATATAATCACTTTTTTGAGGCATAACAATAAGCAAAATAAACATGTGGTTTAGAAATACTAATTTGGTGAAGTATTCCCCGAATGCTACAACGTTCGTTTTTAGTTTATTAGCGAATAATAAATCCTTAAACCCCAACGATCCTGATTGGCTCTTGAAACGTGACATTTGTTTATGTTAGTAAATGTTATTTCCATTCTATTTCGAGTAAGCCTACCCCATCAAATATGAATTTTGTTAAGTGACACATTCTATGTTTTTTCACGAAAAAATATTTTGCTTAATTCTTACTTAACACAAAGACAGACACCGCCATGTCGAATATAAAGAAACTAGTTATGCAACAAAATTTCCAGATACACAAAACAAAAATAATCACGGTTACAATAAATTATATAAACAAATAATAAATCTAGGTTTTAAAAAAATAACGTTGACAAGAAAAAATTATCTATATACAAATTCGGAGCCGTACGGTGCCATATACGATACGATTCCGTATTTCATTAACTTTATGTTAAATAACATTCGAATTTAAGGAGAGAAACTTAGCTCGATCTTAATATCCAGAATATTAACATGCCATGTTGTTCAAGAACTACCAGCTAAGACTCATTTCTTAAATCTTGAGAGCTAAAAGACAGCTAACATCAATGATGTTACCTTTAAAATATTAGAAAAATAAAATAGGGCCATCTACAGTTTATTTTAGAACACATGCTAATGCTAAACCAATCGGAAAATTCCATTTTTCAGATGCCTCTCCCTAATTGAAAATTTCTTAAAAATTTAAAGATCGAGGGTTAAAATTGTCCCTCGCAGCCCCTGTCCAGATTTCAAGATGAAAGTATAGACTGTTAGATGTAAAAACTGCCGATTATATGCAGACGGATTTTTGACTACGTCATTTCTTATCAAAATGAGGATTATAAATTATAAAAAATGTTCGAATGATTAATTGAAAAACGGAATTATGCACGATAGGCAGTAAACAAATTCATAACCTTTTAATCAAGACATACTATCATTTTGTACACCATAATCATATCCATTAATCAGTAATTTTAGACAGTTTGATGTTCTGATTAAAGTTTACTAAAGAAGTTCTGAGCTATTCTTCCTATTTAAAATGGCCAACTGATGTAATTCGATAACAATAGTGGTCCAGTTCGAAATTATTCAGCTTGAGGTGCTGCCAGTTCAAGTTAAAATACAAAATGTGAAACTAGGAGTGTATATTTTCGCAGCGGTGATTCACGGTCACTGAGTATGTATGATAATAAGGAACTGGATTTAAATATGATTCGTATCAGGTAAGCTTTATTGCTGATAGAAATTACACCTCATCGAAAAAGATAGTAGCAAGAGATGTAAGTTATAAAAATGCATGGAATAAATTTGACTGTTTGCTATTCGTCTTTTTAAATTAGAAATTTTTTGTAAGTTCATAAATAAAAAAAAAATTAATTGAGGTCAGGGAATTTAATATTGGAAATTTCAATATACTACTAGTTTTTTTTTACCAACTTTTTTTCACTAGCATGTTGATACCCGGGTGGACAAAACTGCTTATGGATTTTATGATGCAGTGATTAGTTATTTTTAATTCAGTTTTTTGTTTGAACTTTCGTAAAAAATAATTTTTTTATTCAGTTTCAATTTAGGCATTTTGTGAAAGAAAAAAGTTTCAATTGCTCCAAACCTTGTTCAGTGTCCTATTTTGCTTAGGCTATGTTTCTGTACTGAAAAAAGTTTCAGAGCTCTAACTTTGATAAAAATTCTTTAGACCTTTAAATATAAGAAAACATTAAAAAATAACAAATTGAGAAAAACAAGTTTAAGGATTATATTTGTGTCTAGTTACCATTATTAAACTCTGGAGCTTAATTTAACAATAACAATTTAAATCGTGACATTATTTTTGAAAATCATTTCTTAAAAAAGTTGAATAAAATACTTTTGTTTTTATTTGTTTCAGCCCATAGAAGTTAGACAAATTGAACAAAAAATAGTTAAACAAAGATACATAAAAATTGTAGGATACATAAAATGTTTCTATTGAATGTAAATTTATTAAAATTATTAAATTATGATAATAATAATAAACATTTAAATTACGTATAAGGTGTTAGCTCGGTTTGCTTATGATGGTCTATCCCACTCAAATGTCTGAAATTGTTAATGCGTCAATCGAAAAATGCTTATAACTTTTTTTTTCTAATTACGATTTTACTTTGAAATTTTGTACATATATTTCAAAATACTTTTCCGGGTGATTTGCGTTAAATTCTCAAAATCCAATTTTCGGTTATATTTTGGGTACCATTAAAAATCTAGGGAATACAACTAATTTTTAAAATACATTGTTGATTATTAATTAAAAGTGGATCTAAAGCATCCAAAAACTATTTAGTTTACTTTTATTTAAAGCAAATGTCTTTGGGTAATGTAACTTCTTGAAACAAACAATTTTCATTATCCTAACATACATTAAAAAAATAATAATCAAGGACTTAAAAACCAACATTTTATCTGCAACTTTCATGTGACACAATTTCTCACTGGACACGGCAACCTCAAGGCATTTCTGAAAAGACTTGGCTTAAGTTCCAGTGATCTGTGTGATTGCAATATTGGAGGAACACAAGACGTTGAGCATTTTACTGTAAAATGAGAAAAGTTTTCTCCATTTTGAGAAAAATGGAGAAAACTAAATAATTGCTTTAAATTCGCTCAATATTAACTTTCCTCCCCCTCTTCGCACTTTTGTGGGAAACAAATCCATTTTCAAACTTTTCTGCAAATTCATTGATTCAGTTTTTAATGCAAGTTTATAAATCACTTTGTTTTGTGTACTATATTAATTTTTCTTTTTTCTCATCCTCTTAGTGAATGTTTTTTTTTCAATATTTTTTTTATTTTATTATTTTTTCTATTATTATTATTTTTCTTTTCAAAATTTTACATGCCCTTTTAGTATGTATATCTGTTTAAAAATCCTACATTGTTTGCTTCCATACTTACGTCTGTAAGCCTCGTGTTGTACTTTTTCAGTGGTGCGTGCACGAGGAATCATTTTGTTCTTGAATTTAAAAAAAATATAGGGAGAGTCGGGTACCCCCACCCACAGTCAATTTCATATGTATAGAATATTTTTTCAAATCAATGGGCCATCGGACATTAATTGTTATATTAAAAAAAAGATTATTTTCAAAGTTTCAAGTATTTATGCAGCTGTTAACACGGTAAACAATAGTTTTGAAAATATGTTGAATACAGTAGTCATGAAATTAAGAAAAATTGGTTGAATGTTTCGATTAAACTTCATTTTAATACTAAAAAAATAATTTTTATTATACATACAGCATTAAACTATGTAGTCTTAAGTTTAATTTGCACGAAGAAAAAAGTTTATATGTGAAAAATTGTTCCAGTAATTACAAATTTACAAAAAAATTGGATTTCGGGTAGCCCCGCTCACATGAATGTCGGGTATCACCGCCCAATTTTATTTCGTCGATAAATGTACAGTTGGAAAGATTATTATTTTATTGCTTCAAATTTGAATGTTATATGCATTTTTAAAAACAAATATTGCTGTTATTAAATGATTGTTATTAAATGATAGAATTCACTAAAAGTATATAAATATGTAATAAATAAAATAATTTTGTTATAAAAATGATAAATGAGGTTTATCTATTGTCAATACATTGGTCACTTTCATTTACACCTGAAAAAACAGTCAAAAACATAATTTTTGTAACTGGGCGGGGCTACCCGACACATTTTGAAAAGAGCTGAAAAACATGTTTTTTTAAATTTCTATTTTTTTTAAGTCAAACTATTCTTTTTTTGGTTTATCCTTTTTGCATTATTTAATTAGATGGTAAAACAATAGAAACATACAAAAATATTGATTATTACTCAATATTATACAGAAATATAAGCAATGCTCCCTAAGTGGACGGGGCTACCTGATTCTCCCCTACATAAATGACATAATTCGATTTGGGTGTTTTATCAATATTTAAAATAATAATTTCCCAATTTTTTAGAACGTTTTGAAACGTCAACGATGCATAATCGATTAAATTACAATTTTTTATTGTATCTGTTATCTGTTATTGAAAAACTATTGAAACAGAATTTAATAATGTATTTGTTTACATGACTTTTCTTAAACAGAGGAAGAAAATAATAAGTTCATATTTTTTTACTTTAGTATTTTTGAGATATATTTCTGGATAAACGTTATCCTGAGTATACTCAAAAACATTAATCGAACAACTGTTAAAACACTAACAAACATTCTATTTTGAAGTTGATATATTTTCGTTTGAATAATTTTTAGCGTAATGATCTCCTAACATGCAACTTTTTTAACCGTTCCGGGTCGTGAATCTAATGTTCTTTTCGTGCTTAAGCAAAATCTTTATTTTGTGTCTTAGAACATTTTATTTTGATTCGTTTTCGTCGATGCATGTGTTGGTATTTCACTCGTGAGTGCATGCGTAGATCCTGTTTGAACAAGATTCGAAGTGCAAGTTAAACAATTATTGAGGTCAACAAATTGAATATTGTACGTGAACGAATTATTCGAATTATTCAAAGTCACCTTTGTGAACTATTAAGTATTTTATGCAAATATATGGAAAATAAAGCTTAGGAGTTAATAATAGCACCAATGTGCTTAAATTACCGTTATGTTGCTTTTCTAAAGGTAATCTTACGTCATCTTTAACTTAAAACGTATTACATCATACTTATTAAATATTTTATAAGTAAATTTAGTTTTTGCCTAATAATTAGAAACATGTAAATTTTTTCTTATCTTATCTTACGTATTTCGAATTACGGACTTACTCAAAACTTTGTCAAGGAAAATTCTGTGTTACTTATTTTTAATTGTTTACTAATTTATTTGATTGAGATTTCTCAGGAAAAAGATCTTAGGTTGGTCTATTTTATTTTATAACCGTCGTTGAATAGCTGACCCAATTTAGAGTTTACGACTACTAATGTTCAACCCATATAATTTTAAACCCAATCCAGAAGACAAAGGAATTCAACTCCTGGATCAAGTATTGAGAGAAAATGAACGAGATTTTGGTGGAACAAACCCACATTTGCGTTACATGGAGAGGATAATCAAGAAAACCTTCCACTGTTAGCCTGACGGCAAGAAGACTCTAGCATCTGATCCGTCTACTACTGAGTATATTATAAGTCAGCACTGTGGTCGGTGCAAGCCGGGTGTGAAATTTGCATTGACCAGCCATCGCTGGGAGTCGAACCCGGTTTACGTCATTAGAAGACGAAAGCTCTTTCCCCTGAGCCACCACAGCTTTTGTTTGCCTATTTTAACCAATTTAGCGTTGCATCTTCTTTTAGAAAACAAACTAAAAGTGTTTCCGTTTGGAGCAAAGAAACAGACATTTTTGAGCATTCAGTTCTTCCTACTGACCTGGTCTGTTCGTGGCATAAGATTTTAATTTTCAGTTAGTAGCCAGTGGCCAGTAGTCTTGAATAACTTAGTAGTCACTTTTTCCTCAAAGCTAATGAGTGTGTGACCGATATCGATAGGTCCTTTTCATTTAATAGACACTTTTTGCAAATTTTTTTTCTGTTGGATTAGATTATATTTTTAATAAAATTTATATTAGAAATATTGTACCAGTATAAAACGTTAATTCAACTATAAAATTAAAATAAATAAGTGAAAAAATTTCGTTAAGCATACTGGCTTTGTGGAACTTTATTTGAAATTACTTGGGAAGGCGAAATACATTTATGTATAGATTAGTTATTATGTTACATTATAACTTCGAATTATGTGAATTGTTAAAGAACTTTTCTTCTACGTGAATCTTTCTATCACAAATTGATGGATTCTGAATTTTTAAAATTGAAATTCGAAATTTTGAATGATTTTCAAGAAATAAATTATGGGGATAAAGTGACCTGTTGTTTGTTTAGTTTAAGTCGCCTCATCTTTTTGTTGACTCTCCACGTGGCGAGTAGAGACTGATTATTTTCTATTCGTGACATTTTCGGCATGGTTTACGGATAGAAAAAGGCCCTGTTATGGGCCTTTTGAACTAGAGATGAGACAGACTTAGTTCGAGCCCGAGCTCTTTCACTTAAGAACGGCTCAGAATCTTAAGATTTTCAGAAACTTTTTACTATTTTTAAACAAGCGTTTGGTTCAGTTATTAAGCATAAAGAATATAAAATTTTTTAAGTCGAAAAAATTACAACGATCTGCTACTCCTGTTCGGTGTTTATTATGCTTTGTCAGGCTAACACTAATCGTCAATTGAGTGTTATGCATCTTAAAATTTTCTTTTTCAATTTTCGATTTAGTCGGTACTATATGATGTGATGTACGTCATTCCCTGACGAGTCGTTATGTGTGAAATGCAAATAAAGTTAGTGTAGCGAACTCACGGCGTTCAAATGACAGAGGTTTTATTAAATCTGGTAGTAAAAAGTAATGCTTTGTGAATGTTTGAGAATCGAGCGCCGTTATCGCCTCCTATTACTAAAAGCCTCCCCCAGGTTTCTTAAAGGTAGTCCATTCGGACCAGTATTAAAGCAAACCAGTTTGCGCAATAGCTATTCAATAGAAAATCTAGTAAAAACAAGAAAATGGTAACCAATATCTATTTTAAAATCTGCTTAATTAATGATTAGATTGGTTTATCCTACTTTTGTTAACCAACACCTATTAATTCGTCAAATAAATTAATATCAAAGTAAGTTTTTCAAATACTCTGGTAAGAGATGTTCAGTTTATTATAATTATTGTTATTATTATTATTATGTATTTAAAATCCAATTTGATGTATCGTAAATGTTATAAATGCTAGTACCGTCTTTGCCTCCTATAACTAAAAGCTTCCACTAGGTTACTGAAAGGTAGTCCAAATCGGAAATGTAATAAAGCACATTATTTTGCACAATATCCCTTTAGTAGAAAATCTAGTAAAACCAAGAAAATGGGAGTCAGTATATCTACCTTAAAATCTGTTTAATTAATGATTTGATTGGTTCATCCTACTTTTGTTAACCAACACAGATTAATTCTTCAAATAAATAATAGCAAAGTAAGTCTTTCAAACACTCTGATAAGAGATGTCCAGTTTATTTTTATTATTGTTATTATCATTATTACGTATTTAAAATCTAATTCGATGTATCGGAAATTTTATAAATGCTAGTACCGTCTTTGCCTCCTATAACTAAAAGCCTCCACTAGGTTACTGAAAGGTAGTCCAAATCGAACCTGTAACAAAGCAAATTAGTTTGCTCAATATCCCTTCAGCAAAAAATCTAGTAAAAATAAGAAAATGTTAGCCAATATATGTCTTAAATTCTGTTTAATTAATGTATAGATTACTTCCTTATTAACCCCTCCATATTATATCATCAAATAAATTAAAGTGCTTTGATACTTTAATATTAATTTATTTTGGAACTGTAATATTCGTAGTACTTTGTACTACGTCTTTCAAGTACTTTTATAAGAGTTATTCAGTTTATTATTATTATGTTTTTAGAATCTTCCCAAGGAATATAGTTAAAACTAATTCTTATACCGAACTATATATTAATCTGTTATGAATAAAAACATTAAAAAAAACAGGTGTTGATTGAAAAAATATTAATTTTTTATCCTTATCCGAGGCCCCTTCTTTTTGTAACCCGCTGGCTGATTTATAGCAAAATATCCTTAGAGGTGAAAGAAACAAGTGTTCTTGTAATTGGTTCACGGCAGATATTAAGTTCTTTATTTTTTTCATGATCGTAACTATTAACTTTCACAGTTTGGGGTAATAGGAAAAGATAAGAACAACTATGTTTTTCTCCGAGATAAAAACTAACACTTATCTCTTTTAAAAACAAGAATGATAGGATTGTTTTGATAATGTTATTTTAACACATAAAATTAATTTCTTTTTAAAAGAAAAACATAACGAGGTTTTATCTGTAAGATTATAATTCAATATTATTATTATATATGTTTCCTTATTTTAAAAACAAATGTTAAATTGGTTAACAAGGGTCATTAGTTTTAACCACGATTTTGGAAGCCGATATATGATAAGCAGCTCTTGGTTTAATTGAAGAAGAGTTTTTATGTTTAAAAAAATACAATTGCGGTTTTAAATATCAGTTTTTGATGAAATACTGGCGTAATTTTAATTTTAACATTTAGAAGAAATTTATTTCAAGAGAACTACTAAAATTTCAACTAAAACTACTCTATTCAATTTCGATTCTTTTAAGTGACACTAAATGCTTTATTCCTAACTTTTTTGGGCAGAACCTTAGAAAAGTTGTTTCTTTTAAACTTTTTAAAATAAGTTTATTACGTGATTTGCTTTCGGGAAGTCTGACGTATATAAATGAAGGATGCTAAATTAATGTTATTATTTTAAAAAGGAAATTGTGATTTTATTTATAACGAATGCGTCTTTATTTTTAAATTGTAAACCATTGGCTCTTTGAAACCTCGATTATGAGTGGCAAGTTTTATTGTTTTCTGGAATATATAACTATTAATATGCAACTCTATTAATAAATAATAACATTGTGTCTATATTTATGTGTCATATGATGTTCAAAGTCAAACAATAAGAGCTTCCTAATTAATGTAAATTTATTTATTGGAAATCCAATTATAATTCAAAATTTTCTACTCAAATATAATAAATATTTCTTTTTTCAAACTATGAATATAATTATATTTTTGCATTGTTTATATTACACTTCAAAATGTCTAACTTTTAAACCATTTTGAATAAATATATTCATTCTTCAATTTGTCATCGGCAGTATTTATTTAATATTTAATTTAAAAAATGAGTTTTAAAAAAATATAAAATTATAATTGCAGCTTTTTATTATAATTACTTCTTTAAGATATTAAACATATAAAATAAAACAAAATAAAATATATGCATTTTTTATTATAATTAATTCTTTCAAATATTAAACACCGAAAATGTATATTTTCAAATGTGAGCATTATTTGCTAATAATTTTTATAAAATCTTCTAAATATTCTGAAATTGAAAAAAAAATTAAGATGCACTTTTATTTTAAGTTTGATAAAAAGGTATAATTTGTTTTTTAATTTCCAAAAGAAAAATTTATCTAAAAATGCTCAATCCTAACTTTATGCATTTATCTTAACGAAGTTTTTGAGATACTTCGTTTTAAAATTGAAAAAAAAAAGTGTTTCAAGTTCCATCATGATTTGAGGATAAAATACCAGGGGAAAATGAAACCAAGACTGATATCTCTCTTTAATTAAGATTTTAAAAAAAATAATAGTAAAGAACATATTTTTTTTAATTTATTCTAAGAATATTAAAATCAATATTCTTTTTATTGATGACATTACGTTTAGATATAACGCAAATTCTTTTAAAATGGTATAATTAAAAATAAAAGCTCAGTTAAAAATGATATTTAAATGATCGCAAAATTTATTTTATTATTTATGTCGTTTGCAGGATCTTCAACAAGAGATCGAGGGTCGTGGCAAAGAACTCACCTCCCTGGTACGACAATGCGATTCACTGGAGGGCGCCACTATCGATTCAAATCGCTTACGGCGTGCTGCCACTCATTTGGAAAGAAGTTGGCACAACATTTGGATCCGCTCATTGGAAAAACAGTGTCTTACAGAGCAACGACTATTACAGCATCAGAACAACGATTCTGTGAGTGTTGTTTGTTTATAGTTTGTTTATAGTTGGTTTATGGTCATAATTCGTTCGATTTTGGATAAATTTGTACGACTGTTCTTGCAGGTAATTTAAATTTATTTGTTTATTTTTATGATTTTAATTTTTTCTTCAACTAAAAACAAAGTGCAGCAAAATTGAAACATTATAATTTTTAATACTTTTTTTTTCACGTACTGTAATTTTTTTCCTTTTTTTACGTGATATTTAAGAAGTATTCTGTAGTACTCAACAGATTGTTGTTTAGTTACAAACGTCTTATTTTCTTATAACTACTTTTTGTATTTGTGATGTAGAATGAATACTATTATTTTTTTAAATTTCTAATTTTTTTTTTAAAAAAAGAAGAGATTCGTTATTTTATAGAAGATATTTTATTTACATAAAAAATATTTTTAACATTTCATATACTTTTATTGTCAAGATTATACTAAAAAAACACTGCTTTTCATTAATTTTGCATTATTTACTTAAAATTTTTAAATAATTACGCATTGTTTAAACAAATTATTGGTAACAATACATTTATGGCATTTAAACTTTCATTTCTGTCACTGTGTAGTAATAAGCTAAACTTTAATGACTACCGAGTGCAGTATACGGCACAAATAACCCCTTAGAAATGTTTTAAGTTAAAATTGTCCTCCTAAGAAGGGGGGAGGGGCAAATAATGTCTTTTTAAATCAGCTGCACTGGCAGTATGAGGCAGTTTGCCTTTGACTTATTATTAAGTAGTATAATAATAGTTAGCCGGGACTGTTTCAAACCTTTTTTTTTTTCCAGACTTTATATATTAAGCGAGGACATATGATCCGAGTTATACCAACTATCATGTTTAAGTTTAGTTTTTATTTATTAGATTTTATTAAACTTCTACTCGTTGTTCGTTTACTTATTCATTGTTCTACATATATGACATTTGTCCTCATTCTCATCGTGCTAAATTTTGCCTTCCTCTTCTCCCTTAACTTTTTGAGTGAGTCATAGTTTCTAGCTCCTTTTATTTTTGCTACCGTGTGTTGAGCTTGTGGCAGAATATCCGTTACTGGCATTTCTGTCCCTAAAATGTACATTTAATCCGAACTGAAGAAATTTCTGTCCGAGCCTTTAAAAAATAATTTTTTATATTAACTCAGAAACAAAAAGAAAGCTTTCGCATCCACTATCAGGGCGTGTGGAGTTAGTTGATGAAATAAGTAATGGAAAACCACGAAAGAGTAAAACTGTTTTATATATATATATATATATATATATATATATATATATATATATATATAATGCTTGGAGGATCATTTTCGAATTTTGATGTTGCATAGGGAGCAGCGTAAAAGAGATGTTGTTGTGTTAAAGTCTCTCAAAATTTTTTTTTCATTCAAGATATCTCAAGTTACCAAATGAAAGACGCGATGGCTCAGGGTATAGAGCGCTCTATGGAGCGAACAATGAGGTGAACCGAGTTCGAATCGCAGCGATATCTGGTCGATAAGAATCCATATCCGGCAAGCACCGACCTCAGTACTGACGTGAAATATCCTGAGTGGTAGACGGATCATGGGTCTCCTAATTCCTCATTTCTCCCAATATTTGATCCAAGAGTTCCCTTGTCTTCTGGATTGAGTTCAAAATTACAAGGCTACGGAGTTGTACATTAGTAGTCGTAAGCTCAAAAATTAGGTCGGCTGTTCAACGACGGTTATAAAATTAAAAGTTAACAAATGAAATTTTTAACTTATGTTATTTGAGATAAATTATGTGAACAATTATAGTGTATGTCACATTATAACAGATGGTCGAAGGTAAAATCAACACACCTGATGGTTAGCAATAACAACACGTTCTAGATTCGTGCTCCCATTGCAACTCCTCCGAATTAATCTCAAATCGTGATGTGCTATGTTCTACCACGTGCGAAGAACCATGAAATCTTGGTACTTTTTTTATTGATAACTACTTATATACTCTAATTATATCCGTTCTTCTCAAGAAAAAGCTATTTAATAATTAATTTTAATGCTAATATAAATTAAATGCACGCTTGCTCATTAATGAAGGATTGGCTAAAAACCAACTTAGACAACAAACGGCGATACCCTCTTTTTTATTGGATCGGATAGAGTGTATAAATTTTGCATGATCACGAATTAAATAATTTTTCAGAACTAAAACTGTGGTATTTTACGAAAAAAGTTAAGCATTTTGCCGAATAATGCTTTTAAATAAACTCAAAAAGAGACGTTTATGTTATCCTCATTGCAATATTGTATTGGAGTACGCAGATGCTTATAACTAATTTTTATTAAAATGTTTCAGGAATTGCTATCGAAACATCAAAAATCAAGTGCTTAGTAGCGCCTAAAAAATTAAAGTTAAATATTTATAAGTGTTTTCTAACTACTTTTCTTTTAAAATAGTAAACTTTAAAAATTAAATGCAGTTAAAACGTTTTTGCGTTTGCTAACCTTCGAAACTGTTTTTAAAAGCAACTGCAATATTATTACGAAAAATTAAAAACAAAATATCCAATGAAAACAATTTTTTTTAAACTTATTGCTAATTTTTTAACATAATGTCAGAAAATATTTTTCAGTTAATGATTATAAGCTAATTTTAATGAAAACAATTTTTTAAAAAAACTTTCTTCCTCAACTGTTTCTGAAACTTAGCAAATAAATATGATTTGCGTATCGTTTTTAAAAACTCCGTAACTTACATTTTACATATATCACCTAAAATGAAATTAATTACTATATTAAAACGTTTTTGTAACAAACCTTGTAATATTTCTCAAGCTTGAATTTAAAAAAAATTGGCCTTGAATTTATTAATCGTAAGTTGTATATGTCTTGCAAAAGTCGTAAAGATTAGGCAACTTTATTTGCAAAAAAAAAAGAAGAAAGAAACCTAATTATTTTCACACTGTGACACGCAAAGGTAATTTAATGCACAAAAAATTTATTGAGATTGACGCGTTTTTTTTTTCCTTTTTTTTTACCGATACTTTTGAAATCGCCAATACGGAGTGAATAACTTTTTTTAATTGAATTTTGTGGCAATATAATGTTAAACTTTAAAAACAAAATGTGCGTATTATCTTTGCGTCGTTATTTCAGAAATGCATTGTGTAGTGAACACTATTTTATATTTGTTTACTATGTGTTAATGAGTCAGCTTGTGTTTCTTTATTATTTTTTTATAAAACCGAAAATAACTTTGAAAGACAAATAACAGTATTTTTCTAGCCAGTTGTTTCCTAAACTTTACTTGTTTATATTACCTTTATGCAAGATAAAAAGCTTCACGCATTCCCTCAAAGAAAAGTCTTTTAGGTAGTTTATTTTCATCAATATAATATACTTATAACAAATGTCCCTTATTTATCAAAAATAATTTTAAAACAAATTTTAATTTTACTCTAATTGCAAAAAAAAAATCTTAATTCTACCTGGCATTTTAAATAAGCGATATACAGTACGTATTATCTGAATTTAATTCAGACGACTACAAACCCATCGTCTGTTTTGTATATCATTGAGTTAGATATATTTTGAAACATATTCTGAAAGTTATAATTAATCTGCTAATAATATGATATCCAAAGTTAAACATATTTCCAAAAAGGATAGGCTATACTTTGTGACTAAAACAAAAACATTAACGGGAATAAAGCTCAAGTCAAAGTATAGAAATGGACATACTACAGTTTTAATTCTATAAAAAAACATCCTTTCTCAGTATCTAAATACCTAATGGTAGCAAAGCTACAACACCTACAACCAATAAGAACAGAGGAACAAGTTTGAACAAGATAATAAAGCAAGGAAGATCAGAAACATGTTGATGAGGGTTTGGCGGGAACCCCAGGGTGCAAAAGATTAAATTGGAATAGATTTCCAAATATTGTAATATTGTACAATATTTAGAAATTTTTGTACAATATTACGCTATTTGGTGTGTAACTAAAAATAAAAGTTGTAAACTGTAAATCTAAATATTATCCTGGTCTTAATTATTAGGGTAATTATTATTTTCTTAGTTGTATTATAAGACATAAAACATTACGTTATCAATGTATTTAGAGTGATTTTAAATCAAAATTATTTCTATACATATATCATTATTTTACTTTATAATTCTATGTATTTCTGAGTTTATATTTGGATTTCAATAGCCGGCTTTATTCTGTTTACTCAGTTTATAAAACTCTAGAAGAGCTAACTTCATATTTTAGAAGATGAAAGCGTTTGTATTCAAACATGTTTTCACATTGCCTATGCTATAAAAAATGAATGCGTAGATAAATGAATAGTTATTTTAATAATAGAAAATTAGAAACAGATACCTGAGTTGAAAACATTTTTCCGTTGATAAGGAAAAATAATTAACTGATAATGAAAAAAACTAATGATGAGAAACGAATTAAACTAAATAATATGTTTTCGAAAAACTAAAACTCAAAATCTCTATTTACAATTTTACCTTCTGCTCACAAATTTTTTCATTTTTCTTTCGGATGTTATTCGTGTAGACTAACTTCATGCAAAGAAGTTCAAAATAAATGAGTAAATAAATAACTGAAAAAAAATGGAATGAATCCATAATCAATTTTTTTTAGTTAATTCATTTCGCGAAAATATACTAACTTAGTTTCTTTAACGTTGTTTTCTTTAGTTAGATTTTTTTATCCCCTTTTACTTACTTCAAAAGTAATATGAAAGAAAAACATTCAACGTGTAATAATTATATTAGTTATATGCTGAATCAGAAAACGAATTTTATTTTTTTTTTAATTTTTTCATTGTTTTACAAAATAAACTTTCGAAATTTTCCTTTTTTTAATAAGTAATAAAAGAAAAATTTATTTTGGAGTTAATTTGTTTTCGTAAAAGTTGTGCAAAGGATATATTTTTTAGCAAAACCGATTTCGATATTGGAAAATTGAGTCAAAACACTGGAATGAAGATTATTTCAAGCGAATAAGCCCTCAGAGAAAAAAAAATTATCGCTCCATTGTTTGCATGAAATGGAATTATAATTAAAAGAAAGCAGAAAAAAATTGGGATGTTTCTTAGAATTGTTTCAGCATCACTTAAAAAGAAATATTTTTTAATCATAAAAATATTTTAAGTTTTAATATTCATAAACTGTGTCATTTTCAATTTCAAACTATTAGTTTTTTTTTTTTTTACTTTTGTGCATTGTTTTTACATACTATTTAGAATTTATTTGGTTTCCTTCAAAAACGAAAAATGTTTCATTTTTTTCAAATTTTTATGCACTTTTTGATAAATTTTTTCAAGCATTAGTATATATGCGTTTACTATGAATTTATAATTCAATAACATACCTAAAAAACATCTAGGAAGAAAAACTGAATTTATAAAAAAATTATAAACAACGTCCTATATCAAAACATCTATTATTTAAGTTATTGTTAACTTCTCACACACGTTTGTTTTCATTTTTTTTAAAGCATAATTTTTTCAATGCGGATTTTGAAGAGAAAATATGAGGTAAAATAAAAAAAATAGTTTAAATCGCTGAGTTATCAGAAGCATTTAGTGTATTATCCCGTTCATAAAGAGCATACATTTTATAATTTTTAATTTTAAACTGATTTTTTTTATTTCATTTGTAGGAATATCAAATATTTTTTTATGTATGCACAGGTTTTATTCGCTGCTTATAAAAGTTTTTATTTCATAGAATATTAAACTTTAGGACACAGAATATGATATTTTATGACATAGAATGTGATATTTTATGACATAGAATATGATATTTTATGACATAGAATATGATATTTTATGACATAGAATTATTGAGGGGGCTGAGTCGTCTAATGAAGATTATGAGTAGGGCTTCCCCTAATAGGTCTGCGGCTCTTTTTTAATAATGATTTTAAATGAATAGGGCAATAATAATCAATAATAATAATAAAGTAATAATGATTACTTTAAGTACTTAGTTTTAAGTACTTTTTTCTAATTTATAAATAGCAGCATATATCAAGCATTTGTTTGAAAACATAGCTTTTTTTAAGAGTCCTAAGATAAGTTTAAATCTTAACATTTTAGTAAATTACACTGTAGTAACAGGAATACTTTTTCTTTCTTTGAATCTAACGTAGATTCAAAACTTGACAGTTAAAAATTTAACTACAGTCTAAATTTTTACTTTTTAATATGATTTTTATAGTTATTGTTTCTTAATAATTTTATAAGATTTTTTTGTTTGCTTTGAATTGAAACTTTGATAATAATTTGAATTGAAGCTGTGAAATGATAATTGGATTGAAACTTTGATTAATTTGAAACTGAAAGTGACCACTATTATTGTTAAAATCAATATATAAGCATAGAATTAAACAATAAAATATAATACAAGAAAGTTTAAAGTTTCTAACATTTACTGAAAAAAAACTTTTTCTTATTCCTTTGTACATATTTTTAATAATATGAACATCAATAATATAAATTTATTTTTATTGGATTTTAATTATAAATAAGTACTCTTAAGTTTAGATTAACTATGTGTGCTATTATTTTTAATATATATAAAAATCCAATGCTTAGTTCATAGTCGCACACAGATAGGCTTATTTTTTTTCTTGCAAGTTTGATTTTGATCACTATTACAAATATTTTCTTTCAAAATAATACTTTTTAAGATTTTTCTGTTGGGGAAATTTTAATTTAAATTTTTTTGTTTATTTAAATTTTTTTAAATGTTTCTATTATGATTTTAGACATTAATTTTAGTTAAACTAGTACAAAAAATAATTAATTACTAATACATAACAAGTAATTACTGCTAAGCTAAACATCAGTCACTTGGAAATTATACTATTAAAACTAGATTGAAATTACAATTATCAACTGTTTATAAATTGTTTTATTTCCCTTTCTTCAAAAATAATGTCTCCCGTTTCTCGTTCTTGGATTGAAGGAAATTCACTTCTTCCAGGACAATTTTTCCATTGTTGGAAAAATTTGCGATCGCTACCGGTGGAAAACGTGTAGACCGTTGAGAATATGTTGTAAAGAATAACTTAAAAAATGCATAAAAATATACTTGAAAAAAAAAATTTTTTTTTGTGTTTTTGCGAGACCTGCTTCAATTAAAATTTGCTTTGAAAATATTTCCATAATCAGAGAAGCGTACTACTAACTAAAATATTTCTCTTTGTACGCTTTTGTGCAAAAATTTTAACTTTTTTTTCTTCAAATTTAGGTCATGAAGACTTAGGCACAATTTTACGGTCTAATGCTTTAACTTTGATATACGCTTTCTTGGAAAAGTTATTTTCATGATTCAACAGGTTTATGCTTGAGTTGAACTCAAAACGAAGTGACACCATTATTTTTAGGGAAAGCAATACTACTATAAAAACTACCAAAAAACCTTTTTATGAAAAAAAAAATGTATTGTAGTTTCATCGTATTTTCTTTAATAATAAAAACAAAAATGATTGAATTTACGTTACCATATTTGCACAATAGTGGGGTGTCTGGGGAAAAAACTATGCTTTTTGGGATAAAAACTCTTAATTTTTTTATTGGTAGTGCGTGATCTCAGCACAATATAGAAGCAGGATTTTAAAATGTTGGGACACTTGATAGTCATTTCCAAAGGTCATACTCGGAAGAGAGTATTAAAAGGGAAACAGACAGACTTCAATATTATTATCAAGACGAATGATTTTGTTCCTGGTGTATTTTTTTTACACAGAAACAAATTAAGCTAATCCCAAGTCGATAAGACAAAAAGTTAAAAGCTATCAAGGTTTTATTTAACATTGCTATCTAAGCAAATGACATATTTTTGTACGATGATTTCACTGTGACCAAAAAGAAAAGCGGTAGCATTAACAACAATTCAAACGTTATAAGACTTTTTGTATTCTAAAAGTACAGTTTTGTAGTTAGACCTGTTAAAATGTCTGTCATTGCTTCATAGCCAAGTGAGGCATTGTTTTTTTTTCTATGTTGTTAAACAGAGTTAAATCAATGAATTTAATAGTTTTGAAGCTATATGGGTTCTATGTGTTTAAAAAAGTGTGAAATAAAAGTTATTAGTTTAAGTCATTAAATCTTCATTTTTTCTAAACTATCAATCCTATCGACTTCTCAAAAACGTGCTTATATCGTACTAACATAGATAAAAAAACTTTTGCCAAACTTAATGTTTCCTTAATAAGATGAGTGTAATCAGTAAAAAAAACTTGGAAAAATATATATTTATAAAAATTAAAAAATGCAAATTATTGAATAGTTAAAAAATATTTTTATTAAAATCTTCTTATATATTTCCTTAAATGCAAAATAAAAGTATAAGCTCGCCTCAATTTTAAACTTCTCTCGTCTTCTTAATACCTGGGCAATCAATTTCCTCTTTTGTTCTGCAAACAAAAACCTCAACCAGTTTTGGTTTGCACATGTAGCTTTTTATTTTTTCAGAGATAGTATTTATTTAGTTATTTGTATTTCTGACGATTGAGTTCACACAATGCCAAAGTCCGATAAGGAAGTATAGATTTAACCTTGGTGTTTATTCTGATTTTAGTATGATTTGAAGCATTTGTGGATTTCCAAAACGTGTATAAAGTCAAAAATGCCACTTGTGATTAATTTAATTCCTTTAAAACAATTTTACCAATTTCCCCTCTATTATTGACAATCCAACCTAAATGCGAAAAAATGCCAAATTCCACAGTTTTAAGGTACTTTTTACTGATTTTAAAAGCCACTTTCTCAGTCTCAGTACTAAGCACATTCATCTTCTGTTGAATTTGTAAGTTATCTTTTAAAAGCATAAGATCTTCAGAAAATTCTAAGTTATTTAATTTCTCAGTAAAAGACCACATGAAGCTTGTATTTTGTTTAACAAAATTTGTCATTATTTAATTTACAACTATTAGAAAAATTGTAAGTGAAAGCATATATCCCAGTCTTTTCCTTAATTTTTCCTCCGTTCTTCACTCACATTTATATTTTCTCTCTGCGTCAGCAGTCATTTAATTTGAAAGCTTCGACGTCCTTCTTTTCATTTAGCATCTCTATATCAAATCCAAGCCATGCACTTGTTAATTTGCTCCTCGTTTTACTTAGAACCAACAAATGGTTATTCTCTGTTGTAAATTAAGGAAAAATCATTATCCCTGCGAAGAGAGCCTGTTTGCATCTGAGTGTACACCAATTAATGCCAATCTCCCAGCGCGAACGTATATTAACATCGCGAACTCTTGGGACGACGTTGCACATCCTTCCTTTCGCTTGCTTTCTTAAATCGTGTGAAATGAGGAAAGCAAAACTTATTGAATAATCAATTTACAAGTAATATGAATTAATAAAAGGGATATCTAAAAATCGTAACAAATATACTTTTTTTCTATTCGCATTTAAAGAGACTGATTAAAGAATAATTTTTCTTCTACGATTTTCTTTTGCAGTAAAACAAAAATAAAAATTCTTTATCTCGCACTTCATTTGTTAATGGCCTATCATCATATGACTCACCATTTTTAGTAGTCCAATCAAATCCAATGCTCTTGCAACGTCATATAGTTGTTTCATTTTCAAGAACGAATGTTCTTCCTATTTATCGAATTATATCGCCACGTTAAGTTTTCCAGTAAGACTTCGAAACTAATACCTTTTATAACTCTATAGTACATGTATCGTATAGTATAGTACGTTTACATGTATCTATAGTACATGTATCGTAAAGTATCTCTATCTATGTATCTCTATAGTACATATATCGTAAAAGATAGCACAAATTAGATTTATGTTTGATGTGTTAAACTTTTAAAACCTTTTGTTTTATTTCGAAAGCATATTTGTATAATTTGATAACGTAATAAAACTTAACTATAAGCAATCGCGTATGATTACTTAAATCCTATGCCGCAATGGTTTTTTCTTAGCTTGGAACATAGTACAGTGTACATTGTAAGCCCCTATGCAATACTTCTCACATCTAAATCCAACAGGAAATGCTTCCACTTTTTTAATAATCTTAATGAATGATTCTGACCTAAAACTTCATTACTAAATATTTTAAGAGCTATTATTTATTTGACATAAATTATTCTCCTTAAGCAAATTTAAATTTTTTTAATTAGTTACAATATAATGGAAATAAATTTAAAGTTTAGTGTCGTTATTTGTCAGTTGGAGCCATCCCTTGGCTGGATGCTCTGAGTGGTTTCTCTCTTCTTCCCTTTCCCGCAACTGTTTGTGATAGATCACTTTTATTTTAGTTTTTAAATAACATTTGTTTTATGAAACTTCAAATTTTAAAAAAATTATTAGAAATTCTGGTACAAAAGATTTAAAAGATAAAATCTATCTATTATCAATCCTTAAAAAAATGTCTTGAAGCTGTTAATTCTGACCATGTCTGATCCTATCTCAGCGTTAGTGTAGCTTTGTTGATATGAAAATATTTTATAAAAAAAATATTTAATCAAAATTAAATGATGAAAAAAAAATATTTAATCAAAGCATGTAAACCGAAGAGCCATTAGATTATGACCACCCACCATCTATAACAATGGGCTCGCCCAGGTTTTCATGGTTTCTTGCCCAGGAACAATGTTTTCATGGGGCACATTAGGACCTATGATCCTCATAGAACAATCCCTGACCTCTGTAAGCTACTTGAACATAGTTGCAGACCAGGTTCACCCATTCATGGCAACAGTTTCTCCTGCGGGTATGGTGTTTACCAACAGGATAATGCACCATGTCATAAGGGTCGAATCGTCATGGATTGGTTCGAGGAACATTCCAGTGGCTTTCAAGTCATGTCTTAGCCCCCAAATTTACCTGACCTTTATCCAATAGAACATTTGTGGTCATACTTGGAAAACCAAATTCGTGCTGGCACGCTACTCTTTCGCAATGTGAGGGAATTGCAGGACCAGTTGGTAAGCGCTTGGTACCAGATACCTCAGACTACCTATCAGCACCTTGTGGAATCAATGCCAAGGCGGGTGCTGGCAGTTTTGAGGGCTAAAGGTGGTCCTACATCTTATTAGCAGGGTGGTCATAATGTAATGGCTCTTCGGTGTTTATACTTTCATTAAATATTTTTTTATGTGAAAAAAAATGTTTTTTTATGAATAAATTAATAAACTTAATTATTTTAGAAAAATGGTGGCACACATTTTGCATATCTTATTTTATTTTATTTAAAAATAAAATTTTGTTCGTATAATGCTTATTTAAGCATTAACAGTTTAGTTTTCTACGGAAACAATTAACTTTTTTGTTTACTCTCTGTAACAAAACTGTCCATTGTTTGCACATTTATCCGTTATTACTTTACATCAAAATGCTCTTTTATTTTTTTCTTCCTATTACAATATATAATTTGCACAATTATTTCAAATTACTTAAATCTTATCTGATTGTATAAGACACATCTTTTTGTGTGAAATTATAGACGCCTGTAGTTCATAACAATTTTATCAACTTATCTACAACTTTACAACAAACTCATCGGCGAAGTTTTCATTAAAGAATCTATAGCTACAAATAATGAGGTCCTGTCAATTCATTAGAATCTTTGTGACATTCCCTTCTAGGACCATTTGTATAAAAAGTATACACACAGAAGCGATTCGGTCCAATGACTTGCTTTATTCATTTATGACATCAGCCTCTGCAACCAGCGGAAATTTTCAAGGTGAGGCACTTTTCAATCATTAAAGCCTCCCTCTCTTCATTTCACCCTTTCCTTTCCCAACTGGGAATTCGTGCGTGACTGGCGTTAAGAATTAGGATTATTTTAGAGAAAATATAAAGAGATACTCTTCATCTCTGAGTATGAAAAATGATGCTTTTATTTTCTATTTTTGATGCCAACGTTTGGCGAAATTTTGAATAAACATTTTTATCGTTCATTGAAAGCCAGCGAAGGGATTGTGTTGTTATCAGATTTCAACCTCTTTTTTTCTTTTCTCTTCCCTTTCTTCATTGTTTTTCGAAAGGCACGAAATTGGGTTTTTATTTAAAATTTTATTTTCATCACCAAGATGAGATTTTAGCCTAAACAATAATGTTGTTTCCTCGAGTTTTCGCTAATGTGACATTGATTGATGGTCCTTAACAAAGACGGGTGTTTATTACTGTAATTTTAAAATAAATGTCTGCTCTTTTGAAAATATCTTATTCCAAAATAATTTGTAAATTTAATTTCTTTTAAAAAAATTATTGTAAAAATATTTAGTTTAAAAGCAAGAGGATTTCTGAAAAAAAATTTTTTTTTTTTTTTACAGAACCGTGTGCATAGCTAATTGTACTTGGAAATTTAAAAAACATGATTCACAATTTCTCTTAAACAATGTCTTTACAACACAACTAAATAAATTATTTTTGTATTGTTTCAAAAAAAAAATCCTCGGTAATTATCTGTTAGCAGCGTACCAGACGAAGCGTGACGAAAATCTTCAATTAATCAATGCGTAAGCAAGCATACTCATCCAGGCGTAAGCAATGCGTCAATTTTCTATTTATTTGCCTTAGATGTTTATCATTTTGTATATTTACTTTGCAACAGTAAAATGAAACATAATAAAATGCATAATGTAAATCAATTTACTTAGCTGGCATTAAATTGTAATTTTCCTTTTTAATTTGTTGAAAATAAACTTTATTTATTATCCTTCGTCCTTATACTGTAAAAAATTGGTGACTTAGTGGCTCAGGAACTTTTATTTTAGTGCAAATTCTCATTATGTATTATTAATGCGTATTGTTCCTAATTTATTTTCTACTTTTTTCTTGGTTCTGTTCGGTTAGCCGAGCGCAATTTTTTTTCCTATTTTTTTTTAATTTTATTTTTAAATTTTTTTAAAATAAATTTTAAGAAAGTTGACGGAGGTATACTTTATTGGCGACTTTTTGTTTGTGCTCGGCGAATCGAAAAGTACCATTTTCCTTCTTTTTCATTGGCAATCGCAAGATCCTGTAGTTTAATATATTTTCTGGAAGTTACTGATATGTCATGTACTTCTTGTTTTATTTCATATCTGTTTTATATGTCTGTTGCCTTGTTTTGTTTCCCTATGAATGAATAAGATTCGGATTAATTACCTTACATTTATTTACTAGCCACAAAGCATTAGCCTCTAATATTTCTCCTTTCTCTTTACTAATAATGTATATCAGCCGTTATGAGGAGGGGGAGTGTTTCTTCTTATACTTTTATTTATTTAATTATTTATTAATTTAATTATTTATTAATTTAATTATTTATTTATTTAATTATTTATTTATTTAATTATTTATTTATTTAATTATTTAGTTATTTGATTATTTATTTATTTAATTTAATTTTTTTCGAAAATATGGCCTCTCAGCTTTAATGCGCGTGATCGCGTAACTAACTAACACTTCATGCTATAATAAATTTAAAATAATATTTCCTGACGAAATTTTATGCAACTAGATTATTACTAAATGACTAATTTACGTAATTCCTGAAAATGATTATTTTTTAAATTTATATGACCAATCTGACAACTGAATTGGTTTTATGAAAATTTTGATAACACTAATTGCAATTATATGAAGAAAATAAAATATTTTTCTTAATAACTTTAATAACTAAAAATATGTTAACCTAGATATTTTTACATTGCATTTTGTCTTATAATTAAAAAGAAACTTCTTACGTTTAATTTCGTACTTGGATTTTACATTCTTTAAAAACGGATTACTCTTGCGTGTTCGTAAAATGTTGCGTGTTGCTGTATCAAACATGCTGTCAGCTAAAAACTATTCCGCTTTTAAAATGAAGCATTTCAATGTATGTGTGTCATAGGTGAACATCCGTTCAACGCTAATGTTATAGAAATCATACCATAGTTTTTTATTAGTTTATTTATTACATTATGAATTCAAAAAGTAGTCATGCCTATCTAACTAGTACATTTACTACACTTTTTTTTCCATTTCTGGTTTATTGCATTTTCTTCGAACGGATCAATAAGATTTAACTTTTTTTTCCTCTTAACGAAAAGATGACTTAAGAATTCAGTCTTTTTTTTCATTGGAAAAGATGATAAAGTAGCATTTTTTTCGCTTAGCTAAATTCGAAAATTTTCTCTATGGCGTCACTGACCGCTTGCAGAAAACTAAGAGGTTTCGCCCTCTGTTCGCACCCCTCACTCCTCCCATGGTTACTTTTCATCCATCATAGCTTCCATTTTTTTAAAAAAGAAAAAAAAAATATTTATGAATGTATGATCGTTATAAATGTATGTAAAAACATTTTGTTAATATTTTAATCCTAATGAAATAAACGATTACCTAGATTTGAAAAATTATCATCTGTATTTTTTAAAAAAAATCTAAATTTAAGAACATAGATTGTGTGACACAGTAAAGTAAAATAGATGAAAAGTAATTTTACTCGTTAATGATATAAAGCGATAATCTTATATCGTTTTAATAATTCAAATTGGGAACAACTTTTTTTGACTCGTCCGCCTTTTATATTTTTAAATACAATATAAATGTTAAGATTTATGATAAGAATGTTTTTCGATATATTAATATTAAGATTTATGTTTACCAACATCTAATCTCTACTGTTCTGTTTTCTTTTACTTTTTTTACTCATTTTTGATGAACTTATAAAATAGAGATCTCGAGTGAGATAAAAATTTCTGAAGCAGTTGATTAATAATAATTATTTAAAACTAAAGAAATGAAAAAAACAATTTGGAATTAAAGCAGTTAAACATACAATGATTTGCAAAGGAATTAAAATTAAAAAAAAAATCACTTGAAGTTCATTCATCACAGCCATTTCATCACATCAAATTTCAGCTTTGTAATTGCATTTCAGAGGGCTGTAGATGAGACTACATGGTATGTATTTTCTGATATATTTAACAGTTCACATTTCTTGAACTAATTATAATAGCTTAGTTTTTATTCCATTCTACTCCTTGTAATTATGTCTACGCACCTTCGTAATTTCAAGTTTCTAAGTTATATTAATTTTACATAGGAAAACAAAATGTAACATAATGTATATAAGCACCTAAAAAGGCGTTGGCAGCGCTTACGCTTTTTTAATGTAGAGAATTTGAAAAATTGAATTAAAATCGGAACATGTGGCTCTTTTTGAAATATATATTTTAAACTCTTGTAATTAAGCTATTATTATAATATTCGTATATTAATTTTCAATTTTTGATACATATTTTACATTTCAATATTGTTAATTCGATTTCATTGTGCATTTTAGTTAAAAAGCGTCTGATGCATTCCTTTTTTCACTTTCTTTTTTTTTAATATACCGCTGTGCATTATATATTTTAACCATTCTCTGCTCAGTCATAGTATAGTGCAGTTATACTATAACAAAAATAATTTGAAAATTTACGAAAAACTAAACAAAGAAATGCGCACTCAAAATAATAATGTTATTAATTTTTAAACATGTTTTAATAAATACAATTTATTTTGCCCAAATATTTTCATGAATTCTTTAGATATAAATATTTCTCATCTACATGGATATATATATTTCTCATCTACTAAAACCATAATTTTTTAAACTTGAATAATAAAGAGCAATCTGTGGCAAACAAACAAAAGCTGTTACGAAAGCCTGCCATCTCTAAACGTTTCCTAAAATGATATAAATTTTCATTTACAAACAAAACACACTATTTCGTAATCTAAACAATAGTTCTTGTTTTTTTTTTTCGTTTTCTAATTAATTAGATAACCTAGATTTTTAAATAAAATTGCCCCAGCTAAACGCACACAATTTATTAAGGAACGACTGACTGTTTTGAGCATTGACCCTTTATTTTGAGTTATGGCGTTAAATACCTCCAGGGCATGTCAATGGAAAATGATGCTCTATTTTTTCGCTTTCAAGTTTATATACTTGGATGTAATTACGCACTTATACCGAAACTGATAACAGTAGCTTCAAGTTTAAAGCTTAAAGGGGTTGGATCTACATTGCATTTGTAAGACTACCTTGCTGTTGGAAACAATTGACAACCTAAAATTCCTATTCTTTTGGATATAAAATATCAGTGAAAATTCTTAAGTTAAAAAAAATTTGATCTAATTAAAGCAATTACAACAAGAAAAAAAGAAAATTACTTCTCAGTGGTATCAATTTCGCATGTTGTCTTAGAAATATCGCTTTAAATTATTTAAAGGTTTAATATGAAAATGATTGTCTCGGTATTCTTTTTATTTCTTTTTGCATTAAAACGTTAAAAAACAAAAGAGTTTTTTTTCTCTCTTTCCTAATTATTCAAACAGTAATTTAAAAAAATCGATAACTTTTAAGTAAATTGGTGACGATTTTGTTTACTTTGTATAAATTTAAATTTATCAGGATTTCTTAATTTAATTAATTTTTATATTTAGGGGTTGCAGTGCTAGAACCATGACTGAAGTCTCGGTATTATTTCATGACGTTTTCTAAAAATTCAAACAATTTATCAAACAGAGAAATTTTTATTGCTTTAATGTGAATTATTAAAAAAAGTTTGGGGGATTTTAGAGGAAAGGGCAGTGTTTTTATTTCCTCAGCAAAACCAAATTTTAAAATTGCTTTTCTCATTGATGTTTTTTGTGTTTGCATACAAGTTTAATCCCAAATTATTATTTTCTGTTTAAGGTAGGGCTTGAAGTATTTTTTTTTTGACAATCAGTATGGTATACTTAAAAAAAACTGTGTTTTGAAAAAATACTTAATTGCATAAATTATTCAAACTTATACAGAGTGTTACACCTACATGGGAAATACTTAGTGAGTTTTTATGTTACACATCACCTGAGGAAATGTTCTAATTCATATATAAATAAATGAATTTACAGAATTGCAGCAATAACCAATTTTTTTACAAAAAAAAAAGATTCTTTAAAAAATACGTTGAAATAAAAAAGATAAAAAGAGAAATTTTTTGAATTTGAAACAACATGACAACATTAGTTATCAGTTAATTGTGTACATAAAATTGTGAAAAGTAGTTGTGTTACTATTTATTTACAAGCAGTTTATCGCTGGGTTCAATGTAGATCGTAGGGTTGTTTAATAATTGAAAGTTGCTTCCAGTTATGTGAAATAGTATTAAATCTTATTCTTATCTAAACATTTATTTAACGCCATCAAGATTTATATTCTATTTTATCTCTCTTTAATCTATCCTGATAATTATGCTTTAATTAATTTTTCAAATATATTTAACCATACTAACAACAATTAGTTTAAAATTACTCAAATTAGCGCACAAAATAATAAAAAAGAACTATCATGAAATCTATATTAATAGAATTATAATTGTTTTTCTCATGATGATTTCTTTTTTATAAGCTATTTTTAAAACTTCTGATAAACTACATAATATTTATAAAATTATTAATTTGCAAAGTTTTTTCCTAGTTAAGTTATACATACTAATTGATGATAAGTTTCCATGAAGCAGTAATAAGTTTTTAATTAAATTTCAAAATTTATTAGGGGAACACTATCGTGCGCAATTTAGGTTTAAAAAAACAATTTAAATTTTAAAATTCAAATTTGCCGAGTGAAATATCTTCACATTTTAAAAGACAGAAATTTTTGAGTTAAAGGAAAAATGTCATTGGTCAATGTTTAGAGATGACAACTTTAATTTCCAAAAATTTTCTGCTTTGAAACTTTTACCTCCCATTTCTCCTACCAAGCAATAAAATTATAGCTCAAGCATTATTACAAATTAAGAATGTTATTTGTTTTTTAAAAATGTTACAGTAAAAATTGGACTTTTTATTTAAATTTAATCTTTTTGAAACATTAATTATAACCGGTTTATATCAACTATCTCATTTAAGAATTTCAATTTCATAAATAAACATTTTTTAGATTGATTCTACTAAATATTTCAATGGTTACATTGATTCTTTAAAATCACTCCCTGGGGCATTAAATGTTTAAATTCCAGTTTCTGTATATTTTAAAAGAAGTTTTGTCTAAAAAAACTAGATTTATAGAAAATACAATTTCAGAAAAAAGAGTTAAACAATAGCAGTTCTCAGCCTTGAAAAAATTCGCAATCTAGAGCATTACTGACCCTGAACTCTTTTACCTGCTTTGTTTAAATTTAAAGAATTTGAACCTCGTTGTCATGCCTAATTACAAATTCCAGAACGCAAGCGACAATGAAGTGTAAACATAACTATAGAGCTTTGTTTTCCGACCCTCTAAAAAGTATTTTCTCTCTCAGGTATATATTTCTTTTCTTATAAAGAAAAAAAAATTCTTTTGAAGAAAAAAAAAATTCTTTTTTTTTTTAGAGAATCGTTTGACTTATGGCTCGATTCTTCTAGAGAGAAAACAATAGCATCTTCAGATACAGCCTGGTTTTATAAAACAGAATATTTTTGTTTTTCAAGTTTAAATTTCTTTTCGATTGTAACTGTGACCGTAATTTTCTAATCATTCACCCATATCTTTAGCATTTTTTTTTCTGAGAAAAATTTCATACGTGCACTTTGTTTAAAAAAATTACAGGTACTGTGGACAATCGATTTCATAATTTTTTTTTTCTTGTTTTGGGCTTTAAATTATTACTGGAACAAAAGGAGTAAAAAATATTGCTGCCTTATTATAACTCCTCAACAATATTAATAGTATAAACATATTTGATTTTTTTTACAGTTATTTTCAAAACTATTTTCAACTCATGTGTAACAGAAAAAAATCATTTTGCTGACTCCGTATTAAGCCTTTAGAAAATTATTTTTTTCAGTATTTTCATTTATTAGTAACTAACTAATATTTTGGAACACTTATTTATTCTTTGTATCCAATAAAATCTCTCGAACTGAGTTGCCTAATAAACGTAGTTAATTTTTTTAAACATTTTTTAAAAATTTATTATACTTTTGATAAAGCTTTAAAAACATGTTTAATAACTAGGTTTAATAGATTACTCTTAACTGAATTAAATTAAAGTAAAAATATTTAAAAATAATAATTAGATATTTGTCAATTAAGAAAATTATTTTACTTTAGATAATTTGCATACAAAACAGAAGATGTTCCTTAGCATGTCCATTTTACAAAGACACCCATATGCTTTAAAGAAAGATTCATTAGGTCTCCTTCCCTTTTTTCTGAAAGGTATTATTTTGAATGCCCGAACAAAAATTCAAATTTAAATGATGAAATACTTTTATATTCAACATCGAAACCTTTATATATTAAAGTAAACATGATAGGCTGTATGTATGAAACAACAAATTTGGAAATAAGAACTGATGTCTGCTGTTTTAACTGGATGTATCCATGAACCAATTTCTTCTACCATGGAAAATCACTGGTGCGACTTATTGAAACTTGTTAACTTTGTTTTTTGGGCTTATAATATTTTTAATGTATGGTATAGAAATCTTGCTAGCGCTTCGCGCTCCCGTGCTACAGGTCCTGGGTTCGATCCTCGGGCCGTGCAGGGTTGACTCAGCCTTTCATCCCTTCACTGGGTCGATTAATGAGTACCAAGAATGCTTGGGAACTAAACACTGGGGGTTTCGCGTTCGGCTGACCACCTAACCGGAACATCTGCTTCTGCACCCCAGAGCCCAAGGTCAAGAAAACTGAGATGGGTACAGTAGGCCTTGGCCCTCCAGGGGCTGTCGCAACACTGCGTTTAGGTTTAGTTTTTAGGTATAGAAATCTAGAATCGATGTTTAGGACACGGGTTTTATTGAAGTATATCATTTTTCACACAAGTGAAAATAACAAATTTTTGATGAAACTTTTTTTGGTTAATGGCGGGCACTTGGGTCTATTTCCCATTGGCCTCAGAAATGCCAGAATTGCGACTCCCTTATCGCTACCCAGTGAGCACCTATATCTAAGCCATGGCGGTGGCGTAGCGTCGCCCACGTCACACAACCACAAACCCGTTTATAGGGAGGGTTACATTCACACAATCACACAGAAGAAAGGACATAGAACACAGAGAGAGAAATAAAGAAACATCCATGCCCTGAGCGGGATCCGAACCCGCAACCATCGGTTCCGCAGTCAGGCACGCTAACCACTCGGCCACCTGGTCGGCTTGATGAAACATAAAGCAAGACATATATTATTCGTCTAATATTCCGTTTGGTCACTACTTCTTTGTTTTTCTTTTTGGGATGGGGGGCATTTTCAAATTTATGATTCAAATCCTAAAACATCTCAAAAATTAAATCATGATACTAATCATTGTATCGCTGATATGTAGAAAAAATTTTATTGAAAATTTCATCAAACAGCCACATATATTCTAGCAAAACCAATGGGAGAGTTTACGAGATGTGTTCCAAAACGATATTTATAACAATTTGTGATAAAATGATGTCAAACCGTGGCATATACCAGTCCACCATGTTTACTTTATAATTAAATAAAAATTTCAGGCAATAAAATAAAAAAGAATTAAAAAGACTTCCTTTGGTATTAAACTTATTTTTTATTGTCGAAACACCATGTATGTATTTACTGAAAATCACATTGCTTGAGTTCAAGTATGAAACATGATATAAAAAGCGACTCGAAATTGAATCTATACAAAGTAATCCAAAGCATCTCTTTTACATATTCTCAAACTCGAGTAGCTTCCTAAACGTAATTCCGATCGTAGTTTAGCAAGAGTTTTTTTCATATATCTTCCCTTAATCCTTACGCGGAATCTTCTGCATTAAGTTTATAGGAAAGACACTCGGATCTTTAATAATTGGACTTCAAGAAATTCGCCTGTCCGCCTCCCTTAAAACTTTTAGGGTCAAGAAAACTGAAATCAATTAAGAAGCACCCTGTACGTGCTTTGTAAATGCAAGTGACACGAAGCGTGATCCGAAAGAACGAGAAGTTTACGTTTGATTTGTGAAGGCGTTAGTTGGTCCTGAATAAAATTAAGGTCATGCACCTTCCGGTCATTTTACCTTTGATTGGCTAAGGCTATATTTATTGGATCTTTTTTTTTTATTTGATTCGTAGTTTTTGTTGTAACTTCTACAATGGATTAATATTCTGAGACGTCAGCATAAGAAAATACGCCTTCTGTATTTAATTGACAGCAGTCAAACGTAGTAATTCCTTTTATGCAGGTTTTATAACGATCCTTTCTATAGAAATTAATGCTTTATTTATTTTAGTTTTTTGTCTAATTTTAAGACTCTATTGGAATTTATTTAAGCTTTTTTTTTATTGAAAAAGATTTTTTCAAGCCTTTTTTAGAGCATACATATAACTGATAGGGTTAGTCGGAAAAAATACATCTATTCTTCCATTGTTTCAATTCGGAAAAAACCAGGGTAGAAAAAAAATGACGAACAATTTTGAAATCAATTTTACTTTCGCCCTTGTATCAACCTTTTTTTAAATAAGAAAATGCAGCACTAACATTAATTATTATGAAATGGATGATTACCCGGATTTGAAAAATAATCATCTGAACTTGAAAATAAAAGGTTTAACCCAAAGAACATAAAATGTGCGATTCAATAAGAAGGAATCAATGACAAGTAATGTTACTCGTTGGCGAAACAAGTGAACTAGGGAGCAATTCTTATGCCTCTGAGTAATTTTTTTCTTTTTTTTAATTTTACAAGTAATGTTAGGATTTATATTTGTTAAC
Source organism: Parasteatoda tepidariorum (assembly GCF_982258835.1). Lineage (NCBI taxonomy): Eukaryota > Metazoa > Arthropoda > Arachnida > Araneae > Theridiidae > Parasteatoda > Parasteatoda tepidariorum. The sequence goes on from NC_141758.1 coordinate 91,439,772, forward strand.
ACGTAATCTTTCTCTCTTTCGTTGGTATTTTTGATTGACATCTACTGGAACAGGATTTAATAAAATAAAGAAATAAAGATCTCGAGAGGGAAAAATAAATTTTCTACAATTCATAAAAAGTTAATATTTAAAGCAAAAAAGCTGAAAAAATAAAGCAAAAAAACAACTTAAATTTGCAATAATTTTCGAATAAATTAAAATTTCGGAACAAAATCCGTTTAATTTCACAATTTAGCTCTTTTGCGACTTTTTTTTAAAACTCTTTTCACTCTTTCTGCAGGTCAAATTTTAAGTTGTATTTCAGTGGGTTACAGAATAACAAACCATGGTATTTTTTCCCTATACGTTTAACAGTAAAGTTTGTTCAGTCAATAATTCTCTGAATATGAATTGTTAAATTTTTTTCCATTGTTCCCCCTGTACACACACACTATTGTCTTTTCAACTGTCTTAGTTTTGGGGCTACAAAACAAAATGTAACGTTAAGTAAAACATCCAAAACAGCTGCTGCGTTTGCGGGACCCTTGCGAGTTTGGAGAGAAAATGCTCTTTTTATCTCAAAAACTGTCTGTCAGTTTTAATTTCAAATTATCGAAAATTTACTGCCTTCTTTAAAAACGAATTTACCGAATAAATGTTGTTCTATAGAGCATTCAAAAATCTCTACTTTCCGAGAAACCTAATTAAGAACTCCTGGAGAAGTATTTAATTAGGCGTAGTTAAATTTTAACGGTTAAAACACATTTTATAATTAGGAGAGTGGTTATCGAGAATGTCAACCGTTGTCTATGAAAAGGTAGCCCATCATAGAATCGAGTTAACACGTCTTATATACTAGTGAATTGTAATTGTAATTTTGTAGTGGTAGATTCTCTACAGTGTATTATGTAGATATGCCAAATTTAGTACACAACTGTGGTAACTGTGCTAGAAACAACTATGTTATTCTGTATAACAATTATTTTGGCCTATTTAATTCCCCCCAAAAATAGTAATGACAATTACACTTGAAAAATAATTTCAAGGTGTTAATTATAAATTTCTTTCAGGATTTAAATATTTTTTTCAGTTCAAGATTTAAATATTTATTAGATAATGAGATAGTTTCCAAGAAATAAAACTTTAGGACTTTAAGTGATTATTTTTTTAAAATTTATTTTTTAAGAAGAGCATTCTATTTATCGCATAATCTTAAGTATGTTTATTAATAACACTTATAACACATGTAATTTTTTTAAAAAAATGTGTCAAAATTTGTTAAACAGATTTATCGAAGTCTAATAACATTGACGGCAATTAATTATATCTTCCTCTTCATGTTCATAAATTCGTTTTTATTTTTACATGGTTGAACATCGAGAAAAAATAAATATTTACTTGAGACAAAATATATTCCTTTCAATGAGGTTTAAATTTAATAAATAACAAACAAGATTTTTTCTACTTTGTTCGATTGGAAAACAAATAATCGTGATGCTAAGAATATATATAATTAAACTATCGGACCTACTGATATCTATGATTATTTAGAAAGAAAAAAAATCTATCGTCATCCGTTACAAAAAAATAAGTTCATAAAAACAGACGCAAGTATCTTTAATAACTGGTTGTTTCGATCATTTGTTAAGCTTTGGAAATTGTTATTTCGCTTCACTAAGTTGCTTCAACAGAGTAAGTGCAATTTAAAGGCGAAAAAAAGGCAAAGAAAGCAAGAATAACTCTTGATTTTAAGAGAGTAATTTGACATTAAAATACCTTTTCAATTTTTTGTTTCATTCAGCGAATTTCGCAGTTCTACTATTTTTTCGTCCTTCTAATGGTATAGTATTTTTTAGTATCTGCTAAATTCATCTGCTTCTTTGTGTAATTAAAATACGAAATTACTTTTTTTTTGTAAACCGCTTGAATATCTATGCATATAATAGGCTATACCTGTAGATCTCGGGCAAGAAGTAATAAACACAAAAAAAAATATTATATTTGTTACCTTTAGGAAATTAATGATGGATTATATTAATTATTACTGAATATTAAAATCTTTTAACTTTTGGGTCGTGTAAATTTTTTTGTCATATTTTTATAAATAATTCTTGGAAAATAATTTTTGATAATTATTTTTTTTTCAAAGTTAATTATTATTTTAAATTAGAGATCTCAAAATGAAATAGGTGTTTCTTTCATACAAATGAAAAATTGTTACATTTTCAAGTGAATTCTTGATTCGACTTACTAACGAACAATATCCAGTCATTTACTGATTTTGAGATAGAAAACTAATGATCGTCATAGGTCAACATTAAATAACTAATAGCTTGCACAACGTTTTTAAATAGTTTTATTCATGTGAGTTTAGAGCTAAATTAGTTCGCCTTAATACTGTAAGTGGGAAATGAGTTAAGCAATGCTAAGTTTTTAATGTTGATTTATGTATTAAATATTTTGGAGAAACATCAGCCAAAACTGACTAACTGATATAGCCAGAAAAAAAAGAAAAAAGAAACTTTTAGTTTATAGATAAGACATCAATGGTCGTTCACCCATCACCAGTGGACCTATGAATCTTAGCGTATGGAGAAGACTTTCTACATACTTTTTTTGTTAACGAAAAATCCTCAGCTGAATTCGAAAGGCAAAATGTACTTGGCTGATCTGGTCATTTTTTTAAAATTAAGGTTTTTTTAACCCTTAATCATCCAATCAAATATTGTCATTCTTTTAATAAGTTTGAGCGCAATATCAAGAAATTAAGTAAGAAAAAAATTTTTTACATCACCTCTGCGCTTATAATGCGAACCTATCTTCACTTTCGCTGCTTTAGTGTACGGCCCACCTTAAGCAACTCGTTGGTAAGTTTTTAAATCTGCTTGAAACACGTGTTTATGAAAATGGACACTGATTGAAATGCGTGTTTAAGAAAATGGACACAGCTACTCTAAGAAAATGGATATAGCATTTGATTCCGTTTATCAAACTTCTCTTATGGAAATTATGTCATGGGCACTAATAAAAATATTTTTTTCTTATAAAAAAAGAATATTGACGCCTAAAATGATGTTCCATGCCCAATTAAAACAATGTCCTCTCCCATAAACAAAATTTTTTCGATTTTTATTTTTCATTTGGTATTTTTTGCAGTAGGCGTTTGCTAGATGTAGTAGCCGAAATCAATTTCAAGTATTCAATTTCATTACTTTTCTTTATGCTTCGAAACTTGAAAGTTTAATTAGCTCTGCAGTCATTTGACTTTATTAAGTACTTGTAACTCTAAAAAGTAAACTATGTATTGGGACAAAAAATTTCAGATAGCATATATTTATGACAGTGACAAGAAAGTTCAGAACATATATTCATAATATTTACAAAAATGTTCATAATATATTGTAGCGTATCTACCACTACAAAAATACAATTCCAACTCATTAGTATATAAGACATGTTCTATAGCTACCATCCCCACACATATATTCATGAAATTGACTACAAGGTTCATAACATATAATCATAACATTTAAGAAAAGTTAATAACTCATATTCTTAACATTACCAAAAATGTTATAAGTTACTTAAAATTACAGGTGTTTATTTTATAAAGTATTATAAAATACATTTGTTTTATTAATATTGGTACCAAAAAAAAAAGCGCATCAACTTCTTCTCAAAATACTTTTATTTATTTTTCGAAGTTTATGTGTTACAATATCCACTGCAACTATGCAACATTGCTTTATGGTGTGATTTTATACACCGGATGAGGGAGGGAATAAAGGAACTTTTGGTCATGTAATCACGGAAAAGCCAACGACTTCACATCTGCTATTTCCTGAAGAATTGCCCTCATCTTAGTAATAGAATGGACATTCGGTTAAAACTTGGATATAAAGGGAACCTTAAAATACCACTTTCAGCGAATAATTAAAATACTTTATATGTAATTAATATTCGTTTATATTTGTGAGATTTGATTTTAAACCCATGCATTATTATTATACTAAATCCAAACTTAAAAATGTGGTTTTATTGTAAAAAGAATCCCTTACTGAACACACATTTGTTAAATTAAAAAAATCGTTGAAAAAACTGTTTTAAAAATAGTTATAAATTAGTGGGCTGAGCCCCCTGCTCGCTAACGCTCGCCAACCCCCGAAAATTGCTTCGCAATCTTCTTTGGTTTGCTTCACAAACCAAGCTCGCTTCGCTCGCTACTAACTTAGTTACGTTGCAAATGCACAAAATTCTAAGAATTCAAAACAATCATTCAAATCCATATAACAACTTTTTTTTAAAAAAAAAATTACATCTTTTTAGTAAATACTAAGTCATTAAAATAAATTTGAATTCAAATAAATGACATGTAATTCGTTAAACCTATTAGAAATGTGCTATAGTATGAAATCTTAAGATAAAGTTTCTAAAACTGATATCTCTTTAAAAAGGTTAAAATTTTGACTATAATTAAGTCTATTAAAAATTGAAATAAGTGAATTGCAATGGAAAAACCTGCATAAGCAAATAAATTCTAGTAAAGCAAATAAATTCGTGATATAAATCAAAAATCGTCAAATAAATTCGTAATATATAAATTCGTGAAAAAAAGCGCTTTCGACAAAATACTAAAATACTGGCATGTGACATTTTTAGCGGCAATCATTGGTCGATTTTCTAGCGTTGCCATTCGGAGAGTTGTAACGAGGCTTTTTTTTGTCGCCGTGTAAGAGAAATATAATATATATAGATATTTTTTAAATAATTTTTTAATAAAAAATTATGTAATTTTTTGCAGGTACAAGTTATTTTTACAAAATTTCTTACCAAGAAAACAAATCATTTAATAGTTTCATAGAAAACCTAGCTGTCCTCTTTTCTATAATCATATTATGAATAGAATTATCCTCCTAACAAAAATTAAACAAAAAAAGGACCATAAAATGTTTAGATTAAATAAAAGTTTTGATTTATCTTAATAATGGAACAAAAATGTTGTTAAATTTATAAATTAAGAAAATCTAAGAATAACAGTAAGCATTTCTTTAATTTTGTAAGAAATGCGTGATTTATTATTATTTTTTAATCGTATGATTAAAAAAATTTCAGCTCGAAATTATAGGAAATGAACGCAATCAACATATGCCATAATGGTCTCTTTTTGTTTAGACGTAAGGCATATTGTCATTTTCCTTTTGACCTGCCTGTAATATTTCATCCATGCAATACAATACCGAAGAAAAGTTCGTTAGAAATGAACAATAATTCAATATCCGTCGACCTGTTTTATCCAGACTCTTAAGAATTCTTCAATATTTCTTCGAATTTTGAAAAAGAATATGTATATATAATAGGCAATCAAACTATTATTTAGCTTTATTAAAAGATCAAACATTCCGGCATGCAGAAACATGCTCTAAAACAATAGCGATATGCGTCTGTTATGATGCGTTTGATCATGCTACCGACCTCAACTATTTTTTTGTCAAATTTGATACGGTACAGTGCGCACTGAGATGAGATTTCTCAGTTAAGCCGATCTTAAAAGATATAAGAATAAAAATGTCCTACCTTAATCGACTTGCTTCATGGAGTGCGTCACGCCAGACTCTTACGCTTTTCAACTCTTTCAAGTGCCATAACATTTTCTACGCGATTTTGCAAACAAATTCAGCACTATTTCCTCTTGAATTTAACACACAAAAAAAAGTTCGCACAGATTTTTGGATGATGATACTCTTCGTTTTAAACAGAGCATATTAAGAAAATGGATTGTTGAATGTTTTACGCTTGATGATATTTAGTTTTTTTTGTTTGTTGCCTCTCTCTTTGAATAACGTGTCTAACGAAAAGCTGAATAATCATTGTTCGTTGGAAAATGTTTTTCATTATTTTTTTTTTATTTGTTTGTTTTTCACTCTTTTTTACTTTTAATGTAGAAAGCACAGCGATTTCAGTTCTTAATAATTCAAATATTTTGAACTTTGCTAATATTATTTATAATATTGTGGTACGTCGGTATTTTCTTTAAATAAATTTAAAATAAACTATATGGAAAGGTAATGGTAGTAAAGAGATATAGCTTGTATACTGCCTTAACGTGACTAAATCAATAATTGTCAAAAGTCAGGTAATGTTCCTGAATCGTCTAAACGCATGTTATCTTCTCGAAGAAAAATACATTCTTAGTTATGGGTATGCTACTTTAAGCTGACGCTTTTCCCCAAAAATAGGTAGCGACTTAAGCAGATTATTTCATCTTTGTCGATTATTAATATACCCTGAGGTGACAAAAGTCATGGGATACTTCTTAATATCGTGTTGGATCTCCTGTCGATCTATGAAGTGCAGCAACACAATGTGACATGTACTCAATAAGATAGTTTTAAGTCTCTTACAGGAATATTCCGACGTTAAACTTCAATACATGTCCATAATTGTGAAAATGTTTCAGGTGCAGGATTTTGTGCACGAACCGACCTCTCTATTACATCCCATAAATGTTCGATGCGATTAATGTCAGGCGTTATAGGTGGCAAAATCATTTGCTGGTAATATACAGAATGTTTTTTAAATCGCCTGCGAACAATTAAGCCCCGGTGACATGGTGCAGTAATTATCAATAAAAATTTCCTCGTTCTTTGGGTACATGAATTCCATGAATCTATGCAAATGGTCTCCAAGTAACGGAACATAATCATTTCCAGTCAATGATCCGTGCAATTGGACTATAGGACACAGTCGTCTGCCATAAAATACAGTTCACACAATTATGGAGCCTGCTCCAGATTGCACAGTGCCTTGTTGACAACTTTGGTTCAAGGCTTCGTAGGGTCTGCGCCACACTCTGACTCTCCCAGCTCTGATCTGCTGAAATCATGAACAAGCTGAAGTTTTCCAGTCGTCTAGGGTCTAACTAATATGGTCACAAACCCAGGAAAGGCAATGGACACGATATCGTGCAGTTAATCAAGGCACTCGAGTCGGTCTACGTTTGTATTATCTGTCATTTAAAACTACAAAATTATTTTTAGTACATTAAAAAATGCGAATTAAATTTTATTAATTATATGATAAATTTTTTTATGTTTAGATAAAGCATTCAAAACTAAAGATCCCTATATAATTTTATATAAAAAGGGGAAAAATAATAAAATATTATTTTATTAATGAAATAATAATAAATAAAAAATAACAAAATAATAATAAAAATAAAATAATAATAAAAAATAACAAAATAATAATAATAAAAATAAAGTAATAATAATAAAATAATAATAATAATAAAATAATAATAAAAATAAAATAATAATAATAATAAATAGCGAAATAATAATAATAAAAATAAAATAACAATAATAAAAATAAAATAATAATAAAATAAAATAAGCTAATTAAAAAATAAATATTAACAATACTAAAGAAAACGCATTTTCGTTTCTGATGCAACATAGTTCTTGATACCTCATTGAATAAAATGACAAGGAAAAATGCGTAGAACTATTTTGGTTCAAAAAATTAAAAAAATAAATATTAAAAAAAACATAAAAAGATAAACAAAACAAAAATAATATTTTTTAAGGGAGCTACAGTGCCAATAAAAATTTGCAGAAATCACGATTCTCTACTACCAGTTATGATTTTACTTAATGAAACATTAAATTTGATATATTTTATGATTTTAACATAAGTTTTAAAAGTATTTAACAAGGATTTAGGGATGTATTAAATGTTTAATTAGTTTTTTGTTTTATTTACTATTTTGTGTAAAGTGTTAATTTTTTTTCAACTTATTTTATTGATGTTCAGTTCATTGCATAAGTACAAATAAAATTACAGTTTATAACGCGCAATATCTAATAAAAAAAGGAAAATTAAACATCGTTCAATAAAAGTTTTCATTTGTAAAATATATGTTGTAATTTCCCTTTACTGCACCAGCTATAAAATTAAAGTAAATGCGTGAAAGTAAATATGCCTGCTTTTACAGGGGAAAAACAATTAAATGTTTGTCTTCTTTTTGAAAAAGATAATTTAATTACCAATAAAAGTTTCCAGAAATTAAGAAAGACATGAAAAGCAGTAAAACTTATATCAGCGGATGTCATTTTAATTCATATTTATTTGAATCTTTTATCACAAAATACGGAATATTTAAGCTGTATCGAGTAATGTAATTAAATTTAATTTTTTTCCTCGTAAAATTGTAAAAACTTTTAGATTAATTTTAATTATTATTCCTACATAGTAATTCATATAAATTAAGAGCCTTACAAGCAGCAAATAATTGTCATTGTGACATTTTTAATGGAAATAAATAAATAACTATATTTATTACAGAGTAAAAATTAATTGCATTTCTCAATTTTTAGATTAAAATGAACAATGCAAATCGTTCCAAAAATATTTAGGTTAATTTTGTTAATAACAACGTTTCAATCGTAAATATATGTTAAATTTTATTTTTAATCAAATTTAAATTAAAAGTTAACGGTACTGACTTGAAAAGCTGCAAATTTTTCTTAGCACAGAATTAAATTTAAAAAAAACTGTAATAGCTTTAAATTGATACTACTCTTAAAATAAATAAATTTATGCTTTGATTAAAAACGAAAACTAGTAATACTCTGTTTCTACGTCAAGAACCACGTGATGCCGGCACAGGTGAGAGCACAAACTTCTGTGACGTCACCGGTCTGATTTGACTTTAACGTTCAAGGCGAATGAAAATGAACTGAAATCCGAAAGAAAACTCAACAAATGCATCAGTTGTTTTGTTGACGAAAAGATATGTTTTAAGAAATTTAGCAAATGCGATTGGTTATTTCCGCGATTCGAAAATGTTGGATTTTATACAAGGTCAGTAATGATTTATATAGTTATATTATTTTGTAACGAGATGGATGATTGGAATAAATTCACCAGATCGTAATTATAATTTTATGCATATTATAATTCTAATTTATCGTTAAATTCAAGATAATATAAAAGCCACTCTTTGATATTTTGTACTTAACATTTACCCATTTTAATTATTAGGTATTTGTATGTAAAATGTTTTTTTGATGACTATCACAAAGTAAATAGATCTAAATACGATTAAGTGTTTGACTTATTCAATCAAATGCACTTTTAATTATAGAAAATATATATTTTTAAATAATCTATTCCTCTTTAATTTTATAAAATATTATCATTCTAAGATTATTGTGATTGTATATACATATTTGTACCTTTTTTAGTTCGAAGTAGAATACTACTTCAAATTTAGCACTAACTTTATGTACAATGTATAAAGAAAGCAATATATGATTGATTAATCAAAATATTAATTTAAAACGAACGTACTTGCAAGAGAACTTATGATTTTTATATCTATAAACATTATCAAAACAACTTCAAAATTTTTCTAATTTTTTGATCTCTAAAATTTTGTTTCATTTTTAAAATGGATTTGATTTCATAAAAAAACTGCTCCTTAAAGAGAAGATAAGTGAGTGGAATTATAAATAATAAATAAATCAAAAATACGTACACTTATATCTGGAATAGTGTAATATTTAAATATTTATTATTTTTGTATTAGTTGAATAATATATAATATTACATGAGTAAATATAAGTATATATATACATATATATAGTAATCATGTAATAATATATATTATCACGTAAATAAACATTTATTGTAATCATTTAATGGTATATAAAATATACTTTATTTCTTAAGTAATATATATCTATATATATTACATGATAATATATAATTATTTGAATAAAATATCCTTTTACCGCAATAAACATAGAGAAATGCGTATTGAAAATACTTATCTGAAACTTATTAGCAAAGAAGTATATGCATTTTTAAATTAAAATTATTGCAAAAACAAGTTTCTGTAAGAGATTAAAATTCTTTTACTTGCTGTCTCATCTGCTGTGAACTAGTTTCTGTTTTTAAATTTTGTTATAAATTTATTGGTTTTTATCAGTATAATCTTTGAAAAGCTTACGTTTTTTAAGCAGATTTTTCTTGTTTAAAATATCAATAAAAAATTAACACTTTATTTGATTTAAAGCAAAATATGAACATTCCTACTTTATTTTGGAATTCTATAAATCAGTTTATATATGTGTTATTTCTTTTATGTTTTTTCCCCAACAAAGTTGATACATACTTTTAATTAAACGCTTTTGCTGTGAACTAGTTTCTGTTTTTAAATTTTGTTATAAATTTATTGGTTTTTATCAGTATAATCTTTTAAAAGCTTAAGTTTTTTAAGCAGATTTTTCTTGTTTAAAATATCAATAAAAAATTAACACTTTGATATTTGATTTAAAGCAAAATATGAACACTCCTACTTTATTTTGGAATTCTATAAATCAGTTTATATATGTGTTATTTCTTTTATGTTTTTTTCCCAACAAAGTTGATACTTACTTTTAATTAAACGCTTTTAAAAAAGGAAAATATTTACTAAAATTATTTTTGTTTCTTAAATGAATTATTGAAATTTATTTTTTACATATTCTTTAATGAAATAACAGTAAATATCATATTTTTTGTTGTATTTTCAGCAGAAATTACATAATACAATAAATATCATTCGGACAAATTAAAAGTTTCACGAGGGAAATGTGTGATATATCTTTTTTAAAACGGAATAAATGTTTCAGTGAATTTCGAAGAAAACATTGTGCTTAATCTACTTCTATACAGATTAAAAATAGGATCTTACTGAGTCATTTTGTATCATTATGTATGATTAATCCCGTAAACGAATATACATACCGTTGAATCAATAAATCATATATGAATATAATAAAAAGAAACCCAGCCTACCACCACCTACAAATCCACACTTCACATACATGCGGACGTGCACAACGTCAGGTGATCATCAAGTCTGGTCAAACGAAAGGTCATTCATAGGCTGAATGAGTCACATAAAGTATTAATTTGCATAGATTATTTAATAAATACTAGGTATTAAGAATTTGTATTAATAATTTGACATTTATTTCAAAAGTGGTATAAAAAATTTAAAGAAAATGGTAATACTAAAATAAATAAAATTTCGTATTAAAAACGTGTGGAAAATAACATTTCATTTAAACACTTTTAGCCATTTAAAAAAACCGCTTATTAAACAATAATTTTAGTTAACTTTTATAACACCTTTATCGCTGCTTTTTTTAATAGAATATATACTTATGTATTTATTTTTATTTTTTTAATTATTTTTTTATTCGTTTATTTTTTTAAATTTGAATAAAAATAACAGGAAATGTTTTATTCTATAAAGTTTCTCAAATATAAAGATTTTTACATATCTTCTTCATTTTTTCAAAATACATTTTTTGCGAAAAAAATATTAAATTTTCATAATTTTTTAATGATTTATTTAAAAGATTAAATGTTCACTAAACAGAGTATGAACTTCGCAAGGGGAATTTTGGTTTAGATTTATTGGAGTTAGTAAAACATAATAAGAAAGATAATTAATAGAAAATCATTGTTCTCATGATAATTAAATACAGAAAAAAAACAGAAAATTAGTAAAATTATTTAAATAATTCAACTTAATATTTATAAAAAGGTTTATATAAGAACAATTTATTTAAATCCATCTTATTTTTCGTTATTTGTAATGTGCAACTGTAGTTTTGTGCTGACGTTTAGCTACACACATTATCTACGCTAATTTACTTTACAATAGCAAATCATAAAAAATACTTGCGGGATTTTTTTTATTTCATTGTATGTTGTGAAAATAATAATTTTTTTTCTAGAAAACTGTGTTGCGATGAAGTAAACATAATTGATAAATTGTAATGGCTTTATTATTCATTGTTATCAGTACCGATAGTTGATGACTTATGCATTCATATTATTCGATTAGAAACATTTTAAGTTTATTTAGAGGAAAATAGGAAGGAAAATTCAAAATAAATTCCTAAATAATTTTAAGATCATTTAAAATTTTCCTTCTGCTGATTTCACAGAATTTTTTTTATGAACTTTTTAAACACCCTATGCATCATTGAACAATAATGAACAGAAGAACTATACTAAAATTGTGTCATGCAATTTACAATGTTTCCCACACTATATTTCTTTAGTTTTAGTTCATTGATGTTTTTTTAAAATTTAATTTAAGAACACTAGTGCCAGGAACAATCAATATAGCACATCAATATAAAATGGTTTCATTTTAATATAAAATTTTTGATTTACTCGAGAATAATTATACCGTTCCTTCAATAACCCATATTCAAGATAAAATAATTTAAATATTATAGGTTGAGTTAAAAAGTATCAATTTGTTCACGGAAATTTTTTTTTCTTTCAAATTGAACTCTTTTTTTTTTAAATCTTAACTAGGCCATTCGCTTGCACTTTTTCTGAAGAATTCCTGTCACACCTCCTAATTTGTTATCTTCATACGTGGTGATAAAATTAAAGTTTATGGCAAATAAAATGACGGTCTATTTGAAATGTCTTAGCATTTTGATAGAATAATGTGCAGGTAAAAAACCCTCGTAAAACTTTCTGATTTTTCTCCTTACCCGGATGTAAACATTTCATTGCATCGCATTCTTTCTTACTCGTTGTGTCAGATCTAAAATAAGATTTCTTTTCAGAACATTTGTTTTATGACACTCTTTTGTTTTATGTAACTTTTTAGAAAACTCATTTAATTTAGGATGAAAGATTAAAATTAACCTCGAATTTAAAACTCATTCATATTATAATAAAGAATAGCTAAAGTAGTATAATAATATACTCTATCGGCTTCATTAAAAAGCTCTAACTCTTAAATTTCCAGGGAAAGTAATTTAAATACACTGCAATACTGAATCTTCTTTTAATTCACTTCATTTTTTTGTTGTTTTTATTACCATCAGAGCAGTTACTTCTATGACTTACGAAAAGGCTATCAAGGAAACATTTTATACTTTTAGTATTAAAGAAAAAATGTACCCGAATTATCACCCCGGGCGCAGGTAATTTTTATGCGGAGTACTAAGAAGTTTTGTGCTGATTAATTTTATCTTCTCTATTTTGCTTTTGTTGTAAATTTTTTTAAATTATTAAGTCTTACAAAAGGAAAAGAAGAAAAATTTAATAATTTTTCAGCAAGCAAACGATAGAAAATCGTTTAGTATGTTATAATGAAGATACTTATAAATAATAAAAAATTTTATTTCTTCAAGCACTCAATAGAGTTTGCAATTCTGTAGTTAATTAAAATAATATTTTGCTAAACGCCCTGAATATTCTTTGAAACATAAAAAGTTTTTGAACATTATATTAAAATTTAAAATATTTATGAACGAGGATTCAAATAAAACTAATAAAATTACAAAAATACGACTATGTATTCTTAAGTATTTGATCTAACTTTTGATTGGTTTTGCTCTAAATTTTATCAATTTGAATCCAAATCTAAATTTTATTTCGTTGTGAATATTAATGTTTTTGATTTCCTAAGTAAAATTAATCGCACAACATTACTTTTTGGATAAAAACTAATTTCTGGTGAAAGTCTAAGTTGCTCTAAATTGAAGAGCTTAATTTAAAATATCTGTTATCAAATTTTCGTGTCAAGTTTTCAACTATATATTATTTTAACTTTTACAACTTTCCTTATAATAATATAAATACTACGATAGAAATACTTTTAAAATGGAAAAATTGAGCGTGCTGAATCCATTAATCATTTTTTTTAAATCAAAGAACGCTTTCGCTTTAATGTAACTATTTTTAATTATATCATAATTAACATTTATAAGTCTATTTGTTACCAGCAAAAAAAATTCCATGTTTCTTTCGGACTGTTTCAATTCTAAAAAACATAACTTTTTATGAATTTAAAAATCGTCGTTATAAAAAACTCTTCCAAATATGATTATAAATCGAAAGAATTGGTTTATAAATTAAACTTATTGTGTATTATGTAAAATAGTAAAAACTTTTTAAAATAATATTAGCTATTGCGCATTAAATAATGCTTATTGAATTAGTAGGCTCTTTTTTATACCTATGACGTTTTTAAAGAAACCCAAATTGATAATATTTACAAAATGAACTCATTGTCAAAACTTGCATTATTGCAAATAAGCAAACAGGAATACTGATTAGTTATTGGCTTCAAAATATCAAAAAAAATAATAATAATATATACAAGAAAACGAAATCACAAATAATCAAACTTGATTTTCTTGATTGTAAATATGCCAGTTATATAAAAAAGTACAGATTTCTACTAGAAATTTCGAGTTAGAAAGTTGTGGTTATATAAACCATATCATATTTGAATTAATTACCATTTATACATAAACTTTACTCTTAATTTTTGACGCAGCACACACATAAGCGTGATGTTTTCGCAATTTAATATATTTTGCCTTTAAAAATAATTTTATCTGGCCCTTTTTCTGTAACTCGATATTTCTTCTCAAATCACGCACGTCAAAATTACTTAGAATTTCTATTCTGTCATTGTAAAAAATATTTTGACAGAAACTTCATAAATAAGTGATTAATATATTTTACATTTATATTGAAAATTAGGTAATTGCAAAAAGTTTAAGTGCAAGTTTAAGTTAAGTATTTGTTTAGAAATGATAAAGAAACACAAAAGAAAATCTTTATTTGTTTTTACATCTTATTTTTGCCATATATAAAATGAGACCTTATATTCAGGGCTTAACATATTACAATGATATATATAATATGAAAAATCAAATTTTGTTTTAAAGCTTTGTATCAATCTCTCCTACTTATTACCTTGGTATTTGTTACAAAACGATTGTAAATTTTGCAAAATCTATGCAAATATTTCAGTCAGCACAAACATTTTAAACATTTATTTCTTCTTCAAAATATTTTTTCCTCAAAATATGGGTCGTGTTTTTCTTATAAGCTATTTTAAATACAGAAAACACTTAATCAAAATAGAGAAATTGGTAGTAGTATGAAAGAAATATTTTTTCATTTAATAAAACCAAATGTGTGCGGTATTCGGCATAAATCTTAAATTTCTGTTTTTTTTTCCACTTAAATAAGTTATCATCAATATTTTACTTACATCATTTTATGTCACACTTAATTCCACTAGATACGTTTTATTTTATTTTATAACCGTCGTTGAACAGCCGACCCAATTGCATGGGTTTACGACTACTAATGTTCAACTCCGTAGCCTTGTAATTTTGAACCAATCCAGAAGACAAGGAAACTCCTGGATAAGTACCCCCTGAGGTATTGATTTGTTATGGGAACATGGAGGACTTTGCGAATCGACAGATTTAACGTGCATCAGTCACCATTTACTACACGGGGAGTCTTCGGCCGGTGAGGATTGAACCCACGACCTCTTGGACATGGGCCCAGCGTTAATTGTTACGTTAATACTAATTAATTGTTAATTTTATAAAAACATCCATCAAACATGATAAGCCTTGATAGCACAATCTTATGTGCTCGCTTCGCTCGCCACCAAGTATACTTTTTTGAAATTTGTAATAATATTTACAACATAAATAATTTCAGAAACTACATTAAAAAATAATTACCTAATAGCATCATATTTAAGTTTGGTTTAAGAATTTGAAAAAATGCGACTTTGGCTTTACTGATTTATTCTGTTTCTAATCTGTTTCAATCAGTTAGTTATAAATTTTAGCCCTGGATACCAGAAACGCAATCTAATCTTATTTAGATATAATATAATTTTTATATGCTGTTTCCTAATCTCTGTTAATTGTAAATAGTGACTCCATTATTCGTTGGAGTCAACATGACATTATTTATAATTAAAATTAACTATCGTTATTATAAATCAAAGTTGTTTTTTTAAGCAAATAGAAAATAAGAATAAATTAGTAGTTTCTTATGGAAGAAGTACAAACCACTGCTTTTGATTAACTTGTAAATGTGATCCTTTTTTTTTATAGAATGTATTTCTATGTATCCTTTTTATTTACTCATTTTTTAAAACAAAATGTTAAATAAAATTTGTTTATATAACGCAAAATATGTACTCAACAAACATAGCTAATTTTACCTTTATTTAAAAGCATCATAAAAGCATGAAATTCATTTTCCTTTTTTTTCATTAATAAAGATATTCATATCATTTGCATTAGTTTATAATTTAGATAAAATGTATCATGGATTTTCCAAGCATGATAAAAATTAATCATTTCATCTATCAATTTCTTTCAATTACAGAATGTCTGCTATTAAAACATATACTCTGCTTTGCAAAAAATTATTTGTGTTTCCTGTGGAAACAATAAATGCAACTCGATTCATAATAGTACCACATAAAAAGAATATAAATAGATACATATTTTTTAATTCAAAATATGATACAGTAATTATATTTATCTCTCGAATTTCATTCCGAATCATTTTTAAAGTTGAAAACCAATATTTAATAGAATAATTTCTTTTAAGAATTTCGAGCAAACAAGCATTGAGAGAAGATTTTTTTATTATAGTTTCTTTTTTAAAGGGAAATGACACATATCTATTTAATCATAAATCAACCATTATCATTTTATTCCTTATGAAAAAAAAGAGAAATCAATGGAAGGAAAGTGTTAAGAATGGTTATCGTCAAATAATCCTTTCACTGATTTATATGAGGATATGTCAAAGGATTTCTGATATCCATAAACCGGTTCATTTAATGGTCACTCTTAAGTATAATTTATGACACAAGGATTATGACACTGTGTTGTAATTTTTGATATTTTCAGGGAAGTTTATAACCAGATAAAATTTTAAATGTTTAATGCATGACACAATTTTTACCTGTTAAATAATCATGTTGATTTTTCCCTATGAAATGCTATACACTTATTTAAAAAAAAAAATTTATGGTGTAGTTTTTACTTTTGTTGTAAGTAACGAAATTACAAGTAAAATACTATGAGCGTTTTTAAATTACCTTTAGAATATTCACAGATTTAAATATTTAATTAGTTATAAATGTGTTAAAAATTATGCTGATAAAAAAAGATTTTTATCTAAAAAAAATGAAGTACATTTTCTTGAAAACTATTTTTAATAAAGTACTTTATTAAAAATAGTTTATCAGAAAATGTTAGTCAGTAGGGCTTATATCAATAATGCTAAAACTTACCCTTTTCGATGTACCTTATCTACGAAACTATTTATATCGGTTTGAAATATTTTGGAGATATTTTAGATTACATCAGTTGTATGCTGTGATAATGTTTTTGCGTTAACAATACTTTTTGAGTTATCGAAGATTTTTGTTAAAAAATGAAACTTTTCATAAAATTAAACATAATTTTTTTTAAAAAAATTTCTGCCAAAAACATGCATTAATAGCATGGATTTGTAACTATTCTGTGAAAAAAACCTTAAGCAATATCTTAGGTGCTGAGAAAAGGTACTTCGTACAATGACAGTTTCAGCATTATTTGTATATTCCTTACCGACTCCCCTTACGGTTATTGCAAATATTTATAACCCATTTGAAAAAAATTAAATAATGCATATTTTATGGAGAAAAAAAGTGTTTATTTATCAATGTTATATTCGTCGTCCTTTTACAATATAGTAACTGCAACTTCCTTGTATCGTTTTTCACATTATTGAATCTGTCTCAATATACACATTTTTGGGGTTTTCTATTAATAAAAATTATATGGAAGATTTAAAATTTAATGTTTTTTTCACTCTTCAGATTATTATTTTAAAGGCAGATATTTTTCTTCTATCAGAGTATTTGAAAGCCTGAATTGAGAAGAATATGTGAATAAAGAGTATTTCTAATTTTAACGTTTAAAACTTATAGCTTTCTTTTGTGCAAAATGCAATGAAAAACGATGCATTATAGCATAGCTTCTATCTGTTAATATACAGTAAGCAAAAGGGAAAAAGGACCATCCTGAATTGCTTTTGATTTAATGATTAGATTTTCGTGTTCTGGAACTCAATCTTAAAGATTCGAAGGTATGACCTCAAATATGCTAATTAATTAATGCAAAAGCTATTTTAAATTACGAAATCAGACACAAACACGTCTTTTCTCTGAATAAACATATCTTTCTTAGCGAATTTGGCATTCTGACAACCAAAATATAGAGGGCAGCCCATGTCTAGAAAATATGGTCCCAATAGTTTGGACCTCTTAATGTTAATTTTACTTTTTGCGTATTTCGCCATATCTCGAGAACTTTTTAAGGGAATTAAAAAAAATTTGCATACAATTATAAAATTCGTTTATTCAAAGAGAATTTTTTTAAGAAATAATTTTCGTAAATATTTATTATTTTTTTATTATTTTATTTAATAATAGTCGAAAAACTTTTTGATCGTGAAGCTTGCAACTTTTTAACGTCACTTTAAAGAATTCAATTCTAAATGGTAAAACGCAGAGCTTTTGCAAAATTGGTCGAATAGTTGCTGAGAAACCGAATTTTAAAAATACAACTATTTCATAGTTCGTTAGTCAACTGATTTCGCTCCATTTTTGTATATTTTCTTCTAAAATTGAATTGTTTGAAATGATGTAAAAAATGCATTCCTAACAATTCAAACGTTTTTCAACTTTAATTAAATAAAATAATAAAAAAAAATCAATATTTACTAAAAGTTATTTTTTGCATGGAAATATTCTTAAGATACACGAATTTCTTAATTATGCGAATTTTTTTTTCTCCATTCGCTTGAAAAGTTCTCGAGATAAGGCTAACTCTACTTTTGACTTCTTTTTTAACAAAAATTTTTTAAAATAAGTTTTAGGAGTGGGGATTGCAGAACACGGTATGCTTAGTGTGCACGCGTCGTATAATTGGGGCCACAGGAACACTGGTCCAAGGAAAAAAGGTAGAGTCATGGATTCTTCACAGCTAGTCATTTATTTATCACCATTCAACAAAAACATCTTCATTGGAAAAAGGAACACTGGATTACCTCGTGTATTTCCTATCCGAGAACACGTGTCTGCTTCTCTGCATGCTCGGCTGGTTATATCTCAAAAATAAATATATATAAAATTTGTTATATCCTAATTACTAGATTCACATAAGATGCGCAACCTTAGCAATTTGCAGACAATCATAAAATTCAGAAAAACGAGCACGCAGAGAAGGAAAGAGAATCTTACAAAAATTTCTCGATCACCAACACAGAGCGTAAACACACTTCGAATGCTTGAATGATAGCGTCCATCCGGGGAACCGGCTTGGCGCAACTCCCGGTTGTAGTTAAGATAAACTAGGTGCAAGGCACCGTTAAAATTAATGCTTTTAAATTTAGAGGAGAGCCAGACTGTATCAAATTTGGGTGGATTGTGATAGCATCATCACACTTAGTTTTCCGTCACCTTTTCAATTAATAAATTTAAAATATTAAGAAATCTCACAAAAATTATTGTGCCCTTCATACGAAAAATTTAAAATTTTAGTCTTAGCAATATATTAGTAATACATCTTTCTTTATTAAATTGATAAAATTTAAAGCATTAAAAATAGTTCTCGAAATTCTGAGTAACAACAGGTATATTGTTGATTTAATACGCTTAATGTATTTTTTCGCTGAAGCAGATGTTTTGCTATCTTCTTAGATACTTTCTGCAACCATTGTTATCTAAACCATGATAACATACTTTTTATCATCTCGATTTATTAACTAAATATGTTTTCTTCTAATCATGCTGTTTTAGCTTAATTTATTTAGTTGTTCTCCCCCTCTCCGTTTCAGTAAGTTTTAAAATTTTAATTAACCTTTATTTATTTATTTATTAATTTTTTTTTGGCAGGGATTCCCTTTTCGGTGAAAAAGGTGCATTGTAATTATACACTTTTTCTGCTAATAATTATGATTTTTTTCTTTTTGAATAAGTAATATGATGATATCCGTTATTCTTTTTTATGTTCTTTTTTCTTATTTGTTAAGAAAAAGACTTGAAATCTGTCGTTATTTTGAACTGTTAAAAGTGGTAATTAAAGGGTTCTGTTTCCGAATAGAAAGCAAATGGAATAATTTCGAATACTTTTAAATTTCATTTGAAATCCGTTAATTTCATTGTGTAATCTATATTATATGAAACGCTAATACGTATGTATCAATAAAACCGATGATATTTCTTTTCTCACGTTGGCAACAGTTTTCATTTTTAATTGATAGGATTCGGCCCGCAAGAGCACGTAGTGAGCATCATATGGCTAATCTATATTATATAAAACGCTAATACGTTTTAATTGATAGGCTTCGGAGCGCAAGAGCACGTAGTCAGTATCATATGTCTAATCGGATGAATTCTCACCGAATTATCAAAAAAATTCTCACAAAATTATCTTCATCGAAGCCGATGCTTTACATCCGGCGTTCAGTTCTATTTCATATTGTTTTACAACACACGGTTTTAACCCTCTGGTGGGAAAGACTTTAAAACAAAACTTACAACAGTTACTTTTCTCAACAACTGAAATTTAGAATAGTGTGATTAAGAAAAATATACGAATTGTTTTCAATCTCAAATTAATATTGAAATGCACAGGTTTAGAATTTTCTACAGTGAAAAGTTTTCGGAACTTCAGTGTTCAAAAAAGTATACAAAAGCTAGACGGTAGCGAGCATCGGATTGCGAAGCAATCCGAAATGAACTGCGAAAGCAGTTCCGGGGGTTGGCGAGTGCCAGCGAGCAGGGGGCGAAGCCTCCTAGTTTTAAGTATTACTTCTTAAGTTCGAATATGATGAAATTTTTTCAATTTATTCAAACAATAATCTTTTTTATATTTTCTTGCTTATAAGTTAGTATTCGATTGTAAAAAAATACAGATGTTACTGAACTATATTACGATTCTGTCATTCAAATTTAATTAATATATATAATTAATATATATATATATATATATATTAATAAATAGGATATAAATTTAATACTCATTTTAAAATTTTATCTAAAAAAATAACAACTCATTATTGCATTCAATTTCGACGATATATGACCATATTAATTTATAAATAACTTTCGATTCACCTTTAAAATTGTTTCTAGAAACTTTTGATTTATAACCTTTAAGCATCGTAAATCGAAGACAATCGGCAGCTTGTATATAATTCAATCAATTTCTTCTTTGCAGAAAAGTCAAGAGTCTTCTGACATAGATTCTGATGAAGGGCCTTTGAACAAGCATCGCCGTTTGTCAATTGATCGTTGGACATCTGTGAGGACATCAAAAACCATGGATAAGACTTCTCGTGTTGTAAATAATAAGTGCTGTCATAACATTTTACAGAAGAGTCCAACGAAGGATATTGGTATATTGTGTAGTGACTTTGTTCCCATGAATGATAAGTGCATTATGGTTGGAACTACTGGGATAGCTGCTTTAAAAGTAAGTAGCATTTAAAATTTAATAGATTTTAATTAATGACTTTTGTAGTGTTAGTCATCTTTGAAATACAATTTTTTAAATAGTTAATTATGTAATAAATTTTAATTGTATTTTCAAATACAATATTTTATTTTTCATGATGAGTTATAAAATTGAAAATTAAATGAAAAAAAACGTAATTATTATAAACCTTAATAAGTAATGCAGTAATTGCTAATTGCATACATTAACACACAAATTTTAAATGAAGTTTTATATCAAAAGTCTAAAATAAAGTGTACCTGTATTAAAAATTATTAGCGCTTAGCCACATGACACTTTTTATTAGTTATACGCTTAAAAATTATGTACACCACTAATTAGCTTTAAATATATTGACCTTTAAATTTTATTTTTAATTTTAGAAGAAGAATAAATAAATTTATGAAATGAAACTCTCCTATGTGTAGAAAATATTCAATATCGATTATTTTAAACTCAAATTTAACATATTATTCGAAATTCTTAAGATATAAATGCTCTGAAACCTGCTGTTTGGTTTACAACTGTTTAAAATGTTTTAATATAATATTAAATATAATGTTGTATTGTAATGTAATATAATTGTTGTAATGTTTAAATGTATTAAATATTTTTCAAGTACTACTTACTGTGGGAATTTCTGCTGTTTTCATATGAAAAGGTTTTTGTTTATTACAAGTAATTTAATTGTTCTACATTTATAGTAAGCAAAAGATCTTTTTCTTATATATTTGATATTGATAAGATAAAAAAAAATGTCGATATTTAAAAAAAATGTTGGGCACTTATTTGTTTTTAATTTTTAGGCTGAGTATGGAGACGATTTCACGAATTTCGAAATTATCCAGGACGTTGGCTATTCGAGTGAAAGTTCAACACACTTATCTAGCGACGATGGTGTTGGTATTGGCGGCGATCGCTACTTCAAAATCCGAGTTTACAAATACTTCGACGATAAGCCCGTGAAGACGAGTTTAAGTTTGAAGGAAGAACTTGAAAATGCGTGTGCCAAACAATTCCGTCAACTAAGTTCATCCGTTGATTCTTCCTCGGGCGGAACTTCCCTGAATGACTCTGGATTATGCACAACTGAGCCTACAGGTGAAGGTTCGGAAGGCTCTAAAGAGCCCTTGTCTTTTGAAGAAAAACTGAATATTGATGAGGACTTCTCCAGTGGGGATGCGTGTTTGGCCAGTGAAGATTCTGATTTTTTAGAAACCATTTTCGAAACTTGTACTAACTTTGATATTGGTAAGAAGGATAAGGATGTGTTTGATGATTTAAATGAGATGCCGTTCAGCTTGAGCGGGATTGACAGTGATGACGCTAGTTGCAATTTCCACGACAGGTAACTTATACTCTTTTTTTTCCTAACTGTACTTTAGTTACAATTAGGTTTTTATGAAATGCTGTGAACTTGTCATAAATTTATTATCAGCGTGACTGTTTTTAATAAATAACAAATTGTAATTACCAAAATTACTCAGGTTCCTGGCATCGCATAGATTTTTTTTTTTTTTTGCATCCGGCATTGAACAGCAGTTCTACGTCTGTCTGAATTTAAAACTTAATGTTCAACTTCGTAGTTTAGTAATTTAAACCCAACCCTGAAGGCAAGGGAAGTCCTGGATTAAGCATTGGGACAAAATAGCCTTCGCGTAGGACTTTTTAATGAGCTTACCCACATTTGCGTAACGTGAAGAGGAATTCCACGAAAACCTCTCACAGTTAGTCCGAGGGCAAGGGAATTCTCATGATCCATCTACGACTGAGGATATATACGTCAACACTGTGACCGGTGCAAATTGGGAGTAGAATTCGTATCAGACAGGCACCGCTGGGATTCGAACTTGGTTCACCTCATTGGAAGGTGAATGCTGTATCTCCTGAATCGCGGTTTAATTCATAGAATATATGAAGAACAAAACTATAAAAGTGAAAATCAGAATGTATTTTATAACCGTCGTTGAACAGCAGACCCAATTTTATGGGTTTACGACTACTAATGTTGAACTCCGTAGTCTTGTAATTTTGAACCCAATCCAGAAGACAAGGGAACTCCTGGATCGAGTATTGGGAGAAATTTTCCTTTGTTGATGACTTTTTGATGGAGCTAACCAGCATTTGCGTTACATGGGGAGGAAGACCACGAGAACCCCTTATGATTAGTCTGACGGCAAGGGAACTCTAACACATGATCCGTCTACCACTGAGGATATTTTACGTCAGCACTGTGGTTGGTGCAAGCCGGATGCGGAATTCGTATCGACTGGGATTCGAACCCGGTTCGCCTCATTGGAAGGCGAACGCTCCATCCCCTGAGCCATCGCGGCTCTTAATCAGAATGTATATCAACGACGATGAGACGATGTCTTAAGCTTGAAAAATGACGGCGCTCTGCAAAATTGAAGAGAATATTATAGCATACCTTTTGCGTATTTTTAATGTGCAGCTACTTTCCATGATGAGCAAGAAGAAAGCATATATATTTGTATGTTTTATCTTGCTCTTTTCACATTTGTTTAGCCTCGCTATTGTTCATGCTCAAATACGCTCTATTTAATTTTTAATTTATTTTTTTTACTGCGAGGATCACGCTACGATGAAAAAAACTTAGCTGTTGTCATTCGATAATCGTGATGAAATTCTCTTGCTGTAAGCGTATTGATTGATTGATTGATTTGTTCATTTACGTCGCACTAGAGCTGCACAATGGGCAATTGGCGACGGTCTGGAAAACATTCCTGAGGATGATCTGAAGACATGCCATCACAATTTTGATCCTCTGCAGAGGGGATGGCACCTTCGCTTCCGTAGCCCGACGACCAGCACGCGAAGTCGAGCACTTTACGGTAGAACAGTTTAATGAGGACCAATACCGCACCTGGAGCAAGTATCACTACACGTTGTTATCTGTTTTTTTTATTTATCTGTGTATTAATTAAAAAAAATTGAAAATGTGTTGCGATTAGGTTCAGTAAATTAATTTTATCTAATTTTTTTGTATTAATTTTTCTTTCGGTCTTCGAACAAATGCTTCTAGTTTTAATTTATCTGTATAATGTAAGTAAAATTCTTGTATTGTTTACAATTCTTATCATACCCGTATTATTATTATTATTATATCCAATTTATTAATGTAAATATAAATTATGTGTTATTAAATTTACTCCCTTGGAAACAAATTCATCATTAATTCCAAATTTGAAATATTGGTTTCAAGTTTAATATTGAAATATATAATTATTTAAAAAAAAAGATTTTTGTTTCAAAATATTTGAACATGAACCATCAAATGACTAAAGCCTGCATAATTTAATTAGATGTGTTGCTAATAGCTTCAAACTAAACAGTAAACAAAACTTTGGAATGTATTCATAAATTACTGTAATTAATTATTTAATGAAATTTTTGATCCATGGTAAAATAACCGCTTAAAATAACATTTGTCTTGTAATTATTTATCAACCTAAGATTGTATTGTTAGCATTTATTAAATTTATTTTGTTTAATTAAAAGATCTACATGAAATATTAGTTGCTTTCAAATACAATAACTAATTATTTTAAAATCTATGAAAAAAACTTTTAGATGTAGAAAACTAAATTAAAATAATTGGTTGGAGCAATTTTTAACGCGTCTTTAAATTTTTTTTTAAAATAATAAGAACCTGAAAACTTTTTTGAACTTTATGAGCAAAACACATTATTCATTTTTGTTTTGTACTTCAATTCAAAAACTTCTAAACTACTCAAACTTTATTATTAATCAAATCAAAATTATAATTGATTGTTCAAAACTACTTAAACTTTAAATTATTAATTAAATCTGTAATCGCAAATATTTGCTTTTCTTTTAGAAAAAAAACGTCTGCATTCGAATTATTTTCGTTGATCTTAAATCCAGTATTATAAATTTCATGGGTTTATATAAAACATATTTTATGGAATTTTAATAAAAATATCTTCTTGTAATAATCTCTGATTCAAATGTTTTGCCGTGTCTGTAATTAAGACGCGTTTAAATGAAAAAAGATAAATTTAAAAAAGCTTCTTTAGTTTTCAACAAAACTCCAAAATTGCATATTGCTTTTGTTAAAATTCGACTTATTTTATTAATTTACTGTTTTTTTTTTTTTAAAAAAAAAAGGCTGTTCAATATTAGGTTTGTATAAATATCCTCAACTTGAGTAACCTCGTTGTAAGAACATTGTAAATTTCAATACTAAATGAAGCATTGTATTTATCAGTTGTAAGGTAATTAAAAAAGAAATAACATTTTCAACCATATTGCTCTAAATATCTAATTTCTTCAACATCATATGCATGCTTTTAAAGGGCCTACAATAAACTAGTTTTACAATGATCTAAAATGTTTTCAAATGTTAATTGTTACAATTTGTATTTAGATTATGCTATTATAATTATTATAATCATCATCATTATTATTACTTTAATTAAAATATCAAACCACAAGTTCGATACGGATAGGAGAGATTCTAGTGTGAGGGTTGGTGTGTTTTGTTTCTGACACTTCCACACACTCTCAAAACACTAGTTTAAATTGGAACCATAATATTGGTGTTCTAAAGGAATAATACATTTCAAATTAACTGTAGCCATTAATAAGGTATATAACTGAATCACTATTCATTATGAATCTTAGTATCCTTTAAATTTCATAAAAAAGAAACGTTTACAGAGGGTGAAATTCTTATTAATTCTTATTATGTTTCGGTGTCACAATGGTACATCAGTTGAGTAAATACAGGAATGGTTCTTACCATTCTTATCTTTCATCCTACTCGTGAAGGTGTATCAAACTGACATAAAAAAAGAGATGATTTAATCCGACAGAGGTCACGTCACATAAATGTGATAAATATACGATTAAAGGCAAAACATCAAATTGATTAGATTGTGATCTGTAATCAAGTTAAGCTAATACAGTATCTTGACTCAACTTGACACTACAATAAGATTTCAGCAAATTTAAGTTTTATTAAGGTTCAACATGCCTTAAAATTTCTAACAGCGTACAGTGCGCAAAAACATGAACCACTCTGAATTACTTTTGATCTAATATTTGGAAGAAAAAAAATTTGAGTTTTTTTTGAAATTCGATTACTCAGGAACTATTTGACCGATTTTCCTCAAATTTTGAATTTTGCCATGTAGCATCACATTCTTTAAAATGAAGTAAAAAATTATGCACCTTACTTATCAGAACTTTTTCGACTGTTATTATATAAAATTTTGAAAAAATAATAAATATTTACTCAAAATTATATTTTGCATGGAATTATCTTTAGATAAGCAAATTTCATAATTGTTTTCAAAAATTGTTCAATTCTCTTAAAAAGTTATCGAGATATCGTGAAATATGCAAAAAGTACAATTAACATTAAGGGATTCAAACTTGAAAGCTCTCCTGGTCAAAGTAATGGCACCATATTTCACAAATTTCTCCTACCCCCTATATTTTGGGGGGTCAGAAATCCGAATACGTTGAAAAAAAGGTATGTTTATTCAAATAATGTACGTTTTTGAGTGTCATTTCGTAACTAAAAATATCATCAATACTAATTCGCACATTTGAGGTTGCATCTATGAATAATTAAGATAAATGTCCTAGAAAGTGAAGATCCCAACATTAGATAAAAAGTTATTCAAGGTGGTTCATTTTGTTTCGCATTCTATCCCATTTTCTTAGCTGATGTATATTTTTTATTGTTATTTTATTTGCTCTTCAAGTGAACTGTTCAGTTGCATGAATTATGCTTAAATACAATTTATGTTAATGGAGATTAAATATGCCCTTTAAATAATAATTTACATTTTTTAAAATTTTATTTACAGGATGTCATTTACAAAGCCAGCACAAGTGTTCTACAAAATGATATCTGTCGATAGCGATAACGATACTAAAGACATGGATTTGAATAACGTATCGATAAAGAGAGTACCTTCTATTAAAACCACCGATAACATTAATCTGCCGTCGCACAATCATCATCATTCAGATCATGAAAATAATTTTGTGTTCAATCCTCACATAAACCCAACGTTTGACTTCAGTCATTCTTCATCTGTGTCTCAGAAAATACGTACTTCAACCCCCTTGAATGCATCGTATTACTCATCCTACGAGGACACAAATCATCAGAATTTAAAAAGAAAACGCGCTAGTGACTCAACCAGTTCCAATCCATTTCCATCAGACCATGTGCAGTCGTGGCTAAATCTGTGCTCCGATAATTGGAATGGACATCACAGAAACATTCCAAAAAAGTCTCTATTTCGTTTCGGGTCATCATCACACCCCCATTATACCAAAGCATACGACGACTTTTCCTCGTGCGATGCAAGTGGAGAATACACATCTTCTAGTGCCGATGAGAGTAATGTTTTGTCCTTTTCACCCCTTGATGACAGTTCATTCTTCTCAAAGGAGGGAAGAGATTCTTTCAATACAGTTGGGTCACTTGAAACTGTTGTCCGAAACCTTTCGACATCGATTCGAACTGATTCGGATACTGTTGAGTTTGATTCGTGCGTGTCTGTGTCACATTTGGATTCGTCACTCACTTATCCAGACTCTGAAAGTAGAAACAAGAGTGTAAGTTATTTCAAAAAGACTGATTACCGTGATTCGACCGTGAGCTGTGAAGAACTGAGATTGAGTGCCCCGAAAACATCATCGGAAGGGGATTTGCGAGCATGCTACTCGAGTGGAAAAGAAAAGTAAGCATATTTATTACTATGCATGCATTATAAAATTTGAACTACTAATCGGATCGCCACGAACTAATAGGCATTCTTAAGGGTCCTCTAGAGCTCCATGTCTAATGCCAATATCTAGTTACACTGCTTTCATAAATGGTGCAAGCAAACTGGTCTAAGAAATTAAGAGAATTTGTAGACTGGGTCGATTATCTCTTGAACTACAGGACCGATATTAATGAAATTTGATCTGTACATACATTGATACAATACAAAACAAATAACCATTCTACAATTGTAATACACACGCATGATCGTGCGTAACACACGTTGGAGTCGGAAGGTATGAATCAGCGGTTGCAGGAAAAACAAAAAAAAGGGTTAATAGGAGGTATGGTGACCTCTTACAGATATACAGGCCTTGCAGCGTGATTTCATACTTGAAATAAGGCAGTTTCAATTGACCTGAATTGTCCAGTGGCCATTTCATACCTTCCAGCTCCAACGAGTGTTACGCGTGAGCATGCCTGTGTATTACAATTGTAGAATGGTTATTTGTTTTGTGTTGTATTATTGCTTATTTAAACAAAGACTATATTCGACAACGTGCCATAAACAAATTGATAGATAACTTAAAGGAATAAAGCGATAAAAGGAAATCAAAATTTTAAAAACTACGTTTTTATAGGAAAAAAAGCAGAAATAATTTATTTTTATCGCACCTAACACGAAATAGTATAATGTATTACTTTCGGAGCATGTGATATTAGGGATTTTTGTTAGTGATAAGTTGCTTATTACGAACATAGAGAGCTTCACGTTTTTCAGTTTTGGTATGAAAAAATAATTTTTTCCTTACCTGTCCACAAACGTAGTTTTAAAATTATTATTATCGTCTTTTTAGTTAGCTGTTAGTTAACTTTTTGAAGTCGTCTAAATTATGATTGGCTATTAAATGATAAAATATTTCTATTGAACCATTTAAGAGAAAATGCAACTCTTATTAGCATGAAATATTGATCCCCAGTTAAAATTTGAGCAATCTAATTAATCGGAAATTGGTCAAAATTTTGATTGATGTTAAGTTTTATTTGACGATAAAATGACAATAGTTACCAAAACATGTCCCAAATAGAGCGAGCGTAATGCTTTTTTTTTTGGCTAAAAAAGTAAATAAATTTTTTAGACGTATAAACATATAACACATTTCAGTTTTTAGCTCGAAAAGACAAAGCTAAGAAAAAAAATTATGTACGAAATATAACTAACATAAGCTTCCCAAAATCTACATAAAAGCATTACCTAAACATTGGGTTAAAAATCTACATATTTTTTAATACAAATTAAAGTTTTTACGTCCTAGATATTAAATTTCATTTCTTTTCATGTTTTAAAAATTAAAATTTGTTTTATATTTATGCCTTTAATTTAAAGTTTTTATCATTTACTCCCAAAGGCAGATGACAATCGATTTCACTTAAAAATGGTAAATTCAATGATGAGTTTTCAACGACTTGAAATTTTGAAATTTTAAACTTCAAAAAAAGTGTTTCATATTGCACCATATTGTGCACTTTTTTCGCATTTTTATTCTGTCGAAGATGCTATTTTTAAAATATCTCATCAAAAAATAATAAATCGCCCAAAACTATTGAAATTTATTTTCTAAACTGACTACAAACTCATGAGTACATATTCCACAGTTGGAAAAATTTTTCCAATTAAACGTTTTCAGTTTTTCATTTAAAAGTTGTTGCCCTTAGGTCACATAACTTTGCACGTATTATTTTTAAAACATACCGTTACACTGTTTTTACACTGCTACCTGCCTCTTCTACAGGAGTATATTTTGTAAAACTGTATTATTGTTTCTTTTTGTGTCCATATTCTTTGTCTTTAAAAACATATGTTTTCCTAAGAATACAATGGCACGTACAGACCTTCTTTCAAGCGTATTTACTTAGAGATCAATATTATCGAGCCAGCGTCAATGACCGAGGCGGTTATTTACCTTAGAACTCACAGACCATGGAAAAATACAAATGACATAAAAAAAATTTCCATAACTTAATGTTTCGCATGCAAATAAAATGTGGTATCAGACGAAATTTTTTTTAATTGGATTTGTAATAATTACTTATTATTGTAATATCCATTGTAATATAATAATATAACAGTCGAAAATTAAAATGTAATTAATGTAATTATTCTTTTGTTACGTGCTTTTTAATTTAAATTTAATTGAATATAAACTGTTCGTCACATATGTCACTTTATAACAAAAAGAAAAATTGATTATGCATTATTTTATGGTTAGCGGAACACATGAAATTCACTTTGAAATGAGATTCGCTGTATTAATATGTACAAATTTAGGGTAATAACCCCTTTAAGTATTTGAGAGCACTAGCTTGCCATTTTCGAGAAAAGAAACTTTTTTAAAACCTTAAGCAAAACTTTTCCGTTAGTTAATTTTCAATCTAGACAACGGCGCTGTGATCTAAATAGTTAAGTACATAACTTAATAGTCGATTAGACACTCGAGATTCCAGTTTCTCAGCCAGTATTTTTTCTTTTGTTATTATATAATACCTAATATTTAAGTCACAATTATTATTTAATTTTTCTCTCTGTATGAAAAAAATTGTAGGCGCTGCCGATGATATTTTGCTGTTTAAAGTATCATTATATACTGGTTTGCTTCGAAAAAACTATGTACTTTGAATTTTTAAATTATGAAGATGTATAGAAAAATGTACAGAGAGTAGGATAGCATAAAAAAGTAATAACATTCGATAATTAGTTCAACAGGATTCGTACACACCTGGAATATTAATGACTGGTATCAATTTTGTTATAAAAAGCTGAAAATTTCTTAAAAAAACATCCACTATCGAAAACATTTCATGCCTGCCACCTTCGGATCTATATATTTGCTTAAGTAAAATGTCTGGTAACTACAAACGCAATAATATTAAAAAAATTCTAATGTTACTACCATTTTCAATTTTTTAGAGTGCATATAAACCCTTTTCGAGAATTATTAACTGATAAATTTGGAGTAGAAAACAATTTAAGAGCCGATCTATACACCAAAAAAAAATTCTAATTCAGAGTTAAAATTTGACGTGCTGGAAAAGTCATTTTTATTCATAAACTTAAAAGATTTTTTTTTTAAATTCTACAATTGTACTAACAAGGCAAGATAAAATTTTAAGCCAGTTTGTTCCAAATTAAGGTTACTAAAATTTTATTTCATGAATATAAACCTTAATATACGTATATATCTTTTCAAGCAAAATTATAATCGATGAAAAACTTTAAAAAGCCTCCGTGAGAACAAGCAAATGCTAAGCACAAAAATCATTAAAATCTACCTTTATAAAAGAGTTAGAATGGAATAAATGGACCCCAAAAAATTTTGTGAGTTATTTCTTTACAAACGTGCTAAAGACATAAAGATTGAGCAACAAGAAAAGGAGGAACGTATAACCCTTAATGCTCATTTACTCAAAATTCACTAAAGCGTCACTTAGCCGGTTCTTCCACTAAGCTCTTCTTTTTTTAACTTAAATCAAACTTCAAAATTTCACCTCGATATATTGACTATTTACTATATTTGCTCGATATATTGACTATTTATTAACATTATTTTTCTTTATTATTTTTTATTTTTTTTACCCTTTTGAAGGCCGTGGTAAGTATACTTACCACCACGTTTTACCACTTTTAATTTAGGTTTCCATTTTTCAATAACTTCAGCTTTCTTGAAGTGAGTTTGAATAAAATTGGTAACCATTTGTCACTTTTGAAAGACATTTAAAAGTTATAAAATACATAATTCCTTTTGAAGTTTGTAGCATTTAAGGCATTTATTTCATAAATAAAGAAAAATAAAAGTCAGTAAGTTCCTAATAGCTCATGTTAAATATATTTATCACCAAAAAAATGGCATTTTTATGATCTAAATGAGTTTTTCTTTTTTAATATCAATTACTGTTCTTAAAACAATTTCAATTCCAAAAATACTTTAATTTACCTTTACTAGAAATAAAGGGTCCGTTAAAGGGTTAAAGTTAATTTTACGATTTTTATTCTATAAGAGCAAAATATGGTTTCTTACGTAATTATATTATTCTTGCCTAGGTGCAGTACAAAATAAAACTTAAGTTCTTATTTTCTAATCCTATTTTCACATATGTAAAAGTCAATATTAAAATTGTGAACAAAAATTTTATGACTTGTTGCCAATTTTGTTCATTCAATACATTGCATCACGTGAGCAGATCATAGCATCTCCTCACGCGTTGATTGTAGCGGACGCATTTGACTGATATAAATAAAAGTTCATGCCGCCTTTGCCAGAAGTTGTTCCTTGGATTTAACCCTTGATAAGGCATTTCTTGAAAATGATTGGAAAATACCAAGAAAATGGAAGTACACGTGGTGATCAATATCAAGCAAACCCTTGTACAACCTCCAACACCCTTCTGCAGGAATACTAAACATATTCTGTCTAAAATCGGCACCAATGTTAATAGGAGTACTAATTTAAGATGTTTAACCGAAGATTTTGCTTTATTAACAACTAACATTTTCAAAATTGTATGAAAGAATAAGATATCGGAGTTGGTAACCTTATTTGTTGCAGTTTCTATCAAGTTTCGCTTTCTCATTCAGCGTCAAACTCATGTTAAATATATTAAACAGCGTTTTTTTAATTTTTTTTACACTAATATTGCATAAATTATTGATTAACTGATTCAATTTCCTTAATAAATATAACTTTATTTTTAGTCACATACAAATTTTATTAGAAATAAAAGTTAGTTTTTCTAGCTAAGAAGTTATCAAACAATTTAACTGTTTATTGTTATTTAACTGTTATGCGAAATAACAACATAAATAATTTTATAAAAATGCTAAGTATAGCTATCATATGTTTTAAAATATAATTATTTCATAAAATAAGTGATTAATTAATATCATTCTCGCGAGTAATCGATACTTTAAGTAGTTAATGTTAAGCAAGGGAAAAAGAATACCTACTGTAATTTTGATTCCGCTCAATGAAGATATCACCATATTAAGCTATATCACCATATATTGCCAATGTCACCATATTAAGCTTGCGGGAACATTTTTGTTTCATTTCGTTTCAGCCAATCAGATAAATGCTCGTATGTCGTTACATTCTAAAATCTTTTAGATTTAGGGATTCTAGTTTGATTGGTGGTCATAAACTTTTTCATATAGTTGTTGCAAGCAATTTCTTTCTAAATGCGAATAATTTTTTATGATTGTGTTATTACATTCTTATACATTATTAAAATATTTTTAGTGTGAATAGCTGCCGGTTGAAAGTGTCTCGAAAAAATAAGGGTGACTTCAAGAAACGCCTGTCGAAAAGTTTACCAGATGTTCTGAAACACCAATCGGGAAGTTCCACCGAAGATGCAAATGCCTATTTGCAAAGAGACTTAAACCAGGCACAAAAAAGTTCTTTGGCATCCCGTACTTTCTCGAGTTCGTCAGAGCTTGGAAAACGGAAGAAACGTCGCAAAAAATCATCAAGTTCTGCAAGGTAAATGGATTCAATAGTACTTACTTCCACTCACAGACTAAAATGTTAATTTGAAAAGTGTGTGCGTAAGAGCAGGGGTAATTAACAACTGCTATTTTATTACAAATGTGACTAACTACATCTGATTTTAAATTTAGTGAGTACAAACTTCTTTTGAAATGCTGCCACTATATGACTACATTTGGAAGAGTGGTTTGGCAGCAGAGAATTCCTTTTAAATTTATGTTCAAAATTTGAAGATGGAAAGAAAGAAATTATTTAAAAAATAGTTTAGAAAAACAAATTGGTTTATTAAACATGGGAAATAATTAAAAAATGTCTATTCGTGTTTATCAAAAAAGAGCACATTTATTATTTTAAAACCTTTTTATACGAGTTTTTTTCCCTTATACCTTTAATTTTCTATGTCTTTATATTCATGATTTTCTTAAGTGTTAAATAGTGTGCCTAAATATTTGTGATTTTGTTAAGTGTTTAGAGGTAATTAGAAAAAAGTATATTGGAGACATTCTCATGACTCTTTCTATGGGCTCATTGACTTTTTTTTTACTCACCTAAGATTTGCACCTATGAGATTCGAAAAAAAACAGTTGATTTTTAACCTTGTTTCTTTTCCTGGAATCGGTACAAGTTAATGATTTTTTTTTTTGTTTTTGTATAGCTCTACTCAATGTACTGTTGGTTTTTTTTTAAGAAAAGTTTGTAAATTTTTCTTCAAACTATGAAAAAAAAATTACGACTACAGTAGTTTCATTACCTGTGGCGCGTTAGTTCCAACTACTGCCTAAGACTAATGATTACTTAAACTGTTAACCGGGAAATGAATTTTTGCTCAACTCGTTTCACAATAGGGAATTTTCTTGGAGGAGGGAAACGATCATCAAGTATGGAGTGGTTGTTGGATTTTAAACTAAAATTCTTACAATACTAATAACAGAAATTAATCAGTTGGCCCAAAGCGAGCTAAAAGATTTAAAAATAGATGTATACATGAAATCTTTGATTTTTGTTTAATATCACCAATTTAATCGATTAATTCTATAAAAAAAAATACTTATTCTCTTGTTAAGAACTTCTGGAAAACGTCTATGACAATGATGATAGGGGGAAAGCGTCAAAATCAAATAAATTTTTTTTTGTTTTCATAGAATTCAATTTTTGACATACATTTGAAAACGCATTTATCCCAGGTACTTTTTGTCGTTCCGCGCTCTAGTTTTCTAATTTGCATCTTGACTAGTGTGATCGATTAACTCCATTGTTAAAAAAATATTTAAAATAACTTAATCACCTATATATTCTGAACTGCTGGAAATAATAATAATGAAAATGATTAATAGGAAAAAGCACCAAAAGTGTGTCACACGTTTTTTTTTTTACATTTTTAAATCATTATAAAGTTTTGTTTTTTGGTGCGCACGCAAAGCAGTTCAGTAAATTTTTATTTAAGGACCGTTTACCGACAAAAAAATTTTAAGAAAATAACGCTGCGTTGTCATAAAAATAAATTTTCATTTTTCGATTTCGTTTTCAAAGCAAACGAGCACTTATTATCGAAACACAATACATTCCTAAATTAGCCGGTGATTCAGTTTGGCAATAAATCATACTATCCGCGTCATTGGATAACAAAAATGGAAGTAACGGTAAACACTGAGGTTGAAGACACGTATTTACTTTTGATTTATGATTCTTCTGTACAGATAAAAAGAAATATTTTCTTTCCGCCATTGTATCTTAAAAATAACAAAATTTTTACGCTTCCTTTAAGATTAAAATGACAGAATCTTTGACAAGTTTAAAAATAGTTTTTTTTTATTATTTTCAAGCCAAAATAAACCTATGTGGCTTCTTGTTATTTTTAGAAATGTGTATATTGTTGGCTAATTAGACCTTAAAATCTGACCTTATGCTAATTAAATCGCTATTTAAATATGCGCCTGGGTAATTGGTACGGCCACTAGTATTTTCTATTCAGCGAGGCTTCTTGGGTTTATTATAATAAGCCGATATGCCTTTAGGCTAATTAGAAACTATATGAATGATTGTTCAATTAGCCTGAATTCGCTTAGGTGCTAAGTCATGATTTTTGTTTTGCCGCCAGCTCTTTAAATCGAGAAATATACTAAATCAATTTATGAGTTAATGATAGCTATTAAATAATTATAAAGTTTAATAAGAGATATATTATCTGTACAAATCAAGCTATTTAAGAAAAGACTAGAGTATATAAAGTTGTGTATATTTCACCGTTATTTTGATGTTCACCTAGCTAATTGTAAGAGTTTAATATTTTCTATAAGACCTGTTATTTTTTTACGTTTTTTACTATCAGCCCATATTGCTTTAGTCTTATTAAAAACATGCAAAAGAATGAGTAATCAGCTTGATTTTTCTTAGGCGCATTTTAATGAGCAGTGTCCTCTGCCAGTGCTTTAAACTGAGATGTATATTGAATCAATTTATTGTTTAAAAATTATTATTAAATCATAAGAAAAGTAAAGAAATATTATATTCACAAATGAGGTTATTTAATCAATGAATATTATTCTCTAAAGTATGCTAAAAGTGTATTCATATATTTAAAAAAATTTATAATAATTGATAATTGATGATTGACTAATTGATAAAAATTGCTATCTAGTGACTTTGAAGTCCTTTGGAAAATGCGTACAAGTTGTTTAGAAATCAAGTTTGATATTTAATATTTTTTTTAAATAAAATGAGTTTCTTTTGCGAACAAGAAGTAATAGACATTTTACAATTTTATTCTTAAAGATAGTCACATTTGTTTGTTTGTTTTCTTTACACTAAAATTTAAAATATTCCTTAATTTATATGTTGTTGACATACTTTTAAAAATAAAATATTTCATTACGTTAAAAGTTTTCATTTAATTGGTTTAAAATAAGTTGATTAAATAATCAAATAATTTTTTTAATATTTCCGAGCTTTGTTCTGATGATAAAACCTCTATTATATGTTCTCCAGAATTTTAAATTTCAAGGTATAACTTCATAAAAACAATTAAATTTAAAAAAAATGAGGAATTCAAAAAAAGTAAAATTAACTATAGACAATTTCTAGAATGCTTTTTGATGTTTTCGTGGGTTTCATTAATAGGTCTTCCAGGAGTGCATTGAATGACAGTGACAATGGACGTCAAAGGTCAAAAACTCTCACTAATTCCTTTACTGGATACGGAAATAGATCAAGGCATTTTTCTCAACAATCTACATTCTTAGAAAGTTCTGAAAATAACTTTTATTCTGAGGATGATGAATCACATTCGGAGGTAAGTTTCTGCGTCTTTTTTTAATCTTTTCAACTTATTTAAAAATTTTATTTAAAAAAAATAGTTTTATTAATTTTTTTATAAAGTTCAAAGTTTAAATTCAATAATGTATACTCACGATTTTTATTTATTCTGTTTCGGTTTAAATAGAGCCATTTACTTCAAAATGGTTCTCTTATTTTATTTGAAACATTTAACATTTGATGAAAAGCAGTAGAGATGCACGTGGTCGTGAAATTTTGCATGGTTAGGGTAACTAATTTACAATACAACTGCCTTTAATTGTTCTGTTGACTTCTGTTCTGTTTCTTGGAAATTTTTCTCTTGGCTGTAGTAACAACAACATTTTAAATTCTGTTCTGTTTCTTGGAAATTTTCCTCTTGGCTGTTGTAACAACAACATTTTAAATTAAGTCTGAAAAACACCTTAAATAAATTTTCTTATGGGAACCATGCATGATAAACTCACATAAGCCACAATAATTATCGCACACTTATTTCGATAATAGTTCTTTGAATTTTAAAATTAGTAAATATGGCGAGATTGTCTACTTCTCTTTTATAATCCAGTATTAGGTTTTCTATTCATATTGCGCTTCGTAACAGTAATGTTTTCTTTGGGAAAAACATGAAATTTTGTTAAGAAATTCATCTTTAAATGTTTTAAATTAAAACTATTTATCCAGAACATTTTAAACAGAAAAGTTCAAACTTTTAATTGACCTTTATTAAATATTAAAATTACCTCACCTCGAAACTTAAAATCATCCATTTCAATAAAATCCATTTCACTTACAAGGTCTATTTATTTCCTGAAGCATTATCCTAGATCATTATGATTCATGTTGATATTAAATATTTGAAAGAACAATGCATTCCCAGAGAAGAATCCTCTTCCACCATTTATATTTTGTCCTATTTTCACTTACTTGTACCTCTGAGGTCACGATCCAGCATGTACAATATTATTTTATGACGTTCGGTAATATACTTCAAAAATGGTTCGCATTTTTAAAGCTGTTTTTTTCTCCTCTCTTTCTCTTTAAAGTCTAAATAGGGTCAGGAGCATTGTGTTCCTGTAAAGTACAGATTGCATGCGAGCGATGAAATTGCCAGTTGTCACCTGATATTGAGTCAGTCATCCGTAAATGAATCAGTAAGTTAATGGAGCTCATCGATCATTTCAATATGTTGCCAAGTCAAAATGAAAAAATATTATCCTTCTATATATCATAAAACGAAAATTGTCGTCTTGCCTTTACATGTATTCTCATTGGACAGAAAAATCACATGGTATGATATTTAGTAAACAAAGGAATTCCCGATATTTTTAGCTATCATCAGCCCAGGGTTAGTTAAAGATATAACGATATTTACCTGCTTATACGTTTTTCTCATTTCTGCACTGTGAGATATATATATATATATATATATATATATATATATATATATATATATATATATATATATATATATATAATTCATATTTTGCGGATATAATCGTGTGGGCTGAAGAAAAGATTATATCTTTTTTTTTCCGGTTTTTTAAATAAAATTTCATCCTTTTTTTCCCTTTTTTTTTAAGCTGTTGTTTGTTATTTTTTTACTTATTATTTCCCCCCCCCCTTTTTTTTTCTTTCTTTTCTTTCATATGTCCATAATTTTTCTTTGTTTTTATTCTTCATTTTGAACATATATACCATTCTAACGTAAAATAACCACCTAAATCCGAATATGACCCTGGTTTTTTCTCTTCACTCTTCACTTACCTTTATCTGGAGGCGGGGTATTCCCAGAAAACTATGACTGATGGGCTTAAACAAAGATCATAATAGGATTCAAGAGGTTATTTTACGTAAAAAATAGTAAAAATTATGTCAAGGCTTGAAAGTTTTTTTTTCCTAACAGCGCAGTGTTATTTATTTTTCTCTTAATTATTGGTATTTGTTAGGATTATTTATTTACCATCCTATATTATGTTTGATCCTATATTATGTTAATTTTCTCTGAGGTAATAACCCTCTCTTTAAACTTCTACACCACAACCAACGAGAGAACTTTCATTTATGGCAGATTTAACACTAACCTTGCTGCTCTGCGTATATATGCCGGATGTTAAATCGGTTGCCAAATCGAACTCAACACCGGCATTCTATCAAGGGTTTAGTATATAACATTTCATGATAAAAAATTTTCATTATAATTTTACTATTTCTTTACGATTTTAAATTTATAATAAATTTTATGCAGACCCGCGGTGGCTCAGGGGATAGAACATTCATCTCCCGATAAGGTTTAAGGATATCCTTAGTGGTGAAAATTAATGGTCATATACTCTTTCTTTCGGGCTAACCGTGGGAGGTTTCCCCTCCATGTAACGCAGATGCGGGTTAGTTCCATCAAAAAGTTCTCCAAGATGGCTAGTTTCTCCCAATGCTTGATCCAGGATTTCCCTTCTCTTCAGAGTTGGTTTCGAAATTACTAGTCTCCGGAGTTAAACCTTGTCATAAATTCAGAATTGGGTCGGCTATTCAACACCGGTTATAATTTAAAATAAATTTTATGTAAACAGTCAACACGTGTAATTACAATAAAGAGTACAAAATAACACTTGATAATTCTAACGCAATATTAAGAATTAATTTTTCGCTCTGTTTTCATTATGTTCTTTTTGTCATAGAATATTTGACAAGTTTTTGTAAAAAGCAAGTTCGTGAATTTTGTTAGCATGATAATTGAGCAAAATTATTAGGCTATTAGGTTATTCCAATAGAATCGAAAACCAAATCTGTGTAAATACAATAAAAAAAATTAGTTTTTTCTAATAGTTTAAGTAAATAATTCCTAATTTGATATGTCAATTTATTAATAGTCAGACAAAAAAATTGCAAAACAGTCATGGGGGTTGGTGAGCAAAGCGAACAGAAAGCAGAACCTTCTGGTCTCTTCAGCATTTCTTTTTATTGTAATTTTAGATAAATTATTGATAAAATTCTGAATTATACTTTCAAAGAACATTTATCATCAGTATTAGAATGCGGATACAACAAAAATAACTTTTGAAAAATTATATAATAGCACTAAGTTTTGGGTCAAAGCTTTTAAGTAGCCATTGAAATAAAGAGAATTCCTATAGTTAAAATTTAATTTTAATGGAAACTATATTTTGCTATTTTAAACGTTCAAAAAAATAAACACACTCGTTTAATATAAATTAAACGAATTCCTTAACATGTTCAGAATATTGCTGAGAGGAAAAGTTTGTTTAGAAATCTAAATATAATATCACTTAATTGCATTTCTATATTAATAATTAATATCCTAAATTACACATTCAAAGAAATTGCGATTCGAAGTAGTGTGCAGTTAAAGTAAACAACTATTTTAATACCACCCAGTTATGGGTTAGAATTTTCAAGTAATTACTCAAACATATAGTAATCTTTCTTTTACTTTTTTCAATTATCATTTATTTTCGTTTATTTTATTTGAGATATCTTTTGAAATGGAATTTATTTGCAGTTCTATGCATTTAGATATCAAAATAGTAAACATTATTTATTTTTTTATAATAAATAACGCAGTTACTTGAAAACTGAAGCAATTTTTGTTAAAAAAAAATTAATTAAAAGTAAATTAATAAATCTGCTCTATATACAAATGGTTAAAAGTGTTGGTTTGGAAGAATAATTTTTTATAAATTAAAAATATTCCTGAAATATAAATTGAAAATAATATCAAATAGAAGGAAGAAAATACAGAAATTGTATACTGCTTAAAAAAAGCAAACTTAATAATATCAATTCATGGATCAAAAAATGTGATTATATTTCAAATATAGAAAACTTTATTTTTTTGAATATGGTTTAAGGAAATTTATTTTAGTTTGCGAATTTTAAATTTCAATTTATAAAAATTTTATTAACAATTTAAAACAAT
The DNA here is from genome assembly GCF_982258835.1 of Parasteatoda tepidariorum. Lineage (NCBI taxonomy): Eukaryota > Metazoa > Arthropoda > Arachnida > Araneae > Theridiidae > Parasteatoda > Parasteatoda tepidariorum. The sequence continues at coordinate 91,480,701 of NC_141758.1, forward strand.
ATTAATTAACAATACAATTAATATAATAAATATATTAATTACAATGTATTAATTTAAATTATAATTAGTATTAATAATATTAATTAATTATAATTTTATTAACAATATATAATTATTTATATATATATATATTCATATGGGAGCGATATTTGTTTCATAGAACAACTGCTTAAAATCTAACTTTTATTAGGCTCTTTTTTTTAATTTTATAACCTTCGTTGAACAGCCGATGCAATTTTGAGTTTTTGACTACCAATGTTCAACTCTTCAGCCTTGTAATTTTAAACCCCAATCCGGAAAGCAATGGAATACTTGGATCAAGTATTTGGAGAAATTTGCCTTGTGGAGGATATTTTTATGGAAGCTAACCCGCATTTTCATTGCATGGAAAAAAATCTTCCACGGCAAAGGGCTTTTAACCCATGATATTCGTCTACCTCTGAGGATACTTTACGTGACCACTGTGGTCGGTGCAAACCTTGTGTTGAATTCGTATCGACACACTATGCTGGGATTCGAACGTGGATCACCACGGCTCTTTAATAAGTATAAAAGAGTCATGGCGATAAAAATCCTCACGACTTTTTTTTTTACTGAAAACAGAATACTCTTATATTATACACGCACAACTTAACCATGGCCTAGCACACAGTTCCAATTTAAACAACTCTGCCTTTTTAATAGCCGTGTTGGGAATGCCACTTTATTTTAAACCTAGTATGAAGACCTGGACAACGCCTGACCTGTAAACATTCTCTCCAAACTACCGCACCACAACCAACAAAAGGACTGTTTTAACGAACTCACGACCTAGTATGAAGACCTCTAGCTCACTCATACCTTACATGCACCCAAAACTCTATCAAATCTACCTTAAAACTTTTGAATTGCGATATTAAACATGGAATTTCTAGATAAGTCATAAAAACCCTTAATTCCACTCCTCAGCATGCCTTGACTACTCCTGCTCTAGGCTAATGTGCTTGAAAAAAATTTACAAGTCTCTATAATCATCATACAAGCTCCAAATATTACTAGTTTTCATTTGATATTCCGCATAAGAACAAAGTAGGCTCTGAATTGTCATAAATCTAGATTTTTATGACAGTAAGTGTCTAAGCTTTGACATAAATTGGTTGAACAAAATCGATATTTTTCCCCCTTATGAAAATTATCTTAATCATTAAACCTAGAGGGTTTATAATATGTCAACAACTCTTCCTTGTATGTCAAATTACATGACATGTTTATCTTTTAACACAGCTACAAAATAAAAGCTAACTACTTCATTCCTTATTCAGTGATTTAAAAGTTATTCATTCACAATGATCATGTATTCTTCTATTTCAGGTTAAAATATCCCGTGGTGATGATTTAGTTCTGAAAAACTTAAGCGAAGACTTAGCTCTTGATGACAGTTGTAATGAGTGCCTTCATTCCGAAATCCCATCACCCGTGGAAAGTGACGTCATTTTGACTAATTTGGAAGAGCAAAGTACGGTATCGGATCAAGTTTGGGACAGTTATCAGGTAATGATTATTCATGTTATCTTTTAATCAGTTTAACCTTCTTTTTTTCCTTTTAATAATTAATCAGGATTTACTAATTTTAATCTTTTTGTTCGGAAATTCTTTGTGCTATATTTCAGTGTTTCATACCGTTACGTTTTATGAAATTATTTTATTAAACTCTTTATTATATAGATTTAAAAAAATATATTTCCGTATTTATTATGTTTGTTATTTATTTATTTATTTTTAACTTTTCATGCCATATAACTATTTTTACGCGTTTTTTTATTAAAATTGTTTTTTTTTTTTTCTCATGAATTTAAAATTATAAGATTTATCTTACTTAGATAACTATTTACGAAAGTTTTCAATGCATGTTATTGTAAACAAAATTGTATTTTTATAGTTTTTTTTTAAATTTAAAAAATTAGGTATGAAGATAATATTTTAAAAATTATTAAGCGTTGAAACTTAACTGAAATTAACTAATTGCTAATAATTGAATAAATTCAAAACTTATAATTATTAAAATGCACCTTATAATAGTTTATAACTTGTTAATACTCTAAATAAACAATTTATTTTCAATTAACATTTATAGAGTATATACATAATGTTGTGTATCGATTTAAAAATCAAAATTCAAATATCAATTATTCAACATATTATACTACCAAAATAAAATACAAAATAAACACACTATGAATAACATTTTGAATATTCCTCAAAATATCCGTTTTATAACTGAAGTTCATTTTCAAGTTACACTTATCTAGCAGGTTTCCATTTCGGTTGTTTTCAATTTACTTAATTTATATTATTATACATATTACTCGAACGGTGACTTATTACATTGATAGAATCTGTAAAATAAGAAAAAAATAAAAACATTTGTAAAAAATTGCATTTTTACCGGACAATAAAATAGTTTATAGAGACTTATACCTGTCGCTAATCTGTAGATCTGTCCCGAAAACAATGCAATTAACTCTTACTTATCTTGATCTTCATAAACATTTTTCCCGACTATTTGTTTTTTCGATATGCTTTCTCTCTATAATCTCTGTAAAATCTGATTTTTGGCTCATTTAAGCTAGAAGAAATAGCCTATAAAGAAGTAAGGAAGTTTAACTGTACTCATTAACAATGACCTTATGGCTAGCAATGTTGATAAAAATCAATTAAGATTTATACTGAATATATACACATATATACACACATCTATTTTACACATTTAAGTACGTTGCATTGACATTTTACATGAACTGGCCTTTAAAAACATACTAAAATTACTAATTTTGCAAATGGTGAAGCAACATATTCTGTATATGATTTCTATTTAAATTTTGAAATTTCATCCGATATAATAGGACCTATTGTATAATACTTAACTATTCCATCATACTTTTTTATAGGAAATGCCTTACTTAAGCGAAGGTTATTCGGAGGCTACAGTTGATGAAGAAGCTCTTCGGAAGTTGACAGAATTTGGAGATGATTATGGATCCGCCATTGGTCAACCTCTGAGATTCATCAATTCCTCAAATAACAAAACGAATAAAAACGATGCACCAAGGTCGCCTAAAAAATCATCAAAGGTATATTAGATAATTATTTTTGGTATTAATTTGGCTAATTTTTTAAATGTGCTTTGTATGAGGTTCTATTGTATTGATTAATTCGGGTGGTGAAAAGGAGGATTTAATAAAATTAACTTCAAAGTTTAAAAATAATTTGTTGTGACACTGTACTTCTTTTATCAGTTAATCTTGGTATATATTTATTAACAGTAGTTGATATTTATGGTGTTCCCTGTTGTTATTCTGACATTTGCAATTTTGTTATTTTTTGAAGCAAACAATTTAAATAATCACTGTTTGATGTTCACTCCGAATTGATGACTTTTGAAACACTGACAGATTTAAAAATCTTTAAATTAAGCAATTTTTCAGAAACGATAGTGTGTATTAAATATTTTCACAATATTTTTTAGTGTAATATTCATTTAAAAATGTTTATTGGTATATTTTTTAAAATAATTATACATTAAAAAAAGCTCAATATCTATTCATATTATAATATTTTGAGTGATATTTTTTAAAATTATTTTAAACAGTTATTTTATTTTTCGATTCTTCAAAAAATCATGTTTTACGAAGTAAATTTGGATATAGCTTTATAAAAGATTAATTTAAACAACATTTTTCATATCTTAAAGTAAATTTCAAATGATTATTTAAAAATATGTAAACATTTACAGGACTTTTTATATCAAGTTTTGAGAAGTCTGTATAATTTCATAAATTTTTAATGAGTATGCTTAAAAAATGTCACAGTACTTCTATTTTGTTACTCGCAGGTAAAAAGGTTTAACAAAAAAATATAGCATTTTGAAAGGAGAATACCTTTAGAATCTGAATAAATAATTATTATTTAACAAACTATTAACGAAAAAAAAATCCTTTGAGCAACGGAAAATATTTTAATAATATATATGGTCAGGAGGGGTAAAGTGTGTTCATGGGGTATATGGTGTATATGGGGTATATGGCCTTTTAAATTGAGCTAATTTGTTTAATATTTTTAGAGACATTTACTGGGAAACTGGGATTGCGACAAGCGTTTTTATTTTAGTTTAAGAACGGATAAAAAAAATTAATGTTTACAAACTATCTATTTATGAACGTAGCTTATTCAGTATGCTAATTTAAGCTGTTCATGAACTTTCTTCTAATATCATTAAGAATATTAATTTTAGTTTAAAATGGTAGAAGAACATCTAAAGTACAAATATACGTAGAAATTCAAGAATAAATTTCAAAGTTATTTTTATTATGAATTGTTTTCTGAGGTGAGGTAAAGTGTGTATATGGTTAGGCTTAGCTAAGTATTGTATGATGGGGATATTTTTTTTTACTTCTGTTTCAGCCTTAGCTCCAATGCTCTAAATTTTATAATTATATGCTTTAAAAAATAATTTGCCTGTTTGATTATAGCCCTGCACAGTAATTTTAACACTAAAAACAAAATTTCTTTTAATAAGAGAGTAGGGGGGAAATAGATATATAACTGACATGTAGTACGATTAAAAAAATTACCAAAATAGCTTAATAGTACAACTTAGTAAGCACATTTAAAGATATAGATGAGTTTTCATGCAAGCTTCTGCCTACATGTGGCAGTTTTTTCATGGAATTTTTTTTTAAATAGCCATATTGAATAAAAATACATGTTTGCTAGAACAAATAGTAAAAACACTTACATTAATACTACTATAAACATTTATTTTTATACTCTCATTTATAATTTAAATAAGTCAAAAACTATTACACTTTCATTGCTTTTTGATGTAATTGAGTAGAATTTAGCAAAATGAAACCGAAGTGAAACCTTATTTTGATAGCCATGAACATTGACTCTTTAATTTTAAAATTTGAAAAATAAATTATTTTTAGCAATTATTTTTTAAATGTAATCGTGATGCATTTACTGAACACCATTTTCCTTTCTAAAACAATATTTAACTACGTTTTTTAATGAAATATATACTAATTTTGGAAGTATATCCACTTTAACCCAGAGTGGGTACATCAAAACATTTTCCTTTGAATGCATTACCGTAAGAAAATAAACAAAATTTATAATTTATGCTTTATATTTAATCTATATGAATCCATTGTGAATAAAATGCATCAAAAGTTAAGGTAAAATAAATTTTATTGTTTGATTTTTGAGTCTTCTTTTCTTTTCTTTTTAAAAAAAATAAAAAAGCTTAATTTTATATACACTTTACACCACCTGATCCTATGCTGTAAAAATATTTACAAGAATATTAAAAATGTAAGTTAAATAAAAATTTAATTGCAACTATGATTAAAATAATTTGCCTTCAAAGATACATATTTGAGAATTATGATTCCACGATTAAAAACACACTAAGCTGAAAAAACAATTTACCATACACTCGTCATTCCACTATATAATTCTTACGAATGCGTCAACAGTACAATTGTGCAGAAGGAAAAGTGAACTTACTGAATAACTTTGTTTTACTGATCAGATTTTCAAATACTTGGACTCAATCTTAATGTTTTAAAAGCAAAACCTTAAATACACTTATTAATAGGCGCGAACGACATTCTAAGTAACGGAATCAGACACTAAAACGTGTTTTCTCTGAATAAGCATTTTTTTTATCCTGACTAATTCGGATTCTTTGATCCTCGTAATATGGGACCAGGGGGTAATCGCAATTTGTAAAATTCGGGCTGAATTATTTGGTCAGAAGAACGGTTGAAATTTTGGACCCCTTAATGCTAATTTTACTTTTAATGTAATTTATGATATCTCAAAAGCTTTTGAAGCAAATCGAAAATATTTTTAACCCAGATATAAAATTTGTCTTACCCAAAGATAATTTCATGCAAAACATAATTTTTAATTATCTTTTTTATTATTTTTGAAAAAAAAGTTTTTTTATTTTTTTGAAGTACAAATTTGTGCATCATTTTGGAAAAAATAATTTTAAATGGCAGAAAGCAAAATTTGAGCACAAACAGTCAAATAGTTTCCGAGTTACCAAATTTAATCTTTAGTCGAATATATTTAATTTTTGATTTTACAAGAATTAGATTTCGTTCTAATTTAGTATTTTGCCGTTTAAAATTAAATTCTTTAAAATTATGTAAAAGTTTGCTTACCTTTTAATTCAAAATATTCAAAATTCTTTTAAATAAATAGTAAAGAAATAATAATTATCAAAAATTATTTTTTGCTTTGAATTATCTTTGTCTAAACGTATTTTATAGGTATTTCTCATTCGTTTGAATATTTTTTCAAACATGGCGAAATACACAACAAAGTAAAATTAACTATAAAGGGTCCAAACTTTCGACCGCTCTCCCGATGAAACTATTAGGGCCCTATTTTCGAGATCGCGGCTACTACTCATATTTTGAGGTCAAATATCCAAAAACTTCGAAAAAAGTTTTTTGTTAAATATAATGTTTATTTAGGTCTGATTTTGTAACGTTAAATACCATCTGCATTAATTAATTATATTTAAAATGGAATATATCTGAAAATCCGATGTTATTCAAGTTGATCGCTTTTTATTTTTCCCATCAATAATCTTAGAATAATGTTCGTCATTATTAATCTTGACAAATTAAGTAAGGAAATAAAGAATGTTCTCTCTTTTCTATAAAAAAAAGAAGAAAATTATGTAAATCGTTACAGACTGATAAAACACCTGATGATAGTATTTTTGTTAACTTTTTCAACAAAAAATCTTCATCAAAACATAAACTTTTTTTAATTACTTTGTTTTCTTCATAAATTTTTGAGATATATTTAAATTTCATAAAAGTAGTCGTCATGAATAAAATAGTCGAATTTCAGCTATTCTAATTGAAATAGCTATAATTACATGCATTGTATCTTGTATTTTCTTGGTATTTCATGTTTATAGTGAATTTTTGCTCATAAACTACAGTTTCGTTATTAATTTTAATTTTTTAAAAATGTTAAAAAAATTTAATTTATTTTCTTATCCTAACACGTTGCCATTTTTTTATAATTTCTTTGTTAGAATTATTATTGACCTTCTTTATTAAATCTTTAACGACTTAATCTTATTTACAATAAGTACTAACATTGGAAGAATAAAAAAAAAACTATTATTTTAGGAATTACTTTCTCACTAAGCTTCTTTTGTGATTTCGTTAAATTTATATCAATACCAAATTGCCGTTTAAGATAATGATCTTAAAAAGTTAATTCCATAAATAAGAAGATCAAATAGTTTCGAAAATTATAAAAATACTTCTTAAATACACACAATTCAACTTTTCAATTACGAAACCTTTCATATAACATTTAACATTCAACATTTTTCCTTCTTATTTACATTTCAGTCTTCCTTGATCAGCCATGGACAGAGATTATACACCTTAAGCAACGAGTCCGATTCTGATTCGGAAGATTTACATCACGTCATTGAAGAAGCTAAGAAAGCCTTGCATTTTGCACGTGCCACTCACAAGTCTGCCGATTCCCTAACGTCAGCGGAATACGTAAGTTATTATCATACATACAATTTCTGAATTATTTTTTCCCATCCTTTGTTTTCTCTAATCAATAGCTGCAAAAAACAATGCAAAGAAAGTCTTTTTATTGACTAATGACAATTGCGTGAAGGTATTTGACGATTAATGATCTTCCTTAACTATTGTATTACTATAAATAAAATTGTTTTTTTTACTGTAGTTAATGGTAACTTTAAATAGTTTAACCTTGATTGTAGTGCTTTTCTTTCATTTTACGGCCGTTAAATTTATATAAATTCAATTCAATTTTTTTTTTTTTTTTTTTTTTTTTTTTTGTGATAGAATTAACCTTGCTAGATATTATTCGAGATAATTTCTTAAATCAATGCATTTCGAGGTAAAATTCATCGATAAATTTTCCAGAAATTTCGGTAATGTGGAACATTCTTGAAAGTGTGAAAACGGCTGTTTTTTGTTCTTTGAAAATTTAATGTTTCGTTAATTTAGCAGTTTTTAAATTGATATTTTTGCTTATTGTTTATTTCTGTAATTGTTAAGCTAATTTGTTTATTTCTGTAAATTATTGATAGTTTGTTGTTTTATAATTTTAAAAAATTGTTCCTTTCTGTATTTTTTTTATTACTTTTACTTTTTGCTACTTTTTATTAATTTTATTATTTAATAAAAATATAAGTTATTAAATAATAAGTATATTTATTTATTTGTAAGTTAATAAGTTTATTTGTTAATTGCTGTATACCTTTTTCGTGCTCTTTTAAAGATGGTTAAAAAATAAATATGAAAGCAAAAACACTCCTAGTTCATTAATTTATTTTTTTAGTATATTATGCTATGAATTTAAAATAAATGTTAAAACTTTAATTTAAAGTAGTTAAAAAGAATTTAGAGAACTTTAAACTAAATTGAGTTAGAAACAAAATAAGGTTCTGCATTTTCTGTTTAAAAAAATTGGAATAAAAAGTTACCTATTGTTACTTATTTGAAATATTTCCCCTTATTGAATCAATGTTGAAAGCATTGTTAGTTATGAGAAATAGTAAATGGGGTTAACCTGAAATAATATAAGAAAAATCATGTCTTGTGTTGATAACATAAGAGAAAGATTTCCATACTATTACATTTATTCATATTTCTAAAGAAATTATCTTTATAACTTATAGTATTTAGATAATGCGATTTATTATTCATATCAATGACGTTTAAAGCTGTTAGAGGTTTGAGGGACCGAGAATAAATTACATACGGAAAATAGTGTTTTCAAACACCCTATACCTAAGAAGTCGCAATAAATTTATAACTAGTAACAATTATTTTGGTTATTATATGAAATATTTGCACAAAATTTCGTAAGCCTAGTTTAAAAATTTACAGAAATATGGACTTTTTTAAAAAACCTAATTTTTATTTTGTTTTACTTTTTTTTTTTCGTTTTTTTTCTTGCTATAACTTAACACTAGATTGCCCAAGGAAGTCATTTTGACTGCATTTTAATTTCAATAAGAAAAACAATGATGCATATAATGACGCAATTTCTTAGAATTTTGTGACTTTTTGCACAACATATAATTTTATTATTGTTAATATTTACTAATAACTTGTTGTATAACTATAAATAATATAAAAAATATTAAAAATTAATTTTAAACAAATTTCTTTACACATTATTCATTCTTTCACAATCCAGTCATTTTGACTGCTTTTGGATAAGATAGGTATATACTAAGTTTCAGTCTCTCTAGTGTTAAGAAATATTTAATGAAATTAAACAAAATTTTTAAAGCAATTTAAAATTAATTACAAACTTTCTGCATTAAAGATTAAAGATATTCTTTGAAAACTAAGCAATATATAAGTAATTAAATTGGAAAAACATTTTTTCCTTTTTTAAAAAATAAAATTTATATGTTTTTGTTAAAAAAAGATATTTTATGCATATTACGTAATCAATGATAATAGAGTAAAATTTTATTTCATTTTTATGGTGGCGCCATCTTTTTGAAGAACAACTTAGTATTTTCAACTGAACGATTTGAGATGGCGTTTTCTTCACGCTATTTTACAAAAAAAGCAACAAAACTTACACAACAACGTAACATTTTTTTTAAACTTAAATGTTTCTCTTCTTGTTTTTCTTTGGAACTTAAAACCAATTAATTCCAAAAATTAAACAATTTCCGAAGCGCGTGATTTTTATCCTTTTAAACTGTTTTTTATTCTTTTAGTAAGTTACAATACAAACCGTGATCGCAACGCCAACAAAAATTACAGGCAGTCATGAAATCGCCTTTAAACAATCTTTTAAAATTTATTTTTAAAGTTATTTTTATAATTTTTGTCTAATATACAACCGTTAAGTAATTCATTTACGTAAATTCCGTAAGATGGCACTACTTTCAAGGACATACGGGCAGCTGTTTATCACGTGTCACTTAAAAAACTTTAATATTTGTTAAAATTAAACTAATATCTATATAAGCATCAAAACTAATGCTTAGATTCTGAAAACTTTTATTCTTATTTTTCTTCGTAGTCGTTACTATTCGGATTTTATTTGTTTCATAGAAATGTAAAAAAAAAAAAAAAATGCTTGTTTTGAGAACTATTCTAAAATTAGAATTTCGAGCTCGAAATATCTCCTGACGGAACGGAGATCATGATACTGTCCTTCGATGAAAACAGGTATTTTAAATCAATAATTTAATGACAAGATTAAATTATTATTGTTTTTAGACAAATTTTATTTTTATGTTTCAGACGTTAGATTTTGTTCTATATATTTCATTCATTATTTATATATTTTTATAGTTCAATAAGTTATAATTAGTCATTTTAATGCCTGATACTCGAATCTACAGGTAATTTAAATACTTAGAAAAACTTTCGGATCCTGGAAGCGTCAGAATTTGTTTATAAATTATGAATAAAACTAATTCATTAATAATATATATTCCTAAATGTTTTAAGTTAATTGCAACTATAATTTTATACAACTGAAATAGTATTGAATGTAAAATTCAGTAAATACATAATAATTAGATTTTTTTTAAAAAACTATTTGATTTTTCACTTTTAAACTAAGGGAAAAAGCACGTTATTCGTTTTTTTGTTTTCATTTGCGTTTTTTATTATTTAAATTCTTTTATTATTGATTAAATTATTTGTTTCATGTTTGGTTTTATGTCAATTAATTTTTAAATGTTTTGGAAAATAGATAATTGATAGAAACATAAATAAAAATATCTATTTTTTTCTTTAAATCTGTTGTAGACTAAGGTTTTGTTTTCGGAATAAATAGAAAAATGTAGTAATTGTTTGAGGCAGACTTTTGACATAAGTAAAATTTAATAATACAAGTGAAGAAAATCAAGTCAAAGTTTTATCATTTTGAGTTTTTTAGTTTTTCTTGCCTAAAATGTTATGACTAGTTATGTTAAGCCCGTAAGCCAAAAGTTATATAAATTTGTTTGCTTAGCGTTAAAAGACCACGTCATGTGATTTAATTTTTATTTTTTAAATTGTTATTTGGTTAATATTTTTCAATAAATAAATATTTATAATAATAAATATTTATAAATATTTATAATTATTAAATAAATATTTAATTCAAAAATAAAGAACCAACTCGAATTTTTTCTGAAACTCCGATGATTATAGTAATAAGCCAGGCTAACAATTAATAATAATTAAAAATACGACATACATCAATAATAAAAAAGTGTTATTTTCTCCAAATTAACAAATTCAGAATGCTCTCAAACTATTAATACTACAAGCATATTTTTTCTTCTTGCTGTAATTTTCTATAATAATAATTTATCAAATTTAGAATGTTATAAATTTTCAAAATTGTAAAGTTTTAGCTTGTTTTGTTGTATCGTAAATTGCAAGGAAAACGTAAATAGATAAATACTGTTTATGACATTTATTTTATTTATTTCATTATGAATTAAATCATTGCTCAAACAAAAAAATTCCTTTCATTTAATAAATAAATAAAGGTCAATTTATCTTTACTGAAGGTCAATAATGATTCCTGATTTTGGCATTGATACTATCGTCCTACTTAGAACTTGACATAACGTTATTATGATTTCACAGTTAGTATTGGGCATCAGAGAAGGCGTTTGGATGGAAAAAATAAAAATGATTCGGAGAATAACCTGTTTTATAACGCCCACCTGCTTTTTGTCACGTTTACTTTTAATCTATTCAATTTCTTTCTAACTTCATATTTAGTTTTCACAACAACAGACTTGTAGTTAAATTGCCTGTATTACTACATTTTCATTTGGGCTTAACTGGTATGTTTATTACTGGTCTGTTTTGGGCTCAACTGTTTGAAAATGATTTTGATTTCGTCGCGTTAACTTCTTTATTTGAAATTTAATAGTTTGGAGTAAAAAATGTAAGTATTGTAGATTAGTTAAATAGAGAAACTCGAATGTGCAATTAGTTTCTATGTTGTAAAAATTATCACGGCTTATGTTAAAGTATATCGTTCAAATAGTTTATTAGTTGAACCTTTTTTGTTTTATATTAAACCATTTAGTATAAAATCTCGGAAACTTGTATGCCGTTGTCGCAATAAATTTAAGCAGTTATATTTCAAAGTGCAGCAATATTTTTAGCAATAATTACCGATTATAAACAAACTCATTAAAAAGGAGCTATTTTTAAATCGACTATTAGCCCTTACTGATAAATATTTAACATTCTTGCATGTTTAAGCAGCTTATTATTAAAATTTGATGCAAACCTGCATTGGTTGTTTCAATGTTGATAAAAAAAGTATTGCTGCTTTGATAAAAATATTTAAATTCTGTGTAAACGTTGGTTTAGATTAAATTTTTATTTCATTTTAATTGAACAATAATTATATTAAAACTCGGAAATTTGCGCTTAATTTTGCAACTTTAGTAGTAGCAAATTTTAACAGTTTCATACTGTTCAAACAGTTGATTTTTTTTTTTGGGGGGGGGGGAGGTGGCATAAATCAGTATTAACGGTATAAAAAGGTTTTATTTTAATTTGGATACTGCTTTTAGTTTTAAAAATAGTATCTTTCAACAGTATTTTAGACTAGTCGTGCTAACAGTAGTATTTTACAATAGTAATTACTACTTTTAAATTGTATGACTAAAATAGAATTTCACATTTGTTCATTGTTGAATTTATAATATTGAATTTCATATTTGTTTCTTCTTTTTTATACACAATTGTTGATAAAATGAAATTCTTGAATTGAATTGACGAATTCCAGAATTGAAGATCAGAATATTTTTAAATTTAAAAGAGGACTTTCCCACTTTCAGAGGCTCATATCTCATTTTATCGTTCAAATGCTAATCTTATCCTACGGTTATGCTCCTTCCGATAAAAATTAACTGTTAAAATATTATTGCATTTCTTGATCAAAATCTTTTATTGCCACTAAATTTTAGCAATAAAATTTAAACTTCCAAAATTTTCGCTGCTATTGTATATTTCTTTCATACCATAGCATATATTATTCTTATGAGTAATTAAGTTTTAAGCACATTAGTTACAATAAAATGGTATTTTATTTCAGGATTTTAAAATTTAAGTTATGTTAACTAACATCTAAATATCGAAAAAATTTTATTTATACATATTTTCTATATAAAGTTAATTTTAATTGCAGTGTCAAATTCACGTTTTTCTCTATAATAGAAAATAAAAATGATAATCCTTGTTCGTTTTTTATCAGTTCTTCTCTAAATAGTTAGGGTCAAAGTAATTGGTAGTGATGGTTAGATTCCTAGTAATAAACGAGTAATTTCTGCGAATAGTTAGGGTCCTTAAGGAGAACCTTTTTCATTACTCCTGTTTTTCCATTAAACTTTCTAAACTGAAAAAAGAAAATTATTAAAACAATTTTTTTTCCTTTTTTTTGTCTATGAATATTTTATATATCTTTGAATAAGATAGCCAAGTATCATAATTAGTTGCAAAGTATAAATAGAAAAAAAAATTTCAGTATTTTCTATGACTGAAAAGTTTAAAAAATGGCTTTCAACAATTTCAATGCTTAAAAAAACATTTTCGTTTATTTTAATAAATAAAAAAAGCATTCATTAATTTTAATAATAATAAACTATTTATTTTCATATTATTTTATCCCTTTCTATTGGTCTTTTTGTTAGTTATTCAAAGGTATCGAAACGTAGCGTTTAACAATAAATCCAACTATTCCCATAAGAGGCTACTCAATACAAAACCATTCATTAAACACAAGTGTTTTTATCACGTTTCTATTTATGAAGTAATTCAATCGAGATTTCAAACAATTGACCAGTAATTGATATAGGGTTATAAATAATTTGATTCACTTCTCACGCGTTCAACTTGTTCGTTCGTAATCCACTCCTAGACGCAACCTAACACAAATAAAGCAGGATATTTTTGAATCGTGACGAAACAAACGATTGTAATGATCACGACTAAAATATATTCATGACCTTTTTCATTACTCAACAAGTGGTTTATGATGACTTGGCATTGCGCCATGATCAATGTTAAAAGAAGTAAGGAATACTTAAATGATGTAAGCATTGTTTAGTTAGAGGATGTATACTTTTTTCCTATTCAAAAATAAACGTCGCTTTTATGATCTGTGTCTGTTTGTAATTTTAAATAATTAAATTAACGTTTGTGTGACAAGACAATTCAAAAGTATGTATGTCAAGTTCAAATTTTTTGAGATATTTATTGAATCTGTTCATGTTATTTATTTATTTATTTTTTTATCATTTAGATGGTGACATTTTTACTGTCATTGTTATGTAACATGGCTGACAATTTCATTGTCACTGTTTTGTTCCATGGTTGACATTTAATATTATTTTTTTTTGTATTTGTGTTAGCTGTAACTTTGATTTTAATTTTAATACCAATTAAACGGTTTATTAACAAATCACTTAGTCTTAATTTTATTTTATTAATTTGTTCATAAAATATCTGACGCATTTAAATAGGAAAGGCTAGAAATTAAAAGAATTGGCTTAATTAGTTTTGACAACACTATACTAGGGTGTTGTAAGGTGCTATATACTTACTATGGTGTTGCGTATAAAATATTATAGCTCGGTCATTTTAATTTTTTTTTTTTTTGAAAAAGGAAGCATAATATGGTTATTTTAACTATTGAGCGACATATTTGGTATTTAATAGTCTTTTTTTTAAATTTATTTTTTAATCACTCGATGTTTGGAATTTTCGTTTTTTAATTCATTTTTTATATAACTATTTGTTTTAAATTGATTAACAGTTAAAGCAATTGTTCTTTTAATTAAATGTAATATTCTTAACTGTTCCTCCTAGTTTCAATTTCGACTTCTTTTTTTTTTTTAAGTGATAAGCGTTTTATTTATTCGACATTTTTTTCCCTTTTGGTTGTTTATTTCTCGTCTTTTAAAGTTTATATTTATTAATGTAGTGCACACCTTAAATATCAAAGTGTAAAACTAAAATTGAGTTTGGGAAATACTGTTATGAGCACGGCTCGAAAATTAAATTGGCCGATGTGAGCGCGACATACATTTTTTGCCCTTATATATCTGGTCAAGCATGTAAATATTCAGTGATATCGTAAAATGCCGATTAATCTATCTTCCCACAAATTTTGAAGAAGTCCTTGGAAACTACGAATCAAGGACACCGAAAAAAGTTAAACAATAAAATCTATTATATTTTATAAGACCTAAATATCATTGAATTTAATTATCTAAATTTATTAAACAAAGCTTTAAAATTTTTTAGTTCTATAATAATGCTTATTTTTATTTTAAAAAAAGTTTATAACTGCATAATTCAAGCATACACATTTAGTGCCTTGTGTTAAAATATTTGATAATTTTTTTGAAGAATTTAATTCAAATGCGCATAAATATCAGTTGTCATAATTGTCTAAAAATCAGAGTAAATAATTGTATTTTTTTATATATTTATTTCTAAATAAATACTTTCGTTTTAAAATGCCTTTCTTCTTTATTTAGAATATTTTATATTTGAATTTTATGACTTAATGTCACTTACTTTACTTTAATTCATTCGTCCATGAAAATGATATAAAAATTGCTGTCTCCTTTTAAGATTAAGTTTTCTTATGCCTTATGGTTATCCTTAAAAAAATGATAATACATCAAAAATAAAGTTTCCTTCTTTTCGAAACTATAAAAGTCCATAATTTCCCTATAATATGCAACAGCTGTGTTTTCAAATCTATTTTCCCCTTAAAATCATGTTTTTGTTAGTATTTCATTTCAATTACTTTCTATTTTTAATACAACGGAATAAAGAAGGGTTCATTTTATTTTTTCAGAAAAATTTATTCTTTTCTATTTCAAGGAAACTTAGAAGCCGTTATACGTTTTTGCCAGGATATTAAAAGTTAGCGAAATGTTCTCTGAGTGGTTAATTCTCTGTACAATTTAATAAATGCGTAAATACAATTTTATGCATTTTGGTTTCAGTGTAAATAATTGTGTTCACATATTGACTACAGTTTCAGTTTCATTTAAGTTAAAAGACACTTTTAGTAGTTTTTTTAATGATTTTTGCTGTTAGAAATATTTTTTTTCTAAATGTTTTATAAAAATAAATTTGGATCAAATGTTTTTCATTTGATTTTGTAAACATGTTTTGAACTGCTGTCATTTCTTTCGAGTGAGTATTTTAAATGTAATAATATAATGAGTATACTACATTTATTAAAAAAAAACTTCACTTAAAAAATTAGGATGTGATGAATATTTGCTTAATTATCATATTTTCTGTTTCATTATTTAATTCATAATAAAATTTCAATAAAAAATAGAAAAATTTTTACACTTTATTTTGTTTTTGAGGTTTTTTTTATAAATTTATCATTTTAAAATAAAAATGTAACGCAAATCAAGAGACGACCTATTAATATCAGCTTTTTTTTAAAAAAAATATATATAGAAGATTTTAAAAATAAATTCGCGTGCCCCTCCCCCCAAATTTATCGTCATGCTGCAGTGTTTCCCAAAGTGTGGTGCGCGTACCCCTACAGTTTAGGGGGGCGGTACGCGTTCTTATGCGAAATATCTTGCAGCAAACGAAAATTTCAAAACATTTTATTTAAAAATAAAGTTAGCCATGAAAATTTACGATTACGTATTTTTCTCTTGGCTATTTTTTGCAGAGTTAACAGTTAATAATTAGTGGTGTCAACAGCCGGTTGAGATTTTTAACTTTTGAGCAACTTTTTTATAGTAAAAAATACATTCATTTTTTTATTAGTGGTACACAGCGTTACGAAAAATTTAGAATGGGTACACAAAAGTCGTAAGTTTGGGAAACACTGCAATACAGCATTGATTGGTTCAGTTTTTTTCTTTTGTTTTTCTTTTCCACAGAATATTGACATATACATGCTTACACAGTGATAACTGTTAGGATTTTACTTTTTCCACTTTAAAATGCGTCCGTGCTACAAATTTCCATTCAATTTCTTTCATTTCTATATTTTTTTTCCACTGACATTTTGTAAAGTGTTATAAAAATAATTAATATGATATTAAACAGGCATACGTTGTTTATTCATAAACTTTCGGGATAACTTATGTATTTGTATTATTTTATTGAATTTAAAAAAATAACAATATTTTGCCTCAAGGAGTTTTACTTGGGTCTGAAGTTGTTTGGATCGACTTGGAGTTAAATTATTTATCTATACATTTCTAAACACTCAACTAGAGAATTTCGAATTCTTATATAGTGAATTTATCTACATCGTATAAAATGGTTTCGTTTTTAATGTAATAATTGTGTCTTTCTGTGAATGATAAGAATAGATAAAATGGGAAATAGCTATAGAATACATAGATTGCTTATCGATTTCCAGATTAAAACAAAAGATCTTTTTTGCGTCAGTTCAACTTTTGAAAAACTTCTTAATTGTTTATAATGTATTGATATGATTTACATATTGTTATTTGAGCCCTAAATATAACAACTCTGAACCATGTCAATAAACGAACAGCCTGAGACGAAAGTAAGATTGTATGCTTAAAGTTTATTTTTCATTATTAATTAGATCGCCAAATTCATCTTTACATCTTTATATTTAAACGATTTATATTATAACGATAGTTACTTTTATATGCTTTAAGTGCGTGAAATTAAACTATAACAAGGGCTCCCCTTACTTTCCAATGTTTAAGAGGCTAATTTTCTATCATAAGCTGAAATAGTAGACTTTCTGCTTTTAAATTTATTAATAAAATCTTCCAGCTGATTTTTACTATGTTTGTGAACATTAAATATTATTTTTTAAGTGAATACAAGTGATGGTTCATAGATCCCCAAAATGTTTTAAATATGCTGATAATAGACTACAAAGAGTTCAATTCTTGTACGACACAAAACATTTCGCTGGTAAAATGCGTAAAAATGGTGTCAGGAAGATTTACTGATTTTATTTTATTTATTTATTTATTTATTTTCGTGGGTGGCGTTTTTCTTTTTTTCCTTGAACAAAATGAGTGAGAAACAGCTTTTTATGTTTTGCCTTTTTGCCATCATCTTTATTTTGCAGTGTCCAAAAAGAACAATACATTTTAAAATAAAAATAAAAGTTTTCATCTTGGTTGATTAAATAAATAGGCAATGCTAAAGAATAATAGATTACAGTAAATGTCATATAATTGGTATAATATAGTTTCATATATGGAAAGCATAACAAATTTTTCACTTTGCAGGCGGAGCTTTTGGCCACCTGCGGAACGCATCTTCGCTGTTTGCATACCATTTCAGACCATATAGAAAATGGAGAAAACAGTATTAGTTTCTCTAACAGCGACTTAGAAGAGCTTTATCGTAAGTAACAATAAGTGTACAGGGTTTTCAATAAAGACCATCCTTAATGTGTATTTCTTAAAATTTTATACCTTTTTGTTTATCTTTTTTTTAATAAGGATTTTAAAAAAATGCATATTAAGGGTGATCTTAACGAAATACTTTGTATGTGTATATACATTTTCTCCCTTAACAGTAGCAGTTTTATGGTACATTTCTGACTCTAGAGCCAAAAACTACAAGCAAACTAACTAGCCCTTTTTAATAGTGTCCAATGCAACAGGGTAATAACAGCTACTAATTAGAATTTAAAATTGCTTTTGCTACTCTTGCTTGGTTATAAAATGACTTGACATTTAGGAAAATAAAAATTCTTCTCACATGACCCGTAAAGTTTGTAATAATAACATACACTGTTGGAATTTTCATTCTAAGACTACGTTAAAATAGACAGCTGTTATTGTTTATCCATTTAAATCGTGCGTTTAGGAAAATTATTTTCGTGCGTTAGGAGACTGAGTAGCAACAGCGCGAGGAGGACAATATCGCAGTTACAAGTAGCAAGTCAACTGTTCAATGTGGACCATTCACCAAAGTAGGCGTGTTCATATCGAAGTGGGCGTTACTGTCAAGATGGGCATGTTCATATCGAAGTGGGAGTTTGTCTAAGTAGGCATGTTCGCACCACGTCCGAAGGTCACCAATGTGGGGAGAGTTGATATCGACAATTCCAACCTTCATCTATGAAAAGGTACCCCAACATAGAATCAAGTTAACATGTCTTACATACTAGGGAATTGGAATTGCATTTTTAGAGTGGTAGACACACTACATGCAATATCTAAACACTTCTGGATTTATAAAATAATTTTTAATTTAATTTAAGTATTTTTTGGGAAATATAAAAAAATGGGTTAGTATAGAAGTATTTTCGTTAATTTGTCCATTGTCTGTACATATTTATTAGTTAGCCTTAGCACATAAATCAATATTTTTCCGTTTATATAATTAAAGTTTCAAAAAAATTTAAATTTTTTTTTTTTAAATTACGAAACAAAATAGTTATGAATGAGAGGGAATAAATGAAAAAGGAAACGATGAAGAATAAACACGCAAAGCTTCATTATATACAGATTCCCTTGCTGCATATGCTGTTTGCTTTTAATTTCTTTCTTTTATTTCGTTTAAAACAAAATAGCACAAACTACCGAATAAGAAGCATAATATTTCTCATTTTTAGATTTAATCGAAGAGTGGACACTTCTCCAAAAGAGTGTAGATATGTTAATTAGTGATATTGCAAAACAAAAATTTACGAAGGTACAGAAGAATATTGATGAATTGTTTCAAACGATGGAAGAAATTGAATCCTACACCGAGGTGGAGATGGAACGTTTTATTACATGGAATGAACTCAAAGAGAAGATTTCTCAGCTTCAGGTATCATGACATTTTGAAAATACTTTAAATGTACTT
Organism: Parasteatoda tepidariorum; assembly: GCF_982258835.1. Classification (NCBI taxonomy): domain Eukaryota; kingdom Metazoa; phylum Arthropoda; class Arachnida; order Araneae; family Theridiidae; genus Parasteatoda; species Parasteatoda tepidariorum. The sequence goes on from NC_141758.1 coordinate 91,500,599, forward strand.
ATAGTAATGTGAAAATACGTTGATTTGTAATTAGTGCCATAATCATGCGGCATTTAAATATTTCAAGAAATTCTATTTCTATATAGTCTGCAGTTTTTTTTTTCTCCATAAAACTTATGGGTGCAGAAGCTCAGTGGCGTGAAAGGGAGCGGTCATGAGGGCAATAAAAATAAGTTTCCAGCCAACGGGACGACTTAATATACACTACCGGCCAAAAGTTTGCGAAAATTTTGAAATCTACAAAGAAAAGGTCTAAATTCAAATGTTCATAGAACTGCGAAAAATCATTCAAATTGCATGAAAATTCGATATGTTCTAAAGTGAAACCTCTACTGTTAGTTACATATAATCAAATTGCAATACTTTGTTTTTTGTGAACTGAATCCAGCTTTTCATCACGGAATGTTTTTATGGTGAAAAAATTTGTTAAGTTTGAACACTTGCCAAACTTGCAAAAAAATTTTTTTGTACTTTCTGTTAATGGAAAATAGTTATTTGAACCATTCTATGTACTCCCTCAAAATGTCAGATTGATTCGATTTTTTTTTGACGAAGTTATAAAATTTTGAAAAACATGTCTACTTTTCTTGATTTTTGAGCATTCCACATATGCAGTCTTTTGGTCTATACATCTTCTACCAAAGAACTTTTTAATTGTTTTCTATATTTTCAAATAATTAATATTTATTATAAAACAAATACTCTTATTCATTATTGTAATTATTATTGTTTATATTTATTGCTTAAATGTATTAGCTTTGTTGTGATATTTTTACTTTACATTAAATTAAAATAAAAAGTTATAACAATAATTACATAAATAATTCTAAAAAAATAATAACAATAGTATAAAAAATTTGCATTTTTACTAAACTATTTTATTTACAACAGGTCAAATATTTAACATATTCTTATTCGTACTTGCAATTAAATGAATTAACATTTAAATCTTAGATTCCTCGAACCATCCACCTTTTACTTTTATTATAACCTTACATATGCGTGGCATTCGTTCTAACATACCATTAATCACTTCAAGTGATATAGAGTTCCATTCCTGTTGTAAAATGTCCCATAACTGATTTCGATTCGAAATATCAGAGCATCGTTTGCAAGAACAAACAAATTTTCGATGAAATGTAACATCTATGAGATATTGTTTTAATTATATTCATAATACATTCTTTGTAATAACAATAATTACAATAATGAATAAGAATATTTGTTTAATAATCAATATTAATTATTTGAAAATATAGAAAACATTAAAATTAAAAAGTTCTTTGGTTGAAGATGTATAGACCAAAAGACCGCATATGTGGAATGCTCAAAAATCGAGAAAAGTAGACATGTTTTTCAAAATTCTATAACTTCGTCAAAAAAAAATCAAATAGATCTGAAATTTTGAGGGCTTACATAGAACGGTTCAAATAACTATTTTCCATTAACAGAAAGTACAAAAATATTTTTTTGCAAGTTTGGCAAGTGTTCAAACTTAATAACTTTTCTCCCCATAGAAACAACCCATGATGAAAAGCTGGATGGATTCAGTTCGCAAAAAACAAAGTAATGCAATTTGATCATACGTAACTAACTTTAGAGGGTTCACTTCAGAACATATCAAATTTTCATGCAATTTGAATGATTTTTCGCAGTTCTATGAACATTTGAATTTAGACCTTTTCTTCGTAGATTTCAAAATTTTCGCAAACTTTTGACCGGTAGTGTATTTCTATCATATCATTTGTATTATTAAATTAAATATTATAATAGCTCAATATTAGATCCAAGAAATTATTTTATAAAGAATAAAATAATTTCACACGAATTTAATAATTTATTCTAAATTCATTGAAATTTAAATATTCTTTTCCTTAAAAAAAATAAAAACTATATGCAAGAAATAATAAATGTTTATCATTAAATAAATTTGGTTTACATTTACGATGGAATTCTTTTATTATATGGATTTGGACTGTTAAAAACAATACATATATTTATATATTTTCAATGTTTTCATTAATTAAAGTGCCTTTTCCCCCCTTTTCGTTGAATATACTTCCGTTTCTGGAGCATCTAATCAATCAATCATTATATACACACGCATAAATATAGATAGATTCCAAATGCTGTATTTTGATTAGAGTATTCTCTTTTTTATTTTTATTTTAAATCAAATCTAAAATTTTAATTAAGACTGCTTTTTGAATTTAATAACTAAATAAATTTGTAATTATTACTAAGCATTTAGAATTGAAACCAGGACATAAACGTTGCTTTTCAGCTACTTTTTTCATTGAAAAACCTTTTTTCTTTTGTCATTAAAATGCTTTTATTTAGAAACTGGTTGAAGTTGATTAGTGGCAAATGCATTAGTTAAATTCTTATTTCAACTCTGTAGCTTTCTTTTGTCATTAAAATGCTTTTATTTGGAAACTGGTTGAGGTTGATTAGTGGCAAATGCATTAGTTAAATTCTTATTTCAACTCTGTAGCTTTTTACTTATTTATTTCTGTCCTTGAGTAAAATAGTGTCTGATGAATTCTAATACAGTCGGACAATTAAATTTCGAAACTAAATTCTGGAGAGTTTATTTCTTATTGTGCTGCCATCTATTTACGTTGTTGAAAAGTTTTTTCTAAAATAAATAAGGAAACTTTTTTCAAGTATCTAATCAATTACAAATTTATTATAGTTATTTTGACTGTAAAAGAGAGATAGTAAAAATTATTTATTTAATTGCTCAAAGTCAACTTTATTTTTTAAAAACCAACATTTGTTGATTTATTAAACACAATTGACTTTATTTGAAACTAAATATTTGTGCTAATAAAATAATGTGTTCCGAATATTTACTAAAGATTTAAAAACAATTACTTTCGCGTTTTTTTCCCTATTTTGATCAGGGAAACACTTTTATTCAAAATATAATATTTGCTTTCATGAATTAAGTTTTTTCCGGTTTTATTTTATTGTTTTAAAAATGAAAGCTGTGAATTAAAGAAAAGGAAAGTGTTCTTTATTATTAAGTCGTAAGTTCTCATTAAAAATTTTCTTATTTTGCAAATAAAATCTTTTTAATATCATAAGTCGTATTTTTTTTCCAAATTTAAAATATATTTGCTACTTTTTTTAGAAATGTGTTTGCTGCTTTTTTTTTTTAATTCTTATATGCTGTTTCGATTAAATTAAAAATTTTAAGCAATTATGAAACGGTTTAAAATGTAGTATTTTCGCTTTCTGTGTTTTTAGATTTAGTTACGTCTAAGCTGGGATGGCCTTTTATATATTTTTTTCATTATGGAATTGAAATATTTCATTAATAGATGGCAGCACTACAAATTACTTGAGTGTTACTTTAAGCTTTTCATTTACAAAATTTTTAATGTTAAAAAAAATGCTTTCTCGACTCCGTGTCATAGATGTATATCTCACGTTATAAATATATATGGAGATTTTACTCTTAAAAGTTTCTATTTTGACACTTAAAGAAAAAAAAAAACTGTTAATGCAGGGTATGTTATTTTTTTTCCAGGAGTTTGCGTCTCTTAACTTACCTTTTTTTTTCTTCTCTTTTTCGTTTTTGACGTCTGACATATATCTAGTATTTCTTTTCTTTTGAACACATTATATCCTTATTTTGAGTTTAGCACACTACAGTCGAAACTAGGTCCTTAACCATTAAATTCTATGTTAAGTTTGATCCATGAATTTTAACTCTTTGTAATTCATGCAAGTAAAATGTCAAGCTCCAACTTGACAAATTTGTTCATTTCTTTCATATGGCGGTTTATTTTTATTTTTATTTTTTGTAAATTATACAAATATATAACTTTCATACTAAATTAGAATTTAAGACTTCGGAAACTGATCATTCAAGTACAAACCCTAATCATTAAATTCAAAAAGCTTCATGATTCAGTTCTTCTATTTAAAAAATAATTATTTAGCTTTACCATGAAATGTGTACATTAAGTTTTAGTACTGTGATCCGAAAATAGTATAGATTTAAACTTGTAAAAAAAATTTTTTTTTTAAACTCAAGGTAAGTTATCTCTAACAAATTTTGATACTAAAATTAAAATTCTTGTTCTTTATTTTTATTTTTCACAATGAAACAATTTCTTAGGTTTTTGAGTGCGCATTATTCCCTTTATTTGTATTGACGAAAGTAAAATCAGCTAGAAAACTATCATGTCCGTGCCGACCTTTTCAAAATTCTCACTGCAATAATTAAAATTTTCGAAAATCAATACTTTACGAAACAAAGCTAATTTTTTATTAAAACTAAGATTTAATGAGTTTTATTTCTTATTATGTAGATTTTTTATTTATTTCTTATAACTTTGCTTGATGAGTATAGCAAGCCAAATTAAATTGTTAGTAAATTCCAGCAAAATTTGATTTCGATATTATACTGCGTGATCCGTCTATTGAAGTTTCTACTCTAGAAGCAGATTTTAAATAAAATTAAATGCGTAAAATTTATTTTAATATTTGTGAAAATCAGATATTTTATAAAGTCATCAAATAAAAGACCGTTGCAATTGTATTTGTATTGACTCAGTCAGGATTTTATTTTTTGCCTGCGTTTTATATTTTAAACATTTGTTCTATTTTGTAATTTATCGTAAAAATTCAGAAAAATAAAACTAGCGTCAGAGACATTTATAATTAATTTTGTATCAAATTAGAGTTGCAATATCACCATAAATTTTCTATATCACAATGAAATACGGTGCAAAGCGTTACTACAATCGATTATATTTTGTATATAACCCACAAAATATTAGGTTTCTTATGTCAAAAATGACAAAGAAAATGTGTTTTAAGGTAAATAACTATACTATAGTATTGTACTATAGTTAAACTCATGTGGTAGTGCTTACAAAAAGATAAAAAATTAAAATACAAATTCTTTTAAGTCTTTGACTTTGCAGAGATTTTTTTCTTTGTCGGCGATGTATTGAGTTCCCTGTGCTAATTTAGTAAAATGTTATAAAACCAGATCTAACTATTCATTTCATTCATACGGTTTCTAGTAAATTATATAATCCGTTCTTTCATTTCTAAGAACGAGTTTAATTTAGAAAACTCGCACCTGTCGTTGTAAAATGCGTCCGACATATTCTCACAAAGGAATACTATAAAAATTTGCCATACTTTGAGCTCTGACTTATTTCTCTTTTTTCGTAATGAAGTAGAACTAATATTACTATAATTTCCGAAAATAAAGAACGTTAGACTAACTTTCATTTCTGAGACAAGACGCTTCTAAAACATAATAAAAGGTGACCGCTTCCGTCAAAGTAACTTTTTTTCTTCTCACAATCAAGTCATTCAATGAATTCAATGAGCAACACAAACTTAATGGCAATTGACAAATCGTGATTCTGAGTTAAAGGGCAGGAATTGAGAAGTGTAATTTGCAGATGTCTGAAATTGAAGATCATATTTAACTAGCTAGTAGCTCAGTCGGTGTGAAAATTGATTAAGAAAGACACATTTGGGAACAATGACAACCAGATGTAATAATAAAAAGCGTGATGAAAGCGCGTGTTAATATCAGACAACTACTGTTATTATTTTGATAACTGAAATTTAGATTTTTTTTTCCCTTTTCTTTTTCTAATGGATCCGTAATCTAAGTTTTTCCTGCCTCTCATTCTTTCTCTTAAAAATATCATTTGTGGTTTGAAATTTTGTTCTAAATGGCAAGACCTCCAACGGTTTAGATTGAAAAAAAAAAAAAAAAAGAAAGAAACTTAAGGAATAATATGAAAGAGAATTAAAAAAAAACTAAAATTAATTTTGGAATAATTTATATTTAGAATTAACTATACCTAAATTCTTAGGTTTTGTAGATGCAGAAAATAAAACCTAAAATCATTAAAAAAAGAGGATTAAAAAAAACTAAAATTAATTTTGGAATAATTTATATTTAGAATTAACTATACCTAAATTCTTAGGTGTTATAGATGCAGAAAATAAAACCTAAAATCATCTATAAAACCTAAGAGTTTAGGTATAGTTAATTCTAAATATAAATTAGTCCAAAATTAATTTTAGTTTTTTTTAATCCTCTTTCATATTATTCCTTAAGTTTCTTTCTTTCTTTGTTTTTAAAATCTAAACCGTTGGAGGTCTTGTCATTTAGAGCAAAATTTCATATACAGCTTTTATAAAAAAGTGTTAAAAAATTTATTGACTCAGAATGTCAAAGAATTTAACACCTACAACGACATAGCAACGATACCTACTACCTACAAAGGCAAAAAAATAATAATAATATCGTTAACAACGATTATATAATTGACAAATTTTCTAAGCAATTTAGATAATTAATGAAAAGCATTCTTTTAATTAGGATAAGTTAATTATTAAACTAAAGTAACATGAATGCATTATCATAATTAAACTACATAATTTTGAGGATTAAAATGGTACCTTTAAAACTGAAATACAATAAGAATTAACTCAATTCATAAGGGAGTATTAAATGATATGGTGTATGATATATATATATAAAAATATCCAAATTGTTATTTTTTTTTATGGAATTAAAACTGTTATAAGAATGTATGCATCGTTATTCTACGCAAATAAGGATCTTCTTTATACAGAAAATGGATTTTCTTTTCGTTTTGTTAACCATACAAAAAAATTATATGAACGTAATTTTTCTTTGTTTAGTATATAACTAATTAATATTTTTGAAAAACGATTATTAATTGAATTGTGTTGCTAGTTACCAAATCTTAAAATTTAAGGTAAGTATTTTTAAAACTTTTCCCCCCTCTAAGTTTCTTTAAGTTCAAGTTTTAGAAATACTTAGTCTTAAAATTTGGTGACTAGGTTCAATAACATGCATTTCAATGCATAAAATGAAACCAAAATTATTCGAAAATATTTATTACTGAATAAAAAAATAAATAATGTTTATATAATCCTTCTTAGGTTAACATGATGGAGGAAGTAAAATCCTTTTTCTTTCTGAAGGAAACTCTTAACGATCATATTAGACAGAAATTTTGTGTAACCTGGGACCATGGCATGGTTTAAATTTGATAAAATTTGAATATAGTCCCAAACTAGCCTTATTATTTAGCAATTTAATCGTTCGTAAGTTTAGCTTCTCATCAGTCGGTGTGGTGGTAATTTTTTCACCTACCTCGGCTTGGGTTTGATTCCTTGTTCTAAATAATGGGTCTGATAGAAGGTGGTTCAAAATCCACTCTAATGCAATGACTTCGGAAGTAGGCCGAAACATCTACCCACGGTTGTGCAGCTTGGTGCGGAGGTCTAGAGACTAATGTTACCACCTTCTCTCCAAACAAAATTGTGGTGTTGTACTGTGCGCCATTAATGTCTTAATTAAGGATAAATCTCGCATTTGTTAACACTAGCCCGTTAATGTAATTTTTCAGGCGTTAAAACATACCTTCGTAAATTTGATGACACTATAATGCAACAAATTTTTCACGGTATTATGGTTCAAGGTATTGATATAATGGTCCAAATTTGAACAGAGTGTTCCAAGAGTTGTACACTTAACAATCATACATCTTTGAAAAGCATGCGTGAATTCTATGGATATTAAAGGTAACGAAGTAATTAAAAATGCCACCTGTTCCAGCCTTAATCAAGTAAATTGGCCAAATGTTTACAATTAGCTTTCGTGCTTACACCTTTCGAGGATTTGTATAAACACTATGTTTAAATGATGAAATTATAAAATTGTTCAAATTGTGCAACTTCTCCTTCCAGTCTTAATATTGCAAATCGGCCAATATTGTATACTTAACAGTGGTGCAACTTTGTCTGACTTGCATGAACACTATAAAAGTTCAAGATGTTAAAGGGGATTAAATAATAAAATATTACGAATTGTGCCACTAATCATTTGCATCTTAAGATTTCACTGGCAAGTAATTTTATGCATGGTAAGTGTTGACGAATAAGCAAAACAGCGGTATACTTCAAAGACACTTTTAACTCAGTCATTTTATTTTTATATTTTTAACGTATCTAGCTTTTATGTTATGCTTCTTAATTTACCAAAAAAAGAAAAAAAGTAATATCTAAAAAATATATCTTCCATTTAGATGCTATTGACAACTCTTCAGGACACTAAAGAGAAGCTGCTTGCGGTAAACTTTGAAGTGCATCGATTCATGACAGAACACGGTGGTGATTTGGATTACAAAGATTGCTCTCTCAAAGAAAGCGTTACTGAACTATATAAGCGATGGGACGACATTTATGAAAAGTAAGTGGTATACTTTTTCCCGCTATACTCTCCCAATTCTTAGTCTTAACACGTGAAATCAGAAATTGGTGAAGCGAAGGAACAGCATTGCGTGAAATTATGTCACTGAAATCTAATGCATTTTGAGGTTTATGAATCTATCAAGATAGTATCTTCGAGTTTGTTTTTGACAAAGCAGTTTCAAATTGGCATGTCATTTATACAGCTGCAGCAGTCCCTTACATTAATTGTGAAAGAAAACTCGGGAAAAAAGTGCACTGAAGTATTATTCTCACTGACAATGGATTATTACAAACAAAATAACAACAAAAATAAGCGTAATCCCTTGATGCAGATGAGACACCGATGCCTTTTTTATATATAGTTTTCTGGTGCTCTAATAACAAACAAAAATTTTTTATTTTTATTTTTTACAACCAAAAGCAGTCTCACCATTACTAAAAAATCTGTTAGTATGTTATGACATCGTTTTTCATAACCATAAATTATAAAAAAAAAACTAAATATAATATTTTTCACTTACTTTGATCTAAATTAATATATAATTATAAAAAAGCTATTAAAAATGTGTTTAATTAAAATTATGCTTCAAATGGGTTGAGAGAGAGAGAAACAAACAAAATCAGGTGATTTCTTTTTTTCATCTTTCTATTTAGAAACGGAATTCCCGAAGAAGCATCTTTTAGAGAAGATGGTTGTAAACATGTTGGGTCATAAAAGCCAAATAAAATACATTGTATTTGATTTAATATCGACACTTTTATTCTAGAGCGCTGTAATTGGGTATAAAACAACACGTTTGATTTAACGTGTCACTGTTTACTGCAAATTTAAAGCTGTATTTGGGTCTAACAAAAATATTCTTTTTCGAATATTTGAGCATTTTAAATTACCAGAGTTAGTCACCCATATCGTGCTGTTTAACTAGTTGAGACATTTTCTTGTGTACCATTTAGTCCACTTGTCATTTTAAAGTCCTTGCTTGCGGCGAGCAGTGCTTGTAACATACGTACATTGCATTTAAAAATAACCGTTTTAGAAACGAAATTTAATAATTAATCTAGAAATTTAAGTTTACAAAATTATATCCATTATATTCTTTTCATATTTGTTTTATTTTACAAAGTGGGCCTATTAATTTAAAGGGCGAATATTAATTGTTTACCCATTTAATATATTTCGAAGTTTCAAGTGCATTTTTATTTCTCAATCCAAGTGGATGGAAACACGAATTTTTGAGTTAGAAATTTAGTCATGTGTATAAGAGGGTTGGGTGTAAAAGATATTGAAACAACTTTCAAAGTTTTAGCCTGGAATGCGATTTAATTCACAAGGCATTAAAACGTTAGAGATTTCCTAACGTTCCGACATAATTCTTCATATTCTTCGGACAAATTTATCCCAAAATATGTTTTCCGTAAAAGCAAAAATTTGCCAAAAATTAAAAAATGGAAAAATAAAATGCGAAATTAAAATTAAAGGTTCCAAGCGTTTGAGCACGCTCCTGCGTAATCCATTGGGAGCATTTTTTCAAGATAGCGGACCCCCCTATTTCGAGAATCAGAAATCCGAATCAGTTGAGAAACGCATGTTTATTTTGAGAAAACACGTTTTTATGTACAATTTCGTGATTCAGTATATATTTTTCCAAAATTAAATTGCATATTTAAGTTTAGGCCTTTGAACAATTAAGGTAAGTCCTAGTACATCAAAATACGATTATTATATCGAAAGTATTTAAAGGTGTACTTTATTTAACCCAAGTGAATCTCGAAAATGCCTCAAAAACTAGGTATTTTTTAAAACGTGCTCATGAAATCTTTTGATCGATATTGTATTAATTCTCGTGACTTCGTTTCTTCGACTTCTCTTCAAAAACTAATATTTCGATGGAATAGTTTGTTGAAATACAGTATTTATGGTCTATCGATAAAAAAATAAATAAATCTGGTACCTTTCTGGTTACACAAACACCCTTACACACACGACTAACTTAAAAATCCTCGTTCCCACCCAATCGGGTTGAGCTAATTTCTCATTGGGAAGTCAACGGAAATAAACTAAACGACTCATTAAAGCTCATATAGAATTATGGTAATAATTAAATGACATCCACTAATTGCCATTAAAGCCCTACTATATTTTGGGTTATGAATGATGATTTCCTGATTGAAGTCGAGTCCGCAATTTTGATGAATCCATGAAACCTCGGATCGTGCTTGGAATGCGCATCCGATAATGCCCTTCAGAACTTTTCTGTTTATATGATTCGCATTCTAAGTTCGGTTTAAGACAATTGGTACTTAGTAACTGCAGAGGAAAGAAATTTGATTTTAATAAGAGGGTGGGACGTTAAAATGAAACATCGAAATTAATTTTATGACGCTTCTGGGTAAGTTAATCGATTTGAACTGGTTGAATGAAGGTTTGTGTAGCCTTTTTATCTTTTGTAGGTTTTTAAAAATTCGTTAATTGATGTCAAATATCGTAAATTGCATGTACCATGCCTATTCAGAATTATATTTTCAATTTTTTTAAATTTTAATTGATTTTTTAAAAGAGAATCATCGAGGGTGATGGGCAACTTTTAAAAGCAGGCTATTTTAATTTTTTTTTAAATAGTGATAAGTTTAATTTAATCTTCTTTAACTTATTGAAATAAATGAATAAAATCTAAAGTAAATACTCTTTAGATAAGTTGAATAAGTTCCCTAAACTAGAAAAACATTTATTCAGTTATAACTTTATTTCATAGTTAGAAGATAGATATGGTTATAGCGGTTTACAAGTTTTTTGATAAGAGCTCTTATAGAAATATCTAGACATATAAAGATGATATGGGAATTTAGGCTGAAGAAAATTTTTATTAAGATTCGTAGTATTTCATACTAATTGAGATTTTGATAAATTTAACAATCACTTTGAAACATTAGGATTAAGAGCACAAAACATATTTTTTTTCACTATAAGCTCATCAATTTATAGAGCTGTAAAAACCGGAACCCAATTACCAACTCAAAAAACCCGTTTTCTTAATACTAGAAATAGAAAATTCAATCAACAGTAGACTTAAGTTTAAGCGTTTTTTTTTTTTTTTTTTTTTTTTTTTTTAAATCAGATTTTTCTTACGAAAGAATTTATTTTTAGTTTATTTCGGCTTTTTGATAACACAAAATTGATTCATTTTGCCAAGTTATTAAGCTTCAGAGATCTCATAGATGAAAGAAAGTTCCCTTGACATTTGCCATCAAACATTCGGTGGCAATCTTAGAAGAGCCTTTTCTCACCATGCTTTTATGCGTGCCTTTTGTCAACTTAATAATACACCAGTTGAACGAATGCTAAAAGGGGTAATCTTTATTTCCTAGCAATAAAAAAGAGCTATGTTTCAACTTAAAAACTAATTCAATAAATGTCAACAAACATCACTTTAAAACATCCACAAAGTTCTTTCAATAATCGAACGTATCACTTACTTTTTCGTAACTTTAATCTTTTTTTAAAGCTTTCAGTTTAACATTTGCAACCATAAAATGTAAGGTATAAAGTTGCGAAAAATTTTTAATTATTTGTTTCAATTTCCAAAGTTATTTCCGGAAATTAATTTTGCTAAGATACGCAAGCCTAAATGGCGCTGTTTACATTTGAGTCCTAATTGAATTGTCAAAAATTCAAATAAATGTCACTTTTAAAATTCCATTGGTTCCTTTACGAATGCCTGATTACATTTCTTACCCGTGAAACAAAAGATAAAAACATAAATGCATTTAGAATTCGATCTCCAGATGTGACACTAATGTGCGATGTGTGCGTGATTTGGATGACCAATACCAGATTCGATATTTAAGATGAACGTGATCAGCATCCAATCAGAATGTGGGATGTTGGGCTTCCGTCACAGGTATTACGCTTCAAAGAGTTTTTCTTTCTTTTGGCGTCTCTTTTTTTTTTTTTACCCTCACTTTTTTTCGTGAGACAGTTTTGAAGGAAAAAAAGCAAATAAAGTCGTATGATATTAAAACCAAATCATTAAATAATAGTTTAGTAATCAAACTCTGAATTTAAAATCAATACTTTTACATAGTTAAATCAACGGTGTTGAATTAACAGGCGATGGGTCCGCGAAGAATTGTCTGTCAGATCAAAACATCTATCATTTTTGTGACATTTAAAAATCAATTTATAGTTTTATAAAAAAGGGATTAAAAATTTAAAATACAAAATATAAATTCAAAAATCAGAAAGCAAAGTTTTCTTCATTTCCAAATGTTTTTTCATTGTACATTTTAAAAATATTTTTGCTTAAGTATAAAATAAAAAGGACTCTAAATTAAATTAAAATTATGAAATTTAAAATATAAAAAGCTTTTATATATGAAATATTAAGTGTCAATATTTTTTACATATGAATTTTTTTTATATAAAATTAAAAATATGAAAAGCTTTCTTATGAAATGAATTATTTTTCAACAATTCTATTAAATTATTTCTTATTTACCTAAATTATTTCTTATCTTTCTTATTTCTATAAAATTTAACTAAAAATACATAAATTTGTTTTGAATCTTAAATACAAAATCTTAAAAAGGTGGGTTTTTTTCTTAATTTCAGAAATACTAGAACGAATAGTTTAAATCTATTTTTAAAAAAGTGTAAATAAGAATACAATTAATAAAAATATAAATAAAAAAGTACCATTATTAGATGGAACTTTTGTAAAAATATGAATAGAGTTAAGAGAATGTCCCTAGTCTAATGAAAAAAGAAAGCACAAAATTTAGTTTATTTTTGAAATTAAGTTTATTATTTATAAACTATCCACAACACTTAATTACTTCATCATAACCACTTTATACATATTCCGTCATAATTTTTCTTTCTTAAATGATCCGTTACAATTAATATTTTCTATAATACTTCACTACACGCATTTTATATACATAGTCGTTTAGAAATATTTCCTAAATAGGTTCCTTACTTAATATAGTTATTCCTACATGCGTCAATTTTTTTTTCTAAATCTACTATGTTTTAATTGTTAATTAGGCAAATTTCAATTTTGAATTTATGCACACCAATATCATTTTTTTGTGTTAATTATTCTGTTCCGATAATAATCGTTGATTTTTTTAGTAGTATAAAAATAGAATTTTTTCTGAAACTTAATAATTTATTTAACAACTACAAAGTTTGTGAAAAAATTTCAGAAGGCATAATTTATTCTTAGTAGTATTTTTAATTTAGTATAGAAAATTATGTCTCTTGAAATTTTTGTCATAAACTCTTATAGTTTATAATTGTGGAATAAATAAATTCTAGTTATATAATAATAGTCACTTTTAAATTCATTTTATGTTAAAACACAAAGAATCGAATGATTTTTGCAGTATTTTTTATTTATTTTATTCTTTTATCTATTAATTAATTTTTATATATTATGAATTAAATAAGAATCACTTACCCAGATTTTATGTTTTATACTAAAAAAACAAAAAATCAGCATTTTTTCCTTAATACGTTACATTTTTAGTTTATGAGAACTTCTTTTAACAAAAAGATCCAATGTTCCCAAGTTTTTACTACCTTGAAGTTCATGACAAGAAAAATATAAAATGTTTTCTTCGTGAGTAAAGCACCCTATTCGTTATCTATTTATTGGCTTTTTAATGTTAGCATTTCTAGCCACAAAACAAAATAAAGTTTTTTGCTTCTGCACGATTTTACTATTTACGATTTGATGATATTTCCGGATTTAAAGTGAAAAATTGCATCGTAAGGACCATAAACCGAGATTTGATGGCCTATTTATAATTTTCAAAGCCATTAATTTAGTTTTTTTATTGAAATTGAACACATGGTTGTTCTAAGCCCGTTGGAAACATATATACGATGGGATACCTGCAAGTAACGTTGTGTGGGTATCTCCATCCTGATTGGTTGTAGAAACGTGGCATTTATTTACGTTATCAATTGTTATTTCCATTCTATTTCCTGTTAGCCCAAGCTCGTCAGGTATCAATTCTCTTGAGTGACTAATTTTTTCACAAAAATTTATATTCTTTTACTGTATATTTCTTACTTAACACAAAGCCATGTAAAATAAACATAAAATAATTATGTATGGAAGTTGTCGCTTCACAAAACAAACATATATCACGGTTACAATCAAATAAATATGCGTAAGTGAAAGTCGTAGACTAGGAAGAATTATAATTCAGCGAATACGGCACTGTATATTTAATTAACCACACTTTAATTAACAATCTAACTTATGTGAAAAAACTTAATTCAACTTTAGCTCGCCATTTTGCTTATAAATGTTCAGCTGGCGCTGAGGTCATAGATCACGTGTGGGTATCCGTGATCTTCTTCTTAAAGTGAAAGTGCCCACTTTTGAGCGTTTTTATAGCGATTTTTTAAGTATGAAAAAACACTATATTCTTTCATCTTTGAAAAAAATTGTGAAAAGTAAAAAAAAATTTGGAACTACTGTAATCTGTTTTAACGTAATTCAATAATACACTTATATGAGAAGTGATAACCGAGCATTTTTGAAACTCATTTATAAAGGAATATAAAGACGAACAAATTTTTTTAATACTTTTGTGGGCAGTATGAAGAATATTTTTAAAATTTAGAGTAAGTTTTGTACAATGTAGCATTGCGTACTGTATTATTGTCATGCCTAAAAATTCTGAAATCAAATGAAAAATGCATTTAACTCTGCCAATTTATAATATTTTATACCGTACTTTTCAGCAAAAAATTATAACAATGTAATTTTTAATTTATGTATGAAGTTGGGTTATAATTATATTGTAATTAAACATAAGTAGAAACAAGTATCAAAACAGTAAATTTTTTGGTAACTTACAAAAATATTTAGATTTTACAAAATAACCTTTGAAAAAGCTGTTTCAGAACAGTTTTAGTTTAAATTTTTATTTTTGAAAGTTAGATTTTATTTGCTAAAAATTCTTCAGTTTTTTTATTTTTATTTTATTTATTTTTTTAGCAAAAACGGGCCTTACTACGCCAAAGTAATCAAATCATTCCTTTTTATTCCCTAGACATATCATTTGGCTGGGTTACTTTCTAAATACTACATAGCATACAATGTAGTTTGCAAGCGATGCAGTGCCATTTTTAAAAATTAAACACTACATTTAATGCTTTTACAAAAACAGAAATTGTAAAATTCAGCAATTTTTGCTTAGTTTTACCCTTTGTTTTATTGTTATTTATACAAAGCAAAGCATGAAGCATTTCATTTTAAATTGCTTGAGAATCCCAAAATTAAACTTTCACATTTATTTAATTTTTCTTTTAGTCAACGCTTTGATAATTTCACAAAATAAAAAGGCGAAGAAAGGAAGAATGTTTTTTTTTCTCCGCTACCGATTTATCGAACTTTCACGACGGAACCTTAAAAATAAAACGATAAAAAAAGGGAAAGAAAATTAAAAAAGAAAAAAAAATCCTGGCGACACCCTCTCACTTGCTGAATAGTCTTGAACGTGAGCTGACTTCTAGTTATAGGTGAAAAATATCAAAAATAAAGGGGCTATCAAGTTTCGCATCACGTGCTAAGGTTGAACATCCTCCTTCCGGCTGGATTAAAAATCGTTCTGTGAAATGATTTGGGGAACTGCAATAAAGGGGGATACCATGTCATTACATCTGGTCTTTATATGACATCCGTTTTGCGCAATTAATAACATCGATTGTTACATCTCTTTTTCTTTTTTTTTGTAATTTCAATTACAATTTTAAATGATTTAACGCCTCAAAATTTGTAGGTGTATCTAAAAAAGTAGCAAAAAATTAACGTATTGGAGTAAATGCATGTATACATCACTTGCTATCAGCTTTCTGTTACACAAATAGATAAAAATTTTACATAGGGTATTCGCGAAGTATTTAAATTTTATACTCTTAACTTATTTTTGTTATATATTTCAAACCCATATCTTTGGAAATGTCCAGTCCGGCAGTGGACTAATCGTAAAGACACGGTTCGCAGTAGAACACCGAAGTCAAGCATCACTTGCCGCAGTCAGTAAGCGGATGAGTGACCATTTAGATCAGCCTGCGTAGGGTCCGAGGATGCGCGATATCGGTCCTCGTTAAACTGTTCTACCTTAACGTGCTCGATTTTGCGCACAGGTCTTCGGGCTACCAAAACAAGGGAGCCATCCCCTCTGCAAATGATCATAATTGCGATGGCATGAAAACGTTTTCAACAGAAAAAAATTCGGGGAAAATGTACCATTCAATGAACCATTTGTTTACAGCGTTAATGAAATCATTTGTTTAATGCTTGTCCTAATTAAATACTATCAATGTTTACAAAATAAGACCCGACAGAAATATTAAATAAATAATCCCAAGAAACTGAAGTGGTAAGATCTTACTTGACTCTCAGCTACAATGGTTTTTTTTTAAAAATTTTTATCTTTCTTTATTATTTGATTGGTTTTTGTTCCACTCTCTGCTGCTGCGATTTTTCTAATTCTGTTTTTTACCTTTATTTGTGGTTTTTCATTGCAACTTTACGTTTTATATTTCAAATCACTTTTGTTTCTTCTCATTCATGTCAGGCAAGTCTTGGGAATGGGCGCCTATTTTTGCGCTTCGTAACTTGTTGACTTTTATTTTAATTTTCATTTTTTTTAAAGCCAATGAAGATTCTTAATCGAGTCATGTCGAAACTACATTTTCTTTATAAGGGGGGATTTTTTTTAAGAACTGCAATTTTGTTGTCATTAGTATGTGAATTCTGACAAAACTTATTTTAAAAGTTACAATAAAAATACTTCTTTATCAAGAATTATGTTATCAAGAATAAAATTTAAAGAAACTATAGTTCACATCAAACTAATTTTAGAAATATATTTAATGCAAAAATTTGTTTATATATGTGTTTTTGTTTTATTTACAGTAATCAAAAGCAGCTGACCACCTTAGAAATACTGTCCAACAAATGGAAAATATGTAATGACAAACTCCGTGCCATTCGTTATAATGTAAAGTTCGTCGAAGGATTTACCCAAGAATCTGTCTGTGATAAAAATACTCCCAACGTAAGTAATTTAAAGCGTTTGATTTTTTGTATAATATTTTTTTAAAGTGATTGATTCCATTAACTAATTTGTTAATTGTTGTAACTTGATTTTTTAGACAGCGAAAAATAAATAAAAAGAAATTATGTTAATTTTAGAAACGTCCTGTTGTTTCAGCAAGGAGTTTTTTTTTTTTTTTAACAAGTAGATAGAGCCGTGATGGCTCAGGGGATAGAGTGTTCGTTTGCAAATGAGATTAACGGGTTCGAATCCCAGCGAGAGCTGGTCGATACGAATTCCGCATCCGGCTCGCACCGACCACAGTGTTGACGTGAAATATCCTCAGTGGTAAACGGATCATGGAGTCCCCTTGCCGTCAGGCTAACCGTAGGAGGTTCTCGTGGTCTCCCCCTCCATGTAACGGAAATGCTGGTTAGTTCCATCAAAAAGTCCTCCATTGAGGTAAATTTCTCCCAATACTTTATCCAGGAGTTCCCTTGTCTTCTGGATTGGGTTCAAAATTGGATCGGCTGTTCAAAGACGGTTATAAAATATAAAATAAAATAAACAAGTAGGTATTGTGCAGATTATCTAAGTATTATTGTTTGCAGATTACCTATAATTTAAAGAAAGAAACAATTTTTTCGCCCTTTAACATATCACCCTAGTTAATCCGCACATTAACTATATAATTTGTAAAATTACTGATTTCTATACTTTCTATACTGGTTTCTCATACATGCTTACGTCAAACCTGGAAGCACATTTTCGCCATTAAGTTTAATACCTTTCGTTTCTAACTCAGAAAAACGTAAATATTAAACAGAATTAATTATCAGTTTGGAATATTTTTTTTCGCTCATTAGGCGTTTTTAATGACACATGTTTCTACGATTTAATCAATAATTATAATTCACGACGTGTTTAATAGTTTATCCAAAAATTTATTTGAAAATATAACTATATTTTAAATGTTTTACTTATTTGCTTTGTGAGTTAAACTACTAGAAATTGAAATGCATGTTATGAAATTAAGTAAAATTATTCTATAACCCCACTATTTTTCATCGTTAACCCAAAACGATTTTTAAACATTTTTCTTTTAAAAAATGATAAAAAAATATAGTATTTTTGCGTATTTTGTAAAATTTTTTACTCAATAAGTTTCCGTATTGTGCATATTTTTGTAAACCTTTAATGCTGTAATAAACGCTGCTTAAAAATAAACAGTTGCGATTAGGTACATTAATCGTTATTTATTTAATTCATGATTTATATTTTAGGTTGATAGTATCGAAATAAAGAGCTTAACAAAAAGTTTTACAGATGTGCAAAAAGAGGCGGCTCTTTTAAAGGACTTCTTAAAGGGTGGAGCACTTTGGAAAACCTTGGATCAAGAAATGCAAGATTTAGCAGAACGAATTAGCAAGCACACGCGGAAGTATGTTTCATTCTATTTAAGTTTATATCATCTTAATTTAAAACTTTTCTAAATCTAATACACAAGTTTTAAGTAATTTTCAGCCTCAATACACAATTAAATAACCAAGAAAAGAGTGAACAATTACGCTATCAAATCACTAGCGAAGTGAAAAACATTGAAACAATTGTATCAAATGTCAATCAATTGTATCAAAGATGTATCAAATTCTTAACTATTTAAACAGTGGAAATGTCTTGAGCGCCGCTAAAGATTAAATATAAACAACCTTTACCATATATTTATAACCCATACCCAACAAAGAAATTGCATGGAAGCGGAGAAGATAATAACTGGGGAACAAATATTTTGTTGCAAATGTATAAATGTTCAATTAAATCTTGTTCAATTAAAGTATGGGGATTTCGTATATGAAATTAGTTTTGCATGTAAAGCTACGTATATTTTATAAAATGACATTTTAGCTTATTTTTTTGCCGAAATGGACAAGTTTAAAAACGATATATGTAACAGGGAGTCGTGTAAATGTTGCGAAAAACTTCTAGGGGCCACCATTAGAATTGAAATTGTATGAAACCCATGTCCAGAAATATCGTCGTACGCGGCTAGGGACGCTTCCCGTTTTCGACATGTTCAGAAGCATAAGAAAAAATAAATCATAATAGGGAAGTGACCATAGCACTTCCGGTGACATTTCCGGACATGGTTTCGTATGCAATTTTAATCTTTTAATGGTGCACCCCAACTTTTACGCAACCCCCGTTATACATAACGTTTTTAAATTTGTACATTTTAAAAAATGGAATAAAATGTATTTAAAAAACTGTAGTTTGGAACGAGAAACCGATTGCAAATTATAAATCTGTGATACGGATGTATTTAAGATCTGCTGAAAAATCTCATGCAAAAGAGAACAAAACAAAAACAAAAAATTTCCTCAGTGTAATTATTCACCTATTTTCTATAATATTCTGAAACCAGAACTCTGAAAAACAGCAAGAAATAGTTTTTTTTCTTCATGTTATTTGGAAACCCGCAGCCCATAAGAAATTAAATTATAAATGTCATAATATTTTTTTAAATTTGTATTTAACTTAGTTAATGTTTCTAATTATTATATAAAATTATAAATTTTAATTTGTAGCATTTTTTAAATTTTGTAAATTTTTTACATTTGGCACATTATTTATATACTGTATTTTTTTCACTTTTTGGTTTTGTAACAAAATCCACTAGAATCAAATAATAATAGACCTTAAAACTTTTCAAGAGGTTACTTGATTCAAATTTCTTACATTGTTATTGTTGTTAAAAACTAATTATATTTTTACATAGAATAAAGCTTTGTAAAGGCATGCGAAAAGAAAAAAAAATAAGAAATATTATTTTTAGAGTGACAAAATTATATCAAATGTTGCCCAATATGTTAAAAGATGAGTCTCAGAATGTTAATAAATATTATATTTCTGATTTAAGCGACCAATACACATTCTTTACTCGTGTCTTCAGCTTGTATTTGTATTTAAGGAGACATAAATCTTTTTTTTTTCTTTGTATTTTACCAACAAAGTCTTTAAATGGAGCGCCTCAAGCTCTTACATATGTTTTGTTTTAAGCGAAAAACAAACTAATGTAACAAAAGTAACATTATAACATCCAAGGCTCACTAATATTTGAGAGTATAACTGTAGTTGTAGTTTTAGATATAGACTCGCGAATTACACTGTACAAGAAAAAATATATTTAACTAAACTTTTCGTAAGAAAAGAAAAAAAAATGAAGGATATTATTGCACTTTTTTGAATCGTTTACAAAAATTGAGACAAAACGACTTTTTTTTTTTCGAAATATAAGCGGAAAGAATAAATTAGAAATAACACAAGAAACAGAGAAAACACCTAACGCGTTACATGCGTTGCATAATAGCCCAACATTTTCCTCAAACATACCAATATGCATAATACTGCAATATCTACCTCTATTACTGCCTCGCCGAAACACCCCATTACGTTATTTATTGTTTTAGGGGGGCTTTTTATTTAGATGCTATATACACGCGCTAACATTTCGCAAAATGGGAATAGGGAGGTCTATATCGAAACATAAGGGGTCCTTTGGGGGATGATCATCCCACCCCTGGTTTATTTATTACCAATTGAAGTCTTGAAGTGACAAAATAATAGTGCGGTTTGCTTCTTCGCATCTTTGGTGGGCTCTATTTTTAGGTCTTTAAGTTGTAACATTGTTTTGACGCTTTTGTGGATGTGAATGAGATGGGTGTTTTGTATGACTTGTTATCACGACAGTTATAAATGGACATTTCTATGATTTGGTCTTTAGTGTTTGATTTCTGAAACTAGTTTTGAATTGTAAGAATTTAAAGTCAAGAAAAAAATTTAAAAAAAACTGTGCGTTATTTTTTTTTTATTTTTTTGTTGCTATTTTTCACTTGAACAATTAAATAAAATTGGGGTAAATTAGTTAACATTTACTATAAATAGAACTTAGGAATTATCATAATTAAATTTTAGAAATTTGGATCACAGTGTTAGACATTTTGGTGCCTGTTTAATAATCATAATACAGTTTAAATGTGCTGCTCTTATAATATGGTAAGTTAGGCCATACTTGCGTAATTTTTAAACTTGATTACGATACTGTCGTTCAACCTGAACGAAAAAGTCGTTCAATTCGACATCGTATTCAAGTCTCATCAAATTTGGATCTTTCTAAGCAGGAAAATACCGAAATTATTGTTCAGCCTTGCATCAATTTTTGTGTGAGTGTACTTTGCGACAATACGTGATTTTTTTCCTCTCTCTAATTACGATGTAACTAAGTGAGTTTAATTTCGTAGTTCCAGTTTAGCTGGGGCTATTTAAGCCAACGGTTTCCCAATTTATTATTATTATTTATTTTTTTACGAACTACTGATCTAGACTATTAATATGCTCGATTTTTCAATTGTTTTACTTTATTTCTTAATTTTTAAAGAAATTTAAGCTTGGGTATTTTGATATTTGGAATTTTTTTGTTGTTCATTTGAATTTAATGTTTTAAATTTCATTCTTATAATAAGTATTTTTTTATTTCTTAGTTTGTATAAAAAATTTTATTTTTCAATAAACCCAGACGAATTGTGTAGTTTGGTACTTACTGCCATCTCTTATTTCTGAAATGCTTGTAGTGACTTTAAACTATTATATTGCAGTTTACCGCTTGTAATCATTTTTAAAAAAATACATCTCGAACCAATTTGAGCATGATTTTTCTGCATTTGTCAGGGCAATTGCAGTGCGGTGATTAAATTTATTTCGCGTAAATATTTAATTTTCCGCTTTGGGTTGTTCCATTTTTAAATTAAATAAAACTTGGGTAGTTTTAGATAAGATTAAATTTTATTCTTTAATATTTAATATTCAAAATGTTTGCTAACATTCGAGTTTAAAACTATCAGCATTTAGTTAGGTGGTTTGAACATCGGTTAGCATTTGTACATAGCATAATTCAGTATGGACATCATTGCTTTCGAAATTAGTTACAATTTACAGATATTTATTGGTATAGTCATATCTACTATTATGCATCCTAAGAATGGTAGGTTTAAAAAATATTATCCAAATTTAAATATCATACCAAAGTAAAATATTAGAAAAAGCACGAATTTGAAGGCATCCAAAATCCCGTTAATGTCTCATTTTGATATGACTTCACCGAAAAACGCTTTAAAACGTTAAAAAAAAAAAAAAAAAAAAAAAAAAAACTTATGATGATTAATAAAATATAATTTTTAGAAAAGCAAAAAAACTTCATTGTATTAATTTTTTTAACACTTCCATAAATAATTAGAATTAAATTAAACTCACAATAAAGTTAAGTTTCTAAAAACCTTGGCAAATTTCTGTGAAAGCATTATTATAAATTTTGCAATTAAATAAAATTTTTGTTTCTAACTTCCAAAAATAAAGTACATTTTATGCTTTAACTATATATCAAAAGGAAAGTCACTTTCTTATAAAAATTCTCCGGCCTCTTACGACAGGGAATTTCTTAAATAACTAGCCAAATCTCTAACCAATTATTTCTCATTATCAAAAACTCTAACATGACGGACAAAAATAATCAAAGGGCATAAGGGGGCCACGAGCCGACCTTGAAAGGTCAATTTTAGAGTTCAGCTTAGAGCCCTAAGAATGGCCTCTATTCTGTAGCCTTATTATTAGATTCAAGTTTCCTTCGATTATAATTAAACCTCTTCGAAAAATTTTCACTAAGTATTCATTTCGGAGGGGGAAGAAAATTAGGGCACGCTTTTGTAAGAGATTATTCTAGAGTCAGTCGTTAAAGTAATAAAGCTAACAATTATTTGTTATGCATCATGTTTGATAGTAGAGTGAGTCACTATACTTTTGGAGATGAAAATTTCGCGTGATTTGTCCCAATCTAATTTCGTGATTGTATACTGATTTGATAACCTTTAAAAAACTTTTATTTTAAGGTCAAAAAATAATGTAGAATACTTTTTAGTTTTTTTTTTTTTTTTTTTTTGAAGTATAAAGAAAAATATTATTGATATAATTGTTAAACACTAATCAAGAGATCATAAATTTTAAAAATAATTTAATTCCCTATTTTTCGAAATTATTATTATTTGCTGTTTCTGGAAAATTCTTAGGTCTATTCTTTGAAATTTTTGAGCGATTCCATCAAAATATAACAATTTCCCTTTTTCATAAAAGAAAACTAGTTACCATTTTAAGAACTTTTTTTAAAAAACATAAAAAGCTTATTTTTTAAAAAACTATATATTTGTTAATACTTTAAGAACTTATTCAAAAACAAAATGAAACTATTTCTACTCTTTATACCTTTTATAATCAACGGATAATGCTAAGAAGCTGTGAATAATACTACATAAGCACCAGGGAATAATACTACATAAGCATGATTTTCAGTGATGACTCAGTAAATATAAATACTACATAAGCATGATTTATATTTACTGAAACTTAAACAAGAATTATTGAATGAAAAGTTGTGAGAAGCACACGAGGATTTATTAAGACACCATTTCGTTTAGAGACGCGTGTGGAAGGAAGAGCTTTTCTTCATCAGGTTGTTAAACATGATTTTACATTTCATAAATCATTGTCAACTACTTGGTAAAGATGAGGGAAAAATAAATTTTTTCCCAAATCACATTATATTATTATTCTACATTTGGTGTCTTTAGTTTATAGGTGTCTCAGGGATTCAATTTAAAATTTCAAAAAAATAAGTAAATAAATAAAAAATGCTCTTCTCAAAATTAAGATACACATCACAATAGCTCGAAATTTCATAAAAAAAAGAAGAAGAAAAATCTTATGTAAGCTAAATATTTGCAAAAAGTGATTATTTTTATCACTCTCTCGTTTTTAACTGGGATGAATTTAAATCGATGAGGATTCATACAAATTTTCTTTATTTGTTTGAAATATTGAGGGGAACTTTTAGAGATTAATTATTGAGGAGGACATATATCCACTGCCCCAACCAACGATGCCCATGCTTTAGTTTTTATAAACATTCATTAAAAAATATTGCTTTGACTTCTGTCCTTGTTAATTTTGAATGTAAAATGCTTAAACGTTTACTTTTAATTATTTAAAGATGACCAGCATTCTCTAACTAAACATGTTATTCAAATCTTTAACTTGCCTTGCCACTTTGTAATTGCTTGTGCCCTTGCAGGAAAAAACTAAAGACATGCCTTGAATCTCAATGACAAAAAAACTCATATGAACAATGTTAGCCAAAGTTTAAAAGGGTGTAAACATCTCACTCTTTAAATCACGACTATCACTTTAAACCCAATCTCAGTGTGAACTTACAATTGAAAAGGTCTTCTCAACCATTCTTTTTCACTTGAACTCTTCCCCTTAAGCCAGTCCCTCTTCGTGTCATTCTGCAATATCTTCTTTTTTTAACTTCATTCACCGCTAATGCTCTAAATGTGTATAAGTCAGCATGCGCCGGTAATTACTTAAACTTTTCTCCTATCATTACAGTTGTTGGCCTTTTTGCTATCTTCTTTTGCTGGAGGCGACACCAATCCATCAAACTTGGGGTGTAATCTTTGTAAATGGTAGGGATTTCGTTTGGAGGAGGGAGGCATCTCCAAGATATGACTTTAACCTCGACTTTTTGAAATATTTTTTTTTTTTTTTACCTTTAAGTGCAAAGTAGATTTCCTTGTAATGTTTTGCCGAATTGCAGGGAAATATTCGAGAATTGTTTAATTTTTTATTTAATGACTCTGGGGAAAAAGATATGATGTAAAACTTAAAAGAATCTGTTTCGTCGAAGCTGGAAAAGAATTTTACGATTAGCAAAAATCTAGCTTTTATGGCCAAGTAAAAATAATAATTGGATGAGTGGAAGTTGTTCAAATTTTTATCGTTCATAATTTTTGTTAGTCCAATTTTCAATGATAGAAATTATTGATTTCCGAATTTACCCTATAATTTATTTATCATATAATATGATTCCAATGTGATATATTTTGATTATACATCAATACGAGTTCTAAACTTTCTGGTTGTATCAAAGTATAGGAAATTTCTTTAGTCATGTTTTTTGTTAATATAATTTTCAAACTTTTCACAAAAAGATCTATTGTTGCAAAGCATTTATAGCCAAGAGGAAATATTTTTCTGTTGATTGATAGAAATCGTCCATACTTATCGTTTGTATAAATTTGAATAATAATTTGCTCGATAACCATTTACTGCAAATTCAAAAAGTTGTGAAATTCACCCGTATTTTATATTCAAAGTTGAAGCAAAGTTCAAAGTTGAAGTAAAAGTTTAACATAGAAGTGCATCAAAATCAAGAAGCGTAAGTTTGAGGTTTACAATTTCATATGGTTTAATTTAGTAATGCACTTATAATGATACAAATTTGAAACACTTTATGGTTCAGTATAATCTAAATTTGTAATAGTATAGTTAAATTATGTTCAAACGGAATTTTAGGAGATTCAGGAACAAGCACTAGTTAGTCCAAAGATAAAATATTTATTTTAAGAAATTGGAAATATTAAACGTATATTTAATTTATTGAATTATTTATATAGTGAACAGAAATAAAATAATGTTAATTTTTTTCTATTATTTATTTTTCTTACTTTCTGAAAAATATGTTCATTGAATTAATATTATGGTTCATCGTTGTAAATTCGCTACTATCTTTGCTACAACGTTACAAATTTGCTACGAACTTTGCTACAACGTTTGAAATTTCTCTGTCAAATTTAATCATGTCTCCGTTCTAGTTTAAGTTTAGTATCGTTTAATCGTGTTTAAGAAGTAAGATAATAATATTTCACCAGTAGGGATATTGCAACACATTCTCTGCCTATTACTCTTCAAGACAAAAATTACAATAACAAGTCCGTAGTTCTTTGTGTTTTTTTTCCTTAAAACCCGTCTTGGGCATCCATTCATCTAAAAACCCCCTCGACAAATTAATGAGCCCCAAAAATAAAGGCTGGGCAGAAATATAGGTGAAATTTATTAAGAACCACATTACCCCATCCTTAACAGTCAATGTTTATGTATGTATCCATCAAATGCTCACAAAGAGACATGAATCTAGTATGACCAATAGAGTATCATTAAGCTTTACTGGCTGATAATACCAGTTTAGATTATCTCCATTCCCGCCTTCTACCAAAGGGATTTTTTTTTCTTATTAAGTTTTGTATCGTTATGGTTTAATGTATTAAAAAATCCGTAGGCGCGCCTGCATATATATTTTGCGAAGGTTCAGAAGCACCGGTGTTTGTCGCGTTAATATATACGGTTAAGGAAGGTCTATATTCTTTTTTTTTTCTTTTTTTTTAATCTTTTGGTGATGTATGAGATTTAGGCTTGGCATATTAGATATGAAAAGATACATAGTGGTTTGATGTAAAAAAAGAAAGCCACACATTTCATTAATTTTTTTTCTTTAATGCAATGTGAAGTAACGCAGTATAGTTACTTATAGAATCGATGTTTTATTTATGGATTTATGCAGATACAGGAGAAATAAAATTACGATGTAACTTCAGCTTCTCTTTTTGCTAATATTGCAACATCGTTTTTTTTATAGTCATCATTGCATTACTCACTTATGAATTTAATATGTTAAACTATGTGTTTCATTTACATTATCAGGTCATGCGATACTCTTTTAAATAATAATGCAATTAATTTTAAAGAAAATCTAAGGCCTATAAGATGGAAATAAATAAATGTTCGATTAGTTTATTTTCAAACTATTTTAAAATTCGATAAAAAATAGAAACTACGCTTTACTATTTTGAAGGATAAAAACCTTGTCAAAGGGATAATTAAGATAACGTTAAGCCAGCGTTTAAGTTCACAATCGATGTTATCGAGTTTTCGATTAATTGAGTTTTGATGTCGCATTGGAACATCATCTTCAGTGCAAAATACAGAAAAACGGCGATAAAAAACATAGCAAGTGAGCAGTGTGAAGTAAATATAATTTAAAACTGAACCAGTCAATTAGAAAGTGGGAGTCAAAACACATGAAATACATCAATAATTCCGCAATTTTTAAGTTCCGATTCTTTATATTTGATTTCCCCTGAAGTTTTTTTGTCAGCTTTTCTTTTGTTCGATACTCATGTATTTTATGTGTTTTGACTCCAACTTTTTTATTGACTAATTCAGTTGTAAATTTTATTAACTGCTTATTGTTATTTGTAATGTTTTTCATCACCGCTATTTTTTTGTATTTCGCACTAAAGATGATGTTCCAAAATAGTATCGGAAATTGTATGCTATTTTGAACTACCGTATAATAATTTATAAATTTTAACATTGGCTTAACGTTATCTTAATTATCTCCTTCAGGAGATTTTTATTCCTCATGATAATAAAGCCTAGTTTCTATTTTTTTAATCTAATTTAAAATTGAAAATAAACTATTTCCGATATTTATTTCAATTTATTCATCTTTATATTATATGCGAACTTTTATTTTTTGTATACGTGAACAAAATACAAAGGAATTCCTTTTTAATCTTATTCTCCCATTTGCAATCTCAAAATTGTAAAAATTTTAATTCTAAAATTTTTTTTTAAATGGAAAATTGAAAATAAGTCCTTTTTTTCTCTAAAAGAACAGCTTTTTTTCTCTTTATATTTTTACACCCATGTGTTTGATAATTATTTATACTTAACTCGGACATAAACTAAAACATAAAAAAATGACTTAAATATTTTATTTGATATTTTTCTTAAATATACTAAAAAATATACTATCAGTTTACTTTTTAAACTTTTTTCGCGCAGGTTTTTAATGTTTTCTCTTTAGAATGTTCAACATATTCTGCAAGTTGACAGTATTTTTATAACAAGAACAAAACTATAAATTGTATCATTTAGATTTTTATGGCACTATTGTGTCTATCAGTGTTTTCACTTCTATCAGTGTCTATCAGTGTTTTTTCGCGAGAACGCGAGAATCTCGCATATTTTTTTCTTTTCTCGCATTAAAAAATGATTAACGCGAGAAGTTCTCGCACTCTATTAATGAATTTCAAAATGAGCGAATCTCACGAATTTCAGAAAAAATTTCGTCTTCCGCTATTTTAAATGAAATCCGTTTCACTTTTCTTCCTTGATCTTTCCTTATTTTCAACATCGGTCCTTGTTATCAAGCTTTCCTATTTACCAGTATTGTTCAGAACCAGTGCGAAAAGCAGAACACAATGCCCCCGTAACCCTTTCAGAACACATTTCTCTGCAACCACGTATTAACCGTAGGTAAGGTTTCTTCATGTAAGACGTTTAAATTTTTTGTGCTTGAATGCAAGATGGACAAATGCCTTGTTAAGGCAACATTTTCTAGTCCGTAACGGACAAATCAAAATGAAACA
This sequence comes from Parasteatoda tepidariorum, assembly GCF_982258835.1. Taxonomy (NCBI): domain Eukaryota; kingdom Metazoa; phylum Arthropoda; class Arachnida; order Araneae; family Theridiidae; genus Parasteatoda; species Parasteatoda tepidariorum. Next base: position 91,529,305 of record NC_141758.1, read on the forward strand.
AATGTCGGTAGGAACGGTCACAACGAAGCAAATACGGATATTCAACGGATACGGATCAAATACTAGCATGAAGTATGAACATGAAAATAACTTCACTATTCTATAACAGAAATAATTGAAAAGCCTATGCTGGCAGGTGAAGAGGATAGGAAAGTGTGTGCACAATGCTACAAATTTTCTTAGTGATTCTGAATAGTTCAGCATCTGTTGCACCCAAAACCGAATTAAGACAAAATATACTAATAGATTGACTGATAAGCATTTGAGCAACCTAATGAGAATAGCTGATGAAAAAGTAGATATAGAACACTTTCCATATGATAATGCAGCAAAAATATTCAGTGCTTTAAAAATTAGAAGATGTTAAAAATGAAATATTTCTTTTCCAAGTCTATTTGTGTTTTTTTCATTTTTAGAAATCTCACCTAACTTTTTGAAATCTCACCCAGTTTTTGAGAATGGGTGAGAAATTCTCACCCACTTTTTTTTTGTAACGAAAACACTGTAATACCTATCATTTTTCTTCACTTAGCATTTACCGTTCATTTTTTTCAAGTTAAACAGATCTCAAGGTACTATAGTGATCTTTTTTCTTCTTTTATTTTGATTTTCTGTTTAGTTTAGTTTATAAAATCGTGTGATTTCACTATCTTGATTGCTTGATAACATTTAAATTTTTGTTCTGTATAGTTCCGTATTCTGCATAGCCATTAAACGTTGCATTCAATCCAATCCAAGCTTTATAATTAGAAACTGTAATGTGCATCCTGCTGCTTTTTTCAAGATTACTGTGTAAATTTGTACAGTATCAAATAGCCGACTCTAAAAAAGTTTTTTTAATCTACTCTATAGTGCATATAATATAATACTTATAAAAAAAATTACTATTTTTTGTCTTTGCAAAACCATTTCATTAAATGCACCTGTGCCCTTTAACCTTCCTACTATGGTTTGATTTATACCACAGAATTATACAGCGTCCACGGCAGATTTGGTCAAACCATTATTACTCTCGGAATCAAAGTACAGCTACGGCTTCCTAATTTGACATAACTTATTATACATGAATAAGCAAGTATCAAACATCATCCACCACACCCGTTTCGAACATCTTGATATCCGTCATCGCGTATTATCCGGAATTGGAGGCTTCCAGACCGAAATCCTTGATTATTTCATTGTTGCGAAATCAGATGCGACGGTATCCCCCGTACCTTGAATACCCGCTATTAAGAAAAATCTAGCAACTCAGGCTCGTCGGTAATTGATTGTAAGGTTGGGCACGAGTCAACATGATAGCCAAAGTTTTTTTTTTTTTACCTGACAGTGTAAGCGGCTTATGGTTTATATATTGCCATGACAGAAAAGATCATCGATTTTGGGAATGAGGAAAGCAAATCTATTTGCATCATTTATTATTGGATTCATTAATAACTGTAGCAAAAGGTATACGAGTATTAAAACAATTTGACGGTATCCAGTTCGGTTGTATGAATTAAATTAAATGAGATCATTTGTAATGGAAAAAAAATGAAAAAGCTGGCTGTAACATTTGCCGCTAGCAGTTCCTTGAACAAATTGTAATCTCATAATTAATTGCTGTTTAAGTAATAATTCCTATTCTATTAAATAAATCGAGACTTGAAAAATTAGATGGCTTTTGTTTGTTCTCCATTTAAATATCTGGAGCATTGTGTGAGTAATGCAATTGACATTTGAACTTATAACCAGCCTATTTCATTGAATATATTAAATATTCTGAACACTACAATATGAGTGTTTAACATTCACCTTATTTTAAAAAATACTTTTTATTTTATGGTAGAATCTCGATTAGAAAATAGTTGTTGATTGAAAATGGACAACTACAAGCTATAGTTATAGTTGGCTAGTAACTTCATGCCTATAGTTGATAGGGTCAATCAGTTATTTGGGAAAGTTAAAATATTTCTGAAATTCGATGGCTTTTTTTTTATTTTTTGTATTTTTTTATTTTTCATATAAATACCTGGAGTATTCTCTGAGTAATAGGATAATATTTGAACTTATAACCAGTATATTTCGTTGAATACATTAAGTACTCTACACTTACTCTTGGACTAACATTAAACACTCTAATAAGAGTATAATTAACATTTACCTTATTTTAAATACTTTTTATTTGAACCATTTTAGTAATAATCTCGAATAGAGAATAATTGTTCGAAAAGGGAAGTTTGGACAACTACAAACTACTACCAAATTAACTATACAGAAATTAAATAACAAAACTATAATTGTAATTGATTGGACTTATCAGTTATTTGGGTGAAATAAAATAGTGAAATCAGATCACTTTTTTTCCTCTATAAATATTTGAAGCATTCCGTGCGCACCGAATGTGCGCATTTGATTTTATTAAACAACATATTTCTTAAGTTAATCAGTATACATTAAATATTTCACATTTAAAGTTAGACTAACATGGAATAACACTCTAACAGCATAGATGTTTAGATTTCATCTTTATTTGAACTATATAAGTTACATTATCGAAGAATTATCGCTTAGAAAATGGCTGAATTGTTCAGAAACCTAAGTTTAAGAACTAGATAATCCACTTTACACAATGTATAAGATATCATAACCATAGCTGTAGTTTATTCGGTGTTATTAATCAATCATTTAAAATGACACTGATAGTTTTAAAACCTTTCTCTAGCTGTTTACCTATGAAGTAAAAAAAATTTTTTTTAATTTCTATTATTCTATTTAAAAAATTTATGTCAATTTGCGATAGTAAATGCTTTCACATTTTCAATTATTTTATCATTTTCAACCCATGAAATTCAGTGATAAAGTCAAAACCTCAAATAAAAGGAATTAAATTGTCATAGATTGTCCAAACTGATTTTTCAATGAAAAGGTGATTTAATTTTTGTAATTAAACCGTGCCATGTTAATTAAAGTTATGTTCGTTAAAACGCTTTACGCAATTCGTTTTAATGGTTGTCAACGTAGAACCAAGTAAAAATGGAGAAAAACATGTGCAAAAATTTTAGACGGTCTTTAGATATTTTTTCCTGCTCATGTTTTTCATTTAAGTGGACTTTTAACATGTTAAAATTCGTCGAAATCCAGTCAATCCAACAATTTAAATTAATACCGTCATTAGTTCTAATTTTTATACTAAATCAATTGGTCCCGCAGTGAACTGATCGTAAAGGCACGATTCCAAGCAGATCACCGAAGTCAAGTATCGCTCTGGCTGTGGGCAATGTACTGAAGGGTGACCACTTGGATCAGTCTGCGTAGAGACCGAGGGTGTGCGGTATTGGTCCTCGCTAAACTGTTCTACCATAAAGTGCTGAACTTCGCTTGCAGGTAGTTGGGCTACCGAAGCGGGGGTGCCATTCCCTCTGCAGAGGATCAAAATTCTGATGGCATGTTTTCGGATCATCCTCAGGATGTTTCCCAGACTGTTGCCAATAGCCCATTGTGCAGCTCTTGTGCGACGTAAATGAACTGCAACTACTAAATCAATTGCTAAAAATTAAAATAAACTTGATTGAAAATTAAATTCGGTTTTCATTTGGATAAGAAAAAACTTTGAGCAATAAAATAATAACCCTCATTCTTAAGCTTCTTAGAAAAGTGTTTTAAGGGAGTTTTTTTATGACAAAAAGTAGGATCTCTGTGTTGGCAATGGGATATTTCTGCGTATTGAACTGTTATTTAGAATAACCTAGTAACTTTTAATATCTCTCTAGAAACCCTGCTTAAGAACTACTTAAGTTAAGCCCTTCATATTATAATTACATTATTTGAATTATATTTTCATTTTCCTTACAGAGTAACCAGTGTTTTGGATTTGGAAGATGATCCAGATGACCAATTCGAAGATGCAATGCAGCTGCTTGAAGCCGATAGCTGTGTTTCATCTTATCATATCATACCGCAGAGTAAAGCTGGATTTAAAGACCCTCCCTCCAAGAAAAGGCCATCTCGTTTTTGGCGAATGATGAAAATTGCTGTCCCTGTGCAATTAGCCTTAGTTTTTCTTTACTGCCTAGCTTGTTGCCTTGAACCAAGCTGTTGTGATATGCTCAACAACTTCAATTTCTCTTTATCTTCTCATTTGCGTTATTGGAGAGGCCCACCACCGGTTTGAGGAACATTGAAAAAAGTGTTCAATAGGCACAATTGAACTACGTTCAAAATCGTCCAAATTTATCTTTAATTCTTCTTGTTTTTTATTCTTTGTGAATTTAAATTATTAATTTTATTTTAAGTTGTTCCGTTGCATATTTTTATTTCGTTATTTAGTTGCTTTAACAGTTATTCCGATTGTGAAATGAAATTTAACAAATTTATCTAATTTTAGCGATGTTAAAAATGATTTTAAAAAAAACTTAAGTTTATTTCGAGTTCATTTAAGATTAATTTTCGTGCAATAATTTTTGCTTTTATTGTAAATATTCCTTTTTATCACAAAAAAAGAAAAAAAAATCTCTTTCCATCACAAATAAACATTTCATAACACATTTTAGACACATTTAAGATTTTGTTAAAATAGTCTATTTTTTTTTAATTGTTCAACAAAAATGAAAAATTTAAACCACATGCCATTTAGATTTTTTTTAATATTAGGCCAGATTATTTTCATTATTTAGGGATTGCGAAATAATAGACTATCGCACATTTATGACTGTATATTTCACAACACTTTTAATTTTTCATAGTTGAATGACATGTTTTATTAAAATATATTTCAATATGCATTATTGGCTTCATGTAATGAAACAATAAACTGTTAAACTGAATTTTTTTTTAAATCTTTCACTGCCAACTTTAGTTTTAGCAAATTTTAAGTATTTATATAATGTAGGTATCTTAAATATTTTTTCAGTAATTTTTTAAATGCTAAAAAAGGGTCGTTTATACCATATTATTCAGCATATCTGTAATTTTTATTCTATTTCACAATATTTTAAGTTTTATCTTTTCCCAGGTTCTTAATATATTAATTATTAAAATAACATCCTATTATTTTTTAGAAAAAAATTAACAGATTAAAAAATAAGTTACTTGTTTTCTTATTTTATTTTTAATGCAAGTTTTCTTATGAGAAATTTTGAGATCTTTCAAAACATAGCCAGGTCCTTAATATTCGTCAAAAATCGCTCCTCTTTTTGCAAAGTAATGTTTTTATTGTAACAGTGTACAGGAATATGATTATTACAGATATAAATATGGAATTTCTTTAAGAATTAAGTAAGTATTAGGTATTTGTATTTTATGTGTTTTAAATATTACTTAGTAGCTGCTTATGGTGTTGGAAGTCTGTAGAACTGTTACTTTCGTTTTTAGTTACCCCTATCGCTTACTAACATTGCATTAGATAAGTGAGGTAGATTCTTGTCTGTAGATGCTTTGCTTAATTATTCAAATAATTATTGCAAGAGCATGACAAAATTTTTGAGAAATTGTAATTTTTTTTCAAGCGCATTCCTTTGAATTTTCTTGATTGATAATTATTTTATTACGGTTAAATTTTTTTCTCAAATTACCGAACTCATTATTTAACTAAGTTTTTTTTACAATATTTGAATTGCTTTAAATGTTGCAAAATATTTCTTTTAATTAACTATTTTAAGATTTAAAGTATAATTTGTTTGGAATCCACTGTTTATGATAAGAGTATTTTTTTTAAAATGTCTTTATGATTTGTATTTAAAAATTACAGTATCACAACTATTCCTTTTTTCCTTACGCAGTTATTTCTTTTATCCATTTTATTCTCCCTTTTTAACAAAAAATATACGTTTGAGTTTTATTTTAAATAATATATACTTCTTTCAGTTGTTTTAACTTAAAATTTTGATGAATTTTCCTTAACACATATTTAAATTTGTTGAAACACATAATCAAATATTTCGGTTCTGAATTTAATACTCTCATATTATTGAAACACTATTTATCTAGATCAAATATTAATATATAGTTATTTATTGTTTAAAACTCTTGATGGATTTTTTTTTAAAACACAGTTAATAAAAATGAATTTAAATTTTATTTAGTGAAGCAAATAGTTTTTTTCTTCTTCAGTTTTAAGAAAATTTAGTATTTAAAATGCAGTTTAATTTGTTAATTTTTTAATTTCTAACGTAACAAAGAAGTTCTAACACTTTATAAATATTTGCTTTTATTTAATATTTTATCATGAAAGCTAAGCTTCGATCTCGTTTCAATTTTTTAAGCATAACACATGAAACGCATTTACCAATTTTAAAATGCGTGCACTATTGATTATATGACGTTCAATTTTATTCCAGCAATTTTCACTACCCTGAAACCATTACAATATATGTGATAATTCTCATTTCCCCCATCATGTATAAATTATTAAAACATATTAATATTATCATCAGTTTGAGATACGTTTACTTTCCACGAAATGCGAGAATTTTTTTTTCTATTCATATCTGCACTGTATAGTACTGAAATTCAATGTACAGTCATATTTGAATACTCATCTGATACTGAATTTCTAGTCATTTCATATGTATAAATCACTAAAACATCAAAAAATAAATTCTTATAACGACATTTACTCATATTTAAATGAATTATTTACTAAATACACACATAATGTGCTTTATTTTTGTTTTCGTGGTTATGCTTTGCAAAATATTATATACTTATGTTCATGTCTCATGACAAAGCTTCATTTATATATGTTATATTACATAAAAAATGTTTAACAACATTTTGGTGGTGAGTAAAATATTATAGATTTTATGAGCCATTTCTTGCTTTCATATAAATATTTTACATCCCATATTTTGTATCGTTTATGTTCTAAATAAAGTATTTACAGGAAACATTGCCTCTCTTAATCTTCTGCTTACTGAAATTAGACAGTATTCAGTAATAAATAAACTCATTTTCACAGCTAGACTAATTTACACAATTCAAGGAAATATAGTCCCGCAATCAACTGATCGTAAAGACACGCGTCTCAGTTGAGCACAAAAAACAATCATCACTTGCTGCGGTCAGTAAGCGGGTGGGCGACCACTCTGATCAGCCTGCGTAGGAACCGAGGGTGCGCGGTATCGGTCCTCATTAAACTGTTCTACCTTAGAGTGCTCGCAGGTAGTCGGGCTACCAAAGCAGGGGAGTCATCCCCTTTGCAAAGCATCAAAATTGCGATGGCATGTCTTCGGATCATCCTCAGGGATGTTTCTCAGATCGTCGCCAAATGCCCATTGCGCAGCTCTAGTGCGACGTTAATAAAGTACATATCAAGGAAATGTATATTTATAGTAGATATTTTTGATACACGAACGAAAGCTGGAGTTTAACAAAATTATTGATGCAAATACGACCCCGTGTTAAGACATTGGTTAAGTACACATAATTGTAAACCAATTTATTAATTAACAATCACTTAAAATCTTTACAATTTTTATTTTGTAAATGCGAGAAAAACTAATGTACAATAAGTTAATTTGGGAAAAATTAAATTTTATATTTTATTAGTATTTTTAAATTAATTTAAAATTTGGATACACGAGCGGTAGCTCGTGTAACAAAATTACAAATTTCAGAAAAAAATAAACGTAATATCTGTGTTATACAATTGGGTATAATATGAAAAAAACACAACTACTTCGATTTAGTAGAAACAACATATGACGCAATGCTAAACGAATGGAATTTAGTTGTTGTTTATTTAGTTATTGTTATTAGTAGTTGTTGTTATTTGTTTTAGTTGTTGTTGTTTATTTAGTTGTATTTAGTTTCAATAACTTTTCTTTATAATGCAATAAAATCTGGCGAGCAGCTAATTAAACGATCGAACACTTCGTTTGTTTATTTGTGGCTTGAAGTTAGGCTCGCAGAAAATGCCGTTCATGGGTTAAATTTAGTAGGAACAACACAACCTGTGACGTAGGCTATATTATACCCAATTATAATCGTCGAGCAGAAATTAGTGAATCAAAACATTTTCTGGCACAGATAAGATTCCGTGATAAGAAACGTGACAATTAAACATTTTGGTGTTCTCACTTAACGATCTAGTTGTCATTGGAAGGTATTTGAATAATTTTGTAATTGAAGTACGATTAACTTATATTCAGCGAAAATAATTAATTTAATATTTGAGACGTACAATTTGAGATACACTTTTTTTAATACAAACGGAAACAGGTGTATCAAAAAATGTTTTGATGCATATTGTACAAGCGACCCGGAACGGCATAGTTATAAATTTTTGTGTTCTAGTTTTGCAAATTAGCTGCCACTTTCTGTCTTTAAAATTCATCCTAATATTTAATTGAAAAAAAAATCTATTTGTGGTGCACAATTTTCATAAATGGACAGAAGCTAATATATCAAATCTTTTTTTGATGCAAGTTATATCCCGTGATAAGGAATGGTATAATTGCACATTTTCGTGTTCGGACTTTATGAATTAGCTGCCACTGATAATCTTTAAAATTCATCCTAATATTTAATAAGGGAAAAAATGAATTCTCTATTTGTGATATACATGAACCTTAGCGAACAAAGAGTATTCTTTGGCCTACGTATTGTTACGTTTGACTTTACGTATTCTTTGGCCAAGACATGAGCAGAAACTATGATGCCAAATCACTTTTTAATACAAGTAATATGCCGTGGTAAGGAATGGAGATAATCACACATTTTCGTGTTCTGACTTTACGAATTAACTACCACTGATAATCTTTAAAAGTCATCCTAATATTTAATAAGGGAAAAAATGAATTCTCTATTTGTGATGATATACATGAACCTTAGCGAACAAAGAGTATTCTTTGGTCTACGTATTGGTACGTTTGACTTTACGTATTCTTTGGCCAAGACATGAGCAGAAACTATGATGCCAAATCACTTTTTAATACAAGTAATATGCCGTGGTAAGGAATGGAGATAATCACACATTTTCGTGTTCTGACTTTACGAATTAACTACCACTGATAATCTTTAAAAGTCATCCTAATATTTAATAAGGGAAAAAATGAATTCTCTATTTGTGATATACATGAACCTTAGCGAACAAAGAGTATTCTTTGGCCTACGTATTGGTACGTTTGACTTTACGTATTCTTTGGCCAAGACATGAGCAGAAACTATGATGCCAAATCACTTTTTAATACAAGTAACATGCCGTGGTAAGGAATGGAGATAATCACACATTTTCGTGTTCTGACTTTACGAATTAACTACCACTGATAATCTTTAAAAGTCATCCTAATATTTAAGTAAGAAAAGTATTCTCTAATTGTTATGTACAATTCGTATCCATTAACAGAAGTCATTATGTCAAAACATTTTTCGATACAAATAATATGAATGGTACTTTAAATTTACGAATTAGCTGCCATTGGCAATAAATCTTAAAAATAATCTTAAAATTACCAATTTTGGAGACTACGAGTAAAATTTAGATAATGTTTACATTAATAAATAGGAAAAAATAAATTTTATAATTATAAGATACAATTTTTATACACTAGCAAAACCTTTTGTATAAAACCTTTTTCGATACAATCTCCTTAATAAGGATCGCGATTTTATTAAAGAATTCGTTCATATTAACACAAATAATAAGTGTACATAATAGTGATTCAAATTAATAATTACTCAAATTATGTTTCCGTAATAAGGGCACAGTGACGAATTAGCAGTCACTGATAATCTTTAAAGTTTTAATTTTGTAACAACGAGCATGATTTATGCAATATTTATACATTACAATCAGAGAAAAACAGTCTTGTTTATGATAAACTCTCATTCATGAACTGTACACTGTAAGAAATTCCGGATCGAATTACGGTATAACGTACTGGCACTTAGACTGCATCATCCGTAAAATCCCTTTTACCGTAAAATATTATACCGTAATTTTGCATTGACATTCATTTACTTAGAGTGGTTCCGTGATTTTACTGTTATTATGACTGTAAAAATTACGGCAAATCAGATTTTTTGTTCTGTTACATATTCCAGCAAAAAGTACCGGCACCATGAGCTTGTGTATCAGAACATCATACGAAAATGACCTTTTTTTTTACCCTTTGAGGCAGAACTCTTATTAAACATATTTTTCTTACGTAGTCATTAGTTTGTATCAACTTAGGCTAAAATAAGTAAAAAATACTATACTGAATTTTTTAATTAATACTGCAACATGAAACGCCGGTGTCGTATTTTGTGTTAAGGGTAAAATCTTTTAAACACGGCTCATTTCCAAGCGAATTTTAAAATGTATAGATTATTTATGTCTGAGAGAAACAGTTTTTCATCATTGAAGCTTCTTTACAGATTCAATAATTGATACATTTTTGAATATTAATAAAAATAATTCAAGCTATTTAATTTGAATTTTTTATTTTAATACAAATATAGTTCCGATAATGTAACAAATTTTTTTAGTAACTATTAGACTGCTATTTTTTATAATTACAAGAAATATTTTTTGTTGTAATTAGATCTTCAGAAAAAAAATATAAAAATGAGGCATCGGTACCCAGCGTCCCTTTTATAGGTTAAGAAAGGGCAAAGGGTTAAGAAAAGATAACTAATTTTTTTTCTGACTTTATAAATTAATAGTCACATCTTAGAAATTTTAATTTGTAGAAGAAAGTAAAATAAAAAATACAAGTTTCGCCATTCAAGGAAATATTAAATTCTATATTTGTAACATGCAATTTTTTTACCCAAATGGGAGCTGGGTATTAAAACATATATCGATATAAAAAAAAAGACACCATAATAAGGAGAATGATAATTCCAGCGAGTAAAATTACCATACAATTTATTCCCACGTGGAAGAAAACAAAAATAAATTCCATATTTGTGATATACAATTTTGATACACAAACGGAAGTTGGGACAATTCTATTTTATGATGAATGCGACATTCCAAATGATATATTGAGTTGACCAATTTCTAAAGAAACAGACATCCCAGTTTTTGCTTTCAGTAATTTTTAATCCTTGCGGCCTATTCCTTGAAGAGTGACACTTTTTTTCTTTCTTTTGAAAATCGTTTATTAATCATTTGAAGAGGATTACGTCTGGCAGGTATAGAAAGAAAAGGAAATTAAAACGATAAGCGGTTGGAAAAAAAATTGGTACTGACTACTTTCTTGAAGCCAAGCAATTTTTTTTAAAAAGCAACTTCACTTAACTTTTGTTACCTTGAAATTCGTCTATGTTCTTTTCTTTTTCCTTGTTTCATTTGAGTCTACTATCTTTGACCATATCTGTAACAACTCTTCTTATCAATATTTCATAGATGACACAGGAAATCGGTTATACAACCATTTCTAGAACTTTAAACAGGGTGCGTAGCTTTTTTAAAAAGTGCTTAAAGGTGCTTATTTTCAATTTACGTTTTTTAAAGCCCTTAAAAGTGCTTTTTTTATTCGGGGTTTAAAAAAGTGCTTAATTTTTTATCTTCATAATTTTTTTTTCTCTCTGATGTGTCGATTGTCGTTCTAAATTACAAAAAATGCATGATTTTCACAATTTTCTCGGCAATATTTATCAGAAACTAGTTATTTTATCATGATTATGTAAAGGGTTTGAAAATGCTTTTGAATTTTGTTGATTATATGTTTATAAATTAAGAAAACGATAGAAAGAAATTATTTTTATTGCTGCACACATCCTAATTATGATTTTTCTCTTAAAAAGTTATTAAAAATATTTTTTGAGTGCTTAAAATGTGCTTATTTTCGTTGAAAAATTTGATTACTCACCCTGTTTAAATTTTTGATCCTTCTTTTTTTTGAATTATAAAGGAACATGGTTTTTAATATTCGCAATTTAACAAAGAAATCAGATACTAAAATACTTCCTTTAGCATTTCATAACTCGACCTCTAAACTGAGTAAACATTAAAAAAAGATGGCACCTTTATAACTTTAACTTTTAATCAAATAAATTTTAATAACTTATTAATTTTTAAATTTTGGTAATTTCAAGTATTTAGATACGATTTTAATGATTCAATGAAATAGTTGGTAGTTTAAGTTACTAAATCAGACATGAAAACATACTTTCTTTGTATAAACGTACATTTTTTTGACGTTTTTCGGCACTTAAAATGAAAGAGGTAGATGTAAATTGGAAAATAGTTCAGGTAAATGAGCCGTCAAAAATTTAGGTCTCTGAATATTATTTTTACTTTTTTCAAGCTGAATAGTCCAAAAACATTCGTATCTTTAAACTTTCCTTTTTGGAGAATTATTTAATTAATTTTGTTCAAATTTTGAATAATGTCATTGCCCTGATTTAATAACTTTACTGCACAAATTTAACTCTTGAATAACTATAAAATCTTACTGCAGGAATTCTGTTTCATCTATCGAAAAATTCGATAATACATAACATCTCAAATCTGCATGCATCATGATTCCCGTAATAATTAAGTTCAAATTCTAATTGCCGAAAAGCAGACATATTAGATACGTAAAAAAACGAAGATCATTACAACAATTAGTTTTATTTAAGAATTATTTTTATTAGATAAGCAATCTCATTGTATCATTTTGTACCATAACTGCAGAAAAAGCCAATTAAATGACGTAAAAACATTCTTTTAAACTATAAGAATCATTAACTAAACTCGATTGAAAATCGAACCTTTAGCATAGAAATTGCTGGTAAAAATCTTCGCTAACAGACCAAAAATGGCAAACGCTCCCGCCCTGTATTAAAGATGTTCTGTCTTGCTCTAATATTAAATTATACTCAAGATATCTAAAGAGTTTTTTAATGATATCTAAAGAGTTTTTTTAATACTCATGATATCTAAAGAGTTTTCTTTGTTTTTTTCTACCATGATACTTTAAGTTGGTCAATAATTTATAACCGAACGGCTTTTATTGAAATTTAAATAATGCTAAGCATTAGCTTAAATAACCTAGAACGACTACCAAATACTATAATTATGAATAAGACCTTTTCTATTAATAAAACATCTTTTTATTTATAAATATTTTATTTTCTCAAATACAAAGGTTTTATTTATCATCAAAAAATAAATCTTATTAATCACATCACTGAAACTCATTAATCAAAGATACGTATACGTTAAAAACATTTAATTTGTTCACTTTATAGTCTAATTTCTTTCAATAACCTCTAATTCCATGCGTTCGTTTAATATCTGATAGACTACCCCCCCCCCCCTAACCCTCAACTAATCACAATTGGCAACACTATATAATAGACTTCGCCCATGTTCAAATGAGCTGAACCTCCCACCATGCCACACCCCGTTATATTGAACAACGATAAAAAGAGAAACAATGAAAATTCTCTGGAAATCAACGCTCTCTTTTAGAATTTATTGCGCACTCATATCGCCAAGCAATTACGCCAAATTAAGAAAACGTTCCGTTGTTATTTAGAATAAGCCTTACTTGACTTCGAGAGAGATTTATTGTTTGAATCACAAAAGACGTAACAGTTTTCCGTTTCATTTTTGTTGTGTTCGCTTAGAATCAATAAATCTCGACTGAGAACTACCGATTCGTTTAAAGGTGTGGTCTTTTTTGATTGATAAAAAAAACTGAAAAAACTGAATGGAAACAAAGATGACTAGTTTGATTAATGCGCTATTCTGGTTGATCCAATACCTTATCTGGACCTTGTGCTTTTGTAAAGATACGCGTGACATTTTGCTTCAGTTGATGGTACATAAAATTTACTGTAACATAAATGTGCGTCAAGTAAATTAGATAAAAATAAATAAAGTATGGAACTATGTAATATTGAATATAAACGAAGTAAGCAATGTGGTACTATGAAATGTAAAACATTCATAAAATAACGCATTAATAATTGGTGTGTTAGATTTATAGGATATATTATTGAAAAATTAATCAATTTTAAAAATGTATCGTACTTGTTTCCAATGCCTGTGATTTTCTTTGTTTTGGATTTTCAAATGTAAAAGACAAGGCGGGAAACAATAACTTAATTTTAAATCAGGATGCTGCTGCATTTAAAATAAAAATCTTAAAATTAGTAAACTTGGAATCACAAGACAATATGTTTTAAATAAAAAAGGAAAATTGGTTAATCGTGAATCTCAATATTGTTGCGTAAAAAATTAAATTATAAAATTGATTAATCTTGATTCACATTATTGTGTGTTAAAATTAAATTTGTTAAATTTATTTAATTGCTCATTTTTAATGATTAGTTTAATTGATAGTTAAATTAATTGATCAGTTGAATTGTTTGATTGAGTGAGTCTAGTTTGTATATTCAGATTTCCCCCTGTCTGTATTAAAAAAATGGTCTAATGTAAACCGGCTTATAAAATTTTATTTCCAATTAAATTGTTTGACTAGGGAGCTAAACCCCCTGTTCATTCCCTCTCGCTAACCCCGATGATTGCTTCGTAATATTTTATTAAATATATTCAACAGTAGTTGAACAGCCGATCCATTTTTTTGGGTCTACCACTACTGATGTTCAACGTAGTCTTGTAATTTTGTACCCAATACAAAAGACAAGGGCACTCCTGGATCAAGTATTGGGAGAAATTTGCCTTCGTGGAGGACTTTTCGATGGAACTAACTCGCATTTGCGTTACATGGGGAGAAAAACCACGAAAACCTCCCACGGTTAATCTGACGGCAAAGAGACTCTAACCCATGATCCGTCAACCACTGAGGATATTTTACGTCAGCACTGTGATCAGTGCAAGCTGGAAGCGGAATTCGCACCTACTAGCTATCGCTGGGATTCGAACCCGGTTCACCTCATTGGAAGGCGAACGCTCTATCCCCTGTGCTATCACGGCTCCCATCGCAATACTTATTTCCTGGCATAAAAGCAGTTTTTTCAACAAAATTGAAATTTATTTTAAATATATGGACTAGAAAGAATTCTGTTTGCTTACGTTTGTGTCCTCACATTCCACGTCCAAATCTTTTTCTTATGACTCGATAAGATCTATTGGTGAACATAAATAATTTTTTTAAGTAATTTTTTTAAAATAACATTTAAAATTAGAAGTATATAGTGTTAATAAATTTGGTGAGTTCACAATCGTAATTTATTATTTTCCCTTACCAAACGGATGAATATATATTAAATAAAATTTATGAATGCATCACATGGCAGGTTAAGTTCTCAACCATTGAAACGAATCTCTTTAATCTTAATTTATAATAGTATATCAAAGTACTTTGCACCAAAACATAATAATTGTAAAACGGTTAATAAGATTAGATACTGATTTAAATAACTTTATGGTAAAATGTAGCGTAAAATTCCATTACAAATAATAAAAAAAATTTCTTAGATTTAAACTCTTAATTTAGAAAAAAATCAAAATCCAAAACTTAATATTAGCAGTAAAAATAAATACCTTTAAATTAGGGGTATATGTATAAAAGTATCTATCTTATTATATAAAACGCTAATACGTATGTATGTATCAATAAAACCGATGATATTTCTTTTCTCGCGCTGGCAACAGTTTTCATTTTTAATTTATTGGATTCGGCGCGCAAGAGCACGTAGTGAGCAACCAGATAACAATAACCAAAGTGAGCATTATTAGGTTGTTCAATTCAGATTCATGCCCTAAAAACATGACAATATTTAATTTAAACTCGATTAGGAATTAATTAATTAATTGAAGTGAGAATGCTTTAAAAGGCCGCTGTTGAATTGATATTTTTCTACTGGGAGCTACCTAAACGTCTAAAAAACGTTTAAGTGTTTGTATTGAATGCATTGAATTTTTTTTATATTTCGCGTTTATTTATGCATTGAATTTTCACGCTTTAAAATGCAGAATATTAGTGAAGCAATATTTGATAATTTATTTTGCTAATATGTTTCTTATTTAGCTAATGTTTTGATTTTTTCACCATGTACTATCTAAATCGCTAATATACTTTTTTAAAAGCCAATAAGAACATTGGTAGAATTCTTCTACATAAGTACAATACTATGTCTTTGATGATAAAATACTATGTCTTTGATGATAATATATGTCTTTGTGCTAGAACATTGTGTTCATTGGCGAGCGAGCGCAGCGAGCCATGGTTCACGGCGTGAACCACATAGGATTGCGTAGCAATTCTCGGGGGTTGGCGAGCGTTAGCGAGCAGGGAGCGGAGCCTCCTAGTCTATAATAAAACAATAACCTTCATGACTTTTATTAATTTTGTACTGATGACAACCAATACATGGAAATCAATGAGGGGAAACAGGATTCTAGTTTATGGTTTTCCGGGCAATAAAAACCACAGACAACAATGGAAAACTGTGTTAGACCATTATGTTTTCATAGTATATTATGAAATATTAAATCTATATTTTGATTATCTGATCGAAATCAGTATTATTTCAGCAATGTCTTTAAAATATAGATTGACAATTGAAAAAAGTGGAAATGCTAGGATGTAATAAATACTACAGTTACGTATAAGCGTTGTAATAAAGCGTTTAGCGTTGTTAATAAAGATATATGAAATATATATATATATTTTGAAAGCAGCAGTACTGTGATTCAAGATTAAATAATTTTCACGCTTTTATTGAAGTTATACTTCTTATGCGACTTCCAACAAGGTTGAGTTAAACGTTTAACGCTACATTTTTATTGGCCGGGAAATCACGTGGTAGGATCTAGTTTTCCCTCATTCATTTCCATATTGTTTTGGTTCTCACTAGCATAAAAATAATAGAAGTATTGTTTTTCTATAAATATTTTTTTAGTTTGTTTTGATACACATATAATTTATTAGGGTAGTATTTTTTATTTTCAAACTTAGTGGATAACAATTGTAAAAAATGAGTGAAAACAATCCCACGGACAATGCGATGGATTTAAGGTTATGTCAAGGTACGTCTCTTGTGAATATCGATTGATTGTTAGGTTTTGTCTTCTGAAATTACATTATGACGCATTCACATACATTATTAATACAAATACATTTTCCAGGGCGAGACGATGAGGCAACCACAAGCACTTCCACTGGTTCAAGAGGTCCACGAGGGAAAAATGCACAATATTACCGTGATTACAGAGCACGGAAGCGAGGGGAGCAGGAAAAAGATCCGTTGAATAGAACTAGTGATCCTTCTACGACTGCTGATTCTTCTACAATTAACGTCGCAGGTTGCGAAGTTTAACTTCTTCCGCGCGGAGGAACTCCCCGCACTATTTTTTTGAATGCAGCGTTATGGTACATCATAAATTAATCAATTTTGCGCTTTTCTTTAATAAGCGGCAATATTGTGACTCATCAAACCTTTTTTAACGCAACAATGTTGTAATTTCCAGATAAAATATTTTTTAACGCAGCACTATAGTGATTAACACAACAATAATGAGATTTAAGAAGATTAAAAAAAATTTAACAGCAATAATGAAATTCATTACAAAAATTTCACGCTTTTCTTTTATAAGAGACTATATTTTGACTCATCAACACATTTTTAATGCAACAATATTGTAATTCAAGATTAAACATTTTTTAACACAGCAATAATGAAATTCAAGATTAAAAATTTTTACGCTTTTCCTTAACACGCGACTATATTATAACTTTTTAACCCATTTTTAACGCAACAAAATTTTTATTTCCAAATTAAATTTTTTTAACTCAACAATGTTGTGATTCAAGATTAAACAATTTTTAACGCGTCAATGTTGTGATTCAAGATTAAACAATTTTTAACGCGTCAATGTTGTGATTCAAGATTAAACAATTTTTTACAGCAATAATGAGATTCATGATGAAAAGAATTTTACACTTTTCTTTTCCAAGAGACTATATTTTGACTCATCTACCCATTTTTAACACAATAATATTGTAATTCAAGAACAAACATTTTTTAACACAGCAATATTGTGATTAAAGATTAAAAATTTTTTAACACATCCATGTTGTGATTCTAGGTTAAACAATTTTTAACGATTAATTCAATATTATAATTTCCAGCTAAACAATTTTGAGAGCAGCAATAGTGTGATTCAAGATTAAACCATTTTTAGCACAACAATAATGGGATTCAAGATTAGGAAAAATTGAACTTTTCTCACGCATCAGAAACCATCATTCGAAAATTTAGTAATTTTTTAAAAGATATATATATTCAAACTATGTATTTACTCTTCCTATGTGATTTCTGCTCGACTTCCTTAACAAACCTCTCTTAAAATAACAATTGACGTTCGCATCTTCCTCCTGTTGAGCTCAGGACATAAATTACTGCTTCTGCCGCAGATAAAATATGTTTTCTGCCAAGAAGGGGTCAGATGAAAGGGCTCAGTTCCTAATGCAACTACAGTAATGAAACAAGGTGAACAAGCTGACCTGAGCACAGAATTTTTAAATCCAGGGATATGTATCATTGTGAAGGATTACGCTGGACACATTCAACCAAAAAGAAAAAAAGGGTTGGTTTTGAGTTAAGAAAATAATTTATTTTGTTTACAGATTTTTTCTTACGAAACTAGATTTGATTTTTAGTTTTTTTTTTTCAATTAGTAAAAATTTAATCAAAAATTCGGATTGCAAACTCCTTGTTTACTAATAGGAATTCAGTCTGTAAAAGATCCTCTGACAAGTAATTAAGTCCAGGGACATCTAGTGGGAAGGGAGGAAGGCTTTATTTGGATTCAAGAAAGTTTACTAAACTTTTATAATGATTTCTTTTGTTTTGTTTATTTAATTAACAATACAAATTAAACCCCTATATGTAAAAATTGGAAAAAATAAATCCAATATACAAACTTATCAATCATTTACAAGTTGGAATTAAGTTTGAAAGCAAGACGATTACAGCAAACTAGGAGGCTCCGCCCCCTGCTCGCTAACGCTCGCCAACCCCCGAGAATTGCTACGCAATCCTATGTGGTTCACGCCGTGAACCATGGCTCGCTGCGCTCGCTCGCCAATGAACGCAATGTTCTAGCACAAAGACATAATATATTATCATCAAAGACATAGTATTTTATCATCAAAGACATAGTATTTTATCATCAAAGACATAGTATTGTACTTATGTAGAAGAATTCTACCAATGTTCTTATTGGCTTTTAAAAAAAAGTATATTAGCTATTTAGATTGTACATGGTGAAAAAAATCAAAACATTAGCTAAATAAGAAACATATTAGCAAAATAAATTATCAAATATTGCTTCACTAATATTTTGCATTTTAAAGCGTGAAAATTCGATGCATAAATAAACGCGAAATATAAAAAAATTCAATGCATTCAATACAAACACTTAAACGTTTTTTAGACGTTTAGGTAGCTCCCAGTAGAAAATTATCAATTCAACAGCGGCCTTTTAAAGCATTCTCACTTCAATTAATTAATTAATTCCTAATTGAGTTTAAATTAAATATTGTCATGTTTTTAGTGCATGAATCTGAATTGAACAACCTGATAACGCTCACTCTGGTTATTGTTCTCTGGTTGCTCACTACGTGCTCTTGCGCGCCGAATCCAATAAATTAAAAATGAAAACTGTTGCCAGCGCGAGAAAAGAAATATCATCGGTTTTATTGATACATATATACATACGTACGTATTAGCGTTTTATATAATAAGATAGGCTAGAGCAAGTCCTTTCCGTACAACTCATCTCACCAACATTTTTGCTTTATTGATATCAATTCCTTAAACGTTATAGGTTACAAATTACAAGGCGATTATATTTAAAACTGCCCTATTTAAACCTACATAGAATATGTTTTGGTTGATGAAACTTGGTATATACTTTATATGAACCATGACAAAAAGTAATCTGAAATAAAAAATTAAAAGAAATACTTAAAATTTCAACCATCAAGTGAAAAAAAAGTTCATGTAAAAAGTAAAAACACTATTTGGAGACGAAAAGCTTGCTAAACCATAGCATATGATTAATGATATCTAATCAATAATCAACCAACAATGATCATTTTTTGACCAATGAATGAACAAACCATAGCACAGAAAAACAGGGAAATTAGTGGCACAGTACATAATAAACTATAGCATATGATGTTCATTAAACAAGTGTTCGAAATGTGTCGTAGTTGGTTCGACCGCACAATTAATTCTACATTAATTAGTTAATATTACAGCAACATGACTTATTTCACCACTTTCCTACCCTTCTTTACAGCACATCTCTAATACCCCAGTCTCTTCAAATTTAGCAATGATCTTTTACTGTTTCTTCCTCTGTGATGTTAGGGCATGATGCAGAATAATATTACGGCATTGACTAATGAATTTTCGCACATGAAACGCCATCTATCGTTTCAAGAGTGAACTATCTTTATTGCAGATTTCGTTTTCCTGTGTTTTATATAATGCTAAAGCTACATATATAGGCTCTTAAATATTAGTAAGCCATTATATAATGTATATTCCAATCCTTTTTTGTCTTACATCCATTCACTGGAACATATGCGATCTTATTCTCAACACAATAACTTTAATTCGTTACTAGCCTAGGCCGGCATAGCCTGGTTGCTAAGGCACTGGGCCTATGTCAAAGAGGTAGTGGGCTGGATCCCCACCGGCCGAAGTGTAGTTAATGGTGACTGATGCATGTTAAATCTGTCGAGTCTCATAGTCCTCCATGTTCCCATAACAAATCATACCTCCGGGGGTACTGATCCAGGTGTTTTCTTGTCTTCTGGATTGGGTTCAAAATTACAAGGCCACGGAGTTGAACATTAGCAGTCGTAAACCCATAATTGGGTCGTCTGTTTAACGACGGCTATAAAATAAGACAACATTTATTACAAGCCTGTACGTTGACCACACTAAGCAATATTGAAGAGACAAAGCATACAACTCACTTTCATTATAGGGCAGTATATGCAATTTACTTAATTCTGATTAGATTAAAGCGACATTTTTGATTTAAAAAAAAATAAATATAGCCTTTTTATTGCTATCAATTGTAGATTTAATTTGAAAAATCGAAAAAAGGAAAAAAGGTCCATTAAACTCTACCTGTTTTCTAAGTAATATAAAAAGCAAGTAAAATATCATCGCATCTTCCTTCTTTCATAAATGTCTTAATATACCTACTCTATTAAGCAGTTTAAGTTTTAAAATATGGATTGAACTTTGTACCAAAAAATCCTTTTCTTAAAGTCTTGTTGCCAGCACCAGCAGAAAATCCTATCTAGGCATTATTACTGTCAACTAAGATTAAGCAGTAAAACCTCTTGATTTATAGACAGATTGCCCGCCCCTGTAACTTATTGACAGTAAAATTTTATAGAAATGGCCTATGCGAGGACCCCCTGCGGAAGAACAGAGGAAAAAAAAGGCGGGAATTGTGGTCAGATTCGCGGTAGTTTGAGATGAGATGAGTTGAGTGAACTTCAGCTTGATTGGAATTTCGAAATTTATTTTGCCCAATAACTCCTACGGTTACACAAGGATGTGAGTTTATTCTTATAATCAAAATGGCCTGTTACAGATATATAGATATTTGAGTATAGTCATAAATTAGAGGTTTAGTGTTTATTGTCACGGACTCGCGAAAATAGTCTGTGCTATCGTCGGGTTGATGGCTCAAGTTGTTTTTATATTTTTACTTTGTTATGATCCCCTCGCAATTGTTATCGAAGTTATAGGTCTTTAAAAAATTTTTGTTGGATTAGTTTTGTGGTTTCTGATTCGGAAATCTTCTATTCAGATTTAATGCGCAATGACCTTTACAATATGGATGTCCCTTTTCTCCTTTTGAAAATATCCCAATGATCAACCAGGCTCTACCAATCGGAATGCGTTTCATTTCAAAGTAAAATAGTGTAAGCAACTGATTGAACATTACAACCACAACATTACCATAATATTAATGATGATAGTCAAGTGATTTAGTTCAGTCCATGGTTTGGACATTTCTATATAGACCAATTTTATGTATGAATATGTTTTGACTGCCTACTTCTCTTTTCCATGATGTCGCTTTTAAGTGACAAGATCGTTACCTGATCAAGAACTCTCTCTTTTCTTAAATATTATACTACAGTGGTCATACAAAAATTCCCTTGTCACAAACTTTTAATGCAATAACATTCATAAATTTCAAAATAAACACCTCACCTTTCAAGTAGATTGATCATTTGAGACAAAAGGATGATCATCTCATAACCATTAATATGACAGGTAAATTTTTATTATAGGAAGATTGATATTTGATCTTAGAAATAAGAAATCCAAGCAGATAGAATTTCCCAATCTGTTTACATCGTATATATGATTGTAATTTTTTTTTTTTTAATCTTCTGCTTCGAAAGATACTAAATGCATCATTTTCATAGATTATAAAAAAAAAGTCACTAATAGACAGTAGGACGAAATCTCAAAATATGCTTTAGAAGTGATAGTCAATTTGGTATTTTTAAAGGCCACATAAATATGTTATCAAATCAATCTGATACCAATATCTATTATTGGAAAAGGAAAAATTTTGAAAAATATTATTGCTCCTACATTTTAAAAGGCAAATTTTTTTAGAAAAAAATATGGCAAATGAATTTAGAACTATATCATTTAGTCTGTTTACAGTCATTCTTACAATCATACCTACATATGTACTTGATTACTAATACTAACTAATTAAGAATTATTAGTATTAATAACAGTTAGGTGACTTTTTCACGGTTCTTCAAAACGGAATAGTCTTTCAAAAGCTAAATTAGATGCACAACTGCTAAATTAGAAATGTGTTATTCCAAGATCTCATTTTTTCTGTTTCGCCATGTTATGTTATTTTTCATTTGTTATGCCAAGAATTCATTTTTCTCCAATTTTTCCAGCGTTTACAAAATACAAGTTTAAAGAGATTTCTTGCGGTACCAAAAAAAGTCTTGACAAAGTTGAAATAACTAAATGTAATAAAAATTTTTGCCATAGAAAAAAATTCTTGAAAATGGCAAAACTACAAGTATAATGATATTTCGTGAGATAGAAAAAAATCTTGACGAAGTCGAAAGAACTACAAGTGTAACGCTATTTTTTGTAGTACAAAATTTTTTTTTCGATAAAGTTATAACAACTGCAAGTGTAAAAATACTCTTGGCGGCACAAAAATAGGAAGAAGATTGAGTCTTGACAAAACTATTACAACTACATCTTTTTATTTTTCGCCGGTACAAAAAGTCTACTGTCTGTACGACAAGTGGAAAGATATTTTTTGTAGTACAAAACAAAATTTTAACGAAGTCAAAACAACTTCAAGTGTAAGCTTATTTTTGAGGGAAAAAAAATCCTGACAAAATCAGAACGACTGCAAGTGAAAAAATATTTTTTTGCCGTTCTAAATAGCTACAAGTGTAAAGATATTTTTTGCAGTTCAAAGGGAAAAAAATCTTTGCTACGTCAAAACAATAACTATAAGTTTAAAGATATGCCGGCCAGGTGGCCGAGCGGTTAGCGTGCCTGACTGTGAAGCCATAGGCTGCGGGTTCGAATCCCGCTCTGGGCATGGATGTTTCTCTCTCTCTCTTTGTGCTGTCCTCTGTTGTGTGTGTATGATGTGTGAATGTGGCCCACCCTATAAACGGGTTGTGGCAGTGTGGCGTGGGCAATGTTACTCGCCTCCGTGACTTTGGATCACAGGTGCCCACTGGGTAACGCGAAATGAGCAACAATTCTGGCATAGTATAGGCTAAGAATAATGTTCAGTGCCTGCCATTGGAAAAAAAAAAGTTTAAAGATATTTCTTGCGGTAAAAAAAATAGTGACGGATTCGAAACAGCTACTGGCGAAAAAATATTTTTTGAGGTACAAAAAAAATTATGACTAAGGCGAAACTACTATAAGTGTAAAGATATTTTTTTGGTATAGAAAAAATCTTCAAAAAGTCAAAACATCTACGAGTAAAAAGAAATTAAAAAAAATCTGGCATTAAAAATTTTTTCTGACATGGCAATACCATCAAGTATAAATAATTTTTTCCCCACCCTGTCTCATTAAAAGCATTATGCATTTTTTTTCTTTTTTATCTTACAAATTTTAATTTATTCAGTATTCTAAATCCCAAAGAATGAAAGTAGCATGCAATAATTAACTACTAAATAAGCTTAGACAAACTTTATTAATTTTATTTTACATCCATAAACTGTTTTAGTGAAATAAAACAACGATAACATAATTAATCATCTTAACTACCACTGCTCTCATAAACCATAAAGTTTTATTTTCACGAAAATACTATTGTAAAGAGAAAAAAAATCATTTTTATTGTTCATTATATATTAATATGCTTTTAGAAAATAAATTATCGGATTCATAAATAATATTAATATATAAATTAATTCATATTCTCGGAATTAATGGCAGTTCAACCTACTGCGTGTGACGCATATATTACGGATGCATGAAAATAGGGAGCGGCCAGAAAAAAATATTTTCTTCAATGATTAGTTAGTTAGTGGTCTATGACGCACGAGTTGCATAAATTTTTTCTGCAACATGGATAACAATAGTATAGTATTTTAAATAAATAAGATTTTCTTAAGACGCTATAACGGTTGTTAAGTTAAATGCTGTTAGATACACTGAATGTTAATTTATTTACAAAAGCATTTATTTTGTAGAAAAGAGATTATTTAGATACTTAATTTTGATTTTTAAAGGGTGTATTTCTAGAAACGTTCGCTTATTTTTTCGATAATTAGAATTCTTCATACTAAACTCTTTTAGGGATTTTCTTTAAAGTTGACTCTTACTTATAAACATCATGTAATTTTATTCCTCCATGTTTTTAAACAACAAAAATGAAATTAGATTATATAAAAATGTCATAGTTTTGATATTAGATTAAGTTATAGAGCGGTTTTAATGCAATAACGAGACTTTTTTTATGAAAAAAAAATCCTTAATAACTTTTGATCTTATGATCGTATTTTTATGTACCACAACTTAACCTGATTGGTTCTAGAGCCTAAAAGTATGCTAATTAATTAGCGCCGATAATATTTACAGTTATGAAATCGGACACAAAATCGAAAATTCTCTGAATAAACATACCTGTTATTCCGTGGACTTAATTTCAAAATTTAGGGAGTTGCTACGATCTGAAAAATATGGTTTCTTTGAATTTCACGTTTTGCGCGTTTCGTTTTCTCAAGACAATCTTTTTATTATTATTTTTCTTTTTCTCTTTTTTCTTTTTCTTTTTTTTTTTTTGAAAATTTTTATTTTTCAAAGTTTACTTAACCAGATCTCTTCAAGTTTTGGATTTTGTCATTCAAAACAACGTTGCTTAAGACTATGTAAAAATTTGCACAACTTACAATTTTTGATGATTAGTAAATTTAACAATAGTAAATAATTATGAAAAACAATTTCGTAAAACAATTAGTACTTGATCAAAGGAAATTTTTCCTTTTTAAACGCAATTTTTACCTTTGACTAAACGAATTTTACGAATATGTGCAAAAAACATTCGATTCGCTTTAAGTTCTCGAGATCTATTCAAATAGGCAAAAACTTAAATTAACATTTAGGAGCTAAACTTTTCGACTGCTCACCTGCACTAACTATAGGGACTATAGTTTCGATTTTTTGACTATACGCCTAATCTGGATTAAAAAAAATTTGTTTAATCAGAGAAAGTGCATTTTTTTTTCATGCCTGATTTTATCACTTAAAATATAGTTTGCACTATTTTATTAGCTCATACAAGGTTATACCCCCAATATAGAAATAATTAACGTTGAATTTTATACTTGAAAATACGATCATTAAATCAAAAGACATTAAAGAGTTCGCGTTTTCTTTCTATCTGTTTATATATTTTTAATACCTTTATTCAAAATTTTGTTCAGTTGTCTTGGGTGGAATGTTAACTGTTGGCGCCACTATACAATTTCTTCTACATCATAATTGTAAGCGCCATCTGTAGTCAATTGTGAAAAACACCTTTTTCTTACTACGCAGCCCAGCCAGCGCACCCACAAATTGGCAAATAAACAATTTCATTTTTTTACATTCCGCTTCATAAAACAATTTCGTGTTTTCAATCAACAAATAAACCATCACGTTCCACGCAGAACACAAGCCAAAAGATCATACGTTGGCATTACTCTCAATATATCGAAACTTATATACTCTCAATATATCGAAATAGCCTATTGAATTGAAAAAAAGGAGTAGAAATAAAATCTCAAATGCGACGCACATGCTATCCTTTCAAAAACTAAGCTCCTTCTATGAAATATATTTAAATAGAAGAATGATAAGAAATATGACCAAAATACATCAGAAGTTGGCAGAAAAAGTAATTAGTTGGCGTGCTAGAAGCCAGTTTTTCAGTTAATTCGTGACTCGTGCTTAGTAATTCCTGGACGGCCAAGCTGAAATATTCTTTTCGTTATTAAGGAAAAAGTCGAAATCTTTATTAGGCAGTTAATTATCCACAAGAGCTTAGAAAAATAAAGTTTTTTTTATTTGTTATTTTTTGCCTAAGTGGGAAAAGTATGAATTATTACTTCTTTTTGTTACATTATTACAGATAAGCTTTTTTTTTTTGTTGCCGTAACTAAAACAAAGTAAACTGAAAAACTAAATGGCTGTGTTGGATTCGGATGTGTGAAATTGCTGGAAGGGAATATGAACATTTTTTTCGTTATAAATTAAGCCTCTTCTTCAAGAGCTTTGTCGTCATATGTAATAAGATTTTTTTAAACAAATATTATACCATTTTTTAACTTTTGGGAACGTGTAACAATTGTGACTGTTAGGTTTAGATTTATGCTATTTAGGTAAATGGTGCTGACTGGAAAAAAACATAGTGTTGTGAAAATGAAAAACGTTTCTGATCTATTTATTAAATATTTAAAAAAAATATTCTCCAACGCTGGAATCTGGGAATCATTTTCCTCTAACTGGAAAAATCTCGCAAAATTGGCAATTTTTTTTAAAAAAATGTTTAATAATTTTTAAAATATTTAAACTAGTTTTTCGTAATAAAATCCAAATAATTCTTTACAACATAATGGTATATATAGTTAAAAATAACAGTTTTGGTTTGAGCATAAGACTGTTCAATTATGACTTTTTTAATTTCTTTTTCAATAAAAAAAATATTGGCGATTTTTTTTTCTAAATAATTTAATAACTTCTTAAGTATTTAAACTGTTTCACTAGTTTTAAACTACAGACAATGCTTTATCAAGAAAAGCAATATGTATGTATATATGTAAAGCAAAGGTTCAAAATTAAACCTTTGCAGCAAGTTTAACACTCAAATAGTGACTTTCTTATTTTTCTTGGCGAAAAAAACTTCGAGTGGCACTCTAAGCATTATGAAACACCAGAAAGCAAAGGTTAACTAATTTCTTATACAAAAAATTCCAAAAATTGTTAAATTATATTTGAACAAAAAAGACATAAAAAAATTAAATTAACAGCTGATGCATGTGGTATGCACTACATAGAACGGCTAATAGAGACATGACGTAATCGAAGGAGCTTCTTACTTGTTTAGTTTTTTTTTCAATGTAAACATTTGACTCCTTCGTAGCCCGTGGAATGTGGTGTCATTTGATGGTGAAGAAGTTTGGGGTAAATGTTTGCATTTTGTCTTTACAGTCGGTTAACAGTTAAGGTACATCACAAAATGAACGAAATCACTGCATTTTGTTGTTGTAGTTCTTTTACATCGCACTAGAGCTGCACAATGGGCTATTGGCGACGGTCTGGGAAACATCCTTGAGGATGATCCGAAGACATGCCATCACAATTTTGATCCTCTGCAGAGGGGATGGCACCCCCGCTTCGGTAGCCCGACGACCTGCACGCGAAGTCGAGCACTTTACGGTAGAACAGTTTAACGAGGACCAATACCGCACACCCTCGGTCCCTACGCAGGCTGATCCAAGTGGTCACCCACCCGCACACTGACCGCAGCCAGTGATGCTTGACTTCGGTGATCTGCTGGGAACCGTGTCTTAACGATCAGTCCACTGCGGGACCACTTCATTTTGGAAATTTGCTTTTTATGCATGAAACTTATGTTAATCGTTAGTGAAAGATATCTTTTTAAAGATCTTAGCAAATCTGACTCAAAAGACAGCAAATTCTACATTATAATTTAATCATTTTAGAATTAATGTTATATTTAAATCATTATATTAAACACATCATAAAAGTATTTTTATTCTTAGTAACACAAAATTATAATGTGAAAATAAATTTGAAATTTCCAAACGGCGTAAAAGAATATTTAAAGACAAACCTAAATTTTCTTAGCATCAGTTTTTTCCAGCAATGTCTACAGCAATCAAACAGTAGCATAATACGCTACTATATGAACAAATTAAATATTATCAAAAAAGCAAAAAAAAAATCTAAAAGAGTATGAAAAATTTGTATTTTGTTTAGATTGTGGATTTTGACTGAAAATTTAAATTCGAAAAAGACGGTTCATGTATATATCGATTTAAAATTTAAAATTACAGAAGTCGATAATTTTGCTCATTATCTTGAAAGAAAAAAACACATTAGAAGAAAAAAAAACTTATTTTTCGTTTAAATTTAGTGGCAATTTATATCTAATATATGCTGAAATTCTCTTAGACACGTAATTAATATGTTAAAATTTTCCTTAAAAACAATAGCTTACTTATTAAATGTTAAAACTTTATAAAAATAGGTTTCAGAAAAACATAAATGTATGGTACAGGTTATTATATGGGACGAATTTAGTGATTACTAAGAACAATCTAGATAATAACAAGGCAATATTATATTTGTGAATTTTTACATATTATTAACAAGCTAGAAGAAACAAATGAATAAAATAACAACAAGAAAAACGTAATTCAATATCTTGTTTACAATAATAAAGCAACAAGAGGAGTTTAACAGCATGAGAACGCATCAGTAGCAGATGGTTGGCTATTAAAAATCTCTTTTCATTTATAAGAATTAAAGAAAAATACAAAGAAGTGGCGATATATATTTACTCATTATTAGTAAAAAAAGATTATAATATCCTTATGTAATCCCAATCAATTAAAAAAAACTCATTACAATCCATTCAAAATTTCCGGAAATTTGATTCTTTTTCTGCCTATGTCATGTAATTGTTTTAGCAGCGTCATCTGGTGGGTGGTAGAAGAACAACATTTAATTAATCACGAAAATGCTTTTTTATTAACACGCAGCATCGTGGAATCATTAAAAAAAAAATGAAAATCATTTTCATAGGTATAATAATTTTCAAAGTAACTCTGTCTCTCGAATTATATCTGTAAGAAAGAAAGTTGAAAAGAAAAGGAAAGAAAAGTAATTAACTTACGGGGTGGTGCTGAGCACGCTAAGATCTTTTAAGACCTGCTATATTTTATACGCTATTAACCTTTGATCTTTTACCAAGTGCTCTCTGAACAGAAGGTTTGTTACACTTTACCTGCTTTTTTAAGAAATTAAATAGAAGCAAGAGATTCTTCGAAGAAAGTGTAGCAAGCTATATTGTTATACAGGAGTTTTTATAATATTCAAATCATTTCTTTATCTATGAAGAGAACTTCTCTTTACACTACTTTTTAAGAAATTTACTAATTTTTGACTAACTACTTTTTGAGAAATATATCCACTGAGTATGATTTTTTTGTACAACAGTCGTTGAACAGTTGTCCCAATATTGGGTTTGCGACTACTAATGTTAAACTCAGTAGCCTTGTAATTTTAAACCCAATCCAGAAGACAAGGGGACTGCTTAAATCAGGTTTTAGAAGAATTTACCTCGGTGGAGGACTTTTCGAAAGAGCTAACCCGCAATTCTGTATATGGAGAGGAAAATCGCGAAAACCTCCTACAGTTAGCCAGACGGCCAGGGGACTCTAACCTATGATCCGTCTACCACTGATTATATCTTACGTTAGCACTTTGGCCGGTGCTAGCCGGATGTGGAATTTGTGTTGACCAGCCAATGCTGGGAGTCGATCCCGGGCCACCTCAATGGGAGGCGAGCTCTCTATCCCCTGAGACACCACTGCTCTATCTGCTAGATATAATACTTCAACGTGATACAAATTATTCTGAGATCGTAATTAAATATTTGTTTTCAAAGTATGTTAAAAGCAACGTATATCAAAGCATTTATTGTATGTATATTTAAGTATATCAAAGCATTTATTACATGTACAATCAAGTATACCAAAGCATTTATAATATGTACATTTAAGTATATCAAAGCATTTATCCATGATTTACATAATCAACAAACAGTCCACAATGAATTTCTAAAGGAATAAAAACTGCAAAGATCTAGCCACAGTTTACTACTCAACAATTTAAACAATGTCCTTCATACATTCAAACTGACATCGAACAAGGACAAGGCAGAGAGAGACAGCAGCAATTACCACTCATCCACAAATACCCCCCGCAGAGATTCACCTTGTTACCCAAACTTGATGGACACAAATCTTTTATCCAATATTGCCCCACTGCCATTTCTCAAAAGTGTCCAATCCGATTCGTCAAAACGAAAACTATTCCATTATTTTTGCCCAAGCCATCAACAAGATTCAATTTTTAGAAGGAAGAAAAAAAAAAGGATTTCAGGTGAGGACCTACTCTCTGTCAAAGTATGGGTCAGTTTTTCTTTCTTTTTTTATTCCATCCTGATTTACTAAGATGCCACTCCGTGGATTCTTTAGATGCAAGGATGGATCTCAATCATTATCCATCATCCAAAGGACAGCAATCGCGTAGACCTCTAATAGACATTCAATTCTAGAACAAAGCAAGCTTTTGTGTTAGGGCGAAGATTTCGTTTAGATGGTTTTTACCGACGAGTTATCTTTTCACTTTATTTTGAAGATTGGCTTCTTGGGAGGATAAAAGGAAAGAAAATTGCCATTTTTTGTTTTGTTTATTTTTATCAAATCAGTTTTTTTTTTATCAGTTATAAGAGGTTAAAAAAATGAGTTTGTTTGCGAAAGCGTCATTTCTGCGGGTGTTAGAATTCGAACATTTTGGGTTGTTGTGTTGGGTTTCGAGCATTTAAAGAAGATAGATTGTGATTGAAAGTGTGAGTGTGTAGTTATAGTGAATTGGAAATTATATGTTTAGAGGGTGCAAGTTGTTGTTATAGATAAATTAAAAAATTCCCTCAAACATATTTGAAACTACATTAGAATTTAAATTACTTTATTTTATACAATTACGAGTTTTTTTTAAGTGAGTTTTATTTAATTTCAATTCATTCCAACATTTTATTTTATAACCAATACATTTTATTTTATAAAAAATGAACAGCCATATCATTTTTTGGATTTACGATTATCAATATTTAACTCTGTTCTATTACCAGTACCAGTATATTGTCATAATGTACCAAATTATCAGCAATCTGTTCACAAAACTGAATGTAACCATAATATACCAAATTATCAACGATTCATTCCTAAAACCGAATGTCATTATAATATATCAAATAATCAGTAACAATATATCAATTCATTCCTTATTGAATGTCAATATAATACACCCCATTATCAGTGACTCGTTCACTGATTTGTCACTATAATGTGCTAAATTATCAGTAATTCGTTCACTTAACTGAATGTCACCATATTTGACCAATAATCAGCGATTCATTCCTAAAACCGAATGTCACCATAATATACCAAATTATCAGCGATTCGTTCCCTAAACTTAATGTTACAATAATATGTCAAATAATCAAAGATTCGTTCCCTAAATTGATTTGTCACTACATTACCAAATGATCAGCGATTCGTTCCCTAAATTTAATGTTACAATAATATGCCAAATAATCAAAGATTCGTTCCCTAAATTGATTTGTCACTGCATTATCAAATGATCAGCGATTCGTTCCCTAAATTTAATGTCACTATAAAGTACAAAATTATCAGTTATCTAAGCTGTCCTTGAATATCTTCAAGGAAAAAATCAGTGTCTATTTATGAAGCATCATCAATGGAACTGTAAGCTTGTATTTTAGTGATTTAATTTATAACTTTGTATGCATTTATGATACACCTGTATACACACCTCTTCTTTTTCTATGTACGTTTACATTTATTTTTGTTTTCAAGCAAAATAAAAAGCCAAACTTTCTAATTAAGAAAAATTTACAAAAACAGTACTAGGCTTCGTTATTTTAAATGCACTACATTGATAATAAATACTCAATCATTTTATAAGCATTAAATGTTATATTCAAAACAATGATCACTATAACCTCAGCAGAAAAAAAACTCGTGACCTTATTGGAACAATATTAACAAATTTGGCTCAATAAGGATTCAAAAAGCCGCTATTTTTCCGATATTGGCCATATATAGAATTGTAAGATTCACTCGATATTTTCCAGATATTTCACAACCAATATAGGCCCTATATAGAATTGTCAAATTCACCCTATATTTTATATTCATTTTTCAGCCACTATAGGCTCTATATTGATCCCACAAAGGCCGATATTGGTCCTGTATAGGACCCATATTAAAGAAATCTAGACAGCTCAATACTGATCCCTCGGTGCATGTTCATATATAGGACCCATATCGAGTCAATTTTGAAGCAAACTGGAGTCAGGATAAAATTGTTACTAGGGAAGTTGCCATATTATTAATTCCCATAGTTTCACTTTGTCAACATTCTCAGGGTGGTCGTAACCAAATAAAAATTTAAAAAAAAACTAACGTATCTACGTAGCTCGTTGACCGCGCATATCCAATTAGCTGCTTTCTCACGACGTAATGTCTTCCTAACCCATTCTTAACCTAATGACACTACAAAATGAAAAGAATGAAATAAAAAAAAGATGAGAGAAACCGTTCCCTAAACTGAATGTCACCATAATATACCAAATTATGAGCAATCATAGCTGTCCTTGAATGGCTCTAAAGAAAGGAAAAAGCAGTATCATCAATAGCCAATGAAAGTTCTCAGCGATTTGGTGAGGAAAAAAAAAGAAGCCTTTGGTATCTAAAAGGCTTAATGACACTTCCTTTCAAGATGGTGCTTTAATAAATAACCCTCAAGGGCTTCCGTTCTTTTGCTTATTTTATCTTCCTAAAGTGCAAATGAGTTGAATGTTTCACTTGACCACAGGGGACGGGATAAAAATTGGAAACATTTGACTTTTAGATTTTATTAATATTTTTTTGTCTATGTTCAATTTTTTAAAAATATGTTTTGGACTATGTTCGAATGCTGATCCGAAATTTCTTTTTTATTTGAATTTTTAAAAAAAGTCAAATATTGAAATTAAAGGAATTTTAATTATATCGGTAAATAAATCTATGTTAGGCAGGAAATATAGGATATGAAGTTTAGGTTTTTTTCTTTTGGTCTAGAAATATTTTTTAAAAAAGAATAGATTTTTTTAATTGCATATTTTGAAACCTTATACTATGTCGTACATGAGAGAGAAACAATTTTGCCCGGAAATTATTTGATATATGTAAATAAAAAATGCAATGATCATACAGTCCGTCCGCGGGCTCACGGATAGAGCAGGATGCAATAAAAGCGATATCTGGCCACTCTACGAAAACCTGTCAAAGGGCAGTTTCCTGGAAAGATGTGTTGGCACGAACTTTTTTTTAATATAAATAAACTTTCAATGGAAAATTTAAAAAAAAAATTATTCCTATTCACTAGTTACCCATTATCTGATACATTTCAATATTTAGTTAATACATCTAGTTACCCATGATCTATGTATTTTCTATTATAACATATCAGATATATTTATAATAGAAAATTTTAAACTCCCTCCTATTCACAAGTTACCCGTGATCTGATACATTTCAATATTTAATCAATACATCTAGTTACCCAAGATTTAGATATTTTCTATTATAATATATCGGACATATAATAGAAAATTTAAAAAAAAAACTACTCCTATTCACTAATTACCCACGATATGATACATTTCAATATTTAGTTATAATACATATTGTTACGCATAAAATATATATTTTCTATTATAATATATCTGTTATATTATAATAGAAAATTTTAGACTTCCTCCTATTCACAAGTTACCCGTGATCTCATACATTTCAATATTTAGTTATAATACATCCAGTTACCCATGATCTATGTATTTTCTATTATAATATATCTGATATATTTATAAAAGAAAATTTCAAACTTCCTCCTATTCACAAGTTACCCGTGATCTCATACATTTCAATATTTAGTTATAATACATCCAGTTTCCCATGATCTATGTATTTTCTATTATAATATATCTGATATATTTATAAAAGAAAATTTCAAACTTCCTCCTATTCACAAGTTACCCGTGATCTCATACATTTCAATATTTAGTTATAATACATCCAGTTACCCATGATCTATGTATTTTCTATTATAATATATCTGATATATTTATAAAAGAAAATTTCAAACTTCCTCCTATTCACAAGTTACCCGTGATCTCATACATTTCAATATTTAGTTATAATACATCCAGTTACCCATGATCTATGTATTTTCTATTATAATATATCTGATATATTTATAAAAGAAAATTTCAAACTTCCTCCTATTCACAAGTTACCCGTGATCTCATACATTTCAATATTTAGTTATAATACATCCAGTTACCCATGATCTATGTATTTTCTATTATAATATATCTGATATATTTATAAAAGAAAATTTCAAACTTCCTCCTATTCACAAGTTACCCGTGATCTCATACATTTCAATATTTAGTTATAATACATCCAGTTACCCATGATCTATGTATTTTCTATTATAATATATCTGATATATTTATAAAAGAAAATTTCAAACTTCCTCCTATTCACAAGTTACCCGTGATCTCATACATTTCAATATTTAGTTATAATACATCCAGTTACCCATGATCTATGTATTTTCTATTATAATATATCTGATATATTTATAAAAGAAAATTTCAAACTTCCTCCTATTCACAAGTTACCCGTGATCTCATACATTTCAATATTTAGTTATAATACATCCAGTTACCCATGATCTATGTATTTTCTATTATAATATATCTGATATATTTATAAAAGAAAATTTCAAACTTCCTCCTATTCACAAGTTACCCGTGATCTCATACATTTCAATATTTAGTTATAATACATCCAGTTACCCATGATCTATGTATTTTCTATTATAATATATCTGATATATTTATAAAAGAAAATTTCAAACTTCCTCCTATTCACAAATTACCCGTGATCTCATACATTTCAATATTTAGTTATAATACATCCAGTTACCCATGATCTATGTATTTTCTATTATAATATATCTGATATATTTATAAAAGAAAATTTTAAACTTCCTCCTATTCACAAGTTACCCGTGATCTCATACATTTCAATATTTAGTTATAATACATCCAGTTACCCATGATCTATGTATTTTCTATTATAATATATCTGATATATTTATAAAAGAAAATTTCAAACTTCCTCCTATTCACAAGTTACCCGTGATCTCATACATTTCAATATTTAGTTATAATACATCCAGTTACCCATGATCTATGTATTTTCTATTATAATATATCTGATATATTTATAAAAGAAAATTTCAAACTTCCTCCTATTCACAAGTTACCCGTGATCTCATACATTTCAATATTTAGTTATAATACATCCAGTTACCCATGATCTATGTATTTTCTATTATAATATATCTGATATATTTATAAAAGAAAATTTCAAACTTCCTCCTATTCACAAGTTACCCGTGATCTCATACATTTCAATATTTAGTTATAATACATCCAGTTACCCATGATCTATGTATTTTCTATTATAATATATCTGATATATTTATAAAAGAAAATTTCAAACTTCCTCCTATTCACAAGTTACCCGTGATCTCATACATTTCAATATTTAGTTATAAATACATCCAGTTACCCATGATCTATGTATTTTCTATTATAATATATCTGATATATTTATAAAAGAAAATTTCAAACTTCCTCCTATTCACAAGTTACCCGTGATCTCATACATTTCAATATTTAGTTATAATACATCCAGTTACCCATGATCTATGTATTTTCTATTATAATATATCTGATATATTTATAAAAGAAAATTTCAAACTTCCTCCTATTCACAAGTTACCCGTGATCTCATACATTTCAATATTTAGTTATAATACATCCAGTTACCCATGATCTATATATTTTCTATTATAATATATCTGATATATTTATAAAAGAAAATTTCAAACTTCCTCCTATTCACAAGTTACCCGTGATCTCATACATTTCAATATTTAGTTATAATACATCCAGTTACCCATGATCTATGTATTTTCTATTATAATATATCTGATATATTTATAAAAGAAAATTTCAAACTTCCTCCTATTCACAAGTTACCCGTGATCTCATACATTTCAATATTTAGTTATAATACATCCAGTTACCCATGATCTATGTATTTTCTATTATAATATATCTGATATATTTATAAAAGAAAATTTCAAACTTCCTCCTATTCACAAGTTACCCGTGATCTCATACATTTCAATATTTAGTTATAATACATCCAGTTACCCATGATCTATGTATTTTCTATTATAATATATCTGATATATTTATAAAAGAAAATTTCAAACTTCCTCCTATTCACAAGTTACCCGTGATCTCATACATTTCAATATTTAGTTATAATACATCCAGTTACCCATGATCTATGTATTTTCTATTATAATATATCTGATATATTTATAAAAGAAAATTTCAAACTTCCTCCTATTCACAAGTTACCCGTGATCTCATACATTTCAATATTTAGTTATAATACATCCAGTTACCCATGATCTATGTATTTTCTATTATAATATATCTGATATATTTATAAAAGAAAATTTCAAACTTCCTCCTATTCACAAGTTACCCGTGATCTCATACATTTCAATATTTAGTTATAATACATCCAGTTACCCATGAATCTATGTATTTTCTATTATAATATATCTGATATATTTATAAAAGAAAATTTCAAACTTCCTCCTATTCACAAATTACCCGTGATCTCATACATTTCAATATTTAGTTATAATACATCCAGTTACCCATGATCTATGTATTTTCTATTATAATATATCTGATATATTTATAAAAGAAAATTTTAAACTTCCTCCTATTCACAAGTTACCCGTGATCTCATACATTTCAATATTTAGTTATAATACATCCAGTTACCCATGATCTATGTATTTTCTATTATAATATATCTGATATATTTATAAAAGAAAATTTCAAACTTCCTCCTATTCACAAGTTACCCGTGATCTCATACATTTCAATATTTAGTTATAATACATCCAGTTACCCATGATCTATGTATTTTCTATTATAATATATCTGATATATTTATAAAAGAAAATTTCAAACTTCCTCCTATTCACAAGTTACCCGTGATCTCATACATTTCAATATTTAGTTATAATACATCCAGTTACCCATGATCTATGTATTTTCTATTATAATATATCTGATATATTTATAAAAGAAAATTTCAAACTTCCTCCTATTCACAAGTTACCCGTGATCTCATACATTTCAATATTTAGTTATAAATACATCCAGTTACCCATGATCTATGTATTTTCTATTATAATATATCTGATATATTTATAAAAGAAAATTTCAAACTTCCTCCTATTCACAAGTTACCCGTGATCTCATACATTTCAATATTTAGTTATAATACATCCAGTTACCCATGATCTATGTATTTTCTATTATAATATATCTGATATATTTATAAAAGAAAATTTCAAACTTCCTCCTATTCACAAGTTACCCGTGATCTCATACATTTCAATATTTAGTTATAATACATCCAGTTACCCATGATCTATGTATTTTCTATTATAATATATCTGATATATTTATAAAAGAAAATTTCAAACTTCCTCCTATTCACAAGTTACCCGTGATCTCATACATTTCAATATTTAGTTATAATACATCCAGTTACCCATGATCTATGTATTTTCTATTATAATATATCTGATATATTTATAAAAGAAAATTTCAAACTTCCTCCTATTCACAAGTTACCCGTGATCTCATACATTTCAATATTTAGTTATAATACATCCAGTTACCCATGATCTATGTATTTTCTATTATAATATATCTGATATATTTATAAAAGAAAATTTCAAACTTCCTCCTATTCACAAGTTACCCGTGATCTCATACATTTCAATATTTAGTTATAATACATCTAGTTACCCAAGATTTAGATATTTTCTATTATAATATATCGGACATATTATAACAGAAAATTTAAAAAAACTACTCCTATTCACTTCTATTATAATATATCTGATATATTATAATAGAAAATTTTGAAACAATTTACTGCTATTCACTTGTTACCCATAATCTAGATGTATCATCTATCATTTAGTTACCCGTGATATTTACTATTGTAATATATCTGTTATATTGTAACAGGAAAAAAATTTACTCTTATTCACTAGTTACCCATGATCTGATATATTTCAATATTTAGTTAATACATCTAGTTACCCATGATCTATATATTTTCTTTTGTAATAAATTAGATATATTATAGCAGAAAACGTTAAGACAATTTACTTCTATGCACTAGTTACCCATGATCTGATGTATTAAATGTCTGTTATAACTCAAATCAGTGCTTAATTTATCAACTCAGGACTCAAAATGCATATAGCAAATTCTGGGTCATACATAGATTTGGGACTCAAAAGTTTACAAACCTTTTGTTATAAATCAAAAACGTACAAAAATATATAGTTTCATGCAATGATTGGAAATTCGAAATACTAATTTCATATGTCCTTATATTTAAGCGTTTTTTATTGGACAGCATCCTCTTTTTAAAAAGAAAATATTCATTTTAGAGTGGAAAATTTCGTTTTATAGTGCAAAATAATTAGTACAAGTGATACTATCTTCTCCAAAATTTTTTATGTTTTTTTAGTAGTTTAAATATTTTTTCTTCATGAGGAAAAATATTGCGGAATATATGTTAGATATTTTGAAAAAGCATATCAACAAGTGATACAACAATACGAATAATTCTGTTTTTTCCAAAATTTATCTTTTTTTTTTTTAATTGCTGAAATATTTATTTTTCACGAAGAAAATATTTCATTTTAGCGGAATATTTGTGCAGAGATTTAAAAAAATATGTATATCAACAAGTGATACTACAACAATATAAATGATAGTATTTTCTCCGAAATTTATCATAATTTTTTTTAATTGTTGAAATATTTATTTTTCCTGAAGAAAATATTTCATTTTAGCGGGATATTTGCACAAATATTTTAAAAACATGTATCAACAAGTTATACTACAATAATATAATTGATTGTATTTTCTCCGAAATTTATAATATTTTTTTAATTGTTTAAATATTTATTTTTCATGAAGAAAATATTTCATTTTAGCGGAATATTTGCACAGATATTTTTAAGAAAATATGTCAACAAGTGATACTTCAACAATATAAGTGATAGTATTTTCTCCGAAATTTATCATAATTTTTTTTAATTGTTGAAATATTTATTTTTCCTGAAGAAAATATTTCATTTTAGCGGAATATTTGCACAGATATTTTTAAAAAAATATGTCAACAAGTGATACTTCAACAATATAAGTGATAGTATTTTCTCCGAAACTTATCATATTTTTTAATTGTTGAAATATTTATGTTTCATGAAGAAAATATTTCATTTTAGTGAAATATTTGTACAGATATTTTAAAAAAAATATATCAACAAGTGATAATACAACAATATAAGTGATAGAATTTTCTCCGAAATTTATCATATTTCTTGAATTGTTGGAATATATTCTTTATGAAGAAAATATTTCATTAAACAGTTTTGTTTTTAAAAATATACATGTATATATTTTTAAAAACGTCTTTAATGCAACAACAAGTTTCAACCGTACTGAATACGATACAAACCACAGTGCGAAAAATTACCCACCTTTTCAAATCTTATATTTTTTTAAAAAAGAGATTAAAAAAAATTGCCATGAAGCATTTTTTAAAAATAGTCATAATTTATCCAAATTGTGAAAAGGAAAACTTATACTTAAAAAACTAGAAAGACTGATACTTAGTATATACCTATATTGCCCAAAAGCAGTCAAAATTACTGCATTGTGAAAGAATAACTAATGTGTAAAGAAATTTGTTTAATTGATTTGTAATATTTTTTACATTATTTACAGTTATATAACAAGTTATTAGTAAATATAAACAACAAAAAAAAATCATATGTTGTACAAGATGTCAAAAAATTCTAAGAAATTGCGTCATTATATACATCATTGCTTTTCTAATTGAAATTAAAAAGCAGTCAAAACGACTTTTTTATGGCAATCTAGTATTAAACATTAGCGCAACTTTATTTTTTGCAGTTTAGAAGCTAGGAAAAATTTTCCTTCAGTTTAATCATAATTGTCCACATACGAGTCATACTTTTATGATGTTTAAAAAAGAAATAAAAACGGGAAGTTTTTTTTTATTTAATTATGACTGATTATTGGTGATTTATTTCGCGAGCTTTTTGAAAAAAAGGATGTTCATTGCATTTTTGTTAATAATTTAAGTTATAGGAATAAGAACTATAACTTAAATTTGAGTCATTAAGATAT
Source organism: Parasteatoda tepidariorum (assembly GCF_982258835.1). NCBI lineage: Eukaryota > Metazoa > Arthropoda > Arachnida > Araneae > Theridiidae > Parasteatoda > Parasteatoda tepidariorum. The sequence continues at coordinate 91,570,001 of NC_141758.1, forward strand.
AGCGAACCAGATACTAGTGGGCAAAAATCAGTTTCTAATATGAACCCATGTCATCCAATTCCTCACAGTGTTGAGTTTTCTTCGGCAAAAGTTCTTTCATGATCATTTCTCTCAATATCATGTTCGATTTTCCATTTCTTGATCATTTCCTACCGTCCAATCACATCCGCCATTTTTCCAGTTTGCCTTAATCTCGAGTTATTCGACTAGAATCTCAATGAAGAGCAGAAGAACGGAAGTGGACGAAATATAATGACAACCGATAAACTTAACGTTTATAAAAAGGACTCCGTTACTCAAAAAGAAAAAAAAAAGGTTTTATTTTTGTTCTATTTTATCTTCTGCGCTTTCCCATCTTCCATCACCGTCAGCCCTTTTTAACTGTCGCATAATTGCTTGGCGTGCCACGCAGGTGATAGAACATCATGTCATTTTTTTTTATTTTTTTATTCTGTTCCTTGTGGTGGAGAGGTTTTGCCTGTTAAAAATATACCACCTGGTACGAGTGTCAACAAGTATGTGAAAGAAAATAGAATTTTAAAACAAGCACATTTGTTTTAGAATTTTCGATTAGAATTTTACAGTTAACCACATAAATGTACGTGATTCGAATGCCAGCTGTTGTTTTTTCCCCTAACCACAAGATTGTGAATCATATCTATTATTAAGCTAAAGTTTTGTGCGAAATTCCTGTAATATCGAATAATTTAAAACATTCTGAAACCATATTTGTAAAGATAAGAGACAAATTGTATAATTATTAGGCATTTTAGGAAGCAATTCAGATCCAGGTAAGTATTTTTAGATGTTACCTAACACTATGAATGTTATTTGTAAGCGTGCTAGCTTATGATTGGTTGGTGGTTCGGTTAAAACATAGGTAGTTACTTAAGATAATTAACTATATTTTATCCCTGTTTCGTTGAGAGCTGCTAATCTTAAGATATTATGTGGTCATTTGCATTCTCGCTAGTATGATGCGGTATGACTTAGAATCAGTCTTATTTTTTTTTAACCGGAATCTTAGTAAAATTCCTGCTTTAAAAATTATTCAGACTTTATAAAAAATATTTATTCTATTTAGTTTATAACTTTCCAATATACTTTTTCGTATCTTGTTTTTATGTTTTTTCGTTAAATAGCACTGTGTAATTATAAATGAGCAAAAGTTATACACATTTCATAAAAAATAATTATAATTATTATTTTTTTAGAATTGTATCCTCATAAACATAGTAAAACGAATAATAATTTATTTTTAAACTAAAATACTATGCAAATTATGAAAATTTTGTAAATCGAAACCTCAACATAAATCGTATGTTCAGAAAATTCAAAGGAAAATATTTTAATAAACTAATATTTTCTCCGTATTAATAATAATTATAATAAATATAAGAATAATATATAGTTGCAGTTTTGATAGTCAAATATTTTTTAAATAATTTAGTTTCAGTTTTGATCTTTTAGTACCGCTGCCCGATATACCTTTCCCTACCTATTTACAATTTAGAGGCCTTTAACGATTTGCTATGTTTTTTGGAAATTTCCCTCATGGCTGTATTTTGTCGCAATTATAATGCAAGCTTTTATTTCTTTTAAAATTTGTTAACTGCACTAAAAACAAGTCAGGAATCAAGTTTTTTTTCTTTTTTTTTCTTTCTTTTTTTTTCATTTAAGAAACAGGAGAGGGGGTCGTTAAATTTCGTTTCATAGGAAAATCACCGTTCGGTATACCAACAGTTAGGCGACAAGCATCATTTTGGCGTTGAAAACATTTTTCAAAATAGCGCCAAGCGTGTTAAGTATACTAGGATTTTACCTCTATGTTTTATCACAAACAAAAAAAAAAACATTAATGGATTTAAATGTACTTACAAGGCTTTATTTTCAATCTGTGATTCGAAACTACTCTTTAACGCGTTTCGCTTGTCATCCAGTTATCATTTTTGTCTCCGCCAGTTCCCTGTGAAAACACGCCCTCGATGTTTTTTTCAAAATTTTGAAGATAAACATCAGAGTATAAATCTGAAATAGAAAATATCATTTTATAAGTATACGAATAAAATATACTAAAGAATTCAGTTCAGCTATCAGAAACTTAGAAGAGAGAAACAGCAAGCACATCATGGGAATAGAGAATTGCATAGTAACCCATTCCCGGAATTGTCATGCTCCTCATAAAATGAACTGGCTGTTCATGCGCACCTGTAAAAGAACTTTGATTTCCCTAAATTATTCTAGTCTTATAAGCAAATTTTTAGTTTTAAATGATGGCTGCAGAAAATTTTTAATATTTTTGTCGTCCGAAACAGACATAATAAGCAAATTTTTAGCAGCTGTAAATGACGGCTACCGTATATTTTAAATATTTTTTCCGTCTTAAATAGACATAATAAACAAATCTTTGTCTGTAAGTGATTGCTACAGAAATTTTTAAATATTTTTTGTCGTTTTAAACAGACACAATAAGCAAATCTTTAGCTGTAAGTGATTGCTACAGAAAATTTTAGATATTTTTTGTCATCTTAAAGAGACATAATAAGCATATCTTTAGATGTAAATGATTGCTACAGAAAATTTTAATAATTTTTTTCTTTTAAAATAGACACAATAAACAAATCTTTAGCTGTAAATGATTGCAACAGAAAATTTTAATAATTTTTTTTCTTTTGAAATCGACACAATAAACAAATCTTTAGCCGTAAATGATTGCAGCAGAAAATTTTAAATATGCTGTGGTATCTTAATTGGTCATGATAAGCAAATCTTCACCCGTAAAAAATGACTACAGAAATTTTAAATATTTCTTTTTGATGTCTTTAACAGATATAACCAGCAAACCGTTAGCTGTAAATAGTGACTACAGAAAATTTTAAATATTTTTGTCTTCTTAAACAGTCATAATAAGCAAATCATTAGCTGTAAATGATAGCTATACAAACTTCAAATATGCTTTGGTGTCTTAATTGGTCATTGTAAACAAATCTTTAACCGTAAATAATGACTACAGAAATTTTAAATATTTCTTTTTGATGTCTTTAACAGATATAACCAGCAAACCGTTAGCTGTAAATAGTGACTACAGAAAATTTTAAATATTTTTGTCTTCTTAAACAGTCATAATAAGCAAATCATTAGCTGTAAATGATAGCTATACAAACTTCAAATATGCTTTGGTGTCTTAATTGGTCATTGTAAACAAATCTTTAACCGTAAATAATGACTACAGAAATTTTAAATATTTCTTTTTGATGTCTTTAACAGATATAACCAGCAAACCGTTAGCTGTAAATAGTGACTACAGAAAATTTTAAATATTTTTGTCTTCTTAAACAGTCATAATAAGCAAATCATTAGCTGTAAATGATAGCTATACAAACTTCAAATATGCTTTGGTGTCTTAATTGGTCATTGTAAACAAATCTTTAACCGTAAATAATGACTACAGAAATTTTAAATATTTCTTTTTGATGTCTTTAACAGATATAACCAGCAAACCGTTAGCTGTAAATAGTGACTACAGAAAATTTTAAATATTTTTGTCTTCTTAAACAGTCATAATAAGCAAATCATTAGCTGTAAATGATAGCTATACAAACTTCAAATATGCTTTGGTGTCTTAATTGGTCATTGTAAACAAATCTTTAACCGTAAATAATGACTACAGAAATTTTAAATATTTCTTTTTGATGTCTTTAACAGATATAACCAGCAAACCGTTAGCTGTAAATAGTGACTACAGAAAATTTTAAATATTTTTGTCTTCTTAAACAGTCATAATAAGCAAATCATTAGCTGTAAATGATAGCTATACAAATTTCAAATATGCTTTGGTGTCTTAATTGGTCATTGTAAACAAATCTTTAACCGTAAATAATGACTACAGAAATTTTAAATATTTCTTTTTGATGTCTTTAACAGATATAACCAGCAAACCGTTAGCTGTAAATAGTGACTACAGAAAATTTTAAATATTTTTGTCTTCTTAAACAGTCATAATAAGCAAATCATTAGCTGTAAATGATAGCTATACAAACTTCAAATATGCTTTGGTGTCTTAATTGGTCATTGTAAACAAATCTTTAACCGTAAATAATGACTACAGAAATTTTAAATATTTCTTTTTGATGTCTTTAACAGATATAACCAGCAAACCGTTAGCTGTAAATAGTGACTACAGAAAATTTTAAATATTTTTGTCTTCTTAAACAGTCATAATAAGCAAATCATTAGCTGTAAATGATAGCTATACAAACTTCAAATATGCTTTGGTGTCTTAATTGGTCATTGTAAACAAATCTTTAACCGTAAATAATGACTACAGAAATTTTAAATATTTCTTTTTGATGTCTTTAACAGATATAACCAGCAAACCGTTAGCTGTAAATAGTGACTACAGAAAATTTTAAATATTTTTGTCTTCTTAAACAGTCATAATAAGCAAATCATTAGCTGTAAATGATAGCTATACAAACTTCAAATATGCTTTGGTGTCTTAATTGGTCATTGTAAACAAATCTTTAACCGTAAATAATGACTACAGAAATTTTAAATATTTCTTTTTGATGTCTTTAACAGATATAACCAGCAAACCGTTAGCTGTAAATAGTGACTACAGAAAATTTTAAATATTTTTGTCTTCTTAAACAGTCATAATAAGCAAATCATTAGCTGTAAATGATAGCTATACAAACTTCAAATATGCTTTGGTGTCTTAATTGGTCATTGTAAACAAATCTTTAACCGTAAATAATGACTACAGAAATTTTAAATATTTCTTTTTGATGTCTTTAACAGATATAACCAGCAAACCGTTAGCTGTAAATAGTGACTACAGAAAATTTTAAATATTTTTGTCTTCTTAAACAGTCATAATAAGCAAATCATTAGCTGTAAATGATAGCTATACAAACTTCAAATATGCTTTGGTGTCTTAATTGGTCATTGTAAACAAATCTTTAACCGTAAATAATGACTACAGAAATTTTAAATATTTCTTTTTGATGTCTTTAACAGATATAACCAGCAAACCGTTAGCTGTAAATAGTGACTACAGAAAATTTTAAATATTTTTGTCTTCTTAAACAGTCATAATAAGCAAATCATTAGCTGTAAATGATAGCTATACAAACTTCAAATATGCTTTGGTGTCTTAATTGGTCATTGTAAACAAATCTTTAACCGTAAATAATGACTACAGAAATTTTAAATATTTCTTTTTGATGTCTTTAACAGATATAACCAGCAAACCGTTAGCTGTAAATAGTGACTACAGAAAATTTTAAATATTTTTGTCTTCTTAAACAGTCATAATAAGCAAATCATTAGCTGTAAATGATAGCTATACAAACTTCAAATATGCTTTGGTGTCTTAATTGGTCATTGTAAACAAATCTTTAACCGTAAATAATGACTACAGAAATTTTAAATATTTCTTTTTGATGTCTTTAACAGATATAACCAGCAAACCGTTAGCTGTAAATAGTGACTACAGAAAATTTTAAATATTTTTGTCTTCTTAAACAGTCATAATAAGCAAATCATTAGCTGTAAATGATAGCTATACAAACTTCAAATATGCTTTGGTGTCTTAATTGGTCATTGTAAATAAATCTTTAACCGTAAATAATGGCTACAGAAATTTTTGATATCTTTAACAATCCATAAACCATTTTAAAACTGTAATCGATGAACTGCAGAAATGTTTATTTATGATGTTTTAAATAGCCGAGGATCTTTCCAAAAGTTATTATGAAACACATCTTCCTTTCAATCCAAATGATATGAGGGATTATTCACAATAGGGTTGAGGGATGCGATGTACTCAGATACATAATAAACCATCTTCTAATACACCTCAAGGACTTGAAGACGTATGGAATGCAGCAAGCGAGAACGTCACTTGGGACACCCACCACGAAGCCGTCACTCCTCTTCAAAATTCCCAGCGGGTGAGCCGACACTCTTTTCATTATCAAAAACACAAAAAAATAAAAATCTGAAAAACTTCAAAAGGTGGATTAAAAGAATCTTTTTAAAATGCTCAAGCCAGGGATGGGTTGGCGTACAGCTTGTACCATGGACACACCTGACGGGGAGCTGTCAGATTGGAGTGCCACATCGTCAGTATGGTGGGGGTGGGCAGCCCTTTTAGTTACGGTTACGGCTAGCTTCTTTTTTCTTTTCTTTTTTTAACTACCTCCCATATTGGAGCTACCAATATGAGCAATCATTTTTTGCTCGGTTTTAAGAAGGTGGCAAAAAATAGAGCTTCTATCATTTTGAGAAGTTATACGCTAATGGAAGTAAAACATAAAAAGAATAATGATCTTTAAAAAAGAATAAAATGATTTGACATTCTGACAGTTTTTTTAAAAATGATTTTTAAATATGAGGGATAAAACTGCTAGCTTTTTAATATTTTGGCTCTCAGAAATGACATGCATTAATTTACTTCCGGCGTTTCTATTCGATATATTTTTTTTTTTATTATTCAAATAAAATCACGCTCAATATAGAAATTTTTTTATTTGTCTGCCATAAATTTGTCATGTATGTTTCACTAAGATTTTAAAATAATTTGTTTTTGCTTAAAACTGCTTTTAAAAACTTACGAAATATTAACATTGTATAAATGCAATTGTGAAATTTCCACTTTTAACATCGTAAATATGATGCAAAGTAAATTTTTATTTATAAAATTAACATTCCAATTCTAACCCATGTGAACCAATATAAACTAATTTCAACTAGTTTGAATGAAAAGAAATTTCCTTTGAATTATTTTTGTCAATCGCCATTAACACATTGAATGCCATGGGGGTCACCGGTGGCCGGCACTGAGTTTGTTCGTAGCGCGACGGGGATCACCGGTGACCGGCACCGAGTTTGTTCGTAGATCCACGGAGGTCCCCGGTGACCGACAAAGCCAAGATTATTAGAAACACATAATTCGAGTAAATTTTTAATGCTTTTAATTTTTTTATATTGTTATCGTTACTAAAATGGTTTGAAGAAATTACTGTAATACATACTGAGAAAATAATTTCGGACGGGTAAGCCATGTAAAATTAGCGTGGCATTCAACGTGTTAGGAAAGAAAAAAAAGTCAAACTTTCCCGCAACAGCCAGTTGTAGGCCAGTGAGGGGGTCATGAATGTTAAGGCTCCAAAATTTCGTAACCAACGGTAAGATTGTGGCCATGCGGTCAGCATTACACGTGTCCACCTTTACTTCCCAGACAATCTGGTATCCATCGATCGGGTGGGATTCAAGCTGTCATTAGGGATCGAACCTCAGTTCTTCACTTTGACAGTCCAGGGCCACTACTCACGTATTTACTATAACTGGCCTTTCATATAGCTCGCCATTAAAAATCAAACACCAAGCGTAAACAATTTTATTTTAACATTGATGAGGTAAATATAATTTCTAGAGCAAAATGTTTGTAAATGAATATTTTAATTAACAATTTTTTTGCAGGTCATAGTTCATTACTAAGCAATTATGAACGTTTTAATTTTCTTGGCGGCAATAATTATAAGGAACAATATATTATTATTGTTGCCAAATGGCAAAACAAGGCAGAAAAGTTAATAACATTTTTAATTTTTACCAAAGCTTTTAGGTTAAATAAAAATAAAATATTCATATATCATTCTAATACCATACTGTTTGGTAGTAAAAGTGGTAAAATTTAGAAATTTTATCATGATACCTTAAAGCATGGCCACCATTTATTCGTTTAAATTTACTTTTTAGTTTTGTAATGTTTTGAAATGTGTGGGTAATAAGAACTATATATAATTTTAAAATCCAGAATTTTTGACAAACCCTTATCATGCGTACGGAAAAATTACGAAATAAATAGTTCGCACATCGAATTTTTCGACTTCCTTACCAGAATTCTGTTGTTTGCTTTTTACTTGTAATATTATTACCTTACAAGTACGGTAATTTTACAAAAAAAATTTTCTTTGTGTGAGATGTATATACGTTTATCATTTTTAATCGCGTATCCCTCCCTACCAAAGAATTACATCATTTGAATGCATTATCGCACATTCGAGTAGTTTGTTTTCAAGGAAAACTGAATTTTTCGTTAGTAAAATCGGTAAAATTTGTTAATTTTATCATGATACCTTAAAGTATGGCATAAAAACCATTAATTCGATTAAATTTACTATTTAGTTTTGAATTATTTACTAAATGTGTAGTTACGATATAATTTTGAAAACCAGAATTAACGGCAAACCCTTATCATACGTACGGAAAAATTACCAAATAAATAGTTTAAACATCGAATTTTTTGGTTTATTACTAAAATTACGTCTTTTTTTTTTTACTTGTAATATTTATTACCTTACAAGAACGGTAATTTTAGTAGAATTTTTTTCTTCGAGTGAGATGTTCGTCTCAAATTCGAGTTGTTTGTTTTTCAAGGATAACTGAATAGTTTGGTAGTAAAAGTGGTAAAATTTGTTAATTTTATCATGATACTTTAAAGCATGGCATAAACACCATTTATTTGGTTAAATTTACTTTTTTATTTTTTACTAAATGTGAGGTAATAAAAACTATATATAATTTTAAAAACCAGAATTTACGTTAAACCCTTATCAAAGGAATGGAGAAATTACCAAATAAAAAGTTTAAACATCGAATTTTTTAGCTTTATTACCAGATCATATCGTTTTTTTTTTTTTTTTTTTTTTTCTTTTTTTAAACTTGTTACCATTACCGTACAAGTACGGTAATTTGACTAGAATTCTTTTCTTCGTGTGGGATGTATATGTGTTTATCATTATTAATCTGGTATCCCTCCCCACCAAAGAATTACAACATCTTTTGAATGCATAATCGCACATTTGAGTTGTTTGTTTTCCAAGGATAATTGAAGAGGACTACACCCTCTGCTCATCAAAACTTAGAGAGTGTTTGACAAGGTAGCTAGTGCATATCAGGCAAATACCAACTATAATAGGTAAGGATCTTGAACCCCTCTTGGGGGTGGCTTAGCCTATCTCGTTCCGGTTTCATGCGGCTATGAATGACAGGGGGATTTTTCTCAACCACCTTAATTAGGACAGGTAGACTTTACCCCCGGGTCGACACGTGGACGAGGAGGACTTAGAGATTTTTTTTTTTTCTTTCTTCAGCATTGTTTGAAGGGAAATCAAGTTTCATAAAGCAGATTTGTTTTTTTTTTTTTTTTTTTTGTACTAAGTCAGTTCTAAATTAATTGGATATTAATATCGTGAATATTCGTCATTAATTAGAATAATTTTTGTGTCGAATTAAATCATTATTGGCTCTCATTAAACTTATCCATTTTTATCATAGTTTAATAGTTGTATTGGATATTAATTATTAGTTTTATTAGCATTGTTTGCGTATGCACTAAGTTTGTCCTAAAATATTTATTAGCATTGTTTGCACATTCATCAAGTTTGTCCTAAAATATTTATTGCACTATAATGTCAAAATAGTATCACTGAATTGTTTACAGTAGTATTGAATATATATTGTACCAAAATTTTTATTTTTATAAAATGATTATTAGTTTTATTATTGGCTTTTTAATTGCGTAAAATGATAATTAGTTTTATCAGAATTGTTTGCGTATGCACCAAGTTTGCCCGAAAATATTTGTTGAACAATTTGTCCAACTGTGCCTAAATAGTAGTATTGAATTGTTCATAGTAGTATTGAATATTTATCGTACTAGCATTTTTATTGATATAAAATGATTAATAGTTTTATTATCATTGATTGCAAATACACCAACTTTGTCCAAAATATTTATTGATATAAGTAAATGAAAATGTTTACATGTAAGTATGTACCTTATATAAATCCCTAATTCTGAGCCGATCCGTACCAAATTTGGTGTAAATGCGTTCGAAGACTCGGTAAACGTAACCTTGAAACTTTCTCCGTCTTCTGGTTCACGCTCTACACCCCAAAGAAAGAGTTTCCCATAGGATTTGATACATATTTTATAATATGAGGTAATTTGATAGCTTGCTGGTTACAAAATGGAATATAAAATAATTTTAAAAGAAAACCATCATTCTTTTTTCACATGAATTCCAAAATTAAATGGAAGAATGTTCTAAGTTAAGAGCTAATACCGTCAAAAGTTAAGAGCGAACATTTACAGTTAAGAGCTGACATTTACAGTTAAGAGCTGACATTTACAGTTAAGAGCTGACACCGGATTTTTACATTGACAAAGTTCATATCAGAGCGAAATGTACTCAAATGAGCGATAGTGAAACTTTCGCACCTGGCCTTTTTTATTATCATGAGGACATGATGGCGTGGACATTCTTGATTGAGAATGTCCTCCCTTCTCTTAAATGATGCCGTAACAGGAAATTGAAATAGAGTAGATATAAATCATTCACTTTTACACTCATCCTAGAAATCATTCTGATAAGGAGGGGCTGAATGGGCCTCATCGGTCTAGAAACGTTAAAATAATTTTTTTTTTCTAAACGAACGGAATTATGATTGCATAAATGAACTAGATTTTTTTAAACAATGTATATCAGAGCCAAAAAAAAATACTAACTACTACCTTTGTGTGCTCCAAAAGTTCATTTTTTTTTATTAAAACAATGTGCACATTTTTGAAATAAAATATAGTGTAAAATTAAAAATACATGGTGTTCTGTAATGACCATCCCTAAATTTTTCTTTTTAAATCAACAAAAAATACAGATAGCACAAATGCAAAAAATACAGATGCACAAATTTATAATAAAACGGGAAAGAAAATGAAAGCGGTTTTGAAATGTCACTGAGAAAGATGGAGCTGAAAACTAGATAATGTATTTAATTTCAGGAGTAAGCAGAAAGGAGTTTATATGCAATTATTAGAAACATGTCCAAGTTTAATCCCTCAATCAAACTGATTTTGATTTTTTTCATACCGTATTTTTCTCTAGTGATTAGTCAGATTTCTACAGCATTTTTTGTACCTTTTTTGCCTAAATAACAATTTACAACTCCTAATGTGTGAATTTTTTGCTTTTATTTTTGATAGACTTCAAAAAAGAAAATCTATTAAAGGTGGTTCTTACAGAACACCTCGTATACAGTCGTAATTCTTCGTAGCATGTACTCTACGAATTGTTGATGCCTTATTTAGGGTCAGTTTAAACAGAATGGATTCTGATCAATTATGGACGAGTCTTTCAATTTCTTCCCACAAATGCTCAAGAAGTTAACTAGTGAGGAAGCCAGCGCAAGAGTCTCTTTAAAATACCTCAATCAATCTCTTAGAATACCAGCAGAATGGCTGGTCCTTGACTTATTAGACTGTTGAAGGACTATCTGTAGCACATGTATTAAATAAACATTGATATTTAGCTATGGTGCTTTATTCTAACTACCATAAATCCGAAATAATGGTCCTAAAGTAGTAAGTCAAAACTACACTAGTCCAGTATGACACTCCTTAGTGCAAAGGAATTAGTAAGAAAGTGTAGAAGCCTGTGTTAGTACAAAGTGGCTACAGTGCTTAAAACTTGCAGTAAATTTTAAAGTATTGTTGCTAGTTTCGACTACAACGTTGGTCCATAATTGACAAGACCTTTATTCATATAACTGTCATTTATATCTTCAGCCATGGCCAATACAAAAACTATTAATCACATTTAAAATAATAGTTTAAGATAATAAAGCTATTATACAACCAAAAGTCGAATTTAAATTTAATCTAAGGAATCATAATAACTATTTTTAAGAATTTAAACCAAAAATCAAATCGTTTAAAAACGGCGAAAGTTTCGTTTATGTTGTTGTAATAATGTTGATCGATAAAAAAGTGATAAGTGATGAGAAATACCCATTTTCACATAACAGAGGTTTAAATCATGTTGAACGACGAACACAAATTAATTACTCATAAAAAAATCACTCGTTATTAAGCTACAGAGGTTTAAATAAAATTTCAATAACCACTTTTAAGTAAGAAGTAAACAAGTTAACAGATAGTTTTCAGTAATCAGATAGTTTCAAGTAAACAGATAGTTTTCATGTCGCTGTAATTCAAATTCCGAATAACAACACAAACATTAAAATAAATTATATGAAAATAATTGTGATGATTTTACAGTAATTCTAACTCTGAATGACGACGAACAATTTTAAATGACTAGAAGTGCTCAAATTCCCACAACTGTGGTTCAAACGACAAATGCATAAGCTAATGAAATTTGTAAAAATATCACACAATATACAATGATACAATTGAATTTCCTACAAGTACAAATTAAATTTAATCTACCAAGAAAATTAGAAATTTTAATTAAAAATCGAATATAAAGGCTAATAAATAGTATTCAGGTTCTTTTGATAGATATCCTGCACTGCCATTCTAAATAATAACCTTCCTTCAAAAGATACCATGACACTCTCAAAATAAACTACACTTTTATCAATTTTGACCCAAGAAAAACACCAATAATTTGACGAAAGAAACAATCAATACAGAAGAATTTAGCAAATTCAATTTTAACAACTATGAAAAGTATCATTTAAATTTAATTTTAACCAAAATCAAATAACACTTAGATGTAAAGAAATTGTATTCGTATGTCCAGTTAAGAGCAGTCCAACTTTATAGCAAAAGCGTCTGGAAATTGACAAAACAACAAGAAAATCAACTTGACACGTTTCAAACAAAAGACCTAAGAAAAATATTAACTGGCCATATGAAATATCTAACAAAGAATTATACGAACTAACTGTAAGCCCACAACAGCAATTGTTAAAAATAAATAAATGAAAGCACAATAATTGTGACAGTAGGTTAGACACATTCTCAGTATGATGCCATCAAGTCCAACACGAATAGCGCTTACCTGGGCCCCGGAAGGTGAGTGGAAAAGAGGACGACCAAAACTAATCTGACTCCTAATGACCCCTAAGGAAAGAAATGCTTACGGATGGCAGTGCTGAGGAAGTGCTAGGGATGTAGCACTGAACAGAAAGGGGTGGTATGTCTTTCTCGTAACATCCCTCATGAGTGGCCCACTCAAATGCAAGGAGAATTAAGTAAATATGATGCCGAGATCCCAAATGATGACAAACAGAATAAACTCCCTTCATTCAAAACCTACCAGGAGAAAACTACACCCGTATCTATTTCCCCCCAGAAAAGAACAGTATTTATCGAAAAAAGCAATGAAGATAGAAAAATTCTGCAAATTTAAATTTAATATTCCCTACAAATGATACAAAATATACTTAATATACGAAGTAAAAAATGTATGATCAAAACTACCAGAACATGGTAAAATTTACCATGTTTCTGGCTATATGAGAACGTCGAAAGTCTCTAAATTTATACCGACGCGCTTAGTTAATGATTTTTATAAAATTAATAATAAAATATAGTGTTATTATTTACCATAAAATTTGCTAAATGTGATAAAATTTGTGGTAATTTTATTATGATACCTTAGAGCATGGTATAGAAATCAGTTATTTCGTTAAATTTAATTTTTAGTTTCGTATTTTTTACTAAATATATGTTAATGAGAATTATAATTTTAAAAAATATGGTTTTAGAATATGCGATAAAATTTGGTAAATGTGGTAAAATTTGGCCCATTTTTCATGATACCTTAGAGCATGGCATATAAATCATTCATTCGGTTAAATTTACTTATCAGTTTACTTATCAGAACAGCATTTTTTTATTAAAGGTGCACTAATAAGAACTATAATTTTGAAAAACAGAAATTTTAGTGAACACTTATCATATGAAGGGAAAAATTACGAAATGAATAAATTAAATACCTCTTATTTTGGTTTTATTAACTAGAATTATGCTATTGTTTTTTGTTTTTTTACTGGAAATGTCATTACCATCCATTACAACAATTTTACCAGAATATTTTTGTCTGCGTAAAAATAAAGTACAGAATCATTTTTCACCTTAATTTTAACAAAAAATCAACTAATTAAAATGTCAAACAATAATATCCACGTTCTTGTGATTGAAATCCCAAATGATGACAAACTAATTTATTAATTACCCCCTTCCTTCAAAAGCTACCTTGTCATTCTCGAACGAAACTACACCCATATTCATTTTTCCTCAAGACAACACCAATAATTTGACGAAAAGGAACAATCAGTATGAAAAAAGTTCGACAGCTAACTTTCATTGAGGGATCAAAGACCCATTGGAAACGCCAGCTGACGAACTTCTTGATATGGGCATTGACTTAAGACGGATTTTAAGGAATACCCCCATTAACACTCACTTAAGAAACCGGCAGATGTGAACCCCATTTAAGATAAATTCCTTCTATCAGATTTTGCCTTGATTTCTTATTAGATGACCTGGATTTAATAACTCGGGAAGGACCTTTCTTTTTTTCTTTGAGAGATGCACCTGGTAAGTTTTATTCAGATTATCATCTGATAGAAAAAGAACAAATTTCCATGAGTTTTAGGAAAAACGGAATTTTTTATTTTTATCAATGTTCCTTAAAAAAATTTTTTATCAATGATGATTCTTTAAAAATAATTATGCATTTAACGGTACGATTTTAAAATATTTTGGGATGTATAATTTTATATTCCAAACAGATATTTTGATGAATCTTCTAAAATTATTTTTCAAGAAACTCAATGAGATTGAAAAGGACTAATATTTGAATTTTTAAATCAACTCAACACAAAATATTCTAATTTATATTTGTCTAAAAAAATAATAAAATAATCTTTTCAAATTGCATTTTTGCTATTTATTTAAGTCTTTACTTGCACAAAAAATGACTCCTTACATTTTGCATCAAATAACCTAATAACAAAAATCGGGGCAGCCTGGTTGGTAGGACGCAGGACTTGTGTTGAACATATTCGTTCCTGTGTTGTTCGTGAGAACGGGAGATCCCGCCGTGTCCTCGTGTGTTAAATGGATCCCCCGTGTGTTAAATGGTAATTGGTGCACGCTAAATCTATCCGGGTCACAAAGTCCTCCAAGTTCCCATAAGAAATAAATGCCTCAGGGGGTACTGAACTGCAGATTGACAGTTCTCTGGTTCAGATCAAAATTACGATCTGTAGATGAATGAATGGATGTATGAATAGGCCCATCCTGTAAAACGGGCTGTGACGTGCGTGTGTAGCTGAAAGCGTATTATTGGAAATGGATGGAGCCACTGAAAAGCAAAAAACGCACCCTCTGCCTTAAAAATTTTACTATTAAATCATCTTTATGATTATACCTGAGCAATGGCTCATACTAATTTTCTAATTTCAATTCTAGGAACAAAGACCTCAAGGTTACACCAGAGGGATCTGCAACTCATGATGAAGAGGTAAAGGGCCCTATGGCCTCAGGCACCTCGGCCAAACTACAGGATTAGGATTAGGATCTGCCTTAAAATTCGCTTAGTTTCCCAAGTTAGTTGCTGGCATTATCAAGTCGCAATAGAAACAACAAGACAAAAACCATTAAGAGATGATTGTTCTTCAAGCAATTTTTTTTAATAAAATATTTCACTAATTTGTGAATAGATTTGTGATTGTCTAACATTTAATAAGAACTAAATTTTAATTTTTTGTTTTTAATTTATATAATTTGGCCCCCATTCCACAAAAAGAATACTCCAATCAGCTATGAATTAAAGTTTTCCAAAATGTTATTGTTAATTGTCAAAATCCATCCATATGCCAAAATCACTGTTAATTACTTATTCGATATTTATGTAAATAAGAACCTATCTTTCATATTAAATAAAAATGAGACAAATATGAGAAGTGAAACTTAGGATTTACGCTATCTATCATAATTTGATTTTTATTAAAATAAGACGAATATATTTAATCATGACGATTTAAAACTGCAAAAATCACGTGATTTGAAAAGGAAAAGAGAAAAATTTAACAATTAGTTTTCTTTTACCTCACTAAAAACATGAAAAAAAAATTTAATAATCGATAATCAATGATTACGGTAGAAAGTAAAAGTCAATCATAATTATTTTATAAATTTTCACTATCAATTATAATTTATTTACAATGTTCAAATTACTTTTAAAAATTTACTTTGCAAATGAATATTATTTTTTGTTAATTCGCCTTTGTATAATAGTTTATAATTTATATAATAGTTCACAATTGAAAGTTTAGCAAAAATTTTCAAAAAAAAAAAAAAAACATTTAAAAATATTATCTATAGGATTGTAGCCTAAAGATTATACAATCAGGAATAACAGGCATATAGGTTTTAAAAATTAATTAAAATTTTTAATTTTTTAAACCTATGCATTTCTAGTCTGTGAAAATATGTAAAAAGAATCCATAATGCTTACATATATGTATTCGGTTTAATTAGAGAATTCTAAGATACAATTTTATCGCAAAGTTATGCATGACAGTAATTAACTATACTAAAATGACAAGCTTTAATTAAGGTTCAATTTAAATTTTCGTAACGTTAATATTTATTTTATCAACCGAAACTGTATTAAAAAAATCCATGTAATATATGGAAATAAGAAGTTGTCAAAATATTTGGGACGAGTCATTTTTCTTATTATGCGTATAAGTATCATTTTCATGCATAATCTTTTATTTATTACATTTTTATCATATTATTACATAAATTATTTATAAAGTTATTAATTTATAATATAAAAATATGTAATTTGATAGCATGTTTCCAACGAAAAAAATCAATAACAAACCTTTGGGGAACTATTTCCAATGATTAATTAATACCGATCATTAAATTTGATGTGAAAATTATGATTAATTCACACATATTTGTGATAGTATCAATTTAGCAACCAATGCAAATTTTGATAATTTTAGGCAAATTGATAGTTAAGAAAGCTTTTTAAACGGCGTTATGGAACTAACATATATTAACATAGTAAGATATCTTAATTGAGTGCAATTTTCGGTTTTTCATAGTAAGGTCAAGAAAAAAAAAAGAAAAAAGAATTGCATCGTATTAGCATTGATATTTTTCTGAGTGGTTCCAATTTAAGATGAGAAAAACTATATATATATTACACTTATATCATTTTTCGAAATTTTTTTTAAAATTTTATAACCGTTGTTGAACACCTGACCCAATTTTGGGTTCGCAGCTACTAATGCTCAACTCCGTAGCCTTGTAATTTTGAGCCTAATCCAGAAGACAAGGGAACTCCTGGATAAAGTATTGGGAAAAATTTTGCCTTCAAGGAGGACTTTCTGAGGGAACTAACCCGCATTTACGTTACATGGAGAGGGAAACCACGAAGATTTCCCACAGTTAGCCTAATGGCAAGGGAACTCCTACCCATGATCAGTCTACCACTGAGAATTTTTCCCGTCAGCACTGTGGTCGGTGCAAGCCGGTTACGAATTCGTATCGATCAGCGATAGTTGGGATACGAACCCGTATACCTCGAACATAGGCGAACGCTCTATCCCCTGTGCCATCACGGCTCCAAAAGCTTCCGATGTCGGGTATAGAACCTCAGCCGTGTGAGTGAAAGCCACGAATCCTAACCACTAGACCACATGGGATCTCAAGTGTTTGTATACAGGAAATAAATATTAAAAGGTCTTTACAAGGTTTATTAACTTAGGTTGGTTTATATGATTATGGCTTATTAACTGCTTTATATGGTTTATTAACTTAACTATTATTAGAAGATTGTAATACATATTTGGCACACATTTTAATATAATTAATATCCCTTTAAAGTTTCAGGACACCTTAAATCTAAAGTTTTAAATAATGTTTTTAAAGTAATAAATATCAATCATTATCTCTTATTAATAACTAGTAAAAAAAGAATGTTTCAAATATAAAAGTTTAATAAACTTCAACATGTTTATTTGATTATTCTTTTCTTTAAATGTTTTTAACTAAAAGAATTTTATTATTAACAATATGCGATAAATGCAATTTTGGGAACGGTTAATTAAGGCTGTTCAATGATTTAAATTCACATATTATAATGAAAATTGCTTCAGAAAAATCAAATTAATATTCAACAGTAATTAATATTCAACAACTAAAAACTTAAATTGCTAAGTCGTATGAAATCCTTAAATTTTAAAATTGCTTCAATCAATTCTTAAAATAATTGAAGAAAGTAAACTTCTTACTGGTTCAATAAAATTATTTTTAAGTCGAGTGTTATGTATTCATGTTTAATGTTGTCTTATCAAGAAAAAAGAATAATCTGAAAAACAGGTATTAAAAACAATGGCAACAAATTAAACAATCGTATTTGCACACATCGATATTTTACTGGAAAGTTTTTGAACATCTGAAAAAATTTAGCATCTACGACTTTTGATAACTTTTTTTAGGAAAACATAAGGATAACATAGCCGGCAGGAAAAATAAGATTTGTAAGTATAAATAAAGAATTATATTTTTATTCGAGAAAAAAAGTTATAAAATTACCGTACTCTATAGTAATGACATTTCTCGTAAAAAAAAAAAAAACTACAATTCTGGTTAATAAAATCAAAATATACGATATTTGAATTATGGTAATATTTAAGTGAAAGGTACTGGTGAAATAGGAATTATTCTTGTCGCATTTAATTGGCTAAATATTAATAGCCTATTTAATACAAAGTTAGTTTCTATCCTCTTTACTAAATGATAAAAAATATTGGTTGCGATCATTTATTGCCATGTAATTTCTATGTTCTTGACCGATTGATTTGACAGATTACTGATATAAACTGTTATAAATTCATGCATGTTTATATAGATTCAATTCAATTCGCTTACAAAGTTCTCGAGATATGGTGAAATACTCAAAAAGTAAAATTAACATTATGGAGTTCAAGCTTTGGGCGGCTCCCCTTTGGACGGCTCTCTGTTGAGACCGTACTTACAAGATTGTTGCTACCCCCCTATGTTTTGGGGTTCAGAAATTCAAATCCATTGAGAGAAGGGTATGATTATTCAGATAAAGTATGTTTTTGTGTCTGATTCCGTAACTGGAAATATTGTCTCCTCGAGTTAATTAGCATATTTAAGGTCACCCCCTTGAACTGTTAAGATTGAGACCTGGAAGGTGAAAACCTGATCATTAGATCAAAAGTCATTCATGGTAAGCCGTTTATTTATTTATTTTTTTATTTTTTTTGCTCACTGTACCTATTACCAAAATTAATTATACATCACTGGCTTTAATAATAGAATGGCTATTTTTTAACGCTTGTCATTAATGAATTAATTTAATTTCTGCATTAATTTTTCTCTTCAGAGCGCAGCTTACTTTTTTTTATTTTTTATTTCGAGAAATACCTTTTACCAAAATCGTCTGCAGTTTCTTTTTTATCAATGGCTCTAAAATGGCGTTATAATGGCGCTAGTTCTAAACCAATGAGAAAATTATTTTTTTAAAAAATGTCTCTCCTGAAAGATCTAATCGGAAATTTTTTGACATTTTTTAGGGACGGGAGGCAAAAATTGTCCCTTTTACCCGCTGTCCGAATTTCAGGATGATAGAACTAATGGTTCTTTGAGTTGTGACAGACACACACAATTCTTCATTTTATTATCATCGATTTTTAACTTGCTGATGAATCCTTCCATTTAACATACTAAGTTTTCATATCATTTCATTTTAAAATTTATCTTTAACGTTTAACATAAAAGAAGCAATAGCAAATCCCTCTTTTGAGTTCTTTTAAAAAAACGTGCTTTTTTAACCCTTACAGTTTTTCCTTTCGTAGAACTCATCTTAATTACAGTATGTGTCCCAGGTGCATTGCTTAGAAGGTCCTATCATTAATTTCATTATTCAAAAATGCTCAAGACATCAATCATGGCATTCGCGGGAAATCCTGTCAGTGTCTTGTCATCGATCAAAAAACCCGTGCTATCTTCATCAAACTAGTTATTTTTTTCCTTCTACCTTAAAACTTATTTTTATTCTCGGTTTACGAACGCCAGACGCAAGTTCTAGACATTCACTACACCAAGCTTACCCGTTAACTAATGACGAGAGACCAAAGAAAAAAAATTAAACCCGAGAAGTAATAATAAGGGTCATAGAAGAATTGAAGTTGAATCTTCGCAGACTTGAATGCAAAGTGGTATTTTGTATAAAGTGATATTTACATTGTAAATTATTATAATAAATATTTGTTTCAAATGAAGTTCCAGGGTCAGGTATTTTTTTAAAACTTTAATTTATTCATAGTTCAATTTATTTTGATTCTACTTACACGTAGACAGAATTTATTATCGGAATCTTGGGAACTAGGTTTACTATAAGCAAGTATTTTGTATAGATTGATATTTATATTTTAAATCTTTATAATAAAGGATTTTTTCGAATGGAGCTCCAGGATTAAATATTTTTAAAAACTTTAAATTGTTCGTAGTTAAATGTATTCTACCTATATGGAGACAGAATTTAACATCTAAATTTCTGGAACCAGGTTTTAAAGTTAATTAATAATGAGCAATCCAAATAAATTAACACATAAAATAAAATAAAAAATTGCAAACTTGAATGCAATAGAGCGGCAATTATCCGTTCGACTGCAATTATACAATAGAGCGCCGATTATCCGGACCAATCGGGACCAAGGCTGATTCGGATAACGAAAAATCCGGTTAATTGGACAAATTTATTAAATGACTATAGGAATTTTTTAAATTAACTTCCCTTCGCAATTTTCTCAGGCTTAGGATTAGCAACTTTAGTAGTGCCTATTATGACATATTGCAAAATACCATGTTCAAAAGTTTAAATTTTTTCTAAATGTTATTGAAAAACTTTTACCTTTTTCCAAGTTACTTATAACCCACATTGAAACTGTGTGGAACGAATGTGAGGTACTTTTAAAGATCACCAAGGGGACAAAAGAAACCTTTTATCGACCACTATGGAATATTTTGAAAATAAAGAAGCATCTTCGTTAGAAACAAAAGAATTTTTCGGAAAAGGTGGGGAAAACACACGATTCTTGAACGATCCGGATAATTGAACAATCCGGTAAATCGGCTGTCAGATAATCGACGTTTCACTGTATTTAGTAAAAAGAGAATGATATTTGCATTATAAATAATAGTAAGGATTTGTTTCGAATGAAGTTCTTATTGGTTAACTATTCTTTAACTTCGTGCCATTTAACATAGTTTTAGCATGTGTATAATTCTGCAAGCACCAACAACAACCCAAGAGCAACGAAACAACAGCTTACGAAATAAAATTTCATAATCCAATTTAACTGTAAGCGCTAAAATTTCCTGTCTAAGCAACATCATTCTTTTTTTCCAGAAAACTGCAGAGTAGTGGATGCGGGAAGGAAAGAAATAATATTTCCGATTGCTTTTTCAGAACAAAAGATGCAACGACTCAATATTACGCTACTATGAAATTAATCACTAACTACGTAGTGATTGATTTCGCAGTACCCGGCACTTTTTACCATACTTATACGTACAACTTTTTACCGTACTTATACGTAGTACCGGGTACTTTTTATCATACTTATACTTACCACTTTTTACCATACTTATACGCAGTAACCGGTATTTTTTAAAATATTATGATAGTTTTGATTAAAAAAATTTCTCAGTGTACTATGTTTTCGTAACTTGAGATGGTTTACAAACGAAATATAGATAGTTTGCCAACAGTTTACGAAATAAAATTTCATGATCCAATTTAACTATAAGCGTTAATATTTCCTGTCTAAGCAACATCATTCTTTTTTTCCAGAAAACTGCAGAGTATTAGATGCGGGAAGGAAAGAAATAATATTTCCGATTGCTTTTCCAGAACAAAGGATGCAACGTCCTAATATCACACTACTATGAAATTAATCACTAACTACGTAGTGATTGATTTTATAGTAGAAGGTACTTTTTACCATACTTATACGGTACTTTTTACCCTATTATGATAGTTTTGACCATATTTTTTTCTCAGTGTACCACGTTTTCTTAACGTGAGATGGTTTACGAACGAAATATAAATAATTTGCCAACAGTTAACGAAATAAAATTTTATGATCGAATTTAATAATAAGCGTTAAAATTTCCTGTCTAAGCAGCAGCATTGTTTTCTCCAGAAAACTGCAGAGCAATAAATGCGGGAAGGAAATAAAATAATATTTCCGATTGCTTTTCCAGAACAAAAGATACAACGTCCTAATATCACGCTACTATGAAATCAATCACTAGCTACATAGAGATTGATTTCATAGTACAAGGTACTTTTTACCAGACTTATAAGTAGTACCCGGTATTTTTTGCCATCTTTTTCTCTCAATGTACTATGTTTTATTAACGTGAGATTTGCAGAAGAAATATAAATAATTTGCCAACAGTTTACGAAATAAAATTTTATGATCCAATTAAACTATAAGCGTTAAAATTTCCTGTCTCAGCAACAGCATTTTTTTCTCCAGAAAACTGCAGAGTATTAAATGCGGGAAGGAAATAAATAATATTTCCGATTGCTTTTCCAGAACAAAAAAGATGCAACGTCTTAATATCACGCTACTCTGAAATCAATCACTAACTACGTAGATTAAAGACCCCCAGAAACATTACGCAGAGTGTCCAAGCGCATACTAATTCGCGCCATCGTCCCCAATCAGGTATGCTTTTCCACAAACTTGTGCGTGAAGATTTGGTGTTTTGGAGAATCAAATGGCAGCCTTTACCACTCGCTTCTGCATACGTGTCATTAACTCTGCATTAACATGGGGTGATCGGGTATGGTGATCACGGAATTACAGTAAATTAGGCCGTTAAATGAATGAAAAGATATTAAGTTTGTTTTTTGATTAGTGTTAGATTTAAACTGATTGTTCGGAATTAATGTAAAAAAGTTATAAAATCGTGGTAATAAGGGAGGGTGTTTTTGCTGTGAATTTTTTTGACGTGACGATAACGGATTGGGTGCTTGCCAAGCAAGCTACCGAATTTCGAGAAAGAGAATCCATTTTGGACATGCATCCGATAAATATGGTAAATACGATGACCTCAGGGTTTTAAATCATTACAAACACCTTAAATGTAATATGCAGTGCTCACAGTATCTGTTTTTAATTATTTTATTTAGATTTGAAGAACTATAAAAAACGAAAAACTTATAATAGCCATTTTTTGAACATTTTTATAAACAAAAGCAATTTAATAAAATTCAATTAGAAATACTATTGTATGAACCGTTTTCTAGTTTAAAAGATAATACTTCCTATAAAATGTGGTTTTTTAAAATAAACTTTTTTATAAAATTTTTTAATGTTCTAAAAATTATTCTGGTAGAAATATTTTGTGAAACAGAAGGAAAAAAAAATATTGACATGATGGAAAAGGAAATATCCAATCAAATCTTATCCTAAAATTAAAAGAATTGATAAAATAATTTTTTTAAAAAAAGTACTTTTATTTGAAAATTTTACTTGGTTGAAAAATTTTTATTCGCAAAAATTATTTATTTTTAAAAAGCAGTTCCTATTCAAAACTATTTATGCCTGTAAAAATTGTTTATCTTTGAAAGGCAGTTTATTTTTACAAACTTTTTCTTCCTCTTCTTTTTTTTTTTTTATGCAAAAGCTATTTTTAAAAGGGAATTGTTTTCCAAAATAAACTATAGATTTTTGTATTAACTGTTTATGTCTGAAATGCTGTTAGTTTTTACTAATTACTTATTTTTGTAAAAACTGCTGAAGTTTGAAAAACAATTTCTTCTCACAATCTATTGGTTTCTAAGGAGAAGGAAATTTTTCATTTAAAAAAAATAGCTTCGATTCAAAAAGCATTTTGAAAAACTGCTTGGTCACTTAGTTCTTTCATTAAGCATAAAATAGCCCTTATCTAATATCATATAAGGATAAAATTTCCGTTATTTATGTTTTAAAAAAAAGACAGAAAAAAAAGACTGAATTTACTAATGAGTATAAACAGTAACAGTTCCGGTGGACTAGTTAATAGGCTAAGACCTAGTACTTACATACCCTTTGGCACACCTGTGTTCTTAAGAATAAAACAGGAAAAAAATTGAGGAAGGGGGGATTAAATACAGGGGGGCGAGTTGAGTTGTTCACCGACCTGTGATGTAACAAAAGACTTAAGAAAATGTATTCCATGTCCTTTCTTTAAGTCCAAGATTGAGAAGATCGTAAAAATGATGGGATGAAGGTACTAATTATTAATGATTTATTGTTGCCTTTTCAAGATCGAAGCCTTCAAAAGTGAATGCAGGGAGGGAACAGATAAATATTGCAACATTTCTAATGTTACTGAGTCTGTTTAAAACAAGTAGAAAGAAATTGATCATACTTTCCCCACATGCAACCTTCAACATTTTTCAAAATATTTACGAATCAGTTATAATTGGTGGTAGAAAACAGAAAAGTTCAAAATATTAACCTGGATTGTTATTAAATGTATATTTGTAAGAATAATATTTTCTCAGTGAGTGAGTACAATAAAATTATCGTGTTATGTGTGTAAAGCATCTTGCCTATTGTAATAAATACGACCAAATCGTATTTTATTCCAAGCATGCGCTTACCCAACCATCTGTTACCGATAAAGCTCGGAAACTGTTAACCCTTTAACGCAGAAGGGACACCTCTGTCCCTTTTATATATTTTTTTCCTGGCTCTCAAATTGCAAGCAAAAATATATTTTGGTATTTTTAAGTATTAAAAACAGTCTAATAGTTACTTAAAAAAATCAATCTAGATTAACGGAACACAGAGATAAAAGAAAACTCTGGAAACATTACTGTAACGCATGGCAATATTTCTGGTTAAAAAAATATCTCGCATAATTCTGGTTAATAAAACCAAAAATTTACCGTATTCAAGCAATATCATGAAAAAATTTCCAAATTTGACCAAGTTTAATCACATATGATAAAACTACACATTATGATTAATTTTACCTATATCCTTAACACAATTCTTCAGTAAAAATTGAGGGCTTTTCCGGTGCTCCCATAAAGCCAGAAAGAGTATAAATTTCACCATATTCTGGAAGTTTTGACTTTTTTTCCCTCAGTCTATGTGTTACTGGCGAAGTTCGAAATCCAGCATTGTATAGAATGCCTTGGCATTGTATATAATGCCTAAAACCAGCAGGCACTGCATGAAACGATTTATATTTCACACATTTCCTAGGCATTCTATAGAATGCCAAATGAGAAATCGGCAGAGTATAAAATGCATCTCCGATTCGTTTCGTAATATAATGAAATATAATTCAAAATGTCATTCAAGCCAATATTTTAACCAGGCTTAAACAAATTAAATAAAGCTGATTGAAAATCAAAAGCTCATTTTAATTAGCAATTAAACGTGTCAAGTAAATTTAAAAATTAATTTTTACTCTTAAATGTAAATACTCATTTACTTGGTTATAATATTTTTCAGTTCCTTAATAGTGTAATTGTGCTATATTAGCATGCTTTTATCATTTACTTTTATCACAAAATAAACATACTCTTTATTGTTCAACAGACAACCTAATCAATCATTAATGCTTGCTGTTGTTGTTGTTCATTTACGTCGCACTAGAGCTGCACAATGGGCTATTGGCGACGGTCTGGGAAACATCCCTGAGGATGTTCCGAAGACATGCCATCACAATTTTGATCCTCAGCAGAGGGGATGGCACCCCCGCTTTGGTAGCCCGACGACCTGCACGTGAAGTCGAGCACTTTACGGTACAACAGTTTAACGAGGACTAATACCGCACACCCTCGGTCCCTACGCAGGCTGATCCAAGTGGTCACACACCCGCACACTGACCGTAACCAGTGATGCTTGACTTCAGTGATCTGCTGGGAGCCGTGTCTTAACGATCAGTCCACTGCGGGACCATTTTTGCTTGCAATAAATAATTTAAAACATAACTATTATCATTTTTAGTGTTTGTTTTATCATTTTCAAATATATAAATATTAAAATTATCCGCATTTGTTAAACCGGTGAAAATTTTAAATATTGCTAATGATAATTCAACAAAAAATTGAAATTGGTTTATAAGATTCCCACGTGCGGGTGGTGATATTCTATGAAGGTATGTTTGATAGATTTTCAATGTCAGCAACTCAACACATAAACGTACACAAACAAATTTAGAATTTTATTATGTCTAAAAATATATTATATTATGAAATCATCACTTAATAAATGGAAAGTGGAAACTTGTTGCTGCAGTATTAACAGGGATGGGCGTCAGCATCTCCCTTTTTATTAGTGAGTTGGTCAGTCAGTAGGGATATGAATAATATGAATCTGAAATTAATTTTAAAAAAAATATTTTTATTTATGACAGTGAAAATATATTCAATGTACAAGAAATATGTAGAGTTTGCAAAACAAAATTGACCACTCTGAATAACTTTTGATCTTACGGCCGGATTTTCACGTATTAAGACGGAATTTTAGTGGTTTGAGAGAGTGAGACCTCAAATATGCTAATTAATCAGAACGAACGTTATTTTAAGTTACGAACTCAGAAACGTATTATCTCTGAACAAGCGTTCAATTTTTTTTGACGGCCTACAGCAGGGGTGGCGAACCTTTATACACCAACGTGCCATTTTCTCTAAAAAATTGCTTAATGAGGTCATAGACGTGCCGTCAAATAATTTTGACTTCGTGATTATTGGGAAAATAATAATACTAAATACTATCAACTCAGAACTCTTTATTTACATTGAAAAAAAAATACATTTTGCAATGTCTCAGTTATACAAGTAATTCAACTTAAAGTAACATGTGACTTGTTGCAGATTAGATGACCAATAACTTATATTAGGTTCTAAGATGTTAGTTTAAGCAGGACTGTTGATTTTTTTTTTGCTAGTTATTTGCTGTCAGCTTGTTTTTTACGGTTATTAATTGTTTTTAGCATTAATTTTTAATTTTTTTATTAATAATTGTTTAATATTTTGTTTGTTTTTTGTGAATTTTAATTTAATTGTTACATATGCTTCATAGCGTAATAACATTTGTGTAATAACAATTCATAGTGTAACAACAATTGTGATCGGTGGAGTGCCCAAAATATTGTGTCGCGTGCCATAAATGGCACGGGCCCCATTGGTTCGCCATCCCTGGCCTGCAGTATATAGAGGTACAATATATGACCTTCAGTATATGATCTACAGTACATAGAGGATAGCCTCAATCAGGAGGCCCCCAGGAGAGCAGTCCAAACCTAGGTTCTCTTAATGTTAATTTTATTTTTACGTATTTTGCCATATCTCAAGAAATTTTTAAGCGAATTGAATTTTTTTTTTGTTGCCTATAATCATTAAATTCGTTTGCCCAAAGATAATTCC
The DNA here is from genome assembly GCF_982258835.1 of Parasteatoda tepidariorum. Classification (NCBI taxonomy): domain Eukaryota; kingdom Metazoa; phylum Arthropoda; class Arachnida; order Araneae; family Theridiidae; genus Parasteatoda; species Parasteatoda tepidariorum. The sequence goes on from NC_141758.1 coordinate 91,597,321, forward strand.
ATGCAAAATTGAACTAATAGCAAATATTTATTATTTCTCATTATTTTTATTAATAATGGTGAAAAGAATTTTTGAATTCTAAGGTATACAATTTTTTACAATAATTTTAACGACTGTAATTTTGTATGGCAAAATACAAAATTTGAGCGAAATTGTTTGGATAATTGATGAGAAATCAAATTTTCAAAAAGTGGTTTAGAAGATGTTCGCAGTTTTAAAAAAATATCTAACATTCAGCAATTTCAAACACAAATTTTTCTTGCGTTTATAATTGGGAGAAGTAGATATTTTTAAAATATATATATATATATATATATATATATATATATATATATATATATATATTTTCTAGTGCCTGCCTGTGTTAACATCCGTCAATTCAGGCATCTACAGGGCTATTTTGTTGACCTCTCTTTCAGGGGCACCATATTAGGTGGACCTTAGGTATTCTTTGGCCAAGAGGTGGGCCAACGTCGCTCCCACAGTATGGACAGATAGTACAGAGAAGGAAAGAACATCCATGCTTTGCCCGGGATTCGAACCCAGAACCTTTCTGTTGCAAGGACAGTTCCCTGCCCCCTACACAGGCCGGTCTCCTCACTGAAATATATTTTAAAAGCGATGATATTTGAAAATCTTGATTATGAAATACTCTTAATAATTTAGCAAGTTTTAAGCAAATGAAATAAATGTGTAACAATGAGATAAGTTGCATTTTAAACGGAAGTAAGCAACAAAATTAAGTATCATTCGCAGAATGCATTTCCTGAAAACGTTATAAGTTCCATGAAGCAAAATTTTCATTAAAAGACCCTTAGTTACAGTTTTTTGGCTGATGATTCTTAATATGTTACATAAAATGTTAATAAATTTTAAAAAAAATTACACCAACAAAATTTAATTAATAAGTGTGCGACGACAAAAGTTAGAGTTATAAGAAACTACAAGTTGCGAGAAAAATTAATAGTATATGGTAAATGTGAATTGTAAATAAATTGGTGGTAAATGTTACTTACGGATCCAATATCTTTTGGGGTTGGCAGAGTTCTACGATGAACTTGATTATCTAATGGATTATAATATAAAGCGTCAGTGGCTACCACAAAACATAAAATTGTAAGAGTCAAGAACAATATGTATCGAAGCATTGTCTTCATTTTTTCTTTCTAAATACCACAGCAATGATCTGTAAAAATGTAAACTAATGTAGCTCTTAGCAACAACAAACATTGAAAAGTGATTAAGCAATAAAATGCCTAAAGTATGAATAACAAGTAAGTTGATGATTATTCAAATAAATTATAATAATATTTTTAAATAAGCTGTCAAGAGAACTCCTCCTGACACCCGTCTCGCGTCGTGGCTGGTACTATGGTTACGAGGAGAGGTCACTTCGAATAGGGGTGTGTGGTGAATAGTTTTGTCTTTATCTTAGCATAGGTCCTCGTGAGTAAGCCAATCGACACCTTCTTTCCTCCATTTCCCCCCCATTAGAAATGTGTTCCCACTTGTTACCATAGCAGCAAACAGCCCCAGACTTTCGGTCTGGGGGAGTTCTCCTCAAAGTCGCGCTATATTGTTTGTTTGTTGTTTATTTACGTAGCACTAGAGCTGCACAATGGGCTATTGGCGATTGTGTGGGAAACATCCCTGAGGATGATCCGAAGGCATGTCGTTACAATTCTGATCCTCTGCTAAGGGGATGGCTCCCCGCTTCGGCAGTCCGAAGAGCTGCACGCGAAGTCGAACACTCCGCGGTAGATGAGTTTAACGAGGACCGATACCGCATACCCTTTTTCCCTTCGTAGCCTGATCAAAGTGGTCAACACTGACCGCAGTCAATAATGCTTGACTTCGTTGTTCTACTGGGAACCGTGTCTTACTATCAGTTCATTGAGGGCCTGACTACAATTGATGCAAACACGATAATAGAAATGATAGAATGAATACTAATTGAATTGATAAAATAAATAATAATATAATTGATGAAATAAATACTACTACTATTGATAAAATAAATAATAATAGAATTGATAAAAAGTTTTATACGATTGATGAACTAAATAATAATACTATTGTAAAAAAATAGTAATATGATTGATAAAATATATAACTCTAAAATTGTTTGAATAAATTAGATTATAAGATTGCTTTAATAAGAATGCTAGACTTAGCAATCTTATTGTAGCAATCGATTATCTTATTATAATCTAAATATCGATATTTTAATCGATATATTATCGATATATTAATCGCAATCTATCTTATTATAGCAATCTATCTTGTTATTGCAATAATAAGATTGCTAGACTTAGTGATAATCGTTTACTTCTGATAGAAGTAAATGATTCAGCTGATTGCCTTAACTGCCATCGAATTCATATGGTTGGTGACCTCCTCAAAAACTGCCCTAATGTTTCAACCTTTTTTACTGGTCCCTTACTCTATGGAAACTTATTCTTAAGCCATGCTTTTATCATATCTCTTCATTTTCTAGGGCTATTTGTTGACAATCGACGTCATCGTAACAGCGGATGTTGGAAAAAAGAAAAAAAATATTAAAGGATAATACGATTGGTAAAATTAATAATAATTGGACTTATAAAAATAAGTAATGGTTGTATTGCCGAAAATGTCATTTAATATATCTAATACAATACAAATACAAATTGTCATTGTCTAATACATTACAAATGCAAATAAAGTTATATATTAGAGTCTAAAAATAGCTGTGCCAATTTGCTTATATGTTTTTAAAATTATAATATTAAGATGGTTAGAATAAATGGTAATAAATAAGATGGCTCAATTATACAAGAAACGAATGAAATAAAAATAAAAATATGACCACCGAAGTCGACGTCTTCAGGGGGTACCGGCCTCGGTAGCCATTAAAAACAAAACCATTTCTATTTGAGGAATAAGCAAATGCTTGAAAAATCTCCCTCAGTACCCCGATGGTTCTGTATAGAGGTCCAGGAAAAACAGGATACATTCAAAATAATTAACAAATTAAGAAAAGAAAATCAATCAAAATCATCAGAAAAACTCACTAAGTCACAGGTCAAGCATCAACTTCAAAAGCAAGTAGAGGAAAAGAAAACACTAAAAACTGAAAAACCAACGCCCCCTATTATAATGCGCAGAAGAAGTTTAAAATGAAATGGAAAAGGTCAGGAGAAAGTACCCCGATGGTTTACGTAGACAAATAGAATACTTAACTGGGGCTGCTCAGTTAAGACTAGAATTGCGCCCTGTTAAAAGAAAAAATTATATAAAAACTTAGAAACCATCAATCATTTTTTGATCAAGATGGTTAGAATAAATGGTAATAAATAAGATGGCTCAATTATATATGTTTTTGAAATTATAATATTAAGATGGTTAGAATAAATAGTAATAAATAAGATGGCTCAATTATATATGTTTTTGAAATTATAATATTAAGATGGTTAGAATAAATGGTAATAAATAAGATGGCTCAATTATATATGTTTTTAAAATTATAATATTAAGATGGTTAGAATAAATGGTAATAAATAAGATGGCTCAATTATATATGTTTTTAAAATTATAATATTAAGATGGTTAGAATAAATGGTAATAAATAAGATGGCTCAATTATATATGTTTTTAAAATTATAATATTAAGATGGTTAGAATAAATGGTAATAAATAAGATGGCTCAATTATAAATGTTTTTAAAATTATAATATTAAGATGGTTAGAATAAATGGTAATAAATAAGATGGCTCAATTATATATGTTTTTAAAATTATAATATTAAGATGGTTAAAATAAATAGTAATAAATAAGATTTCCAATTATAACGTAATTAAAATAATTAATAATTTTGATAATATGAAAAGTAAAGGAACTTGAAAATTATAGTATGAGGGATAAAATAATCACAATGATTGATAAAAAGTTAATGATGATATAATAAATTTACGTTCCTCTGTTTAAATTCACGCGAAGGATATTATTGTAATAGAAGTAATTTCTTCCGTAAGATTCGATAAACCATGCCCAAAATTCTTGCGGTCAAAGTTTGGGGCACTATAGATAGTTTGAAAACATTTGAGGGGATTTGGTTTTTTTTCTTCTTTTTACATGTAAAAGCAACAGTCTGTCTGAATGTAAGTTTACTAATAGCTTGAGAATGGGATCACAGATTTGAATCGTTTTTTTTTTTCTTCCTGCAGCTAGCAAATTCTCAATCACCTTTTTCCGGCAATATGTGATTCGAACACAGTATCAAAAATAAGAAATTTCTAAGATGAAAACTGTTAAGACATGAGCGACCAGAGAAATAACATGTTTACAAAATATTTTAAAAAATAGAAACAGACAAAAACAGTAAAAAAATAAAAATCAAATATCCAGCAAGCTTGCTAAACGCATATTTTAAATGCAGAAGAAAAACTGGTAGAAACAAATATCCAAACTGACATAAATTATCGAAGATTGTGAAAAAGATTACATTTCCCCGTCAGTGATACTGCATAACATAAATATAATTATTCTTATTCGTCTGAATTTCAAAGCCCTTAAAATTTAAATTCGAATACTAAAAAATTTTACAGCAATCGTTCCCACATCTTCTTTTGATAGCGAATTTTAAACTCTCACACTTTATATCAATATACTTTGAATAAATACATCATAAATTTATAAATTTAAAAAATCTAAAAAGAAATCAGTGCTAATCAGTTATTGGTGCCTTGAAGCAAAGTTCGTCAACAAGTAAAACAACATCAAGTTCTAATTTTAAAAAAGTTACTGCTACAAATAAGGCACATTGATGCATTTAATATAACAATATTGTGAATATTATTCATAGCGATAATTAATGAATGTTGCTGAACTTTATTAGGGCTACAAAAATAAGGATTATTAGTCTGGGCAATGATGTTCGCGTGAGTGGTACCTCTATCAACGTATGGTTATGATGAGGGTAATGATGTTTGTGTGAGTGGTAACTCTATCAACGCATGGTTATGATGAGGGTAATGATGTTTGCGTGAGTGGTAACTCTATCAACGCATGGTTATGATGAGGGTAATGATGTTTGTCTGAGTGGCAACTCTATCAACGTATGGTTACTATAACCTATAAGTGGAAGATGAGAAGATGGGTACCAACAGCGGATAATTACCCCAAAGGCACAGTGCGAAAAAAAAACTGATTACCCTAAGTAACTTTTGTTCTAATGATCAGATCTTTATCCTTTCAAATGAAATTTATTGTCTTGCAGAATTAATAAAAGCAAATGAGTGTACAGCTAGCCCTCAAAGGCATCGTTGAGATAATTATTATTGTTATTTTAATGTCAACAAATGTTGCACTAAATATTTCAATTAAAATTTCACTGCGATACCGTAAGCATGCAAGAGACAAAAATTAAATCATCTCTCACCTCAGAAATATGATTTTATTATATTTACATACTGTTTTGATTTTTTACTATGTGATTTTGAATATAGAAAAACTTAAAATTCTGTCTTTTTTAAAAAACAGATCGATTGATCGTTGGGAGCGGCTTGTATTTAATAAAATAAAAGCATTAGTTTTATAAATGATCTTTGGGATAAGAAAGTCAAAAATGATTGTTTAAAAGTTTTGCACTAAAACCAGGTAAACGGCTTCACGACAAAAGAAAAAAAATGGTGGAACTTACTTTTATTCAAAATGTGATTTCAGATGTGATAGTATTACCTTTATATATTGCTGAAAAAGCAATAAACTAAAATTTCAAGCTGAATTATTCGAGTTTTATATTTAGAGAGCAAATATGTCTTTAATGAAATGACTCACGAACGACGCATTGGCGCAACTGTTAACATGATGTTACAGCTTTGCCGATTCGATAAAATGGCATTATTTTTAATACTTTTGAGATTTTGTCGTTACCTTAAATGTTCTTTTTTAGCAATTCTAATTTTATTAAGTATTTTATTGGAAAATAATTCATAAAAGGGCTTTCGAAATGGAACATTTATTTCTGTGTTAAAAATATATTTTATTGAATGATATCGATTTATCCAAAAGACAGCAGCGTGAAAAAAATTAAATTTATTTGCTGTTTAAATTTATTTGATAAAATTAAATTTATTATAAGAAATAAGTTGATACTTTGGAGACATATATTTCTTTTATATTCGAAAAGAGTCTCTTTGACAGAACATTTTATAGGTGAAGGTTGGGGTGGTTCCTTTGTTACACCTGCAGTGTATATACCACTACAAAAATAGCATACTACCTCTACAAAAATGTAGTGTACATACACCACCAATTCCATAGTATATAGGACATGTTAACTAGATTCTATGTTGGGGTACCTTTTTATAAATGAAGGTTGACATTGTCGTCGATAACCTTCTCCCCACATTGGTGACCCGGACGAGATGTGGACATGCCTACTTTGATGGATGGTCCACATTGAACAGTTGACTTGCTACTTGTGAGTGGGACATTATCCTTCTCACGCTGTTGCTTCTCAGTCTCGATCACACACAACGTATACACTCGACTGCTAATGGCTACACAGAAGAGACTACTACCGTGAACCTAATACAGCTCTCACAATCAGCACTCAAAAAGTACGGTGATCTTAATCCAGCTCTCCCGGCTTCGCACAAAACAGCAATGAATCAACTAGTGGTATCCGTTCATCGAATTCTATCACAGATATAATTCTGGTGGGGGAGTACTGTAGCGTATCTACCACTACAAAAATATAATTCCAATTCCCTAGTATATAAGACATGTTAACTAAATTCTCTGTTGGGGTACACTTTCATAGATGAAGGTTGACATTTTCGATAACTACTAGCCCCACACACCTTACAAAATTAACGTGTTCATAGTTTCGCATAATTCTAGTGTTCGTCTTAAGTTTTTTTTTTTTTTTAATTATTGTGAATTAGTGTAGTTTAGATAAAAAAAAATATAGTAATGAATGGTAAGATATAGAATAATAGTAAAATATTGTAATAATTACATCAAACTGTTTCTTAGTGTTATTTCTCGATAGATTATCCAAGAAAGTTAAATATCTAGAAGTGAAATACCCTAGAAGTTAAATATCCTACAAGCTCGCTAAACGCATAGTTTAAGTGCAGAAGTAAAACTAGTATCAACAAAATGCAAACTGACATAAGTTATCGAAAATTGATAAAAAGATTATATCCCCCCGATTATACTGTTTAACTTAAATATAATTATTCTTATTCTTCTAAAAGGCATTTAAATTTCAAATCCCTTAAATTTATTAAATTCGAGTGCTAAAAAATTTTATAGTAATCGTTTTAACATCTTTGTTTGATAACAAATTTTAAATTTTTAAACTTTAGGCCGGGATAGCCTGGTCGGTAGGACGCTGGGTCCATGTCCGAGAGTTCGTGGGGTCAAACCACGCCGGCCGAAGACTCCCCGTGTAGTAAATGGTGACTGATGCACGTTAAATCTGTCGAGTGGCAAAGTCCTCCATGTTCCCATAACAAATCAATAACTCCTTTGGGTACTGGATTGGAGATCGATCGTTCTCTTATCCAGGTCAAAAATTACGGTCTGTGGATGAATGAATGGATGTATGAATGGATCCGCCCTATAAACGGGTGTGACGTGTGTGTGTGGCTAAAGACGAATTCTTGGCCATAGATGGCGCCACTAAAAAGCAATAAACGCATCCTCTGCCTTAAATTTGCTCGGTTTCACCAAGCAGGCTTGCTAGCGTGGCAAGTCGCATTAGAAACAACAACAACAAATTTTTAAACTTTATATCATTATACTTTGAATGAATATATCATAGATTTATAAACCTAAAAAACCTAAAAGGAAATCAGTGCTAATCAGTCATTGGTGCCTTGAAGCCAAGTTAGCCAACAAGTAAAACAACATCAAGTTCTAATTTAAAAAAAGTTACTGCTACAGATAAGACACATTGATGCATTTAATATAAAAATATTGTGAATATTATTCATAGCGATAATTAATGAATGTTGCTAAACTTTAATTGGGCTACAAAAATAATGACACCAGTGTAGAAATTATTGGAAGCCAATATAGAATTACTTAAGGGGGAAAATGTACCATGATATTAAAATTTATACTCATTAGTTTTGGTTAATACGTTTGTGTGGGTGATAACTCAGAAAAAAAAATCAACGTATGGTCATTATAATAAGTAGAAGATGTGTGTCAACAGTGGATAATCGCCCCAAAGGTACAGTGCACAAAGAAAAAAAAACTTTCTACCCTAAATAACTTATGATTTAATAATCGGATCTTTACCCTTTTAAATGAAATTTATTGTCTTGATGCAATAATAAAAGAAAATGAGTGTACGGTTTGCTCTCAAAGGCATCATTGAGATAATTATTATTACTTTTTTTAACGTTTTGCTAAATATTTCAATTACAATTTCACTGCGGTACCATAAGAACATGTATGAGACAAAAATTAAATTCACTCTTACTTGTGCAGTATGAGTTTATTATATTTACTCATTTTGCTCTGTTCTGATTTTTATATAGCTGTTTTGAATTTTTACTGTATGATTTTGAATCTCGAAAAACTTAAAATTCTGTCTTTTTTTAAAAAGAAGATCGGTTGACCGTTGGGAGCGGCTTGTATTTAATAAAATAAAAGCACTAGTTTTATAGGCATCTTTGGGATAAAAACGTCAAAAATGATAGTTTATAAAGTTTTACATTAAAATGATAGTTTGATGATAGTGATAGTTTAAATGAAGTTTTATGCTAAAACCAGGTAGCACGCTTCAAGACAAAATAATAATAATAGTAATAAAAACGGTGGAACTTACCATTGTTCAAAAGACGGTTTAAGAGGTGTGATTTGAGAGTTCTTGCCATAGACAAACTAAACTTAAACGTAATTAGAAGCGAAATTAAAAGTATAAGAAATATATTCCGATGTTAAAAAACAATGAAATAATTGCCAAAATAATTAAATTTATTTTTACGCGAACTGCTTTTAAGGAAAGTAAATTTAGCCACCTATTTTAAACAAAAACGTGCGCCTTTGATAAAGCAAATCACTTATAGTAAAATCGCAAATAAAGTCAAATGATAGACTAAGTTTCTTAATAATAAAGAGTTAGAGAAATATATGGTGCATTTCAGTAAATTTAATTACTATTTCGCTATATAAAATAAATATCCCCAGAAACTATAAAAAATGATTTAAGGACCTATAAAATTTTATTGCAATCACTTTGATGATTCTGATTCGCGTCGAATACTATTTGATTGAAATCAGAATAATTTGATTTTGTTAAACCTGTTACCGGACCAGCCTCGTCTAAGGTTTCTAATTTAAAAATATTTAATGGATTTCTTTTTAACGTGATGAATATGTTATGAAATTGTCATGAATCTGAATAACATATCAATAAGCATTAAGAAAAAGTTCTGAAATATATGCATCTTAACCTTGATAGGAATGTCAAAAGAATATGCGAGTTGTAAGCCACTCACGTAGCCGTAATGGAAAACTGTAACAAATATCGTCCATAATAATTGTTCACTGCCATATAGTATCTCTAATCCGAAAGCGTATACCACAACTTATCATTGTCCTTTTGTGTCTTTACCGCAATAATATAACACAAAAGACTTTCTCCTAGACATAATCTCTTTACCAAGGACCACCAAGTCCTCAAAAATGTACTCACGTAGATATTTCCTGGTGCAAGCCGACTTCCTCGCTACGTGCCCGGGCGTAACAGCAGACGAGAAAAATCTCAACCCAAAGAAGCAACAAAAAGAAGCAGTCTCTAGCCGCCATCTGAAAACGTGATGCTATAAAAAAAACCAGTAGCCATCTTACAGTGAAATCGAAAGCTCCGCTAACATACATTTCAACATATCACGTTTTGCACATATTGGCGAACGGTCAGATAGATCGACATAGCGAGTAGAATATCTCGTACGGGGGAGAATATTAAAATAAAAAAAAGAACAATAAGGTATAATAGAATTCTGGGCACAACTTCAGGGCTCAGTACGTGAACTCCCTACATAAAGCCAAAGGATTGACCCCGGTTAAGCGAGCCACTATAAAAATAACTTAAACTGCGGTTTAAAAGGTGGTAATTGAGTTTTATAGAGATGATATTATGAAAGTATAAAGAGGGGAAACTTTCACCAGCGCGTTTGACGAGTTTAGTTGTTTTAAGACTTAGCGTTCTCTAAGCCTGTAATTGGATTTTATCCGCTGATTGCGAGGTGCTGTATCTTCGTCGAATTCTAAGTAGATTTTCGATCAATATTCGAAGCCAGTCGTTGGTGTTTGACATAGTATTAAATTTTTTTATTTATTTATTATATCTAAAACAGATATTGAGTAACATTTTAGGTTTGGCCGCTGTAGACACAAGATGTTTAAAGATCTGCTCTATATCCATAGTTTTAGGAAGAGGAGAAAAACGGTAAGATATCTTTTGAGTTATCACAGCACTTTTTTATTTCAATATTCAGGTCATTTGTATCAAAAACTTTCTTCCAAATAAGCGCCATCGCGTTATACTACATTGCCATCGTTTAAGCTTAAATTAATAGCCTAAAGAATTCACGTAAAAATTAAGCGACTATGCATAGAATTTTGTTGAAATGGATAAGCATAGCATAATTTATTAGACAGTTAATGCTAAGAATATAATTTAGAAGAAAAAATTTGATTACTAATTTACAAAGTACTAATGTAAGTTAGATAAATAAAGAGCGTGGTAGTTATAGTAGAATAGTTTTATGGTTAACGTTTGTTTATTTCTAACTTTCGTTCTAATAAACGAAAATCATGTGAAAAATTAAATTTTCGAGTTCATTCAAAGCAAGACAAACTTTTATTATCCCGTTTTCTTTTTTTTTTCATGACATATTTCAAACATTTGTGGTAACAAGTTTAAAGAAGATCTTAAAATATATGGTTTTGTTTATTACGGTGTCAAAAAAATTAATTTAAAAAAAGAAATTTTTAAAGATAATTGCAGTGATTTTCCAATGCAGTTAAACTTTTATAAACTTGTTTTTGAGGCAATTTTTTTAAAAAAATATAATAAAGTATTAGTCATTTGTTAGTTTCTATATTCTAGCAAATTCTTATTTGTATTTAATTCTATCAAACATCAGATGATCTCATAAATCCGATACTGCTTTGTAAACTAAATAAATATACTTTCTTCTTTACGAGACATCTCTTTACACTGTCTCTAATATAACTCTAATACATCTTCTTTAAGATAATGTAATTATGTATTTCCAATCCTTTTCGCTCTCAACATTATCAACCTTATCACTCTCAACGTAACAGTTTATCGCTTTCCACATTCTTAAATTTTTTTTTTTTTGGGGGGGGGGACTGGGACACGGGTGTCAAATTTATATTTTTTTCTGATGCTTTAATTACGCGTAAAACCATTTTTTTTTATATCTTTTAATTATAAAAAAGTATAATAGTTTCTAAAAAAACTTCTAGATTATTAAAGTTATATTTGTACTAAAATATAAAATCCAAAAAAGTAGCATGATTTTTTTTTTATATTTAAAAATTTATAAATATTTGATTTTGTAATTTAAAGGAATTTCAATGATTTGTGATTCATCGATAAAACCAATATACGCCCTATTGTTATGACTAAACACATGAAATAATAAAATATTTAAAACGATAATTAGATGAATACATTTAATTTAGGTGTTTCTATTTTATTTTATAACTGGTATTGAACCGATGATCCAATTCTCCGTTTACGACTATCAACATTCAACTCCCTAGTCTTGTAATTTGAACCCAATCCAGAAGACAAGGGAACCCCTGAAAATTTTTCGTCAGCCCTGTAAGAGGTGCCAACCGGGAGCAGAAATCGTATCAACACCGCTGTGATTTAATCATGGCATGGGTCAACCACATTGGGAGGCGATTGCTCTATCCTTTGACCCATCAAGCTCTATTTTAAGTATTATAAAAATTTTAATGAATATATCTTAATTTTATTTTTAAAAGATAGAAATTTAATTGAATTCACGTTTGACAGAGCGTAACATGAAGCACATTATTTCCTCTTACAGTAAATTTAAAGTAATTATCTAAATTTTCATGTGTGTTCTCATGTATTTTCATGTCTTTATGCCGTGGGGGGATACGATGTAAAAATTTTAAATTATTGACACAATACATTTAGTTAGACCATTCGTAAAAATAATCTTTCGTGATTAGTATTATAAATTTATAAAACAAACTTGACAGAATTATGCATGAAATATAGAGATGTACAGGGCGGAAAAAACCTGAATAACTTATAATATAATGTAACTTATAATATAATAGAATAAATATTTGATATAAATAATAATATTGTTATAATAGCTTATTATATTTATTTTGACAATTACGTCATTTGATTTATTTTGCTATATTTCTACCAATAATTACTGTAATTCATTAACATTTACCATACAAGAGAAAATATCTAATATATCGGTTATTTCGTTTATTTTTTTTTTTAATCTATTCTTAATATTTTGATTATAATAACGAACAAAATTAAAGAGAATTTTTTTTTTCATTTTTGGTATATTTTTCTCAACTATATTCCACAGACAATGGGTCAACCATCTTTAAAAAAGCAAAAAAAAGTTACAGTATTACACAAATAAATAAATAATAATAAATTGCATGGAACAAAAAATTCACAATTCATAAAAAGAGAAGAAATAAAAAAAAGATAACGGAATTAGGGAAAAATGGAATTAATTTCGAAAAACCAATAATGAAGGAAACCAATAATTCTAAAAACCAATTCAAAACCAAAAACCCTTCAAAACCGAAAAACCAATAATTCTTTACGACATCTCTGATCATTCGATTATCAAGATTAGGACAATGTATTACGTAAATATTGACATTTAAAATTACGTGAACATCATAATATCGTCAAAAGTATCTAACGTTAATTCAAAAATAACACCATAAACTCTGAAAACATACCAAATTTTTCATTACGAGAAAATTTTCTATTAATATAAAAATAATTAACTATATCATTTATCTACTTTGAGTAATATCCAAGCACTTCCGCTGTAAATATTATTATAAAATCCATTAATAAAAACGTAATAGGATTTATGATAATTTGAACTCCCACTTATTCAACGACTAAGATTAATTATTTTCAATCAACATAAGTAAGTTAGAAAACTTAATTTAAAATATATTTGAGATTTCTTCCTAAAGATTTTAAAACTCACGAAGGAGTGCCTAAAGTCATCATTTAAACATTAACTTAATCGAAAAAAAAAAAAAAAAAAAAACAGATTTGAAGATGCTGAAAAGTTGACAGATATTAATTTTATTCTTTTATCAGCATTTTACATTCTAAATGATTTAGTCAAACAATATTTTTGAAACATTTGTTTTATATTTGATTAGTTACTAAGGACCTCCGCCCCCTTCTCGCTTTGCTCACCAACTCCCACGATTGTTTCGTAATCAATTTCATTTCTTGACAAAATAAACAGATTGTTTCACCAAGACTAAAAACTTTTCAGTTAAAAAATCTCAAATTTTCTTTATTGTATTAACATTTTGAATGCCACACTAATTTTACATGGTTTGCTCGTCTGGCCAAACGGTAAATAACTACAAACTAAATTTGCAAATAATAGACAGATTTTGCTAGTTTTTTTTAAAGGTTTAGCATGACATATCTAAACAAAGAGGGGAGTTATATAAGCCTACGAATTGTTTAGAAATAGTGGTGAATTAAAATCGACTAAATTGAATTTATTAAACCAAGAATCACAATTAATAAACTACCACTAGAAAATATTTATTCGCTGTCCGGAACAAGTTGGCATCTCTGTGTATATAAATAAAACTATTCTTGTGTGCCCTATATTGCATTAATTTCTTCACTCCGTTTTAGTAACGATAATAATATTTTAAAAAATTAAAAATTTACTCGAATTATGTGTTTCTAATAATTAAGGCCCGGATTTTGATGACATTTGCATTTTTTTGCATTTTTTACATTTTTGAAAATTTTTTGTCCTTTCGAGCATTTTTTTAGATTTATAGGGCATTTTTCATGAAATTTTTTGGTTTATTTTGCATTTTAAGACATTTTTCCAATTTTTTGTTAATTTTTTCCAATTTTTATTATTTTTTCTATCATTTTTTTATTATTACACTGGCTTCCAAACAGTGAAGAAAATCTCTAGGATATTAACAGGTGAAGCAGCATCTTTTCAAATTGCAGAAGAATTGTCAGTAAGTGAGACCGTCTTTTTCAAGTACGCACCAATAACATCAGTAGACGTTGAAAGAAGCTTCTCCAGGTATAAAAATTTACTTTCAGACAGGAGACGCTCGTTTACATTTCAAAATATCCACAACAAAAATTAAATAATCCAATGCAATTCTGATATTTAGTAATATTATGAGATGGAAGTTGTTATATTCATTAAAGTTTCTATACAAAATGAAAATATTTTGGAGTCAATATATTTTCCTTTTTTGTTGTTGTTATTTTAGGATATAAAACATATTTTTCAAACTTTAATGAACGTAGAACAAGTATTGCATTGCTTTATATTTTTTGAAATGACTCATAATAATTTTAAAGAGTAAAACATTGTTTTAGTTAAATATTTTTAATTTATTTAAATCATGTCATAAGGCATTTTCAGCGAAATTTTCGCATTTTTCGCACTTTTTAAGGGCATTTTTTGCACTTTTTAAGGGCATTTTTTGCACTTTTTAAGGGCATTAATTGGGATTTTTTAGGTCATCAAAATCCGGGCTCTACTAATAATCTTGGCTTCGCCGGCTACCAGTGACACCCGTGGCGCTACGAACAAACTCAGTGCCGGTCACTGGTGACCCCATGGCATTCCATGTGCTAAAAACATTTGATTCCCGACTGCAGTTTGAAATGTTTCTCGAAGACGAGGGTTCCAAGCCCCCCTGTACACTGACGCCCACCAACCCCGATGATTGCTTAGTAAAAATTAATGTTCCTTAGCATGAAACAGTTGTACATATTTAAGTAAAAAAATCTGTACTGAAAAGAACCCTTGACCCACCACTTCCTATGTTCAAATATCCCCCCCTTATGCTACTATTAAGATCTATTAATGAACATAAATCGTTTTATAAGTAATCATTCTTTGAAATGACATTTAAAATTAAAAGTTTATTGTCATTGAGGAGATTTAATTAATGTGGACCATCCACGTCCGGGTCACCAATGTGGGGATTTTGATAATCGACTATGTCAACCTTCATCTATCAAAAGGTACCTCAAGATAGAATCAAGTTAACATGTCTTATGGTTGGTTGGTTGGTTCTAATGCCACTTGCCACACAGGCAAGCTTGCTTGGTGAAACCGAGCAAATTTAAGGCAGAGTGTGCGATTCTTGTTTTTCAGTGGCGCCATCTATGGCCAAGAATTCGACTTAGCCACATCATACGTCACACCTGTTTATAAGGCGGATCCATTCATACATCCATTCATTCATCCACGGATCGTAATTTTGACCTGAATCAGAGAACGATCGGTCTCCAATCCAGTAACCCCAGAGGTATTGATTTAACATGTCTTATATACTAGTGAATTGGTATTTAATATTCACAGTGGTAGTTATGCCACATTATAACAAATTCAATGAGTTCACCACTGTAATTTAATATTTTTGCTTACTAGACAAACTGATGTGTATCGTAAATACTATTTTTGCGTTCATCACTTTGTGCATGAAGCATGAGTTAAGTTCTAAATCATTTAACGAATCTCTTTAACAGTAATTCATAACGGTATATTAATGTAATTTGCACCAAAGAATAATAATTGTAAGACAGTTAATAAGATCAGACACCAATTTAAGCAACTTTATCCTAAAATATAACGCATAATTACGTTATTCTAACAGTAATAATAATAAAAACAATACTCTTAAACTCCTAATTTAGAAAATAAAATCAAAAACGTATTATTTACCGTATAGGTATTAATAACAGTATTACAGTATATATCCCTAATATTTTTTTTTTCTCCAAGGGCAGTCACTGAATTTGAATCTTTGCCTATACTATGCCAGAATTGTTGCTCATTTCGCGTTACCCAGTGGGCACCTGTGAACCAAAGTCACGGAGGCGAGCAACATTGCCCACGCCACACTGCCACAAATCCGTTTATAGGGTGGGCCACATTCACACATCATACACACACACAACAGAGGACAGCACAAAGAGAGAGAGAAACATCCATGCCCAGGGCGGGAATCGAACCCGCAGCCTATGGCTTCGCAGTCAGGCACGCTAACCGCTCGGCCACCAGGCCGGCGTATCCCTAATCTAAATACCTTTAAATTGGGGATGCAGAAATATTTATAAGAAAACAATACGGGTAGACTATACTTGAGGATGCCCCCGCCAAGTTGTGATCGCGATTGATCGCCAAGCTGGGCGATGTTGAAAACCAATCGTGATTCTGATTTGTTTAGATTTTAATCGTGATTCTGATTAGTTTAGAATTTAGCGTTGTTTTTAAATGAATTTTTAAATGTAATTTCAGAGATCCGTTTGTTCTACTTTGGATACCGGCTGATAAGGTTATTTTTGCTTCTGGTACTAAAAAACAATACTGTCAATAAGATAAATCTTAGGCTTCTGTACGATTTTAATAATAATGAAAAAAAAACAGTGATTGACTGGTGTATGAATGAAGGTTTAATTAGTAATAGATATAAATGTCCTGTTTGTGGGTTACCACAGCGTTCAGGGCAAACAAGTATGGCGCCAAACAAAGGTCGCCAATTTCGCCAAGGGGCACCCTCAAGTATATTTTCTCCTTAATATATTATAAAGAACGTAAACACATATTTCCAGAAAGTAACCAATTTTAACGTAATTCTTTAACGCAACGTAAATTTAGAACACAACAATTTTCTTATTGCCAGATTACCAAACATTATATATCTCGTTGTCATAGAAATACAAGTAAATATCTTTGGAGTCACAGCAACCTTAATGACTTATATCAATTTTATGCTGATGATAACCAAAGCAATATAAAAATTAAAATACTGGATTTTAACATGTGATTTTTCCGGACAATAAAAATACACCGACAACGATGGAAAACTGCGACACCATCATAAGACTTTTATAAATAGTAAGAGTCCCAGATTAAAACTTCACCATAAATTACCTTTGATTAAAAAATTTTTTAAGTTTTATATGTTTTATTTATTCTGAAAATTGTTAATTTTTGCAAGTTAAAGAAATCTCAGATAGCAGTATAAGGTTGATTTTAATGTAAATATTAATTTTTGTCACAAAGCGCAGCGAGGTTTCTTAACGATAAACGAATAAATTCTGCAAGTTTGAAACAATGTTAAATTTAACTATTTTAGTTTACTATGAGGTTCGAATTGAACTTGCAAAAACAACCCTTTTATATCGAAATTGAATCTACCTTTGTAAAGCAAGATTGGAAAAAGCTTTTGAAGTCGAGAAAGAATCATCATTTTCAAATCAAGTATTGAATGGGTTCTCAAATCAAGTTTAAATTCACCTACTCGAAATTTATTTTAGATTCATTTTATAATCATTGCTAAAACAAGATTTATTTACTGAGGCTCTATATATTTTCCTTAACACTTAAAATGTGAAGCTTGTCCTGATCCTTAAAATTTCAACAGAAACTAATTGTTGCATTTGAGAGTTTGAACAATGCTAGAAAGAAGAAAAAAAGAGGCAAAAAAGGGTTTACAGCAAAAACTAAAAAAATGAGATTTTTTGTAAAGTTTTGTCCATGTTTTTGTTCAATCTTTAAGGAAACAAACCTAGTATGCTAATAGTTCAACTAAGTTTGTTTAAAAAAAAAGGAAAAATTAATTAGTCAACCTTTTTATGTAATGAAAATGAAAATACAATGTTCACCGAAAGGTTGGCAGATACCTGTGCTGCTTTTCCTTCTAAACAAATACACATAGTTGCTATGACTTTCAAATTAAGTTCCAAGTATATACTGCATATTATTTCTGCACGAAATTTATTATCCCCATTACATTTCATACAGTTTGTAGCCTTGGAATAAAAAACCAGTGTCATTAATTCCTTAATGACACCTTTTACCGATTTGATTACCAAGAAAAAGCATTAACCACTAAACAGTTACCAAAACTGCCAAATCGTGATTCGTTCCGTATGCTGTCAGTCTATTGAGGATTTACATCAAGAAAATCTTTACAAGACTACGGCGCAAAATTGACAGATATCTAGGTTGCTTTCCCGTCAAAACCAATGCGCATAGTTGCTATGACTTTTAAATCAAGTACATACTGCATATTATTTCTGCACGAAATTTATTATTCCCATTAAATTTTACAAAATTTTTAGCCTTGAAATAAAAAACCAGTGTCATTAATTCCTTAATGACGCCTTTTATCGATTTGATTACCCAGCAAAAGCATTAACCACTAAACAGTTACCAAAACTGCCAAATCGTGATTCGTTCCGTCTCCTGTCAGTCTTTTAAGGATTTACATCAAGAAAATCCTTACAAGACTTCGCAGTTACGTTGGCAGATATCTAGGTTGCTTTTCCGTCAAAACCAATATGCAATAGTTGCTGTGACTTTTAAATTAAGTTCCGAGTGTATACTGCATATTATTTCCGAACGAAATTTATTATCCCAATTAAATTTTATACAGTTTTTAGCCTTGAAATAAAAAACCAGTGTCATTAATTCCTTAATGACACCTTTTATCGATTTGATTACCAAGCAAAAGCATTAACCACTAAACAGTTATCAAAACTGCCAAATCGTGATTTGTTCCGTCTCCTGTCAGTCTTTTAAGGATTTACATCAAGAAAATCCTTTCTACGTGACACAAACCTAACTCGAGTTCAATAAAAAAAAGAAAAAATCTCTTCCCTTGCGATTGTTTCATCAAGTCTTATTTGAACCGGATGACTTACCTTATAACCAAATAAAAGAATAATCGCTAACGGGCATTTTCAGATAAACTTCGATCGAAATCTTGATCGAACACTCTGGGCACGTCCGAATCTTAAAAACTGGGCAGCTGAGGGTCCGAATCGAACACCTGGTGGCAGAAGCACGTATACGCACAAAACCGATAAAGGCATATAAAAATAATAAAAATACGTACAGTGCAATAAAAAACCTTTTTTTTTTTCTTCCCGCAAGCTTTTAGTGTAGGTTGGCAAAGAAAAGTGTTTTTTAGTCTTTGGCTTTTAAAAACAACTCGCGATTATCGGTGTTACTGGTTAAGTCACTTAAATCGTACTTTTTAATGGGGTATTAAGTAACAGGATATCGGTTTACTAAAGGCTTGTATTTTTTTTTATCGGAAGTTGTAAAATCTCTTCTTATCGAAGGTGTATCGGCGATTGTATCGGCAGACAATGTAACAGGAAAAAACTTACGAATTGTGATTAAAAAGATAGATAAATTTTAACTCTTTTTTTTTTTCTATCGTCAAAAGAATAAAGTCGGCAGATGTTTTCTGTTGATTAAGGGTTTTTACAGTTCTATACTCTAATCATTTTTATTAAATAACTGCAAATAAGCGACGATTGTCAAAAAGAACTATATGTCTGCGATGCAAGTTTGTATAATTGATGGCTAGTGGTCTTAACCGCTTATTGTCATCAACTTTCTCAGAACACAGTCATTTATTCTAGAATTATTAGACTTAAACCTGTCGGATCACGAAATCAAATTATATTTGATCACCCATCAAAATTTATAAAAATTGAATTTAGTTGGAAGGTCAAAAATTCTGTTTTCTAAGAAATCATCCGTTCTCCAGTGTCAAACAACACTACTAAGTTCAACAACTAGAGAACTACATTACTTCCTCATCAACTCTCCATAGCGCGTGGGAATGCATTTTACCCTAATTCGCCTCTCTCGGCCACTGTGATTTTTCTTGTTCAGTTTTTCATCTTTTTCTCTTTCGACTTCTGTGGGTTTTTTCCAGTTTTGTTTCTCACTTTTATTTTTTCCCTTTTTCGTTGGCAACTTTCTGTTTTTTAGTTCAAATCTTTTTGCTTCGCGTCTGTCTGGAAAGTCTTGAAAATGGGAGCCTGCTTTTGATCACTTGAAGCATGTTGACTGCTTTTTTTTTCTTCTCATTTATATTTTTTTAAGTGAATGAAATTTTCAGTGGGGTAATTACTAGGTTCTTTTCATATTCATTTTAACGATTAATTATTTTTCATCAATCTTGTATAGAGATGGGGTTGGTATTTGTTAAAATATGGATACGGTGTGTGGAAACGGAGTATTCTTTCGAAGAAAATGAGAAGTACTTAAGTTATTTAATTCCCAGAAAAATATAAATAGTTTTTCTTTATTTCGAAAATTTTTACTTACCTTCAGGAATTAATGAAAAGAATCAACTTCAGTTTGAGTACCTTTAACCATATTAAAATTAATTTTAAATTAAAATAACTGCGATAACTTTAATTACGATTTATAACTGACAGTTAATTTAGTACATTTAGTTCACAAAGTTTACTTTAATGACTCTTATTGAATGTTTCTACTCTAATGCCAAGCTTTGAAAAACTGACAAAAAAATTTAACTACCATTCCAGTTTTTTCGGTTAGTGGTTTCAAAGTGAAGGAATTCGCAGGTACCGATGGAATCACATTTAGTGGCTGGCAACTTATATATTTCAATTTTAATCCGAAGTTATTAAATAAGATTTATAAATTCAAAGAACTTAACCCAAAGTGCATAAAAATTGCGATCCTCTATAGTTAAAAAAAAAAGTTAACTAACATCAGTTTCTAGTTTTGTTTTGAAGTTAAAATCCATGCAAAAAGTGTTTGAAAAACATTATGCAGGGTAAATGTTTTAGAGAGTACAAAAATGAGCCGTTTTATTTTGACTTATACGATATGATAAAAATAGTAGAAAACTCAAAGTTTTGTAAATTTTTATGTTTGCGTAGATTTAGTTTTCTAAACATTTTTACTACAGAGAAACTAAACGAAAAAAGCTTTCAAAAGGTTTTATAATAAATGAAAAGAACAAATCTAACTAAACTAATCTAACTAACTAAAATGAAAACTAATCTAACTAAAAATGGAAAAGAACAAAATTTTTTTCCCCCTAATTAATCACAAAATGTCAATTGTTTTCGCTAAGTTATACAAACCAGAGGGGCTTTTTTCAGACAGTCTCAAATTATTTTATTCCACTTCTTTTATGAAATTACTGTGTATTTTATTATGATACGCGAAGCAGTTTTCAACAAATTACCATCAGTTTTCTTAATTATCTGTTGAATATTTACACTTTTCAGATACCAAAACTTCTTTAATTGAATACTTTTCACGATTTAAAACGTTTTTTTAAAATAATGTACATTCCGCAATGAAAATAATTGAAAAGAAACGTGTGAATTTTGTCATGCTGCTTCTGAAAACTGCATTCCTAATTAATCACAGTAAAAAATTCGTGATTAATTTACCATAAAAAGTGCCGACAGTTAGAGTACAGGTATTTTTTTTAATCGCAAAATTCATTTTCGCAGAATCCATGTTATGGAACAAAAAATCTGGTATACTGTAATTTTTACAGTAGTAATTACCGTTAAATCACTGAATCACTCATATTAAATAAATATTACTGTAAAATTAACGATACGGAACTGTGAAAATACTGTAAAATTAACGATACGGAACTGTGAAAATACTGTAAAATTAACGATACGGATACTGTGAAAACCATTTTACGGTAAAATGGTTTTCATGGTAAAATGGATTTTACGGATGTGATAGATTTCACCCAAAGTACTTAATACCGTAATTTGATTCGGAAATTTTTACAGTGTACTCCCGTTTAAAAATAAAATCACTCCTAAATTATCAATTATAAAATATATTTAAATATTAACGTAATAAAATATTTTCATTTTTTTTTTATCCGTTTATCAGTTTTTTTTCTTTCTGGTACTTAAGTGTTCATCTTCAAAATTGAAAACGTTTTAGAATTCGCACTTTGTTTTGGGAGATTTCCTTTTATTACTTAAATTGAATAGGTTATTTATTTATTAATATTTTTAATTGCTTTATTTATCAAAGTTATTTTGCTTAAACTTTTGGGACTTTTTCGTTATAAGTGCCTCGAACATTGTTTTAATCTATAATATGTTCTGAGAACTATCGTGTGCTTTCAAAAAAAAAAAAAAAAAGAAAAAAAAATTAAAAAAAAGGAAAAGAACGAATCTTTTTTTTTTCTTTAGTTGACAGTCACACGAAAATATTTTCGGCGCACCCTATCTAGACCAATCAGGCACAAATTACCTTTCTCTTAGAAACATATTATATGCTAAGCAACCGAGCAACCCAAGGCACGCAACCGCTACCTAGAGAAAAGAAAATTCAGCATAAATTATTCCACCTGATTGAAGTCAAGCTCTGAACAAAAGAAAGAGTACCTTGATATTTGAAAAATTATGGTGGCGATATAATGAAGCCGTGCAAATTATGAATGATGGTTGTAGATTTTAGATATAACTATTTCTATTTAAAGTTTTATTTGTAGCTGTGCTTCGTTTTAAGATTACGGTTCTGGAAAAGTTATTATCAAATTTATTAGTGTCCTTCGAAACAATAAAGACTTTTCTTAAAGTTAATTTTTGTTATAGTTTGTTAATAGCAAAACTCAAACAATAAAAATGAGAGAAATAAATAAATAACAAAATAAGGAAAGTAAGTTTCAAAGTTTTATAAGTTTCCATTAATATGACATGCTATATAAGGCAAAATGGCATCAAAATTTAAAATATGAAATCTAGTCTTTGCAAGAGGTAATTTTATTAAGAGGCAAGCAGGGTTGGGTATTTAGCATTTTTGATTCTGTTGAAATCTTTAGGATATATGTTCCTCATGTCAAATTATTCGATACCTTTTTTCCTTTAATTATTTTTGCGTAAAAGAACTTTTTCTTGAAACATTTCTTTTCAAAATGCAGAACCTCTGAAATTTTGAGAAAAAAAAACATCAATTTACAAGTGTTAATATTTTTTTTTCATTTGTAAAATGTGTGAATCACGGCACTAACCTTTATTTTATATTCTTCTGCGTTCACATTAAACTCTACTTTCAGTTAATCATTCTACCGAAGGTCAAAGGTCATTCAAAAATTTCGAAAATAGGCTATTTTCTTAGGCTTTAACCCTCGAAATCTACTAGTACCAACTGTGAACCACAAAAGTTTATATTTCTGTGAATACCTTGCAATCAGTAATCCCGAAAAAAATATGCAACTCACATGTTTACTACTCATTTGTATGTATTCACAGAAATGTATAGCTTTGTGGTTCACAGTTAGTACTAGTGGATTTTGATTGTTTTTTAAATGACCTTTAACCTCGATGCGTAGTTCCACTGATAGTATTTATGTCTTAATGGTCAGAGTTTACAAAGTAAAACATTAAAATTGGTCAGTACCGTGATTCACTCGCCTTACAAAGAGTATTACCACATGTAAATCGATTATTTTTTCAATTCAAGACGATTTTCAGTTTTAACTACCCAAAACTTCAAAAAGAAATTTTTTTTCCACAAAAATAAAAGAAAACACATGTTTAATAGTTTTACATACAGAACATATCCGTCAAGAAAATTAAAAATTTCAAGTCTCCAAACTTAATTTTGCTTGTTAACCTAATTGTGCTAAGGTTAATTTTACATATTAATCTTAGAACAATTTACCTTTTACAACACTTTCACTCTAGAACAATTGCAACTGAAATACATAAAGTATTAACTTTTAAAACTTTTTAAAATTTAGTTCTTAGAAAGAAAAAAAACTAGGTAGGATAAAATAGTCACATTGTGTACGGTGATTATTTTTACACAATTCTATTTGTTTTCGTTAACTTAAAAATATAAATAAATATATTTTAAATTTTGATAACAGAACAAAAGCAATTTTAACTGGCAATACAAATATAATTTAGAAATTTCTTTCTAAATGATTTGTGTTGGGAGATCCCTCATTTATAAACTGCGCACTTTTCTAATGCAGTTAAAAAATTAAATTGAAAATTGTTAGTATCAACTAAAGTATATTTTGTTCATCTATTCATAAATGATAAATAAATAAACTAAATGTTTGAGCAGAGTTTCTTATGATTTAGTATCGATGAATATTAAAACTAAAAAACATTAAAAGTCGACTAAAAAAAATAAATTTGAATATTAAGTTGGGAAAAAGGAAAATAAGGGGGGGGGGGTATGTGGTCAACAAAATGGTAATTCCTCTGAAGTGTGTTAAATATTTCAAGATTTCTTTTGTTAGGAATTTTTACTGTAACAAAAAACGCCATTCAAATGAAGGACTTTTCCATTTAAACTGAAATTCAATTTTAAAACAAGAAAAATAGAACATTTGCTAAAAATTTTAAAAAAACAGTCTCTAGTTTGGAACCGAGGACCTTTACAATTAGGTACTCTACGAACTGTGACTCTTTTCTTTTTTCTTTTTTCTGTGACCCTTCTGAACTGTGACCCTTCCTATAGAAATAACATACAAATCCATACTAATTTCATTAATTAAAATATTGAAAATAAATTGAAAAGAGTCTTTTAGTAAGAGACAGCAATTTGAAATCTAATATCAGGACTTCATCAGGAAAAATGTACTAATAGAAAGCTTTACTTTTTATGTTATGTTTCTTTATGTTTACTTTCTACGTTTCTTTAATAAACATACTATGTTTCTTCATGTTATGTTTCTACTGTAAAGCTATGCTTCGTTTGCTATGTTTCTTCAATAAACATATTTTCATTTGATTGCCATGAAGTATTGTTTGATAGTTAAAATAACTTATTCATATTTTGGAATTGATTTTAAGAAATGCCATGCAAATCAAGGGTTCAGATCTAAACTCTAAGTTGATTCATGTAATATACAAGCATATACCGGACTTGATGCAAATGATTAGATCGTATGATCTTATCTAACAAATTAACATCAAATTAGTTTCATTATGTTTGGTAGTAAACCTCAAATTATATTAACTAAATTATATAATAGTTAATATAATATATAGACAGTGATAGATAGTAAAAATAACTTATCTATATTTCAAAATTGCTTTTAAGAAATGCCATGCAAGTCAAGGGTTCAGATCTAAATTCTAAGTTGATTCATATAATATACAAATATCTACCGGACTTGATGCAAATGATTAGATCGTATCATCTTATCTAACAAATTAACATCAAATTAGTTTCATTATGTTTGGTAGTAAACCTCAAATTATATTAACTAAATTATATAATAGTTAATATAATATATAGACAGTGATAGATAGTTAAAATAACTTATCTATATTTCGAAATTGCTTTTAAGAAATGCCATGCAAGTCAAGGGTTCAGATCTAAACTCGAAGTTGATTCATATAATATACAAACATCTACCTGATTTGATGCAAATGATCATATCATATCATCTTATCTATGAAATTAGCTTCATTAATTTTGGTAGTAAACCTCAAATTATATTAACTAAATTATATAATAGTTAATATAATATATAGACAGTGATAGATAGTTAAAATAACTTATCTATATTTTAGAATTGCTTTTAAAGAAATGCCATGCAAGTCAAGGGTTCAGATCTAAATTCTAAGTTGATTCATATAATATACAAATATCTACCGGACTTGATGCAAATGATCAGATCATATCATCTTATCTATCAAATTAGCTTCATTAATTTTGGTAGTAAACCTCAAATTATATTAACTAAATTATATAATAGTTAATATAATACATAGACAGTGATAGATAGTTAAAATAACTTATCTATATTTCAAAATTGCTTTTAAGAAATGCCATGCAAGTCAAGGGTTCAGATCTAAATTCTAGGTTGATTCATATAATATACAAACATCAACCGGACTTGATGCAAATGATCAGATCATATCTTATCTATCAAATTAGCATCAAATTAGCTTCATTAATTTTGGTAGTAAACCCCAAATTATATTAACTAAATTATGTAATAGTTAATATACTGTATAGACTGTGATAGTTAAAATAACTTATCTATATTTTGGAATTGCTTTTAAAGAAATGCCATGCAAATCAAGGGTTCAATCTAAATTCTAAGTTGATTCATATAATATACAAATATCTACCGGACTTGATGCAAATGATTAGATCGTATCATCTTATCTAACAAATTAACATCAAATTAGTTTCATTAATTTGTGTAATAAACCCCAAATTAAATCCCTCCAAATGATTGTACATTAAATAACTCCTATAATAGTTACAAGAAAACAAAGCGCCATTTTTTTTCCAACTGTAGATTTCCATAAATAAAAATAACATCCTTTCTCCTGAGAGACAATAGAAACCAATTACATTGTAATTTGGAGACATCAACATGTTTAATGTTCAATAACAGCCAATCCAACGAAGCGTATCATTTTGGTCTCGTGCGTCGCCCAATCAAATTTCACGTTGAATCAACTCATTGACAATACTCTTTTCCCATTTGTGGAAACATTAGGACAATTAAAAGAAGAGTTAATGTTAGTTTTAAGGCTTCATGCCCTATGAATGTCTGATACGCTGCACTGGTATAACTTATCCATGGCGCGCTTGAATGCACTACTAAATGTTAGACTGCAGCGGTAATTTAATGACTTAAAATTGGTAATTTTTTGAGGATTAGGTACAAATGCTGGACAAATAAATAACTTTTTAAAATATATATGTTTACATTTTGAAAGTTTTTGCTCCGTTGGATGTCAAAAGTATAATCTTTGGGAAAAATATGTCGGAATTAATGACATTAACTTCTAATGTAACTGAAATTTCCTTTCCTTTGATAATGAATGATTT
Source organism: Parasteatoda tepidariorum (assembly GCF_982258835.1). Taxonomy (NCBI): domain Eukaryota; kingdom Metazoa; phylum Arthropoda; class Arachnida; order Araneae; family Theridiidae; genus Parasteatoda; species Parasteatoda tepidariorum. The sequence goes on from NC_141758.1 coordinate 91,624,254, forward strand.
TAGAGCACTTGAGGTATAATAAAATAAGAAAAATATTATAATTTAATAATAATTAAATAACAATTGACAAAATGGTTATTGTAAGTAAAGAGTATTACTCGGAGAAAGAATTCAGGAAAAATTACCGTACTGCTTGATAATGGCATTTCTGGTAAAAATAACTATAATTCTGGTTAATGAAACCTAAGCAGACGGTATTTAAACCATTCATTTGGTAATGTTTTCCTTCATATGGTAATGGTTTACCGGAAATTTTGGGTTACAATATTGTAGTTCTTATTACCACACATTTAGAAAAAAAACACAAAACTGAAAAGTAAATTTAACTGAATAAATGGTTCTTATACCACGCTCTAAGGTTTAGCAAAATTATTAAATTTTATCACATATTATAAAACCATGTTTTACTGTTAATTTTACCAAAATCCTTATCAAAGCGTTTCAATAAAATAAAAAAGTTCGGAAATTTTTATTGTTCCCAGAGAGCTTAAAACATGACAAATTTTAAAATGTTCTGGTAATTTTGAGTGTACTTTTTTTCTCAGTGTACATATGGATAATACTTAGCTAATCCATGGAGTTATATAATCTTAGGATCGAAAAAAATTTATCGTTATTAACTGCAGTTCAGGAAACATAAAAAAAGGAGGCTTGATTTGTTGTTTCAAATGCCACTTGGCGATACCAGCAAGCCTGCTTGGTGAAACCAAGCAAATTTAAGACAGAGTGTGTGTTTCTTTTTTTACAGTGGGGCCATCTATGATCAAGAATACGACTTCTGCCACGCATACAAGAGCCCATTTATAGGGCGAACCCATTTACATGGCGATTTCATACATCCCTTCAATCAGTCACAGATCGTAATTTTGGCCTGACCCGGAGACCGATCATTCTCCAATTCAGTACCCCTAGAACTCTCATTTGTTATAGCTACATGAAGGACTTTGTGATCCGACTGATTTAACGTGCACCAGTCACCATTTACTAAACGGGGAGTCTTCGACCAGTGGGGATAAAACTCACGACCTCTTGGACATGTACCAACCCAACCCTATCAACTTGGCTTTTCCGGCCTTCTAATGCGACTTCCAACAAGGTTGCGTTTTACGTTTCTACCATGGAGGGGGTATGAAAGCACTGTTGCGTTCTCGTTACCTGAAGCTGAAACATTATTAACCTTCCTTAAGACAAACTTTGTTAACATTGCTTACAATTCACATTTTCCCGTGGAGAAATATCCAAAAATATAACATTTACAATGGGATTATGATAACTAAAGTAAGATACGAAATGTTTGAGTTCTATTTTTTCAATATTTCTTGCAAAAACTGCATCAATGGTAGTTACCCCTGTTGGATCATTCCTATCATTTATCATTTCCAATCCAAATTCGTCTTTAAAGAAACAATATGATTTCACTAAAAATCAATTTCTACCCCTTCCTATTTTCATTTCCACATTACGAAGTTTCACTTCTTCAGCGCGAAGGAACTCCACGCACTATTTTTTTTTTTTTTTTGTTATTTACTATCATTGAGTTCATTATTATTGGCGCTAAATTTGGCAATTTTAGAGCTTTGCGAATGCTAATGTACTTAATTTCATAAGTATCGTAATCTTATACATCATACTTCATAATTATCATACTTCATAATCTCATAAATTCATAGTTCATAATTTGTTTAAAGAAAATTAGAAGAAAATAAGAAACTTCATACATTCTCCATTTATTACGGAAAATTCATTTCAACATGGATTCCCAGTCAAAATAATAATTTTGAAACTTCATAAGGTAAACTAAACAGTCAATGGGGGGGGGGCTCCTACTGCCTTGACTTAAAACAAATGAGGGGGCACATAGATAACAACCTTCTTATAATACCGAAACATATTTTTACAAGACATTAAATCTAAAATGATCAATTGCAGCAATTTTATTTAGCCTAAATTTCCTTACAATTGTTAAACTGAATGTGTTTGGCCAATTCTGTTAATTCTTATTAATTCTGAAAAAGAACTTTAAAATATAAGAAATAACACATCAAATAAGTTTCTATGTTATCACAAAACTTGAAATTAAAAATAAATTTGTTTCAATTTATAAGATTCTCTTGTTTTCCAAACAATAAAAATATTAATAATTTATTTGTTTCTTTGCAGGTTTAAATATGAAATTAATCTGAGTAGTGAAGAATATGGAACTTACAAAAATGAAATATGGAATTTGAAAACGTGGAATTCATCAAAGTTATAAGAAGAATTTTAAAAATTATGAAACTTAATGTGGAAAGTACAGTTGTAAAAATATGTTATTTATAATATTTCCAATTTTGAGGTTAAAAATATTAAACAACTATAATAGCTAATGTCCTAGGCTTATTTGAATTAAATATCATTAAAAACTTAATTAAATGTAACATATTTTGATACACTCTCTGAACTACGGTTCAATTTTGGGAAAAACTTAATGAGGCGTAAAAATAAGCCATATTACCATTCAAATTCAAATATAGTATCGTTATTTAAGTTTAAAAAGTACGATAATACAGACAAAGACCGCCCTTGATTTACATTTTAAGATCCTTTTCAAGAATGAAGATAAAAAAAAGAGTATGCAGTGGAGTATAAGTATATAGTGGAGTTGCAAATTAAGCGAAGAAAAAGCATAAGAATGTAAAATCTGAAATCGTAAATGAAGGTAATATGCTTGTAATATGCAACAAGACAGGCTTAATAGCCGGATGAAATGGAAATGAGTTGAAGGATTATTAATATTGCTAGATATTTGATTTATCTTTATTTAATTGGAATTAATCAGCTATGTAATATTTAAAACAAAATATTTCGAACGCGTTTTACCAATGATGATAATGCAAGGAGAGATAAATTCTGGTAAAATCACCGAACTTGTGTATTATGACATTTTTGGTGAGAAAAAAACCGTAATTCTTGCAACAGAACCAAAATATACAGTATTTGAACCATTAATTTGGTAATAATTATCGAAAACACCTTAAAGTTTCAACTTCAAATTAAACCAGGTTTAATGATACTCGCCTTCCTGCATTGCGATTTGACGAATTTCCATAGAGTTATGGTTTTACCGATCTCTCTCTCATGTGAGTTCCGTTTGTTTTAATTTCTTATAAGGGTTCTAAAAATGATTATAAAGGGTGGTTTTTACAGAACATTCTGTGTTGTTTAACTTAGCATCATATTAAAAATGTAGAAAATTTGAAGTATTACTAATTACACACCTCACAACTAAAGTCAGCGTAGTGTAAACACACAAACCAAAATTTTTACTTAAAACTAAATTATATTTTTAAATAATTTCCTTTTAGTTCATTAATGATGCTAAAATTAATAAAAGTTATGAAGTTATTCTTAATTTGTTTTATATATTCTTATTAATATTACTACTTCGAATTGCCATTTTTTTTAATTGCTAAATCTTAAACAGTTAATTATATTCATATTAAGTTTTATAAAACATATTGAAATCGAAGTAATAGTTTGTCAATTTATTGATGATTAAAATGCGTTGCGAATTGAAATTAACAAGTTGAATAAAATCGAATACATAATGCAGATCGTACTAGAGCATAAAGCATAAATGCATGACCATAAGTGCAAGTTTTATTATTATTTTTTTCTTTTTCCAATGCCCATCTGGGTTGACATTTCGACAATTCACACGTATTAAGGCAGATTCGTTGGCAACTCTTTCAGCGGCACCACATTAGGCGAGCCAACTTTGCTCCCACACTAAGGACAGATAGTACATAAAATGAAAGAACATCCATGTCTTGTCCGAGATTCGAACTCAGAACCTTTCTAATACAAGACTAGTTCCCTGATCCCTACATGGTCTGGTCGGCAATTTTATTAAATATAAACCCTTTATTTATGCTTTGTTGTAGTTAATTAGAAACGCGTATACAATAAAATACTTTAAAATTTATGATTCACTATCAAATGCAATTCTTTGTTCAATAAATGTTTTAATATAAAATAAATTCTTGAGGACGGAAATAAAAATACATTTTTTTTTAAAATAGTAAGCAAATTAAAAGCGATAGTTATACTCATTTTGTACATGGTAAAATATTTTGGTGAATAGTTGCCACCATTTTTTGTGTTGGTGTAAACTAAATGCATTTTTAAGTATAGAACTGTAGTTATCGTAAGAAAAAGTTGTATAAAAGTGACAAATTAGCAAATGTTCGAAAGAATTAGTGCAAATATTTTCGAAAGAAAAATTTGATAGAATTATCGCTAAAAACGTGCGTATTTGTTTTTAACGAAATTTTAAACGAAAGCTAGAAATTTATTTTAACGCTCAAGAAAATTTGTGTTGTCATTAATAAACAAACAAAAAATGGATAAATAAAACAGAAACTACAACAAAATTGTAACATTGAAAATGTGATTACATGCACTGTAAAGAATTTTAGTTTACCTTAACATTAAAAAAGTGCTAGGGACTATAGGATCAATTTTTTTACAGTGTATTTATGTATTTTAATTTTACTTTTTATTTCCTGTGATTTATATTTGTTATATGAAACCGATAAGGTAAAAACTGTTTTTCATGTCCTCGATCATATAATTTATAACAACATATTTTCATTTTTGAATTTTAGAAATATTGTAATACTGACTCATAATTGTAATTTAAAATAATCTGAACTGCAAATAGTAGTTTCTTATTAAGTGCTGGTTGTCTATAGAATAACTAGGCACCTAATGGATAGTCTTATATATTTCTTATTTCAAAAATTGTAATATAGGGTTCTATAGAATAGATTCTATAAATTCTACGTAATTCTATGAAGTCCAGATTAATGTTTTTTAGCATTTAGTCATCGAGATAAAGTGTTAGTTCTAGTGAAATATCTTCAATTTATAACTCGTATTAATCGAGTATTATATAATTTTGAATAACATTATATTTTTCAAATTTCAATAAATATTTGTAACATTTTTCTTTTAGATTTGATTTATGTATTTAATTTATAAATCTTTATTAATTAATGAATGAAATTACTGAATTAATATCAAGCTTCCAAATATAATTAATTACTTTTATTTGATTCGAACATCGCGCGACAAAAAAAGTTTTCCGCCTATTTGCACAATATCACTTTTTCCTAATAATTGACCTTTTAAGGATACTTTCATAATTAAGTTATTATCTAAAAATTGCCTGTATAAGAATTTGTCACGAATAAACTTCTAAAACCAAATGTTGTTTGTTTGATGCTTATTCTATCTTAATTTATGTGTATGTAATCAATTTCGAATTATTTTAAACAAAATATTGCGAAAGAGGTTTAATAATGATAAATCATAATGCTAGGAAAAAACGAAATCGGTAAAATTTGTATTGTAATGACATTTCTAGTGAAAAAGGAACCATAATTCTGGTAATTGAACCAATATATGCAGTATTTAAACCAATCATTTGATGATGTTTTCATTCGCATGGTAACGGTTTACAGGAAATTCCAGTTTTCAAAATTGTAGTTCTTATTACCGAGCGTTTAGTAAAAATGCAAAACTCGAAATTTAATTTTACCATGAAAAGGGCTTTTGCACCATGCTCTAAAGTACTCGTATCATGATAAAATTATTAAATTTTACCCCATTTACTACCAAACAGCATGGTATTCAGACCATATTTTATTTTTTATTTCACCAAAATTCATTACCAAAGAATTTAGGTAAGAATCCCAATGTGCAAAAAATGCAATAAATTTTACCATATTCTGGTAGTTATGATCACACTTTTTCTCAAAATTCACGATTCGTAATTTATTTTGTTCTGTTTTATTAATTTTGCTCCTTTTCATGATTACTTTTATTGTGCAGAAAAGATCGAAATTGACATCTTTTATATTTATTCAATAAAATTTATTTTTAATATAATTGTTGCTCCTTTAAAGAAAATAAAATATTTTTTACTAGTAAATTTGTTCTTAATGAATGCTTTTACTGTAAATACTTTAAAACAAAATTGAGATCACTTTAAAACAAGAATATTCCATGAATGAAAATACTTTAAAACAACAGTAAGAAGTTTTTTAAAACTGTATTTCAATTAATGAGTATTTGAAACTAGTCCTACTTTCATAAAAATATTTAAGTATAATTAATAATTTAAGTTCATTTCTTTAATTGTTAACCATTTGTAAGTAGAAAACAAGCATTTATTAAAGTTGAAATATTTACAAACGATTAACACTGCAACTGCTATAATTAGTTTAGTAGTTTATTAACTATTAAACACAACATATCCATTTTTTCACCACATTCATGACAGCTTTCTAAAGTAAATTTGTCAAATTAATTGTAGAAGAACTTGATAGTCGCAGGTTATTTTATTAAAAATTGTTAAAAAAACAATGATTTTTTTTTTTTTTAAATTTTTTTTTTAAAGAGTAATAAATTATTTGTGTTACTCATAAAAACCAAACAAAAAACACTCATTATATTTCAAGCATTTTATTTTAAGAGTTTACAATTTGGAATGTAAAAAAAACAATATAAGTATTTACTAACTATTAAGTTGATTTAAACTTTAAAGTAGTTAGAATTTCAAGATTGTGTGATTCTATATTTAAGTAACCCTCAAGATGTTTATACGCTCACAAAAATTGGTTCAGTGCTGAGTCATAACAGCAGCAATGTAGTTGTTTCTACTGACACTAAGACAAACCAAGCACGCTAGTCATTAGCCTTGTGAATTAAGTTAGGAAGGAGAACCTTTCATTTGACAAGAGAGCACCACTTGGGTGAAAGGGAGACTTAGCTCAGAACCCCTCAGGTAGATGGAAGCACCTTTTATTCGTACGGACACTTCGAATTAAACATAAATCTGAAGGAGAAGGAAATTTTCTCTAGATCCCAGGATTTTCGATTCCACAGATTTCACGAGGACGTATATCGCATGTACTCTGTGGATTTTAACGGTTTCGACGATTGAACTCTGGCCCCTCCTGACTGAAATTCGACCCTTTAAAAACTGGGTTCCCATGCCCGCAATAGCAGTACTTTGAGAAATCATTCCTTTCTAATTTTATGCAATTTCTAGGTGTTAATCAAATTGAACCATTGAAGTTAAACTGTGTTACCATTACAATCGAATATCAGAATCTAGTAATTAAGTTAAAGTTGGTTTAATTTGTGTTAGAAAACTGTTATTTGCACCATATTTTTGGTGCAGCAAACTTGGTGATTAGCGTGAATTAATGTAGCAATTATTTTATATAAAATACTCAATTCAATTCGATATACCACAGCAAAAAAAAATTTATTATGACTTTTTAAACAGAACAATCTTTAGCGATCTTCTGAATCTCATTGTATAGCTTAGTTCAAACTTTAGAAAAATAATAATAATAATTAAAATTCAAGAAGCAAACTAAAAAAAATTATATACAATAGAAGTCTATCTTTTATTTAAATTATCACAGAATTGTTAATATATTTGTTATATTATCTTTGAATTAATTTTATTGGTAGCAATGCTAATACCGAACTTAAATTTTCTTTATATTTAAGCCTAAATATTTTTTCCAAAAATTTGATGATGTTCCTTTTTTTTAATAATGTTTTAAAGAGGTGCTTAAAGACCACTTCAAAGACACGATTTTTCCTCAATTTTCTATCCAATCAAAATAATAATAATAAAAAAAGGAAACAAACAAACATTTTGGATATGTTGAGGACGAAGCCCTCAAAAGCAATAACCCTTAATAAATTTTAGTAACTTTTTATTTATATTTTTAGTCAATGCTCTCTTGATTCGCATGATCAATTAGCTGAAGGGAAAAAACTTCAATAACGCCAGATGTTTTCATTCCTCTAAGTTCCTACAATCTCCATATCACTTCAATATTCATTGGACTAACAATCTGCCTACGTGCCTGTCACAGTTACCGTTGCCTCTGTCTTGCAGAGGGTGGCTCAGGAATCGAGCAGATGCAATCTGGCACTATGCCTAGTGCCATGGAAAAAACTATATCCATAGCCAAGGGGGACACTCAGGAATGACTGTAAGCAAGGCTATGACATAAATAGCTCATGCAGGTAAAAGAAAAGGGGAAATGGATTTTTGTTGGGAGGGCTTTTAAATCTGAGAAAGAAAAGGGGGCTGCATTAAAATAGGGGGGATTTAAGGCTTCGACAACAATGGTGGAGGTAGGCTTCCAATCGCTGATCACGTACGTTTTAATGACCTCGACTCCAAAGAAAATACCACCAAAACAATGATAGAAAAACGAATCGGGATAGGTTGCTTTCTGCGTGTGCCACGCCTTGGCACGTCCATCGCTAATGAAAGCACTGAAGTACATTGTCGCATGCATATCCGGAGTCCGTCGCCAATGACAGACATGCATACTGCTGCTGTTGCCTTGCGTGGATGGGGGGTTCGGGAAATGGGGGGTTGGAAGTGTTGCAGCACCCCGCCTCGCTGTGTTGTAATTACCTCCGTCACCCATTGTTAGCCCTGATGGGAATTGGACGATTATCAAGGCATTGAATGTGGAAAAAATAAATAAGTTATGCCAAAATACAACAACAAATGAAAAAGCGTAATGGAAATCTGCAGTCAGGCGTGGTATTTGTCAAAGAATGGGAAATGGTTGACAATTGTTAAATGAAATTCTATTCGAAGCGGGTCGTCAATCTACTGCTCAAATAGAGAAAAGAAACATTCTGCAACACAATGCCTTTTATGATAATATTAATCGCTCGCTGAATTGTTCCAGTCAAAGAAAAAATATTTATTCTTCAAATAGTATTTTAAAAAATGAAATACAATACATTTTGAGTCATCGTAAAGTTATTGAAGACTTATTGTTGCAGTAAAAACACTCATAAAATATTCGTATCAAATATCTTCTACAGTTAGGTAAATTCTGTACTGTATACACATCACAAAATAGCTGTCTGAGAGATTTCCATAAATAATAATAAATAAATAAATAAATTAAAAATATATTGTATTAGTAATTGTTAAGATTTGCGTGTACATAATGCAATAGATTATTGTTCCAGTTCAGACACTCATAAAGTATTCGTGCCGATTGTCTTCTATGGTAAATTCAGTAATATACACAAATCAGTAAATCACTGCCTGAGTCATTTCCTTAAGAAAAAATAAATAAACAAACAAACTATTGTGTTTTTACGATGTGTAAGTACATAATACAATATATTTTGTCTCGGCGTAAAATTACTGAAGAATTATTGCTCCAGTTCAAGCACTTATAAAATATCCGCGTCAAATAACTCCTACTGTAAAGTAAATATAATAACACACACAAACCCCTAAATCATTGTTGAAGTCATTTTCATAAACAAAAAATAAATAATAGTAATAAGTAAATAAATAAAAAAATGAAAAGTCTTTTCAAGATTTGTTTTTGTAATAAAATAAATTTTGTCTCAGCGTAAAATTATTAATGAATTATTGTTTCAGTACAAACACTCATAAAATACCCGAGTCAAATATTTTCTACAGTGAAGTAAATATTCACATACGAATCCCTAAATCACCTTCCGAATAATTTCCATCAAAAAAATATTTTTAAAATAGGTATGATGAAATACAATACATTTTAAATCGGGGCAAAATTATTGAAGAATTATTGTTTCAGTGCAAGCACTCATAAAATATTCGTGATAAATGACATCTACGGTAAAAAAAAAAGTAAACAAAGAAAAATAAATAAATAAATCAGAAAACTCACTAAATCGCCGCCCGAGTGCTTTTCCTCAAAAAAATATTTTTAAAATAACATTTTTACGATATGTATGAACGAAATACAGTGCACTTTGTCTGTTAGCAAATTTATTTAAGAATTATTATTATTTTCGTAAAAACCTTTAAAGTGTTCATATCAATTTTCTTTTACGTTTAAGTGAATTTCGCAGCACAAACATATCATCAAAATGCTTTTTAAGTCATTGCTATCAAAAAATATTCCTTAAATAATATTTTTGAAATATTTATGCAGGAAATGCAAAAAAAAAAAAAAAAAAAAATTGTCGCTCTGGGAAACTATAAATGGTCAATAGTTTTCTATACGGCTATACAATGAATTTAAGTAACTCACACAAATTACTATCTTTACCACAGTAATAAATTGCTGCGTAATTTCAACAAAATAAGATATTTAACATTGTATATTAAGAACATATATATATATATATATGAAAGCAGTATAAAAAATTTTGCGTTCCAGAGAAATAATTAATACGATGCTATCTTAGATAGAAAATTTAATGAGTGCATTATATTCTTACAGACGCAGCAAATTTTGTAATTAATAGAAATTATATTCTTAAAAATATCTTGACATTGGAATTACGATATCACCAAAATTAATTTGCAACCAATCTGCATACTAAGCATGGTGCAGAGCCAACACCTCCTAGAATAAGGAAGGCCTCAGCACGGATCAAATTAGTAGTCCGATGTGACGAAGTTAACTGCGCAGTTGATGAAAAATAAGAAAGATGTCATTACGTTCAGGGTACTACGCTGCGCAGTGGTTGAAAATACGAAATATGTCATTACGTTTGGACTACTACAGGATATTTATGGTAACCCGTGTAGAGGCCTACTCTTTTCTAGGAGGTGTTGGCAGAACTCGGTGGATTTATAAAGTCATATTTTTCTTGAAAAGTTTAAAACGATCTTATAAGTAAAATGTTGTATAAATGTTGTTTAATTTAAACAGTATATCGTAATGGTCGTATAATTTTATTTGAGATAATCTGAGGTACTAGTATGCTACCTAAAAAGGATATTGTCTCTGAAATCAGATATCCTCGAGCTCTTAAACCCAAAATTCAATTTAATTATGTAAAATAGGCACATAGATATCATTGATGCATTTAAAAGGCTAAAATACGGATATTGAAACAGTTACCTATACTTTGAGTTATAAGTTAACTGAAGCAACATTTTCAGTCTTAAAACGTGATGTGACTAAAGCATTTTCTGATTGTTTTCCATGAAATTCACTTTAACCACTTATAATTTTATTTCATAACAGGCGTTGAACAGCCGATCCAATTTTGAGCGTACGACTATCAATGCACAACTCCGTTGCTTTGTAATTTTTAACCCAACCCAGAAGACAAGGGAACTCCTGGATCAAGCAGTGGGACAAACTAGCCGTCGTGGAGGATTTTTGGATGGAACTAAGCAGCATTTGGGTTACATGGAGAGGAAAACCACTACACCTGCCATTGTTAGCTCGAAGGTAAGGAGACTCCAACCCATAATCCGTCTACCACTGAGGATATTTTACGTGAGTACTGTGGTCAATGCGAGCCGTGAGCCGAATTCGTACCGAGCAGCCATCTCTGGGATTCGAAACTGGGTCATCTCATTGAAGAGGCGAATGCTTTATCCTCTGAATTACCACGTTTCTAACTACTTATAATTAAACACAATTTATTTTCTATTGTTTAAATTTAAACGTGCTAATGTGTTGTAAAATTAAATTTTTATTAACAAAAAAATTTTATGTTTGACTGTTTTTCGATCAGATAAATTATTTATTACCTATAATTTATTAATATACTACCAAAGAATTGATTAATTTAATCATCATTCATCATTTATTAATCAGTTTAATCCGTCTACTGGTGATTGACACAAAACTTCTTAGTAAACTACTGTTTCCAACAACTCACAATGGCAAATTTATTCAATCCATCAATTTCAAACGCCAATCTAAATTATCGAAAATATCGATAATTTCTTTTAACGTAAACCAATAAATGAACAGCAGAAGAGTAAAGTTCTTTTTGTCACGTGCAAACAGACCACTCCTTAAAGTACAGAAGGCGTTCACGTCTACCAGTGACAGCACAATTTCGCGTGACACCGACACCCAAAACGCTGTGACAGACTGTTACTCGCTGGATCTGATATGAAAAACTAAGCTTCCGTTGAGATAGATTCGATATTAGAGAAAGATGGCGGATCACGTAGAAAGTTCGAAAACATAGATCTGGTGTTGGTGTCTTTTGTTTGGTTTGGGACCGATAGAGCACAGGCGCGTGAAATAGAAGGGTAGAAGATAGCCCCGATGCGTGAGCTACGTGAGAAGTATCCAAGATGGTGTCGTTCGATTGGACAGGCTGATTTTTATTTATTTATTTACTTTTTGTGTTTTGTTTTTGTGTTGTGTCCATAACAAAGTTACGTGAGGTTATGCAGAAGTATATAACTAATCGTTTGCCGCTAAAGTTTTGGACACATCACATGCACATTAGACGAAATTACGTGTATTTTAATGTCTTGCAGACTCATACGTATGCTTGAAGTGATCATCAGATTAATATATGATAGATAATCACAATCAGTTATGTTAACCGTTGCTTTGTACTGTGGTGCTAAAAACTTATGTCACGACTCATGTCACTTACGTCTTTAGAAAAACTTTTGTCATAAAGCAACCCTATGCGTTAGCTTCGGAAGAAGTAGCCAAAATCGTTATGGTGTTTTTCGACAGAAGATGCTGATTTTTTCGAATCTTGATCAAAGAGGCTGATTTTTTCGAGTCTTGATCAAAGAGGCTGATTTTAAGAATCCCAGCAATGATTGGGATTCGAACTGCGCACCCGGGTCGCACTGACTACAGTGTTGCCTTAACATATCCTCAGTGGTAGACGGATCACGGGTTACAGTCTCCTTGCCATCATGCTAACCGTGGGAGATTTTCGAGGTTTTCCTTTTCATGTAACTCAAATGTGGGTTAGGTCCATCAGAAAGTCCTCAACGAAGGTATAATTGCTCCCAATACTTGATCCAGGAGTTCCCTTGTCTTCTGGACTAGGATCAAAATTAAAAGGAGTAGAAGTTTAACATTTTTTTAATGACGGGCTCTTGGGTCTATTTCTCATTGGCTTCAGATATCACAGAATTGCTACTCTCTTATCGTTACCCAGTGGGCACCCGTGGCGCTGGAGTAGCATCGCCCACGTCATACAACCACGTCACACAACAACGTTTATAGAGAGGATTACATTCGCACAATCACACAGAAGAAAGGATATAGAACACAGAGAGAGCAAATTACATCCATACCAACGGTGGGAATCAAACCCACAACCACTGACCCCGTAGTCCAGTACAGTGACCACTAGACCAGTGAACAGCACAGTGTTTAACATTGGTAGCTGTTAACTCACAATGGGGTCGGCTGTTTAACAACAGTTATAAAATAAGTTACGAAGAACAATCATATGTTTTGTGATAGAGATGGCTAATATTAGACGGAATAAAAATCTCAGGTCTACTGGAAAATGCAACAGCAAAAGTCTAGATCATCTTCCTTTAAAAGTCAAAATAGTTTTGAAAGAAAACAAGCGAAATTAAATTGGGTTTATCAAAGCAATTTTTATCAATATGCATTGTAATTTATTTTTTTTTTGAAAAAATAACTGTTTCTGTTTCGCACTTATCAACAAACAAAAAAATAAAATGATTCAACAACGTCATGAAACGTTACGGACTGTCTCTTGATTTAAGATGCTTATAAGGAAATCTCTCATGTTTTATTTTAGTATTAAAAAAAGCACCTGTTATAATAGTTAAAAATTTTAAATACTGCTAGTGAGCCAACCAATAAATTGTGCAAACATAATAATAAAGCAGCAAACATATGTTGAAAAGTGATAAGTCCAATGTCTGCAATTTTTGAAATAGATGTAATGAATGCATTTTTTTACAGTAATAGTAGCAGTACGTTTTGTAATGAATTACACTATTAATTGAAAACAGCACCTACTATACTGTAAAAAAATTCAGGATAAAATTTCTGTAAAAAGTACTGACACCCTGAAACACCCATGAAATTCATTTTTACTGTTGAATTTCAGTCCATAATTTTTGCAGTAATATTTATTTAATTACGTTGTTTCTGTGATTTTGTTGTAAATATTACTGCAAAAAATACAGTGCATAAGAATTTCAGTTGCGTAAAATTTCACTGTAAAAAGTAACGGCACTCAGTGTGTCAATACTTTTATCATCTATAAAGGTAATAGGTATTTCAAAAAGTCTACATTTTCGTAAACACGCATTTTGAGCTGTACATTTTCGAAATCACAGATTTCGAGCTGTCCATTTTCGTAAACACGCATTTCGAGCTACGTCATAACAGCCATATGTCCATGTTCGTAAATACGCATTTTCAACTACTTCCATTTTCATAAACACGCGTTTAGAGATTTGTCCATTTTCATAAATACGCATTTCGAGCTATGTCGTGACAGACATTTTGAGCTATGTCATAATAGCCATTTTGAGCTATGTTCATTTTCGTAAACACAGATTTCGAGCTGTCCATTTTCGTAAACACGCATTTCGAGCTACGTCATAACAGCCATATGTCCATGTTCGTAAATACGCATTTTCAACTACTTCCATTTTCCTAAACACGCGTTTAGAGATTTGTCCATTTTCATAAATATAAATACGCATTTTCAGCTATGTTATAACAGACATTTTGAATGATGTCCATGTTCGTAAACAGGCATTTTCAACAACGTTCACTTTCGTAAACACGTATTTAGAGATTTGTCCATTCTCATAATTACGCATTTCGAGTTATGTCGTAACAGACATTTCGAGGCATGCCCATTTTTGTAAACACGCATTTTGAGCAGTATTCATATTTAAAAATTCACCGACGATATGTTATGAGATTTTTTCATTGTAACGAATGTACTTTTTAAATTATTGAGCGCTTTTATTTTAACTCTACGTACAAATTTATGATGTAAAGAAAACATTTTTAATTTGATTTCTTTGGAATGTTTATCAAAATAAAATAATTTGAAATATATTTTCTCACAATCGTAATTATTTCAGGTTATCTATATAAAACTTGTTTTCTAATTTTAATTCGGCTAAATTTTCTGATTAAGTCTGAATTAAAAAAAAAATAATAATAAATATTTTTTTTTTAAATGTGTTTTTTTTTTTTTTTTAAGCTTAATTTTACGATAGTTACGTTAGAAAGCACACTTTATAATTTAATTCATTGAATTTTTAGTTGGATTTTCATCTCATATTAAGTTTATTAAAAGAAATGTAGGTAGTTATCAGTACTTGTATGGCTAAAATCCAGTGTTTTGCAATGCAAATACTTTTAAAATTTAGCTCCACTGTCACCTTCCCTTTTGTTACAAAATGTTTTTGTTCCCCAAATTTACATAATTTTAATTATTTCTCATCAAACCAAATTTGAATAATTAAATAAGAAAAATATTTATATTTTCAAAAAATAAAAAATGACAACTCTAACTCTGCAAAAAAGTAATAATTTATTATATATTACTTATGTTCATAAATTGTACTATGAATATTCAGTGGGGTTATAATTACTGCTAATTTGTACCACTTCCAAAAAACCTTTCTTTTTTTCATTTTATTTATTTACTTAACCTAGGATTTTAATGGAACTGATGAAACAGAATAATCTTAAAAAGGCAATAAAAAATGTCATATTTGCCGTGAGCTTTGTGATTTTGTTCCAGACGTTTGCAAAAACTTGAAACTTGAGAAATAGAATTAACTATTCTACCATTTTAAGCACTAATTACTAACTCATGTCAGAAAGAAAGGTTAGGTTAACCAAAATCATTTGATAATGTATATATAAAAAATAATAATAATAAACTGCCAAGTTCCAACTACACATTGATTTATTAGTCAAGGAAATATTATTTGCTCTGATCAATTCTACTTTTCAAATATAGATGGCGCTTCTATTCCTTCCTTAAATATCATAGAACTCTATTCACTTAACGCTAGTTATACGTATGAAGAAAAAGAAACGGTTATTTACGTATGGAGTTTTTACCTGATTCTAAAGGTTTCTTTTAATTAATGAAAAATTACTTTTAAATATGCAATCTATTTACACAAGCACAAAATTTAAATTTTTAAAACAAATATTTAAAAGAAACCCAAATCATTTCTTTTCTAAAGGGTAGGCATTTTTTAATATTAATTTTCTCTTAATTTTTTTTACCAGTTTAAAAGTATTATTTGATAATTATAACATAATTTAAAAAGGAAAACAAGAGCAGCAATATTAATTTGTTTCGAAATAATTAAAAAAATTGTATCAAATTAATAACTATACTTTTGAATTGTTTGCAACATCGTTGAAATAAATTTAGGAACAGAAAAAAAAAGTTCGATTCAATCCTTTAATTTCTCAACTTGTTTTACTTACATCATTTATATATCAAGAAACTGTATTTTGAATTCAGATTATCTGATTCTAAAGTCATTAAAATCGAATTCAATAAGGAATGGGAAATCATAGGAGCCGGACACGGCTATACTGCTCCTAACTGAATATGAAACTTTTATGATAGCTCAAGTGTTCTTGTTGTAGTTAAAAAATCTATTTTCAGATAAAATTAAAATAAAATTTTTATTTACGAGCAAAAGTAAGAGAAAACGAGATGATAAGTGAACGATGCAAGAAACTATTAATACTGAGCTGTCATTGTGGAAGGACAGGGGTTCGATCCCAAGTTTGGTATGAAGTTCATCCAAATTCATATCAATGTGCAACAAAATCTCCTGGAAGTAATGGCGGTTTGTGCGTAATGCTGTCAAAATAACCATAATCAATCCCTGGGTTGCGGAATTTTGGAGCTTTATTTTCTATGGCCCACAACGGGCTGTTTGGGGGATGCTATTAGAAAAAAGGGAGAGTACGAAAACAAATAAAAAAGTTGGAAGTCACAAGAGCATGGAGGGTATCGCGGAAATTAGGAAATCGCATTTATCAGAAGAAGATAAAAAACAAGCGTGGATCATTATCTGTATTTCAATTTAAATCAGGCTCAAATTATTTTATAAACTTTTAACAATTACGAAAATCATAGTTTAAAAGTAGAACACAATGGTACATAGTTTGGCTAAAAAATACTAAATACAACATAAAATATAATACATATAAAATAGTTTTTGTATACGAAAAAACTTTTGTAAAAATCTCTTAAACTGTCCAAAACGTTTCAGTCTAATGCTAGAATTCGCAGAAGTTTCATTTATGCAATATAAAAATATTGAACCGTGATAGCTCAGAGGAAAGAGCGTTCGCCTTCCAATAAGGGGAACCGGGTTCGAATTCCAGCCTTGGCAGGTCGATACGAATTCCGCATCCGGCTTGCACTAACCATAGTGCTGACGCAAAATATCCGTAAGGGTTAGAGTCCTCTTGCCGTCAGGCTAACAGTGGGAGGTTTTCATGGTTTTCCTCTCCATGTAACGTAATTGCGGGTTAGTTCCATCAAAAA
The DNA here is from genome assembly GCF_982258835.1 of Parasteatoda tepidariorum. Taxonomy (NCBI): domain Eukaryota; kingdom Metazoa; phylum Arthropoda; class Arachnida; order Araneae; family Theridiidae; genus Parasteatoda; species Parasteatoda tepidariorum. Next base: position 91,641,609 of record NC_141758.1, read on the forward strand.
GTCCTCCATGAAGGCAAATTTCTCCCAAATACTTGATCCAGGAGTTACCTTGTCTTCTGGATTGGGTTCAAAATTACAAGGCTACGGAGTTGAACATTATCTGTCGTAATCCCAAAAATAGGATCGGCTATTCAGAGACTATTATAAAATAATTAAAAAATACAAATATATTGATCAAACTGTCAGTTATAATTTAATCTTTCACGCTTCACACTGTCCGAAACTAGGTAATGAATAATATAAAAATATATTGATAAACGTGAATGTGAACAGTGTTAAACTGGCAAAAAAACTTTCCTATTATATTTAATTCACTTAAAAACCGTAGTTTGAAAAATTTATTTATTTATTTAATTTTTTCTCTTTCGATTTCTATCTAATTACTTCACCCAGAAACTGATTGATATTTGGGTTGACGATAAATTCTTTATAGCGATAAATTGACATTATGAATTCCGCTTTTAACGGTCAGGAAAAGATTGAAAATTATGACATCACTCAACTTAAGTTTTTTATACTACGCATAAGCTGCAAGTATTACTGTTGTATTGAAATATGTTGCTTTGGCTATATTGCTACAATATTAGGAAGCACTCCTATTTGCGGATATAACCGAGTGAGCTGATGAAGAGATTATAGCTTTTTTCCTTTCGGATTTTTATAATTTTTTTTAAATAATATTCTTTTTCTCTTTTTTCATTATTCCGTAATTTTTTCCATGTTTTCTCTACTTTCTGAACTTATACAGTCAATTCGCTATAACTCGAAGTACGATGACTCGAATATTACTATAACTCGATTTTTTTATGAAGTCCCGACCCTTTTATCTTCAATTTCATGTTAATTATTGTCGATTACTCGAATTTTACTCCCTTTAACTCGATTTTTTTTGGATCTTTTAAAGCAGAAAAAAACAACAACCTTGGAGCTGATATCTTGCCCCTTCCTTTGCAATGCACACACACAATGTCTTTCGCACTCTTCATGGAGAAGCTAAAGCTGGCCCTCTTGAAGTATGTGAACAATGGTTAAATGAAACGTTACCAAATTTGCTTAAAGGATACAATTAAAAATGATGTTTTCAATATTGATGAACTGGGCTTATTTTTTAAATGTCTTCCAAATAAGACTAGGATGTTTAAGGATGAAAACTGCTCAGGGGGTAAAACGAGCAAGGAACGTTTGACTGTCCTAGTTGGAGGAAATGCGTTTGGGACAGAGAAATTGCCCTTAGTTGTTATCGGAAAATACCGAAATCTCCGATGTTTCAAGAATGCAAAAACGTATCCTTTGGATTACAAGTCTAACAAAAAGTTTTGGATGACATCAGTTTTATTTGAAGACTATGTCAGAAAATTGGATCGGAAATTCGTCGCTAAAAAAAGAAAAGTGATACTCTTTATGGATAAATGCACAGCGCATAGTGATCTACCTAATTTGAAAGCAGTAAACTTGCAGTTTCTCCAGCCAAACACAACAGCAAAGTTGCAGCCGATGGACCAGGGTATCATGAAGTGCTTCAAACAGTCTTATCGTAAATGGCTTGTCAGAAAAATGATCTTAAATATTGTAAGTATTTGGAAGATTTGTAATTAATAAATAAGCATTAATTAAATAATTCGACAGTATTTTGAAAGTCCAAACCCGAAACTAACGGTAAGTCGAACTTCCGATAGGTCGAAGTTTTTCGTCAGTCCTATCAGATTCTAGTTATCGCGAATTCACTGTATATATTATTAGAACGACATCAGTCTAGAACGAATCTATATAATTCTCGAATATATTTAATAAGACAGCAGGTGCTACATTCAGAAACAGAAATTTCACATCGAATTCATACCAATAAATATCATCTCATTCGCAAGAATAAACATTCGAAAAGAAGAAAGTGACATAAAAAATACCATTAACTTAAAACAAATTTTTCCGCACAAATGGCACATTTGTGGAAAACGAGATCTATTGATGATGATGATCTATCGCAAAATAGATCATTACGATCGATAATTTATCAACCGATAATAAGGCAATGTTCTATACTAGTTGGGTTTTTGAACTCAGTTCATTACCGACACGTTCAATATATTAAAAGAAGTGTCACTAGATATGCCGCAGCTGTCACAGAAAAGAAAATTATAGCTTTATGTCATTTACTTCATACAGATTATCATAAAAATGTCCCGCTGACATTTATTTTTAAAGTTGAAGTTTCATATCTGTAAAAGGTTTTTGTATTTAAAGAAAGTCGCATAAAAAAATTAAGACTTTAATGATAGGGTGTATAGTTTAATAAAAGATTTAATTATAGAATGCATTTGGTGAAGTCATAATTTCATGTTGAGTTGATTTATCCCCAGCAACTAGTTCAGTTTTTATGAAGCCAATAATTTATTTTGTTCTAATAAAATTTCGTCTAATCCTATAAATTGTGCTTTTTCGAAGTTTATTTATATCTAGCTCCTTTACCGTTATACAAAAATAAATAAAATAAAACTTTTTTCGAAAATAAGCTTTCTAAAATTGCAATGCAAAAATAATTAAATATTTGCCGGTTCCGGCAAACTCAAAAAAAAAAAAAAAAAAAAAAAAAAAAAAAACTGTTTACGCAATTTTATGTGTCCAATGCAAAATATAATTTTGTTGTGACTATATTATGATATATTTTTAATACAATTGGTAAACTAAATTCGCATTTAAATAGCAAGAACGTTACGAAGTTTTTCCAACAAACGTTTTGCAACTTTTATCCATATAACTTAAAAAATGCTACGCAATTCCAGATTTTATTATTTTATTAATTAGACATCTTTTTATATATATTATTTCAAGGACGTCATATTACATTAGATTTGCGTTCAAGTCACAGAATAGTTAAGTTTTTCTTTAGACAGTTTTCGAACAGAGCAATACATTTGGTATAAATTGCTGGAATAATTGTTGACTCATACAAAAAGAAAAATAATGCAAATGAAATTTATAAATCAAAAAAAAAAATCCTGATTTCGTTATTTTTGTACATTTTTTAAAACATTGATTAGAGGTACTTTACTTAATATTTTAGTTCAAAATCAAAAACGTACTAAAATGTTTCATCATTTTAATACTTTTCATATTTAGTGAAAGAAATATTAGCCGTCTTATAAGAAAGATAATAAAAAAATAGTCACATAATTTTTAAAGTACATTACATTTAATAAATTTATGAATCTAGTTTTTTTTTAATGCCTTATTACGGCAAATTAATTGTCCTAAAAGGCTAATACTTGTGACTTAAAAGAAAACATAACTCACGTATGTAAATTATTTGCACTGAGAAATAAAAAATATGATTAAAACTACCGGAATATGGTAAAATTTACCATGTTTATTGCTCTAGGAGAACACTAAAAAACTCATTAATTTTTAGCGCAGCTCTATGGCTATGAGTTGGCTAATGAGTTTGGCTTTGGTAAAATTATCAATGAAATAAAGTTTCATAATATATTATAAAACTTGATAAATGTTGTAAAATTTGATAATTTGATCATAATTCCTGATTGCCTAAAAACCACTTTACAGTTAAATTTGATTGCCAGTTTATTTTAATACTAAATTTGGCGTAAAAACAAGAATTTCCAGTAAACAGTAAGCATATGCAAGAAAAAATTAACAAATAAATGGTTCAAATACCGTATATTTTTGTTTGTTTTTTAATTAGAAATGTCATTACAGTACGGTAATTGTACCGCAATTTTTTTTTTTTTGGTATAGCAAGAGCGCCTTTTAGTTTTTATAATGAAATTTTTCAACCTAGTATGAAAAAAAATATTTACCATAACGTGCAAGAAGAAAAAAGAATATTTCAATCAATTTCAAAAAAGAGTAGGTCCAATGCTCCCGATGATTTTGCTGTTCAAGTTTTTTAAAAAATAATAAAAACAGAGGACCTAGCAAGTTAAATGTCAAAACATCACTTTAAATATTTCCACAAATAAAATTGATTAAGATTTATAATCGTTGTTTTGACAAGAGAGTTGAAAATTATTAGTTGAATAGACATTTTGGACAAGCATAACTGATATAAGTGTTTTTGCCACCTTGATTATTTTATATACATCTATTTAAATTTTTATTTAATTTTTAGAGAACTTCCATCTTACCTCACTTATTTATTTTCCTGAGATTTAAATACTTAATTTTTAACGAGGCATTTAATAGGAAAAATAATTAATTACGGGGCAACAAAATCATAATTCCAACTTTATTTTCAGTGAAACACAGGGCGTGATTTGAAAATTTTGGAATGTACACAGATCCGGGGGAGAAGTAAGGCAAATTCATGTAATCCTGAGTCCATAGACATTTATTGGTATATAAAAATTCTTTTTATTGTTTAATATAAGAAAGTTGGGGGGTATTTTTTGGTGAGTTAAATTTTCATTTATTTATATACACTGGTATAAGATATTAAGAGAATTTGCAGACTTGGTCACGATTATCTCTAGAACTACTGGACCGTTTTTAATGAAATTTGATTTGTACACACATTGATACAATACAAAACAAATAATCATTCAACAATTGTAATGCACGGCTTGCACCGATCACAGTGCTGACGTAAAATATCCTCAGTATTAGACGGATCATGGGTTAGAATCACATTGCCGTCATGCTAACCGTGGGAGAATTTTTGTAGTTTTCCTCTCCATGTAACACAAAAGCTGGTTAGGTCATCAAAAAGTCATTCACGAGGGTGAATTTCTCCAAATACTTAATGCAGGACTTTCTTTGTCCTCTGGATTGGGTTCAAAGCTACGGGGTTGAACATTAGTTGTCGTACACCCAAAAAATTGGGTTGGCTGTTCAACGACGGTTATAAAATAAAAAAGCTTTTAAAAAAAACTCTTTCCTCTATAATTCTAGTTAATGATATTTACGCTTCCTCAAACTCATAATTTTGATTTCCCTGAATTATTTACTTTATTTCAAACATGTGTATTTAAGGAAGGATCGTTTCACCTAATTCCTCGGTTAGATTAAGGCGTTACTACCACTACAATTATTAAACATCAATTCACTCTTATATAAGACATGCTAATTCGATTCAATTTTTGGATATTTAATGATAGATGACGATTAACTTAGTCGAAAGCGCATTCCCCACAAGATCAATGAGATTTGATTTTTCTCCCTATATAAAAAAGGCCATAGGTGGATCCTAAAATATCCCACCTCATAGCGATTTTTTTCAAATCTCGCCATCACGTTTTTGAAATCTCGCCAAACTTGGTTTCTGGAAGATATTTCTGGAAGACTATTTTGAACGTCCGATCACACCACCAAAACTCTAAAACCTGATTGGTTATTTGATACATATATACCTACGCGAAAGTTGGATTTCGCTAGAAAAGAGGTAAAAGGGTTTATTTTATCGCCATTTATGCTTCTGATCTCTTGCTGTAAGAATCATCGTTATTATTTCATTTTTGATATTTTTGTTGTTGTGCGTTACCGGTTGAAAATGTTTTTCTTTTCAATGATCAAAAAGAAATGTTGACCCCAGTAATGATTGCCGACTTGGCGAGATTTCAAAAAGTCGCCAAGAGGTGGGCCATTGTAAGACTTTACCGAAGGCCATAACTCTTAGCATTATGTAATAAAAATTTCTTAAAAGACATACATTTTGAAATTGTAAATAGAATTAAAAAAAAAACATGAGACATAATATTTAATTAACTGTTTATTTAAACATATGTATCAGTTATTACAATAGAAAATAGAAACATTATTTTAATCATCGTTCGCTTTTTCTTACATAATTATCAAATATTCTATTCATCAATTGTTTTCTGCAGCTTGAGTCAACTGTATAATTTTGAGTCTTTTTCGAACTTTTTAGCTGCGTATCAACTAGTGCATCATTTGTTTGAGCGTATTAAATGCATCCAGCTCATCAAATGTCGCCTTTTAAGAATTTTCACCATTGTATCAGCCAGAGCATCATTTGCTCCAGAGTTTCAATGGTGTCCAGCTCATCAAATGCCCCTTGTATAACAGCATTTTTGCGCTCCCTCTTTTTGGTAGGGGTCGTTTTCTCAAGAGTTTTACTCTGATGATCTTTCTCAGAAACTCTTACTTCAGCCACCATTTGTTCTTTGAGAACTTCACACCAATCTCGCAACTCAAACTTGGCATTGGTGGCCATATCAGACTCGCCAAGAGTTGCATCATCATCAGTCTTCTTAGACTGTTGATCTTTGTCCCATTCAAGGACATTTCCATGAGCCTTCTTAGACTCTCCAATCATTTGTTCTTTCAGAACATCACCCCAATCTCTTATTTCAAAATAATTTTCATCCGCACCTTCACCCTTCTTAAACACCTTTGCGCTAAAAATAAATAATAAATTACCATATATATATATATATATATATATATATATATATATATATATATATATATATATATATATATATATATATATATATATATATATATATATATATATATATATATCCGTCTGGCACCGACCACCACGGTGCTGACGTAAAAAAACCTCTGTGGTTGACAGAATATGGTCTAGAGCTCCCTTGAAGTAAGACTAACCATGAGAGGTTTTCTGGTTTCCCTCTGCATGTAATGCAAATGTGGGTTAGTTCCATCAAAATTCCTCTACAGAGGCAAATTTTTCCCAATATTTGATCCATGAGTTTCCTTGACTTCTCGATTGGGTTCAAGTTCTGGAGGAGAGTATGAAGTTGAGCACTGGTAGTCGCCCATATATATATATATATATATATATATATATATATATATATATATATATATATATATATATATATATATATATATATATATATATATATATATATATATATATATATATATATATATATATATATATATATATTTGTTCAGATAAACTCACCTTTGCAGACATTATTCTTAAAAGTTAATAAATAACTATAGATTTTAGTAAATATTACGATTGAAATAAGTGTTCTTATAAAAGAACACTAAGCTATTTTATTGGATTACTATTTACGGTTAAGTTTAAAGTTGAAGTTCAAGTTAACGTCGATTTTCTATTCGAGGTAAAATATGTATTTTATGGAGAAAAAAAAGTTAAATTAAGGCTACTATAACATGATATTACTAATATCTTATACTTACAGCCTTTTTCGCAAAAATCTCAGCACTTTTGCCATTTTTTCTAATTAAGTTTAAGTACCTGTAAAATAATCACCTACAGATAGCGCATAAACTTTAGAAGTGAGGATTTCACTGTAAAACAATGCAAGTAATTGTTATAATCGCTTGTATATATTTGTTTAACGATTGTTACATTGCAACAATTAAAAGTTTTCTTAGCTTATAGTTAACAATGGGTGACCATTTAAACAATGTTCTTTCAGCAGAGACAGATCATTTTTAGGGAAACGTGTTTTTAATACAAATGTCATCGTTTAAACTTGAAATAACTTTTATAAGATAAAATCTTATAATTTCGTGCAAAAACATGATTTTGGGCAAAATTTTTGAAAATGAGTTTATTATAAATATTTAATCCTTGTACTCTTAGCTTTCTAACTATATTTTGTTTTTGTTTGTACTACAATTATTTACACAGTTATAGCAGTTTTTGTGTAAGGTGATAACAGTGGATAGACTAGTGGTTTTAAGTCTTCAAATGATCATTCCTGTGGCAATTGTTCTGAATTGTCCTTTGGAAATTTCATACCTTACAACTGCAACGAGTGCTATGCACTATCTAAAACTAAACTCAGTGGCGCGACAGCCCATGGAGGGCCAAGGCCTACTGTGCCCATCTCAGTTTTCTTGACCTTGGGCTCTGGGGTGCAGAAGCAGATGTTCCGGTTAGGTGGTCAGCCGAACGCTAAACCCCCAGTGTTTAGTTACCAAGCATGCTTGGTACTCATTTATCGACCCACTGAAAGGGTGAAGGGCTGAGTCAACCTTGCCTGGCCTGAGAATCAAACCCAGGACCTGTGACGCGGGAGCGCGAGGCGGTAACACTCAGCCACCGGGCGTCGTTATGCACTATCATAAGTGTATATTACAATTGTTGAATAGTTATTTGTTTGCATTTTATCAATGTATACATATAATAGGCCGGGATAGCCTGGTCGATTGGGCGCTGGGCCCATATCCAAGAGGTCGTGGGTTCGATCCTCGCCGGCCGAAGACTTCCCGTGTAAAAAAAAATACGCACTTTGATTTGCACTTCATTACTTTTTAAATTTTCCACCTTCACTTGTCTTTTCGTTACTTTTTAAGAAAATTGTAAGGAAAATGTACCCATTTTGTAACGAAAACGTTTTAGAAATCGTTACTTTATATCTGGAATTAAATTAAGTTCCAAAAAGCATTTTTTGAAATTTTTTTGAATCAAACTTTTTCTTCATTTAAAAATTTTATTTAAGAATACATTCTTCAACAGCTGTCTTCTTTTTCAATGAGGATTGCAATCTTCTGAAAGGGAGTGGATGGCTAATTTGAAAACTACTGATCAAGTCATTGAATTATTGACTATGCCAATAGTATATGTGCTACAATATAAAAATTTCAGAATCAAATTAAGATAAAAAGTAGAGCATCATGCGCAAAATCCATTTTTACCGTAAAAAAATTATACAGTAAATTTTACAGTAATATTTACTTAATTAGAGTGGCTTAATGATTTTACATTAATTATTACTGTAAAAGTTACGGTTTATCAGATTTTTTGTTACGTAACATGTTAAAAATGTTTTCCTTTTTTTTTGTGTGGTTAAAATGGATTTTACGGTACAAGTTTTTTTTGTAAAAGTACCGTAGTATTTTTTTTAAAACAAGCATTTTGATTTATTAAGAATCAGCTGTGTTATGCGAATATTGAGAATGTACACCACCCTTTCACCCGATGGTGAAAGGGTGGTGTTCATAATAGTTCAGCACAAAAGGTTCTAAGAAAAAGATTCAGAAAGGAAAAAAATTTGCATTAAAATAATTGCAAATTAATTATAATGCTATTTCCAGAAAAAAAAATATTATATATATATATATATATATATATATATATATATATATATATATATATATATTTCCTAGTTACCATTCCTCACAAAGCAAAGACAACTTATAAAATGTTTTATCAGTGCTATCAAAACACAAAAAAATTCAAAAACAAAATTTGAAAAAAAAATCAGATGGATCAACTAAAAACTTTACAAAAACCTGTCGTGGTTTATAAACCAAACGATTTTTATTGTTCGTTAATCTAATAGTGTATGAAATAAATTGTAAACAATCTACACTTTAAGTAATGACAAATGTGAACGACATATAGAAAATACATGTTTCGAATTATTTCATTTGTGGTTGTTCCATTTTATGTAGCTTTTAAATTAATTACGCTCATCTAAATTTTTTAAAATGTTTCTTTTCTTTCAACATTGTCTTCTGACGGCTTTATAAATCGCTTTGTTCCAGAAGTTTCAAAAAAACTTTTTAAAACAAAATGAAAAATAGAATATACTAAATATTTTTTGTTCTAAAATCAGATTTTTATGAACTACAGAGCAATCTCAAAGATTTAAGAAGAAAACTTCAAATTGAGCTAATTAAATACATCAACTGATAAATAAATTATAAAATCACATAAAAACATTGTTAAAAATGAATATAACGAGTATGGCATATATATATATATATATATATATATATATATATATATATATATATATATATATATATATATATATATATATATATATATATTTGTCGTAACAACAGTATCATATGATAAATCCGCCATTGCGACAAATTTCTTAGTTATCATTCCTCACAAAGCAAAGACAAAACATATAAAATGTTTCATTAGTGTCATCAAAATACAAAAAAAATTGAAAAACAGAATTTGAAAGAAAAAAAAATCAGATAGATTAACTAAAATTTTCACAAGAACCTGTCTTGGTTTATATTCCAAAAGATTTTTATTTTTCGTAAATCTAATAGTGTATGAAGCGCAAAATAAAGAATTGTAAACAATTTACAAAATAAACAATGACAAATGTGAAAGATATATAGACAGCGCATGCTTCGAGTTATTTTGTTTGTGGCCGTTCCATTTTATGTGGCTCTTAAATTAATTACACTCATCTAAATTTGTTAAAATGTTTCTTTTCTCTCAGCATTGTCTTCTGACAGCTTTATAAATCGCTTTGTTCCAGAACCAAGTTTCAGAACTCACGGGGGCAATCCAGAGAACAAAACAAAAACAAAAAAATCTCTGAAGCCCCAACAGTAGCAGCTAGGAAAAATCAAATAACAATTATAAACCCTGACATAGTCATCACTCCAAACGATTTTACGCAACCCTTGGGGTGTACGGAGTGACATTACTGGATGGATAGAAAACCTCTTCCACTTAAGTATTCAGAAGATGTTACATGATGCCACTGTAGCCAACGTAATCCAGGTGTTTATGGTCTTTTGAAAGAGCACGTGCTCATAGACTACCAAAGTAAGTGAAAATGTCCAGTTCGTGGGGAGAATGTAGATTGTCCATCAAGTTGGCGATGACTTTTTTGGGATTTTGTTTGTTCTTCTTGGCGAAGTGATCACGTCTGCTTGGAAGCCATGACATATGGACACCTGAATGCAAATACAGTGACGGCTTTCTCTGCGACAGCCCGCCCAACGACCGGGAAGTAATTGCATTAATTGGAATGACTCCTGTATTAATTAATTGCACTTTTTCTCCTGGTTTGTATGCGCGTCGGTGATTGGCTGTTTGCTTTTTGGTGACAAATTTGTTGCTCGATATTAGGGTTGCTCGGATGATTAAAATCGTTCCAAAACGTGATTAAAAGGAAGACGTCATTAATTTGATTGTTTACATGCTTAAAACGAAGTGGAAGAATACTTCAGAATTTAAAATAATATATTTTCGAATTTTTAGGTAAATTTTGATTACGATATTTAAAATGTAAAATTTGAATGCGAATTCTTTTTTCTTAGAGTGAAATTAATTATTTTGTTTCCTTTTCAGGCTTGTATCTTTAAACTGATTTTAAAAACAGTTACGATTCCTGGTGGTAATAAAACTAAGAAATTAAAACTAAAGATAGAACAAGGATAGAAAATCCTGGGAGCAGGAACACTCCAGTACAGTGAGGGGGGCTGAAGATTTTCACAACATCTGCAGATTATGTTTCCTCTCAGATTTAAAAAAAAAAATAGACAATGTTAAGAACAAAATTTGAATCTGAAAAATGGTTTTTAACCGTTCGACGCTGGAGGGGCACCGGTGCCTCTTTTATATATATTTTTTTCTAATTCTCTAACTACCAGCAAAAATATGCTTTGGTATTTTTTAATTACTAAAAACAGTCTAATAGAAACTAGTCTAATATAGTGTAAGAAAACAGTCTAAAAAATCTGTTACTATATTTCCACTAAAATACAAAATCCAAAAAACCAAAACAAAGAGACATTTCAAATTTTTTTTTCATTCATATTGAAACATTTACAATATTTTATTTTATGAATTCAAGATATTTCAGAGTTGAATAACTGTTTTTATTAGATCTGAAAAACTGTAAACAAGTGCGAATTTGAAAAATTATTGTTTGGACGTGAGCCGTCTTTGAAAGATTTTGCCTTCAATGCAAATAAAGACAATAGTGTTGCAGGCTGTATTTCATAATCATGAATTATTAAAATACTAAATATAATATTTTCACTTATTCTGCCCTAAATTCATATAGAATAAGAAAAAGGTAAGAAAAAAATATGTAAGTAACTTGTCTAAAAAAATTTCCCTTGAATCCTAGTTAAATCTATGATTTTCTCAAACACAATTTCAGATCCTATACTTACTCAAGTACAATTTGTGTCTGTTTCTAGATATAATTTTTCGCAAAGATGCATTATACAAGGCAAAGAAGATTGATGATGAATTAAAAGAAAACGTGCAGAAATGAAAATACAGAAATGGATCTATGAGTATACGGTATCGGATCTATAATACAAGAACCTTCTTCCACGCCTAAGCACTAAATGAAAGTTTAGAAATAAGGTGACAAACATGTGAAAACAAAGTAGTTAAATCAATAAGAACAAAAGAATAAGTTTGAACAAGATAATCAAATAAAGGAGATATAAAACAGGTATGAGGGGGTTTGGTGGGAATTCCAGGGTACAAAAGATTAAATTAGATTAGATATCCAAATACTTTAATGTCGTGAGATATAAGAAAGATCATTAACTAAATTACTAGAATTTTTACAAACAAGGAATGGAGCCGTGAGGGCTTACGGGACAGAGCGTTCGACTTCCAATTCGTATCGAATCCCAGCGATGGCTGTTCGATACGAATTCCGCATCCGGCATGCACCGACCACGGTGCTGACGTAAAATATCCTCAGTGGTAGACGGATCCATAGGTTAGGGTTCCTTTGCCGTCAGACTAACTGTGGGAGATTTTCGTGGTTCTCCTCACCATGTAACGCAAATACGTGTTAGTTCCATCAAAAACAGAACGAACGGATTAGTTCCTCCACGAAGGTAAATTTCTCCCAATACTTGATCCAGGAGTTCCCTTGTCTTCTGCATTGGATTCAAAATTACAAGGCTACGGAGTTGAACAATAGTAGTCGACCCAATTTTTGTGCAACCAACAACGATGCAACGAACCCACATTTGCGTTGCATGGAGAGGAAGACCACGAGAACCTCTCCCGGTTTCCCTGGGGCAAGGGAACTCTTATCCATGATCCGTCTATCACTGACAATATTTCATGCCAGCACTGTGATCGGTGCAAGCCGTATGCGGAATGCGTTTTCGACCAGCCATCGCTGTGATTCGAACCCGGGTCATCTCATTGGACGGCGAATGCTTTATCCCCTGAGTAATCGAGGCTCAAGGCAGATTTCTTGGCCACTCTCTTAGAGGCACCATATTAGGCGAGCCAGCTTTACTGCCACAGTAATGACAGATATAGTAAATAAGCGAGCATTCGTGCCTTGTCCGGGATTCAAACCCAAAACCTTTCTGATGTGAAGTCAGATCCCTGACCACTAGAGAGTCCTGTCGGCTTGTATTGCTTGTTTACTTTTATTTTTGCTACCGGATATAAAACTATAAATTTGCTTGTGACTCCTGAAAATGCATATTTTTTGTTTGATGCTTTAACACTAACTTACCAATTTTTCTAGCAATAAAATTTTTTTCTTTCGAACTTGCAAAAAGAAGGTCTACCATTTATACGGTGCATTAACCGAAAAAAAATTGGGATAGCTGAATTAAGTAATTAAAATGTTTTTAAATTAAAATTCAGATTTTTGTCAAGATAAAATAGTTTTATAATAATCGATCTAATTAATTTTTCGTACGACTGGGTTTACATTATTAAGCAATTTCATCATTTATCTGATTTTGAATATGCTTGTCAAAGATGTCAAAAATTTCTCCTTCGTTGTCACAACAGTAAATATCCACCTTCACGAAGCTGTTATCAATCAACTTATTTCGAATGATAAGTCATGTAGAATCAGTTAAGGTTTTAATCATTCTGTCATAACATTCAGGGTAAGCAAAACTGAGAAAAATAGATTTTCGTAAACCAATAAGAAACTTAATTAAATATTAATTAGTTTTTTATTAAGTATTAATCATAGTTAAATGTATAAATTAGTTTTTACGAACTATTTTGTTTTTAAGTTTGGTTCTTTTGAAAGAAATCACAACGTCCTAATTAATATTATCTCTACTTAAATACTCAAAATATTAAACTGATTTATTTGAGAAAAATACAATTGTAATTTATTGAGCTTACTTTTTTCCCTACAGTTATTTTTGTTTTTAACGAATTTTTACCGAAATACTCTTTTAAAAATTAAAATGAAACATATTTTTTAAGCATTCACTCATCTAAATTTTTTTAAATATCAGACCTTATCGAACATTAGGATTATAATGGATTTTATTGTCATTTTACTATCAAGTCTTAGTTAAAAATTGTTTTTGCTGCGTCAAAAAGATAAGTGTCAAATTTAATGCGCATTAATTATATTTTTTATTGGCAAATAATTTGACGGAAAGCAATTAAAGATTTCTGACAATATAAAAAGTCCATTGTTATTTTCGAAAGTGAGATTTTTACATTACGCTGTTAATTAGTGTTATTTCCAAGCAAGTGCTCAACATTTTAGAAAGTTCTAGGTATCAGCGTATTGCATAGAAACATTTTAGTATCTGCATAGAAATTGTTATTTTGTTCTTTTTTGGACCGAAAATTGTTGCTTATTTTGAGAATGTGTTGGAAATTTATTTTTACTTATAACCAAGGAATTTGCGAATTTGAATATTTACTTGCACAGAAATTCAAGTTTCAGGTCAATTCTTTTCATTTAATGAATTTTTGAAAATCCCACCTACCATCCCACCAAAAAAAAATGTACTTAAAAATCAAATTAACTTTAGGCAGTAAGCTTAATGGATTGCTTTCATAAATCAAGTGCAATCCAAAAATATTTGGCACTTTTAGGTAAGGCAGGCGCCAGGAAACCAATAGCTTTTTTATTTCATTAATTATTTTAATTTTAACTTCTACATGTTCAAAATATTTAGGGCCTGGTGGCTCAGAAGATAGACAGTCGTCTCCCAACAAGATGACTCGGGTTTCAATCCCAGCAATGGCTAGTCGATACGAATCCGTACTTGACTCACACTGACCACAGTACTGATTTAAAATATCCTCAGTGGTAGACGGATCATAAGTTAGAGTCCCCTTCAGGCTTACCGAGTGAGGTTTTTATGGTTTTCCACCCCATGTACCGCAAATGCGGATCAGTTCAATCAAAATGTCCTTCTCGAACGCAAATTTCTCCCGATACTTGAGTCAGGAGCTCCCTTGTCTTCTGAGTTGGGTTTAAAATTACAAGGCTACGGAGTTGAATAGTGGTAGTCGTAAAGTCAAAATTGGGTCGGCTGTGCAACGGTGGTTATAAAATAAAATAAATAACATGTTTTCGGTGATTTTTCGCTTGAGCCTGGCTAATCGGAAGAAAAAAAATCAACATAACATTTCCAAAAATTAGTGGCCTTATAAAAAAGTTAAACAAAATGTTTCCTTTTCGTGTTAATTTTTCTGTTAGGTTCGTAACATTTAATGTTATTGCACAAAATGCTACTGAAAATTTAAGACAACCATTAATGGGATGGCTTGATCTAATTGACCTGTTTTAAACTTTTCAAAACTACTCATCAAATTGTAAGAAAAAATATTATTACGTTTCGCCTTTTAAATTTGAATTTACGACATTATTTTTTGCTTAAGTTTAGCTTAAGCAATACCCATTTAAATTATAACATAAATTTTACTAACAACAAGAAAAATTAAATGTATTTGTAATACCTAATTTCGCTAAAATTTTTCAAACTAATCTTCAAATATCAGGGAAAACTATATGTTTTATTTTAGATAAAAATTTACCACAGATTTATTACTTGATTTTACTTGAATTATTTTATTTTGTAACTGAACAGCCGACCCAATTTTGAGTTTACGACTACTAATGTTCAACTCCGTAGCCTTGTAATTTCTAACCAATCCAAAAGACAGGGAAACTCCTGGACTAGTATCCCCAGAGGTATGATTGGTTATGGGAACATGGAGGACATTGTGACGCGACATATTTAAAATGCATCAGTCTACATTTACTACTCGGGGAGTCTTCGGCTGGAGGGTTCGAACCCACGCCCTCTTGGATATATGGGCTAAGTGCCCAACGAACCAGGCTATCACGGCCCTTGAAGTATTTCTAAAAAATTTAATTAATTACAACATAATAGAAAGCGTTTTCAACATAAACAAGAAATTGATGTAAATGCTTTCTAGCTTAGTCAACTAATTATAACTTTGAAAAACGTTATTTCTAATATTAACTCAACATAGAAATAAAACCTGAAGCCGAAATCAAACGTTTTTAATATTTGCATCAATGTATACTTTTCTTGAGTTTTTAATATACATAATTACTTAACAACTTAATAACATACACCAGCACAAATATAACTAAATGACATTAACTTTAATAACGCAAGAACTTAAAAACAAAGCGACTTCCTCAATAAAAATTTAAACACTTGGCGATTTTTCTCGTCGAAACAATAATAACATGCCTTCCGTCGCTGTAAAGATGCGTTATAAAGATTACAAAACATTAATTCAATTACATAGCATCGAACGAGAGCGTGCCGAAAATTTTATTATAGATGATATTGACCGAAACTAAAATAAAACGTTAGCATGTGCTTCGTTTAGAGAAAAACCAATAATTAAAGGATATAGAAAGTAATCCAGGTTTTATAGCTCTATATTGAAAGCCAACGTAAGCACTAACGCACGCAATGTAGATTATCACGTACGGGGTCTATATATTGCGACGACAGTGCAATTGTACGAAACATTTGCGTGAATAAGATACTAAGTGATTATTGATATTTCCCTTTTTTTTTAAATGTTTTATTTTGAGAAAAATTAGTTTTCATTCACTATATCTGGGTACTAGACAAAAAAATAAATCCCTGCGCTATATATAGTCGTCACGTTTTTAAACTATAGTAGAACCTAAATTACCATTCTAATTCGCATTATTCAAATATTCGGATTATAGTGGTAATATAGTTTGCTTTTCCTATCTATTTTCATACATAATGGAGATACTTTTAATACTGAAAATGGAGCGATACTGAAAATGGAGATTACTTTTTAATAATAATGGCATATAGGATTTAAATATAGTTTAAATATTAATAATATACTAGTGGGATGCTCCCCCTATTTGCTAAAGCTCGCCAACCCCCGAAAATTGCTACGCAATCTTATATGGTTTGCTTAGCTCGCCACTGACTTAGGTACATTGCAAATACACAAAATTCTAAGAATTCAAAACAATCATTCAAATCTATATAACAACCTTTTTTTAAAAAAAAATTACATCTTTTTAGTAAATACTAAGTCATTAAAATAAATTTGAATTCAAATAAAGACTCATTGACTGAGACTCATTTTTCAATGAATAACTAATAACAATAATAAAACAAATAAATTCGCGATATAAATCAATAATCGTCAAATAAATTCGTGAAAAAAAAGCACTTTCGACAAAATACTAAAATAGAGATCTATCGACAAAGACTACTCACTTCTGCCTAGGTTAATAGTATGAGATTGCCGCAGCTGAATTGTTATTACAGTTTCCGTTTTCAAAAGCGCTATATGTTGAGCCACCTCAGCTAGATTTGGCATGTGACATTTTTAGCAGCAATCATTGGTCGATTTTCTAGCGTTGCCATTCGGGGAGTTGTAATGAGATTTTTTTGTCGCCGTGTAAGAGAAATATATATGGATAATATATAGTTAAATATATAACATAGTTTAAATATTTGATGATGATATATATAGTTTTGCCAAAAGGGCAATAAATATTTTATTCTAAACTTCACTTGCGCTTTTGTTACAGTAGTATTTATTCACTTTTTTTTAAAAAAACCATTAGTGCGAAGCCTTATCTAATTTAGAATCACGTAAAATGATTTTGAAAATTAATATTTATTGGTTTATATTATTATGTGAAGATTTTTCCAGATTCAATTCATAAAAAGATATTACATTTTTCATAATATCCTTAATTTGAGCAAAAAAGGAAGCCATAATGGTCAAACTAAACTACATTAATGAAACATCAGAAGAAACAACAAAAGTTACAAACTGATCAGAAGTGGAAACCATAATGTAAGCTAAACACTGAAGTGGAAGCCATAATGGTCGCCAAACTACACCAGTACTAAACGAAACTACACCAGTACTAAACGGATGAAACAACGAAAATTTCAACTTGAGCAGAAGTGGAAGCCAAAATGGAAGCCAAGCAAATTTAGCAGAAGTGGAAATCGTAATAGTCAAACCTAACTGTACTAGTAATAATGTAATGAAAAACAGATGAAACAATGAAAATTTCAACTTTAGTTAAAGCGGAAGCTGTAATGGTCTAACCAAACTCTATTAGTAATAATCAAAAATCAGATAAACAACGCAAATTACATCCTGATCAGAAGTGGTAGCCATAATGAAAGTCAAACCCATTTAGCAAAAGCAGAAGCTCAAATATTCAAACCAAACTACACTAGTCATAATGAAAAGTTCGATGAAACAACGAAAATTACAACTTAACAGAAGTGGGAACCGTAATTGTTTATATGACAGCCATAACGGAAGCTAAACCCTTTTAGCAAAAGTGTAAACCGAAATGGTCAAATCAAACTACACTAAAAATAATGGAAAATCAAATGAAACAATGGAAATTACAACTTAAACAAAAGTGGAAGCCATAATAAAAGCCAAACATTTTTAGCAGAAGTGGACGCCATAATGGTCAAAACAAACTACACACTAGTAATCTTTAAAAGAACAGAAAAAACTACGAAAATTACAACTTAAATATCCTTGGGGAAAAACCTAGAGTTCCTCTATCTGACGAAGTTAGACAGTTATGGCATGCATATTACTTTCGCTTATTGGTTTAAAACCAACATTTATCGAAAAGAAACAAAACAAACATTTTCTCGTAGACTAAACATGTCATCGACAAGGTATTTTTATCCGGCAGAATCTCAAAATTATAAGTAAGATATTAATTTTGTTTCCTTTTAAAGTTATCAAAGTATCTAGTACTGGCAAAATTACTGTTGAATAGCTATAAAATTTGTGAAATAATTGGATTTCAATATTCTTCAAAATTATGAAAGCTCTATATAACACTTTTATCATGTTATGAATGCCTACATATACTAACTAGTTGTTTCTTGATAAAACGTTAATTTTCTTGCTAGTATGTTATTTATAGTAGAAAAATCGAATATTTATAAAACTAAAATTGTACAAACTATATTTTATTATTTTAAGGAACTGAACCAATTCATCAATAATTTATGCATCTTTGACACAATTTTGTGTCTTTTGGCAAGACACAAAAACGAAACCTAACTCAGCTGAGCATAGCGACAAAGAAACTCCTTCGAAATTTATCCACTTTTTAATTTTGTTTGATTATGCCGATTTTGGTATTGATAAGTACCCCAAATTAGTTAAATAAAAATAAGACTAAATATATATTAACAACAAAATTAAAATAAAAAAATGCAGCAAAAGTAGAGGCATAGAAAGAACATTGTGATTGCTGCAATCACTAGTCATCCGTTGGTCAAAAAAATTTTTCCTGGATACAATTTAATAAACGCTCAAATATTTCTCGTCATGGGTCGAAAAAACTGCATCAATTATTATAACCGTCACTGAACAGCTGACCAGTTTTGGGTTTACGACTACCAATGTTCAACTCCGTAGCCTTGAAGTTTTGAACCCAATCCAGAAGACAAGGGAACTCCTCGATCTAGTATTGGGAAAAATTCACATTCGTGGAGGATTTTTTGATGGAATTAACCTGCATTTGCGTTACATGGAGAAGAAAACCACGAAAACCTCCCACGGTTAATCTCACTGCAAGAGGAGTCTAACCCATGATCCGTCACTATCACTGTGGATATTTCACGTGGTCGATGCGAGCCGGATGCAGAATTCGTATCGACTTGCCAAGACTGGGATTCGAATCCGGTTTATCACATTGCTCCATCCCCTGAGCCACCACGATTGAATATTTTTATGTTGCATAAATGAAACTTCTGCGAATTCTAGCATTGGACTGAAGCGCTTTGGGCAGTTCAAGAGATTTCTTTGCAAAAAAGTTTTCTATTTTACATCAGCACTTCCATCGGTGCGAGCAGAGTTCGGAATTCGAATCGACAAACTATCGCTGGGATTCGAACCCGGTTCAGCTCATTACATGGCGAACTTCTATTCCGTGAGCCACCACTGCTCAACTGCATTAATTGATATTTGTCTTCTTGTCATCCAATGGGCTGAATTAATTCTCAATTCTAGCTAATATATGTTTCTTAAGAGGCCGCAAAATCACCATTAAGACGGTAATTTATGAATAAGTTAATTATTATAGAAGAATATAAAACTACTTTCATTTATTATAATGTAAAAGCATTAAAAATGCACGCATGTTGCAAAAATAAAAAGTAAAAACTCAGTTTGGAAAACAACAAACTTTGAGAAGTTCCAAAATAATCGTCTGCCTTTTTTTAATTTGATCTTTTGCTTTGCTGCTTTTTTATTAATGCTTATGTTAGCCTCCTCTTTTATATTTCTTACATCTCTATTTGTTTATGTAGCTAGAATAAAAATTAAAACAGCTATGGAATCATTAGGGTGTGAACTGTATTATAAATAAAAAAATAAAACAAACACTATAGGGAATTTTTAGGGGTATCCCAATTTCATGGTTTCACAATAAATTATCGCCATCATGCACATGTCGCACAAACAAAGCGAAAAATAAAAGAAGACAATAGAATGACAAATGAGAAAATGATAGCCTTTGCACCTTTTCCCTTAAGGGGTGGGACGCAAGTGCAAACAGAGTTCGAAGGTGAAAAGGGGGGAAGGGGAGATAGAACCAAAAAAACAAGCAAAAGGAGAGAAAACAGAAGTTGAAAAAAATATCGCATTCTGAAAAAAGCAGCAATGTTATAGACATTTTTTTTATTCCATTATCGTTTTAATAACGTATATTATGAAAACAATTGGCACTGACACTTAAAAAGTATAATTTTTCGAAGTATATGAATAAGTATTTTAGAATTTATAAGAATAGGTATTTGCAATAAATAAGAATAGTAAATTTTAAACTGAAACATTTTGTTTTTGACTTAATAAATTTTATTTACTTTGATTTTGACAACAACTACGAATAAACAATTTAAGTCAACATAAGATAAGAACATAAGACATAAAATAAGAACATAAGAACGATAAGAACATAAGACATAAAAAGAAAATTTAACTGGGAAAATTCGAAGAAGCTATATCTAACTTATTGTCCATCATTGTACGTAGAAGTTTATCTATATAATTTTTTTGAAAGGAATTGTCGAAAATTTTAAAATAGAAAAATAGGTTAAATATTTAAAAAAAAAAATTTAAAAAATCACCTATTTGGTGAGATTAAAGGAAAATCAATAAAATCAATGAATAATTCTCAATTTTTGGACATCTACATGAGCCCAAACAATGCATCGTTGCCGTAAATTTTCAAATATTAAACATTTAGAACACTTTTTCTTTTCTTGCTTCTTGTTGCTTTTAGCTTTCTTCAAGCTTTTAGCTTTTCGTCATATTAGCATTTTGTGCCAACTTTATACTAAAGATAACATGGACTACTCTGTTAAAAGAAACTCGATAAATCTTCAACCAGTATTTGGTGCAAAGTTTCTCATTATTTCAAAGTTTAGTTAAATGAAAGATCATCTTATTTTATTTAAACCATAAATTGTGAAGTATGATAGGGAAATACTTCGTGGTGCAACTAACTTCACCAAAATTTGGTAAAATTTGTTTACGACGCCATGCTTCCCTTGCAACTCGGTCTCGGTGTATCGGAACAACTGCATGTTGTTTCAAGTATTAACTTATTTAAGTTGATAAATGTTTTATTTGGATTACTTAGCCTTCATTTCTTTTATGTCGCCATTTTAGATTTGGTTAGCGGTATAAAATAGTTAGAGGTATGTAATAACCTACTTACAGTAAATAGTTTTGTTACGGTAACTAGCAACCTTGACCAGTATTTGAGTGCTTTAAAAAATATCTAATAATGGTGCAACCTTCCTCCCCTTTTACAAAAGAAGAAAAAGAATGAAAATAAAGAACATTCAAACCCCGCTATAGTGAACCTTCAAGGGAATGAAATTTCAATTCACTATAACCGGGAGTTCGCTATATCCGTACTGCAAGCAATTTTAACTAATTTTTCCGAACTGCTCCTTTTTATTACACAATATTTAAATAAATGACCAATAAAAAGAAATACAAAAATGATTAAAAAACAATATGTAGTAACAGAAAATGTGTTAACTTTTATTTTTTATAACTCTTCGTCTTGCGTACAAAAAAATTTAGGGATGGAAAACTGAGATAGAAGAAGAAAATAAGAAAAAAATGCTTATGACTACATTCCACGTAATAGGTAGTTTTGAAAATCGGTATATATATTTTACGCAGAAATTTCAAAATTACTTAAAAATGGAAGAAAAAACATCAGTCGAAGACAGAAAAAAGTTAATAATATCCGATTTCTGTACTTATTTTGGTTCACTATATCCACAAAAAATAATATTATGTGTGTATAGCAAGGCACGGGAACGAACATTTTGTTCACTATATCCGGGAGTTCACTACAAACTATGCTCACTATAACGGGGTTTGAAAGTATTTTGTTTCTTCAAAGCACCTATACTTTTGGTGCAATGTTCTACTGATATTTGGAACTAGTCAGAATACCAAAATATGGTAAAATTGAGCTCCATTTCATGTAGTCAGCAAATGAATACCAATTTTTGGTTCAACGTGGCTCTTAATTTTTAACAATGTAGCTAAATCCTAACAGTCATAAATAACTGTTAAAAACTGGCAGCAATTTAGGAAAACAGCCTAATTCACTAAAAAGTTATATTTTATGTGAACCTTCCTAGAACTGCATCAAAAAACAAGCTTACTACTACATTTACTACCGATAAGTCAAATTAATCATTATAATTAACCTCACAATGAGGTGAAATATATATCTATATATTTTGAGTATATCAGTATCACTTTGCAAGCCAACAAAAATGTAAACAAAGGACAAAGTTAGATAAATTTATGAAAAGGGCGAATGGAGGTCTCATTTTCCAGAACACAATAAACTTGCCATACTTTTCCATTCAATGTCCATTGTTTATTTTTGAATGAAAATTTATGGCCAAAAGATGGCGTGTAAAATTCTACCGCTAATCCTTGAAGAATAGTGTTCTCTTTGTTAATTGGACCCATTGAAACTTTTTAATTAGTCGGGAAAGATTATCGTTGATTTGTGACACTTTCCAGAGAGAAGAACATATCTGAATTAGATAAGCTTAATAAATTGAAATAACATAAGTAATTAACCTTAATTAGATGCATTCGCTAATTAAGAAACTAAGAACTTGAATTTAAATTAATATTGTAGTTAATGCTTGCTAATTAAATAAAGTCAACAAGGATTGGCAAAATGAAATTAAAGTTTATGAAGTGCCTCTTTTACCCGAAGAGTGCCGGGTCATTTTCTTATTAAAAATATATTTGTCGAAATGTGCTTAAGTTATCCGTATATTGTTTACTTAAAGAGGAAGGTATTAAATATTATATGAATTTCTAATAAGTAATAGCATAGTGCCATTTGGATAACTGTGAGAGGTTTTGATTTTCATGCTATACAAATAAGTATAATTTAAACTGTTCCAAGAGTTCAATTTAGGAGTACCGCTATTGCGCATCAAATTTTCCAAGCCTTCTAAGCTGCGTTAGAAATGCAGCTTCAAAAATGATGTTAAAATACGAATTCAAAGAACAGCGTTTTTAAGTAGGATTAAAAAGAAACAATTTAAAATTTTTTCACATCAAAAACAAAATCTTGAAGGCGCAACACTTTTGACCGACGTGGAGGTGATTTTAGGTGGTGGTAATTGCGTAATTGGCGAGTTCTACGACTTTCGTTACTGGTCCGACAAAAATTTTATTTTTTCCTTTTTTGTCAATATGAAAATATCAGTTCCTAAAATTTTTATTTTATTTTATTTGCAGTTTTGTGTCTAATTTTGCGTATCCTGAAAGTGGTTAAGCTTTCGATCGGCGTTAAAATTTTACTTGCTATTTATAGTTGTAAATTGTGTTGACATTAGACGCAGATATCTAGTTGAAGTTTGAGCTCTCGGAAAGTAATCTAAATTTTAAACCTGACATAGATATTGTGATTAATTATAAGATTTTTTACTGCCGCCTCAAAGGAATAGAACCATTGAAATATCTTGATCAGTAATCTTAAGGGGCAAAAGATTAATAGTTTTCATTTAAATATTAATCAACAAATCTCTTATTTAATCAACAAATTTGCCTGTAACATAACGACTTTAACAAAGAATAGTAGTAAAATGACAAGAATTGTAGTAAAGGAACAGTCTACGTTAAATAATGCTGACGTAACTAAATCTAAACTACTTTCAACTTTTATAAAACAGAGAAATGCGTTCGTCTTCTTTTTTTTAAACAAGATATATTTCATATGTATTCTAATTGATTTCGGAATAAAATTACAGAAAGAGTTTACCAATGTCCGAATGTTTGAGTAACAAAAGTCCATTTAACTCGAAAAAATGCATGTTTTCCATTTATTCTTTTTTCCCCCAGTTTTTCCATGAGAATTTCTGATCACGATAATTAGTACACAACAATTTCTATATCAGTAAATCTTGTAAAATGCAAACAAGTTTAATCTAACTTATTTTTCCTGCCAAATATTTATATTTGCAATAAAAAATTACAAACTGGTGATATTTTGAAGGGAATTTAATACTAAAATATAACGAATAACAGAAGCTTAAGAAAAAATCACTCATTTATTAGCCTCATAATAATAACATGGCATTTCAAATGTTTCTAATACTGCACAATAAACCAACATCTTAACTTTTCCAAAGCATTCTCCTGACCCAACATCTTTACAAACGGAAACAGTCCTCTTAGTAATCATCTGGCTTATCTTTCAAAGTCTTTGCAAGCGTCTCACTCATATCAATACTATAATTTCCAATACCAAACTTTCTAAATGTTTCAAGCATATTCCTTTCTTAAAAACCATCATTTTCTATCCGTATATTCTTTCATCATTAACCAACATCTTAACTTTTCCAAAGCATTCTCTTGACCCAACATCTTTACAAACGGAAACGGTCCTCTTAAAAATCACCCGGCTTATCTTTCAAAGTCTTTGCAAGTGACTCACTCATATCAATACTATAATTTTCCATACCAAACTTTCTGAATGTTTCAAGCATATCCCTTTCTTAAAAACCATCATTCTCTATCCATCTATTCTTTCATCATTAACCAACATCTAAACTTTTCCGAAGCATTCTCTTGACCCAACATCTTTACAAACGGGAACAGTCATCTTAAAAATCATCCGGCTTATCATTCATAAAATCAATACTATCATTTTGAAATCCAAATTTTTTTAATGTTCCAAGCATTTTATTTTCATTCCATATAAGTTTCCAAGTGTAATCCATCTTAAAGTGGAAAACACGTAATTTTGATTTTCAAGAGCTCCAAAATAACTACTAACAAGTTGAAGAGAATATAAAACACAATTCATTACACAAAAATCAAAGTTTTTGAATTGAACACATACAATTTTGAATTCTCTAGAGTTCCAAAAAATCTCCAAATTGCGGGGGAATGCAAAATGGTTACTTCTTTCTCGTGCCGCAGCAAGCAAATCTTCTGAAGAAGCTGATGGTTGCTTTTTTAATCCTTCGTCCAGTTCTCCGGACTGATGATCCCCTACGATTCAAAATTCCACTTTTATTTCTTGCCTCTTTATCATGGCAGGAATCCTCTGTTCTTCCAGAATCTCTGTTTGAATTCTCTCTGCTCAGAAATTCACGTACCATCCTGTTTGAAACAATATCGAAGTACTTATCTTCGATGTTTCGTAAGTCTTCCGGATCGTCAGGGGATAGGTCCGGTCTGCAAGAACTTGCCATGCCGTTTGATTGGTAGAAATAACGTTGCAAGCAGTTTTCGCAGATTGATCTAGGAAGAGGATCTTCGTCTGCCCGGACTTTTTCGTTGTTGATTGATTCATTTTCAATCTCTTGGCTAACTTCAGGTTGTGATTCGATTTTCTGCCAAGTATGTATGGTGCTGCTTGTATCTCCTTGGCTGATATCAGCGAAATTAGATCCATTCTTGGATTTGTTTACTGCAAGGAGTTCGGAGTTGGTGCTTGAAGCAACACTATCGTTTAAATTTTTCCTGAGATCAAATTTCTCAGCTGCTTGCAAAATCAACGATGTCGTTGAAGCCATAAAAAAGGCGAAAAGATAGCAAAAATAGAGACTCCAATAATTTGAAATTAGAGCCAACACAATAAGCATTGGTGCAACTACTCGGCTGCATAAATAGTAGACGAAAACTCTGTCCATCTTGAAAAATACTTGCTCAAAGCAAAATGCGCGTATTTATTCTCAATAGCGATCAAATACTAAATGTTTTGCGCTTAGTTATAAAACAAATTACATTGTTAGAAAGTCTAAAACTCAATCTAATTGTTTAAGAAGAACATTTCTTGCATTGTTGAGCTCTTGTAGTTGAAACACAAGTTTTATTTGCATATCAAAAATTTAATTGTTTAAAGTACTTAACAAACACAATGTTAGTTATTGTTGCAGTTTTAAATTTAAAATCTCTCGTCTAAGAAAGTGTAAAATTTCCATTAGCTTATGCATTTGAAAAACCATTGACTTTAAAGAAATTACCCTAAAATATTAATTGTATTAATATTAACTGTATTAATATAAGCAATTAAATTTACTTATAAAAATGAATTTTAATAATCAATATAGTTATCGATTTTTAAGCATTTACTTAGAATTTGGGATTTTTCTTTTGTAGGGAGTAGATAAAAGAAAGTTATTCTACATTTGTAAACTTAATTATTCATCTAGATGCGTTATACTGGCTACGTTATGGTACCAGTTGCAAAAATGCTGTATGGAATTCAGCTACAGACATACATTATTTTGATAATTTTCGGTCAGTCGAGTAAAAGTTAGTAATCACCAAGAAATGCAGACTCAGCCGCAAATTTTTTCTCACTTGACTTAATTTTTTAAACACTGCACAAAATTGACGTTCACAAAAAATTAAAAAAATAATTTCATCTTCTTACACCCTCCTAACCACAAAATCACATTTTTTTAATGAATAGCATTTATTATGCCTAACATTACAATTAATGAATCTTGATTTCATAAATAAATACGAAATTATAAAAAGGGAGAACAGCGAACGGCCGAATCAATAGAAAATTCAAAATTGAGATTTTTGTACAGTTGGCATTTTTGCATGATAAATTCAATTTTTTTTTCAGAAATATATTTTGTTTCATTAGGTTTATGAAATTATTTAAAGCCACTTTTTTCCGAAATTCATCGTGAAGAACTTACGTTGTTTATTTAATTCCTAGTGAGCAAAAAAGATAACATATTAAATGAATTTAAAAAAGAAAACAGCTGCTAATGCAGAACTTTTAGCAATTAAATAGTTCCGAAAATCTGAATCAATGTTCATACAGTTTTCCCATTGTTTCAGTGAATATAGTGGCAATGTAAATTCTCATTGTAATTGAACTTAATTTCCATGAGGGGGGGGGGGATATTCCTTGTTTCAAATATTTCTTTTGTCAATCGAAATTACTGTATGTACTCTTTATTACATTAAAAAACGAGCTTTTTTCAGTAATGTAGAGGATTCCAGACTTTGTAGATTTTCTTGTAAAGAACCCCTTTTTTTATGCCACCTAAAAGAATGTCAACTGTTGTATGAATTTCGACTTAATGTTAAATGATAGAAACAAAAAAAAGGACTAATAAATTAAAGAAATAAAAAGACATTTCATAAATTTTATTAATTAACTTTGTCTTCTTTTAGAAACTTTAGGCGAATTGGAGCATAAATATTGAAAATAAGGTGGAAGAGTTATATTTTTTGGTTAAATCTTCGAGCTATAATTTTATAGTGTTTACTTTTTATAATTCATGTGTTAATTAGAATATAACTAATATTTGTAATAAAGCAGCAGTAATTTTTAAACGTAATTTCTGTGATGAGAATTACTTCCCTATTTTAAATTTCACTCTTCAAAAATTAGTAGGAAAGTGAAATTAGTGGGAGTTCTGTTCCGATAAAAGAAAGATCCAGTGACTTTAAAAAACCTTTATTAAAAATTTCGATTAAAATTCTGAAAAAGTGTAACTGGCACGCATATGAAAGTCGTCATTCACTCCAAACAAAATACACCTACTAAGCGGAAAAAAAGGTGACATTTTAAACCACTGACATACATTTGAATTCATAAAACTTAGAACAGACCTCCTGGGTTTATATGTCAGCGGGAGAGATCTTAGGTAATAACCAGCAGTCAAGAAATGGAGTACTTCAAGCACCACAAACAGCGTGAAGCAGTTCTTTTTTTTATAAAGTGAAAGTGTTTAACCCACGCTGATCACAGAGCTCTTAAAGAAAGGTAATTAAACAGCAGCAAAATGCTCAGTTTGTATGAAAATAAAGCAACGCTCCGAGAAACTTTTGAAGTCATAGAGATTATGTCGTGCTGTGAAGGCAATATTGAGATCAAGTGCTGTTATAATAAAAAAAAAAACAGTGTTTTGAGAAGAAGTTACTTGTGTATTAAAGTCAATGTAGGAAATGCCATGCCAGCAGTCCATAGAAAGCGTGGTGTTTTTGACGAAATATGAATTATGAGAATTTTTATATATTTTGCGTATATGCAAAAGACGTTTGCATATGCGTTTTGCGTTTTAGAGAATACCTGTGTGTTTTGCCTTACTTATTCTATAGAATTCCTTCAGAAATGCGTGATATTAATCATTCCATACTTTTCCGGTTCCTCATTAGCCACTCTATAGAATGCCTAGGCAAACTGTAAAATATTAATCATTACGCACATTGCTAGTAGAGTTTTGGCATTGCATACGACGACTAGCTATTCTAGATAATTCTGTATTACATACATTGAGAGCAACATGTACAATATAGTAAATACGTATATATTGGGTGTACATATACACTGCATAAACATATATAGTGAAATTCTAATACAAAATGTAGCACACTGTAAGAAATGTAGGAAATTTTGCTTGCAAATATTTCAGTAAAATGTAGTTCCTATGTTATTATTCATTTTTTACGGTAAACTAATTGTAAGTCATTATGGAGGAGTCTTCAGAGGAAGGCATTGGCCCACATTGGGCTGTCTGGCCAACTGTGATGATGATGATACATTGTAGAAGCTGTAGTGCACTACCTATCCAAAATTTGATGTTGAAAAACTCCAAAAATTGTATATTATTTCAAGTTAAACGATTTTGCACACTTTAAAGGGTGTAGTTGAAACTAAACTCCAATAAATGAGAAAGAATACACCAAGATCAGATGCCTTTAGTCCATTTATAAACTACATTCGCCAACTTTGGTGTACGCTTGGAAACCGTAATACGCTGTTTGAGCACGAGAAAGTGGAACTTTGTTCTTGCTTCACACGATGCTCAGCTCTTATATAAGGCATGTGTGTTTTTAGTTATGTAATAAAAATAATTATATTCTCATAAGATTTACATAAATATGCCAATTGCGTTAAATAATTTTACAATATCCCATATTTATTCTCTTCTGTTTTGTTAAACCTAATTTGAATCCATAATATTCTTTCTGTGCTTTGCGTATGCTTGATTAACAAACTAATTTTATTTTAATAAGTATTATATGTATCCTAAATTGTATCCTAAATCCATTGCTTTGTATTATATCTTAAAAATATCTTTTTAACTCTTATGAGTATCATATTTTACTGTAATTAAAAATAGGAGTGTTGCTAAATTAAAAAAAAAATGGTTGAAGTTACTTTTTACTAAGTAGTGTGAGAAAACATCCTTGTTCTTTGTAGTAGTGAAATATTTAGGTTCCAGAGAGTTATGTATGGCGTCTCACTACACTTAGGTGTAAAGTAATTGACACCTGAAACTTTTTACAATAAAATTTTTAACAATGTATAGAAAAAAAATCTTTGAGCCATTGTCAATCAAGAGCTATGGTATCTTTCCTCTCATCCACTATAACATTAGAAAGTTTTCTAATACATTTTATCTGATTTTAAAATTCCCACATTGTATGACGGCATGATATAGAACAAATCTAGGGCATAATAGGGGTTAATGCATTGACTTGTTCAATAGGTTCGCCGTATCTTGAACATTGGGGTTGATTAAGTATTTTTACAATCATGTTTCTTTTTCAATCTAAATTATAGATTTGCTATAAAAAGTAACGGCAACTTCAGTGTCAACATTTCTTATAATAGATTTTCAAAAAAATTTTCACAGCGTAAGTGGAAATTAAACCTGTAATATGATTGAACTCATAGGGAAACGCTCAACGAAGTTCTTAGAAATCTTAGAAAAACTTAAGAGAATAATATTTTAATTAACAACCGAGGGGGAATTAATAAAATAATTTTTTCAAACACTTCTCAGCTCAGGTGGCTAGTAACAGAGAGAAGTTCAATGTTTTATCCGGAAATAGGGATTCTTTGGAAGACTTTTCCCGAAACACTGCAGAGCATTCCCTTGGCAGTATATGCACTATACTCCAGACTATCCAGTGATATTAAATGAGTAAGTTGAAGAAACTATTAAACTACAAATTCGTCAAAAACAACAAAACAAACAACATGAAAAACATTAAAACAACAACAATTCTGAATGTAATCTTGCAATCTTTTTCGAAGACTTCATCTACATCTATTAAACAACAACTTAAATGTCTGAAAAAGTGTTTAAATCCTAATTTTCCATCAACATTTCCGAAAGCTTTGAATTTTTGAAATTTTAAAAATTATTAAATTAAAATTATAAAAAATTAATAAAGGACTTCAAATTTTAAAAAAATTATCAGTTCGTCTATCAGCTATCAGTTTTGTTGGAATACTTTCGCTTCTAGCTATTTTATTCATTTATGCACTATAAGCATTTTTATTGCAAACACGATGTTTTTCTTGAATTGCAGAAGAAAAACAAAGTCTAAAACTTATTAATTTAGACACAATAAGCATTTTTATTGCAAACACGAAATATTTTTCTTGAATTGCAGGAGAAAAAAAAGTCTAAAACTTCAAAATTATATATTTATATTCTGTTATAGAAAGCTTATTACGAACACTACTATTAAGAAACTATTTTTAATTTTATAAAATCGAGCAAAAAAAATTTGCATTTAAATTACGGAACCATAAACCATTGCTCTCTTTTCGTCATAGTTTTTAAATTTAAGCTTGTTTTTTCAGTTTTTAAAGCATCAGATTTAAAACGAATCATTCATTTATTTAGTCAATGCTTTTTGAATATCTTCTCTTTACATACTTATTATGTAACATGAATAAAATCCAAAAGAATCCAAAGATTTTTTTTTTCAAATGTGACCCTTTGAGGAATTAAAATATGTATATCCTGTGGACCAATCATCACTAAATTACATCTTTGTATCACCATCATTGTATACTGTATCACCAAATTACACATAATTGAAAGCAATTATCCTACCCGCATCTATTCAGTCAATTTACTTTGATCCCTTCCTTCAAGAAGACTGTAATTCTTGTGACATTTTATCAAGAATAAAAACTTCGACCAAATAAATTGCAAAATTGATGCCAGACGAAAAAAAGATGCTCTAACTACTAAGTACACTACCCTACAATAATGGAAAAGACACTTTCAGGTTTTGAGATTTTTTTTTTTAATTTCTCACGAAATACTTAAAGGATTATTTTGTAACTTAAGATATGTTTAGTTCATGCAATTTTTCATACTTAGCACTAAAATTTAAAGCTTTCAGAGGTTTGAGCAACCTACAATAAACTACAAAAGAAAGCAAGTATTTCAGAACACTCTATACCAGAAAATTTAACAATAAGCTTGTAGCTCGAGTTGATTACTTAAGTTGTTATTTTTAATAACTGCATAAAGTTTCGTAAACCTGGAGTAAATATTTATGGCGATATGGACATTTTTATAAAATCGGACAGTTTTATGAACATTTTTATAAATATGGGCATTTTTTCGTCTTTTTTTTCGTTATAACATTATAGATATTCAATGGAATTAAAAATTTTTGGAGCAATATGAAATTAAATGCAAAAATTTGGATTTAAAAGATTTAAAAAAGTCGTTAAAACTGGGCAAGTTATGTGTATTTAAGCTAATTCTTTTAAATACCGCATGCACTGAAAAAATTAAAAAAGTTTTTTCATAATTTTGTAATGAATCGTATAATTTGATTTCAATATCTTAAAAATTTAAAAAGTTTCAAACAATTTTCTAAGTAGCTTTTGAACTTTTTAAAAGAAGGCGTAAAACGATAAGGGGGTTTTTTCCCAAATTTTATTCTGTGTCGTAAGACAAAATTTAATAACAAAAGATAAAACCTTACAATAATCGTCCGGAAATTAAATTTTGATGGTATGGAAAAAGAAAAATACGTTTATGGGAGGGGGGAGTAATCCCCACAATGTCGATCTTATTTTAAAAAATCTTGTTTAATAGTACAAGACGAAATTTGTGGATAACCCCTTATCGTTTTCAGCTTTCTTTTAAAAAGCGCAAAAACTACTTAGAAAATTGCTTGAAACTTTTTAAAGTAAGACAACCAAATAAAACTTTTATCATTAGTTGCCAAATATGATTCGCTACAAAAATCATGAAGAAACTTTTCTAAATTTTTTCTTTGCCTGCGCAATATAAAAAAAAACTAGCTTAAATACTCGTATCTCGTGCAGTTTTAAACGAATTTTATTTTTAATTTTAAATCAGCAATTTTGTAATTAATTTTAAATTCCTCCAAAAAATTTTTTTAATTCCATTGAATATTTATGAAGTAATAGCAAAAAAAACATAAGGCGAAAAAAATTTCTTTTTTCATAAAACAGTCAATATATCCTTAAATATTTACTTCAGATTTACAAAACTTTATGCAGTTATTAAAAGTAACATCTAAAGTTATCGTTAAAAGTTACAAGTGTTTTTGCTTAATTTTCTGGAATAGGATGTTCAAAAATACTTGTTTTCTTTCTTGATTTATTGTATGTCTTCTAAACCTCTGAAAGCTTTAAATCTTATTGCTAATTATGAAAAATCGCATGAACTAAACAACTCTAAGTTATAAAATGATTTTTTTCAGTATTTCTTGAGAAATCGATCCTGCTTGGTTGTTATAACGTGACATTAGTTTACGTTACAAAATGTTCTTATCATTCTATTACGAATAAGCAAAACCCGTCAAGTATCAATTCTCTTAAGTGACGCATTCTATATTCTTTCACGAAAATTCTTTAACGATGAATTTTTAACAAAGATTTCAATTACTTCACTGCGTATTTCTTACCTAACACAAAGACAGGCCCGAAGTCATGTAGAACATAAAGGAACTAATTGTGCATCGAAATTGCACAATTAGTTCAAAAATAGTACAAGCTGGGTATAGCTGGGTATAGCTGGGAGCCGCGATGGCTCAGGGGACTAACAGGGAGTTCGCCTTCCAATGCGGCGAACCGGGTTCGAATCCCAGTCGATACGAATTCCGCATCCGGCTTGCACCGACCACGGTGCTGACGTGAAATATCCTTAGTGGTAGACGGATCATGAGTTAGAGCAGTGTTTCCCAACGTGGGGCCCACGCCCCACCGGGGGGCAATTTAATTGCAAAGGGGGGCAATTCAAAAATGGACTCGACATGAGTTTAAACCTTTTGCTCTGGGCCATTTAAATGCAATGCGAGATTTCGGTGACAAAATCGAAAGAAAAAAGCAAATTCTTAAATAATTGCGGTCAATAAATATTATGTGACTGAGGGGTTTTTTTAAGTGACAAACCTGAAATGAAGTATCTGTTTACAGTAGATGGTAAAGCATTTGTGAGTTATTTAGTCAATATCTTTGAAAAACTGAATATATTAAATAAGCAACTTCAAGGAACAAATAAAACCTTGTTGATGCAAAAGCGAAGATATATGGCTTCATTACCTTTATTGAGTTATGTCAGAAATATATTAACAACAAAAACTTTGAACAGTTTCATTGGCTCCAAAAATGTGAAGTAAATGATTCCGATTTACTTGTTATTGTCTATCATCTGAAAATTCTATCGGCTTATTTAAAAGAAAGATATTCTGATTTAAAAGAAATTTATTTTCCAACATGGATGTTGCAGTCCATGTTAGTGGATTTGTCTGATATATCAAATATATCAAGAAGAACTCGCAGAAATGCAAAATGATGAGCCAGTTAAAACCTTATTTAATATGAAAGGAGTGATGGCATGGCTTCGTGAGGAAACAGAAAACAAATACCCAAATTCAATCAAATGTGCAAGAAAACTATTGTTACCGATTCCATCTTCATATTTAGCTGAATGTGGATTTAGTGCTGTAAATGATTTTATTGGCAAAAAAAAATAATCGTCTAGATATAACACAACGGAGAGACTTGAGACTGAGGCTAACCAAATTGGAACCTAAGATAAAATCTATGTGCATCAAGCATCAAGGGCAAGAATCTCGCTTAATTAAAATATTAAATTATTATAGAAAAATATTTATTAAAATTATTTCGAATTTGAATTTTAGTTCTTCATTATATGTTCTAAAAATTTACTTACTTTGTTTCGCTAACAATTTCCTAAGTTTAAGTGAACAATTCGATTTTTTTAATATTAAAAATTATGTATATGTTACATAGGGGGCATAAGAATTTTAGAAAGGCTTAGGTGGGGCATGGTACAGAAAAGTTTGGGAAACACTGGGTTAGAGCCTCCTTGCCGCCAGGCTATTTGTGGGAGATTCTCGTGGTCTTCCTCTCCATGCAACGCAAATGCGGGTTAACTCCATTAAAAAGTCCTCTACGAAGGCAAATTTCTCCCAATACTCGATCCAGGAGTTCCCTTGTCTTCTGGATTGGGTTCAAAATTACAAGGCAACAGAGATGAACATTAGTATTCTTAAACCCATAAAATTGAATCAGCTGTTCAGCGATGGTTATAAAATATAAAATAAAACTATCATCTAACGCTGAGGTCATAGATCGTGTGTCTGTGTATCAGTGGTCGTCTTCTTCTCGAATTACAAGTACTCGATTTGCAACCAATTGCTAGAGATAAAATTATCTAACTTTATATTTCGAAATGTCTAAGTAATTTTCGAAGAAAAGAAATATGATGTAGGAAGCTGGTTAACGTGCGAAATGGATAATTTAATTTCTCTCACTGTTACATCTTCTTTTCTTCTTTTTATTTTTTTTTCTTCTCTTTTATTTTTTTTTTTGTTCATTTATTGACTGCGCATATTTTCATGCTCATTAGAATCAATTTAAGGACTTCATTGGAAAAATATTTCGTTTAAAAATACATTAATATAATATATTCGCACTATTTTTTTTCAATAAAATTTCATTCTGTCAATTTTACATTATTTTTCTCATACCTACAATTCTGTACTTAAAAATGTATTTAGTTTATTCCACAAAATTCCAACCTGAAAAAGTGAAAATTCGAGAAAATAATAAGAAGAACGGAAAAAATTCAGTCGCAATTAATCTCTCCATAACATACTACATTCAAGATAGTAAAGATTAAATAGTAAACAGCAAAGTAGAAAAAATTATGTAATTAGTCTCTTAATAACATACTACATTCAAGATAGTAAAGATTAAATAGTAAACAGAAGAGTAGAAAAATTTTTCTCGCAATTAATCTCTTCATAACATACTACATTCAAGATAGTAAAGATTAAATAAACAGCTAAGTAGCAAGAATTATGTAATTAGTCTCTTAATAACATACTACATTCAAGATAGTAAAGATTAAATAGTAAACAGAAGAGTAGAAAAAATTATGTCGTAATTAATCTCTTCATAACATACTACATTCAAGATAGTAAAGATTAAATAGTAAACAGCAAAGTAGAAAAAATTATGATCTCTTAATAACATACTACATTCAAGATAGTAAAGATTAAATAGTAAACAGCAAAGTAGAAAAAATTATGTAATTAATCTCTTAATAACATACTACATTCAAGATAGTAAAGATTAAATAATAAACAGAAGAGTAGAAAAAAATTTCTCGCAATAAATCTCTTCATAACATACTACATTCAAGATAGTAAAAATTAAATAATAAACAGCAAAGTAGAAAAAATTACGTAATTAATCTCTTCATAACATAATACATTCAAGATAGTAAAAATTAAATAATAAACAGAAGAGTAGAAAAAATTATGTCGTAATTAATCCCTTCATAACATACTACATTCAAGATAGTAAAGATTAAATAGTAAACAGAAGAGTAGAAAAAATTTTCTCGCAATTAATCTCTTCATAACATACTACATTCAAGATAGTAAAGATTAAATAGTAAACAGCAAAGTAGAAAAAATTATGTAGTTAATCTCTTCATAACATGCTACATTCAAGATAGTAAATATTAAATAATAAACAGAAGAGTAGAAATAGTTATCTCGTAATTAATCTATGAACATAATAGTATATTTAAACATAAAATAATAAAAATAACGAGAAGAATGGAAAAAAAAAATTGTGACGTGTCACAAAATCCATTTTTTATTGTCAACATGTCACAAAGTTGCCCCATTAGGGTGCTATTTTTATATTTCTCTATCATGCAATTTTGGAAGAAGACATGAAAAAAAAGACGCCACCTGCTCATTTAATCAAGAAAAATTTCTTTTCTTCTTAAACTTAAAATCCTTAGGACTCCACGCGTATGCATACAACTACAAGAAGTATCAGCCTAAAACTGAAACCTGTCACCTACTTGGGTTGTCATTAATCAACTACCTGGGGTCACCTGCTCAAGGGGGCCCCCTTCTTCACCAGGTATGTTTCGTTTTTTTTCGTTCGTATCAGTGGGTGGCGGTCGTGCGGTGTTTTAAACCCCTAACGAGCTATTGACGTAAGGGGAGTGATGAATTGAGCTTCACTTTTTAGCTTGTGGGAGTGACCGCCCACTTCATAAGTTTTCGTTTTCAAGTTATTGTGTTGATTTGTGAGTTATTAAAATGGAGAGTATATTAGTTTTTTTTTTAGAGTGTGTAAAGTAATGAACTCTCCATTAAGGAGTAATTTATAGTATGAAATTTATTTTTAACTCTGAAATAAGCAGTCATTAATTACTTTTCTTATAATAATTTAATAGAAAAATCACTTTGCACAAAATTATAATTAAAAATTAACGCAAATCTTCTACTAGTAATGAAATTAATAATAATCTATAAATATATTTATCTTATGGGGCATCATAAACTGGGGTATTTCCTTACCTGTTGGCAACACTAGAGTTAGTCATTTTGTTACATTGCCTTAAGTAATAATTACAGTAGTGTTCAATAGTTATACATTAGGTATTTATTTAGAATAATTTTGTATTTTAATAGACCTAAAGATTTCTTTACAAGTATATTCAGAGGTCAGACAAAATAATGGAAGCATTTCTATATTGATAAAAAAAAATTCGTATTTCTCAAAAAATACTGAAAAAAACAATTTTATAATTTCAAAATTGTTTAGATCATGCAATTTCTCATACTTATCAATGAAATTTAAAGCTCTTAGAGGTTTGAGGGACTAGCAATAAATTGCAAGCAGGACATAATTTTGACCAACCTATGCCAATAAATGTAGCAATAAGGTTGTAACTTGTACCAATTGTTTTGGTTACTATATGCAATAATTATACAAAATTTCGTAAGCCAAGTTTGAATACCTATGCAGATATGGGCATATTTATTAAAAATTAATTCTTTTGTCTTACGTTTTTTTCCTATAATTTTAAAGACACATGACATTTAAAACAAAAACGATACTATAGTAATAAAACAAAAAAACATTGATATATATATTCTACATGGTCTTTAGCAGGAACAAAACAGTCTTTATTGCCTTTAAACTGCAATCTTTTGTTCTTCAAATTATCGATTAACTTATTTTTAAACGTTTAAATTTATCAATTGAATTGTTATTAGTATATTTCAAGATCTGTCAAAAAGCTTTTAAGCATGCCTTTGACAACTATTCAAAATTGAAGTATTATTAATGGCTTAGGCAGTTGGATTTGTCATCAACTGATTTCTGAATCAATTCTTGGTTGATATTCCAAGATCTGCAGATTTCAGAATATCAGCTCTTTAAATAAAAGTCAAAGATTATCATTTAATTAAGCGCTATATAGCCGCAGACTATCAGTTCAAGAAATGCTAGTCCTAGACTATCGATTCCTGAAACAATAGACCTAGACTAAAAGTTCCTAAAATAATAATCTTAGATCCTTCCACTTGTTGAATAATGAGAAAAAGAAATTCCAAGAAAAAATTTCAGTTCGAAAATAATTTTTACTTTTCTTCCTTTAAAGTGAGTTTAAAAAACTCAATTACTTAAAAAGAAGTACAAATAATTTTTTTAATAAAGTTTTAGAAAGGAAATTTCGAAGGTATTATTTTTTTATTGGTAAATTTTTATTTGCGAGGAAAAATTTAAATTCATCATTTGCTATACAATCATTGCTATACTCAAAAGTGCTTTCCTTTTCGACAGCTACATCAAGATACAAAATCCTCAGAGGGAAATGCGACACACCAATAAAAAATTAGAAAAAGGAATTATTTTGATTTCATCAACTACAAAACACAGCTCATATCTAGTCAATCTGCAGGGCTGCGTTTCGTAACTTTAGATCGAGCGAAATTAAACAATGAGCAATAAGGTTGAATTTAATCTATTTATTTATTTATTTCTTATGACGTCACGGTTTGCTATGATATAACTTCTGGTTCACTTCCTGGCAATGTACTCATATTCTGGAATATCAGTTTTTAAAATGCTAATTCCTGACTATCAGTTCGCTTTTAATTGTTAGTCTAGACTAGCAGTTCTTGAATATGCTGTATATCAATTCTTTAAACGCTAATCTAGACCACCAGTTCTTAAAAATACCAGACCAAAATAGTTCCTAAAGTGCTAGTCTTAGATCAGCTCCTAAAATGCTATT
The DNA here is from genome assembly GCF_982258835.1 of Parasteatoda tepidariorum. Classification (NCBI taxonomy): domain Eukaryota; kingdom Metazoa; phylum Arthropoda; class Arachnida; order Araneae; family Theridiidae; genus Parasteatoda; species Parasteatoda tepidariorum. The sequence goes on from NC_141758.1 coordinate 91,680,489, forward strand.
TCTAGATCACCTCCTGAAATGTTAGTCCTAGATCACCTCCTAAAATGCTAGTCCTAGATCAGCTCCTAAAATGCTAGTCCTAGATCAGCTCCTAAAATGCTAGTCCTAGATCAGCTCCTAAAATGCTAGTCCCAGATCAGCTTCTAATATGCTAGCCCTAGATCAACTCCTAAAATGCTATTCCTAGATCATCTCGTAAAATACTAGTTCAAAAGTATTGATCCCCGAAAATTCGAAGTTCATTTCCCCGAATTAATTCTATTTTCAAAAAGACGTTATCTGCAAATTAAAAAAAAATAAATTTAAAAAACTCACATATAAATTTTTCTAATTTAGTTTTATCTCAGATGTATAAGAGTTAGTGCTTTTTTAGAAGATAAACTTTTACTGAATGGGGGAAAAAGTGGGAAAATACGGACACACCAATAAAAAATTAGAAAAGGAAATAATTTCGATTTTATCAAATAAAAACCACAGCTCATTTTCAAGCCGAACCACTTGAATGTAGTTTGCATCTAACATCGAACGAAATCAAATTTACGACCTCCACCTAAAAGCCAAACTCGAAAAACGAAAGATAAGAGACCACGCAGATTTGATCTTAAAGCGAGCTAGGTGTCTTCGTCTCTAGAACGTCAGAATCAGGTCTTTAATTGGACTTTATCTTCGTCCTAGCAACGAAATCGCGAGAAAAATCCGACAAACAATCGGTGACAAAGAAATAAGCCAACTCAAAATTTATTTTATTGCAAAACCACATTATTGATAAGAGGAAGCCAAAGGAGGGATACTTTTTTTCTCTTGTCTTTTTTTTCTTATTTTATCTGTATGAAATAAATTCGTAGATAGCCGGAAGCGGTTTACTGAATTGTCAAGGTGTGGTGATAGCAGCAGTTGACAAGGGGACAGATGGATTCAGAATGGTTTTTTTTTTTTTTTTTTTTTTTTTTTTTTTTACGAACTGTTAGAAAGCAACAAACGCTGCATAGCGTTTTTCAGGATACGCTTGATTACAAATATTGAATACGACAATAATGATTTGCTTCTTTTGTATGAACATTTTGAAAACTTAATTAAAAAGGGGAAAAGATGGAAGGTTTCATAAAAACGTTAACGAATATCCGAAATATGATTTATTCACCTCTGTTAGAGTAATTTATTCAAATTATATATTACTAAAATTTTCATACGTTACGATCATTATTTATTGTTTCTTGATTAATTAAAATATGTATATCAAGCATGACATTACTAGTTATAAAATAAACTTATTTTACCGTAAGTTATGTCATCTATTATTTATACCAAAATTTAATTTTACCGTAATGTAATATTATTAGTTGTTATGCTTTAAACCACTAAAGGTTTTTAAAATAGAATACACATAAGGAGCTCGAACAAAATCCTGATTTCAATAATACACTGTAAAAAGAAATATGCTGAATTTATGGGGAAAAAAAAGCTGCCAGCTAGTATACCAGTAAAACCGTTTATTTCGCAGAAAAGTACTATTATTTGAAAACGGACACTAATTTTTTAAGCAGATAAGTTTGAAAATTTAAGTTTTTTTTTTTTATATATAAAATTTACTCTTCTAACATCTTATTTTATTTTATAACCGTAGTTGAACAGTCAATCCAATTTGTTGGGTTTATGACTTCTTATATTCAACTCCGTAGCCTTGTAATTTTAAACCCAATCCAGAAGACAAGGGAACTCCTGGATAAAGTATTGCGAGAAATTTGCACTCGTGAAGGACTTTTTGCTTCGTGGAGGACTTTTTGATAGAACTTATCCGCATTTACGTTACAGGGAGAGGAAGACCACGGGAACCTCCCAAGGTTAGTCTGACTGCAAGGGGACTCTAACCTATGATCCGTCTACTATTGAGGTTATTTTACGTCAGCACTGTGGTCAATGCGAGCCAGGGCTGAGTTCGTATCGACCAGCCATAACTGGGATTTGAGCCCGGTTCACCAATTGAAAGGCTCCATCCACTGAGCCACCATGACTCAACGCAGTTCTTTTAACAAACAAAAAAAAAGAGCTCTATAAAGTAACTATGTTAGCATTATGGTCGTGGCGAGCAGAGAGCAGAATCACCTGACCAATCATCACCGGGATTCAAAACCGGATCGCTTCAATGGGAAACGCACGCTCTGCTCCTTTGTTTGGTTAGGAACAGTGTCTTTATCGTAAAAGTTTTACTTCTTGAAATCATATTTAAGTGTAAAAATGTTTAAAACTATTTTGCCCCCACCCTTATAAAAATGTCCGGCAATTGAACTTACTGAAAAATTATATCTAAAGACAAATAATAATTAAGTACACATCAATTCAATAATTAAATCGAAGCGCAATATACGATGAGCAATATATACAATTTATACCATGTTGAAAACCATGATATTTCTGAAAAGTAACAGAAAATTATCGTCCGTGTCGTATTTCTATAAAGAAAATTATCGTCAAATGATTTGAAATTTTTTTTTTTTATCATACTGAAAGCTGCTATACATGGCAAAACTTGAATTTTAATTGACGGTTTTAACCAATTTATGATTAGGATGAATAGCTGGAAAATTTTTATAAAAAAGAGCTTTAAACCGTCAAATATACGGAAAAAGTCAGTAAAAAAATTATCCGGAATTTTTTACAGTGCGTGAGTAACGATTAATAACACATTAAAAAAAAATCTGTATTTGTCTTTAAACAATTTTTTTTTCTGCGAAATATTTTTTTTTTTTTTTTTTTTTTTTTTTTTTTGTAGAATTTACAGTTATTTTCTTACAGTGTAGAATACAATTTACTGCTCAATCACCAGTGAAATTCTAATTAGTATGACTTCATTATTAGTTATATTAAATTCAACTTATGTTACCATAAGTTGTATCGTCAAGCCATTTTTATTATCATAAGTCAGTTTTAGTTTTTAAAATATGATTTAAAGCACCTGAGAAAAATCCTATTGGAATAATTACATACGACAGGTCTCTTAATCAAGAATAAGAATCTGAATATTGCCACAATCTTTGATGTAAAACAACGAAGTCACGGTGGATCAGAAAATAGAGCGCTCACCTCCCAATTGAGGAGACCAGTTCGAATCATAATCCATTATTTGCGTTATATGGCTGGTTGATACGACCGAATCATTTCGAATTATAATCCATTGTCTGCGTTACATTCCTGGTTGATACGAACTCAGCTCACACCGACCACAGAGCTGACATAAAATATCATCCATGGTAGATGAATCATTGGTTAGAATACCCTTGCCGTCAAGCTAACCATGAAAGATTTTCGTAGTATTCCTCTCCATGTAACACAAATGCTGGTTAGCTCCATTAAAAAGTCCTTAACGAAGACAAATTTCCCCTAATACTTGATTCAGGAGCTCCCTTGTCTTCTGGGTTGTATTCAAAATTACAAGGCTACGGAGCTGTACATTGATACTTGTAAACGCAGATTTGGATCGGCAGTTTAATGCTGGTTATAAAATTAGATATCGAATAATGAATCTCAATTATTGTGGCTTTGCAACATTAATTTTTAAGTACACAAAATATGATACATCATTTTTATGAATTTCATTACAACAAAAATAATTAAAATAAAAAAGGAGAAAAAAATATTATTGATATTACCTGTTTTCGTCAACACAAGGATATGAGTTCAAATTTATATTCAATTCATAAAAATCATTCAAGTTTAACGCTTGGAAATATATTATGTTTCTAATTATGATAGATCAATTTGGTTGATAAAGCGTAATGATAAAAAAAAAGTAATATAATCGCTTAATAACCGGATAGTAATCAATTATATGCCAATAAAAAAAGAAATCACATTCGGCATTACAAATAAACATTTCGAATTCCAAGAATTGTATAAATCATTTGTTATTACACGAATGTTTTTATGCGTTTTTATTCTTAGCTTAGCAATAGTCGAGGTCAGAACTTAATTGCAACATTATTCATTGATGTTTACTTTACTGCAAAATATTTATTTATTTATTTGTTTGTTCCTATTTTCACATTACGTATCCGTTTCATACTTCACCTTTCTTAAACTTGATAACATTCATAGTTGTTATTTCTTATAAATGTTAATGCTAAAGTATGAAAAAAAAAGCTAGCTTTCTTAATTTTTTTTGTAAATTATGAGGCTAGTGAATTATAACAGTTGTCAACTTTCCTGAAACTTAAGTACTGTGCTAGGCTATGCCATATTAATGTACAGTGCGAAAAAAATGGACTATTCTGAATAACTTTTGATTTAATGATCGGATCTTCACGTTCTAAGACTCATTCTTAATAGCTCGAGGGGGTTACTTCAAATATGCCAATTAATTAGTGCAAATGATATTTTAAATTACGAAATTAGACACAAAAACGTACTTTCTCTGAATACACATATCTGAATCCATTGAAAAGAAGGTTTCTGACCTGTAAATATAGGGGGTATTCTCAATCTGGGAAATATGTTCCCCATAGTTTCGTCAGAATAGCGATCCAAAGTTTGGATCTCTTATTGCTAATTTTACTTTTTGCGTATTTCGCCATATTTGGAGAATTCTTAAAGCGAAATGAAAAATTTTTGCACGCAATTGAAAGTGTTAGTTTAACGATTCTAGATAACTATTCTAACGATAGTTAGATTCAACGATAATTGTTGGCAAAAAATAACTTTTGCTAAATATTTGTTCTTTTTCATAATTTTAACTAATTGCACTCGAAAAATTTTAAATTGTAGTGCAGGCAGTTTTTTTTACATCATTTTAAAGTACGTAAATTTTCATGAGAAAATACAAAATTTGAGTGAAATCGCTCGAATGGTTTCTGAGAAACCAAATTTTAAAAAAGCCGTATATTTAAAATTTGATTTCTCAGGAACTACTTGTCCGATTTCGCGCAAATTTTGGATTTTACTAGGTAAGATTATGTAGAAAAGTGTATACTTTACAATTGAAAATGTTCTCGATCATTTTAAGTAAAATAATAAAAAATAATATTTACTAAAATTTATTTTTTTGCATAGAATTTTATAATTGTGTGCGAACATTTTTCAATTCATTGAAAAAGTTATCGAGATATGGCGAAATATGCATGAAGTAAAATTAAAATCAAAATTTAGTAAAATCTTTGGATTGCTCTACAGACCAAACTAATAATAGGTCCATAAGTCCTAGATTGAGGCCACCTCCTGCGTTTTGGGGGTCAGAAATCTGAGTATGTCGAAGAAAGTCACCTCATCGAATCATTAATATTGAGCCCTAGAACGTGAAGATCCGTTCATTAGATCAAAAGTTAACCAGAGCAGTCAAAAAAAAAAAAAAAAAAAAAAATATATTTTTTTTTCGTACTGTACACCGGGCAAAATTAAAAACCGAACAGCTGAATACTTTTGACATAATGAACCAATTTTCCAGTTCTAAAATGCAGTCTTAATTTTTGGTGAAATTAATCTCAAACATGATAATTAACTAATAAAGACTATATTTTAAGTTAAGAAAGACGCAAAAACATACTTACTCACTTAACTAACATACTAATATACTTTGACTCACAAAATATTGGGATTAGTAATATATAGGAAAAATATAGGTACAAAATATAGGCAAGTATGAAAATTAAGATCCTAATAGTTTAGTCAGATGATTAGTCAAAAGCTCCTTAATGCAGTCAAACCTTAATGTTATGAGTTTAAAGGAAAATATTAAAAATTTCGTGACATGTAAAATTCGCGATATCATAAAACGGATATTTTAACGAAGTATTAAAAAAAATTTATAATATAGTCAAAAATAACTATACTGACTTTAAAAGTTATATAATATATATTTATTTCAAATTACCTTCATTTGAAACAATGTAATTTTCTTTGTTTTTTCTTCATTTAATTTTATGTTTTGTTGAAGTTGGACTCAATAAATTAGGACTCATTAAATTAGCAAATTTGCTTCCTATTTTATGAGCAGATATCCTTATCTGTACACACATCTCACATGTCTACTACATTATAAATGGATAGTTCAGGTAATATCTTTTCAAACACGTTAATCTCTTTTTCACAAAGGTTTCGAGAAATTATTGGTGAAATTATCCAAGAAAGAAGTTTTTCAAAATTGGACTTCAAAAAACATTTTAAATTCTTCACTAATCATTTAGTAATCTAATAATTATTTTTTTATTAATCAAAACTATTTAATGAAATGTATTTGGGTAAAAAAGGTTTGTTTCGATTGAGTAGCATATCTAACACGTAGTGAAATCAGATTTTTTTTGTGTTATAGAAAAATGGGTGCTCCAATGTTACATTACCTGGGCACATAAAAATTTGTAAAAACTGATCATAAGGGCAGTGATTTTGATCATTTTCATCTAGATTGAAAGATATAGCCAAATTGGCGATTTTTAAAATAGTTCTAAAACCCAAATAAATCCTCATGGAATATATATATAGTTTAAAAAATAATCCGAAAAAAATTTTTTAACTTTCTAAGCTTTATAGTTTCTTCTAGACACAGACATATTTTATTTCGTTATATGATAATTTGAATACTAAATTAGGTTTAATCATTTCATCCGGAGCTGTAGAAAATACATTTCTGGTCGTAAAACAACATCCATTAATAGAATGCTCAAAATTGAACAGTAATATTAAGACAGTTATCCGAAGACAAGCTTAAAATCATTCTTTTTTTTTTACATTTCAAGAATAAAAAATCTCGAAATAGTTTAATTTTTATATAATTGGTATTTGTACGTAAAAAATTTTTCAGGGACTAAAAAGAAATTCTTGCGTCATCTTAATATGATAAGAATTTTAGGGGAAAAGAATCCAAACACATTTAAGTTGATGAGAGCTCCAACAGATCACTTTAAACCTCTAATCACAGAGAAAAATCTGTAAATCATTCTTAAGCCCTATCTCAACCATCTAGCATTTCTAGTCGAGTCCAAATGGCAATTTACTTTTAAAAACACTACGGTTGATCGTCCATTAATTATTTTCATTTGGCCATTAGTGCTGGCGTTTATTACCCTTTTCTTACCGATGGATATTAGAAAGGAAAAAAAATGGTGCAACGCATTTTTTCTTATTCATTTTCGGTCATTTAAACTCTACCTTCTAGCACTGGATCTTGATGAACTGCTTTAAGCATAGAAAAAAAAGTAAAACATTCGCACACTTAGGTTATTTTCTGCCGTTGGTTTTGGAGAAAAAATAATAATCAAAAAAAAAAAAACATTTATGCTTCTATTTATTTACTTTTTTTTCTTTCTGGAATCTCATTAAGGAATCTATCTTAAAGCAACTTAAGTATAAATATTCAAACTCGTTTAGAATTTTGGGATCTTGATTGCCGTAATTATCGGCAATTTTTCACTCGTACTTGGTAAAATTAGTTCGAGGTATTTAGTAAAGATAGTTGAAGAGTTTCACCAAAACTTTCTCCCAAAAATATGAACACTTCATACTATAGGGAAATTTTCCTTTTTTTTTAGGTAAACACTTACTCTATAATCGATTTGTTAACCTTTTCTTTTTATGTTTTATCGCTTCTTTCCTTTTCATATTTGATGGGATTTACTTATCGAATATATCAACCTTCATCTATGAAAAGATACCTCAAGATGGATTTTTTTTTTTTTTTTTTTAGATGGACCTCAAGATGGATTCAAGTTGGTTCAGATGGTCTTATATACTAGTGATTTGGTATTTAACATTTCTAGTGGTAGTTACGTCACATTACTCCCTTTCCAGAATTTTATCTGCGATAGAATTCGATGAATGAATACCACTAATTGATTCCTGCTGCTAATTTATTTAAATCACATTTTCTTGCTCATTATATTGTCTTCATTTATTTTTCCTTTCATTTTTCTTTTCTTTTTTTTTTTTTTTTTGTTTAGATGGACCTCAAGATGGATTCAAGTTGGTTCAGATGGTCTTATATACTAGTGATTTGGTATTTAACATTTCTAGTGGTAGTTACGCCACATTACTCCCCTTCCAGAATTCTATCTGCGATAGAATTCGATGAATGAATACCACTAATTGATTCATGCTGCTAATTTATTTAAATCACTTTTTCTTGCTCATTATATTTTCTTCATTTTTTTTTCCTTTCATTTTTTTTTGTTGTTTTTTTTTTTATTTTGTTTAGATGGACCTCAAGATGGATTCAAGTTGGTTCAGATGGTCTTATATACTAGTGATTTGGTATTTAACATTTCTAGTGGTAGTTACGCCACATTACTCCCCTTCCAGAATTTTATCTGCGATAGAATTCGATGAATGAATACCACTAATTGATTCATGCTGTTTATTTATTTATATCATTTTTTTTTCTCATTATATTTTCTTCATTTCTTTTTTCCTTTTTTTTTTTTTTTTTTTTTTTTTTTTTTGTTTATAGCATTTTGCTCATTTTTTTTTCCTTCTTAATTTTTGTTTATTGACCGGAAGACTTCATTTGCTGCACCGGATTTTCTTTTACTTTGAGCAATATATTTTTAAGCAAATCAACTGTTTAATGTGTAACATCCATCGATGTTGGCAAGTTCATGTCACGCCCGGGTCACCATTGAGGGGATTTACTTATCGACTATATCAACCTTCATCTATCAAAATGGATTCAAGTTAACATGTTTTTTATACTAGCGATTTGGTATTTAATATTTGTAGTGGTAGTTATACACCGCATATTTATAGGTATGTATTTTCTTATAGCACGTTTATTATTTTTTGCGTACTTTATGTTAGTTTTTTTTTTTGCGAAAGCCTAATATCGTGATTTATTTAGCAATGAATAAATAAAAAAAAAAAAAACTGAAAGCAATAATAGTTTTGTTTTTAATTAATGAATCTTTTTGAATCAAGAATATTGCAACCAGGAACCTGAAAATCCGATGCATAGATTCTATAGGATGTTTAGACAGATTAGAAATTAGACAGATTTCTATAGGATGCTTCCTTCTCTTGATTTTACTTATAGTATTGAGAATTCACGCAAATAAGTTCTTTTTAACATATTACATAATATTGTCTTTTCAGGTATATTAAAACCTATTATTTATGTAGCATAACATATTAAAATATCTTTAATTATTAATAAGGCACATCAAATTATATCTGCAGGTTGCCGCCATTTTAGTTTCCATAAAAATTAAATTTAAGGTGAAATTAATTCAAAAGAGTCACTTCGTTTTCTAACCAAAAAATCATGAATTTTAATTTTTTTTTTAATAATTTTTGTAACTTAATAGCTTTTTTCAACATCGTCTCACATCGTTACTTTAAGTATGCAAATTTTTTTCACATCGTTCTACATCTTTACTTTATGCACTTTTTTTTTTTGAAGTATGTAAATGCTTTTTTTTCTCTTTATTGCGAAATTAAATATTGTGATTTATTTAGTAAATTGATGTTTTTATTTAATAAATATTTTTGATTCAAGAACATTTCAACAGGGCACCAGAAAATCCGCTCTTTAGACAGATTTATAAGGGACGTTTTTCCCCCTTGGTTTACTTACACGTTCTGGGAATTCCCCTAAATAAATAAAAATCTTCGTATTCTTCCGATATTGCAAAATATTGCCAGTTTACAAGCATATTAAATCATACTGTTAATACATCATATCATATTAATGCCATACATTATTAATACTTCATATATTATTATTATCGATGCATTATATCAAATAATATCCGCTAATCGACGCCATTTTAGTTTCCATAAAAATTAAGTTTATGGCTCAAGTTTTCTAACCAGAAAAATCATAAATTTTAATTTTTTTTATAATAAAGCTCATTATAATTATTATAATTTAAGTTAAAAAAATTTCAGAAATATGTAAGTAAATATTTTCTGAAAAAAATATTTTACTCAAATCATTTGATAAGTTTTTATTAAAACAATGAGAGGAGAAAAATTTTATTGCTGGAAAAATAAAAATGACAGATAAAACATTACGATTTTATTTTTTCCCAACTTAGTTTTTCTATTTATTCTATTGATTCACCTAATTTAATTATTTATTTTTCTTCTGGAATTTTTAAATGCTTTTTTTTTTAATAAAAATTACAAATGAAAGAACATTAAAAATAAAATATTTACAGCTGAAACATTTTTTTTTAAATAACACCTGTATCATTTTTTTTTCTCAAACTAAAATCATATTTATAAATAAATTTTGCTGTATGCAATTTTAATTTCGTTTCATCCTACTTCTGACAGAAAATTCTTTATTTTTCTTTTCTTATAAAAACGAAACAAAATGGCATTCAAACCGTAAGAACTATCATCAACTTTTTCTATCAGGTTAAATTATTCTCCATTTTAAAATTCTAATTTAATCTAATATAAATCATATTTTAAAGAATTCTAAGAAACGCCTGTCAGATTTCACAATAATACATCCTAATCTTGTTTGCATCTAAAACGCAAGTATACATCGTGCATTTACACGACGTTTAATGCATTTATTTGCATACATCGAGAAGAGATTCAACTTTAAATAATAAATTCCAGGGTCCCGAAGACATGTCGCCAAAGAAATTTCTAGATTATGTTTTGATAACTGCCCTACATTTTCAACAAATTTGATGACAGTCAAATATTTAAATCAGAAAAAGAAGTGCCATTGACGTCATCACAGGAGAAATGGATTTGTTTATTATGTTTAAGATGTACTAAGGACGAAGTAATGTAGATGACAGGTAAATCAATTTACGATGGAACGGGCTGTCTAGGTATTTAGGATGATTTCTTCATAGTCTTTTCTTTTGTTTTCTCCTTATTCTTTTAAGGAGGAGGACTTGGCACATTCCAACACGTCAAGGTATATGCCATCGAAAGAAAATATCAATAATTAATGTTGCTTTTTAAAAGCTCTTTCGTCACTTAAAATAACACTTTTTAGTAAATAATTTAGCCGTAGTGAGCTTAAAACAGTTATTTATGACTGTTAGGTTAAGTTCAGTCTATCTTTAAGCAGCGCTCTCCATGCTAAATACTAAAATGGTGCAAAATGTCAAAAGATTGAAAAAGTCACTTGTAAAAGTTATTCGTGACTGTTAAGTTCAGCCTATCTTTAAGCCAGCGACTTTTATGCTAAAAACTAAAATGGTTCAAAATGTGAAAAGATTGAAAAAGTCATTTGTAACAGTTATTAGTGACTGTTAGGTTAAGTTTGGTCTATCTTTAAGTCAACGCTCACTATGTTGAAGGTTGCCCTTTGAGCATCCGAAACAGCTGTCTGTATTTTATAAATATTTTTGTGCTCTTTAACGTTGTTTGCCTTAGTTTTGCAACGCTAAATACTAAAATGGTGCAAAGTGTGAAAATATTGAAAAAGTCATTTGTAACAGTTATTGGTGACTGTTAAGCTAAGTTCAGCCTATCTTTAATTAGTGCCTTCTATGCTAAATTCCAAAATGGTGCAAAAGGTCAAAAGATTGAAAAGCCATTTGCGACAGTTATTAGTGACTGTTAGGTTAAGTTCGGTCTATCTTTAAGCCAGAGACCTCTATGCTAATTACTAAAATGGTGCAAAATGTCAAAAGAGTGAAAAAACCATTTGTAAAAGTTATTCGTGACTGTTAGGTTAAGTTCGGTCTATCTTTAAGCCGGCGCTTTCTATGCTAATTATTAAAATGGTGCAAAAAGTCAAAAGATTGAAAAAGTCCTTTCTGACAGTTATTAGTGACTGTTAGGTTAAGTTCGGTATATCTTTAAGCCAGAGACCTCTATGCTAATTACTAAAATGGTGCAAAATGTCAAGAGATTGAAAAAGCCATTTGCAACAGTTATTCGTGACTGTTAGGTTAAATACAGCTTATCTTTAAGCCAGCGCCTTCTGTGCTATTTACTAAAATGGTGCAGAGCGTTAAAAGATGAAAAATCCAGTATTGAAAATAAAAAGAATTTATGATCGAAATTTTCAACTTTTTAAAAGTTAGTACAACTCTGTATTTTGTGGACTCATAAAATTTCGATAAAAAATGAGAATTGTTCAATGATTTAAGGAATTTTCAAAGTCGAAAAATACCTCCAGATCGGGAATTTTTTTAAAAATAAGTTTTAATTTTTTAAAAACATGTAGACTATTTGTTCGCCCAGATACAGCATCATAACTTAAAATTATAACTTTGCCTAGTACTTTTACTTGTAATTCGTTAATTTTAAAAGCTAGTTCGTTAGCTTGTAATTCATTAATTTTAACCAGTTAGCCTTTCAAATTTCGTTTATTTCAAATGTTAATACTTTTACTCCATTACTTTTTAAAGTTAGCACTTTTACTTGTATTTCAACACTTTGATATATTAATATTTTTTTATAATTTAAGAAATCAATACTTTCATTTTATTACTTCCAAAAGTTAAGTTTTTTTTTTCTTTTGTAAAAATCGATTTTTGCTTCTGTTAAGGTAGTACTTTATAGTCCGTTACTTTCAAAAGCTAGCATTTCTTGTACTTGTTACTTATAAAAGCTTTTACTTTTACTCACATTCTGTAACGTAAAGCTACTATTTTTCACGACCAGATTTTTGTACCTTCAAGTAATTTTAACCTTTTCCCATTATTTAATCATGTTTTAAAAGTGATTGTAAAAAGTTTTAAGTCTCTATTTTATAAGTCATTATGACTTTCAGGATAAGGCTCTTTCATCTCAGCAAAGTGACTATGATCGAAACTCGGTGATGATTGACTAATTCGCAAACTGTTCCTGGCTAGTACCGACCACATTGTTGACATGAGACATCCCCAATGGCAGATAATATGTGGAAAAGAATCCCCTTTCTGTCGGGCTAACCGGAGAAGGTTTTTACGGGTTTTATCTTCGTGCTACGCAAATACGAGCTAATTTCTCTCAAGTCCTCCACAAAAGCGAGTATATAAAATAATATGGGTTATTTCATGGTTAACTAGTACGTTATTCTTCTGGGTTGGGTTCAAAATCTCAAGGGAACGGAGTTGTAAATTGTGACGTGGAGCCGTAAATGATAGCTGTAAATTCAACATGGATCGAATGCGGTGATTAAATAAAATGACTCTTTTTAATTTAGTCACCAAAGATAGAGTTAGGACTCTGAGTTTTGGTTATTATATGCCCTGCATAATGACCAGGTTGACTATCACGTATTTAAATAATCCTAAATAATTATTTATAAATTGCAAATGCTGTAACATTTTTTTCTCATTTCTGAAATCTTTTGCAATTTTCTGACGCATACTATTATTAGTCGCAATCAAATATTCATTTATTTTACTGAAGTTTAAATAAAACAGAAGAAAAAAAAAGTTATTCGTTTTGTCTATACCCCCGAAATGGCAATCATTTCCACTTTTCTTTTTCGTTCTCCATAACAGATCACTCCAGATATTATTTCTCCCCGAATTCTTCGTTTTTATTATTACAGTTCTTTTTTTTTTTACCTTCATAACTTCATTCGCGTTAATAAAAGTTATTCTGTCATTGATTAAACGCTTTCTAACTTAAACACCCATTCTCGTTTTGAACTGGTTCGTTCGTAAAAGGGATTAGCGGCGTACATTTTCCCATTAATAACAATCCTCAGTAATAACCGTAACGCTAACAAAGAAGTGTTATTTTTCTTTTCTCTGGCGGGTTCTTTGGGAAAGGGCAACAATTCTTACATCACTCGCGAAAGATAGATTCGTTCTAATTTAGGAATAGGGAAATTTATAGCTTTCCCCTAATAAAGGGTTTTGTTAAAATGAAACATCTCAAGTTTTGATAGCTTCATTACTTATAAATCAAGATCACGAAGTGTGGTTCAGCTTGAGAACTCTTAATTCGTTGGAACGTGTGAAGGAAAATAAAGAATAGCTGTTTAAAATCTACAGCCAAACTCGCTTACAGTGGATCCTGATTTAACAAGAACCCGGATTTAACGAAGAAATCGGGAACACTTGGTTGACACACTGCTGAATTTCTCGCTTTTAACTCCTTTTATGCAGATGGGACATCGATTTCCCTTTTACGTACTTTTTTCCTGCTATCTAATTACAAGCAAATATATATATTTTGGTATTTTTTAATAGTACTTTATTTAAGACGTATTAGAACTGCACAATGGGCTATTGACAACTGTCTGGTAAACTGTCTGGTATTGACAACTGTCTGGACCCGAAGACAGGCCATCACAATTCTGATCTGCTGCTGATGGGACGGCTTCTCCGATTAGGTAGCCCAACGACCTGCAGGCGAAGTCAGGCACTTTATGATTGAACAGTTTAACTAGGACCGATACCGCGCATCTAACTAGGACTGATACCGCCTATCCTCGGTCCCGACACAGGATGTTCAAAGTGGCCACTCATACACTTACAGACCGCAGCCAGTGGATGCTTGACTTCGGTGTTCTACTGGGAACCGTGTCCTTACATTTTTTTTCTTCAAACATGTGGTACATTTTTTTCTTCTGATATAAAAAAAAAGACACCAGTGTTCCTTTTATATATATATTTTTCAGTAATATTAACTGTCAAAATCACTGAATCACTGTAATTAAAAAATATTACTGTAAAAATTAAACGCATATAATTTTACGATTTTAACGTGAAAATGGATTGAGGTAAAAATTGATTTTATGGTAAAGAGGGATTCTATGGTAAAAAGGGATTTTATGATAAATATGGATCTTATGAATGCTGCATTTAGGATGTTGGTACTTCTTACGGTAATCTACTCCGGCATTTTTTAGGAAACCAAGATATAAGAACGCATATACATAAATGTTTCATAATTTAAAAAAAAAAACTGGAAAAATTCAATTGGATTTTTTGATGAAAACATTTATGAGGCATAATTTTTTGTATAAAGAATGAGTAGAGAATGGAATGGAAGCAAGTGAGTAAGTGAATCTGCGTTTCAGTGAATCAGCAAACAAGTTCACTGGCGCATAAGAGAAATGACGAATCATTAAACAGTCGTATCTGGGAGTCAGTGAGCAAGGAAATCAGTTTGTAAATAAAACGAAATTTAATAACGTAGAATAACCTCGTACCTAATTTTTGTTTTGTTTTATTTTACTTTATATCTTATTGTACTTTATATCTTATTGTACTTTATATCTTATTGTACTTTATATCTTATTGTACTTTATGTTTCATTTTATATCTTATTGTACTCTTTGTTTTATTTTGCATTTTATTTTACAATTGTATTATAAATCAGTATACATTTGAATATGAAATTCAAATATTACGTAAGAGCCTCTGAGGGATACACTGTAAAAAAAAAAATGAAGAAAAAAAAAAAGAAACTGAAACGTTATTGAATATATGGGCAAATTACGGTAAATGTAATATTCAAAAACGTTTCTGAATATTTCAGATACCTCTTTCTGTAATATTCAGAAACTTTTCTCAGTACTTCAGAAATATATTGAATCACTTCTTGCAGTTACGGATTCATTAATTTATTTTAATATTTTGAAGCATTTTCTATAAGAGTTTCTTAATATTTCAGAAACCTCTTTTAGGACTAGGCTATCAACAATGTCGACCGTCATCTGTCAAGAGGTACTTCAAGATAGAATAGAGTCAACAAGTCTTATATACTAGTGAATTGGAATTTAATAGTTGCTACTCTACATTTTGAAACTGAATCTGCGACGAGTCGATTCATTTTCTTACTTTTGAAAATTAAAGAAATGTTTCTCAATTGATCGGAAACATAATATTACATAAAGTTCTTTTGAGATTTTAAGAAATTTTTTTGTCGAGTCAATTCTGAAATTTTTTTACTGTGTAGTGGTTTAGAATTTACTTATCAAATTTTGCAGGAGAACATTTTCGACAATTTGAAAAAACGATTTGACTCAGAAATACAGTTTTGCTAAAGGAGCAATTCTTATGAAAAACACGAAAATCCTTGAAGCTACAAAACTCATGCAAAATTCGTTCAGTTATAATTTTGTTAAGGTGGAGTTAAATATTTTAACTATTTACTTTAAAACAATAATTACATTAGCGATATAGGTAAAGTTCAAATATTACGTAAAATACTTTAGCGGTTAAGAATTCGGGACTTACAATCTCCTATAAAAACAATTTTGGCAATTAAAAAAAAAAAAAATAAATAAAATTTTTAAAAAAACAGAGCCTCTGTTGTTTAGGGAATGGAGGGTTCCCCTCCCACTGAGGTGTCCCAGGTTCGATTCGAGGTTTTGCCCTCCACGTAACACAAATGCGGGATAATTTCATCAAAAAAGTCCTCCATGAAGGCTAGTTTGACCTAATACTTGATCTAATAGTTTACTAGTCTTTTGGGTTACGTTCAAAATTACAAGGCTAGGCAGTTGATTCTTGAAAATCGTAAACTCAGAATTGGGTCTGCTATTCAATGATGATTATAAAATATAAAATTTAAAAAAAAAAAGCAATTTCGTCTATAAAACCACTTTTTCTAGAGGAGTACTTCTCAAGAAAGACACTAAATTCCTTTAAGTTACAAAACGCCTTGGTAAATTCAATTTTGTGTATAATTTTGTGAAGGGAGTTTGTACGCAAATAAGGGATCGGCGTTTTGTATGGTCTTATTGCCAAAGGCTAAAACTGCTTAAAATCATTCATAAACATTTTTGCAATCTTTTAAATAAATGAGAAAGAATTCAACTAAGCAATTTATAATTAGTGGAATAAATTAGAAATTATGTTACGTTTACCAAGCAATAAAAAAAAATGCACAATCTAAAATTAACGTGAATTTATTTATATTTCTTGTAATCTATTAAAAATCGCTTCAAAACCAGAAGCTTGGCGAAATTGGAATAGAACTGAAAAACCAAATTGGAGTTGCGTTGTGTTTGGCGATGCGTGTCGCTCCGCCTTTCGCTTCAACCTTAACAATTGATATGACAACAATGAGAATGAAAAGTCACCCTCTTATAGCTAGAGGGCGCATGCGCGACACCCAAGGGACAGAAGGGTTGAATTCTCCATTTCAACAACCACGCCTTAATGCTTCTAATTGGTTCGAATTTCAGACACGCGCCTCCTTATGACATTTTAAGGCGCATTGATTTGAGATATTAAGACTTATTTTTTGTAAATATAACAGAATAAAAGAAAAACAAGTTATAAACTGCCAATTGGAACATATTGATTTGGAATGATTTTGATTTTAAATTATGATTATAATTTACGACTTGTGCTATTGACTGTGATTTTAAAATTTCTGTTATTTAAAATTAAAATATTTTCCTAGAATTTGAATGTTTAATTTTTAATTATAATTTTTATTTAGCTTAATTATGAAAATTAATATTTCAAGCTATACAAAGTATTCATACTTAACTGCATATAACTTAATTGCAGGATAAAATATGTACAGAAATATTAATAATAAATAATTTAGTTATAATTCTAACTAAATAAATATAATAACTAGAAAATATGAATTTTGGTGGAGATAAAATTTTGAACATAAAAATTTCAACGTTATGTTTAAATATTTTGCTCTAATTAAATGTTTTGTTTAATTACACAAAAACTGCATTTTCTTTTTAAAAAGAAAATAGAAATGATAATGATTATTTGATTATTTAATTCCATGAAATAATGGTACTAGGAACTACGAGTAACGCAAATAAATAAATAAAATAAAATAAATTTTTAAAAAAAGAACGAGAATAATGAGCAAAACAAGGTGAAAAATTTATTAGTGCTCCTTGGGCTGCGAAATCTGTATTTATTTAGATAAGATACACTCACAAGGGTTTTTATGACAAAAAAATCAAAAGTTATCATTAAGATTAATCAAATCGCAACTTACCCTAAAATGAAACCTTCGAAAATAAACTAATTTGGAGTTTTTAAAGAATCTTTTATGCATTGAATTTATTACTCGAGAAACGAATGTTATTTATCTCGTCTACATTAAAGGCCACTTCACCAAAAAAGCATTAAAATACACGTTAAGTATTGTTCACCAAGCTGCTTACTTCATATGCATTTGTACTAATATTGATCACAACACACGAAATTTGATTTCTACAGAAAGAACAACATTTTTGCTCACTAAATACTGTTTATCTTGACGATTTATTTTCACTATTAATATAAATTGGTTCAAATTCTAGCTAATTCGTCGGTTAATTTTTAAATTGGATACAGCTTGAAATGCTTGTTTACGTTCATTATATCTATGTTCATTAGTTTATTCTTCAAACAAAAATAAATAAAATAAATAAAAGTAAGTAAAAATGAATGAAAGAGTTAACAATACATTTAAAATAAATTTAAAGAAAGAAATCAAATGCTATGTGCATTTTCATAAATAGCAATGTCCATGTTCATATACACGCATTTGGAGTTGTGTCCATTTTCTTAAACACGCATTTAAAACTGTAACACACGTTTCGAGCTTTGTCCATTTTCGTATTTCGAACTATGTCCATTTTCATATGCAAGCATTTGGAGCTTTGTCCATTTTCGTAAACACGCATTCAAAACTGTATAGATTTTCGCAAACACACATTTCTCGCTATGTCCATTTTCATGATCATGCATTTCGAGCTATGTTCATTTTCGTAAACACTCATTTCCAACTGCCTAAACATTTAAAAACTCACCGACGTAATACTTAATTAGTACCACCTGTGATGCTAATTAAGTATCAAAGTCTGCAAATTGACACAAATTCCACCAGCTACAAACTGATTCGAATTTTGGCTTTCAAAAAATAATGAAAAGTTGGTTTTAAACCTTGGTATTGCAGTTTTTTTTTCTTTTAATTTATTGTCATTTTTAGTGTTTTATATGCAAGCAATCTACAAAAGAGTCTATTATTCATTTTAACCTATTAGAAATTTGCGAAATTTCGTCTATTTAGGAGTTATTTGGGAACTCCTATAATTTAGAAATTATTTAACCTACTTGGCAGCCACTATGAATTATTATTAACATAAATTTACATACAACAAAATTCAAAATTGTTTGGTTTTTCTAGAAAAAAACTGGAATGAATTATGACTTTGAATTATGATCCCTAAAACAAAGTTTATCCTATACTCTGATTGAAATTTTGCCCCAAAACTCAAGGACAGCATTTCAAAAGCAGATTTTATTGAGTACTAAACCTGCTGGCTGGCTGAACCATGATATCATTCGAGTTATCTGCAACTTAAATAAGATGTCAAGTCGAACCAGAAAATATTTTTTACTGAGTGGTGAACAAGCCACATTTATAAAAGCTATTGAGAACAACTTTGGGCTAAATAGTATGAAGCTCCCATTTTTCCGATCCCATGCTTCTTAGAATGTCTTCTGTTAAAAACAAAGAAAACTGGATAGGAAAGTATTTTTTGCATTTTCGAATATATCAGCATGCATGCGAACTATAATATCGTTCGAATCAGTGCCAACTTTAAGAAGTCAAGTAAAACCTGATAAACGAATTAGGATTCCTTTCAATATTGTGCATGTTGGTCATGTGGTTGAATTTAGAGCCTCAATTGGCGCAGAAAATTTGTTTTATCGACTCTAATAAGGGTCAAAACAAACCAGAAATCGAACAAGTTAAGCCTCTCTAAATTTAATTATATCATAGTATAGTTCAAATTAGAACTTTATAAAATTATTAAAAAAAATTGCATTACAATAAGGAGAATTTGATGCATGCTGTAAGCAGTGAAATCTTGTCAAAAAATTTCAACTTCCTCCAATTATTTTAAACTCATAAAAATTAAATAAAATTTAAAAAAATATTAAAATAAAAAAATAATTGCATTTTCTTGCCCCCGGCTCACCGAAATGGCACTTGGTTAAAAATTATCAAAAAAATTTGACACGTGCCCAATGTCCTAGAGATACTTTAATGTTTCTAACTGAAGAGCCACCAAGTAAGGCAGTCTTTTATTGATAAAAGTACATCAATGCAGAAAGACTCTGGCAAACAGAATTTTCATTAAAATATCCAATGTTTCCATTCAAAATTTTGATCTTTTAGAATCCATCAACTTGTGGTGAAAAAATTCGTGTAGAGAGATATTTCTTTAACAATTCACATATTTCAAAGTTGTAATATGTTGCCATGAATGACCAAAATTAAGCGAATGTCGACTTTCACCGGTAGCAATCACATAGTCGCTTTGGTGAATGTCCGAAATATTAGTTATATACGATTTTATATTAATTTATTCTTTGATATTATATTTATTCAATATTTTGATATCTAGTAAGGATAGATTAGGAGAAACATCAGTCTTCGTAGTACCGGACAAATGTATACCGGGCAGTAGCACAGAAACTTAAGAAAAACATCAGTGTTGGGTATACCGGGCAAATGTATGCATGGCAGGGGCACTTAACTAGACCTAGTATATATTTCGGATATTTACCAAAGAGATTGTCAACCTTTACCGGTGGAATTCAACAACCACCAATTTCGATCATTCACAGTTACATATACATTAAATGTATTTTGCCACCCCAATTATTTAAAAAAAAGTTCCATAAAGTTTGTATGTTTAACTAAATTTTGTCTCATATTTATATATTGAGTTAACCTTTTATAGCCGTAGATTATTTCCAATGTGAATTTAATGTGAACATATAATTTAATCCTCCAAGCAAAAAAGAAAGAAAAAAAATTGCAAAATGTGGCTATTAAATAAAAAGGACCTATCTATATCGGTTACCGACTCATTAGATTTTAGAAAAGAAAAGTTACTATACTAAATTATAAGAGTCTAGAGGCGTCTGGCCACTTACTTCAAATTTAAATTTTCAGGACTACATTTTTGCTGATTTTAATTGGCAATGAATTCTACTGCTAAACATATATCATAGCAGAGGTAAATACGGAACTGGCACTAATATTTGAAGTTATAGTTTCCATAAACTATTCCAGTTGGAGTTGTGGTGGTTCAAGGGAAAGAGATCTGACCTTCCACCAATGAGGTGAACCGGGTTCGAATCCCAGAAATGGCTGGTAAATACAAATTCCGCACCCGGCTTGCACCGACCACAGTGGTGACGTAAAATATCCTCAGTGGTAGACGGATCATAGGTTAGAGTCCCCTGACCGTCAAGCTAACCGTCGAAGGCTTTCGTGGTTCTCTTCTCCATGTAACGGAAAGGCAGTTAGTTCCATCAAAAAGTCCCCCCCCCGAAAGCAAATTTTTCCCAATAATTGATCCAGGAGTTCCATTGTCTTCTGGATTGGGTTCAAAATTACAAGGCTACGAAATTGAACATTAATAATCGCGAACCCAAAAAATTGGATATACTGTTCAATGACGATTATAAACCATTGGGTTTATAATAGTTGGCTATTTTTAAAAAAAAATTAATTAAATTATCACTTATCTTAACAAAATTAATTAAAAATTTATTCTAAAACAACGAAAGGAATACCTCCCCTCCCGAAAAAAAAAAACTTGAGAGAAACAAAAGTTTATTTGTGATTCTCCCCCAATGCATCATAACAAGAAAGAAACAAATCCTCTTAATTTCCATGAAACACACAGTTACCACCTTTGTGAGTAGTAACAAACTTCAAGAGCCAGACCCAAAACTCCCTGGGAAAAAAGTCTAAATAAATATGTTTATATCACATTACACAACCCATCCAGTCTAAATGCACCATTACACGCGACAATTACGTCTAAATACCCCGTGAACGTCGTCATTCCCAAGTCAATATCTTCTACCTCTGAATTGCATCAACGAGGATTTAAAAACCTTCCTCAATATTACCATTTCAATGAAAGAGAAGATCTGAAAAATACCTTACCCTCCTGGGGGCATAAAAACAGAACAACTTGATACAGTTCTTCCACCTCACTCTCCCCCTCAAGTTCCGACAATTATTACAACTAGTGGGTTGATTTTACCCTCCCTAGTTGCGTTCCATTTTATTTATTATCGTCCACCGATTTGGCTTAGATGATTATGCGCCGTACGCTGCATATATATATTTTTTTTTATTCATCGTTATATATTGACGATTATAATGACCGGTATATAATTGACACTCTCTTGTAGACTGTGGGTTAAATGCATACTGGTCCGGGTAAGACGGATAGATGTAATTTAATTGCTTTGATTAATGGTAATTTTTTTTTTTTATATTTATACTTGATTTTGGATGATTTTTTCCTCCGCGAGTAATGATGCTAGATTAAGAAATGCCTCGCAGTGTTGGCAATGGGGTAAAGATGCTTTGCGGTTCGCGTGTAAAAATGAATTTGTTATTAGTTGGATTTGATATTTAATAGCGATATGCAAAACGATTAGACTATATTTTGCTGAATTTGGTGCTTGATAACGATTGACCGTCTGTTGGATTTTATTTTTTCATAGCAAAATGAAAAATGACTGGACCAATACTTGGCTAAGAATTTATCGGATTTCGCTTTTTATAAATCACGCAAATTGACTGGATTATCACTTTACAAAGAATTTTTAATCTTCGATAACGGTACACAAAATGGCTGATGGACAATCACTTAGCAAAGAATTTTTAGGATTTAATCTTTAATAACGATATGCAAAATGGCTGATGGACTATCACTTTGCAAAGAATTTTTAGGATTTAATCTTTGATAACGATATGCAAAATGGCTGATGGACCATCACTTAGCAAAGAATTTTTAATAACGATATGCAAAATGGCTCATGGACCATCGCTTAGCAAAGAATTTTTAGGATTTAATCTTTGATAACGATATGCAAAATATCTGATGGACCATCACTTAGAATCTGATGGACCATCGCAAAGAATTTGTAGGATTTGATCTTTGATAACAATATTCAAAATGACAAAACCATCAATTTTCAAAAATAAATAATTGTACAAAAAAAAATGTCTGTTTACGAAATCAAACCATTGACGCCTGAATTATTTTATAAGCTGTGATATAAAAAAAAATTATTAAAAAAAGAGGTTATTAGTTATATTTAAATGAATAATTTCTTTTGTTAGTTTCTAATTTATTTTTGAAAAGAATAAAGGACATTTGCTTGATGTGAAAACGGTCTTGCTTCAGATAAGAATTCAGTCTATAATTCCGGTTATTCGCGTGAAGTACATGCCATGCCAGACCTAAATTTTTTAAATATATTGTCATTCCCAGGAAAATTGATAGAAAATGAATAACATTAACTTCCTGCCCGAATTCTAAATAGTTGAAAAATATACATTGCCTTTTCTGTATCTTAAGTCTTATGAAGTTTGTATTTTAAAAATTTTAAAAAAATACGACAAAGTCTTAAAAATTTGAGGTTGGCCATAAACCATATTGAAAAAGCATGTTGACAGAACTCTCTGTCCAATAATAATATAGTCTAAGTTGTTTCATAATGTTCTGCAATTGATATTTTCTTTTTTATAAGATCCTCATTGCTAGCATTAAAAGAAGTAAATAATCTACTGCCCGAGTCCTCAATGTTCTACTAATAAAAAAAGTATGAAAAATTCTTAAAAATATATTTAAATAAGAAAAAAAAGAAAAGAAAGGTATGCAACACAGTAATAAAATGTAAAATTAATGGTCATGACCTAACTTTAAGTTTGCTTTTAGAAATAAACTTTCATTTGGGCAGCTCAAAGTTGAATATTTCTGTCGTCATTAAATTTTAAAAATATATCAATCTGAATTATCAAAGAAAGGATTTTTTTTTCAATAGATCAGATTAAATGTAATCAACAAAGCTAATTCTTTGGGCAGGAACTTAAAAAAAAAATTAACATACAGTGGGTTTAGTACTAGAACTAATTAACTCAAAAGCACCTGCCTTGAAAAATAACCATTTAAAATATTTTTGGTCTTATTTTAATGCTTGTATAGTTTTGGCACCTGCATACCGTAAAAAAATCCCTGATTAAATTACGGTAAGCCCTGAGTGCTGGTACTTTTTGCCATAAAATCCATTTTTTCTGGAAAAAATCTGAAATACTGTGAATTTTACAATAATAATTACCGTAAAATCTCAAAAACACTGATTGATTAAAGATTATTGTAAAAATTACGATATTTGACTGTAAAAATAGATTTCATGGTAAAATGGAATTTACGCGTTTACACCCAAAGTGCCTGTACTTTATACCGTAATTCGATCCGAAATTTTTTACAGTGCAGAACTTCATAAACCTAATAGTAAAAATGTATTTAAGGCTCGAATTCAAAAAGATACTCAGTTAGCTAGATGCTTAATACAATATTTAATAAATGTAGTGAGTAAGATAATAAAAGTTCTTTCTAAGAAATTAAAACAAAGGCAAAGGAAATATTATAAAAAGGAGAAAAAAAAACATTTGTTTTTAACAATAGAAATAAATTAACTATTCAAGTCATAAAAATATAATCTGCAATTTATCAAATTAATGATGTAAAATAAAATTAAAGTTATATGAAAAAGACCTTTAACTTCTACTATTCTTTTAAAAAAAAGGCCTACCTGAAACAAAAATTAATTAATTCTGAAACAAACTAAAAATAATATACTGAAGTTGTGTTCTCTGTAGTTCTTTCACTTTATAGTATAAGTTTTCAGGGTGATCTTTTCTGTCAAGGTTAAAGGTCATCCAGTCTTTCAACAGTTCTCATTAATCAGAAACATTCATTAAGCTTAATGCCGTTAATTAAGACTGATATATAAATTTTAGCCTTTCTGAAAAATTATGCTACATCGTTAAAAAAAGAAAAGAATTATTTATAATGCCATATTTAGTCACGATTTGTTATTATATTGTAAGCCAACAAGAGTTGAATTTAATGTGTCGTCTGGTTTGTTTATTAATGATTATTAATTTTTATATTAATAATCAAATATTTTATTCACGTTTTGGATTTTGTTCTTCGTTCTTTTTTTTAAAGTATTACTGAACTTCTAAAATTTGCTAGCTTTTGCTGCTAAAATTATGATAAAAACTATTTGTCATTTTATTGTAGATTAACAAAGTTGAGTTAGATTTGTATTTGATAGTCATTAATTTTTACTTTTCAATTATTTATAAAATATTTCATCCAAAGTTTGGCTTTTGATATTCTTTCCTTTTTACATTAATACTAAACTTCTAAAAGAACTTTAGCTTTAATTCTGAAAATACTAATAATTGCTAATAATTGCTTTACTAATAATTGCTTTAAATTATAATAAATATTTTCATTCACGATTAGTTATTCAAATGTAAATTCACAAAACTGAATTGGATTTGTGTCGCCTGGTTTGTATTTATAATTGTGATAAATTTTCATTTCTTTTATTGATTTATAAAATATTTGATGAAAGTTTTGGGTTTTGAAATTCGCCATGTCAAGCTAATATCGAATCTCTATAAGATCTTGTAACTTTTATTAATAAAAGAAACTTTTTCGCTTAAAATAACGATATAGAAAGAAAAAAACATTTTTCAAGCATGATTTTTATTATATTGTGACAATACATATACATATATACATACATATATACATACATACAGGGTGTCTCAGTTAAGCGTTTCAGAACTTCTAAGAGGGGTAGGGGGCATCCTGACGAGTCGAAATCATATAGCAATGTGGGGTCGGAAATGCTTTCCTGAAGCGGTGACGTACACAGAAGCACCATAAGGAAAAGAGACCGTAAGTGAAAAATCGCTATAATAATACGTTGAAAAAATTATATGGTTCATGGGCCAAAGTAAGTGTTCGAAGTTTCTGCCACCGGCTACAATGTACACCTCGCATCTCCGGCGCATGGACATTCGAACATTCTGCAATACTCCAGGCATATCTCGCAGGCAGCTACTGCGATTCTTGCAACCAGCATTATCAACAGGAGTGTCATAAACCAGTGTTTTCATATGACTCCAGAAATCAAGACATGATAGGTCGGGTGACCGAGGAGGCCATATAATTTTTTCAATGTATTATTATAGCGATTTTTCACTTACGGTCTCTTTTCTTTATGGTGCTTCTGCGTACGTCACCGCTTCAGGAAAGCATTTCCGACCCCACATTGCTATAGGATTTCGACTCGTCAGGATGCCCCCTACCACTCTTAGAAATTCTGAAACGCTTAACTGAGACACCCTGTATATATATATACATATATATATACATACATATATACATACATATATACATATATATATACATACATATATACATACATATATACATATATATATACATACATATATACATACATATATACATATATATATATACATACATATATACATATATACATATATATATATACATACATATATACATACATATATACATACATATATACATATATACATTATTAGGCACAATTATTAATTACAATTATTAGCACAATTACAATTATTAGGCGCACTATAAGATTCTTTGTAAAATCTTAATTATCAGGTGATACTATATGCAGCTCTGTTTTTGCGCGGCTGAAACGGGTTTGCACTTGTTTACGTTTGTGTAACAATTGGTTAACATTTGTAATAAAATACGTTAAAAATAAATACAAATAGGAAGTATGTATATAAAAAATCTCCGGAATAAAAACCCATAACATGTATGTTTGAATATAAAAGTATTGCAAATAAACTCGGACAAAACATGTAATTATTAAAAAAAATGACATTGAGTCTAATAATTTGGTCTAATTATTATAATATACTAATATAATACCTGATATAATCAATATTGTATATTTATATAATAGATCGTCTAATTTATCCTATCGTCGAATTCATATTATATATCGTCTAATTTAACCAATACGATACACGAAAGTAAACAAGTGCAAACCGGTTTCAGGCACGTAAAAACAATAAAGCTGTATAGTATCACCTAATAATTTAAATATATATATATACAGTACTCTTCCAAATTATTAGGGACACTTAAAATTCCTAAAAAATTGTCATTTTTCAAAGTGTCATAACTTTTTCAAAAATGAATCAATTTTCATAAAAATTTCAGGATATCATGCTCAGGTCTTCTACTTTCACCAAAAAATTATTATTTTAGTTTATCTTATTTTTTTTCAAAAATTTGCGCATTTGAACAAAGCATTTTTTTTTAAAAAAAGAAATGTCAAGTCTGACAAGTTGCTACTTTGTAACAAATTTTTTTGCATTAAAATTATTATTTGCACATTAAAGTACAAGTCATTAACTTTAAAACGCGCTAAAGTAAATGGCTTTACGATTCTTTGTGACTGAGATATGAGATTTTGAAAATTTTTTGTCATTTATAATCAAAACGAAATTATTGTGAGGTCGAAAATTATTTAGTATTATTTCTTATTCGGATTAATTAAGTTTTTTATTTAAAACATTATTACAAACAAGAACATTATTTGTAAATTTGCAATAAAATTTTAAAAAACGACTCAAAAAATTTAACTAATAAAAATCACTTTTATACTTCAACTTTTTTACAAAAACAAATATAATAAAAAAAATCTTTATTTTGTAACATGTCCTTTTGCTTGTATAACTGCGTTTATTCTTCGCGGCATACTTTCAATACAAGCTCTTGCTTTTGAAATAATATCTGGGCTATTCCTGCTCTCTTTCACCAAAAATACTGTCACAACTCTTTTTTCACTGTAAATGACAAAAAATTTTCAAAATCTCATATCTAGGTCCAAAAAAAATCGTAAGTCATTTACTTTGCCGCGTTTTAAAGTTAATGACTTGTACTTTAATGTGTAAATAATAATTTTAATGCAAAAAATGTTGTTACAAAGTAGCAACTTGTCAGACTTGACATTTTTTAACAAAAAAATTGGTTTGTTCAAATGTGCAAATTTTTGCAAAAAATTGAGATAAATTAATTTAATAATTATATTATTATTATTATTATTATAATATATATATATATATATATATATATATATATATATATATATATATATATATATATATATATATATATCAAAGGCTTCACATGAAACTTTGATATGCTTTCAGAATTGGCAGCAAATATATTTTAAAAACGTTTTGTTAATCAAGACCTCACAAGATGATACTCCGATTTCTTCCGAATTTCGAACGTCTTATAGCACGATCAGCTGGAAGGTAGAAATCTCAACCACGAAATCCAGAAGAACAAAAACTTTGAAGCCTTTTGTTTTCCATCTTTCTTTTATAATTTTTTGCTTTTTTTCCTTACAAAAATTGACTGACCAATTAAGCATTTCCTTTCAATGACCGTTCAGAATGCTTGACAGCTTTCAATTTAGCTGTCAGAGCTATTTGGATTCTGGTTCAATGGGAAAAGTTGTAATTAGTTCCATGGATTTTGGTACTGCGACTCCAGACAACTCAACATGCAATCTGCTATGCTTAATTATTAGTTGTCGTTTTGTTCGGGTATTATGATAGTAGCCATTTGCCTGTCCATTGCTTATTGGAGGCTATATGTGAAACTTAATTGCTATATCATTGTATGGATCGATTGTAATTGTTACGACTAACTTTCAATTGCTTGTCTTAGATATAATGAGCTTCCGTTCAGAGATTCAGTTGTTTTATGATTATTTAAAGCAACATGTGCAGTGCATGGTGGGAAAATTTGCGATTAATTTATTATGAAAATAGATGCTTGTTGAAAAAATTAACGAGGAATCATTCATGCAGTGTAAAAACTGTGTGTTTACCCGAAAACTCGAAAAAGTATGTAAAAGAATCCCTTTTTCAGGATTAACACAAAATGGAGCGTTCATGTACGATTCAAAAGATTTAATTTTATTTTATACCCGCCGTTGAGCAGCAGACCCAATTTTCGGCTTACGATTGCTTATGCTCAACTTCTTGTCTTATAATTTTGAACTCTAACCAGAAGACAAGGAAACTCTTGGGTCAAGTATTTGGAGAAATTTGTCTTCTTGGGGAACTTTTCAATGGAACTAACCGGCATTTGCTTCCCATGGAGAGGGAAAACCACGAAAACCTCCCATTGTTAGCCTAACGGCAAGGGGACTCTAACCCATGAACCTTCTACAACTGAATATATTTTACGTCAGAACAAAGGTATAATTTATATTTAAACACCTATAATAGAAAATGCTTGCACCAAATTTTCCCTCATTCAAACACGCCGTGGATTATTTTTCCTTCTGAAAACGCCGATTTTTGGCGTGCTTTTTTATCACGCGAAATTACGTTAGCAAGTTGTTGTTGTTTGTGAATAGGTGCGATTTGACCATACTCTATAAAAAATTTTAGTGAATCTGGAAAATTGTGGCAATTGCCTACCAAACCATCATTCTTGATAATTAGTAATACAAAACCTAAAGAAAAAGTTGTGAAATTGTGAAATTTTTACTACGTAAGTTGTACAAATTTCAGCTGTTTTGCAGAATTGTAGAATGTAAATTAACAAAAAATAAAACGCAGCTAAGTTGTACATTTGGACATTTTCGTTTTAATGACAAATGAAAAAACTTTATTTAATTTTTGCTATTTTGTAGAGAAATTTTAGAAATTTAAAGAGGCGAAAAACAAAAGACAACTAAGTTGTACCAGGGATCCTTTCTATTTTGATGACAAATGAGAAAACGTTACAAATTTCAGTTGTTTTGTAGGAAAACTGTAGATCCCTAAAAGTGGCAAGAAACAAAATGCAGGAAAAACTGTCGAACCATAAGAGTGGCAAGAAGCAAAATGCTGGAAAAACTGTCGAACCCTAAAAGGGGCAAGAAACAAAATGCAGGAAAAACTGTCGAACCCTAAAAGGAGCAAGAAACAAAATGCAGGAAAAACTGTCGAACCCGAAAAGTGGCAAGAAACAAAATGCAGGAAAAACTGTCGAACCCTAAAAGTGGCAAGAAACAAAATGCAACAAAATTGTAACATTTGTCAATTTTGTACGTTATATAACTTTCTGCTATTTTGTAGAAAAGTTGTAGAAGTTTAAAGCAACGAAAAACAAAAGGGGTGTATCAGGGGTCGTTTCAGATTTGCGACAAATGAGAAAACTTTACACAAATTTGTTTAAAACTGTCTAACCCTAAAAAAAATATGATAAAAAATGCAATAAAATTGCACCATTTGTCATTTTTGTCAATTTTGTGCGTTATATAAATTTTTGCTATTTTGTAAGGAAATTTGTAGAAGTCAAAAGCGACCAAAACCAAACGGCAACTAAATTGTACCAAGAGTCGTTTCCGTTTTGACGACATATGAAAAAACGTAACACAAATTTCAGTCGTTTTTTAAGAAAACTGTCGAACCCTAAAAGTGACAAAAATCGGAATGCAACAAAATTGCACCATTTGTCGCTTTTGCTTTAGCAACTACTAAATAAACGCAAAACAAACCTCGGAAGTTTTGTAGGAAACTGTAGAATCTGCAAGTAATTACGAATGAAATGTTGCGAAATTGTTCTATACGTCGTTACCATAGCAACGGCAAATCTTTGGCAATCCTTTGGCGACAATCCTTTTCTATTCTAAGTGGAGTTTTCAGTTGAATTCTACAACTTTTCTCTTAGATATTAGTTCATAAGTTCAGAGCACTGTAGACAAATGAGAAAACGTTACACAAATTTCCGTCGTTTTGTAATAAAATTGTCGAACCCTAAAAGTGACAAAAAACAAAATGCAGCAAAATTGTACCATGTGTCGTTTTTGTTTTAGCAACTACTAAATAAACGCGAAACAAACCTCTGAAGTTTTGTAGAAAACTGTAGAAACTACAAGTAATGACAAATGAAATGGTGCGAAATTGTTCTATACGTCGTTACCAGAGCAACGGCAAATCCTTGACAATCCTTTGGCGACAATCCTTTTCTATTCTAAGTGGAGCTTTCAGTTGAATTCTGCAACTTTTCTCTTAGATATTAGTTCATAAGTTCAGAGCACTGTAGATATCTCGATAAGAGTTAAAATGCATTTCCGCGAGAGATCTCTTGGAATTCAAAATTGTCATTCACTCCAAGTTTTAATTCAGCAATTAAAATTCAGAGTATAATCACTTTTCGAGGTTTTCATAAATGAGCAGACACACACAAACATCAAAGTTTATCTCATAGTCTAGACATGTGGAAATGCTTAAAATCCATTATGCATACATCAAGATTTCGAATGAGACAAGATACAAGTAAATATGTCTACATAAACTGTTCTCCTGCACAATAATTCAAACTCGAAACGACCAATCCGGAAACGCGCTTATCTTTCGGTGGCGTATTTTATGGCGGTTTGTCGCAAAACAGCAGAAATAGCTTTGTTTGTCGCATGGAATGAGTTTTAATGTAAGTCGAACAGGTGCAGAAATTGCAATTTTGGAAAAAGAGTTAGGTGCGCAAAAAAAAAAAAAATAAACGGTCCACTCTAAATAACTTTTGACAAAATCATTGATCTTCAAGTTCTCTATCTTAATGGTTCGAGGGGGGGATTTCAACTATGCTAATTAATTTGTGCAGACAATGTTTTAAGTTACGAAATCAGACACAAAAACGTGATCTCTAAATGAACAGATCTTTTCCCAGATGGATTCTGATTTTTGACCCCCGAAATGTAAGGTAGAGCCTCAATGTGGCCACGATTACTTTTCAATCTAATTGAGAAAATTTTGCACACAATTAAAAAATTTAATCATCCAAAAATAATTTCATAAAAATTATAAATTTTTAAAATATTTGTTATTTTACTTAATTACAGTAGATAAAATTCTGAATTGTAAGGTATAGAATTTTTGACATTTTAATTGATCAAATAGTTCCTGAAGTATCAAATTTTGAAAAAGTCGTATTTTTATATTTTCATTTAAATATTCGAACGATTTCGCTCAAATTATGTATTTTATCATATAAAATTAAATTCATTAAAGCTACTTTAAGATTTGTATACCTTATAGCTCAATTTTTTTTAACTATTACTACTAAATAAAATAATAAAGATTACATTAAATTTTTTTTCATGAAATTAACTTTTGATAATCGGATTTTATAATTGTGTTTAAAAATTATTCAATTTACTTTAGAAGTTTTAGAGATATGGTGAAATACGCAAAAAGTATTATTAACATTAGGTAGTTCAAACTTTGGATCGTTCTCCTGGCCAAACTAATGTGACCATCTTTTTCAGATTGCTGTTACCCTCTATATTTTGAGTGTCAAAAATCCATATTTATCACAGAAAAAAAAAGGTATGTTGATTCAGAGAAAGTACGTTTTTGTGTCTAATTTTGTAACTAAAATATCATCTGCACTAATTAATTTGGTACATTTGAAATCACCCTCTCAAACTCTCAAAAAATTAAGATTGAATCCTAGAAAGTGAAGATCCGATCATTAAATCAGAAGTTAATTAGTATGATCCGTTTATTTATTTATTGTGCTTTTTACATTTTCTCCATGCAGCTCAATTCATCCGGAATTTGTCCACATGAGCCATTAAGGGCTGGTTTCTTAGGACAGGACGCCGTCAGCTGGAAATCAGCGCTAACCTATGATTGGTCCATTTGTGAGTTTGATAGTATACGTCATCGAACGCTCATCTTGAACTACAATTGCTGTCCAACTCAACTGCAGTTGGATTACAACGTAACGTTAACCACAGAAGCAATGGCGGACAACATCCAACAGCACATTGAAATCAGCCAAGATTTTGATTTTGACATTAAACATAGCTTCTTCATTAAACATAGCACTCTTCATTTAGCTCAGCTATAATGTGTTTTTTCTTGAACAAAGTCATTATTTGCTCTCTAAAACACTGGACGACAAAAACAAAATCAATACAAATTCAAAATAAATATTTGTTTACGTTATTAACGCATGCGCAATGAGAGATAATGTCTGCGTTGGACGGACTGCTCACGCTGAGCTAACAAAAAAGTATTTTTTTGGCGTCAGCTCTACGTCAACTTTCCGCTGACGCCCAAATAAGGCGCTAGTTCTAAGAAACCAGGCATTGAGCTAACAAGCCAGTATTTTGTTGGCGTCAGCGGGACATTGACGTTCCGCTGACGCCCAGATAAGGCGCTTGTCCTAAGAAACCAGACCTTTAGATATCGTGGATTAAGCGTCAACGTCTACAAAACGTTTTCCTATAGCTTATTTATGGAGGATCGACAATTGCTTAAGTACAGACGTCTTATAGATAACTATGGTAGACGTAATGCGGATAAATTATGCGATGGACATTAGGAGAAGTCTACGAAACAACTATCAAAAAACGTCTCTTAGAAAATTTCTTGTAGTCGAAAATTAGACGCAAGTTTGAAGCGAAATGAGCAGCTTGATGAATAAACACATTTAATAAATACTATTTACATTTACTTGCAATTTATACATAATGCGTTTCAGTTAAATTTGGCATCAAATATTTACGAAGAGTAAAGCACAAAAACAAAATAAAAAGAATAACAGGAAGAGCTATTTTAAAATTAAGCATAAATATTGAAGTTAGAAATTGCGATGATTTTCGTCTAGGTTCGCATGAGCAATATTTACTTCTGCGTAGGCCGGGATAGCCTGGACGGTAGGGCGCTGGGCCCATGTCCGAGAGTTCGAGGGTTCGAACCCCGCCGGCCGAGGACTCCCCGTGTAGTAAAGTGACTGATGCACGTTAAATCTGCCGAGTCGCAAAAGTCCTCCATGTTCCCATAACAAATCAATACCTCTGGGGGTACTGGATTGGAGATCGATCGCTCTCTGATTCAGGTCAAAATTACGATCTGTGGATGAATGAATGGATGTATGAATGGGTCCGCCCTTTAAACGGGTACGACGTATGGTGTGGCAGAAGTCAAATTCTTAGCCATAGATGGCGCCACTGAAAAACAAGAAGCGCACATTCTGCCTTAAATTTGCTTGGTTTCACCAAGCAGGCTTGCCCGTGTGGCAAATGGCATTAAAAACAACAACAACGCTTCTGCGTAAGTGTAAATGACTCGCTTACTTTTCGTTCCCATAGCAACGATTTTTTTGGTGTTCTAAAAGCTTCAGTGTTGAGAGTAAATTATTATACCACTGAATTCAAGTCTTTTTCGAGTTTAATGTGATAAATTAGTAATTTCCTATTATTGATTTGAGAAGAATCATTTCAGCTAATATACCATTTCATTCAGCTATTTTCACAAAATTACAATTGTTAAGTGTTTATCTTCTTTTCGTCATTGTTCGTTTGTATTCGTAGTCTAAGTTCGAACACAATATCGAAGATTATTCTCTAAAGCTTGCGATGATTTTGATAAAGAAAAGTTTATTTCATCCATATGTTATCCACTGGTGGACGACTTTTAAACTTCTACTTGATCAAATATGAATGTCTTGTGGACGTCCACCAGGTTACCACTTGGACCTTCATAGACATTCAGTAGACATCCGCTGGATGATTTTGTGCTATACGAGTTCGTAGGACATTTTTTTTTCGAGTTCAATATGAAAGCATTCTAGTTTTAGTTTTTATCTTCTTAATCAATTTTTTTTTTAAATTCTTTAAAGGAGAAACCTAATTAATGCGTGTTTTTATTATACTCCGAAAAATTTCCAAGTATCCGAACACCGAAAATGGTGGTGACTATTTTACACCAAATTGGTGTTCTACTACACCAAAACTCAAGGATAGCTCCTTGTGTTGTATAACACCTAAAATGTTCTTCTACACTGCTTGGTCCAACTACCACGTTTGCCATTTAGTAACACAAAAATTTATAACAGTAATATATGATATTCATAAGAATCAGAATCGAACATGTGCTTAGTAGAGAGAATATTAAGACGCATTCAAACTAGGCTTAACAGAACAGGAGAGGAAAAAAATTATATATTATATAAACTTCTAATACTGCTTACAGAAACTTGAAAATTAAAATTTGTATTTCCTTATTACACAACTAAAAACCTACTTGCATATTTTTAAAGGTGAATTTCAGTTTTTGCAAATAGAAAGCAGCATTGAGGACAGCCGCAAACGCTGACCAATTAGTTATCGACTGCAAACAATTAAAAACAAAATCAAAACTTGCCAACATTGGAGTATTTAACATACGGTGTAAAGGCGAGTGATGTTAATGTAAACCGCTTGCATTTTCGGAGTTTATAGCTTTATTTCATCCTTTAAATTGTGTACAAGAAAGCTCAATTTGGTGTTAACTTGCAAAAAAAAATGTTCTTTAACATTGCTTTTCGTGTTAGTCAATATGAAATTCGGAGAAATATTACACCACAGTTTTTACATTGAAGTTTTTAATCACATTTTCTCATAAACTCGTGAGAACAACAGCAGTAGGTTTTGTCTATGGGCTACTTAAATAACAAAATCTGCCATAGATTAGGAAATAGCGAATTTATATTTTATGCCCGGATGTAAGACTAAAAAAACTCTTTTTTTTTTTAAATCAGTTTTAATATTCAGAGCATGATACGCCTTATACAAAGAGCAAATTTATCATGGTATACGTCCATTTGTCATATAAGGGAAAAAATAGCTCCGTTTGTTGCAGGAATCAGTTCTGATATAGAAACTATAGTAGATCATCTATGTAATTAGCAAATTTTTCGTGTTTTGCTCCAGTTTGTCATGTAAAGAAAAAAATACCGCCGTGCAATTGAAAAAACAACTCAAGTGCTTCTCGATTAATTCCGAGAAAAGTAGCTTGACAACTATTTTCCTCTGATTGCCAATGCTATGAATGCTAAAATAGAATGTCACAAAACGGAGAAAAAAAAATTTATGGATTTATTTAACTAATTAATTTATTTATTTTGCTATATGTACTTTACCATACAAAAATGCAAATACATAAAAATCTCATTTTTGAATTATTTTTTTTATCGCTTACGTTTTTTTAAAATTTATTTATTTATTTATTTTTTTAATGCTATGGTACATTAAATGCTAAAGATAAATTTGTAAATTTTGTGCTATATTGTCAAAATAAATAAAGAAAAGCTTCAAAGTAGTTTAGTAACAAAACTATAATATCCCATATGCAAATAGATTTCTTATGTTTTATGCTATAGTTTTTATAGTTGGTGGCGAAAGTGGGGAAATAGCTCAATTTGATACCCTGAATTAGTTAACATACCTATGGACCACCAAATGCAAGATTGTCATATTTTGTGGCATTCTTTAGAGAAAGAATAACTTTTTGTAAAATGAAGGTAGTTTTAGTTCGCAAACTATAGCACACCATAGGCAAATAACAATTTTGGTCACATTTCATTCTAGATTGTTCTTTGGGAGCCAAAATACTTCAGTTGCAGGGAAAAACACAAACCTTTGAAAATTAGTATACGACATCGATGCCTCGATTCCATTTAAGTAATTTCATGTTTTTTTCTTTAAAATTTGACTTGGTTGTCTTCCCTAATGGAAGTCAAAACTTTTGATCCGTATATTTAACCTTTCTGAGGTTACAACATGGTATTGTAATGAATATGAAATTCAAAGACTTAGCCGGGTGCTTTTATGCAGGAAAAAACTAATTAAAGTCGACGATTTTTGCTTGAAAGTATATACAGGCGTTGAAGCTTGTTAAATTGTGAAACTTATTTATTTTATAGATTACTGTTCAAAATGAGGAGAAATTTCAGATTCTCGATTCTCATCAGAATCATTGAAACGATGTAGAGTTAATTTAGTTTTAAGATATATTAGTATAATACAAACAAATTAACAATTCAAGAGTTATAATGATACATACGCAAGTTCATACCTTATGGCTCTGATGGGTATTGCGCACTATCACGAGGGACAGATTTTTTTTATTTTTTAAACTTAACTGTTTCAGAGTTAATTTGCAAGTATTATATTGACCTATTTTTAAACAAAACTTCATTCAACAGTTTTTTTTCTGCTGAAGAAAAAGCTTTGGTTTGAAAACCTTTATTTAGAGGTAAAGCTATGATTTTAATATACCAGCTTGTCGTAAACAATTATGTATGTTTTTGAAAAGAAAAATGGCTTAAATATTTGCAAAACTGCTAAGCAATTTGCCAATTTGGCAAGATTTTTCCTAGGTGAAAATCATTATAATTAATGGATAAATCTTAATGTTTGCAAATTTTCATGAACACAGTTAATACAACGTTAGAACAACTTCATGAATATTAGCAAATTAAGATCACGAACGCTTTACATTTTCACAAACAGAGGCTTTAAATCATTACAGAAATTTTGTTCCATTTTCTAAACTATCATTAAGTTGCCCGGTTAGTCAATCGTATAAAAATTATCATTTTGCGAGAGGATGGAAACTTGAGGATAGAAACTTGAGGATAGAAACTTGAGGATAGAAACTTGAGGACAGAAACTTGAGGACAGAAACTTGAGGACAGAAACTTGAGGACAGAAACTTGAGGACAGAAACTTGAGGACAGAAACTTGAGGACAGAAACTTGAGGACGGAAACTTGAGGACGGAAACTTGAGGACGGAAACTTGAGGACGGAAACTTGAGGACGGAAACTTGAGGACGGAAACTTGAGGACGGAAACTTGAGGATGGAAACTTGAGGATGGAAACTTGAGGATGGAAACTTGAGGACGGAAGCTTGAGGACGGAAACTTGAGGATAGAGACTTGAGGACGGAAACTTGAGGATAGAGACTTGAGGATAGAGACTTGAGGATAGAAACTTGAGGATAGAAACTTGAGGATAGAAACTTGAGGATGGAAACTTGAGGATGGAAACTTGAGGATGGAAACTTGAGGATGGAAACTTGAGGATGGAAACTTCAGAAAAACAGCTACTTCAGGATGTCATCAACGAAATCAAAATTCCCTTAGTTCATAAAAACCAGAGTATATTTGGTACAAGATTGAAAAAAAAAATGGAATGAAAAGTAGAAATTGAAATTAGGTGCATTTAGTTTTCGAATTTTACACTTCCTTTTAATGAGTTACCTCTCGAATTTTCACACTCTCAATTTTCACAGTTTCCATTTCCTACATGTCTCTAATCACAAAAAAAAAAAAAAAAAAAAAAAAAAAAATATCACTTCCCTAGTTTAAAAAAATCTTATCTCACGTGACAATAGCAATCTCCTAAGAAAACTTAGTGGTTTATCCGACTATATTCGTCACTGAGACTAGAAAGACGCCAAACGAGCCAATCTGCGAGCCGATATTAACTTTTTTATTCTTCAAAAAAACAAACAGATCTTCGCAGTTGGAAACTGTCTTCTTTTTATTGATGGCAAAAGCGGCGAAAGAGACAGACTCTTCTGATACGGGAACAGGTTTAGTTTAGGGTCAAGCTTGTATTTGCGACGACCCTTATACGACCTTGGCGACTTTTTAAATTTCTTTTTTTTTTTGGTCTCTATACCTGGTCGTGTTTCATTCAACACGACACCGACAGCGTTGACACTAGCTGTAATGAGTGCCACATGCATATTATGGTTGTAAAAAAAAATCAATAGTCTTTATTTTCAGTGTATTTCCTCAGGGTGTTAGGGTAAGTGTTTGATAAATATGAGGAACAGTAAAGTTTCCATTAGACAGCTAATTTTGCGGTCATTTGATCTCTATATTGTTGTTGAAAATGATTTTCGATTCAAATAATATTATACCTATAGGTATAATTAGTAAAAATTAATAGATCTAACATGTAAAGAATGAAATGAAAATAAAAAAAGAACAAAATTACGTAATTACTTGTATAGTAAGATTGGAAAAAAAAATGGAGAAAAGGATATTAAATGAAACTATCGTAAGAACTATACATTAGTTATTTTTTTATCTATATTTATTTCTCTTATGTGGCACCAAAAACGAAGGGATTCCTCTACTTAAATTGGCAACACTATAATAATTAATTTTGTTAGTAGTAGTAATATTAAATAATTACTTATGTTATTATAGTAACTAACCTGTTTAGCGTAGTTAATAAGAAGCGTTACATGATTAGTCATACGTAAAGTATTTCTTTAGATTCATTTTGTTAAGTTGTCTTAAGCAACAATTTAAGTAGCGTTAAGTAATTAGTTATAGGTTAAGTATTTGCTAGGATCTATTTTGTTAAGTTGTCTTAAGTAACAATTTAAGTAACGTTAAATAATTTGTCATACGTTAATTATTTATTTATATTGATTTTGTTGGGTTGCCTTAAGTAACAATTTAAGTAGTGCTAAATAATTAATAATACGTTAAGAATTTAATAGATTCATTTTGTTAAACTTTCTTGATTAATAATTTAAGTATCGTTAAATAATTAGTTATATGCTAAGTAGTTTTTTAGATTAATTTGTTAAGTTGTCTTACTAATAATTTAAGTATTGTTAAATAATTAATAATTCGTTAAGTATTTCTCTAGAAAAATCTTGTATTTTAATACAAATAAAGACTTAGTGACACAATTATTATTTAGATTTATATTTGATTTTTTCTAAAATTGCTGGAAAATATTTTTAAACACAAACATTACGATGGTGCCACAGAACTGACATAAGGAGAGTGAGCAATGATTATTAAATTGTCGCCTTTCTTTTGCAGGTTTAGATAGGAATAAAATGTTTTGCATTCCCATCACTGGGGTTTTTTACGGTAAAGTTCCACTTCCCGGCATTCCCTACATTCAAGTTTAAGGACCTTTGCTTGGTATTTTCTACATTGGCATTTCTCTAATTTAAATTGCGTGAGTTTCGAACTTAATTCCGGGCGAAAGAAATTATTCTAATTTCTGAAGAAAAAAATGAATCAAAAATGGAGAATTAAATTAATACATATTTTGTGGCATATTTTGATTTCCAAATTCTAAAATAAGTTCTATCTCAAGAAGAAGCTAATATATCTGTAATATTAACAATATTCTATTTAGTATAATAGAACATATAGAATACATATAATAGAATATATCTGTCTCAAGATGAAGCCAACATACTTTCCCTACCTTTCTCTACTTTTAAAAGACATAGAACAATATTCTCAATCAGAAAACCAGTTTGGAATTTTAAGACTAGAGCTGCACTCTTTTGTTCTGAAATCTTGCATCCAGGCTCCCAGTGAATACAATAATATGATATCATGGTTTTTCATGCAAACCGCACAGGCCCCCATGAATACAATAATATATCATGGTTCCTCACGCAAAACGCACAGGCTCCCAGTGAATACAATAATATGATATCATAATTTTTCACGCAAAACGCACAGGCTCCCAGTGAATACAATAATATGATATCATGATTTTACCCGCAAACCGCACAGGTTCCCAGTGAATACAATAATAAGATATCATGATTTGTCACGCAAACCGCATAGGCTCCCAATGAATACAATAATATAATGTCATGGCTTTTCACGCAAACCGCACAGGCTCCCAGTGAATACAATAATATGATATCATGATTTTTCACGCAAACCGCACAGGCTCCCAGTGAATACAATAATATGATATCATGATTTTTCACGCAAACCGCACAGGCTCCCAGTGAATACAATAATATGATATCATGGTTTTTCACGCAAACCGCACAGGCTCCCAATGAATACAATAATATGATATCTTGATTTTTCACGCAAATCGCATAGGCTCCCAGTGAATACAATAATATGATGTCATGGCTTTTCATGCAAACCGCACAGTCTCCCAATGAATACAATAATATGATATAATGATTTTTCACGCAAACCGCACAGTCTCCCAATGAAAACAATAATATAATATCATGATTTTTCTCGCAAACCGCACAGGCTCCTAGTGAATACAATAATATGATATCATGATTCATCACGCAAATCGAATAAGATCGCATAGCAATGTTCGAGGATAGGGAACGGAACCCACTGGCTGGAATTTAATGCACATTGCCGAATATATATAGTTAAGACGTTTACCGACTGATATAAGATATCTTAGATTTAAGAAGAAATTCAATTATTCGATTTCATGTCCAGAAATCAAAAATATTCATATTTCATTAAAAAAAAAGTAATGAATCATAAAATGGGTTCAGCTTGAAACTTAACGCTTGTAAACACCTGTAACTTAACACCCAGTATTATTATCTTAGTTTCTTAAAATACAAAGAAATTTTATTTATTTTTAACATTTTCAATTATAACAGAAAAGGAAAATATGATGGATCGGTTTAATCTTTTTAAAATCAGGAAATAGGCTGGAACAAAAACCGCCCTTTCTATTTTGCAGAGTGATTTTCTTCTATTTTCCTAGAGTTTGATATTTATAAAATGAAAATAGTGTGTTTTTTAGCACAATTTTATTGTATTATAGCCCACACCCAGTTATTAATTTCGAATTTGTTAGTTGATTATTATTTCTAAGTTTCGATAGCTGAATATTATATTTCTTTGATATAATTTAGTTAGATTCCCTGAATTAGCATACAAAAACAAGAAGAAAAAAAGCTTATTAGGGCTATCTAATAGAATGGGCAGGAAAAAAAAAACATTTTAATTTACAAAGTGCAACAGCGTGGGAAATATGTCATGTAAAAAGAAGAACACTGATAAAATTTGCTCTTAAATGGGTTAATATTTTCCGGTTAAGCATCGCACTCAAAATTTATAAAAAAATAAAATTTGACATTATTCTGAAAGTTCTATTTAAAATTAAACAAGTGACGCGACTTAACGAATCAAATGAAGAAATAAAATGAAATACTCAAACTGGATAAACAGAACTATGACTTAACACATTAAATTTAAAGAAAATTCAAGCAATATAAATAAAAAAGGTAACAAGCCAATTTGCACTATTAACAGCTATAAGAATTGTACACAAGCTCTGTAATTTTATTTTTTGCATGTATAAATAATTGTACAACTAAATGATTTGATTTTGCTAAATGAACTCTGATGTAAAAAAAAGAATATTCTTATAATTTTTTGAAGAAAAAAAAATAGGCTATCTTCGTGTCACGCAACGCAATCAAAATTTATAAAATTGAACGTTTTTCTTAAAGTTCAATTTAAAATTTAAACAATCGACACAATTTCAGGGAGCAAAGATTACTTTAAAGAAATGAAATGTTAGAACTGGATGCACAAAATTAAAACTAACACATTAAATTTAAGGAAAAATCTAAAAATATTTCAAGCATTATTGGAAAAGGTAACTAAAGTAAAACTACGCAAAAAACAGAAAGAAATTTACATCTGTTTTGTAATTTGATTTCTGTATGCATAAATATACAGCTAAATGAATTGATTTTGATAAACTAAGCGATTTGATAATAAGCAAATTCGTAATAATATTGTAAACATCATTTTGCTTTATCTTCAAAATTTACTCAAAAATGATTGTTGGTAATTTAAAAACCAACTTTACCATTATTGGCATCCGTTCGGCAGTAATTTGCTGCATTTTCGTTTGAAGTCATTAAACGGATAATTTTTAAGATTTCCTTTTTGATTATGACATGAAAAAATACACATTGAAAGTGGTAATTGCAGGATAAAAAAACCTCCGAATAAAAACTAAAATTCAGTATCCCTAAAAATTACTTTCTCAGTACTACAAAATTATAGAGAAAAAAAAATCAGTATTCCTAAAAATAACTTTTTCAGCAGTACCAAATTATAGAAGAAAAAATAAAAATAAGTATACCTAACAAATACTTTTTCAGCACTACTAAATTATAGAACAAAAACTAAAAATAAGTATCCCTAACAATTACTTTCTCAGCACTACCAAATTATAAAATAAAAACTAAAAATCAGTGTCCCTAAAAATAACTTTTTCATCACTACCAAATTATAGAATAAAAAATGAAAATCAACATCCCTAAAAATGACTTTCAGTGCTACCAAATGATAGAATAAAAACTAAAAATAAGTATTCCTAAAAAGGACTTTTTCAGCACTACCAAACAAATTCTATATCCATCTGTTAAAGACCGTCATGTGGATTATATGAGTTGCATTCATAAGTTGTATTAGCAATTAAAACAAGTAAAACAAACTAAGAAAACAAAAATGAAAGCATTTAAATTTAAAGCTTTATAAAAGATAGAATGTTTAAAGTACTCACAATAACCACGGAAAAAAGTCATCTCTATAATCCATCAGCTCAAGCCACATTTTCACTTGTATTTTGGAGTTAGATATTAGATGTGATCGGTCCTTAAAGTAACAGCAACATCGACTATAGTTGAAATTGTTTCAAAAATCACAGTTGCTTATGTAGAATAGCAGACAATAGTTGCATTCAAAGTTAATACAGTTTCTATATTCAAACACTGCACCACTTCTCAACGTTGTAAACTTAACAGAATATGCAAATAATCAGATGAAAATCAGGCTCTTTTTTCGAAATTTTTTCTAGAGATTCAACAGCTTTCTTGCACAAAATTTACCATCACGAAATATTCAGCTTAGCTCGATAATACCAAGCATCTTATTGATTGCATTTAAACTATTATGCATCAGACTGCAACAATATTCTAAGGAAATGCCACAAAACAAACGCTTGCTTGCAGATCGTAAATGGTAAGTTTTATGGAAACAATAGTAAATGATTAACTTATCATTAGCAGCATTCAAAACTAAGGATGCGAAATAGTTAAAATTCAATAAGTCATTAAACATTTCGTTTCAAATTGCGATAACAAACATCAAATTCAATGTTAATTTCGATGTTAAATTCGATGTTAATTTCTTGGCTCGTGCATTATCGATACAACATGCATCTAAATGTTTTATTGAAATTACATACATTTGCAGGCTTTTGGGCTCAATTTAGGCTTATAAACCTTTGTTAAGTAGAAAGACAAATAGAACTATTCAGAGAAGGTTGTTGTTGTTAATTTACGTCACACTGGAGCTGCACAATGGGCTATTGGCGACGGTCTGGGAAACATCCCGGAGGATGGTCCGAAGACATGCCATCACAATTTTGATCCTCTGCAGAGGGGATGACACCCCCGCTTCGGTAGCCCGACGACCTGCGCGCGAAGTCGAGTACTTTACGGTGGCACAATTTAACGAGGACCAATACCGCACACCCTCTGTCCCTACGCAGACTGATCCAAGTGGTCACCCACCCGCACATTGACCGCAGCCAGTGATGCTTGACTTCGGTGATCTGCTGGGAACCGTGTCTTAACGATCAGTCCACTGCGGAACTATTCAGAGAAGGACATCACGAAGAATACATTCAGGTTTATGGCGGGATTCGAACCCGCTACCTCCATGCTTTCTAAATGTTTTCATCCACTTATTTTGATTACATTGCAGCCTGTAACGCGAACAGTTAGAATCAAGTTCAGCCTTGATTATACTTTTTCGCTCTGCTATCTATGTGGGGCCGGGACAGTTTGGCTGGTAAGTCGTTGGTAATGTGTCCGAGAGGTCGTGAGTTCGATCTCTTCCGGCTGAAGACTCCCCGCGTACAAAATTGTGACTGATGCACGCTACAATTGTCAGGCTCACTAAGTCCTCCAAGTTCCCATAGCGAATCAATATCTCTGAGATACTGGATTGAAGATTGACCGTGCTCTGGTTCAGGTCAAAATTACGATCCGCGGAAGGAAGGATGGTGTGTGAATGTATCCTTCCAGTGAAACGGGATGTGACGCATGTATGTTGTCTCCGGATCATAAC
Organism: Parasteatoda tepidariorum; assembly: GCF_982258835.1. NCBI lineage: Eukaryota > Metazoa > Arthropoda > Arachnida > Araneae > Theridiidae > Parasteatoda > Parasteatoda tepidariorum. The sequence continues at coordinate 91,724,967 of NC_141758.1, forward strand.
CAGGGATGCTTCTCAGATTGTGTCGCCAATAGCCCATTGTGCGACGTAAATAAAAGTACCTTATCTCCCTTCTATCTGTTGGGTGAATGGTCTTAGCGAATGGATCTTAGCGAATGGTCTTGCCATTCCTCCAAACTCTTTTTTAGCTGGAAGTAGCAGGTTTGATCCTGGATTTGTGCTGTTTTTCTCCAAATTGTGTTACTGTTCTTCAACTTGGCATATCGAGCACATAAGCCTGAAATTGAACAATCTACTTCCATTAAGCGAGAACTTGAGATAAAAATAGGGACTGCAAGCTTGTTTCCTTTTAATCTTGCTTCAGGACAAAACGTGATGAATCTTATTTTGTCCATCACCCAGTTAGGTTGTTGTTAATTTACGTCGCACTAGAGCTGCACAATGGGCTATTGGCGACGGTCTGGGAAACATCCCGGAGGATGATCCGAAGACATGCCATCACAATTTTGATCCTCTGCGGAGGGGATGGCCCCCCCGCTTCGGTAGCCCGACGACCTGCACGCGAAGTCGAGCACTTTACGGTAGCACAGTTCAACGAGGACCAATACCGCACACCCTCGGTCCCTACGCAGGCTGATCCAAGTGGTCACCCACCCGCACACTGACCGCAGACAGCGATGCTTGACTTCGGTGATCTGCTGGGAACCGTGTCTTAACGATCAGTCCACTGCGGGACTACAATAAATGCATAATCTCGAAAAGACAGAAGTAAATAGTAAGTGAATGAAGTTATAAAAAAAATATTGTAAAAGTTGTTATTATTTGCAAAAAAAAGAAAAAAAATTCCCAGTTATGCTTCAAACATATATAATATGCATATATTTTTCATATATATAAGACTAAAGCTCATGTAGATATTTTTTAAACATTTTTTTTTTGCAATAATAATAATAATAATGATAATCTTACGGATAAGTTTAAAACAATTTTTTGAGCGAAAAAAAATTCTAAGCAGGTTTCAAATATTTTTATCCGTAAAAAAAAATGGCATACAGGAAAATTTTAGATCTCGTTGATCATTAAAAAAGAAAAATTAAGATATCAATAAATTGTGATGATTTTTTTTTTCGAGAGGGAAACAATCTAAGCAAGTTTTAAACATTTTTATCAGTAAAAGAAATGGCATGCAGGAAAATTTTCGACCTCGTTGATCATTAAAAAAGAAAAATGAAGATACCAATAAGTTTTGAAGATTTTTTTTCTAGAGAGAAAAAATCTAAGCAAGTTTCAAACATTTTTATCCGGAAAAAAACAGGATGCAGGAAAATGTTAGACTTCTCGTTGATCATTGAAAAAAGAAGAAGAATTGAAACATAAAAAAATTTTAAGCATTTTTTTTCGAGGGGAAAAAAAGATAGACTAATTTCAAAAATTTTCATCCGTCAAAAAACGACATCCAGGAAAATTATGGACATCATCGATCGTTAAAAAACGAGAAGAATTAAAATAAAAATCTGTTTTAAACACTTTTTTCATAAAGGAAAAAAATGTAAGCAAGTTTTTTAAACATTTTTGATAAAAAAAAAAAGTTGTAGATAAATTTTTAATATTTTTGTTTGAGGATAGAAAAAAATATCACGCAAGTAATTTTTAAACATAAAAATGGAAAATGGAAACAAAAATGGAAAAATGGAAAAAAAAATACATATAAGAGAATATAAACATTTTTGTTTCTAGAAAAATAATAATAATAAATCGCTTACAGGAAAATTTTTTAGCATTTTTGTTCGTAAAACGGAGGGAAAAAAGTAGTCGCTTAACCATTCCAAGTAACAATAACATATTCAACACTTCCTCTATCAAATATACATCAAACTCTTTTCATTTTTTCCCCCTCAGTTTATTTTAACCATATAAAAGTAGGAACATAATCAATGATACACCCACTTTTTCGATGCATAGCTTTCATTAGTGTTAACGTTATTGATGAAGTGCTGATTTAGTAATTTTTCAAAGTTCCTTTAGTACCGCAGAAAACAAAATTTCAACGGCCAAAGAAAACAAATGATTTGGAAATTTTACCAACCAGCACGAAGAGGATTCCGGAGGTTAAAGGTCGGATTCGAACACGTGCGCAAGTAACGCGAATCGCCGATCATACTACTCGATCAATAACAATAGTAATTTTTCTTTTGCAATTAGAAATCAAGGGATGATTCGAAAAATACACCACCGCGATCCAGAAACTCTGCAATTTGCGCGTCTGCACGCCTACGCTTTGAAGTTGATGTCTTCGAACATTTGAAAGATGAATGGAATAGAAGAATTTGAGGTTCGAATTATAGGATTCACATTATCGTCTTCGGTTGAACGAGAGGAAAAAAGTGTAAGCATCTTGCGTCTTGACATACACACCTTAAACGCTTTGAGTTGAGAAAGTTGCACTTATGCATTTCATTTATTCAGTTTTTGTTCGTGAATGCTACAGCGTAGTTTTGAAATTGTTATGATAGGTTTGATCGGCTATTATAAATTAGTTTTAGAATAATGTTTGAAGTTTTAGAGCAGCTGAAGAACAAAATTCTTGTGATGTCAAATCATAATTGCAACTATGAGCTCAAAAAGAGTAATTGAGGTTCGGGTTTATAATTTTGCGTAGCTATTTTTTAAAGGCTTTTTTAATTTTTTATTTAACCAGGGGGCTAATCCCCCTGTTCGCAGCTTCTCATTAACCGTGGTATGAAATAACTTTTTCTACGAATTATTCACTCAAAGTATATGCACTAAAAAAATCCTGTTAGCTTACTCCTGCGCTCCTGCTTCCAGGGTATTCTCTGATGATTCTGACAGCACTAGAAAGTTCAAAGAGGCAAATTTGACCTGCAGTGGCTCAGTGGATGAAACGTTAGCCTCCCAATGAGGTAACACAGGTTCGAATCCCTGCCGTGGCTAGTTGATACGAATTCAACTCCTGGCTTGCTCCGACCACAGTACTGACGAAAAATATTTTTAGTGGAAGACAGATAATAGGTAAGAATTTCCCTGCCATCGAACTAACCGAGGGACGTTTTCGTGGTTTGCCTCTCCATGTAACGCTAATGTGGGTTAGTTTCATCAAAAAGTTCTCTACGAAAGATAGTTTACTTCACAGCTTGATCCAGAACTTTCCTTGTTTTCTAGGATGGGTCCAAAATTACAAGGCTACGGAGTTGAGCGTTAGTAGTTGGATTAACCGTCGAACTAACCGAGGGACGTTTTCGTAGTTTACCTCTCCATGTAGCCCAAATATGGGTTAGTTACATCAAAAAGTTCTCCACGAAAGGTAGTTTGCCCCACAGTTTGATCCAAAATTTTCCTCGTCTTCTGGGTTGATTTCAAAATTACAAGGCTACCGAGTTGAACGTTAGTAGTTGTGTTTACCGTCGAACTAACCAATGGACGTTTTCGTAGTTTACCTCTCCATGTAACGTCCAAAATATAATCAAAATTAATTTAATAAAAACAAACTATACACTTGATCATCGAAATTCTATGGTATTTTATTCGATTTGATTAATGAAAATATTTGATTACACTGAACTCGGGCTTTTCAGTTAAACGCGTTTTCATTAGTTTCTAAAATAATTAAGTTTCATTTTCTCTATAAATAATAATTATAGATAAATTCAAATGCTCATGTTATTGTAATGAATCTGGAGTACTTTATGTATACCTAATACCCAAAACTACTTGGGGTAAGGGGATACCTATCAAAATACCTAAAGGGTTGCTATGCACCTTCCATCATGTCAGGCATAAGTTTCATACGTTTCTATATGGCTAACACATAAATGAATAAATAAACACTTAAATTGGATCAAATTTTAAAAAGTAAGAAATACGCAACACTTTCAGTAAGTTATTTCTCGAATTCCAGAGCAACAAAAAACGAAAAGGGGCCAGACTAGCCACATACGCTTTTGTAGTGTTAAGCTATAATGAGCATAAAAAAATTTTGCTCAACAATAAATTTTTTAAATTGACATTTAAATTTAAATTTATATTGTTATAACAACTTTGGTGAATCCATAACCGTAATTTAATATTTTCGTTTACCATATAGGCTGATGTATTAAAGACAATTTGTGCGTGTATCACGTTATGCATGAAGCTTATCTTCAATTTTCAAATCGTTTAAAGAATCCCTTTAGCGGTAATTTATAATTATTGTAATATACACAAAAAAAAAAAAACAATCTTTGTAAAACAGTAAAAAAATTTAAACACCGATTCAAATAAGTTTACATTAAAATCTTTATTTTTTTCCAATGCCCACCTGTGTTAACATTTTTCGTCAATTCAGGCGTTTACAGGGCAGATTTGTTGGCCTCTCTTTCAGGGGCATCGTATTACGTGGGCCAACGTCGCTCCCTCATTGAGGGCAGATAGTACAGAGAAGGAAAGAACATCCATGCTTCGCCCGGGATTCGAAGCCAGAACCTTTCTGATGCAAGGGCAGTTCCCTAACCCCTACACAGGCCGGTTGGCTTATTAAAATGTAGTGTAATGGAATCACGTTACAATATTACAATAAAGAATGCACTCCTTTAGCATATTTTTTTAAAAGTAAGGTTTCTTCCGTTCTTTTATTATTTTTCAATTATTTTTATTCTCCCTATCATTTTTGGGTCTAGTTTTTAATGGGTTTTTTCCCTTTCACCTTGCCCGGCCCGAGGATCGAACCAGGGACCTGTGGCTGGCTGGCTCTCTCTCTCTCTATATATATATATAATATATATATATATATATATATATATATATATATATATATATATATATATATATATATATATATATATATATATATATATATATATATATATATATATATATATATATATATATATATATATATATATATATATGCACACTTGTGCAAATTAATTGAAACAAACTTTTTTTTTCGTGTTTTTTAAAGAAGATGTTTTGGGGTTGTTTCGGTTACAATGGGGTTGGACCTTTGCAGCCTATAGATGGTATGATGCGTTCTGAGCAGTACATTACTATTCTGGGTAAAAAAGTTGTTCCAGAGTTGAAGAAACGATACCCTGATGGAACAGGGATTTTTCAACAGGATTTAGCTCCTTGCCATACGTCCAAAATTGTCAAGAAATTCATGTCTGAGAATCAAATTGAGACATTGAAATGGCCAGGGAACTCTCCGGATATCAACCCAATTGAGAATCCCTGGGCCATATGCAAATATCGCCTATTAAATATGGACTGTTCAACTATGGAGAAGCTAATCACGGCGTTAATTCATGTGTGGTACAAGGACACAAATATTATAAATGACTGTAAAAAATTAGTGGAATCCATGCCGAATCGTGTCCAATTGTTAATAAAGTGTCGTGGAGATTATGTACATATTATGTACTAAAAATTTCTGAGTTTGCATAAATTTAGATAAAATAGCATTTTCTCTTAGTTTTCTGAATTTATTGAGTTTGTTTCAATTAATTTGCACAAGGGTGTATATATATATATATATATATATATATATATAAAATTTTTTGACTAGAAAAATAAAATAACGGAAATGTACTCTAAATTTAATTCAAATGCCTTTCAATGTTTTTTTTAAAATTTTAATTTTATATATATATATATATATATATATATATATATATATATATATATATATATATATATATATATATATATATATATATATATACATGTATAAAATTTTAAAAAAAAACATTGAAAGGCATTTGAATTAAATTTAGAGTACATTTCCATTATTTTATTTTTCTAGTCAAAAAATTTTAAAAAAGTTCAAAATGTAGAAAAAATATGGAAGAAATTACAGAACAGTGAAAAAAAGGAAAAATAAAAATAATAATTATAAAAATAACAAAAATCCGAAAAAAAGGAAGAAAAATAAATAAAAATCCGGAAAATAAAAGATTTAATTTTTTCATCTGTTCCCATGATTATATTGGCAAAAAAGAGTACTTTTTATTTCCGAATTTATGCAATTTTTATTATTATGATTTTTCTGTTTCCCTTTTTTTTCGTTGTTCTGTAATTTTTTTTCCATGTTTTCTCTGCATTTTGAACTTATTTTATGAGTTCTGTTTAATTTCAGCTTCTGCACAGTAAACAAAACTTATTTTTTTCTTATTTTTCTTCGTTTTTTCCCCTTGAGACTGGAAAGTAATGTCGTTTCGGCTCATTAGATATTCGTTAGTCTTAAAAATCTATTTATTTTTTTCGATCCATTTCAATTCATTTTCGATTCGGCATTAAGAGGTTTTAGCTAACGAGGGAGAATACATCATTGATTAAAAAATAAAATCTTGATAACAAATATCAAAGGCACCGAAATGACATTACTTTCCGGTCCCCCCCCAATATATACAATAATGAAAAGCTGAATTATATATATACATAGGTTTTTTATCACACTTATTTCAAATCTGAAAATGAAATTAGAAAAGAAGGATATGAGAAATAACTCATAATAAATCATTTATTTAAGCAGATATATTAGCTATTTCTATTACAAATATAACAAAAGCAATTTAAATTTTATGTTTATCATCTTTAGGCTTCACATTTATCAAAAGTTACATAGACAAGTGATTCATTAACTGTTTTTTAAAAGTCTTTATGGAATTTTTTTCCAGCGTGTCAATTACATCAAGTTCATCAACAGTTCGTTAAAAGTTTTTTTTTTCTTTTCTTTTTCTTTTTTTTTTTTAAATTTTTACTATCGTTTCTGTTGTATACCGCACATCAACAGTTCGTTGAAAGTGTTTTTTCTTTTTTTTTCTTCTTTTGAATCAAATTTTTACTATCGTTTCTATTGTATACCGCTCACCAACCGTTCTTTAAAAGTTTTTTTTCTTTCCTCCAAATTTTTATTATCGTTTGTTTCTATTGTATACCGCTCATCTACTGATTTTGAAAGCGTTTTTTTTTCTTTTTTCTTTTTTTAAATTAAATTTTTACTATCGTTTCTATTGTACACTGCTCATCAACTGATCTTTGAAAGTCTATCAACTTTGAAAGCCTTTTTTCGAATCTTTACCAGATTATCAGCCAGTGCAACAACTCGTCCAGTGTATCAATATTTTTAAGCTCATCAATTGTCCCAAACATTTGAGCATTCCTTATCTCCTTATTTTCTCCAACAAGTTCATCATCCTTAGGAGACTCCATCAATCCATCCATCATTTGTTCTTTGAGAACTTCATTCCAGTCTCTCAAATCAAACTTTGCATCATAAGTCTTGGAAGACTCTTTCTCATCATTTCGAGCTTTTTTCAACTCTCCAATTTCCAATTCACTTGCCATTTGTGCCCTGAGAACTTCGTTCCAATCTCTTATTTCAAAATAGTTCTCATCCGTATTCTCCCCCTTCTTAAAAACTTTTGCACTAAAAATAAAAACATGTTTTAGAACTCTTTCAAACACTGTATTTACCACACTTTGACTGACAGATTCGAATCTCAGTGATTGGTAGACGGATCATGGGTTAGAGTCCTTTTGACGTCAGGCTAACTGTGGGAGGTTTTCGAGGTTTCTTTCTGCGTGTAGCGCAAATGTGGGTTAGTTTCATTAAAAAGTTCTCCACGAAGGCAAATTTTTCCTAATATTTGATCCAGGAGTTTTCTTTTCTTATGGGTTGAATTCTAAATTACAAGGCTATGAAGTTGAGCCCTGGTAGTCTGCTGTTCAACAACGGTTATAAAATATATATATATATATATATATATATATATATATATATATATATATATATATATATATATATATATATATATATATATATATATATATATATATATATATATATATATATATATATATATATATATATATATATATATATATATATATATATATATATATATATATATATATATATATATATATATATAATAAAATTTTTTGTTCAGTTAAACTCACCTTTGTGCACGTTATTCGTAAAAGTTAAATTAGTAACTATAAATATGAGTAAATATTACGAGATTGATAAAAGTGCACTAAGCTATTTTATTGGATTACATACTAATTACGGTGAAGTTTAAAATTGAAGTTTAAGCTAGCGTTGATTTTCTATTTGAGGTGAAAAATATTTTTATAAAAAAAATAATTAAATTAATGCTACTATAAGATAATATTGCTAATATCTGATACTTACAGTTTTTTTCGCAAATATCTCAGCACATTTGCCATTTTTCTATCAATAGTTTAAAAAACTGTAATATAATCACCTACAGATAGCACTTAAACTTTAGAAATGATGAATTCCGCTGTAAAACAATGTTCGTTATTCTTTGTTACGCGGCAACAATTAATTGGTTCATCTAAAAAATTTAAACAATGGATGATTAGCATTAATTGATGTTGTTGTAGATCAAATTAAAGAAACATTGTTAAATACCTAATTTTCTCAAATACTATTGTTTAAAATTGACATAATTAATGCAAGATGACGACATACAACACATTAGGGGGAACGTGTCTAAAGAGCGCACATGATAATCTTAAAATTTTGAGGACTTTATTACTTTAAAAAAGTAATGTAAAAAAAAAAGTTTTTTTTTTCTCAAATGTTGGAAATTTTTTTACCTCCATTGAACGTGAGAATTTCTTTACTAGCTCGTTGCAAACGAAATTGATTTTTTTTTTTATAGAATTATGATTATTATTATTTTTTTGTTAAGACGTAATACACCGAAGAGCCATTACATTATGACAACCTTCCATCTATAACAATGGGCTCGCCCAGGTTTTCATGGTTTCTCGTCCAGGAACATTGCTTTCATGGGACACATTAGGACCCATAATCCTCATAGAACAATCCCTGACGTCTGTAAGCTACTTGAACATAGTTTCAGACCAGGTTCACCCATTCATGGCAACAGTTTTTCCTGCGGGGGATGGTGTTTACCAACAGGATAATGCACCATGTCATAAGGGTCGAATCGTCATGGATTGGTTCGAGGAACATTCCAGTGACTTTCAAGTCATGTCTTGGCCCCCAAATTCATCTGACCTCAATCCAATACAGCATTTGTGGTCCTACTTGGAAAACCAAATTCGTGCTGCCACTCTACTCCCTCGCAATGTGAGGGAATTGCAGGATCAGTTGGTGAGCGCTTGGTACCAGATACCTCAGACTACCTATCAGCACCTTGTGGAATCAATGCCACGGCGTGTGCTAGCAGTTTTAAGGGCTAAAAGTGGTCCTAAATGTTATCAGCAGGGTGGTCATAATGTAATGGCTCTTCGGTGTATATGCAAATTTCTTTACTCCGGTTTTTTGCCCGTTGACATAAGTTATTGAAAATACCAGTTTAAGAAAAAAGAAATTGAATCACTTTATTTAGTTTTAATATTTAAAATAATCTTTAAATTTTTCCTTTTAAAACTTAAATAAAAATTGCGATTTTTTTTATATTTGTTGAACGCAAGATATTCCTTAGGAGTATCCAGTTGTAAATTAAATTTTTTAATCAATTATGATTATTATTTTTATTGTTAGATAATAATGTATAAAAATTTTTTTTGTCTATTTAGGATTTTTTGAGAGGACATAAGTTGTTCAAAATACAAATTTATGAGAAAGAAAATTGAACCTTTTTTAAAAAATATAATATTTCAAAACGTTTCTTAAATTTTCCCCTTTAAAAACTAATTCCGATTAAAGAAACAAATTTATAAATTAGACCAACCTTAACAGGTAATAATATTTTTTTTAAATGAAATGAATGGAATTTGTAGTGTTTTTTTCTTTTCTTCCTTTTTGGAAAACAAATGTGAAAACTTCGTATTATGCAGCTTAATAATTACTTCTGAATAAACGGAATATATTTTATGTACTTTTTCTTAACCCTATAAGCAATTTGTAGCAAATCAATAAATTAAATTATTAAAAGAATAAATAATTTTTTAAAATTTCTTATGGCAAAGCAATTAATAAACAAGTAACAATAGAAAAAAAAAATTTAATAAAAATACAATAAAAAAGATGATTGCCTTGAAACATTTACCAAATTTTTCACCTATTATAAAACCATATATTTTATTGTTAATTTTACCAAAATTTCTTTTATGTAGAAAACAATCAAATAATAAAGAAAGAACTCTTTTGGTTTCAAACTCCTTATTTAGAACACAATTAAAAAATAAGAAAATAACTCTTTCAGTTATAAATTATTTATTTAGAAAGCAATTAACCAATAAAGAAATAACTCTTTTAGTTTTTAACTCCTTATTTAGAACACAATGAAACAATAAAGAAAGAACTTTTTTAGTTTCAAACTCTTTATTTAGGAAACAATTAAAATCAAAACCATAAAAATTTCACCGATTCAAATAAGTTTATATTAAAATGTAGAGTAATAGAATTACGATACAATAACCAAATAACTCTTTTAGTTTTAAACTCTTTATTTAGAAAACAATCAAACAGTAAAGAAATAACTCTTTTAGTTTTAAACTCTTTATTTAGGAAACAATTAAAATCAAAAACATAAAATTGCAGAATAGAATAAAAAATTTTTTTTTACTGGTAGATACTGTCAACACCGGCTTTCAAATAAAAAATTCTTAGATTTGCAAATAATTTTCTGAAATTTATTTTGTTCGTCCCAGAAATGTAATTTATTTTTGAGTTAAGTTGAAGAAGGCGATATTTACCGCTCTGCGGTTGATTGTCACAAAGCTGTATTGTCGTATTACACTGTTAGAAATTTGGGAGCGCGTTCGACTATGATGTTTTTCAAATTTTCTGCATCCATATAATAATGCTTAATACATTTAGTTGTCACAAAACTATGTTAGCGTATTATACTGTCATAAATTACAGAGTATGTTGAACAAAAATGGCTCTTAAATTTACTGCAACTTTAATACGGTGCTAAGTTGAAATATATCAGACTTAATAAACTTGATTATATAATACTACGGTTTGACCTGAACGAAAATATGGTTAATCCCGTAATGAGCATGCAGAAAGTTTGCACCGTATTATAGTAAATTTGATCATCAAATTATTGTGGTGCAAAAGTATTGAAAAAAACTGACAGAGCTTAACCCTTTGAGGTCATATTTTGTTGGAATTCAGCAGAAACCGGCAGCCAAATACTGCTGCACGATCTCAAAACGTTTATGTTCTTGTTGCTCTTGTAGTTCATTTACGTCACACTAGAGCTGCACAATGGGCTATTGGCGACCGTCTGGGAAACATCCCTGAGGATGATCCGAAGACTTGCCTCACAATTTTGATCTTCTGCAGAGGGGATGGCACCCACGCTTCGGTAGCCCGGCGACCTGCACGCGAAGTCGAGCACTTTACGGTAGAACAGTTTAACGAGGACCAATACCGCACACCCTCGGTCCCTACGCAGACTGATCCAAGTAGTCACCCACCCGCACACTGACCGCAGCCAGTGATGCTTGACTTCGGTGATCTGGTGGGAACCGTGTCTTACCGATCAGTTCACTGTGGGACCAAAACGTTTATGAAGAAATTTATACATTTTACAAACTAAATTTTAGATTTGGACTATGAAAGACTCAACTAAATATTACCTATTTTACCTAAATTAAGCTGCTCAACAAACACTGCAAAATTTTATGAAGTTAAAAAGAGAAATGCACCTTATATTCATATGATAATATCGCATCATGTACTTTCATATTGTGTTCAGAAAATAATTTAAATGGCAGTAAAAAAATAAAATTGCATAATGTATTATCATACATGATGTATTTTTGTACCTGATTATGCCTGATGTAACGATTTGCATGGTGCGTTTACTTGTTGTATTTATTTTTATTACACGTATTACCTCCTATACCTTCATAAAATTTCATAATAATATTCTATGTGGCAACCAACAAGGATTGTGGAAAGTAATTAGATTATTTGTATATTCATAAACTTAAAATACTTACAATATTTCAATCTTTTTACCTGCCATATTGAAAGACATGCATTGTGTTTGTGACATTTTTAACTGGAGAGGACACAAATTTTTAATGTTGTACCAACGGTACTTTTGTAACGACTTTTCTCATTAAACTTCTAAAAATCTCAATTTCGAATGATTTTATTTATCTTAAAAATTGCGTTTTAGAAGTTCTGGCTGTTAACCACAGTAATTGTTTTACTTATCTCAATTAAGTTAAAAAAATATCATTTGTCTATATTAAGAATTATTATAGCAGTATGAAGTTTTGTTTGAAAATGGAGCATACTTAAAATTAATTATCACAAATCTAAAAATTTTTTTTTAAAGATTATCGCAATTATTTTTAGTGTTTTGCGAACAAAGAATTACTACAATTCCTTGATGCAAATTGAAACTCATTGATATAAACTACTTTATTTATTTTTATTTTTTTTGAGAAATTAAACAAAAATATCATAAAACCTCTTAAACTAAATAATAATAATAAATTTCATAAGCTCATTACTCAATTTTTAACTAGCTATCATTTCTGGGTTAGTGGAATTTTGCAATCGAAACTTGACCTAGGTTTATATTTCAAGTCGTAACAGATAAATATAACACAAATTCCACTAAAAGAGAAATAGATAAGGAACGGGAGTGATTTTCGTTATAAAAGAGATGTTTATATTTATAGAACTTTTTATAAAAATGTTTACACCCCCTTCAGATCAAGGAGATAAATATCGTTATTTTATGATGTTTTGAATCCACAAAATGTACGTTTTGCGAAAAAAATCGCAAAATATAAAGCATTTTCGCATTTAAGAATTTTACGCCAATTAAAATCAAGAAAACGATAAAATTTCATATTTATCAAGTTTTCTTGGATCTTTAAACAAAGTATATTTCGAGGAAGCAATTAACGAAGTATAAATGGAATAATCTTTATTCAATCATGAGCATATGTTTCATTGAAAATTTTTACGTCTTCTAAAATCAAGAAGATACATTTTTTTACTTTGTTTGAAAATACATTTTGCTGAAGCAATTGCAAAATATAAATTGAGAAATATTCATCAATTGAAGAATTTTTACTTCTGCAGCATTTTTTCGTTCAAAATGATTACGCCATTTTAAAATCAAAGGAAAGATTTTCTTATTTATCAGTCTCTTTTTTTTCCTTGACCCTGCAATATACCATAGGAAAACAGCAAAATGGAAAATTAAAAAAAAAAAAAAAAATGATGATTAAAATTTTTTATTTTCTGCTGATTTTTCGTTAATTTTAAAATCTATGACACAAAA